>NC_048581.1:66495801-67860801 GCF_013265735.2 Oncorhynchus mykiss
GCAGCCCCCCCTGGAACCGCTACTGTTTTATCACCCCAACTGACAAATTAGGGGATCTGATCCACATCTTACAGCCATTAGTTCCAGGCTACCTGTCCCTATAAAGCTAGCTAGCTGTCTCCTGATCTGAGCACCACACTCTCTGTGCTGCCCATTCTGCATCTGAAATAAAACACTCATTCCGAACTGGACCAGGCAGTGGAGTCCTTCCACAGACTATTAAGAACAGAAAAGAGCGTCACTTGTGTCTATCCTTCAGAGGTATGGGCCAGGTGGATGGGGGGGGGGGGGGGGGGGGGGGGGTCTGTTGAGCGAGGGAGGGAGGGCTGACGCTGTAAATGCTGTAAATCAGTGTAAATCCTCTCCTTCTCACACTTGAAATGAATTCTCTTCTATTTAGGCTGAGGTTCCCACCTCTGCTGAGGAGGCTCATCTGAGCGGCGCTTAGCAAATCTGACACATAGATTCCCTTTCATTCCCAATAAACATTCTAGATGTAGCTATTATAGTTAGAGGAATCTAATAAGGTATAAGCGTATCCTTTTATGCAGTGTAGAAATCAATTTGGCAAGACGTTTTCCTCTCTAACTGGAGAGTGTGCTAAGCGTCCGATGCCAACCGCAAAACAGAGAGAAGAGGATCCTGCTTTGTTTGTCTCTGTGGTGCCCTCTCTCTGATCTCTGAGGCCTCTGTGGAGACACTGAAAAAAGAAGAGATCCCAGCACTTCCTTATAGTCCCACAGGAAATATTATTGACACTTTATTATATATATATATATAAATGCTATATATACAAAAGTATGTGGACACCCTTTCAAATTTGTGGATTTGGCTATTTCAGCCACAGCCATTGCTGACAGGTGTATAAAATCGAGCACACAGTCATGCAATCTCCATAGACAAACATTGGCAGTAGATTGGCTATACTGAAGAGCTCAGTGACATTCAACGTGACAGTGTCATAGGATGCCACCTTTCCAACAAGTCAGTTTGTCAAATTTCTGCCCTGTTAGAGCTGTCCTGGTCAACTTCTATGAGCAACTTCGGCTCTTCTGTGAAGTGGTAGGCCACACAAGCTCACAGAATGGGACCGCCAAGTGCTGAAACGCGTAGCGCATAAAAATCGTCTGTGGTCGGTTGCAACACTCACTACCGAGTTCCAAACTGCCTCTGGTAACTTCAGCACAATAACTGTTCATTAGGGGCTTCATGAAATGGGTTTTCATGGCAGAACAGCCACACACAAACCTAAGATGTGCAATGCCAAGCGTCAGCTGGAGTGGTGTAAAACTCGTTGCCATTGGACTCTGGAGCTGTGGAAACATTCTCTGGAGTCCGATGGACAAATCTGGTTTAAGCAGATGCCAGGAGAATGCTACCTGCCCCAATGCATAGTGCAAATAAGGTCCATAGTTTGGTGGAGGAGTAATAATGGTCTGGGGCTGTTTTTCATGATTCGGACTAGGCCCCTTAGTTCCAGTTCCCATTTCAGCATGACAGTGCCCCCATGCACAAAGCGAGGTCAATACAGAAATGGTTTGTAGAGATCGGTGTGGAAGAACTTGACTGGCCTGCAGAGGGCCCTGACCTCAACCCCATCAAACACCTTTGCGATGAATTGGAATGCTGACAGGGAGCCAGACCTAATCGCCCAACATTAGTTCCCAATCTCACTAATCCTCTTGTTGCTTAATGGTAGCAAGTCCTCGCAGCAATGTTCCAACATCTAGTGGAAAGTCTTTCCAGAAGAGTGGAGGCTTTTATCGCAGCAAAGGAGGAACCAACTCCATATTAATGCCCATGATTTTAGAATGAGATGTTCAACAAGCAGGTGTCCACATACTTTTATATATAAATATATAACTCAGGCAGACAGGCATAGAGGCATTCAGTTACTGTTCAATTGAACATTAAAATGGGCCAAACTGGTGACCTAAGCGACTTTGAGCGTGGTATGATCGTCGGTGCCTGGAGCGCCCGTTCCAGTATCTCAGAAACGTCCGGCCTGCTGGGCTTTTCATGCACAACAATGTCTAGGGTTTACTGAGAATGGCGTGACAAGCAAAAAACATCCAGTCAGCTGCAGTTCTGTGGGCAAAAACAGCTCGTTGATGAGAGGTCGAAGGAGAATGGCAAGAATCGTGCAAGCTAACAGGCGAGCCACAAACAGACAAATCACAGTGCAGTATAACAGTAGTGTGCAGAACGGCATCTCAGAATGCACAACTCATTGGTTTTTGTCACAGATGGGCTATTGCAGCAGATGACCACACCGGGTTCCACTCCTGTCAGCTAAAACCAAGAAGAAGCACTGGACAATTGAGGAGTAGAAAAACAGTGCCTGGTCCGACGAATGACGGTTCCTGTTGCGTCATGCTGATGGCCGAGTCTGGATTTAGCGTAAGCAGCATGAGTCCATGGCCCCATCCTGCCTGCAGTTCAGGGAGACGGTGGTGGTGTAATGGTGTGGGGAATGTTTTCCTGGCACACGTTAGGTCCCTTGATACCAATTGATCAACGTTTGAACACCATGCCCTGAAGATTTCAGGCTGTTCTGGAGGCAAAGGAGGGACCGACCCAGTATTAGATGGCTGTACCTAATACTAACTGGCCACTGAGTGTATATTCCTTTAATTTAGTTTAGGATAAACATAATGATGCTATAGAGATGTGAAATAGAGATTAAATAGAGATTTACTAGGTTGTTGTCCCACAAGGTGATTACCAATGGCAGGAGAGAACGGCATAGTAGGATTCACTAGTAACAATGGCAGAGCCCACCTAATCCAACAGTCATCCATGTTCCCACCAGTCTGGTTTTATGTCAGTTCCATAAAGGAATAAATAGGGGTTATGTAGATTGTGGAGGAGAAATTGTTGCAATACATCTGTGTGAATGTTCTAACAGTTTCTTATTATTAGAAATGAAATGACTTTCCTTCAGTCCCTCTGTATTCCTGATACTTATCGAGCTAATCCCACTCTCCTCTCAAATTCTCACTCCCAGCTACTCTAATTAGCATAGTGCCAGTCTGGCAGGCAGTGAGGCAGGCAGGCATAGAGAGAAACAGCAATAGCTAGTGAGGGTGGGTAGTACGTGGTATAAAACCGATGAGGATTTCTATGTTGTTTCGCCTCTTTGCACTACTGTGTTCGTTGTCTGTTTGTGGAGTGCGCCATTGAAAATACATGAGAAGGAGGTTCGTCCTTGTTTTTGTGGCACATTGTTCACTTTGTAGAAGGTGCACATGTGGCACCGTTGGCTTAAGAAACATATCATTCTGACAATAACTCCCTTTCAAAAACGCTCTTCACGATTGTCTGAAATTAAATGAAGACGATTAGATTCTATTTGAGACAAAGGACATTTTAGGAAGGGTTTGAATGCAATGTAATGTCATGCATTGCAGTGTTGTGTTAGTGTTATCGAGGATCAGTGATTACCGAATCAGATCCTCAGCTCTATAGATTCCATTGTGTTATGTTTATTATCGAGTGAGGCCAAGAGAAACGGTGGAATACAGACACAGGCAAATGCCACTCTCTCAGATAAGAGATTACACTAAAGGATATGTATATGCCACATCAAAGCTATATCAAAGCAACTGTTGTTAACACCTATCTCTCCCCACCTTCACTTCACTAGACCCGCAGACATGTTTTCAGGACCTTCAACTTGCCTGACATTCGTTCCAACCTTCATGTCCCCCAACCCCCTCTACAGTCCCTGCCACCCCCTCCATGTCTGTGCTCAGCTCAGCTCAGTAGCTCAACTGCTTTAAAGCGGGTCTCTTTTTGTCTCCCAGGCTCCAGTAAGCTCTAGTCCTAGGAGATGTGGTGGTTCCCCAGGTTTTCTACCTTCCCCCACCCTCCAACTTCCTCCAGTATCTTGCAGGGATTCACACATAGTCCATGTTAGCCCCAGTATAGAGGAAGCCAGGCAACCAGCAAACCTCTTACACTGACAAAACAAAACAGGACTGACATGGATGCTGTAGATGCAGACTTTGAGGTACATATGGAGGGAGACATGGAGGAGGGATGAAGCTCTCTCTCTCTCTGTAGTGTAGAGGAATTAAACCGGATTGGGGAGAGCAGAGGAGAATCTGTCATCCAAGGTGACTTTGTGATCGGGTTCCAGAGTACAGCTTCAAATCCTCCTCAGCTGCAGGCTGTGTGTGTGTGTGTGTGTGTGTGTGTGTGTGTGTGTCTGACGCACGCCTTCCTAACAGACCTAGATTGAAATACATGTATATTTTGGCATTTGTTTTTTAAATACTTAAGGACAGATCTACATTCACTGGGGGGGAGGGTGGTCCAAAATAGGGGAGGGTTGTCAAACTTAATATTTTGTTTTGTGGAATTTCATGTGGTTTTTATTGGGCACAGGGGAGGGCATTTTTCCCCTGGTTTACATTCACTCATCTGCTCGTATTTTCCCTATAAACAATGGCCTGACTTACTTTTGATATTACCTTAATAAAGGTAATTTCTGAAGGTTTGTTATGGTGTGGCTATTATTAAGTTTTAACTACTGCAAGGCTATGATATGAAGGCAGTCCGCCCCAGCGCTCCAACTGACTCCGACAGTTCTACTTGAGGTGAGGAAGAATGTTTCAGGCCTGCCAGAGTTACTCCCATAATCTAACAATATAATGCTTATCTTTATACAAAATATTTAGATAGAAAATTGCCTAGAAGGCCAGCATCCCGGAGTCGCCTCTTCACTGTTGACATTGAGACTGGTGTTTTGCTGGTACTATTTAATGAAGCTGCCAGTTGAGGACTTGTGAGGTGTCTGTTTCTCAAACTAGACACTATAATGTACTTGTCCTCTTGCTCAGTTGTGCACCGGGGCCGTCCACTCCTCTTTCTATTCTGGTTAGGGCCAGTTTGCGCTGTTCTATGAAGGCAGTAGTAAACAGAGTTGTACGAGATCT
The DNA here is from genome assembly GCF_013265735.2 of Oncorhynchus mykiss. NCBI lineage: Eukaryota > Metazoa > Chordata > Actinopteri > Salmoniformes > Salmonidae > Oncorhynchus > Oncorhynchus mykiss. The sequence continues at coordinate 66,500,742 of NC_048581.1, forward strand.
TCAGTTTCTTGGCAATTTCTCACATGGAATAGCCTTCATTTCTCAGAACAAATATAGACTGACGAGTTTCAGAAGAAAGGTCTTTGTTTCTGGCCATTTTGAGCCTGTAATCGAATCCATAAATGCTTCTGCTCCAGATACTCAACTAGTCTAAAGAAGGTCAGTTTTATTGCTTATTTAATCAGGACAACAGTTTTCAGCTGTGCTAACATAATTGCAAAAGGGTTTTATAATGATCAATTAGCCATTTAAAATACATTTGGATTAGATAACACAACGTGCCATTGGGACACAGGAATGATGGTTGCTGATAATGGGCCGCTGTACGCCTGTGTAGATATTCCATTAAAATCTGCTGTTTCCAGCTACAATAGTCATTTACAACATTAACAATGTCTACACTGTATTTCTGATCAATTTGATGTCATTTTAATGGACAAAAAATGTGCTTTTCTTTCAAAAACAAGGACATTTCTAGGTGAGCCCAAACTTTTGAACGGTAGTGTATATAAAAATATTCATATCATACAGTGGACACCTAAGCCTATAGGTCTATGCTTGCAATTCCCTGATACATTAAGTTCCCGACTCTCCTACAGCTGAACTGTGAGGTGGACAATTATTGTAGCATAAAAAACAAAAAACAAAATTTGCTATAGTTTTGCATATGCTACACACCGACACACAAGGAATAGTGTTTTTGTAATTTGTTATAGCTGTTTTTAAGGACATGTAAATGTGTCTCAATTTGGCCAACATCCCTCGTTTTTGATGGCGCTGGCTGCCCCAGGTTGGATCTGAATGCATATGGATGTTCCTTAAATTTCTCAAATGTACGGGACATTAAAATCTTCCCTGTCATGTTGTCTAGCGCCAAATCCTCCTAAAGGAAATCCTGAAATGGCATATTGTTTACATGATATTCACATGAAACCTAGCTATAGACACACTACAGACTCTGGCAAGTGCGCTAGTCCAGCGTCACTTTGATTATGCCTGCACATCATGGTTCACCAGCAGCCCCAAACATCTAAAGTATACGCTACCAGCTAAACAAGCTTGTAAAAATTGTACTTAAAGTCTCCCCTCATACTCATCTGGAGGTTGAGCATGTTTTCGTATCTGTAATGTGTCTGTATCTATATAATTGTATTTATGTAAAAATAGGGGCCACAATGGAAATAAGTCCCCGACTTTATTGTACAATCCCGGTCACTTAAAAAAATCTTTGAGTATATATGTATTTTTTTAAACGGACAAATAAAGTCAATCAATCCAAACTGTGCAGCAGCCAATAGATGAATGGAAAGAGACGTCTGTTACAAAACACCAACAAGTTTAATGACATTCAGAGATTGTCAAGCCAAGCCTTTGGTACTGGAGAAGCCTACAAGGTAGGGAGGGATGTATTTTCTGTTTGTGGAGATTGACATAGTCTATTTATTGTGGTGTTGAAAACACAAACCATGATATTGAAGGGCCTGAAGTCGGTATGCTTTGTTTATTGGGTGTGTGGTGCTTTGGCACAGAAACCTGTTGGAGAGGAATTCTTTGCGTATATTTGAAATAATGATCATTATAGCATCAAAATGTTGACAATCTGATTCCCCCCTAGCTCATCATTGTCTGCAGCCGGCTCTGATCCTAATGTATTGAAACAGGCAGGGAGAGTGAGCTTGTCTGTTGTGGTCGGCAAACACTCAACCTTCTGGCCGTAGCCATGTGTGGCATCGACTGTGCCACAAAAGCAAGTCCATATCCACGATTAGAAACACAGGGTCGCTACAGTTATTGTTATTTATGGTCATAAACATTATTTTGAGTTCATTCTATGGGGGGAGGGTGGATATTTTTCAGTACAAGGGGAGGGTCATGTGAATTTGTATTTCCTTTTTTTTATGACACCTACCTCTATTGGAAGTATTTTCAAATACTTTTCTTTAAAGAGTCTACTATTTGAGTATTTTCAAATACCTGGGTTAAATGCATGGGAGTATATTTGAGTCAGTGTATGAGTATTTTCAAATACATTCCAATATTTAACGACTTGTCTGTTCAAATGAAAAATATTTAAATGCTTACTTCCAAATGTCTTTGAAAGTAATTAGAAATACCCTAAGTAGAATTTGGACCCAGGTCTTGTGTGTGTGTTTATCTCAGAGTCTTCTGCTTTACACCCATGGCTGCTGAAGTAAAACATTCCATCTCCTCTGAAGCAGCACTGACGCATGACCCCCTCTCGCCCAACAATACGGTATTGACCTGGGCACATTGGGCCCAATGTTTGCCAGCTTTAACTCGATAGGGCTGCAGCCTTTGGCATTTTAGTTGACTTGAGTAGATCGGCGTCGTGGCGGGCTCGTTCAAAGCCTCAGAGTAAATTCACTTAGACAGATGCTCTTCACAGGCTCCCCTCTCATTAAGGTAGAAGGGTGGCTATGGAGACCACAGGGCAGGGGAGGGAGATGTTGAGACATCTCCATACACCACTCTTAACTACATCCTATTATGTATTTATATACTGACATGAGGATGAGAGGGACATTCTATCAGGAAATTGTGTGAATTATGTATCTGAGGACTTCATAAGACAAGAGTTTGGTAATGTGTTTTGGTGAGAGAGCAAAATGGAAAAAGAGAGAACAAAACAGAGTATTAGAAAGAGAAAAGTGAAGTGAAGGAACAAGACAAGAGGAAGTGGCAAAGGCATTTCTGTGTGTTTTGTGTATGGCATGATGGAACACCTCCTGCCTGTGGCTAGGCTGACAGAAAAATAAGGACGTTTAAAGAGGGGTGGGGTGAGTTTCAGAGGTTGGAGGTGAGGGTGGCACTGCAGGGCCAGGTGATTTGGCGTCTCTGGAAGAAAGGGGTGTATCCCCATGCCCATCCCGGGAAGCAGGAAGCTGTTTGTCTAGCCCCAGCGGGAAATCAGCAGCTCCAGCTCAGAACCAGTACCACGCTCCACTACATCCCAATAGCAGTCATATCAGTGGGGGCACCAGGGGAGCCCTGAGCCCTCGCAGTGCTTTATTTGGTCTGGAAGAGTTTGTTTGTTGAATGGGAAGTGTGAGGAAATGATCTGCTTCCAGAAGAGGCTCCCTGTTGGTTGGGGTTAGAAGTTGAGAGGCTTGATTCATGCGAGTGCTTGTACAGTGGGGTATTTTGACATCTCAGTCACTTTTTTATCACATGAGACGCTCTTGATGAAATTGAAACTAGATGCAGACATGATTAAGGCCTAAGAGATACAGTGCGTTGTATAACACACAATTCAAACCGAGATCTCTCTTTTTGTGATTGAGAGATCTCTGTGTATGTGAGTTTATGTGTAGCATATGTTTGTGTTCAGGAGAAGGAGAGGCCCCAATAGCAGTGAGTGTGTCCCTGTGTTACTCCCTTGAAAGTTAGGCTCTTTAAGAGCTGTTTAAAAGGGACGCCCCCTCTTTGTGCCCAGTGTTCTGCCTGGCGTATGGAAGCCCTTTTGTCCAATCCTTTCATCTGGCTTCACAATAGGCCAGGCCGTTTGAAACACAACAGCAGATGAACTGCGCTGACAGTGTATTAAACTCTGATGAATTGCCAGTGCGAGGCATAGATCAGTGTCCTTCAACCTTTAGCACATACTGGGCCCAGGCCCTGTCTTGGTTAAATGGAACAGGTTGCTGGCTGTATGGCTGCTCTTTTCAAAAGGCCTGATTATATTCATGTTTTGTTGAAGCAGAAGCCTTTTTAAAATGTGTAAATCACTGCAGTTTAAAAGGAGCCTCTTTAGTCTCTCCCATTCAGGGAGTTGACATTGTGAATTTGTGGTTGAAAGTTGATAATGGTGTTGGACATTTTGTGTGCATTTCGGTACAATTCTACATTTGATTTAGATATCTTAAGAAGACTAAGATCTACAGGATGAGCTATTTACATGCTAGACTGTACAAAGGAATATTCATTTATGTTTTGTGTCGATTACAAATAAACTGCTAAATCCATCCACCTTTTATAATATAATTGAAATAATTCACTTGGTATTTATTTGCAATTGCATGTATCTGATTAAAAGAAAGAGAGATAAGAGACAGAGATAAACAGAGAGAGAGAGAGAGAGAGAGAGAGAGAGAGAGTAAGAGTGTGTGTGTACTGTTGTAGTGGCATTCTTTATGGCCTCCCTCCAAATGTCTAATAGTTTCACAAACATACTTGAGATGTCTGATGCTGCTGCTTGTGGCCCCTACCTCTGACCCCTTAATGACTTCTTCCATCTGAAGAGGGCTTAGGGCAGCTTGTTGACACAGATCACAGCTTCAGCCACTTAAGAAGAAAAACAGGGACAGACCACTGAGCCTCCATGCTGGCTCTGGCTCCGGCTCCCACAGGGACTAGCTAGCTTCTCCACCACAACCACCACCACTTCTCACACAGGCAGATGAATCACAGCTGGCAGGACCACACAGTAAATTCATTTGGAGCATTCCGAGAATCGTATATTCTAGTATGCACAACCTAGGGGTTGCTGAGAGAAAGTGCTTAACTCTTACAGACGGTTTATCATAGAGGAGCAAACCTGAGGGGAAGTACCTCTCTTTCTCTTTCTCTTTCTCTTTCTCTCTCTCTCTCTCTCTCTCTCTCTCTCTCTCTCTCTCTCTCTCTCTCTCTCTCTCTCTCTCTCTCTCTCTCTCTCTCTCTCTCTCTCTCTCTCTCTCTCTCTCTGGCTCTCTTGTTCTGTAGTTTGTCCTCTCCATATCGTCCTCATCTGTGTTTTTCCCTCCAGGTGTGGTTCAGCAACAGAAGGGCCAGATGGCGCAAGCAGGCAGGAGCCAATCAGCTGGCTGCCTTCAACCACCTGTTACCTGGAGGCTTCCCGCCCACGGGGATGCCCAGTCTACCTACCTACCAGCTACCTGAGTCCTCGTACCCCGGCACTACACTGTCACAGGGTAAGACACGTACACACACATTCGCACACCCTCACACACAAGCCTCCACATCTGCTTAATCCTGAGGCTGTTTCAGGTTCAAATGTTTGTTTATATGGTTGTGTTTTCATCTTATCTAGGTAGCACTTGAGCCATCATATAGCAGTTATATGCTCCGTATAGGATCCATACAGGCAGTCGTTAAGTCTTTGTTACATGATGACAGGGAAACAGCAGGTTTTGTCGGAGTTTGCTACCAATTACAAGAGCAGAATACTTCTAACTGACATAAAGCACATGAAAAAGAGACACATGGTGTCTGAGGCACAAGCCACTAAAACATGACAATTTCAAAAGGTATTTTTTGAGTCATTTTCAAATACAACATTTGTATCTCTTTTAGTGGTTAGTTTTGGGGCATAAGTCTCTAAAGGCTGGGGTGTGTAAATCATTTTTCAGGGTTGTGAACAAGGCTGAACTTTATGTGTGCAGTGTATTTGGTTGTGGTTCTCTTGTCTCACATCCTCACTCAGTGTTGTTGTTATTGCTTCAGATGGCAGCAGTACGTTGCATCGGCCCCAGCCCCTGCCTCCGTCCTCAATGCACCAGGGAGGACTCTCTGATGGCAGCTCCGCCTACGGCCTCTCGTCCAATCGCCACAGCTTCTCCAGCTACTCAGACAGCTTCATGAGCCAATCAGCGGCCAGCAATCACATGAACCCGGTCAGCAACGGCCTCTCCCCACAGGTCAGTTCAAGGCCAAGGGCACGTCTCCCTATTTCTTCCGTCTCACCTCTTTTGATGAATGAATGATCGAATTACATTTTCTTTGTCTATAAAATTGCCTGTTGGCAACCCATCTCTTACGGGATTAATTGACACATGAACAAACATTGCAATGATTCACAGTGATAATTCACGTTGATAATTCTTCCGGTGTTCTGCGCAGTGTGAATATAATGGGTGAAAAAAATCCCTACATTTTAGTAGATAAGGTTATCCAAGCAGTAACAATAATTGATGTGTACCATAAGCCATGGCCGTGGGAAGATGTTTTAGGTTGGGGGTGCTGAGGAGTATTTATCTCCGCTAATACAGGACTAATAAAGGACCAGTTCACAAATTTTGTGGTATATTGTTATTTTCATAATTTTTTTCACTTATGAGTGTATTTCTTTATTTTTATCAGGGGGTATTGCAGCACCCTCAGCACCCTCACTTCCTGAGGCCTTGCCGTAAGCTACAAAAAGTAACATTTTTACAAAAAAAATCTGATATAGACATGGTATTACCATCTGACCATTGAAATGATTCAATGACCCAAGGTTTAAATTATGTATATAATTGCAATTTGCTGAACCAGAAGCAACTAATAAGTAATACTGTATGTCGATCCATGGTCTTTTCTTCTAGCTTCTAAAGATCTGGGTTTTCATTGGCTCATGTAAATTGCTATAATGTTAAAACAATTGGATTAACATCAACAAATTAAAAGTAATCTTGATAGAGGCACATCTGCTCCAAAACAGCAGTTTCCACTTTCCTGGGACACCAAAATCTTACTCAGAACATGAGAAACACATGTGAATAAAAATAATTAGCTAAAGCTTAGAAATGTAGGCGCTAAATCTTCTACAAGTAATTGTTTGGAGTTGGTAGATCTTAGTACTATGTTATTCCATTCATCTTGTATCACTGTTCTTCAGCTCCCAGCCTGTACTGTGTCTATCTGTAGCTACAGAGCTACTGTAGGCTTGTAGAGGAGGGGCTGTGAATATGTGGGTGGCTGTGTAGGGCTACTCTGCTGCCCTCCATGGCCTCCTAACCCTCCCAGTCATGCTGCTTCCCCTTCCCTCCTCTCCTCTCCTCTCTGCTCGGCCCTCCACACACAGTGAAAATACTGTGGAGCATTAGGCAGAGTAATTAGATGCGCTGCTGTCCTAATTGGGGTTTGAATCAATAGGAGGCATTAGATTCCCCTCTAACCGAGCAATCCTCTTCTGTCATATAAAATGCAATTGCTTTGCCTGTGTGTGTGTGTGTGTGTGTGTGTGTGTGTGTGTGTGTGTGTGTGTGTGTGTGTGTGTGTGTGTGTGTGTGTGTGTGTGTGTGTGTGTGTGTGTGTGTGTGTGTGCGTGCGTGCGTGCGTGCGTCTGTGTCTGTGTCTGTGTGTTTGGTTTTACTATCCTTGTGGGGACCAGAAGTCCTCACAAAGATAGTTAAACAAGGAACATTTGTGGGGACATTTCGCCATTCCCCACAAGGAAAAAGGCAATTTCAGGCTTAGGGGTTAGGTTTAGGGTTAAGGTTAGAATTAGGGTTAGGGGTTAGGTTTAGGGTTAGGGTTAGGAGTTAGGTTAGCGGTTAGCGGTTAAGGTTAGGGTTACGGTTTAGGGTTAGGTTTAGGGTTAGCTTTAGGGTTAGTGGTTAGTAAAAATGATTTTTAATGGGAATCCTTTGTTTTGTCCCTAAAAGGATAGTAAAACAAACGTGTGTTTGGTGTGTTTCTGAAAAGCTGGGGATTCCATGTTATCCTCTTTGGGCACCTCCACTAATAAGCATTTAAAACACTACTCTATGGAAGGGGTTGAGCCTTATGTAGCACAGAATGGGAAACATTTGTAGTGATGCAAATCGTGTCTGAGAAGTGAGTTATACACAATTACCCATCAATACTGGCCAGTCTTGCCCACCCTCGCCAACAAGATGTGGTTAACAAGCAGAAAATAAGATTGAAATGGTGTGTAAAGAGTTGAAAATGAATTTCAATGCTGCATTTGTCCACAATTACCCCCTCGTTCAGACGTGTTTTATTAGGATTTTTTTCTTCTTCAAATATTTCTCAAAGCAGATTGGAAACATTCTTGGTATTACCCCTCTTTCTTCAGAGAATAAATAATTAAGGATTTTGGTGACAAAACAGAGATTTTCTCTCCTGCTGGAGCGTCGGAGGATAACATGGAGGCTCACAGCGTGTTTGATTGTTAATCATGGCACAGGGGCTTTAAGTGCTAATGCTCTCACTGCAGACCTGCAGAAAACACCAGGAACATGGAATGCTTTTTCCATTAATGGCTCTCCAGTACTTAATACGGGCTGACGATACAGCAGCTCTCTCCCTTTCTTCCTAGGCATTCCACTATGTGTTTGGATAATACATGTTTCCTGTTTAGCACTGGGGATTAGGACCTTGGATAATCGAAGAAACAGGATTTTCAATATTCAATTAGTCTATAAAGTGGGTCTGAATTTTTCAAAATATTGAACCAGAAGAAAATATATTTTTTTGTAATTAATTTTAAGCTAAATGTGAGTTATTGTATTGTATTAGTTGTTATATTTGTGGTGAAGTAAATAGTATTTAGCAGTGATGTTTATAACAGGAAAACATGTGGCTTTTCTATCACTCTTTCACTGTGGGGAGATGGATGTTCTCTGACAGAGGAATCAGAGATCACACTCCCTCAATGTCCTGCTGATGTAGTAAGTGCTCACACACATACACACACACACACACACACACACACACACACACACACACACACACACACACACACACACACACACACACACACACACACACACACACACACACACACACAAACACAAACAAATCTACCACCACACACACTTACAAACACACAACTCAGCCTGTCTAACTCTATCTATCTGTAGTTTAATAGATGTCGTGTCCAGTTCATTCAGGCAACTCATCTGGAATGTTAGAGATTTGTTGTTGACATAGATTTAGTTTGACATAGATTGAGACTGTGATTTTTTATTAGGTTGTTTATATACTGTATGTTTTCACTATCCTGTCTTCCTCTCCTCTATGTAATGGAAAAACTATACAAATAGACTCTCCATCATGATGGAAATGAGAATTTTATATTGTGGTTTTTCAGACAGCATCTGTCCGGAGGTGATATGCCTGTGTGTTGGTATGTGTGAGCTATTTTCTCTAGTGTCTGGTATTGATGGGCTACCCTTTACTGGTAAAGATTGACAAAAATTCTGTGATTCCCAGTAAATGGGCTGCGGTGGCCAACTGCCAAGTTTATAATGGAATCCTGCTGCGTTCAGCATTGCCGACAGGTCCTCGCACCCATCCCAATCCCATAACCTTTCCCGACAGCGCACATTTTCCCATTACGGCCGCTGGAAAAGCCATCCGCACCGGCACTGGGGTTGTTGTCGTGTGGGATATAAATTTGGTTGGTTTGCGAGAGAGAGGCGCAAGCTATGTCTGGGGTGGGGAGGTGGGTTAAGCTGTGCTTGGCTGGGCTAGAGGTATAAGCACAGAGATGTTGTATTGGTCCTGTTTCATCTAGTGTCACAGCAGGTGTTGGATAGAGGAAAGGCCAGGAGTATGAGGTGGAGGCAGGGAGCAGAAATATCAGCAGTGGCTGAAAACATTATTATTGCTTTTTTGATGGAGAAATATTTCTGTGTGTCAATCAACTGGCACTCTTTTGGTTTGAAGACCTGATAGGATTTCTTTCACAACAGATATTTCCCAAACTAATCTGAAACATTGTATTTTAGAAGTCTAAATGACCCTAAATACCCACAATAGCTAGGTTTCCATCCAATTGGTGAATATTCTTAAATCATTTATATCTAAAAATCTGCATTTTCCCACCCTGAGATGTTTCCCTCAAATGAAATAGTTGCAGATGAGAAACTGTTCGTGATGACGAAGTAACACATATAAGAACTTTGCTTTTAAATTCCCATGGATCTAATAAAAAATGCAAGTTAAATGGGTTTCCATCGCATTATTCCACTCACAAAAAATGTTGCGTTATATAGCAAGTGTGTCTACTCTTGTATTGGCACGTGCTCTCTAGCCAACAGCTCTATCTGCACACTGTTGGCTAGAGAGCACCTGATCAGATTATTATTATGGAAAAAAGGGCCAGATTATTTTGATTTGTCATCTACATTACTTGCATAAAACAGTTGGATGGAAACTTGCATAGTGACATATAAACAACTAGTTGTTTCAAGATAAATATACAAATCTGTGCTTTTGTCTCCGTAACCAAGTTTTCCATGCTGTGACGAAAGCTTCTGTTGCGATTCCTTTCACAGTGCCTTAAATAACAGTAATTGGGCAAATAGTTAAGGCATGTGATTGAAGAACTCATTACCAACAATTTAGCTCGACACATGTCCTTCTCTCTGCTCTCCATTCCTTAAAAACAAAATTACTTAGAGCACAATAAATACAATTGTACATTTGTCCTAATAAAATGTAGCCTTGCGTTTGTTCTAATTGTTCCAAGTTCGAACAGTTGATCTGTTACACATTTTAAGCACAGGTAGTTGCATTGTATTTACAGAGCCTGCTGTACCTGGTTATGGCATGGTGAAACAGCAGCACTGTAAAAGGAAACATATCCAAAGCTGAGGTGGTCTACATCCTCCCCAGAAACAATGTCACGTCATATACAACTCTATGGCCACTATCTTCAAATAAGCCTTTGAAGCCCTGGTTATTCTTGGGAGATGTGTTCTTTGGCAGCCGTTTTGGCTAAATTCCTTTTTATTGCATGACAGGGACACCTGCTGGGAGAGGGGAGAAAACAACTGCTGCTCATGAGGCTCCAGCAGTACCAAGAGCTAGAGTTGGAGTTTGTGTTCAAACCCTACAAGGGAAGAAGCCCGCTGTAATGAAATACAAACATTGCAACGTTTTTAGACAAATCCCAGGGATATTGAAGTTGAGGATAACACACAGAGGGACACGATGCATTGTCTCAGAGTGAAATAACAGAAATCCATGTAGGAAAAAACGGCTACAAGTCAGTCTATCAACCACACTCAGGTGTACTGGGCTGTTGATCATAGCACATCTTAAAACCACATTTCTGTACCTCCAACAATTATTACTGTGAATAAATGATGAATAGACATTTTGGACCTTTTTGATTAAACCTGGAATGGATCAAACAGGTCCACACACAAGAGAACTGATAGGGAAAAATACAACTATTAAACATGACATCAAATTCAAGGCTTCTATGTGTTAGGAAGGAGTCTGAGCAATAGCTTGAAAAAAATAACCTACAGTAGCAGTCAAAAGTTTGGACACACCTACTCATTCCATGGTTTTTCTTTATTTTCACTATTTTCTACATTGTAGAATGATAGTGAAGACATCAAAACTATGAAATAACACATATGGAATCATGTAGTAACCAAAAAAGTGTTAAACAAGTTAAACAAATCTAAATATTTTTTATATTTTAGATTATTCAAAGTAGCCACCTTTAGCCTTGATGACAGCTTTGCACACTCTTGACATTCTCTCAACCAGCTTCACATGGAATGCTTATCCAACAGTCTTCAAGGAGTTCCCACATATGCTGAGCACTTGTTGGCTGCTTTCCCTTCATTCTGCGGTCCAACTCACCCCAAACCATCTCAATTGGGTTGAGGTTGGGTGTATGTGGAGGCCAGGTCATCTGATGCAGCACTCCATCACTCTACTTCTTGGTAAAATAGCCTTTACACTGCCTGGAGGTGTGTTGGGTCAATGTCCTGTTGAAAAACAAATAATAGTCCCACTAAGCGCAAACCAGATGGGATGGCATATCGTTGCCGAATGCTGTTAAGTCTGCCTTGAATTCTAAATAAATCACTGACACTGTCACCAGCAAAGCACCCCCACACTATCACACCTCCTCCGCCCTGCTTCACGGTGGGAACCACACATGCGGAGATCAATCGTTCACCTACTCTGCGTCTCACAAAGACACAGCGGTAGGAACCAAATATCCCAAATTTGGACTCAGTTGATGTTGAGATGTGTCTGTTACTTGAACTCTGTGAAGCATTTATTTGGGATGCAATGTCTGAGGCTGGTAACTCTAATGAACTTATCCTCTGCAGCAGAAGTAACTCTGGGCCTTCCTTTCCTGTCGTGGTCCTCATGAGAGCCAGTTTCATCATAGCGCTTGATGATTTTTGCTACTGCACTTGAAGAAACTTCCAAAGTTCTTTACATTTTCCGGAATGACTTACCTTCATGTCTTAAAGTAATGATGGACTGTCATTTCTCTTTGCTTATTTGAGCTGTTCTTGCCATAATATGGACTTGGTCTTTTACCAAATAGGGCTATCTTCTGTATACCACCCCTACCTTGTCACAACACAACTGATTGGCTCAAACACATTAAGAAGGAAATAAGTTCCACAAATTAACTTTTAACAAGGCACACCTGTTAATAGAAATGCATTCCAGGTGACTACCACATGAAGCTGTTTGAGAGAATTCCAAGAGTGTGCAAAGCTGTCATCAAGGCAAAGGATGGCTACTTTGAAGAATCTCAAATATAAAATATATTTAGATTTGTTTAAACCATTTTTGGTTATTACATTATAGCATATATGTTATTTCATAGTTTTGATGTCTTCACTATTATTCTACAATGTAGAAAATAGAAAATAAGAAAAACCTTGGAATGAGTAGGTGTGTCCAAACTTTTGACAGGTGCTGGATGTTGGATAATAAATCATGGTAGTAAGTTAACTCTCCATTTTTCTCTGTCCTGGAAGTGATGTGTGTTTTGGAGTGAGAGGGACCATGGATGCCATGTGTGAGGAGAGCCTGTGGTGCTGTGGAAGTGGGCTGGGCCTACACACACGCACGCACGCACGCACGCACACACGCACACACACACACACACACACACACACACACACACACACACACACACACACACACACACACACACACACACACACACACACACACACACACACACACACACACACACACACACACACACAGGGGATCAGAGACAGGCAGAGCTGCTCTCACCCCTGCCTCCCTTTGATCTGTGTCCCCAGGCCTGCCTGGCTACCCGCGCTGCTCTGCACCGCACCACGCACGCTGACACCACGCTATGCTCGCCTCGCTAGCGACTCCCCACAACTGTCTGACATAGATAAGCCAGGGGAGACTCCAAGCTGCCGCTGCCGCTCTTCTCTTCCATTAGCGAGCACACTGACGCTTCTTTAAAAAACGGGATGAATTCCATTTCAGACGACAACACTAGTCGTTGCCAAAAAGAGGGAAAGGGAAAATATAGGAACAATCTAGAGGCTCTGGCTCCATTCCTCCCCCCTCTCTGACTTCTAACAACACATCCTGCACCTGAATACCAATGAGAGAGGGAGATTCATGTAGTCCCCCACATTATTAAAAGTTGGGCATTAAGCCTCTCACCGGGCACCATGTCAGCTGGCAAGCTCTTCTGACAACTAATCAAAGGGGATGAACACATAGCCTGCATTCATAGCTCAGCCTCTCGCAGAGCAAGAGTGGGAATACATAGACGTTAATTAGAACTCCCATTAAAACAAATACTGTTTCAATTTGGCAAGTATAAAAAAAATATATAAGTGGCTTTCAAAAAAAAATAGAAAAAATAAGACCTGCTCTTGGCAGCTGCCAAGAAAATCAAGGGAGTGTAAATCATATCCACTGGCTATATGTTTCTGCATAGATTATTAGGGCTTGCTGCCTGTTTAACACTTCTGAACTCAGAGGAAAGGATTGCTGGTGTCACAAACATACACACATTGGCAATATGGGGCTTTTGACTGTATGTATCTAATTTAAATAGCATTTTTATTGTCTGCCAAGATTGAATAGGGTTTAGGTGCCTTTAGTGTGTGTATGTTAAATGATGCAAGGGCAAAAGTTTTTCCTAAACAGGCTTTTGATTTCTTAACCAGTTAGTGGGCTCTCTGTGGTTGGTTCCATGCCTGTGTTCTCTATCGCTCAACCTCTAACCCCGCTAGAACAGCTAAGATAAAACAATACGCTCTTTGCCTTCTTGTTTAACATAAATATCTCTGGATGTGGTTTTTATCTATTTTTCACCTACCAACCTGTCTCCTTTTTTTTGGCAACTCCTGCTAATAGTAGGTCTATTATCTATCGCTCTCTCTCACTCTCTGGCTGTCTCTCTCCCTCATTCTCTCTTTCTCTCCGTCACTCTCTCTCCCCCTGGTGAGGCAGCTCTACTCCCCGCGCCCAGATGAAAGGCTATGGCGACAATAAAAATGCTATTTAAATGCAATGGTGTTTGTGGGTAAAAGATATTTCCTGCAGAAAGTGAGCTGCTGTATCCTGATAAATAGTAAATATAAGGGAATGCGATTTACATTTATCTTGGAGAGGCAGCCAATATACATTTCAGTAAATCCTAGAAGATTTAAGTAGGAAATGACTGAGACTGATTCACATGCTGTGTGTCCCACGCAGACAAAATGCCTATAAGATTGAGAATGGTATTGCCTTTATTAAAGTATAGGCACATACATCAATCCTATCTTGAAGACCAATTACACACAGGCGTACACTGTGAAACATGCTCAAGACGTTTTTATTCCATAGATTTGTTGCATTATTTTCCATCGCTTAACAATGTTTTTTGCTTCTTCTACTTATTATTATGATTATGATTATTATGATTATTATTATCGACATCATCATCATCAATATTTTGTTTGTTATTATAATTCTAATAATTATTATTATTTATTATTAGTATTATGCAGTCTCATACCTTCCATTTGTTTGGGCAGGAAAGGAGGCAGGTGAAGTGTGTGGTGTGTGAGGCATGCGCAGTGTGACCTCTGTGGGAGGGGTCAGGGGGTGGCAGAGTCGCAGCAGGGCAGGGCTGCAGTTAACCTGCCCTGCTAGCTGTCCGTCTGGAGATTTGGGATGTTGTCTGGCTGCATGTGTTTCCTGTTAGTTCCAGATGCCACTCTGACAGGTGCATGGATGTGATTAATACCTCTCTGGTCATCTCTCTCTCTCCCTCTCTCTCTCTCTCTCTCTCTCTCTCTCTCTCTCTCTCTCTCTCTCTCTCTCGCTCTCCCTCTCTTTCTTCCTCTCTCTCTTTCTGAGTCCTTCATTGGCACACTATCCCTGTTGCTCCCCTCCCCCTCCCCCAGTCTAACCCTATGGTGCTCAGTGGAGAGATAGACCTAATCCAACACACCACCCACATATCTCAGCTTCCCACCAAAGTGAAATGGAGCCCAGTATTGCTCAGTGTTATATTTTACAGCATCTTTAGAACATTATTCTGATAACCTTGGACATCAAAGCATATTTGTTTCAAGCTTAAAACAAAAATATAATTTTGTTACTTAAGATATTTTTGTAAACATCACATAGAATGTTTCTCTCTCTCTCTCTCTCTCACTCACTCACTCACTCACTCACTCACTCACTCTCTCTCTCACTCACTCTCTCTCTCTCTTTCCCTCACTCACTCACTCACTTACTCACTCACTCACTCACTCACTCACTCACTCACTCACTCACTCACTCACTCACTCACTCACTTACTCACTCACTCTCTGTCTCTCTCTCTCTCTCTCTCTCTCGCTCTCTCTCTCTCTCACTCGCTCTCCCGCTCTTCCTCTCCCTCTATTTCTCCCTTGCTCTCTCTTCCTCTTTCTCGTGGGCCAGTAAAATGAGAATGTGTGATGTGGTTGGGTCCCCAGCTGGTTGTCTGGAGCTGCAGCCCACTCCTCTCAGTCTCCAGCTGAGAGCTATTTCACTATTTATTTACATGTAATTATGGCTATGAGGTGCAAACATTAACACTGTCAAGAACAATTTGACCTGACATTTTTCACTAGGCCTGGCCCCTGCTGTTTTTAGCAAACAAACCCCCCCCAGCTCCCCCCGACTTCCCCGCTCCCCGATACGCCTCTCTGTCCTCTCCGAGCTGCACCCTCCCTCATACACACAGCCCTGCCTCACTGAAACCACTCTGCTGGAATCAGAAAATCTGCCGTTTAATTTGGCAGAGACGGTGGTGCGAGGTGAGGAGAGTTGCAGTGTGTGTGTGTGTGTGTGTGTGTGTGTGTGTGTGTGTGTGTGTGTGTGTGTGTGTGTGTGCGTGCGTGCGTGTGCGCGCGTGCGTGCGTGTGTGTGTGCGCGCGCGCGCGTTTGTGTATTGGAGGGGGTTGCTCTTGTTCCTGGTGGCTGAATCCATCCCACAGTAACTCAAGCATATCACTAGCAGAGAATAGAGGATTGCTCCCCACACGTTCTCCAATTGCAGCCCAATAGACGGCATATTAACCTCTGTTTAGTGAGGGGCCCTGCATGCACTGTTGGATGTTTAGGAGGGAGGGAGACCTTTCTCTGGCTAGTAGCAGGCAGCTGTGCTCCATTGAACACAGGGTTAGAGAAGACGGGTGGGAGCCGGGGAAGGAGTCAGGGAAGAAAATGCATTTTGTCAAAACTATTATTCTCCAATTACATTTTATGAAACATTTTGGAATTAGTATTTATTTAAGATCATGTGGAATTTCATTTGATATTGTGTGTGTTTAGGTCTCGAGTTTAGCTGTTAGATAAAATAGTGCAGTTCAGTGTTTGTGGGGAGAAGTGTTAGAGAGCAGAGTTGAGAGACTGGGGGACACTGTGGTAGTATGGCTAACATGTTGTGAGAAGTGACAGCTTGTTCCAATGCCCGCTAATCGTCCTCATCTGTGCCTAGCTTGTCAATGCCCAGATTCTGTCAGTGCCAATCAGGCACTTAATTGAACACAATTAACCCCCCCCCCCTCCGCCCGTACAACCCACATGCTTCAAAAACCTATTTCTCTCTCTCCAGTTCCCATCCTCCCTCTCACCCTCTCTTCATCCTGTCTCTGTCTCTCCTCGTCCCATAGCATTGGTGGCGGAAGACACTTTTCACTTTTGATTAACGTGCCGCGGCCAATTAATGCACTGACTCACAGGCCAGGGCCCGTCATCTGCTGCCTGCCACCAACACGTCAGTCTGCGGCACGGCCCCACACAGCTCCCCTACCACTGCCATCACCTCTACCGTGACCAAAACGCTCTAATTCAATTTATGCAATCGCTGTTATTTTTAAATAGTCATTATGTCTGCTCAGATGAGGGGCCTTACTGCCCGCTGGGCTGTTCCTCTCATGTGAGAAGGAGGGCTGAGGGGGAGGGCTGAGGGGGAGTGTGGGTGGACTTGGGGTTGCACTGGTCCATTGACTCTTTAGAAAAACTCCATCTTTTCTTTTTTAATTCTCTTTCCTAGTTGATTTCAAAATGAAGAAATTGATGCTGTTGTTTATTTGATTTGTGCATAATCATTTTACCCTGCATCCTTCGATGCACAGTATCAGTAAAACGTTTCTACTAGATTTAGAGTAATATGTGCATCACATGTTTTTTTTAATCAGTTCTCAGAAATAATTTGTAAATATTCAATATTTTATATGGAATATTGCACCCAATTTTAGCCGTTGCGCAAGTTTGAATTATTTCCAATCAACCAAGAAATACCATTCAGTGTACTCATACTTCTTACCTTACAGGTCAATAAATTCAACAATACATTTACTCTCTGTAATCACACCCTAGGACTGACATTGAAAAAAACATCTACCCAAATTTAGTGTCATCGTCATCCCTGATCTTAAGTCATTCCCAGCTGAGGCGTGTATCAGCCAGGCAGATCTGCCAAGGTGCGCGATGTTATTCTGCGCCCCTCAGATAACTTCCAGACATTTGGAGTGCTTATTTTCTCCTCTCTGCCCCAGTGACCTCTACCGAACTTAAAGGTATGTCTTGGGGGCATTCGATTTGGGCATAACGGGAGCTATCGGTGACAGGGGAGCTAATCCAGTCTTGCGCAGATTAAGAGAAGTGTTTGTGGAGTGGGGTGTGTTGGCGAGGGCGCTGGCGCCGAGAATGGAACACAGGGCTGTCCTATCAGCTCTCCAGGCAGGCTGGCCCTCAGGCCAACTCAGTCCTACAGGAGTCTTTGTACTTCCCAAAGCCTCTCTCTCACACTCTCACTCTCTCTTTCTCTCTTCTCTCTCCTCTTTCCTCCCCCCTCTCTTTATATCTATATACTCTCTTTTTTATTTTCCTTATGCTGTACACTTTCTTTCAGATGCAAAAACTTTGTCTGTGAAATATTTTTGTGAACATGAAAAAAACGTATCGTGAACATTTTCATCCATCACTAGTGCGTGTCACTGGGTGAGCAGTGAGCACAGGTGCACTCTGACCTGATGTGGTCATTCAAGGGTTAAGATGAGCATACATTACATGACCGTATATACATCATGTAAGTATTGTTTAGGGATATTGCATTGATTGTGTACTTCATATATAGTGAAAATAAAGGTTAATAAATAACATTGTGACATAAGGCATCTCTTTGAAGCTGTGGCTTGAATATGTCACTGTAGGGAATTTAGTGAGTATTGTATGTAAGAAAATGATGCCATTTTTTCCATTTTTGAAAATATTGCCTTCCGCTTTCTCATTCAGTCAACTTCCTCACAGTAAGTCAAGTTATTTTATTCAGGAAGCAAATCCAACAAAGAGCAAAGGCTCGTCAAACATTTAAGTAGACAAAAAATATATAATTTGACTGTTAAGGAAATTAGCAGGGTATAAAAGAATGTATTTTTGTGTCGCAAATGCTCAATTTATTTTTCTGAAAGGATTCACATTGTATCAACTTCCAGTTCCCTGTTCACTCTGCCGCAGGGCTGGAGGGCTCAGAAGTTGAGAGAATTAATGAGTTTTTTATTATTATTTATAAAGTAATCTATCTGTATATAGAGAGGCAGGGAACGCCCTGGAGCAGTGTCCTTTAAACTGGTCCTGGCTCACATTATCTCCTCCAACAGCCCTAGCACAAAGTCAAACAACAAACGAACACTGAGGACGCTGTACGGAGAGCGAGAGGGAGAGGGAGGAAGGGGTGTAGTGGAGGACTGTTCTGAAAGGGAGTGAGGGTGTTAAGTGTGTATTGAGTGGTGTTGTTCTGGAGCAGAGCAGGTCTAAAGGCCTGTTGAGGGTGTGTTTTACACCCTGCAGCTGATACTCAGCATCAGCCATATCTTCACCCACATCAGATCATAGGGGGAAGTGGTGAAACGGCATTGATTTTTATTTAGCTGTGTGAAAGCAGTAGGACATTACAGATAGTGAATATGAACCCAGAAGCTTACCTTTCCCCCCTCCAGCATCAGTTAACCAAAACCTTCTGAACAATTTTAGGAAGGGCATCTCAAGGACACAACCGTCCAGACAATAGTGTCTTTTTACAAACTTTTTTGCAATCTTGTGGAAAAAAAATAATTTTAACATTGTCTATGAAAAGTGGCCATCTCTGTTGAGGAACTGGTGAAATCTATGAATAGTAATTATGCTCAATTTAGCACAGCCCCTGATTGCTGGCCATTTTATTATTTAATGTTTAAATAAGGAAGCGATGTAATCAAGCTTCAATTAACTGATGACTATATCTGGCACCACCCCCTCCAGCTGTCTCCCTGGACCCCCAACTAGCACTTCCTCACACCCAGTCACATGACCAGCACAGCACAGTACACCACAACACAACACAGCCCAGCACAGCACAGTACAGCACAGCCCAGCACAGCAGGGTATATGAGGAGTCTGTTTTCCAGCTCCAGTCCATATATGAGAGAGCGTCCCATGTGTCCTGCATGCAGAGAGCCATAAATCTCCCTCTTATGGATACATGTCACATGTTCTGTCTGAATAAGTTGTGGGGCTGGTGGATGGTGGGGGGTTTCCATCCTGATAGAATTAACATGAGGAAATCACTAAACAGCCTTTATGTCTGATGTGCCTCAAGTGCTTCATATTTCCTCAGAGACAGTTTTTGCAGAATAGGATTAATTTGTGGAATAAGATACATTTTCCCTATCCGGTGTGTGTGTCTGGCTATGTATTGCTGAGCAGTAGGGCTGCGTATGTATGAGGTGAAGAGGTTCTACAGTATAATGGTTGCTTGGATGTCCACTCTGGAGATTGACTGGAGCCCTGTCCTTCTGTAGGATATTTTGCACCACAGCATCAGCTCTGTGAACTGTGTTTAAACCTTTTGTGTGTGTGTGTGTGTGTGTGTGTGTGTGTGTGTGTGTGTGTGTGTGTGTGTGTGTGTGTGTGTGTGTGTGTGTGTGTGTGTTTAACCACCTCCATGATGGGCTAATTGGTTTAGCAGCCAAAGCGCCAAAGGCCAGCCCAGCGTAACGAGACAACGTGAACCTGATGTTGGGGAGGATGCTTCCATGCAATATAAGGGAAGCATGTGTGGGACCATTTCCCCCATTCACAATCTCCCCGGCCCTTTCTAGTTTTATAAAAAGGGACATTATAGTCCAATTCTAACGTTTCAATTTAGGCCAGAAGCTCAGTAGAAACCTCCATCTGCATTGCATTGTGGCGATGGTCTGTGCCTCTTGTCTCATGGAGATAATCATATCCATACCACAAGTGTATTATTTGTTAACTCATCATTGCATATTAGATGAGATTACAGAGTATTGAAATAAATGCACTTATGCTGTATAAATAACACCCCTAATACTTACCCTAGCCATAACCCTAACTCATACTAGCAGTAGGCCCTTCAGTGAGGCTAGTGGAGACTATTTCTGTGGGGATGTGATCTAAGAGGATCGTTTACTGCTTCCAACTTCATTACTATTCATGAGATGGCTAGGCTAGGGGCTGGGGATTAGGGAGTCCCTCAGTGCTTGTTGTGATGTAGGCCTCAGGCCTCCTCCAACCTCCAGGCTCTGGGACATAGAGGTTCTGTCTGTCAGTGGCTCTATTATCACTCTAAGACCCTTCTGTCCCCAAACTGTCCCCACACTGTCTCTGCGTTTAACACTGAACTCACTGGCACCACTAATATAACAGTCTTTTTGTTTCTTCCCCTCCCTCACCCCATCTCCCTCTCTCACCCCATCTCTCTCCCTCACCCCATCTCCCTCTCTCACCCCATCTCCCTCTCTCACCCCATCTCCCTACATCCCTACATCTCCCTCCCTCACCCCATCTCCCTCTCTCACCCCATCTCCCTCTCTCACCCCATCTCCCTACATCCCTACATCTCCCTCCCTCACCCCATCTCCCTCCCTCACCCCATCTCCCTCTCTCACCCCATCTCCCTCCCTCACCCCATCTCCCTCTCTCACCCCATCTCCCTCTCTCACCCCATCTCCCTACATCCCTACATCTCCCTCACTCACCCCATCTCCCTCTCTCACCCCATCTCCCTCTCTCACCCCATCTCCCTCTCTCACCCCATCTCCCTACATCCCTACATCTCCCTCACTCACCCCATCTCCCTCTCTCACCCCATCTCCCTCTCTCACCCCATCTCCCTCTCTCACCCCATCTCCCTCTCTTACCCCATCTCCCTCTCTCACCCCATCTCCCTACATCTCCCTCACTCACCCCATCTCCCTCACTCACCCCATCTCCCTCTCTCACCCCATCTCCCTCTCTCACCCCATCTCCCTCTCTCACCCCATCTCCCTACATCCCTACATCTCCCTCACTCACCCCATCTCCCTCTCTCACCCCATCTCCCTGCCTCACCCCATCTCCCTCTCTCACCCCATCTCCCTGCCTCACCCCATCTCCCTCTCTCACCCCATCTCCCTGCCTCACCCCATCTCCCTCTCTCACCCCATCTCCCTCTCTCACCCCATCTCCCTCTCTCACCCCATCTCCCTCTCTCACCCCATCTCCCTACATCCCTACATCTCCCTCACTCACCCCATCTCCCTCTCTCACCCCATCTCCCTCTCTCACCCCATCTCCCTGCCTCACCCCATCTCCCTCTCTCACCCCATCTCCCTCTCTCACCCCATCTCCCTGCCTCACCCCATCTCCCTCTCTCACCCCATCTCCCTGCCTCACCCCATCTCCCTCTCTCACCCCATCTCCCTCTCTCACCCCATCTCCCTCTCTCACCCCATCTCCCTGCCTCACCCCATCTCCCTCTCTCACCCCATCTCCCTCTCTCACCCCATCTCCCTCTCTCACCCCATCTCCCTCTCTCACCCCATCTCCCTCTCTCACCCCATCTCCCTACATCTCGCACCTTTCCTTTTCCCCCCTTTTTTTGTTGGTCCATGTTTCAAGGTTAAAAGACTGTTTTTTAAGATGCCTCTGTACAACTCAATAGTGCAGTCACTCAATCTCATCCATGTGTTATTTAGTACCCTAGCCTTTCTAACTCCCCCTCTGTCTCCTCTCTGCCCTCTCTCCCCAGGTGATGAGCATCCTGAGTAACCCCAACGCGGTGCCCTCCCAGTCCCAGCATGACTTCTCCATCTCCCCCCTCCATGGCAGCCTGGAGTCCTCCAACCCCATCTCAGCCAGCTGCAGCCAGCGCTCTGACTCCATCAAGGGGGTGGACAGCCTGGCTTCCTCCCAGTCCTACTGCCCCCCCACCTACAGCGCCACCAGCTACAGTGTGGACCCTGTCACCGCTGGATACCAGTACAGCCAGTATGGACAGAGTAAGTACTGCATCTGCGTTTATGTGTGAATGTGAGAAAGTGAGTGTGTGTGTTTGTATATGAGTGGATGTCTTTTGCCTTTCCCATCTGACCTCCTTCCAAGTCTCCTGCATGTCTTCCATCTCATATTACATGGGACCAGTGGTAGTTAGAGGAAATGGTGCCACCAAAACCACCTCCCAGGCCGGGCTGCCCCCTGACCTTTGACTTCTGGTCTGTCAGAGCAGACACGTGCTCCTGATAAAGGCCTCTGATTCCCATTCGGTGCTGTCTAGCTTAGTCACACTATGCTCTGCTCTGCTTGGCTGGGAATGAGGACAGGGCCACTTCAAAGGCACTAATACACCCTGAGGGGCCACACTGTCCTCTTAGCCACCCCTTTCTCTCTCTTTCTATCTCACACACACACACACACACACACACACACACACACACACACACACACACACACACACACACACACACACACACACACACACACACACACACACACACAAACAAACACACACACACACACACACACACCTCGGGGCAGGAAACAGGCTGATCTATTAGATTAGCTTAATTATTGACTGATGCTGTCACAAGCCTTCATAAGGGGTAAACTGTAGCACACTTCCCCAGCCAGCCTCCTTTGGTCCCATGTGTATACCTGTGCGTGTTTGTTTAGGGGTGTGTGTGCGTGTGTGTCTGTGTGCGTGAGTTTGTGTGACAGTAGTGTTATCTGCAGCCAGCTTGCAGAGCAGAGAGACTGATGGCCGTGTGGATGTGATCTGATCTGTGGTTAATTAAGACAGTGATTGAGCACAGTGGCTGGCTAATGAATGGAGGAGAAAAGAGAGAGCTGCTGTCTACTGATGAAAATGATCGGGGAAGGGAAGTGTGGAGGGCATGAAATCAGAGATGCCAAGTGTAATGAAGACTGGCACACACAATACACTCTGGGACCATGCTGAGTGACAGCATGGAGACACTATGAGGTGGCACATGCCCGTGCCAAGTCTATGCCAACCTCAAACAGGGCATGGGAAAGAGATTGTTTTGTTTTCAAATTATTTCTCATTTTACTCCACTGGTTCTGTCAGAACTGATTTAGAACAGAGTCAGACAGAGAGATGAAATGAACAACAGTGACCAACATGGACATAAGGGTTGGCTCTGTGTTGTGTGTGAGTGTGTTGTGTGTGAGTGTGAGTGTGAGTGTGAGTGTGTGTGTGTGTGTGTGTGTGTGTGTATCCCTCACATGCAAATGTGTGAATCTTTGTGTGTCTGTTCTCTCCAGCTGCAGTTGACTACCTGGCTAAGAACGTGAGTCTGTCCACCCAGAGGAGGATGAAGCTGGGAGACCACTCTGCTGTCCTGGGACTGCTGCAGGTGGAGACGGGACAGGCCTACTGAAACACCCAGCCTCTGCCTGACTCCACCCAGTCTAAACTCAACACCCCCCTACAGTACATACACCACGCTACTGCTGCGCCCCACCCTGCAGCCCATCCACTGCACCAGCACACATTCTCTCTCTCCTCACCCAGCAGGCAGTCAGGCAGTCAGGCTGTGTAAACCTTGGCTCTGCCCCTCCCCTGTACCATCCTCACCCCTGATTGGCTCTGTCCAGACATCCCAGAGACATTGGCTCCAGCCAGCATGGAGAACAGGCCCCTGGCTGCAGTCCAGTCCACACTCAGAGCCATTTCCAAATGTACATTGACCTTGTTGTTTATAGTAGTTCACTAAGCCAATGTCATTCAAATGATAATCCCTCTTGTTTTATATCAATATTGTTTATATTATTATTGCTGTTATGATTATGATTCATGTGATTTTGTTTTTTATTCTCTTCATGGCTCTTTTTTCTGTCAGTGTGATGCAGAGTGTGTCTGTGTGTGTGTGGATGTGTGCGTACGTTCATGCGTGTGGCGGCCCAGTCAGAGAGAGATGCTCCCACATGAGAAAATACTACAGTTTACTATAGAATAACACAGTGCTTACTATCGAATTCTATAGTAAATTGTAGTATACTGTAGAATACTATACTACACACTGTAGTATCCCTCGACCATGTATAGTACTTACTATTGAATGTTGTAGTATACTGTAGAACCCCCCCCCCCCCCCCTCCCCCCCAGACACACACACAAATCGTAATTTGTGCCACCCATAAATGGAAACCTACATGCCAAGTATAGAAAATATGTTTTGTCCCCTACAGGTTATAGAAGGGAGCAGACTCTCTGAACTACGGCTCAGACCCCAGATCTACATACCTACCTACATACAAGGAGAAAGCTTCCACTTCTAAACTATACAGTATTCTACAGTTCCCAAAAACACAACATTTATTCATGTAGTATATACTTTTTTTCTTACTACAGTACTATAGTTATCTGTAATTTATACAGTATACTTCAGTAAATATTACAGTAGATGCTACAGTAAAGTCCACAAAAACCCTACAGTGAATACTATAGTATTTTTACCATAGTATACAATACCTGATTGTTTCCCAGACTGCTGTTCCTCTGCCTGTTCCCTGAGCTCTAATCTTAGTAAGCGTTTTGACCTTCTCACTTTCATATACAACTTGACATTCCTAAAGAACTTGGCCACTCTGTGGGAAGTCTGGCTGGGCGGATTCTACTGGGAATTGGCAGCGGTTTGGCGGCCAATGGCTTCCCCCCTCCCAACATCTATCCCATCCTTAGCTGTACTTCATGGGGAGGAGGGCACTGTTTGTAAAAACAGGATTGGGGAAATTCATTTTTTCTGTTTACAAATATGGACCTTGCCAATGAGGACTGACCCCCTATCCCCCAAACCCCATCTACCACAGAACTCTATGTGACTTTAAGAGAGTAAAGGAGATTAAATGACACAAACATACTGTCAAAGCTAATTCATAATTACCGTTCTCATTACCAGCCACCTTTTATATTCTCTTAGGATAATTAAGACATTTTCTAAAGGCACATGCAGCTGTTTACCACTTTGGTTTGGACCAAGTCAGCATTCCTGTGAAACATTCCTCCAGGATGGTTGAATAACTCAAGTCACATTGCTTTTCTGCTCATGATGAGATTAAGAGTACACAAGCTGTGCCAGTCACATGCACTTTGGCAAATCAAATAATCCAGTCAATTGTGAAAGGGCACAGGTAACAGCCCTGGCTGGCCCCCTCTCTGGCTTTGACTGAATACTCCCTCCTCCTAGTCCCCTGGACATTCAACTCCTGCTTTGACCGACACACTCACAGAAATGTACTAAAACAAACCATTTTTTTTAGAATAGCAAATATGAAACATCTGTGTAGCACTCGTAGTTGACATTTAACACAATCTATTTTGGGCTGAATTCTAACTTGAGATATGTTTGCATAACTCCCATTGACATCCGTGTGTGATTGTTTTGCAAAAGTTGGAGTGAGTTAGGTATGCATATTTCAAGTCAGGATTTAGTCCTTAGTCGCATATACATGGACATGATACAGTAGACGGGTAGATTGTGAATTGTTTGATTATAAAAAGTATGTTTTATACTAAAACAAGAACAATGTTCAGTGGTAGTTAAAGCAAGAGATCTGCGGAAGTCAGTGTATTTTTTATTTACTGGTTTCCTTCTGTTGTTTTTGGTTGTGTTATATTGTATTGATTTCTTTCAACAAAATGCAGTGTTTTGCGCCCAGCTAAGTAAGGAATTCTGTATATTAAATTAGGAAAAAATTCCAATAAATTTCCTCGATTTAATAATTGTATAAAAGAGGTTGAAACTCAACTGAGTGGATTTAAGTTAGTAGACAGAGAGAGAGAGAGAGAGAGAGAGAGAGAGAGAGAGAGAGAGAGGAGAGAGAGAGAGAGAGAGAGAGAGTCTCGGACCAATGTGTTTTGATGGTGACCAGATGGAACCTATTATACTACACCTGTGCAGCCAGGAGCATTGGAAGGTGTATTCCAGCACTTGATCTTATGGACTCATGATCTGAGTGCAGACCTTACCGTGGACCATACATATCTATCTGACCTCTGACCTCTCAGTGTGAAACATTGTCGAGGGGCTCAGCAGCACAGCTTTGATGCCATGAAGGATGGTGACCTTTCCTTTCTGGGAAAGAGGTTAGAATAGAATGGTGGACCGACCAGTGTGTTCTCTGGCTATGTGTGTTTACAGCCAGGCTCCAGTGGAGGACACCTGACTGAAAGTAATGACTCTGAAGCACTGAACCCAGGCTGGTCTAAAATATCTGTTTAAAAATGCCACATTATTGTGTATATAAAAAAAATGTTTTTTTAAATGCTTTTAGTGTATCAAATCCATTTCTAACACCTGCGTTAATCGACATTTGGATATTTAAATCATTATGACTCTTCCTCTCCCCACCTTCTCTCTGACCCCTAACCTGTTTACTTGCTTTATGGCATCTGTGTTTTTCTTTTTTCCCTTCCTGTTCCGCATGTGTGGATATTACCATGGTATAATTTATTCTGCTGTATGAAGTATTAGAGTAGTGGGAACTTGTATTGGTATTTACTACCTTCAGCCTGTTGGTGTGTTGACTGTAACACTGGCGTAACTGTTATCAATTAAAGCTCTAAAACAGATCCAGCGCTGTGCTTTGTCCTTTTTGAGCTTTCGTATCAAAATACAATAATACAACATAAAGTCACATAGACTCCAAATTGGTCATATTTTAATGTAAGAAAAATGTGTATCATGAGTATTCAGCCTGATGGGGATTCATCTGAACTTTTCACCTCTCTTTTCCCTACAATGCCCACTTGCTCTGTGTAGTGTAGTACACACGTGTGCATACATGGACACGCGCACATGTGTATTACATTCTATGAGCTTCAGGGAACATGTCTGTTTCCATCACAGTGAGCATTGTCTGAGAGAGAGAGCAAGAGAGAGCTGAGCAGTCCCAGAAAGAGGTACCCCCTGGGGGAGCTGCACAGGACTGTTGCAGAGCACAGCTGTAGGAAGTCATTCATTCTGTACTTTGTCCAGCTATGATCTCCTCTCTGTCTGTCTGTCTGTCTGTCTGTCTGTCTGTCTGTCTGTCTGTCTGTCTGTCTGTCTGTCTGGCTAGGGCCCATGTGCTCTGGAATGGTGTTTGTTAATGTTTGCATACAGTCACAGCAAATCTCAGTGGTATGCTAAGAGCATTGAGGAATCTGTCCAGTGTGGCATTGGGACTGTCATCTGTGCTGTATATTACAGTAGCAATGCTCCTCTTACCATTCCCACTGTTAAATGGCATGGGGATAGCGCTTTAGGTATGTCCACAATGAAACACATTCATTTTAAAACACTTACACATTTCAGCAGTCCATTACTGTAATGTATTATATAGTTTTATTGATGGAGACAGATGGGAAATGAATGACAGGGGCAATGAGAGGGACATACTGTAGTGAGTAAAGTGATGAACTCTGTGATTGAACCTTTGTCTCCCGGGGTAATATGTGGTCTGTAACTGGCAGTGCTGACACTACATCAAACTCTCTTACACAACACGTTTATTATATTGATTGAAAATGAACTGTCCACTATACCTTTTTCCAAAGGCATTAACAAGGGTAAAGCAGTTGCAGTGTACTTAAATGATCCTACTGATCATACATTAACAAAAGTGTTTTAGTTTTTTAGAAATACAGCATACAATTGCCTACTTCTTTATAATACATCATACTGTCATTTATACAAACAATGAAATGAATGATGCAATGAATGACAAAATTGAGGTATTTATACTCAGTATGAATCCTGTGTATTTGATTTATTTACAATTAAAACACATACTTATCCTTCATATCTTGGTTGTCATCAAACAATAAAAAGTAAATGTTACACAACAGCAAAATATTATTTCAAACGCTAACAGTGTATCAGCTCGGAGATTGCTGCACAGTAAATACGGTATGTTATTGGGACCAAATATTGTCCATTTCAAAATCTGTTTCAGAAAAATAGTTTGATTCTGAAGTGAGAGAATTGAAGGAATTGGTAGAGGAATTGGAAATGATGTTTTAATTCATTTGATAGAATTTGTTAAAATCTAAAATCATCTAATGTAATTGGACTGAAAAGAGTTGTGTGAGAAAATGGCGCTATGATTTGAGAACTGAAATACTGGTGGTTGTTGTTACTGCATATCCTTGGACATTCTGCAATAATTGGCTGTTGAGACTGTTCTGTAATTGTTTTTTTCCATTGGAATTCACTACAAAACTGTATTCTTGTGTTGATTTTTTAAAAGAACTGACACCAGCCCTAATTGTCATATATGCCAACGGACCTCTGCGGCTTTGTCCTGACATTGTTCCAATGTGCATTGGTATCAGGATCGTTCCTCAGTGTGTCATGGTAAACCCCATCCTTCTAAAGTATGTGTGGGTGTCCAGATGAAACCCATGCATGTGTTCTAGTTGTCCTCTCTGGTCTGACGTGGTCCTGAAGCCCCAGCCTGGGACTGTTGTTTTCCTCTGGGCTGCTGTCACTCAGACAGGGACGAGGGCTGGGGTGGCAGCCCCAGCCAGCGGTGTATGGGTGCAGCTTTGTGACACTTCACTCTTCTCCTCCTTTGATCCCCTAATTGATTGACTACAGGAGCAGGGGATAAACAGAGCCCACAAGAGCCGATTCCCCTCGCCTCTCTGGAATGGTTTAGATAAAGTGCAGAGGGCCTGTCTATATAGTTCTCCTATACGGACGTAGGGCCATTGAAGGTGGCTGTGCGGTGTGCCACGGTGGCTTAGCTCTGGGCTGTGTCAGTCATTCAGCGAGTCAGTCCTGGGCCCAGGGCTTGTGTCCTGCCTGGTGCAGAGCTACGTGGCTGCTGGAGGTAATGGGTTTGTTTAGATCACAGGGATGGAAATGAAACTCCTGAGCCTCAGAGTGGAGAGAGAAGACCAAGGGGCCCTATCACTCAGGAGGCAGGGATGGACAGATGGAGAAGTCAGTGCTACAGTATAGCCAACCAGCCAGCCACACACTTCCAGAGTGAGTCATAAAGGCTGTGATTCAGATCTAATTGAGGACCTTGGCAGTGCTGTAATGTAAAACCTGCAATTGAAGAGCGGGCGATTGAGAGGCGTGGAAAATGAGGAGGAAAGGTAGGAAGGAAATAACCAGTGAGAGTTCTCCCTCATGAGGAAACCTTCTGCCTGTAATAACTCTAAAAGTTTATGGGACCAAAAGAATCATCAAAACATCATCTAAATATATAGTAAGAAGACGTTGGGGGGAATTTCAAAACTCCACAATGATAAGTGATGAATCCGGAATATGCTAATAGTTTTCTAATAGTATTCTCTGCAGGGGTTCAAAGCAGTGTGTATGTACATGCTGAGGAATGATTAAGATAGGCTTTAGGAAGACAGGGTTTTATTCTTTGAGCTTATGTGTCATGTGGACTAAAAAAGCTCCCAGCTGTCGCCATGAAAGCACTTACAGTATAATAATCCCCCAAATCCTGTAATTATTCCAGCATAGGCTGTGTACCTGAGCCGCAGATTTCTGCTCGACACCTCTAGGATCCCCCCGCCTACACACACACACACACACACACACACACACACACACACACACACACACACACACACACACCTCCCCCTGAAGGAGTTTGAAAGGGAGATGAGGGAGAAAAAAAAGGCCAAGTGAAGTTGTAAATCTAAGAGAGTGAGATAAAATCACTGTGAAGCCCAGCTTGATTTACATTTCAAATCTGTGCTGTGCTCTCAGACTAATTAATATTAATAACAAAAATGGAAATGAGTGCAGACAGTGGCGGCCCCTAAGTAAAGAACAAACTCGGTTCATTCAGTCAGGAGATATATACATAAGTCCTTTCTCAGGAGAAGTGGGCTCCTAACAGGCGTGACGCCTGGGCATAGACCGCCATAGACAGAGACAATTTTTCTAGATAATAGCCTATCACGCAGGATACAATTTAAATTAAAAAATGCAATTTTCACCTTGAAATGAACAAATGATTACAATTTCTATACAAATTAAGGCATCCAGGCTGTGCCTCAGTACTGTGCCAGGGCCATGAAACTTGACATAATTACCATGAAATACATTTTCAAATATTTGTATTTTGTCCATCGCTTTAAAACATGCAACTCTGCCTTCTGTGGGTTTGTGATCTCACCTTCTGGGGGAAATACATAAAAAAGAGAGAAAATCATCAGAGATGAAAAGCTCTTCAACCCCAGAGATAAAAACATGCACACATGGGTACACAGTAAGTCAGTGGTGTGGCTCTGCACAGCGGCCCCCGGAGCTATCTCTAAAAGCCAAATTACGGTTCCTTATCAAGGGAATCATATCTACTAGCTATCTGCTCCTGCATGAGATAGGCTCCTCTCTCTCTCTCTCTCTCTCTTTCCTCCAGCTCTGCTCTGCGTTCATTGCCACAAATGCTGTTTATTTGTGATTACAGACACCCTTTGAATAAATATATGTTTTGTGTTTGAGATCCAAAGTCTCGGTAGATTCTGAACCCAAGAGATTCTTGAGAGAGGAGGGTTTCGCATGGAGCAAGCACCTTATTTGGGCAGTGGTGCTGGAAGTGGTCTGGGGAGGAAAATAGAAAGAAAGAGAGAGAGAGAGATAGAGAGAGAGAGGGGGATGAAAGTCTAGCCCATGGGAAATATGAGACAAGACCTTAGACTGTTATGATGTTTGTATCATATAAGTGCTTTCTTAGAGGATTCATACAAAGATTGAGTGTTCAAATGAGAATAGATTAAGAAGTTGAGAAACAAAGTTTATGATTTTATTTGTAAAAAAAATCCTTATACAACTGGGCATTTTATGTTGCAGACTGAGTGTTATTATTTTGATGGTAGTAAGAGCTAGGGTTTCATTTTTGCAGACCGTTGTGGTACATCTTTTAGCCAGCAGCATACCACCCTGCATCCCACTACTGGATTGCCTCAGAAACGAATTAGGGTTGGTCCTGGATGGGAGACCAGATGCTGTTGGAAGTGGTGTTGGAGGGCCAGTAGGAAGCACTCTTTCCTCTGGTATAAAAAAATATCCCAGTGCCCCAGTGCAGTGATTGGGGAAATTGCCCTGTATAGGGTGCCATCTTTCAGATTGGATGTTAAATGGGTGACCTGACTCTCTGTGATCACTAAAGATCCCATTGCACTTATGGTAAGGGTAGGGGTGTTAATCCTGGTGTTCTGGCTAAATTCCCAATCTGATCATCATGACCACCTAATCATCCCCAGCTTCTAATTGGCTCATTCATCCCCCTTCCTCTCCCCTGTAACTATTTCCCAGGTTGTTGTTGTAAATTATAATTTGTTCTCAAACTTACTTGGATGTGGAAATAAGTGATGGCTCCATTGTGGTCAATCAATGCTATTGTTCCCTATTTGTAGGATAGGGTGGAAGACCCCAGCCCTAGAGAAGTTCACTTGAAAATAAATGCTGTCCTTCCCCTCCCTGGCCAGTCAAGGCTCAGACAGTGATCACCTCTTTCTCCATCCTTCTCTCCTTTTCCCCTCAATATCTTAGACACCCTCAGCCAGAAAGGCACACATCAGATTGAAATAGTTGACCTCTTAATACTGGGGTCAGCGTCGCACCGGCAGCAATTTCACACTCAAGATGGAAGGGAAATGAACAGTGAGGATGCTAGGGGTGACATGGAACCCTGACCACCCCAGTGGATGCCACTCTGACCTCTTTACCAAGCTAGACTGGGCAGGACAGGGTATATATAGAGAGAGTGGTACAGGAGTACACACCTGAGAAACTGGCACCCAACTGCCCTCTGATCCCGCAAAAAAACACTAGAGGGACAAGGAACTGGCTTACAATCACTGCTACTGACAAACTGACCCCAAAGGTGGAAAGCTACAAATTCCACTTACCACAGCCAGAGTCTAATTGAGAGTTAGACTGACGCGTTGCTTTAACAGACCCACCGTATCAGAGAAGGTGTAGCTGTATCACTTCTCAATGTCACAGCTCCTGGGCATAAAATAATGTGTCTTTATCTGTCTGTAATATAAACAATCATAGGAAATAAAAAAAAACATTAAATCAAAATGTAAGAATTTGTATGTTATAATTATTAAACATTTCTGTTATCTGTTTCGAGTGTGAATGTGCTTTATGTGTCAGTTTTGTGAATGAACACAGAGACAATGATGACAGTTTGGTTACCCAGCCTCTGGGTTTGAGCTCCTCTGAGTAATGTATTGCTAAGTGGCTGTCATGAAGGAGGGGGGAAAGTGTGCAAATAGAGTGTCAGATCAGCACCCCAGGGAACAGAGGTGAGGAGAGAGTGTGTGTGTGTGTGTGTGTGTGTGTGTGTGTGTGTGTGTGTGCGTAATGACTGTTCAACCCACCTCACCAGTCCCAAGAGCCCTCTGCCCCCCTGTCTGTCCTCTCCTCTCCTCTGGTTTCCCGGCCCTGGCTGTCTCTCTGCCTCCCCCTGTCTGTCCTCTCCTCTCCTCTGGTTTCCCGGCCCTGGCTGTCTCTCTGCCTCCCCCTGTCTGTCTGTCCTCTCCTCTCCTCTCCTCTGGTTTCCAGGCCCTGGCTGTCTCTCTGCCTCCCCCTGTCTGTCTGTCCTCTCCTCTCCTCTCCTCTGGTTTCCAGGCCCTGGCTGTCTCTCTGCCTCCCCCTGTCTGTCCTCTCCTCTCCTCTGGTTTCCAGGCCCTGGCTGTCTCTCTGCCTCCCCCTGTCTGTCCTCTCCTCTCCTCTGGTTTCCCGGCCCTGGCTGTCTCTCTGCCTCCCCCTGTCTGTCCTCTCCTCTCCTCTGGTTTCCAGGCCCTGGCTGTCTCTCTGCCTCCTCCTGTCTGTCCTCTCCTCTGGTTTCCAGGCCCTGGCTGTCTCTCTGCCTCCTCCTGTCTGTCCTCTCCTCTGGTTTCCAGGCCCTGGCTGTCTCTCTGCCTCCTCCTGTCTGTCCTCTCCTCTCCTCTGGTTTCCAGGCCCTGGCTGTCTCTCTGCCTCCCCCTGTCTGTCCTCTCCTCTGGTTTCCAGGCCCTGGCTGTCTCTCTGCCTCCCCCTGTCTGTCTGTCCTCTCCTCTCCTCTCCTCTGGTTTCCCGGCCCTGGCTGTCTCTCTGCCTCCCCCTGTCTCTCTGCCTCCCCCTGTCTGTCCTCTCCTCTCCTCTGGTTTCCCGGCCCTGGCTGTATCTCTGCCTCCCCCTGTCTGTCTGTCCTCTCCTCTCCTCTCCTCTGGTTTCCCGGCCCTGGCTGTCTCTCTGCCTCCCCCTGTCTGTCCTCTCCTCTCCTCTGGTTTCCCGGCCCTGGCTGTCTCTCTGCCTCCCCCTGTCTGTCTGTCCTCTCCTCTCCTCTGGTTTCCCGGCCCTGGCTGTATCTCTGCCTCCCCCTGTCTGTCCTCTCCTCTCCTCTGGTTTCCCGGCCCTGGCTGTCTCTCTGCCTCCCCCTGTCTGCTCCTCACTGCTCCCGACTGGGCACAGCTGGAGAGCGGTTCCTTATTCATTCATGAGAGAAGCACCGGATAAATAAAAAGGTTCATTACCGCGCTAAAGTGTTACTAATGACATGTACCTGCCACCAAGCACCTCTGAAAATCTAATGTGACACACTAGAAAATGGAAAATCTATTCCGCTGCACTAGGGCCTCCAGTGATGCCGCCACATATTCAATGGAAATTTACCTCCGCATGCCCCCCATTTGTGTCTCTCTAAAACTAATATTTACAATCCCATAGCCATTATGTCCTACCAGGCCCTGTGCACCCGCTGTCACGACCTCCATATTAACTGAATATTGGACTCTGAGAACTTAGCATGGGAGGAGAGCCTCCTCTTTTGAATGAGAAGGGCAGCACCAGAGAACCCCCCCCCCCCCCCCCCCCCCCCAAAAAAAAGATGAATACCGCCTTTCCCCCCTCTCCCCCTAACCCACCGCATCACACAACATTCCATCATTTGACAATCCAACATCAATATGCACAGTGATATAAAGTATAACCTACAAATGGCACATAACTACCTCCACCATCTAGTATATTAAAATACTTTGTTACTAAAGATTCATCAGGCACTTTTTAGATTTATTTATTGTGACATTTTTATCACCAAATCATCTCTTCCCAGGTTATAAAAATGTGTCAATCAACTGGTGGACTTGTCATTAACTTATGTAAATAGGCCTCCTAGCCCAGTGTTGAGCAGCAGCCAGGATGATCTAATTAAGACTGTTAAATGCCTACTCCAACTTCTGTTACACAAGCAGTGCTGCATTGAGAAAGCTGTGTGGCTGCCATGGTAACGGGGCTTAAGAGTCTTTTAAGGTGCACTTAAGAGAAATGGTGCATCAGGCCATGGTAATATTATCTTCTGGTGGATGCTTGACATCCTCACAGCTAGTGAATGCAATGTTAATACATTTTCAGAAAATCGTAGTGTGCAGATATTGTAGAATCTGATAACAAATATTACCCACATCAGTAAAAGGGAAATGTTGCACCAGATCAAGTTCTCTATCCAAAGCTGCATTACATGATTGTTCTCTTATACAAACTGTGAAATAATGATCGTAATCTATGTCAAAATGCTAAGAAAGTGGACATGACCTGTGGAAATAATCAATGAGACTGAACAGAAATGAAGTAATGGACAATACACAGACACATTGCCTTCAGAAAGTATTCACACACCTTGACGTATGCGTTTCAGCCTGAATTCAAAATGGATCAAATAAAATCTAACCTATAATGACAAAGTGAAAACATGTTTTTATAAATGTTTGTACATTTGTTGCCACTGAAGTACAGAAATATCAAATTTACAGAAG
Organism: Oncorhynchus mykiss; assembly: GCF_013265735.2. Classification (NCBI taxonomy): domain Eukaryota; kingdom Metazoa; phylum Chordata; class Actinopteri; order Salmoniformes; family Salmonidae; genus Oncorhynchus; species Oncorhynchus mykiss. Next base: position 66,535,795 of record NC_048581.1, read on the forward strand.
TATTCACATCCCTGAGTCAATACATGTTGGAATCACCTTTGGCAGCGATTACAGCTGTGGGTCTTTCTGAGTAAGTCTCTAAGAGCTTTGCATGCCTGGATTGTACAATATCAGTCATAGATTGTTCTCTCTGCTACCGCACGGCAAGCGGTACCGGAGTGCCAAGTCTAGTATTGTGGCATAACTACAATGTTGTTGATTCTTCCTCAGTTTTCTCCTATCACAGCCATTAAAATCTGTAACTGTTAAACTCTGTAACTGTGAAATCCCTGAACGGTTTCCTTCCTCTCCGGAAACTAAGTTAGGAACGATGCCTGCATCTTTGTAGTGACTGGATGTATTGATACACCACACAAAGTGTAATTAATAACTTTACCATGCTCTAAGGGATATTCAATGTCTGTTTTTTGTTTAGGTTTTTTTTAGTTTAGTTTTTGTTTACCAATCTACCCTCCTTTGTGAGGTATTGGAAAACCTCCCTGGTCTTTGTGGTTGAATCTGTGTTTGAAATTCACTGCTTGACTGAAGAAACGTACAGATAATTAATTGTATGTGTGGGGTACAGAGATGAGGTAGTCATTCAAAAATCATGTTAAACATTATTATTGCACACAGAGTGAGTCCATGCAACTTATTATGTGACTTGTTAAGTTTTGCTGCAGCACCCTCAGCACCCCTACTTCCCGCGGATATAACTAAATATATTCCCTGTTGCTATCAAAGCCATTCTTAAGGGTATGTTTAACAGAGCAAATGAAATGTAACCATAAATCAGATCTATCATAAATGATGCTATTTGGGCCTAAATAGCATTTGCAAAGTCATCAACAGCTATTGTTTAAATTCAACCCAGGGTTCAACTACAACTAGACAATACATATATGCCTTGGGTTTCAAGCTTTGTTTGATTTGACATTTCATTTTCAAGTTAATAATTAATAACTTGGATTCATGTCTCCATCTCAACCAAAAATATAAGTTAAAGAATGGGACTAAATCAAATCAAACTTGAAATGCACTTTACATAAAAATGTATTTCGATTTAGTCCTGTTCTTTAACTTTGATTCTTGGTTGAGATGCAGACGTGAATCCAACATATGTGGGGAGGCAGGTAGCCTAGTGGTTAGAGTGTTGGACTAGGAACCGAAAGGTTGCAAGATCGAATCCCAGAGGTGACAAAGTAAACATCATTCTGCCCCTGAACAAGACCGTTAACTCCCTGTTTCTAGGCCGCCATTGAAAATAAGAATGTGTTCTTAACTAAATTGCCTAGTTAAGTAAATTAATTATTACTTTGAAGACAAACTGGAATTAAAGTCAAGGGCACAAAATATATATCTCCTTCAAATTTGTATATTTGGTTGCATTGACAACCAAACACAGTTTAATATCACTTTTGCAATACAGTAAATAGCCTATTAACAAATTATATGTTGGATTCAAGTCTCCAACTAAACCAACATTAAAGTTAACGAATAGGATTAAGAGCTTGGAGAGCTTCACAAAGATCTTCACAATTTCTTATAATAATCTGTGCAGAATCTCGAATGGCATTGATCACTTGCACTATGTACTTAATGACATCCCAACCGCAATCCAGGTCATTTAGTTCTGCTATTATATGAAGCACAGTGATAATACATTAAGTTGTTGTATAAATACAACATATCTGACATTGTGTTCCCATTTGAACTTTGTTGTGCTATTAAATAGTTGAAAGCAGTGATAACACATTTAGATAACAGCTAAACCAAAAATCAGACATTGTTTTTCCACTTTGGTTGTGCTTTTATAGTAGATGGTTGAAAGCATACATAGTTGCATTGGGAATTCAACAAACTTCTGACTGTCTTTTTGAGTGGGTAGATAAAGGTTTTGATCAACTTCTCTACCAAATATTACCCACATTTCCACATTAAATTGACTTGGTGTACCCACTGGGCAGTCTTTATCCACCAATACATCATTATGTGTTTTATTTATAATTTCATGATATGAAACAGTAATGAATTCATAATTAAGCCCAATATTATTTCATTTAAAATGGTAAAGCATATGCAGCTCCTGCTGCTATCAACAATCAAATAATAAGTGATATGCAGCGAGTGTCCTGGAACATACAGTATGGTGCTCCTCGCCTGTCAGTCTGCATTAGGTTCCCCTGGTAGCCAGCTGCATATTGTTGTCCCCTCCGCGGCCCTCCCAGCCTAGAAGACCTGTTGGTTGAGTCTTAAGGGCCCTCTAATTAAATCAGTGGCCCCATCAGCGTCTCAGCAGAGACTCAAATTACTGTTTGCTCAACATGTCTGCCATTTTGACTGATTAATTCATATGACGCCAAACCAAATGTTCTGCCTTGTTTATCATATTACAACCAAGCTCTGCACTCTCCTCCCCAGCTATTTAATGTTTTCTGGCTCTGAGACTGTCTACATGAAGTATTTCTAGAAAGCACTAATTTGTTAAATCAAGTTTAGGATGAATCAAGAAGACTCCTACCTAAAAGTTGCTAATTGAAGAATGTTATAAGACCACTAAAGGAAACATCATTTCTTAGAGTAGATTAGCTGGTAATTGCAGCTATTTGAAATACTACTAGGGAGAGATTAGGATGAGGTTGTTAATGTGAACGTATGATTATCAGATAACCCACTTAAGTTAGAATATTATCAACATATCCTCTCTTGCCTTACATGCAGACATGCATGGAATACTGTAGGGCAGGCCTGGCCATCGTATTCATGTATGGCCCTCCAAACACCTTGTGTAGAAGATACAGGTACGCTGAGCCTCTCGTCCTCTGTCTCTGTGTTGTGTATTTATTTTCAACATATTCTTACACCATCGTATTCATGTATGGCCCTCCAAACACCTTCTATAAAAGGTACGCTGATACAGTATACAGTATACAGTATAAAAGTACAAATAACGGTACTTGGCAAAAGAACCTATTAAATTCAAACCAAAACAAAAGTCATATTACAGTTTGTTTTATTGCTTTGGTACTATTTTCATAGGTATGTGGTCAAATGTTCACAATACTTAGTACTGAACTCAAAACAGATCATCAAAGACTGTTTTTTCAAAACTTTAAGCACATTTCCAATTGACTAAGCACAACACACAAACTACCACAATAACTTTCTTCACTAAACCTAATCATTGTTTAACCTGGTGAACCTATATTTAAACTGGTTTGTCTACTGTGTATGGATTTAGAGAACTACAGAAATAAAATGTTTGTTTGTAAAGTATACAAATCTAAATGACATGTATAATACATGATAACCATTAATAATGACTACTTGTTATGACTACCAGGCTGTAATACAACCGGACGTGATTGGGAGTCCCATAGGGCAGCCCACAATTGGCCCAGGTTTTGGCCGTCATTGTAAATAAGAATTTGTTCTTAACAGACTTGCCTAGTTAAATAAAGGTTGAAATAAAATAAAAAATGTCTAATTCATTTCACATAGTGGTAACCACAATTGGTCGTCATATAAAAGGGAATGTGTGGAAACTTGACATTTCTTTCAACATGGAGCAGGATAGACAGCAAGGGAGAGGAAGAACTCAAAGAGCTTGTGGACAAGGGGCCGGCAGAGAGGTCAAAGAGGTAGGCATGGGCCCCATCAAAGAGTTCAAAGAGGTGGGCATGGGCCCCGTCAAAGAGTTCAAAGAGGTGGGCATGGGCCCCGTCAAAGAGTTCAAAGAGGTGGGCATGGGCCCCGTCAAAGAGTTCAAAGAGGTGGGCATGGGCCCCGTCAAAGAGTCCAAAGAGGTGGGCATGGGCCCCGTCAAAGAGTTCAAAGAGGTGGGCATGGGCCCCGTCAAAGAGTCCAAAGAGGTAGGCATGGGCCCCATCAAAGAGTTCAAAGAGGTGGGCATGGGCCCCGTCAAAGAGTTCAAAGAGGTGGGCATGGGCCCCGTCAAAGAGTCCAAAGAGGTGGGCATGGGCCCCGTCAAAGAGTTCAAAGAGGTGGGCATGGGCCCCGTCAAAGAGTTCAAAGAGGTGGGCATGGGCCCCGTCAAAGAGTTCAAAGAGGTGGGCATGGGCCCCGTCAAAGAGTTCAAAGAGGTGGGCATGGGCCCCGTCAAAGAGTTCAAAGAGGTGGGCATGGGCCCCGTCAAAGAGTTCAAAGAGATGGGCATGGGCCCCGTCAAAGAGTTCAAAGAGGTGGGCATGGGCCCCGTCAAAGAGTTCAAAGAGGTGGGCATGGGCCCCGTCAAAGAGTTCAAAGAGGTGGGCATGGGCCCCGTCAAAGAGTTCAAAGAGGTGGGCATGGGCCCCGTCAAAGAGTTCAAAGAGGTGGGCATGGACCCCGTCAAAGAGTTCAAAGAGGTGGGCATGGGCCCCGTCAAAGAGTTCAAAGAGGTGGGCATGGGCCTCGTCAAAGAAGTGGACATCAGAGAGCGGGAGGCAGAGGACAGGGAACTGTCTGATGAAGTCCAGGACATCGTAGTTGACCATGTCAATTCGATCATGAGAACATTTCGCCAAGAATATGCACTATGCTTTACTATTACATTTACAGTAAATTACATGTTGTAATGCATGTAAATTGACCAAACATGTTACAGTATTCTTACAGTACGATATATTGACAGTTTACCCCATGGTGGTGGCCGTGGTAGTGTGCTGACCAACTAGCAGGACTGGGCATGGGTGGAATGGTGGGGGCCAGGAATGAAATCCACCATGCATAGATGGTTCAGGCATTGTTTCGGGCCCATCCCTGATTCTGACCCCATATTTTTTTTCTGCCCCCTAATATCGCCATCCCCATGAGCGTGCCACCCTCCTTCTGGCTATGGATGAGGCATGCGATGACTTCAATGCAGACCAATGTCAAGCTTGGATTCGCCATGTCAAAAGCTTTTTCCCGCGAAGCATGAATGGGGACATTCACTGTGACGTGGATGAAAATGTATGGCCAAATGCTCAAGACAGGCTTGATGCAAATGAATGCGTGCTAAACATTATATTTATTTTCATTGATTTAAGTTGTTTCATTTAATTTCTTACATTTGATTACAGACAGTACACCTATGTTGCAATTATCTGAAAGATCGAAAGTATTTTTTTGCATGAATGATTGTAGAGGACGTGTTCATTGATCACACATTGGATAGATACAGTATTATGGAAATTATAGATTTTCTGTACATTTTGTTGGGTAATGTAAGTGTATTGATTATTGTGAATTATTATTATGTAATTTACAGTATTGTAGCATATTACTTTCATCACTTCTAAGGGTGATTTGAAACACGTATCTTGCATTGTTTGCTATTGGATGAACTGGTAGTTAAAACTACTAAATTGAAAATGTATAATTAAGTTGTGTTTTAAAGGTGAGTAAACCAATGTTCTCATTACATTTCAGAATAAATGTAATTTTTGAATCAATAGTTGTGTGGTGAGACATGTTTACAATCCAAAGGAATGCACAATGACAGGTTTTGAATTGTGACCAGTTTTGTACTGAAAATAGCACCAAAGCAATTTAAAAAACGGTATTTATTGTAGGTGTGTTACCATTACAGTCATGTTGGTACATACAAGTAATTGTCCAAAGCGAAAGAGATAACTGTGGTGTAATAGAAGGATTGCCGATTGGTCATACAATTATCAACACCTTCTGGCTCAAACATCAGTTTTTTACTGTAATATGTAGACTTACAGTAAAATAACTCTCAAGGCTAAATAATATTTATGCACATCTCTTACTCCTACCTAAATGTGGGAGGATGTTTTCAACACTCTCAGATGAGTGATTTCCTCCTGGTATTGGATTCCCACCCTCCCTCGCTACACTAAGAGGGGACAACATCAAAAGCCTCTTTTCAGCAGCCTGGCACCCCAGGTCCCTAATTATGCCCATAATGGAAGGTAACTGTGCTCTGTGCTGTGGTTGCCAGTCTCTGCCAGGGGGGGATATCCACCCCCCTCCCCGCTGCTGTGCCCAGGACCATGAGTGTATTTAGGGGTGAGTGCATGTTTATGTGTGTGTATGTATGTGTGCGTGCGTGTGTGCGCGTGTGTGTGTGTGTGTGTGTGTATGAGAGAGAGAGAGAGAGAGAGAGAGAGAGAGAGAAAGAGAGAGGGAGACACAGAGAGAGAGAGACAGAGAGAGAGAGAGAGGAGCCAATTGCTTGGCCAACTCTTCTCTACTTGGCCAACAGGCACAATAAGAAGATCAGGAGGAGAATGAGAAATGCTCAGTGTTGGTTAAACGCTCTGTGTGTTGTAAGATCGCAGGCCTTAAATGACAGCCATGGAAAAGAGCTTCCCTGCGGTCCTATAAACCACATTAGCCACTAGCCAGGCAGTTGATTTAGGCTTATGTGAGGAGACCTCCCCTGAACACCAAACTGCAGTGCATCTGTGAATGAGGGATGGGAAATGTTCTGTATGAGTGGTCTGGTCGCTAGGAGAGTCGAGCATAGACATAGAGACTTATTAAACACACACTTCAGCATGTATGAATTTGATAACTCCATTAACATGTTACTTTGCACTTGGTGATGTCTGTATATAACGTTCATGGGATATGTAGGCCGATAATGTATTTTTTATTGTCAGGCACAATCCTAATTTACATCATTATTAAATTCTGGATATTAGGAAATTAATTTAAACCTATCTTCTTCTGAGGTTCATGAATTGCCCATAAGAAGCTTTGGCTACGCATGTGGTTGTTAACAGTAGCCCTCTAACCTTCTGCCCAAAGGTCAGTCTTCTACCTCACACTCCACACTGACGGGCTTCCTCAGTACATTCAGTTGAGAACGGAGTCCGTGACAAATCCCTTACTCTCAGCAGATAAAGGAGGAGGGCTTAAACCTGTTACAGTCAGCTTCTCACCTGGATCATAAGAGCTCCCACTCAGGCCATGCAAACCAATCCCCTCTCTTTCTCTCCCCAGCCGTCTAGAATCCTCCAGGATGGTCCCTCACAAAGACCTGGTATAAAGTCCCCTGCGTGTTCGCTTATTGAGTTACCTGTAGCTAAGCTCTGAGCGAGCACACACAATGGCAGGCGGTGATGACGGCGCAGGCCCTAACCCCTCGTCCCCGGCCTTTCCCCTGCCTCATTTCCTTGTGGCGGCTGCCATTTCACAGCTGTTAGCCAGCAACTCTCTTTGTCATGATTAGTGACAAATGAATAGATGCCTCCTGGTAATCAGCTTTCATTAGGCCTGTCAAAGCGTCAACGCCGTTCGCACACCGCCACTGGACACGGGGCGATCACCTCCCAGCCCGTAGACACTACAGTGGACGAGCGGCACGAGGCAGCACTGTCCAGTGCTCTTCACTGCTGTGTCCATGGTGGGGCTAAAGTGTTGGTAACCTGGGCATTAGCACGCTCCTCATTGGCCCAAGGGTTAGTTAGCAGTGCTCCGTGTGGCACTGCTAGATGGTGGTCAGTGTGGGAATGGTATAAAAACTGGTCTTTCTGCTGGGGTGTAATTGGGCCTAGCATGCTCCAAATGGACTGTGAAATGTATGGGGGGGGTGTAAAATAATTGATTTTCCTCCAAATGCAGAATCCAGGGTAGGGCTGTTTAGTGAGTCATTTACAAGAGCAGTTCAACCCTGGCTGGGTTGACTGACAGGCATATCTGTGGATGGTTTGTTCCCAGGGGCTCAGACAGAGATAACACACACCTGAGACCCCGGAGCAGAAGACCAGGTCAGACCCTTTACTACGGACAAGACTGCAAAGATATACTGCATGTGAAATGCATGAACGCACAAACTCTCTCTCTCTTTATCTCTCTCGCTGCAACACTCACATTAGCAGTAAGAATATTTTCCGTCTCAAATACAGAAACACTAACCTACGGTGAATAGAACAGCCATGGAAGTGATGAAAAAAAGGTCAGGACTCTATTGAATAATTCTGACTTTTGAATAATTCTGACTCAAATATTTGGCCTATTCAGTTTGTTTAAATTGCAGTACCCGAAATGAACCAACTCATCTCTCTTCCAGTAAGTTAGTGTGACAGAAGAAGTCGTCATTTCAAGATGCAGATTAGCCACTGTGGTCCTGTTGCGTAGTGCATGACCACCCCCACCTGCTGGAGAGACAGAGAGGGTTGGGATGGGATGGATGGGATGGTGGGATGGATGGGATGGTGGGATGGATGGGATGGTGGGATGAATGGGATGGTGGGATGGATGGGATGGTGGGATGAATGGGATGGTGGGATGAATGGGATGGTGGGATGAATGGGATGGTGGGATGGATGGGATGGTGGGATGACTGGGATGGTGGGATGGATGGGATGGTGGGATGGATGGGATGGTGGGATAGGGATGAAATGTGGAAGTCTGTAAGACAGGATATAGTCTCACCCTCCACATATTTAGTGATTTTTCTCCACTGGTGCCTGAGGCCACTCAAACAATAGCTGTACGTTAGCCAGCCTAATCTAATACACTGACCAATGTTACAACAAAAAAGCATTTCATTCACTGTGCCAACATTGGGCTCAAAATACACACAAAAGCTCATTGGAAAGATCCCATGGCTAACCTATCTTTATGGAGAAAATTAGTTTCACCTCCGATTTGAAGAATTTCATGTCAAGCAAAAAACGAAACCAATTGCATTTACATACGGGACTCACAAAGACTTTTTACTGCTTGTTTTGTTTAGCTTTCTCAAGGCATGCCATGCGAGCATAAATCGTGGTTGGTGGTCCACCTTAATCCAAGTGAATATTGCACATTGCAACAGTATGTTACAAATTGCATCAAACAATTTTCAAGATTTATTTTACCATCAAGACAATGGCCACAAATTCCATTTATTCAAACCCATATTGTGTAAGAGAGGGCCCTGTGTTTACATGAAGGTAATTACAGTGGGATTTGATGTAGTGATGTGCCCAGAATACCCAGGCTTTAGATCAGAGCTGGCTGCTCAACCCCATTAATACCATATGGAAACCCAGCTGTGATCACAATTGGAAGAGCGAGAGGGGAAATCGATTTCATTTGCAGGATTATTGGTGGAACCGAGATGCTGTTGGTATGAAACATAAAGTCTCATTTCAGACGTTAGGGACAGAAGTAGATCGAGTAGTCTCGAGTGTTTGTTTTATTCAATGAAACATTCATGAAATTGAGAAGACTGTATATAATGCCCCCCCCCCCCCCCCCCCCCCCCCCCCGCCCCCCCTGCTTTGCACTTTAGAAAACCTTAGGAGAGATTTGTAATGCTTCAACATTCAACATGATTTTTTATCAGTGTATTGCAATAAACCATCACTTAACTGAAAGCTTATGTTACACATTTGGATTGAATCATGGATAAATGTTATTGTGTTGTTGTTTATTTTATTTATATTTTACCTAGGCCATTAAAAGTTATCTGAGATAGCCATTTTATATGAGATAGCCATTTTATATGAGATAGCCATTTTATGTGAGATAGCAGTTCTCTCCTCATTGCCAAAATGGCTATGTCCCTCCTCTCCCTTGTTCTCCGCCTGTTAAAATGGGTGTTAGGAAGTATTCAGCCTGGTGTAGTAGAGAGGTGTTACTGTTCACTATACATGAAAAACTACAGTATCTGGACCTGCATGGCAAGACGAAAGAGAGAGGGAAGATTTTCCCAGGGTTCTGACAGCACAACAGCTGGGTCTCTCCACTCTACTCCCTCCTTTCTTCCCTCCATCGCCTCTCTCTCTCTCTCTGTCCCTCTCTCTCTGTGCCCAGTGCCAGCTCTATATTTCCCACATGTTTGAGACAGAAGTAGGAGTGATGCCATGCCAGGTGGGTATAGCTTTGCAGTTGTGACAACAGGGGTTTGACACAGCACAGCCCTACAGGCAGATGAGACCATTTTGAAATAAGAAAGTTGAGAGGCATTCTTCTAGACAGAACTTTCTCTGAGGTGCCTGCATACTTTTTACAGGTCCAGTACTCTCAGTGTAAAGGTAGCCTCTCGTAACATATGAATCAACTAGCTGGCCAGTCAGCATACACGATTTGGTTCTGGGTGCCAAGATTAGTACGAAGGTACTATACCTGTAAAGTATGTAAAGACCTCATAGAAAGTGCTCTTTGTACAAATGCCTGTTAAGTTGCTCAATTCATAATAGTCCCATCTGTGATGTTCTACTGTTGAGGTTGTGGAGAGGTTCAGAAAGGTGTGAGGTTAACATTGGTAGCAAGGGTTAAGTGATATTTGTTTTTTTTTGGGGTCTTTCTTCCTGATTTATTTTCATTTGTTGAGAGCAGATGTTGTGTGTTCCAGTGTCAGTGTAAAAGCAAGCCTACACATGTTACTGTCACTGTACCATTACAGCTGGAGAAGGACGTCATCAAGGGACAGCTGGCTCCAATATACACAACTGTGAGAAAGTGTGTGAGCTGCTCGGGGTGTAACCATTACTCCTTTTTTGTTGTTGCACATTTCCCTCTTATTCCTGAACCTTGAGTGGGACACAGTTGAGCCCACACATACATTCACAGACAGACGCAGATGCACATATGTACGCACACCATAAAGGCATGCACGCATGCACACACAAAGTGTTTCTAGTAATTGGTCCCACTGCTTTCCAGTGGTAATGATTATTAATGATTATTAATGACTATTATTGATTATTGGTTCAGCCAACTACAAATAGGCTTGTTGATGATGATAACGGAAGATAAAGGAAATTGTAGAATTCCAGCATGCAGGCTCTGTATTTTGAGAGAGCCAAGTGAAAAAAAGAGGGTCTGTCTGGGAAAAAGAGCTGAAGCTCCGTATTGGGGCTTAAGTCTCCATCCATCTTAATAATAAGCAACTAAACAGCCCCCTCCCACTCTCTCTGCGTCTGGTCCTGGGAGCTACCTGGAGGCCCTACACAGAGCCAATTTAATAATGCTCTCCTCCATGCGCTTTGCTGTGGCATGGACTGCTGGCTGGACAGGGCCTGGGGCTGCACTGGTGCACTCTGGGAAGAAAGAGGACCGTACTGGGCTTAAGGCAGTGTTGTGGAGGGTGTGGTGGAAGGTTAAATGTGTCCGTCTTAACAGCCAACATATATATTCATAATTCAGATTTCATGAGTCATATTTCAGTATTTCGATCCCCCACCTCTATTGATATTCAATTGCAGTTAAATGCAGTACAACTAAGTTTCAATAAATAATATAACCACTGTAGGTAGTCATCAATTCTGTTCTGCTTACACCTTGATGTGAATGGGAGGGCCACTTACACAGTAACAAAATACTTGTTCTGATGTTGTCACTGTTTAACTGTAATGAAAAGTAGCATCCCTATTTGCTTTGCCTCCTGTTTGTTTGCAGATAATGCAGACAATCAATAGGGAGGGTAGTTAAGTGTATTATACATTACAGAGAGCCACCTCGGTCCTGGCCTTGATCCTGCTACTGCCACTATGGGTTATGTTCAGAGTAAAGTACTTTAACCAGGGATCATGGAGCACAACAGACTGCAGACATACTTTGCATATAAAGTAAACAGCAGCATAATATGGGGAGCCTTAGCCGAACTGGACAGCTGTACTGTACACACTTAGACATGTCCAATCACTTGAATTTACTACAGGTGGACTCCAATCAAGTTGTGGAAACATCTCAAGGATGATCAATGGAAACAGGATGCACCTGAGCTCAATTTCGAGTCTCATAGCAAAGGGTCTGAATACTTATGTAAATAAGGTATTTCTGTTTTTTATTTGTTATAAATTAGCAAAACTTTCTAAAAACCTGTTTTCGCTTCTCATTTTGGGGCCATTTTAGAATAAGGCTGTAACATAACAAAATGTGGAAAAGGTCAAGGAGTCTGAATACTTTCTGAAGGCACTGAATTGTCTGAGGTCCACTTTACATGTATAGCCTACCTTAATGCCAACAACCATACACAAAAAAAACATACAAGTATTAGTTTAATTGTATTGTTTTATAAAATACAGAAAGACTTAAATGATACAGGAAAATTCCACATATTGTTGGAGAGAACGGAATATTAAATGCATAAACACTTTGTTAAGGTTCTCTTCTCCATGTCCTCAAGCCTTAAGGTTTCATTTTCATCTCATAGCGTCTCAGAGCCCAGCAAACAAACTGTTGTATGGATGTACCATTGATTTCACATTCACACGTCCAGACTTAAAGGGACTATGGGATTGCCCATGAATCCCAAATCTGTGTGCAACCAACCCACAGCCTATCAAGTCGACATCCACTCTCTTCTGTAAACTGGCAAGATTATTCACTCAACAGGATCTCCCCCCTTTCATCCTGCAAACTACAGGCCAATCCGGCCGCTGACAGCCCAGTGATAGCATACAGATGGAAATGAAATGGTGGAGTGGAGTGGTTCTGTTTGTCAGAAACAGCAGGGCTGGCTGGCTGGCTGACTGGCTGGCTGACTGGCTGGCTGACTAGCTGCAGAGTCTGAATCCTTGCAGTACTGTACAATGCTGGGAAATGTACAGCCGGCTTGGCTTCTGATGAACTACTGCTCATCACTCAAAACAATGTACACCACACAGCTGCACGTGGCACACACTGTAACACAACTCATTACCTAAACATCCATATAGGCCTACTGTGACCATAAAAGTATCACTCCCACTCCTATACTGTACACCTCACTACACAACATCTCATGGAATGGCGGGGACAGTGAGGGGACACACACACAAACAAACACAAACAAACAAACACAGACACACTCTAACACACACATTATTTTGTGTTGTTGTATTGTTTGTATTATTATATTAAACAAAATGTTTGTATTGTTTGTATATCGTAGTATTTTAAATGTATGTGACTGCCCTTGTCATGTTTTGTGTTTTTTTGTGGAACCCAGGGAGAATAGCTGCTGCCTCTGCAAAAGCTAATGGGGATATAATAAACAAATAAACACCTCACAGTTTTAAGACAAATAATTGTACAGTTATACATGGGAGCCAATGAAGCAGTACACTCAGGGCTCTAAAGTGCCACCATTTTGATCACATATGCTCCTTAATATTTTGCTGTGCAACCTGGAATTGTTTTATGGGAGCACAAGTGTGTCTCTAAAAACAATCACCCAGATAATTATTAATCTACCTTCCCAATGAAAACTAGTTTGAAAATGCGAACATATATGTTGAAATTGAAATAATTTCTGAACGATACACCATCCTGCCTTGTTAACAACATGAACAAGCGACACAGATGAGGCCTACTGTTCGAGTTGAGAAGGCACTCCTCCCTCACCTCTTTTGCCTGTTCACGTCATGGGCCATAGACTGGTGCACCGTGGTTCATTTTAATCAAACTCCCTCAGCTCTCTTGCCTGTTCACGTCATGGGCCATAGACCGGTGCACCGTGGTTCATTTTAATCAAACTCCCTCAGCTCTCTTGCCTGTTCACGTCATGGGCCATAGACCGGTGCACCGTGGTTCATTTTAATCAAACTCCCTCAGCTCTCTTGCCTGTTCATGTCATGGGCCATAGACTGGTGCACCGTGGTTCATTTTAATCAAACTCCCTCAGCTCTCTTGCCTGTTCATGTCATGGGCCATAGACCGGTGCACCGTGGTTCATTTTAATCAAACTCCCTCAGCTCTCTTGCACGTCATCATCACACATGTTCTAAAGGACAGTGTACCGTTTTCTATGTAATGCATCTCAATAGGAAAATAGTGCTTTTACATCATGTAGAAACCTAATATTCCACAAATTACATTTTAATTTCAATGACAGGTATTTGTATAAATATTTTTGCTTTTTCTAATAAACAAATGTATTTACATGGTTCTATATTACTTTCTAGGGCACATAATGTGCTTCAGAAGTAGCTAGAATTCATATAGGCAATACTGTATCTCAGTGGAAGTTAAAACATCTTATTTTCTGGTGCTCCTACATTTTATGTTGTGCTCCTAACTTTTAAAAATTGTGCTTCAGTAGCACCAGTGCTACCAAATAAACATTTTTATTTAGAGCCCTAAATACACTACATTTTGAAGTGAAAAGTGAAATAGCAGAGATGGGAAACGTAAAAGGGCCAGTTGACCTTTGACTGACCGTAGAATTAGAACACATTTTAAAACCCTCTGTATGTCCTATCTATAGCAACAATCTATGTATTTGTTTTCGTTGAGCACTCCATATTGTAACATGTTTTCTCATCTGTGTAGTTATCAGTTTTATCAGGAAAGACCTTATTGAGCCATATGAAGAATATCTATCTTCCATTTATAGTCATTATTATTCCAGTGCCCATCAGATTGCACCATTGGTGAAGCAATCACATTGACCATCACTGAATAATCCCAAAATGATTTAGGTCTATTCGCAAGTTCTCTCCTCCCTCTTATCAGCAAACAGAGTGTTTTTCTCTTTTCTTAGGGGTCGAATGAAAGGCCCCATCTCTTTTCTTGTGAATCAAGGCGGAGGAGAGGCCTGGTCCTGGACTGATTCATGTCCGCACACTGGCAGGATGTTATGCATGGATAATTGATTGTGGGAGCAGCATGGCCACCGTTGGATCTCGATGGTGCTGCCGAAATGTCACTTTACTGATGTTACAGCGGTGCAGATATTAAAGGCACTGCTCTCAAAGGCTTCCATCCCAGCCTCATCCTCTCCCACTGTGTCTGGGAAGACAGCGCTCTTCTGTTTGTCAGGGTTTCATTTCAGACAGGCACATCTCGCATGCCCAGCCTTATCTGCACAGGACAGCGCACCCCCTTCAAGAAGAGGCATTGAACATTTCCAATCATAGGAATATATCACCTTTCTCTTTTAAGTGGAAATCAAAAGTATGTGAATAGAAAGAGAAAAGCGGACATAATTAAGATACCACTGTATCTGTCCATAGGTACTTTATATCCAAATGCCAGGAAAATTACACTCCAAGCTGAAAGTGTCCCTTCCAACCATAATAAAAAGAGCATTCATTTCAGGAAAATATTTTCATGCTAGTTTTGAGAAGTTGTTGAGGGAAAATTGTTTGGAAATGTTTTAGACATTGAAGTCATATTTACTATAAAAAGTGTGGGAATAAATGTGAGGAATCCGGTTAATTTGAGCTGGAGTTAGTGGATAGAATAGCAAAAGCATACCAGGGACAGGTAAACTATGTTAATCTACAAGGTTTATACTGGTAAAAATAGAATAAACCTGCATGCCTCTTCGCTTGCACAAAGCCCCTGGTTGAGGCCAATTATTTACAAATACAAAGAAAGTAAGAAACAATATTTTACCTCCAAATTTCAGCCCTTATCAATAATAGAACCAGCCATCTCACTGGGCACAGACGTCAGTTCAACATCTCGTTTTAATTTACATTTGGTCGAGTTGTCAACTAATGTGAATTCAACGTTAAATCAACAAAACATTTCAAATCATTGGATTTAGTTGAACATTTGGGTGAAAAAAAGACAACATTCCATTACGTTGATAACTTTTTTCAACTCTAATCAGTTTTCTACGTTGATTCAATATCATCACATTTCATTTTTTTTATGAAAAGACGTGGAAACAACGTTGATTCAACCAGTTTTTACCCAGTGGGATGCTACTCAATGAGGTAATAGAGTTATCTCCAAAAGTATTGGGACAGTGGCACATTATTTGTTGTTTTGGCTCTGTACTCCAGGACTTTGAATTGTGATTAAATGGCAGACTATCATCTTTAATTTGAGGGTATTTTCATCCAGGTGAACCGTGTAAAATGTCCCAACATTTTAGGAGACCAAAAGTACCAGGAAAAATGTACTTATATGTGTTTTAAAGTAGTACAAAGTTCAGTATTTGGTCCCATATTCCTAGTACGCAATGATCACATCAAGCTTGTGACTCTACAAACTTGTTGGATGCATTTGCTGTTTGTTTTGGTTGTGTTTCAGATTATTTTGTGCCCAATACAAATGAATGGTGAATAATGCATTGTGTCATTTTGGAGTCACATTTATTGTAAATAATAATAGAATTTGTTTCTAAACACTTCTACATTAATGTGGATGCTACCAGGATTACGAATAGTCCTGAATGAACTGTGAGTAATGATGAGTCGGAGAGGGGTATGATATTTGTGCCTCTGTAACTTTCTCAATTATCATTACTCACGATTCATTCAGGATTATTCGTAATTTCTAAACGATTCACCCGAGATGGATGAAAATACCCTCCAATGAAAGCTGACAGTGTGCACTTTAATCTCACAGTCATTGTATTAAGTATTATTTAAAATCCAAAGTGCTGGAGTACAGAGCCAAAACAAACAAAACATGTGTCACTGTCCCAATACTTTTGGAGTTCCCTGTATGTATCATACTTTATTGTGATCTAAATGATCATAAAGTCTATCTTTCGTGTAGTTCTTTATGCTCTGTGGATCTGATAAGAAATAATGAGTGGGAGTGAATTGAGGCCTCTGTTTCTCTGCCTTACCAATATACTTCAATCAACATTTAGAAGCATCGGCTTTTCCATATAATCAAGTGTGAATGAACATGTAAGCTTAGCCAAGTATTAACAGAATTTGGCCTTTCCTCCACACACAGTGGGCCTTGCTGGCGTGTGAATCCACACTAGCGTGACTAAGGTAAAAGGCAAAAAGCTTGAGGAGGGGAAAGGACCTGAAACAGACAGGCGGGAGAGACCATAATGGGGTTTTGTATTGAAGAAGGGAGAACATTGATAGTCACCATATGTCTGTAGTGCATAGACTGGGGGTCTACAGTAAATTACATTACCCAACCCACAACGTGAGCCAACCAAGAGATGTGCGTAACGTGGTCTGAGATAGCTATCGTGTGAAAAGTGGGCCGCTGTGTGTGAGAGCCATGCCCTGATCGGTCATGCTGTGTTTTTGGGGAGTGACAGAGGAAGCAGCAGCTGCATGGCTCACCTGTCCTGTCCTGTACACGGCTCTCCATCAACACGTCCCTTTTCATAGGCCGGCACCTTCCCTTGTGTACAATCAAAGGAATCTCACATGTAACACTTATCTAATGTGACAACATTTACAAGATCCCAGTCCCACTGTTCTGCAGACATGTAGAATGATAGGGTTTTCCAGTTGTTTAAGACCACAGTGATTTAAGAATGATACGGATAAACATAGGCCCCATGACCTCCAGTCACCAGGTCACCAGCAAACAGCTATGTACTTCAACTATATGTAAAGCCTAATACAGACATTTTTTTTAACTGCACATTAATTCAAACATGCTTTCTCATTGCACAGGAAGAATGTTGTCAGAAAACCTGGAAACTCTTGGGAATGGAGAATTCAATTGTTTTCACATACAGTACATTTACTTGGTTAAGGGTAGATACTTACAGTACTTAAGCCACTTAAGACTACTGTCACTCTGTGCTTATCTAATGTGAATATTATGAATGCAGCCGCTCAGAGTCTATCAGCGAGCCACAGAGCACCCTGCGAGAGAGGAGAGAGAGCGGACCAGAGGGAATCACAGGCAGGGGAGACCTCAGCAGAGCAGAGCTGGGTCGGGGAGCGGCCCGTGGGCATGGCCTCTCTCTCTGTCACCACTTCGTTAGGCACGAAACACTAATCCTGCTTGTGTCTTTATTACCCTCTCTGTGGAGGAGCTAGGGGGTGGCTGGGGGGGGGGGGGGGGGGGGGGGGGTACCGCTGCAGGGACCAGTCATCAGCATTAGTGTTTGAAGATAGGCCATGCTGCATGGCATTAGGGGATCTAATGGAGGCAGAGAGAGAGATATAGACACTAACAGAAAGAGAGACTGCATAAAAAATGGGATAGAAAGAGAGGAGGGGGGGGGGGGGGGGGTTGGGAGATAGGCAGTGTCACTTGTACCCCCCTCAAAATAGTTTGGGAGGGGGCATAGTCTGAGGGCAGGGAGATTACTGCAACCATAAATGGCTCTAGGGCAATTGTGTGTTTGAGTCGTTACACACACTCTAATCAAAACAGCACATTCATGAGCTGCTGCTTCAATTTGCAACATTGTCTCTGTTGGATGTAAACAACATGTTCTCAACTGGATTTACATGGATATCTTTGAGCACATAAAAACTTGGAAAATAAGTTATGTGAGTGGTACAATTTAATTCTGTTTGACTTGATGATAAGTATTATGTTGCTTCTAACTTTTGTTAGACCAAGGGACTGAAATTAGTTTTCTTTTATGGTATACATTGGACTGCAAACACCGACAATATGGAAGTTCGGAAATCTAAGTTCCCTGAAATCGAGGTTCCTTGTTGAAAGTTGAAGTTACTGAGCTGGCGCCACCTTGTGTCTGTTGAATGGCCATCTGCTAATCCAGGTGTTTAACATTCACTCACTGTCACCTTGTTCCCCAGATCCCTCCACACACAGGCCTCCAGCTGTCACCTGAGCACTTGGTAGCATAAGGTAATATCATCGAGATGCAATCAAGATTATATGCTTGCCACTCATCGCCTGCTCTTGGAGGCTCACAATGCGTGAAAAAGACACAAGATAAAGCTTATGCACAGATCGGCAGATAAAATGTCACTAAATATTCATCCCATATTCAACTGTAGTGGTACAGGCTCTACCTGAGTGGGAGGAAAAACCCAACCAAGAGTAGTTACCATAGAGTAGTGGATGTATGATTTGAATCACACCACCACACTATGACTGAAATGTAGCAATTCAATGTGTTTTCAAAACTCTCCTCAAATGTTTTAATCTCTCCCCATAGAGCCAATTTTACTGTGACCATATTGAGTAGTGGCACCTCTTTCCTGAGTTTTTGAAGCAGGGTTTGCTGCTGTGTATCTTAACCCAACAGGGCCTTTGCATGTACATTCATGTCGCAAAAACGAGTTTATTTCCATGTTTACACCGTTTCATATTCAGAGCAATGGTAACAGGATTACTTTGTGACAAACGGTAATTGGTGGAATTCCCTCATTTCAGTCAGTGGATTTTGTTTTTTTTTCTTTCTGAAAATGATTCTGTAGTGTAGAATCCCCAGTGGTTGGATTCCAGAAGCCCTTCAGGTTTATGAGTAGACCTCTGTGGTGTTCCAGATAAAGCAGAGCAGAGGGAAGGCCTGGCATGGCCTGGTATGCAGGAGGCAGAAATCGCTGGGGAAAATAATAAGCTAGAGTTCACTGATCAACACTCATGCTCCTGCTCCTCTAACAGACATCGGCATGAAGATATCATCTGTGGCAAAATGAGCAGAACGCCAGAGAGAGAAATCTCAACAACAACAAACAAATAAATATGATATATACACGGAACAAAAATATAAATGCTACATGTAAAGTGTTGGTCCTATGTTTCATGATCTGAAAAAAAATATCTCCGAAATTTTCCATATGCATAAAAAGCTTATTTATCTCCAACTTTATGTACACATTTGTTTACATCCCTGTTAGTGAGCATTTATCTTTGGTCAAGACAATCCATCTACCTGACAGGTGTGGCATATCGTCTGAGACCAGCCACCCGGACAACGGATGAAACTGCGAGTTTGCACAACCGAAGAATTTCTGAACAAACTGTCAGAAACCGTCTCAGGTAAGTTCATCTGTGTGCTCGTTGTCCTCACCAGGGTCTTGACCTGACTGCAGTTTGGCTTCATAACCGACTTCAGTGGGCAAATGCTCATATTTGATGGTCACTAGTATGCTGAAGAGATGGCAGACAACATGTATGGCGTCATTTGGGTGAGCAGTTTGCTGATGTCAACTTTGTGAACAGAGTGCCCCATGGTGGAGGATGGGTTATGGCATGGGCAGGCATAAGCTACGGACAATGAACACAATTGCATTTTTATAGATGGTCATTTTAATGCACAGAGTTCCGAGATCCTGAGGCCCATTGTGGTGACATTCATCCGCTGCCATCACCTCATGTTTCAGCATGATAATGCACAGCCCCATTTTGCAAGGATCTGTATGCAATTCCTGGAAGCTGAAAATGGCCCAGGGCCTGCATACTCACCAGATGTCACCCATTGAGTATGTTTGGAATTCTCTGGATCGACAGGTACGACAGCATGTTCCAGTTCCTGCCAATATCCAGCAACTTCGCACAGCCATTGAAGAGGAGTGGGACAATATTCCACAGGCCACAATCAACAGCCGGATTAACTCTATGCGAAGGAGACGTGTCTCACTGCAAGTGGCAAATGGTGGTCACACCAGATACTGACTGGTTTTCTGATCCACACCCCTACCTTTTTTAAAGGTATCTGTGACCAACATATGCATATCTGTATTCCCAGTCATGTGAAATCAATAGATTAGGGGCTAATGCATTTATTTTGATTGACTGATTTCCTTCTATGAACTGTAACTCAGTAAAATCTTTGAAATTGTTGCATGTTGCATTTACATTTTTGTTTAGTGTACAGTCGTGGTCAAAGGTTTTGAGAATGACAGAAATATTAATTTTCACAAAGTCTGCTGCCTCAGTTTGTATGATGGCAATTTGCATATACTCCAGAATGTTATGAAGAGTGATCAGATGAATTGCAATTAATTGCAAAGTCCCTCTTTGCCATGCAAATGAACGGAATCCCCCAAAAACATTTCCACTGCATATCAGCCCTGCCACAAAAAGACCAGCTGACATCATGTCAGTGATTCTCTTGTTAACACAGGTGTGAGTGTTGACGAGGACAAGGCTGGAGATCACTCGGTCAAGCTGATTGAGTTCGAGTAACAGACTGGAAGATTCAAAAAAAGGGTGGTGCTTGGAATCATTCCTCATTCCTCTGTCAGCCATGGTTACCTGCAAGGAAACACGTGCCGTCATCATTGCTTTGCACAAAAAGGGCTTCACGGGCAAGGATAATGCTGTCAGTAAGATTGCACCTAAATCAACCATTTATCGGATCATCGGATCATCAAGAACTTCAAGGAGAGCGGTTCAATTGTTGTGAAGAAGGCTTCAGGACGCCCAAGAAAGTCCAGCAAGCGCCAGGACCGTATCCTACAGTTGATTCAGCTGCGGGATCGGGGCACCACCAGTACAGAGCTTGCTCAGGAATGGCAGCAGGAAGGTGTGAGTGCATCTGCACGCACAATGAGGCAAAGACGTTTGGAGGATGGCCTGGTGTCAAGAAGGGCAGAAAAGAAGCCACTTCTCTCCAGGAAAAACATCAGGGACAGACTGATATTCTGCAAAAGGTATAGGGATTGGACTGCTGAGGACATGGGTAAAGTCATTTTCCCTGATGAATCCCCTTTCCGATTGTTTGGGGCATCCGAAGAAAAGCTTGTCCGGAGAAGACAAGGTGAGTACTACCATCAGTCCTGTGTCATGCCAACAGTAAAGCATCCTGAGACCATTCATGTGTGGGGTTGCTTCTCAGCCAAGGGAGTGGGCTCACTCACAATTTTGCCTAAGAACACAGCCATGAATAAAGAATGGTACCAACACATCCTCCGAGAGCAACTTCTCCCAACCATCCAGGAACAGTTTGGTGACGAACAATGCCTTTTCCAGCATGATGGAGCACCTTGCCATAAGGCAAAAGTGATAACTAAGTGGCTCGGGGAACAAAACATCAATATTTTGGGTCCATGGCCAGGAAACTCCCCAGACCTTAATCCCATTGAGAACTTGTCTTCAATCGTCAAGAGGTGGGTGGACAAACAAAAACCAACAAATTCTGACAAACTCCAAGCATTGATTATGCAAGAATGGGCTGCCATCAGTCAGGATGTGGCCCAGAAGTTAATTGACAGCATGCCAGGGCAGATTGCAGAGGTCTTGAAAAAGAAGGGTCAACCCTGCAAATATTGACTCTTTGCATCAACTTCATGTAATTGTCAATAAAAGCTTTTGACACTTATGAAATGCTTGTAATTATACTTCAGTATTCCGTAGTAACATCTGACAAAAATATCTAGAGACACTGAAGCAGCAAACTTCGTGAAAATTAATATTTGTGTCATTCTCAAAGTTTTTGGCCACGACTGTATATACACTACCATTCAAAAGTTTGGCGTCACTTAGAAATGTCCTTGTTTTTGAAAGTAAATAACATTTTTTGTCCAATGAAATAACATCAATTTGATCAGAAATACAGTGTAGACATTGTTAATGTTGTAAGTGACTCTTGTAGCTGGAAGCGGATGATTTTTAATGGAATATCTACATAGGCATACAGAGGCCCATTTTCAGCAAACATCACTCCTGTGTTCCAATGGCACGTTCTTTAGACTAGTTGAGTATCTGGAGTATCAGCATTTGTGGGTTTGAATTCAGGCTCAAAATGGCTAGAAACAAAGACCTTTCTTCTGAAATTCATCAGTCTATTCTTGTTCTGAGAAATGAAGGCTATTCCTTGCGAGAAATTGCCAAGAAACTGAAGATCTGGTACAACGCTTTTTACTACTCCCTTCACAGAACAGCGCAGACTGGCTCTAACCAGAATAGAAAGAGGAGTGGGAAGCCCCGGTGCACAACTGAGCAAGAGGACAAGTACTATAGAGTGTCTAGTTTGAGAAACAGACTCCTCACTTCCTCATCTGGCATCATTAAATAGTACTCGCAAAACACCAGTCTCAACGTCAACAGTGAAGAGATTGACCCCCGGAATGCTGGCCTTCTTATATTTGGCAAATATATTTGGCAACAAAGGATTACTTCATAAAGTTATACAATTCAGAAAAGATGTGTCTGCTCTGCAATATTTGAGTAGTTGTGGCCTTGCACAGATGGCTCAGAGACTGAATTTGCATTGTCAGTGTGTCAGCCTAATCCACTTTCTTACCAGGTTACCTGGTTTGCAAATCACTAACAGGCGTTTCCTGAGTTTGATCATAAACATACCATGAGCTCCTTCTGTAAAGAAATTAGTAAATGGATAAATAAATCCATGTTTTAGGCAAATGAGCTTGTGTACCACTGTGGGTCTGGCTCAGTTGATCCCAGCTGCATTTGTCGGTAATCACCGGTGCCTTTTGGATTGGCTCAAAGGCACGCAACAAAAAAAAATCTGCCAGCACCCCCTACACTTTGCCTAATCTGCTGTTTCACTGGGATCTTGTTCTTCGCACAAATGTGAAAGTGAATCTCTGCGGCAGAATGCACAGTTGCACATTAAACTGGGAAGAGTGTCGGCACACTAAAGCCCCAGACATTAAATCTGGGATTTACACTGGAATATAATTCCCTGAGATGCCTTAAGAGATGTATTCTTCAATTGAGAGGGATTTGTTGCAGAAGTTCTTAGACAGAGCTTCAAGTTTTTAGTTACCTTCATTTCCTCATTTCAGAAAATCTTGAGAAAATCACATATTAGTTAGAACTAGTTTTCTTTCAGATCTTTAAAATACTGTATAATAAACATTACGGTTTTAAATAATGTATTGAATAATATAAACCTCAATCGCATTTATGTTTGGGCAAACAAATGCTCGAAATTGAAGGCTTGTTTTATAAACACCTATATTTACAGTAGTTTTATTGACAATTTATGGGTGAATGGCTCCCCCTGGTGGATATACTTGAACCTACCAGTGCAAATATGTTGCATTTTAAAGTGAATTATGTTGCATCATATCTAAATGAAAATGTATTATCGTACACTCCGCATAATAAATTACGTAGGACTACAAATATGCTACGGTGTATAGAAATGGTCTAATAAATTCTGTGATATTCTTTGATAAATTCATCCAAGCGTATTGTTTGTCACCTCAGCGAATCCGTAGCTGTAATTTACGTGTATGAGTGTTCCTGCCAAGATAAAAGTCCTTTCACAAACAGTTGCTTTCCTGTTGCTGACAGTCACACACCCACTCTCTCAAGAATGGCAGGGAAAAAGGCATTAGTAATCCTCTCTAAAGGTGCAGAAGAGATGGAAACAGTTATACCTGTGGACGTAATGCGTAGAGCTGGGGTTAGTAAACTTATCAAGTTAGCTAAATGGGTTGCGCACACCAAACACTGATATAGTTAAATTGAGATTGTGCTAACGTTAGCTGGCTGGCTCAATTTAGCTTGCTAAAAGCTGCATTTTAGTTAGCTAGTATTTTAGCAGATATTTTATTTACCTAGCCACAGTCAAGTTGAAGCTGCAGTCCAAGTTCGACACACATACATATCTCCTTTTTTGTTGCACTAAGTAGCTAACGTTACCTACCTTACTAGAACACAGCTATAACAAGTCTAGCAAGTGAACTTTATGTTGTACTTAACTATTATCTACCTTAGCTGGCAAAATATAACATACATGATGAACAACGGCAGTTGTATCCATGGTTAGTTAGCTAATGTGTTGTCATTGTGTTAGCTAGCTAGCTAGTGTGTTGGCACATTCAAAACATGTAAGGTGAGTAAAAGGCCACTGCAAATGTCAACGGTGACTGCACTGTAACTACTGTAGGATAGGAAAAGTCCCATACTCCTTTGATTATTGGGAATTTATGGTTAAGGGGCAATGTCTGCTGATGGTCATTGAAGTAGTTGTGCTTTTGTTTGTGTCCACATCCTGCAGATTGCTGTGATGTTGGCAGGGTTGACAGGCAAAGAGCCTGTGCAGTGCAGCAGAGATGTCTACCTTGTTCCTGATGCCAGCCTGGAGGATGCCCGCAAGCAGGTCAGGTCCTGCCTCCAGACCCTGCAGTCATATCAGTCTACACAGCATGCTGTTCTCTGACTGCATTACGTTTACAATGCATTCTGAATCAAATGTTTTCCCACTTTAAAACTTTATTCATTGATTTAATGTACAAGGTTGATGCATTGAAAATTGGTACTATAAATGTGTTATCCGTGACCTTGTATATTTTGCTGCAGGGTCCGTATGATGTGGTTTTTCTGCCAGGGGGAGCTCTCGGTGCCCAGCACCTGTCAGAGGTAGGGATGCCGTTAATGTTTGGCATTCATTGAAAAACTTTTAGCTGCAGATGAATCTCTCCTGTGTGTCCCTGACATTGGCAATATAATGTTGCAGGTAGATACTGTAACATTTGTCTCTTGTTCATGTTTTGGTTGAAAAACAATCTATTTTTATGAGCTATTTTTCCTACATTTTAAATATAATTTAATTGGTATGCTCTTGAGATTATTCTTGTTTATAAAAACAAGCAAATATACAGTGACTATATGATGCTTAATTAATGTTATGGTTTTAGCCCTTACAACTACAAGCTCTGAAAGTTGTTTCACAATAACTTTAAATTGATTTTCAGTCTTGCTGGAAACATTGACTCATCTATTGCCCTCAATATTTATCAGACTGTCCATTTACTGAAAAGTCAGTGTTATAACACACATTCTGTATGAGAGTGTAGAGTGACTTAACTCTCTGTATGTGGCCTCCATGTTCTCTTGTAGTCGCCTGCTGTGAAAGAGGTGTTGAAGGACCAGGAGGACAGGAAAGGGCTGATCGCTGCCATCTGTGCAGGTACTGTTCCTTCTGTGAGAATGTACAAATCCACCTCTAGATTATGGCTCACACACTCCAGGATGTATCTGTGCCAATGACCACAGCTGGGGCAAGATTACTTAGATTTAACCTTGAGTTAAATATATAACCAGTGATTTCTGTCAGACAGGGAGTATAGTATAAGGCTGTCACCTTTCCATTATTAGTAAGCAGGAAATCAATACACAATGAGATTATGATAGAACGAGATATTAGTGCCACTGACAAAGCCCACCTCTGAGATTTTCTGCCTGCCTGTGCTGATGAAGGGCACTGAAAGGATGTTGTCAGTCAGAGCAGAGTAAAGGGCATCCTAGAAAACATCTGTTCCCACAGGAATATATAATGAACCTGCCAAATGGATGACCAGCAGCAGTGTCACATTGTGCTCTGCCTAAGTGAAAATAATGCTTTCTATTTCTAGTGTGAAAAGTGCTTGACTCAATTACTCCATGTATAGCAGGTAATGTCATAGACCCTCGGGTCTCCCATTTCATACTCCTTTCTAAACAAAATCAGTTTTGTGGAAGACTAAGTTTGTGCATAATAATCTTCATTGTCATCTGAGAGAGGGATGCACTGCCTCCTGCTGTCCCAGCCCTGGCCAGGCACTCTCTCTGGAGACGGCCGTTTGTCCAGCCTGGTGTCCTCAGGACGGAGCGGAGGCAGGCATGTAACGGGAGGAGCTGGGCTCTACTTAACTGGCAGGCACTTGCTCTGCCTGCCAGAGAGGAGTCTAATCTTTAGACTGCATGGGAAGGCAGCCAAGGACCATGATCAATAGCTTTCTATTTATTAAGTCGGAGGATGAGCTTACTGCAGTGCTAGGACATTGCCAATGTTAATGCAGCAGACACAAACTCCATTATTTTTAGTCTCTGTTTTCTCCCTTCCTCTAAATATGGTGTGCAGAGGTGGATTGAAACCGTATACGCTATGTGGTTAATTTTAGATCCTATTTTATGGTAGTGTGATGTCTATTAATGAGTCTGGCTTTTAGTTGGGATGTCACCTCAATGTAACATGCAAACAAAAGTTAAGGTGTATTGATTGTGACACCTCTGGGTTTTTGAAAAGGAATAATTTGACACCTTTTGTTGTCCAGTGAGTGCCATGTCTGTTTTGAACAGTTTGAATTGAATACAGAGAAAGATATTGGTCTAACTCCTGTTCCCTCCTCACCTCAGGTCCCACGGCGCTCCTGGCACACGGTATTGCCTACGGCAGCACAGTCACCACCCACCCTGGTGCCAAGGACAAAATGATGACTGGTGGTAAAGCTACACAAACAGCCTGGCTGCCACAGGGCTAAGGTTCAGGTTAGGGTTGCAAAGGGCCAGAACATTTCTGGGAAATTTCTGGAAATTTTCCATGGGTAGTTAAGCCTAGGAATTTGGAATTTTGCTTAAATTCATAAAAAAAGTTATCTTATAACAGTGAACCTTGTGTATCCCACAAAAAACGGCAATTCTAGGTCTTGTGGCATATTTTGGTGAAACTATCCTGAATTCGATGGAATTGCAACCCTCACATGTGCAGTGCACTCTTCCGTCACATGTGCAGTGCACTCTTCCGTCACATGTGCAGTGCACTCTTCCGTCACATGTGCAGTGCACTCTTCCGTCACATGTGCAGTGCACTCTTCCGTCACATGTGCAGTGCACTCTTCCGTCACATGTGCAGTGCACTCTTCCGTCACATGTGCAGTGCACTCTTCCGTCACATGTGCAGTGCACTCTTCCGTCACATGTGCAGTGCACACTAATGAGATGCTATTGAGCCCACACAACTACACTGTCTGAGCCAAGGACTACATGCTTTCTGGTAAGTTTTAATCATAATACTGGATGGGGTGAAAATATTTTATGACATTATTTTTTGTTAACTAGTAAATAGTAGCCTACAGCAACGTGTGTTTAAATCCTTTCTAACTTGTTAACAATTCCTGCTAGTTAGTTTTTGCTACAATGTGGGTTTTAGCTTGCAATTCATAAACATTTATCTTACAAAGGAGCTGTTTAATCTAACTGCTTAACTATTTATCTGTACATGGAATTGTATTTGTTTTTTTACAAAGAAAAATCTTAATCTTTACAGGAAAATTCCACGGGCACTATCTGATGTGTGGAGACATTTCACTGCAGCTAATGTAGAAGGAAAATCTGTGTACATTTTGCAAATACTGTGCCAAATCATATGTGAATGCAACAAAGATGCAGAATCATCTGGCAAAGTGCATAAAGTTCCCTCAGCGCTCACAACAAGCAAACTCTGACAAAAGTCCCTTTACTTCTAGTCGAGGTGAAAATGATGAATCGGACACCTTATCGATAGCAACGGCTCATGGTCCTCCTGGAATCAGATTATTTATTTTTTTACTCAATGGAGGAACGTAGTCAGATGAATGCTGATGAATGTCTTGCTCGAGCTGTGTATACAACTGGTTCACCTCTGCTCACAGCCAATGTGTATTGGAAGAGATTTCTGAATGTTCTTCACCCAGCATACACCCCTCCAACCAGACATGCTTTATCTACTTATTTGCTGGATGCAGAGTTCAAGTGGAGGTCAAGCAAATCATAGAGAAAGCAGACTGTATTGCAATCATCTCTGATGGATGGTCGAATGTTCATGATCAAGGAATAATTAACTACATCTCCACCCCTCAACCAGTATTCTACAAGCGCACAGACACAAGGGACAACAGACACACCATTCTCTACATTGCAGATGAGCTGAAGGCAGTCATCAATGACCTTGGACCACAGAAGGTATTAACACTGGTGACAGACAATGCAGTGAGCATGAAGGCTGCTTGGTCTAAAGTGGAAGAGTCCTACCCTCACATCACATCCATTGGCTGTGCAGCTCATGCATCGAATCTGCTCCTCAAGGATATGGCACTGAAAACAATGGATGCACTCTACAAAAGCCAAGGAAATGGTTAGGTATGTGAAGGGTCATTAAGTTATAGCAACAATCTACCTCACCAAGCAAAGTGAGAAGAATAAGAGCACCACATTGAAGCTGCCCAGCAACACCCGTTGGGGTGGTGATGTCATCATGTTTGACTACTGCAGGGGAAGGAGTCTCTCCAATAAATGGCCACATCAGTCTGCCGATATGGACAGCCCCATCAAGAGGATCCTCCTGGATGATGTATTTTGGGAGAGAGTGGTAAGCCTGAAACTCCTGAAACCTATAGCAGTAGCCATTGCATGGATTGAGGGATACAATGCCATCCTGTCTGATGTTCAGACTCTGCTTGTAGATGTAAGACAAGAAATCCGTACTGCCCTGCCCACTACACTGTTGCTCCAAGCAGAGGAAACTGCAGTTCTGAAATACATCAAAAGCGTGAAGAGTTCTGCCTGAAGCACATACACGCTGCAGCATACATGTTGGACCCCATGTGTGCTGGCAAGAGCATCCTGTCTGGTGCAACGATCAACAAGGCATATGGTGTCATCACTACTGTGTCTCGCCACCTTGACCTGGATGAGGGCAAGGTTCTTGGCAGTCTGACGAAGTACACTTCCAAGCAAGGGCTTTGGGATGGAGATGCTTTATGGCAGTCGTGCCAGCGTATCATCAGCCACCTGGTGGAAGGGACTTTGTGGATCTGAGGCTCTTTCCCCTGTTGCCTCCATCATCCTCCAAATCCCACCAACATCCGCTGCCTCAGAGCACAACTGGTCCTTGTTTGGGAACACACACACCAAAGCATGCAACAGGCTGACCAATACAAGGGTTGAAAAATTGGTGCCATCTGGGCAAATCTGAAGCTTTTTGAGCTTGACAACAAGCCATCAACAAGGTTTGAAAGTGACTGTGAAGATGAGGCCTCAGATTCTGATGTTCAAGAGGTGGACATTGAGGTCCAGGGAGAATAGATGGAAGCCTCAGAGGAAGACAACCAAAGCTTTAGTTTCTAAATTATCATTATACAGATATATGTTGAAAACATATTTGGGAGATGCGATAGATCATTGGGGATCATTCAATATTCCCTTTATTTTGTTCTGTGAAATCATCCCATGTGAAGAGTCAACTCATTTAATTAAAGTTAAATTGAACTAAAATGGTTTTCATTTCTGTTGGAAAGATGTAATAATTTGCAATTGTCTACTTAGAAACAAACCTTTTACATTATGTCTCCATATGATATTGTAAATATATCCAATTGCAAAAAACATCTACATTTAAATGGTATTAATATTAAATTGCGTATATTCCCACAAAGTTTCCACCTGAATATTCCATAAAATGTGCAACCCTAGTTCAGGTTGATTAATCTCTGCACTCTATAGCTAGTTGATAGCCACTGTGGTACTTGTTTGTTAGTTGGATGTTACACAAAATACATGCACATGTAGGAAATCTTACTGTATGATGACTCAGCAGGCTGTGTGTCAGGAAATGCAGCACAATGAGCAGATCCCAAGTACTACTGAACAGTGGTGACAAACGATTGTGGTCCTTTGTGTCCAGCAGAGGGTGCTGTAACAAGTTTCTTTATGATAGTCATCAATACAAGGTCATTATGCACCAGCATTTGATGAGATTCAATCAGTAAACACTAACATAATTTAAAGAAAGACTGCATATACACAAGTTGAATTACGTAATAAATGCAAGAAGGTTAAACCAATGAATAACTTGATTTTAACAAGTGGTACTAAATAATCCCCATTTGCAGAGTATTACACAATGGTGTTTCTCTCTCTTCACTCCCTAGGCCACTACAAGTATTCTGAGGCTCGAGTCCAGAAGGATGGCCATCTGATTACCAGCCGCGGGCCAGGAACCAGCTTTGAGTTTGCCCTGGCCATTGTAGAGGAGCTCATGGGGGCTGAAGTTGCTGCTACTGTCAAAGCACCCCTGGTTCTGAAAGACTGAGTGGTGTTGAGCCTTTCAAACTAAAGCACTGTCAACTAAACCCTAAGTACTCTGCACTGTTCATCATGGTACAAATGCCAATAATTGTGAACAAAGAATAATTATTTACAGGATAATGTGCAATAGTAAGAATATGCATTTTTATTATTGTCTTCTATCCTTCCCTAGGACATGTTGCCCCTGCACTTTAAGCATCAGTGATTTGGGATTGTTATTGCTTTTGTATAGGAAAATCACCAATGTTAAATTGTATTGATTTAAATATCAAATATATTGCTGTCTTCACTGTCCAAAAGCACTGATGTAGCTTCATCATTAAAGTCAACTGAGCCCCCTTCAGACTCTTGGTACATTGACGGTATGTGTATATTTATAACAATGACACTGGAGGTAATATGAGAGTATGCATTCGACACGAGTCAGAAATAACAAGAGCAGTAGTTACTGCCCTTCGCTTTCGTTAGAATTATCATCAAGCCATCAACAATGTAGCCACAAATAAATGGCTACCGATCGGGTTATGGCTGAATAATCTTACTGAATCGACAGTGCTGCAGGCTAAACAACAGATTTGAGAGCTTCACATATGATTTGACTGATTTCAGTAAAATGGATTACGAAAACACAGGTGGGCGTGGGAAGCCTTGCTGCTAAATTGATTGACAACGAGTATAGCCAATGAAAAGCATTGCCCCAAATAAACCGGAGTGGGTCTGCAGCAGCGCATGGTGAGTGGCAACGCGGTAAAAACAAGGAGCTGGTGGTTCAGCTTGATGAGCAGAGGATTTTAAACTAAATACAAAGGTAAACGCTAACTAATTGACGAGCAGAGGATTTTTGACAAAAAACAAAGGTAAACGCACTACTGTATACGGTACCAAATCACGTTGTCGCTGTGCAATGTCACGAATGTGGTAATGTAGTATTGTTCACTCAGCCATTTGAACTAGCTAACCTCCAGAATACAAGTTCTCAAGCAAATTAGTGGGTTAGTTAGCTAGCCAGCCAACTCAATTCTGGATAAACTAGTAGTTGTCTACAATGCAATATTGTATTAACTAACAGTAATTTAACATTGTAAATTTGGTATACAAAACATTACTTGTGCTTTGACTCGGTGTTTCGCTAGTCAGCTACAGTACAGTGACGTTATGTGCCACCACGACACGCTTTACAAAAAATAACAGTGCACGAGAGACTGGCGTAAGGTTACACAAAATCTCTGTTAATGGATTCCTTTTTGACTTTGGGTCCGTATGGTAATCGCAGTCAACTAGTGATTGCTTCTTCAAAGCAAACGTGACCGCTCATGAAGCAGAGCCTTGTATGCCATTATGGGTTGTCTTGAGTCGGAACCAAAGTCTTCAGATTCACTTTGTATAATTTTTTTTTCACCGAGATAATATTTGTTTTATATTGGATATTCAGTTTTCCCTCGTCGATAGTTATTAAATTAAGCATGCCATGACTGAATATTGTATATTCTGAATCAAGGATGGATGGAGAACCACACACACCTTAAAACAAAATCATAGGCATTAATATGGAATAGGTCCCCCTTTACTTCAACAGCCTCCACTCTAATGGGATGGCTGTCCACTCGATGTTGGAACATTGCAATGGGGACTTGCTTCCATTCAGCCACAAGAATTAGTGAGGTCGGGCACTGCTTTATTTTATTTATATATTTAACTAGGCAAGTCAGTTAAGACATTCTTATTTACAATGATGGCCAATGATGATGCTGGGCCGATGGTGTGCCGCCCTATGGGACTCACAATCACGGCCGGATGTGATACAGCTGATGTTGGGCGATTTAGGCCTGGCTCGCAGTTGCCGTACCAATTCATCCCAAATGTGTTCGATTGAGTTAAGTTCAGGGCTCTGTGCAGGCCAGTCAAGTTCTTCCACACCGATCTCAACAAACCATTTCTGTATGGACCTCGCTTTGTGCACTGGGGCATTGTCATGCTGAAACAGGAAAGGGCTTCCCACAAACTGTTGCCACAAAGTTGGAAGCACAGAATTGTCTAGAATGTCATTGCATGAATTAGCGTTAGGATTTCCCTATACTGAAACTAATGGGCCTAGCACGAACCATGAAAAACGTCCACAGACCATTATCCACCAAACTTTACATTTGGCACTATGCATTGGGACAGTTAGCGTTCTCCTGGCACCCGTCAAACCTAGATCCGGTAGGCCGTCTTTGTAAATAAGAATTTGTTCTTAACTGACTTAACATAGTTAAAGGTTAAATGTAAAAAAAAAAAAAATAAACATTGGTAAATTGTGATTCATCACTCCAGAGAACGCTTTTCCAATTGCGGTGAGCTTTACACCACTCCAGCATACGCTTGGCATTGCGCGTGGTGGTCTTAGGTTTGTGTGTGGCTGCTCAACCATGTGCTGACGTTGCTTCCAGGGGCAGTTTGGAGTGTTGCAACTAAGGACAGACTATTTCTACGCGCTTCAGCTCTCGGCGGTCCCATTCTGTGAGCTTGTTTGGCCTACCACTCCGCAGCTGAGCTGTTGTTTCTCCTATATGTTTCCACTTCACAGTAACAGAACTTACAGTGGACTTGAAAAGCCCTAGCAGGGCAGAAATATGAGGAACTAACTTGTTGGAAAGGTGCCACCCTATGATGGCGCCACATTGAATGTCACTGAGCTCTTCAGTAAGGCTGTTCTACTGCTAATGTTTGTCTATGGAGATTACATGGCTTTGTGCTTGATTTTATACACATGTCAGCAAAAGGTGTGGCAGAAGTAGCTGAATCCACCAATTTGAAGAGGTGTCCACATTTGTGTATAATGTATAGAGGTCGACCGATTTCAAGCCTTTTTGGACACCGATTATGGCCGATTACATTGCAATCCACGAGGAGACTGCGTTGCAGGCTGACCCTGTTACGACGTGAGTGCAGCGTCAAAAGGACCTTGTGGCTGCAAGGGGCTAAGATAAGTTGCTAGCTAGCATTAAACTTCGTAGAAAAAAAACTTTACAATTACAATCGCCTACTTCAACTTCGCAAACGGGTGATTTAACAAAAGCGCATTGCTGAAAAAAGCACCATCTTTGCACAAATGTTTGCCTAAACATCAATGCCTTTCTTAATATCAATACACAGACATATTTTTTTAAACCTGCATATTTAGTTAAAAGAAATGCATGTTAGTAGGCAATATTAACTAGGGAAATTATCACTTCTATTGAGTTCAGTGCAAGCGGAGTCAGGGTATTTGCAACAGTTTGGGCCGCCTGGCTCGTTGCAAACTGGGAATCAATTTGCCAGAATTTTACATAATTATGACATTGAAGGTTGTGCACTATTTAAATTTAAGGTTGCCACCCATTTGCTAAAATACGGAATGGTTCTCTATTTCACTGAAAGAATACACGTCTTGTTTTTGAAATTATAGTTTCTGGATTTGACCATATGAATGACTTAAGGCTCGTATTTCTGTGTGTTTATTATAATTACGTCTATGATTTCATAGAGCAGTCTGACTGAGCGGTGGTAGGCAGCAGCAGGCTTATAAGCATGAATTCAAACAGCACTTTCCTGCATTTGCAAGCAGCTCTTAGCAATGCATGAAGCACAGCGCTGTTTATGACTTCAAGCCTATCAACCCCCGAGATTAGGCTGACAATACTATAGTGCCTATAAAAACATACAATAGTCAAAGGTATATGAAGTACAAATGGTATAGAGAGAAATGGTCGAGTCATTATTCCAATAAAAACTACAACCTAAAACTTAACGGGGAATATTGAACCACCAGCTTTCATATGTTCTCATGTTCTGAGCAAGGAATTTAAACGTTACATGGCACATATTGCACTTTTACTTCTCCAACACGGTTATTTTAAACCAAATTGAACATGTTGCATTATTTATTTGAGACTAAATAGTTTTTATTTATGCATTATATTAAGTTAGAGTAAGTGTTAATTCAGTATTGTTGTCATTGTTTTATTTATATATATATAAAAAAGGGATATTAATTGGTATCTGCTTTTTTGGTCCTCCAATAATCGGTATCGGCATTGAAAAATCATAATTGGTCAACCTCTAAATTTCCAGTCAAACGTTTGGACACCTACACACCTTCCAAGGTTTATTTTTACTATTTTCTACATCGTAAAATAATAGTGAAGACCTCAAAACTACAAACTAACACATGGAATCATGGAGTAACCCCCCAAAAAATCTAAATATAATTGGGATTCTTCAATGTAGTAACCCTTTGCCTTGATGATTGCCAAAAGTGTGCAAAGCTTTCTCTCTAATGGCTTCATCAGGTAGTCAGCTGGGATGGTTTCAGTTAACAGGTGTGCCTTGTTAAAAGTTCATTTGTAGAATTGATTTAGTTCTTAATGCCTTTGAGAGCCTATCAGTTGTGTTGTGACAAGGTATGGGTGGTATACAGAAGAGAGCCCTATTTGGTAAAAGACCAAGTCCATATTATGGCAAGAACAGTTCAAATAAGCAAAGAGAAACAACAGTCCATCATTACTTTAAGACATGATGGTTAGTTCTTGAAATTTTCCAGATTGACTTTCAAAGTTTCTTCAAGTGCAGTTGCAAAAACCATCAAGCTCTGATGAAACTGGCTCTCATGAGGACCACCACAGGAAAGGAAGACCCAGAGTTCATTAGTTAACTGCACCTCAGATTGCATCCCAAATAAATGCTTCAGAGTTCAAGTAACAGACACATTTCAACTGTTCAGGATGAATCAGGCCTTCGCGGTTGAATTGCTGCAAAGAAACCACTACTAAAGGATACCAGTAATAAGAGACTTGCTTGGGCCAAGAAACACACGCAATGGACATTAGACCGGTGGACATCTGTCCTTTTGGTCTGATTAATCAAAATCTGAGATTTTTGGTTCCAACCGCTGTCTTTGCAAGACGCCGAGTAGGTGAACGGATGATCTCTGCATGTGTGGTTCCCACCGTGAACCATCGACAAAGAGTTCTGTTGTAACTAGCATGGCTACAACAACGTTCTGCAGCATTACGCCATCTAATCTGGTTTGCACTTAGTCCCACTATCATTTGTTTTTCCACAGGACAATGACTCAAAACACCTCCAGTCTATGTTTAAGGCTATTTGACCAAGAAGGAGGGTGATGGCGTGCTGCATCAGATGACCTAGTCGCCACAATCACCCGACCTCAACCCAATTGAGATGGCTTGGGATGTGTTGGACTGCAGAGTGAAGGAAAAGCAGCCAACAAGTGCTCAGCATATGCGGGAACTCCTTCAAGACTGTTGGAAAAGCATTTCAAGTGAAGCTGGTTGAGAGAATGCAGAGTGTGCAAAGGTTGTCTACTTTGAAAAATCTAACATTTGTGATTTAACCCTTTTGGTTACCACATGATTCCAAATGTTATTTCATAGTTTTGATGTCTTCACTGTTATTCTACAATGTAGAAAATAAAGAAAAACCTGTGTGTGTGAAACATCCCTTTTTCAGGACTCTGGATTTTTACAAATTATCTTTTGAAAAACAAAGAACTATACATGTCTTCATTGTAAAGGGTTTAAACACTGTTTCCCATGCTTGTTCAGTGAGCCATAAACAATTCATGAACATGCACCTGTGGAACGGTCTTTAAGAAACTAACAGCTTACAGACGAGGTCACAGTTATGAAAACGTAGGACACTAAAGAGGCCTTTCTACTGACTCTGTAAAACACCAAAAGAAAGATGCCCAGGGTTCCTGCTCATCTGTGTGAACGTGCCTTAGGCATGCTGCAAGAAGGCATGAGAACTGCAGACGTGGCCAGGGCAATAAATTGCAATGTCCGTACTGTGAGATGCCTAAGACAACGCGACAGGACGGACAGCTGATTGTCCTCGCAGTGGCAGACCACGTGTAACACCTGCACAGGATTGGTACATGAGGACCATTATACCTGCAGGACAGGTACAGGATGGCAACAACAACTGCCCGAGTTACACCAGGAACGCACAATCCCTCCATCAGTGCTCACACTGTCCCGCAATAGGCTGAGAGGCTGGAATTAGGGCTTGTAAGGAATGAGTGTTACACCGAGGCCTGTACTCTGGAGCAGGATCGAGGTGGAGGCTCCATCATTGTCTTGGGCGGTGTGTCACAACATCAACGGACTGAGCTTGTCAGTACAGGCAATCTCAATGCTGTGGGTTACAGGGAAGACATCATCCTCCCTCATGTGGTACCCTTCCTGCAGGCTCATCCTGACATGACCCTCCAGCATAACAATGCCACCACGCACAGAAATGCCCCCCCCCCCACACACACAGAAATGTCCAGGAACTTGCAGGTGCCTTGGTGGTAGAGTGGGGTAACATCTCTCAGCAAGAACTGGCAAATCTGGTGCAGTACCCCCCCCCCTCCACATTATTACATTTCTGTTAGTGAATCCTATGTGTTTACACATGTTAAGTTTGCTGAAAATAAATGCAATTGACAGTGATGGGACATAAAATGTATATACAAACCTGGATGCTTTTCTCTTTTTTTTTTCTTTTCTTGAGTAAGGGAGCTCCAAAATGCAGGCGTTTCAGCCTAGCTCAGTGCTTTCTGTGGTGGGGCAAGCCAGCGGAAAATACCGTGACTGGCTCAGTGTTCTGTCACTCATGGGGACACTACGTCATCGCCAAGTTGAAGGGTAGAGATCTAAAATTCTAGCCCCTTGGGTGCTGCCATAGTTACATTAGAAGTGCCCATCCAAGAAGGGCTCAAGGTCATTGACCACAGATAAAATTACCTAAAAGCTTTGAACATCATACTTTCTAAATCTTAGCTAGCAGTCATCATACACACAAACTGTTGCGTGTGGAAAACACAGCAGCATTGCGGTTCTTGACACACTCAAACTGGTGCGCCAGGCACCTACTACCATACCCCGTTCACAGGCACGTAAATATTTTGTTTTGCCAATTCACCCTCTGAATGGCACACATACAATTGAAACATGGAGTGTGTATCAAGGCTTAAACATCCTTATTTAACCTGTCCTCCCCTTCATCTACTCTGATGGAAGTAGATTTAACAGGTGTCTTCAATAAGGGATCAAAGCGTTCACCTGGTCAGTCTGTCATGGAAAGAGCTGGTGTTCCTGTTTTGTGCACTCAGTGTACATCTACTATAGCATTATAAAATCATATTGTGTGCTATAAGCCTATACATAAATGCATATGATGCTGTATGTTATTCAAGCTTAGCCTACTGTCGTATTCATGTCACTACGCAGTCATCCTCGTTGATAGCTTATTTCTGGCATGTTAACATTTAGCGCTGTACCTTTAGAGCAATGGAGGCCTATATGCCTTTTCTGGATGGGGTGTTGGGGGCCAGGGTGAAGTCACACTGACTCATTGGTTAAAAGATGCAATTATAGAAGTCCTCTATTTTAAGCAAGTAAATATATTTTGAAGTTAGCCTGCACACAATGTTCATGTAGCTAACTCAAGTGATCTGCCAAGGTAATATTAGCATAACAGCTAAACTGGGAATTGATCAGACTTACCAGTGATGAAATGATTGGAGCAGACCCTAGGTCATCCTCCAGATCTTGATGGGCAAAACCATTTTTTTCTTCTCTTTTCTGACAGGTCTTGAGTCATATCTCCTTGGTGTTTCAGCCTTGTTAGAGCAGCCACATACTGCACAGAAATTGACTGGCAATGGCTCAACTAGTTTTAGGCATTTTTATCATGCAGCTTGGGTTAATCACTGTGTCAATAATTGATGCAGTGGTCTTCCAACATATCCGCCAGGAGGTGTCGTACGTCAACTGGCAACCGTCTGTTTGTCAATCCAGATATGAGAGCCGATTGGTTCCAGGTGAAGACTGTCTTCTTACAGAAATGCAGGGAGCATAACTGTCACTGGGTAGTGAGTGAGTGAGGGGTTAAAATGAATGGGTGGGTTTACTTATATACAGTTGAAGTCAGATGTTTACATACTCCTTAGCCAAATGCATTTCAACTCAGCTTTTCACAATTCCTGACATTTAATCTGAGTAAAAATTCCCTGATTTAGGTCAGTTAGGATCACCACTTTATTTTAAGAATGTGAAATGTCAGAATAATCGTAGAGAATTATTTCTTTCATCACATTCCCAGTAGGTCAGAAGTTTACATGCGCTCAATTAGTATTTGGTAGCATTGCCTTTAAATTGTTTAATTTATCTCAAATGTTTCGGGTAGCCTTCCACAAGCTTCCCACAATAAGTTGGGTGCATTTTGGCCCATTCCTCCTGACAGAGCTGGTGTAACTGTGTCAGGTTTGTAGACCTCCTTCCTTGCACACGCTTTTTCAGATCTGCCCACAAATTTTCTATAGGCTTGAGGTCAGGGCTTTGTGATGGCCACTCCAATACCTTGACGTTGTTGTCCTTAAGCCATTTTCCCACAACTTTGGAAGTGTGCTTGGGGTCATTGTCCATTTGGAAGACCCATTTTCAACCAAGCTTTAACTTCCTGATGTAGCTTCAATATATCCACATGATGCCATCTATTTTGTGAAGTGCACTAAGCCCTCCTGCAGCAAAGCACCCCCACAACATGATGCTGCCACCCCCTTGCTTCACGGTTGGGATGGTGTTCTTCGGCTTGCAAGCCTCCCCTTTTCCTTCCAAACACAACGATGGTCATTATGGCCAAACAGTTCCATTTTTGTTTCATCAGACCAGAGGATATTTCTCCAAAAAGTACAATCTTTGTCCCCATGTGCAGTTGCAAACCGTAGTCTGGCTTTTTGATGGCGGTTTTGGAGCAGTGGCTTCTTCCTTGCTGAGCGGCCTTTCAGCTTATGTCTATATAGGACTCGTTTTGCTGTGGATATAGATACGTTGTACCTGTTTCCTCCATGTTCACAAGGTCCTTTGCTGCTGTTCTGGGATTTATTTACACTTTTCGCACCAAAGTACGTTCATCTCTAGGGGACAACACGTCTCCTTCCTGAGCGGTATGACTGCTGTGTGGTCCCATGGTGTTTATACTTGCGTACTACTGTTTGTACAGATGAACATGGTACCTTCAGACATTTGGAAATTGCTCCCAAGGATGAAGCAGACTTGTGGAGGTCTACAATTTTTTTTTTTTCTGAGGTCTTGGCTGATATCTTTTGATTTTCCCATGATGTCAAGCAAAGAGGCACAGAGTTTGAAGGGAGGCCTTGAAATACATCCACAGGTACACCTGTAATTTAATCAAATGATGTATGTAAATTAGCCTATCAGAAGCTTCTAAAGCCATGACACAATTTTCTGGAATGTTCCAAGCTGTTTAAAGGCACAGTCAACTTAGTGTATGTAAACTACTGACACACTGGAATTGTGAAACAGTGAATTGATCTGTCTGTAAACAATTGTTGGAAGAATGACTTGTCATGCACAAAGTAGATGTCCTAACTGACTTGCCAAAACTATAGTTAATAATATCCTCTTATGGCTGCGATCCCTGTACAGGGATCAACATCAGGGGAAATTTCAGAGTGACAACTAAAAATACAACATTGTAACATTAAACATTCATTAAAATGCAAGTGTCTTACATCCTTCAAAAGATTAGTCTTGGTAATCAAACTACGTTTTCCGATTTTAAAATAGCTATTACAGAGAACAAATACCATGCTTTTGTTTAAGAAGAGCAATTAACAACAAACATTTTCCGCCATGACAGTTTTTACATATTCACATCTGAAGGTAAAATTATGACTTACATTCTGATATCTTGCTCTTATCTCTTCCTGAGGGTCCCAGTGATTAAATAAAGTGCCGTTTTCTTTGATAAAATCCATTTTTATAGCCTAAATCGAAACATTTTGTAAACCGTTTGTGCCGTGAATTCCATCTCTATCAAATTTTTTTTATGGAGCATTCGACGCAATTACACACCGTAAACAATCGTTTATCTAGTCATGGTTGGTTTCAGTGCATTCCTCTGGATGTTTGCAACACAGCCAAACGCCATTGTTTTTATTTTGCGGGGAGTATTGACCGAAGTGAACTGATTTGAAGACAACGAGCAATTACTTCTTTGCGCACCAATAATTTCAGCGACGCTTCATTGATTGACTATTTCTGCCCAATGACCACTGATCTTCTTGAAATCTAGCTGGGTAGATAGCCAATGAGCTGAGGTAAACGGCAGTATGTAATGGTTTTGGGTTGGACCACCATTCCTTGTTTGTAAATGCACACGTAAGGAACTCCACTCTCGCATTGACTATCAGAGGAGTTGCTGTGACGCTTGTTACGCGCAGCAGTATTTCGGAAAGTTGTATTTTCAACGATTTCATTGAATATATCATGGCGAATAAATCAGGAAAAGCGAAGTGAAAGTGATTTTTTTTTTTTTTTTGGTTTGAGGAATCTTTGAGTGTTATGATTCAAACAGGAACTGAGGAGCTGTTTCTGCAAGGACAGGAAGTACTTCTGGAAGGGTAAGTGCTAATGCCGTTTTATGAAATGTGTATATATATTTTGCAATGGTGTGTGTGTGTGTGTGTATTAGATTCCATGTCAGATATACACTGCTCAAAAAAATAAAGGGAACACTTAAACAACACAATGTAACTCCAAGGCAATCACACTTCTGTGAAATCAAACTGTCCACTTAGGAAGCAACACTGATTGACAATACATTTCACATGCTGTTGTGCAAATGGAATAGACAACAGGTGGAAATTATAGGCAATTAGCAAGACACCCCCAATAAAGGAGTGGTTCTGCAGGTGATAACCACAGACCACTTCTCAGTTCCTATGGTTCCTGGCTGATGTTTTGGTCACTTTTGAATGCTGGCGGTGCTTTCACTCTAGTGGTAGCATAAGACGGAGTCTACAACCCACACAAGTGGCTCAGGTAGTGCAGCTCATCCAGGATGGTACATCAATGCGAGCTGTGGCAAGAAGGTTTGCTGTGTCTGTCAGCGTAGTGTCCAGAGCATGGAGGCGCTACCAGGAGACAGGCCAGTACATCAGGAGACGTGGAGGAGGCCGTAGGAGGGCAACAACCCAGCAGCAGGACCGCTACCTCCGCCTTTGTGCTAGGAGGAGCACTGCCAGAGTCCTGCAAAATGACCTCCAGCAGGCCACAAATGTGCATGTGTCTTCTCAAATGGTCAGAAACAGACTCCATGAGGGTGGTATGAGGGCCCGACATCCACAGGTGGGGGTTGTGCTTACAGCCGAACACCGTGCAGGACGTTTGGCATTTGCCAGAGAACACCAAGATTGGCAAATTCGCCACTGGCGCCCTGTGCTCTTCACAGATGAAAGCAGGTTCACACTGAGCACATGTGACAGAGTCTGGAGATGCCGTGGAGAACGTTCTGCTGCCTGCAACATCCTCCAGCATGACTGGTTTGGCGGTGGGTCAGTCATGGTGTTGGGTGGCATTTCTTTGGGGGACCGCACAGCCCTCCATGTGCTCGCCAGAGGTAGCCTGACTGCCATTAGGTTCCGAGATGAGATCCTCAGACCCCTTGTGAGAACATATGCTGGTGCGGTTGGCCCTGGGTTCCTCCTAATGCTAGACCTCATGTGGCTGGAGTGTGTCAGCAGTTCCTGCAACAGGAAGGCATTGATGTTATGGACTGGCCCGCCCGTTCCCCAGACCTGAATCCAATTGAGCACATCTGGGACATTGTGTCTCGCTCCATCCAGCACCACAGACTGTCCAGGAGTTGGTGGATGCTTTAGTCCAGGTCTGGGAGGAATTCCCTCAGGAGACCATCCGCCACCTCATCAGGAGCATGCCCAGGCGTTGTAGGGAGATCATACAGGCATGTGGAGGCCACACACACTACTGAGCCTCATTTTGACTTGTTTTAAGGACATTACATAAAAGTTGGATCAGCCTGTAGTGTGGTTTTCCACTTTAATTTTGAGTGTGACTCCAAATCCAGAACTCCATGGGTTGATAAATTTGATTTCCATTGATAATTGTTGTGCGGTTTTGTTGTCAGCACATTCAACTATGTAAAGAAAAGTATTTAATAAGAATATTTCATTCATTCAGATCTAGGATGTGTTATTTTAGTGTTCCCTTTATTTTTTTGAGCAGTGTATTTTTAAACCTGCATATTTAGCTAAAAGAAAGGTTAGCAGGCAATATTAACCAGGTGAAATTGTGTCACTTCTCTTGGGGTCATTGCACGCAAAGTCAGGGTACATGCAACAGTTTGGGCCTCCTGGCTCATTGCGAACTAATTTGCCAGAATTTTACGTAATTATGACATAACATTGAAGGTCGTGCAATGTAACCGCAATATTTAGACTTAGGGATGCCACCCGTTAGATAAAATACAGAATGGTTCCGTATTTCACTGAAAGAATAAACAATTTGTTTTCGAAATTATAGTTTCCAGATTCGACCATATTAATGACCTAATGCTCGTATTGCTGTGTGTAATCAAGTCTATGATTTGATAGAGCAGTCTGACTGAGCAATGATAGGCAGCAGCAGGCTCATAAGCGTTCATTCAAATAGCACTTTCCTGCGTTTTGCCAGCAGCTCTTCGCAATGCTTCAAGCATTGCACTGTTTATGACTTCAAGCCTATCAACTCGAGATTACGCTGGTGTAACCGATGTGAAATGGCTAGCTAGTTAGCGGGGTGCGTGCTAATAGCGTTTCAAACATCACTCGCTCTGAGACTTGGAGTAGTTCTTCCCCTTGCTCTGCATGGGTAATGCTGCTTCGAGGGTGGCTGTTGTCAATGTGTTCCTGGTTCGAGCCCAGGTAGCGGCGAGGAGAGGGACGGAAGCTATACTGTTACACTGGCAATACTAAAGTGCCTATAAGAATATCCAATAGTCAACGGTGTATGAAATACAAATCGTTTAGAGAGAAATAGTCCTATAATAACTACAACCTAAAACTTCTTACCTGGGAAAATTGAAGACTCATGTTAAAAGGAACCAACAGGAGGAAAATGGTGCCGTAGAGAGAACAGTGTTTCAGTGAGCTCTCGTGGCATTCGTAAATGTATATTTTTACATTAATCTCCTAGCTTGAAAAAGTGGTAGAATTGGCTAAATAAGTTACCACATAATGAGTCTTGACGACTATTTCGCAAAAATCTCCGACAACATGCCCAACAGAACTACTAAGAA
Organism: Oncorhynchus mykiss; assembly: GCF_013265735.2. Taxonomy (NCBI): domain Eukaryota; kingdom Metazoa; phylum Chordata; class Actinopteri; order Salmoniformes; family Salmonidae; genus Oncorhynchus; species Oncorhynchus mykiss. The sequence continues at coordinate 66,579,217 of NC_048581.1, forward strand.
GTCGACCAAAACCACCACCCCTGTGGATGTGCATGAGGAGCTAGCTAACGTTAGCGAGGCTAGCACCATTGCGGATCCAGGCACAATGGACCTGGTGATTCAAAAGATGACTGATAACATTACTAAAGTGATCGATGCTAAGATAAGAACGGTCTTGGAAGCAATAGCAGGCCATTCAGCTGAACTACAGAGGGTTGTGGAACGTGTTGTTGAGGCGGAAGGAAGAATTGATGCAGTGGAAACTTCAACTACATCTATGGACGCTAAGATAAAAGCACTTGAGTAACAGGTGCGCGAAATGGCGGAGCACATTGACGACTTGGATAATCGAGGACGCAGATGCAATATTCGTGTTGTGGGACTCCCGGAAAATTCTGAAGGGACACGTTCAGTAAAATTCTTTGAGGAATGGATCCCTGGCTACCTACAAATGGACACTAAGGCTGGTCGTGTGAAGCTGGACAGAGCCCATCGCTCTCAAGCACCGATACCCGGTCCCAATCAGCGCCCACGGCCGGTGGTTATAAAGTTCCACAACTTCACCGACAAGCAACACGTCATGGACGCGGCTAGAAACATCGGCTCTGATAGTAGTCAACGTAAAAGTCCTAAGGTCTCATCCTTCAATGATTATTCCACTGCGGTTGTACGAAGACGCAAGGCGTTTGATGAGGCAAAGGCTCGACTCAGGAGAATGAAGATGGACTGTTGTACCCGGCCACATTGATGATTATGGTCAATGGATCGCCTAAAAAGCTCTACACACCTGAAGAGGCTGCTGCGTTTATTGACTCTCTCGGGTAAATAACTTTTAAGCTGCACCTCAGCAGCATTGGATAACTTTGTTTATTTTTGGTTGAATCTGATCATGAAACAGTGGCGTGAGTCCTCACGTACTCCGGCTCAGTAATATTTGTATCTTTTATTATTTTTCTTGCTAAAGTAATAGCCGCTATAGCTCAGGCTGAGATATGTATGAATCCATATTGGTGCCCAGGCTTGGTTTTAGGTGGAAGAGCCTCAATCTTCTCCTACTGATTTTCTTTTCCATACATATAAAGGATGAGGCTATGGAGCGGCAATGCAGACTTAAGAGTCTACATTGGAGAGTTGAAATCCCCTGCATGTTAGCTAGTGGGAAAACCCCCTTTTGGATCTTTACATGTTTAATTTTTGGGTTTAGTATAGTTCGAGTTCAGGGTTCATATCGTTTGTTTATGCTCGGTGAGATAGAGGAGAGTTCAACACATGGAAAAAGGTACCACCCCACTTTTACAGTGGGATCCAGCCTGGATATTGAATTGTCAAGATACAATGGCAGGAAACGGACTGCGTGTATGTGGAACATTAGAGGGAGCCATAACCCCATTAAGAGGAAAAAGGTACTGTCTTTTTTGAAAAAAGAAAATATTGATATTGCCCTGTTGCAACAAACTCATTTGGATGATAAGGAGCACCTGAAATTACAACAAGGGGGGTTTGGCCAAGTGCTTTTCTCATCATTTACATACAGAAGTAGAGGGGTAGCAATTCTGGTGAAAAAGAACTTACCACTTAAGGTCTTGAATTGTGTGAAAGATAAATCTGGTCGCTTTGTTATAATTAATGGTACTTTACAAGGGCAGAACATTTCTATAATGAATATTTACTTCCCCCCTGCTCACCCCCCTGGTTTCCTCACTAAGGTATTCCTAGACTTTTCAGAATTAAACTCGGACACTGCAGTGGTTGGAGGAGATTTTAACTGCTTGTTGAACCCCCTTATTGATAGGTTTCCCAGCGGTATAGCCTCACTCTCTCCTCAAGTCACTTAAAGCTATTTGTGATGATCTGGGGTATGCAGATGTCTGGAGAGCTTTTCATCCCTCCAACAGAGAGTTCACTTTTTTTCTCTGCACCTCATGGATGTCAGACTAGAATAGATTATTTTTTTATGCCCAGGACGTCTCTGCAGTCTGTTCTATCCGCTAGGATAGGAAGCATAGTCATATCTGATCATGCTGAGGTGATCTTGGACATAACTCAACGGGGCATTCAATCGGTCAAGACATTGGAGGTTGAACACAACCATTCTTAAAGACCATACATTCACATCATATTTTATTACAGAGTTTAAAGCATTTTTCTCTTAACTCTCAATCAACAGATAACCCCTCGCTCCTTTGGGAGACCTGTAAAGCGTATGCCAGGGGTCTGATTATGTCATACACAGCTACTAAGAGATGGAAAAAGCGTGAAAAGCAAAAAATGTTAGAGGGTGAAATAGGAACTAAAGAGGACTACATTAAAACGCCCACTCCTGCCCTATTAAAGGAAATATCAGTCATTAGATCAACGTTAGACTCTCTCCTAACACAGGACGCTGAAAAGAAAATGAGATTTGTCAGGCAAAAACTATATGAACATGGCGATAAGCCAGGAAAGTACTTGGCATACCTAGCTAAAAAGAGAGCTGACTCTCAGTCAATTGCTACTATTACTGACTCTGATGGTAATCATTTATATGAAAATAAATTGATAAGTGACTCTAAGACATTTTATACAAATCTTTATGCCTCAGAACTGCCAAATGATGCACCCAAGTTAATGGAGAACTTCTTTTGTAAGATTGAGCTCCCTACTATCTCCGAAGAGCAGCGGTCCCTCCTTAATGCCCCTATTACCAAGGAAGAGATAATGTTCACAATTAAGAACCTGCAAAATGGTAAGGCCCCAGGACCAGACGGGTTTTGTAGTGAGTTCTATAAAGAGTTCCATGGCCTGATCCTTGAGCCATTGCGTGATATGTTTAATCACTCATTTTCAAATGACCAACTCCCTCAAACGCTGAGAGAGGCCAACATTTCACTTATTCTCAAAAAGGGAAAATGTCCAGAGTCTTGTTCCTCGTACAGGCCAATTTCCCTTCTGAATGTGGATAGAAAATTGCTTTCTAAAATTCTAGCCACCAGATTAGAGGACTCACTGCCACTAATTGTGAAAGGAGACCAAACTGGCTTCATTAAGGGCCGTAAGTCATGCAACAATGTCAGGTGGCTTCTTAATGTAATTCAAGCTTACCAACAAAGTGCTGTGGATGGTCTTGTGCTCTCCCTAGATGCTGAGAAAGCATTTGATCGTGTGGAGTGGTCTTACCTATTATTTGCTCTAAATAAATTTGGTCTGGGTGACAACTTTATAAAATGGGTGAAAGTTTTTTATGATGATCCTCAGGCTGCTGTCCTTACTAATGGGCTAAGGTCAAATAGCTTCTCTATACACAGAGGTACCAGACAGGGCTGTCCTTTATCCCCCCTCCTCTTTGCACTCGTTATGGAACCACTGGCCGAGGCCATCAGGGTAACGCCTGCTATACAGGGGCTGCTCATTGGTGATGTTCACCATAAAATAAGCTTGTATGCTGATGATGTCCTGATATTCATCTCTAGTCCCGAGACTTCAATTACGGCTCTTATTAATATTATTTAATTATTCAGCGAATTCTCAGGCTACAAGATTAACCTAACTAAGTCAGAGGCTATGCCACTTGGTAGCATACACTCTGTACCTAATACTTCTCCCCCCTTCCCTTTTTAAATGGTCTCCCTCAGGTTTCATGTATCTGGGTATATTTGTAACTCCTAAATTCCAGCAAATGTACAAAGCCAATTTTGTTCCCTTGTTTGATACAATAAGACAGGATCTGGAGCGCTGGAACTCTCTCCCAATTTCTTGGTTGGGTAGAATATCCCTCTTGAAAATGAACATTTTACCTAGACTACTTTACCCAATCCAAATGATCCCAGTATTACTCTCCAATAAGGTAATAAAGGATGTAAATGGATGGCTAAGTTCCTTTATATGGAGTAAACGCAAGCCAAGACTTAAGATGGCAATATTGCAGCTGCCAAGTTCTATGGGCGGCTTGGACCTGCCCAATATCAGGTTCTATCAATGGTGTGCCAACCTTTATTATATTTCTGACTGGATCACAAATGACGACTCCTCTATTTGGTTAGACATTGAGACTTCTCTTTCAAAATACCCCTTACAGGATCTTTTATTTTTCAGAAGTTTCAAGTCTGTAGAAGATCACTGCAATAATCCTGTTACACTTAACACACTCAAAGTATGGAGGTCAGTTCAACGCTTCCTGGGAAGGTCCAAACTAACCTCTGCTCTTACCCCAATTCTTAACAACCCAGATTTCAGTCCAGGATTGCTGGATGCTGGCTTTAACTTTTGGCTTAATAAGGGCATACGCAGGCTAAATGACTTATTTGCTGATAAGATTTTGTTGTCATTTGAGCAGATGGTCGAGAAATATCGACTCCCAAAGCAGGACTTTTTCCGCTTCCTACAAGTAAGACATTATATTCTGAAGAGCACCACCTTAAAACCAGTTGCGGCGAGCAAACCCGGATCCGGGATCCTATTTATAGACCTAAGCTCATTACCATAACGCAACGTTAACTATTCATGAAAATCGCAAATGAAATGAAATAAATATGCTAGCTCTCAAGCTTAGCCTTTTGTTAACAACACTGTCATCTCATATTTTCAAAAAATGCTTCAACCATAGGAAAACAATCATTTGTGTAATAGTAGCTAGCTAGTGTAGCATTTAGCATTAGCATTAGCGTTAGCATTTAGCAGGCAACATTTTCACAAAACCAGAAAAGCATTCAAATAAAATAATTTACCTGTTAAGAACTTCAGATGTTTTCAATGAGGAGACTGTGTTAGTTAGCAAATGTTCAGTTTTTCCTGAAAGATTATTTGTTTAGGAGAAATCGCTCCGTTTGGTGCGTCACGTTTGGCTACCAAAAAAAAAAACGAAAATCCAGTCATCAATACGCCAAACTTATTTCCAAATTAACTCCATAATATTGACTGAAACATGGCAAATGTTGTTTAGAACCAATCCTCAAGGTGTTTTTCACATATCTCTTCGATGATATATCCTTCGTGGAAGTGTGCTTTCTGTCCTGAATCACAGGAGAAAATGCCCGCAACTGAAGATTACGCACCAATTTAGACAAAGGACACCGGGCGGACCCCTGGAAAATGTAGTCTCTTATGGCCAATCTTCGAATGATATGCCTACAAATACGTCACAATGCTGCAGACATCTTGAAGAAACGACAGAAAGCGCAGACTCGTTCCTGCTGCATTCACAGCCATATAAGGAGACATTGGAAAACAGAGCTTCAGAAATTCTGCTCATTTCCTGTTTGAAGTTTCATCTTGGTTTCGCCTGTAGCATGAGTTCTGTGGCACTCACAGATACTATCTTTGCAGTTTTGAAAACGTTAGACTGTTTTCTTTCCAAAGCTGTCAATTATATGCATAGTCGAGCATCTTTTCGTGACAAAATATTGCGCTTAAAACGGGCACGTTTTTTTTATCCAATAATGAAATAGCGCCCCCATAGATTCAACAGGTTAATTGGTAACTCTGATGTGTCTGTCATTGAAAGAATGCTTTTTTTCCCACAAAGGAAAATGTCTAAGTCTGTTTTATGATACTTTAAGGTCCTTTTCTGCTGTCAACACACAGAGGGTGAAACAAGTGTGGGAGAAAGAATTGTCTGTTACTATTGACGAAGAGATTTGGGAGGACATTTGGAGATATGCAAAAACAATATCTATATGTAATCGTACTAGAGCAATCCAATTAAGAATAATACACAGATTGCATATATCCCCAAATCGCAGACATGCTTTTAGCCCCACTTCCTCTTCCCCTCAGTGTCTTAAATGCAAAACTGATACAGGCACCCTAACACATTGTTTATGGTCATGTACCAAAATACAAAGATACTGGTCTGGTGTTCTGCAAGAAATTGAAAAGATCCTAGGGGTTGATCTAGAATTGGACCCAGTTTCTTTACTGTTAGGTCTCCCTAGTAGGCATGTTACTTCTGTGGGTAAAAGGAGGCTTTACAACATCCTTACCTTCGCAGCGAGGAAAAACATCCTTTTACAGTGGATTAGTGCTAAGGTTCCTTCTATTAAAGATTGGCATAAGATACTATTTGAATGGGTGCCTCTGGAATATCTGACATGTCCATTGCATTCTAAAACAGACCAGTTCTACAAAGTATGGGAACCTTATCTAAATTACCTAGAACCTGAGGTATCAGCTATTATGCTGCAAGGATTCTCGTAGAATGGCGGGGATCTATGTATTTCAGAACTACACTGTACGTTCCATGTGTGGAACCTAACCTCTTGGTTTAAACTGAGCTTTTTTGTTTAATTGTTCTGTTTGTAAGTTTGTTTAAAATGTATATATTGAGAGACGCAATGATGGTGATGGGGTGAGAGAAGCACAGAGCGGGAAGAGGAAAATGGTGTGTGTGTGTGTGTGTATATGTGGATGGATGGATGGATGGTGCCTTGCGAAACTATTCGGCCCCCTTGAACTTTGCGACCTTTTGCCACATTTCAGGCTTCAAATATAAAGATATAAAACTGTATTATTTTTTTTGTGAAGAATCAACAACAAGTGGGACACAATCATGAAGTGGAACGACATTTATTGGATATTTCAAACTTTTTTAACAAATCAAAAACTGAAAAATTGGGCGTGCAAAATTATTCAGCCCCTTTACTTTCAGTGTAGCAAACTCTCTCCAGAAGTTCAGTGAGGATCTCTGAATGATCCAATGTTGACCTAAATGACTAATGATGATAAATACAATCCACCTGTGTGTAATCAAGTCTCTGTATAAATGCACCTGCACTGTGATAGTCTCAGAGGTCCGTTAAAAGCGCAGAGAGCATCATGAAGAACAAGGAACACACCAGGCAGGTCCGAGATACTGTTTAAAGTTTAAAGCCGGATTTGGATACAAAAAGATTTCCCAAGCTTTAAACATCCCAAGGAGCACAAGCCACCTGGGAGACACACCAAACATGTGGAAGAAGGTGCTCTGGTCAGATGAAACCAAAATTGAACTTTTTGGCAACAATGCAAAACGTTATGTTTGGCGTAAAAGCAACACAGCTGAACACACCATCCCCACTGTCAAACATGGTGGTGGCAGCATCATGGTTTGGGCCTGCTTTTCTTCAGCAGGGACAGGGAAGATGGTTAAAATTGATGGGAAGATGGATGGAGCCAAATACAGGACCATTCTGGAAGAAAACCTGATGGAGTCTGCAAAAGACCTGAGACTGGGACGGAGATTTGTCTTCCAACAAGACAATGATCCAAAACATAAAGCAAAATCTACAATGGAATGGTTCAAAAATAAACATATCCAGGTGTTAGAATGGCCAAGTCAAAGTCCAGACCTGAATCCAATCGAGAATCTGTGGAAAGAACTGAAAACTGCTGTTCACAAATGCTCTCCATCCAACCTCACTGAGCTCGAGCTGTTTTGCAAGGAGGAATGGGAAAAAATTTCAGTCTCTCAATGTGCAAAACTGATAGAGACATACCCCAAGCGACTTACAGCTGTAATCGCAGCAAAAGGTGGCGCAACAAAGTATTAACTTAAGGGGGCTGAATAATTTTGCACGCCCAATTTTTCAGTTTTTGATTTGTTAAAAAAGTTTGAAATATCCAATAAATGTCATTCCACTTCATGATTGTGTCCCACTTGTTGTCGATTCTTCACAAAAAAATAGTTTTATATCTTTATGTTTGAAGCCTGAAATGTGGCAAAAGGTCGCAAAGTTCAAGGGGGCCGAATACTTTCGCAAGGCACTGTGTGTGTGTGTGTGTGTGTGTGTGTGTGTACACACACGTGTAGATATGTGTAAGTGGGTGCTGTTTTTCTTGTTTTTTTTTCTATGTGCTTTGTCTCTGTTGTTGTATCTCTTAATATGGGTGAAAATTGTGAAATTCCAATAAAAATACTGTTACAAAAAAAAGGAACCAACAGTTTTCATGTTCTGAGCAAGGAAGTTAAGTTAGCTTTCTTACATGGCACATTGCATTTTTACTTCTCCAACACTTTCTTTTTGCATTATTTAAACCAAATTGAACAGGTTTCATTATTTATTTGAGGCTAAATTGATTTTATTGATGTATTAAGTTAAAATAAGTGTTCATTCAGTATTGTAATTGTCATTATTACAAATAAAAAGAAATCGGCCGATTTAATCGGTATCCACTTTTTTTGGTCCTCCAATAATATCGGTATCGGTGTTGAAAAATCCTAATCGGTCGTCCTCTAATGCCTACCACTGTCACAAACATGCGTGGCCACGCAGTCATGGGAGAACAGGGAGTGCAGGAGGCGCCTGAGCACGCAACCCTGTGGGGCCCCTGTGTTGAGGATCAGTGTGGCGGAGGTGTTGTTGCCTACCTTCACCGCTTGGGGTCGGCCTGTCAGGAAGTCCAGGACCCAGTTGCACAGGGAGGGGTTCAGACCCAGGGCCCTGAGCTTAGTGATGAGCTTGGAGGGTACTATGGTGTTGATGAACAGCATTCTTACATTAGGTATATCTCTTGTCAGGGTGGGATAGGGCAGTGTACGGTGTGATTGTGATTGCTTAAGTCCTTGGATCTGTTGGTGATATGCAAATTGTAGTAGGTCTAGGGTGTCGTGTAAGTTGGAGTGAATATGGTCCTTAACAAGCCTCTCAAAGTATTTCATAATGAGATGTGAGTGCTATGGGGCGATGGGCTTTTTAGTTCAGTTACCTTCGCTTTCTTGGTTCTCAGAACAATGGTGGACATCTTGAAGCAAGTGGGACCAACAGACAGAAATTGAATATGTCCGTAAACACTCCAGCCAGCTGGGCTGCACATGCTCTGATGATGCGGCTTGGGATGCCCTCTGGGCCGGCAGCCTTGCGAGGGTTAATACACTTAAATGACTTTCTCATGTCGGCCACTGAGAACAAAGGCACACAGTGCTTGTGGGGGGGCCCGCATTAGTGGCCCGACATTGTTTTCCTCGAAGCGGGTGAAGGAGGTGTTCAGCTTATCTGGAATCGAGGCATCGGTGTCTGCGATGTGGCTGGCTTGCCCTTTTTATAATCCATGACTATCTGGAGTCCCTGCCACATACACATCGGTGTCTGAGCAGTTGAATTGTGAATTCTCTTTCTCCCTGTACTGTCGTTTTGCCTCTGCTTTGCCTTTCTGATGTCATAGTCGGTCTGTTTTGTACACATCATGCATATTCCCAGTCACCTTGCCATGGTTAAATGTGGTGTTTTTGGTTTGGATGAGTTCTAATCATCACAGTAGGAACAACATTGTTTATGCACTTCCTGATGAACGCAGTCATCGAGTCAGTGTATACCGCTACAACTATACCCCTCAAACCAGATGCCAAAAAGGATTGCGTAGTTTGCAGCCCTTGTACTCCGTCTAATACAAGATTTCATGTAATGCTTTGAGAAGAAAAGCAGTCAGATTGTGTAGCCTAATTGCTGTGTTTTCTCTCTGGAAAAAGGGAAAAAATAATGCAGTGTCAGCCAGGCTTTGAATCCGCTCAAGGTTTTTTTGTGCTTCAGTGATGAGCTACAAGCCCTGCCTTTGTCTCCGTTCTCTCCAATCATCGCTTTAATTAATTGATATTGGACAAAGCCGATTCCCGCTTCCTTTTTTTATTTTTATCACACTCCACCCGTTTCTTGTTCTCTCCCCCTGTCCCCCCGCATGCTTACTCCAGTGCTGCTGACAGTGCAAAAGGAGGTGTGAGGGAGGTAGGGGGTGCCTTTTAATGCATCTGTTCTCCGTGACTCTCACTGACTCGCAAGGTTCACTCATCACACACACATCCATTCTCTCTCCCTCTCTCTATCTCGCCCGGTCTCTTTCTAGCTGTCTCATGCTCATTCTCTCCGTCACTCAGTAACATAACCACTGACACAGGAACGCATACTAGAGGGGAGCCATCCACCAGTCCTGTCTCATTCATCCACTCTCCTCTTGTCTCTCTCTCCTTCTTCTTGGAATCTTGCTGTACCGTTCCTGCTCTGCTCTACCTCAATCCCATCCCTACGTCAGGAGGATCAGATCGCTGCCTGAGCAGTAGCCAGCACCACTGAGCAGAGGTAGGTGTTAGACTACAGCATCGTGGCTGAGGTGCCGCTCTCCTTCATCTCTTTCTCTTTCCCTTTCTCTTATCTCATTCCCTCAGTGTGTGTGTGCTTGTAGCACAGTAGATGACATACAATTCGTCAGTAATTAGCATCGTATGGATCTAGTCTTTGGTTTGTTGCTCTTGCTTCACTGAGAGGCGTCTGTGCATACCATATGACACTGGGTGTATTTCTGCTCTGTCTCCCCACTCTCTCTCTCGGTCTGTCTCATGTTTTATGCATGACCTGTCCTCTTAAATTAATCCCGGGGACTGGCCATGCTGTGGGATTTATAGAGAACCACCTTAAAATAGCTTTGCTGTGAGGGTACACGCACGACACAAATGCACACAGTCTGTACTGAGTGGTGAGTTTTGAGCCGGAACCCTTACCTGCTTCTGTCAATGCTGCAGTGCCCATTTGTTGCAGACAATGTCGTCTTTATGCAACACACCCCAGCAAGACATGTAAATAACCTGATTTTCTAATGTTGTGATGTTTGTAGTCCAGCGGTTGTGACAGTTGGCTGTGGCAGGCTGGCTGGCTGTGGGTTATTCCATCACCTTGCTGTTCTCATGCTGGGGCTGTAGCAGCTGACAGTGGCGTTGAGGCTTCCTTTGGGCTCTTGTCCAAGGCTGGGGTGAGCAGCGCAGGAGAGGCTGGCTGCAGGGGTTTGGTGCAGTAAGTTGTTGCATGTAGCCAGCAGCAGCAGACAAAGGAGAGCAAGGCAGATCTCTGTTTTGATACTGAATATCCTTAGGCAAGTTTTTACACCAGCCTTGCAGAAAGGGGTTGTCAGTTATACAGTTAGTATGACAGCAATGTTATGACAATTTCGTTAATGTTTTGTGCACGGTTATAAATCTATTGAGATGACAGACTATGTGATGCATTTAGCCAACATTAACAGTAAAGCTGTGATGTTCGGTCGGCCTTGACGAGGCCTTCTATAGGACATTGGAGAGGAACACTGGGTGTAATTGGAAGGAGATGTGTTATAGCTGATCTTTGTAGTCTTCAGAGACCGACGTACTGTGCAGCAGCAGCAGACTGCTGAGGGATGACCAGGCTGATGTACAGTACTCCCACAGAGGAGAAATTCCTGGATGCTCATGAGGGAGACTTCCCTAAACAGAGCTCTGTAATAATCCTCTAGTTGAGAGGTAGTGGCCTGTCTCACGTCATTAGCGCTCTTCATGGGCCACACATACATACATACATACATACATACATACATACATATATATATTGTCTGTGTATTGACATACATACATACGTGTGTATGTATGTGTGTGTATATATGTCTGTGTATTGTCACACATCTGCCCAGCAGGTGTGTTTTCTTCCTCAGCCCTCTGTGGCTGTGATGCATAGTAGTCTTAACAGCAACCCACTGTGGGAGGGGTTTATATGTCCCTCTTAGGTGTAACGTGTACTCTGAAGTGTTCAGCAGCGCTGTATACCTTGACAGTTATACAGCAAACTTAATGCAACTCAATGACCCTCTTGCTCTGTCAGTGCTACATCTTAACCAGTACATCTTAACAAGACCACTCTGTATTACCTCATATTGGTCACCTAAATTCTAGTTGATTTGGTGAGAGTGGGTAAAATACCAATGACCTGCAGTTGACTTTTCTCTGTCCTCACTGAGGATTCCGCTAGCTAGCCTCAGCTCGGTTCCAGCTCTGTTGGATTAGTGTGATGTGATTACTGTGTTCTTTCAGAGGGCGACAGACAGCCTCACACTGGTTTGGCTCTGACGATACTGTTTGTTGTTTCCCAGGAAACGGAGTCCACACGGCTAGAAAAGAACGGCTTCCCCAGAGGAAGCGTCCTCCTGGTGTTCTGAGGATGCCTATAGCTAGGCTGTGTTATGCCTGCTATGAATTTTCACTGACTAAAAAGTACCATGATACTAGGCCTATTGAGTACATTGCTTCGTCCAGTTTCTACAGAATGCGTCTTCCAGTGCTGGATTCGCTGTAGGGTTTGGTCCCCGAGTGGCCTAGAGGGCCCTTACTGCTGTTGTCATAATGCTTTGCCAGCGCTCTCACACTCCATGCAGTGTGGCAGGACTCTGTCTTCATAGGTTTTAAAATCACCCTGATGACAGTGAGCCAAGCAGTAAAATATAGCCGTTCAGTGGAAGCAGGAGGATGTTGTGGCTAATAAAAGGCTTAATTGATTCCCAGTGATAAAGTGCTTAGTGTAGACGTAGCTGCTGGATGGGCTCAGCTCCACTCAACATTTTTGGCACCTTGTCTTGACTGGACTGGGTCCTGACTGAAACAAGTAATGCAAGGTAAGGCCAAAATAACCTTGAGCAATGGTAAATACTTTCTCAGTTCAGATGCATTACTAACACACTTTTCTGAATTGTCTGACTGAACTCTTAATGAGAATGTAGAAGCTCTGCATGGCCAATTGCCATATGAATGACCTCCGTGGTAAAGTCATTCTGATGTTTTCTGGGGTGGTGTAGTAATCTCAACCTCCCACTCAGACACTGACGGAGCTGATCATAATTGGAAGTGTTCACACCTCACAGGGGGCCTAGCTATATATCGCACTGCAGCAGACCCTGGCCCAGCCCTGCACACAGCAGTCATCTCTCCACACTTCCACTTTCACAAGTCACAGAAATGACATTCATTCTCAGAATTTCCTACCCAGCTTCTTCACATGTGATAATGACTAACTTGTCTGTTCCAATGCAGAAAGTGCAATGTTTGACTTGGGATCCAATAGTAGGTACTTTCTGACTAGTAGCCTATATGAATAAATTCACATAGTCTAATCCACATATCACTTAGGCTATTGACTACAGTGTATATAAAAGCCATGTGAATTCTGACGTGTGTACAGTATACTTTGAACACCGTGGTACTTCTTTATACAGGGTGTGCTGGTCCTGCCTGGTGAAGTACAGCTGCTAGGCAATATTTTGTGACGCTGAATGATGATCTAGCGTAGTTTAGACACGTCACTTATGTGACAATGGCATTTTGTGATGTGAGTTATAAGGGAAATGTCTGCTCCTGACACGGTGGCTTCAGATTGATTAGAACAGCTCAGTGTGGGCTGTGGATTCTACGTCTCTACTGTATGTGTGCTCTCTGGGTCTGTTCTAGGATCAGGTCCGTCCATGTAATCATTGATCTAAAAGACAAAACTGTTCCTAAATCAGCCCTACTACTCTGAGATGCTTGAAACATATGGGCCCCTACTGTCAGTCTTCTCTGTGCTGGCCCTGGGTAGTGTAGTGCAGGGCTCTGTGTCAATAGGGGGTTGAGGTTCTCTCAATATCCCTGAGGGATAAAGGCAATATGTACAGAGCAGATGCCTGGTTCGTGTCACTGCTGTGTGCGTTTGCTTGTTTTGCCACGCATCCCTCAACTCGGACTAATGGATGTTATTTAGCTGCAGGGCCTCCAGTTAGCTCCAGCACAGTGATACACAAAAGCTACAGCATGCCCCCCTGCTGGGGCAATCTGAGATCTATACAGTAACCTCCATATAGACACTGGCGGAGTCTGAAATTTGTCTTGCCTACTACTTATTTAAACTGCATATTGTGTACTAATCGTACTATTTAGCACATACTGTTTAGTATAAAGTATGCCACGGCCGAAATATACTACTTTTGGTGCATTCAAGACCACTGGGAATTTGGAAATTAAATGAGCTCCGACTGGGAAAAATCGTGACATTGGTGATCTTCAGGTCGGCGAAGTCGGAGCTCTAGAATGATTGCAGGTGGATGACCGTTCAAAATGTTTTTTCAGTTTTTTTTTTGTCTTCAGAATCAGTTGAGGCTTCATATGAATCGGAAAGGATCACCTATGCCCCACCCAGTGACCTTTTTGTGTTGTTTTGGGCTAACATTAGCTAAGTAGATAGCATTTAGAACGTCTTTAGAGTAAACTTGAGTAGGTCTACACCTACGTAGGCCTATAAACTGAAGAGTCACCTGAAGTTTGAGAGCAATGGGAGATACAGTAGTGGAATGCAGTGATGAGGCAGAGGGCTCGTAATGAAGACGACTGGCTATTACTCTGAACTGTATGTCGTGAGCTTTCTGGCGCCTATAGCTGCTGAGGCATCACCCAAGTGGGTGCCATACATTGACATTTTTTGACACATTTTTACGGTGTTACTTTGGTGCCTTGTTGCAAACAGGGTGCATGGTTTGAACATTTCTACTCTGTACAGGCTTCCTTTTCACTCTGTCAACTAGGTTAGTATTGTGGAGTAACTAAAATGTTGATCCATGTTCAGTTTTCTCCTATCACAGCCATTAGACCCTGTAATTTTTGTGTTTTAATGTCACCATTGGCCTCACGGGGAAATCCCTGAGCGGTTTCCTTCCTCTCTGGCAACTGAGTTAGGAAGGACGCCTGTATATTTGTAGTAACTGGGTGTATTGATACACCATTCAAAGTGTAATTAATAACTTCACCATGCGCAAAGTGATATTCAATGTTGGCTTTTCAATGTTGACATATAAACCCCTTTGCGAGGCATTGGAAAACCCCTCGGGTTGTCATTCTGTTTTTTGAAGTGGACTGTTTGACTGAGGGAACTTACAATTATCTGTATGTGTGGGGTACAGAGATAGTCACTCAAAGATCATGTTAACCACTTGCACACAGTGAGTCTGTGCAATTTATTATGTAACTTGTTAAGCAAATGTTTACTCTTGAACTTCATTAGGCTTTCCATAAGAGGTTAAATACTTATTGACTTGTTATTTCAGCTTTCCATTTTGAATTAACTTGTAAACATTTCTAAAAGCAAAATTTCACTTTGACATTCTGGGGTATGTAGGCCAATGACACAATCTCTTATTTAATCAACTTTAAATTCCGGCTGTAACACAGCAAAATTTGGGAAAAGTCAAGGGGTTTGAATACTTTCTGAAGGCACAAGCTAAAGGCACAGCAGGCAGTAGATCTGTTTTCAAAGATGTAACGTTATGATGAGATAGTCAATTTTAAGGAGAACAAAAACGACTTACATTTGAACACCACTGCCGAAGCTTTGCTTTTCGCCGTCTTCCAAATGGTTTATTTGATCTAGCTATCAAAAACTCACAGCCCCCCCACTTCTAATGCGTTGTGGCTGTGAAATTCTACCTGATGAAAATACAAAATTGGTTTAACATCCTGGCATTTAACACACGATTTTCGAAAATTCATGCTATAAAACTTTATTTTTTTCCCTCATACTGAGAATGTCATGCGCAATTGCGTTGTTTCCTGCCATTTGTTGATTTAAGTAGCGCATCTTATCTAATTGATCAGCTGTTGTCATAGCTGAAATGACTACTGTATGACCTCTGGTCATTTAAACTATTCTTGATTTTTGAAATGTCACATACATACTATTAAACGCCTTACAATTTACGACGCAAGTATGTGAATCTGGACACGGCCACTGTCCCAGTATACAGGAAAGGCTGTCGGACATTGACAGCCCGAAGTGTGAAGGAGAATTCCACGATGGAGGGCTCACAGATCTACTGTCTTCTCTGCTGCAGTGTGAGCTGTGCATAGGGTTACAACACCAGAGCTGGCAGAACACGGGGAGGGAGAAATGAGAGACAACACTTCAAGTTAGAAGGAAAGAAAGCGTATGAGAGGGAGATATAAACAAAGGGAGGCTTTGTGGAGAAGGGCGGGGCAGCGTTACTTTATTGCTGAGTAAAGCTATAGCTTACTGCTCTGCGGCTGGTCTCTGACCAATCATTGCAGAGCTGCATGACAACTCACCAATGGGCAGGGCCTGCCTGTTTGTTCTGTTACGTGGAGGACAGCGTGTGTGTTTGATGTGTGACCCACACCACCTTGGCTCTGTGCTGTCTCATGGATTTGGGGACTGCCAGCCAGGTCCTGTAAGGGGGAGAGATAGAGGACACATTGAAACTGTAGCTCAGTGGCACTGGCAGCCTCAGGCTGTGGACTCAGACTCTCAGCAGGACATGTGGAACACAGCCTGACAGCACAGAGGATGTCTCACTGATGTTCACACTGATAGTCATACACTGATGGATACACACAGATACTGTCTATACAAACAGAAATATGCAGAGTGGCTTACTTTCTGTACACAGATGCAATTCACTATCACGCAATAGCCTGTTTTGTGTCCTTTGTAAAACTGACACTCACCAATTCACTTTGACGTACACATTTTTTCACATTAGAAAATATCTGAACAGTGCGGCATTCACATTGATCAGAAAGATGTTCCATTCATATTGATGCACCTCAACTCTTTGTCCAACATCGGGTACATTTGAAGTGTTTGACATCTAGTCCTGTCACACTACCCTATACTGTTTCACTGTAACACAGAACAGTGGTCTATTCTCTTATTGTGAAACACAGACTTGCACTGTAGCAGTAGTCATGTTCTAACACTACAGCCCAGAAATAGACTGGGAAACAAGCACTTGCCAGGCCCCACACATTGATTGTCTGTGACACAGGTTACAGCCAGGCCTCAGGCATGTGGCCACAAACACGATGATGATGTTAGCCCCCAAGGAAGAATTCCATTTCCTCTCCTCTCGTCATGGACCATGACACACACACTGTGGTGCTAGGGGTACCTGCTTGGCTTTCAGTCGGCAACATGCACTTGCAGCGTACATCAAAGCGCTCTTTGTATATGTTCTTTTTATACAGCAGGCTGAAAGATGAACCTGTTCACTTCCTATGCTAAATGGATTGTGTTGGACGTAGTGAGTCAGAGGGGTGTCTTATTAAAAAGAGCAGTGGGAGCCTGGCCTGTCCTGCGGTGGTGGTGCGTATGTGGAAAGTGACCCTGCGATGGCATCTGTTAGCGCGTGAGTCAGATGTGTGGACATGTATCAAATCAGACAGATGGAACCCAACACAGTGTTTTTATTGTGTGTGCACTTGAGGATTTAGTGTGTGTCTTTCTGGGACATGGCTGCCTGTGCTGTACCGTCCCACAGCTGATCCAGGAACAACTTCCCTCTGAGCTGCCTGCCATGTAGAGACCATTTGAATCAGATGGTCTGTGTCAGAGGCAGATTGTCAGTGCACTCAGGAATAGCCCGTGTATACTGAAAAAAATATAATCTGAACATGAAACAATTTCAAACATTTTACTGAGTTACAGTTCATATAAGGAAATCAGTCAATTTAAATCAATTCACGAGGCCCTAATCTATGGATTTAACATGACTGGGAATACAGATATACATCTGTTGGTCAGATGGCCTTGAAAAAAGGGGTGTGGATCTGACACCCAGTCAGTATCTGGTGTGACCACCATTTGCCTCATGCAGCACAACGTCTCCTTCGCATAGAGTTGATCAGGATGTTGATTGTGGAATGTTGTCCCTTTAATGGCTGTGCGAAGTTGCTGGATGTTGGTGGGGACTGGAATGCGTTTTAGTACACAATCCCAGAGGATCTCAAACATACTCAATGGGTAACATGTCTGAGTATGCAGGCTATGAAAAAACTGGGACATTTTCAGCTTTTAGGAATTGTGTACAGATCCTTGCAACATGGGGCCGTGCATTATCATGCTGAAACATGAGGTGATGGTGGCGACTGAATGGCACGACAATGGGCCTCAGGATCTCGTCATGGTATCGCTGTGCATTCAAATTGCAATATATAAAAAGCAATTGTGTTCGTTGTCCGTAGTTTATGCCTGCCCATACCATAACCCCCCCTGCCACCATGGGGCACTCTGTTCACAACGTTGACATCAGCACACCTCTCGCCCACACGATGCCATACATGTGGTCTGCGGTTCTGAGGCCGGTTGGACGTACTAGCTCTAAAATGACTTGAGACAGCTTATTGTAGAGAAATTAACATTCCATTCTCTGGCAACAGCTCTGTTGCCTCAACTTGAGACATCTGTGGCATTGTGTTGTGATGACAAATTGCACATTTTCCAATGTCCCCAGCATAAGGTGCACCTTTGTAATCATGCTGTTTGATGAGCTTCTTGATTTGCCTCACCTGTCAGGTGGATGGATTATCTTGGCAAAGGAGAAATGGTCACCAACAGGGATGTAAACAAATTTGTGCTGAACATTTGAGAGAGAGATGGATTTTTGTGCTTTATTGAACATTTATGGGTTATTTTATTTCAGCTTATGAAACATGGGACTAACACTTATGTTTTTATTCAGTGTACATAGTACAATTTAGATAGGGCTGGGAATTGCCAGTGACCTCACGATACGATATCATAATACTTAGGTGCCGATACGATATGTATTGCGACTCACAATTTGTATATGTATTGCGATTCAATACTGTGATTTTATTGCCATTCTGTTCCAAACATATTGCTCAGCGTATGTCTACTGCAGAGGGACAAGAGAAACCGTTCTGACCAGTCATGGAAATAAGTGCTGAAAACAAATTGGCTCCCTATTTGAAAAGATTGAGAACAAGCAATGGGGAAAAATACATACTGGACTTTTGGTGCAATTACAGCCAACTAGTGCAAAATTAATATTGTGACATTTTCAATTTATGATGTCTTCAAATAGAATCCCGATATGCATACCCCCCCCCCCCCCCCCCCCCCCACCACCACCGTCACAAGTGTTTTAGATGTTGGTGTTATGAACTATGGATCTCTTGCCACTGGGAGACTGAGTGGGATTGTAGTGACGCATGGAGCCCAGAGGGAGTAGAGCGAGGTGAGGTGTGCCCAGGAGACACACAGGAGGGAGAGATGCATGGCCCTAGCCTGCCTGTGTGTGTTTGTAAAGCCATGCTGCAGCAGCACAGGGCTTTCCTCCAGACCACGCTGCTCTCTCATCCCTACCCAGAACAGCTGACTGGGCAGGCAAGCTCCCTTCAACTGCAGTTTAAAAAAAAACCAAAACATTATTCTCTCCCATTCATTTTTGTATCTTTCTCCTCCTGTTTTCCCCATGGACTGTTCCCTTTACTAGGTGTGTGTTGGCCACTCGCCGCAGGGTGAACATATCTTCTGGGGGAGCTTGGTTCAGTTGGTCTGAACTTCCCGGGCACCGGCTGCATTGGCTGCAGATTTCATTAGGAATTCTGGACCATTCTGCTTTCCCCCACCTCAGTTAACAATGGCATCCATCAGAGTGGTTGTGGTGAAGTACTAGCAACCTGAGGGAAGAATATTCCATCCCTCCCTCCTCACTGGCAGTGCCAGTGACTTATGCCGAGTTGAGGGAAGCAACAGGACAAAGATGTATAAAGAGCTGCTGCTGTGTGAATAATTTAGGAGGGCTGTGTTTCTAAGACGACGGTGGAGAACAGAAGGTGTGTTTCTTTTGAGCGCCTCGTTATCTGCTGCAGTGACTCTCTCTGCTCTCACAGGATCCTTCGCTCACTTCACAAAAGCTAAAACCAACCAGCAGGCAAGTTAAACAATAACGCTGTCCTGAATGTCAGAACCACTCTCCACCTCTCCCAAGTTTGTTTGGCCTGGCCTGAGGCACTCAGGTTCTTATATAACAGGGCGGTGGCAGTGTTCACAGGCTGTGTGCCCAGCCCTATGGGCACAGGACCAGCCCAGAAACCACAGCTCTCTGGCACTAAACAAGGGCTTTTACAATCACCTCCTCCCCTTGACATCACCCCCCCCCTCTCTCTGGTTGTCAGTGTTCCATTTCATTCGACATTGTTTGTTCAGCTCAAATCTCTGTGCCCTCTGGCTAGAATAAAAATGAGGTATGTAATGTCAGGGGTCTGATTTGCAGAAGTGTGTGTAATATAGTCTGATACAGGTTTAATCTTAGGAATATAGTCAGTGTTTTGTTGTTGTTGAGGAGATGAACCATGTATGCTCGTATTCACTGCTATATCGCTGTCCTCTCCGCTGGGCTCTTCTGATTTCCATCTGATCGATCTGCTCCGCTCCACCATATCTGTTTGCAGCAGATATTTTTATGTCACCTCTGACTGTGCATTTTGCGCACGTATGCAGAGATCTTATATCTTCAGTCTGTCTCCTCTGCTCTGCCCTCTCTCCCTTGCTGCAGTATGTGGTAGTTGGTGGTACTGTAGTGTGTGTGCGAGAAATAAGAATGAAGTCAAAAGCAGTTTGAAATGGAAGACACCATGTTGCCAACCTATGGACTTAAATGAGTGGAGTAGGGGTATGGTGGCTAGGTAGGCGGATGCCTCAGTGAGGGAAACAAGGTTACAGTCTCTTAACATTACTTCCCTCTGTCCCCTGTACAGTGACCGATCACACACCATGTGTGAAGCTGGACTGACACTATGGAACACTATCTAATATCGCACCTTTGGTTTGGTGAGAGGGAGAACGGTTGGTCTGAGGTTAGCCATACATTTTAGTACTGCTCCATAACCAATGGAGAAAGCAGCTCTCACCAGCCACTGATGGCCACTAGGGCTGGGAATTGCCAGGGACCTCCCAATATGATATCTATTGCGATTCTCTCGCTTCTATATTTGTTGCGATTCGATACTGTGATTTTATTACGATTTGATGTTCCAAACATATTGCTCAGTGTATGTCTGCTGCAGAGGGACAAGAGACATGAGAAAACCAGTGTGACTCGCTATTTAAAAAGAGCTATAATGGATAAATACTGGCGTTTTGGTGCATGTCCAGCCAATTAGTGTGAAAACAATATTGCGATATTGTCAAAAGAATATGATATTGTAAATAATATCCCGATTATGTAACTGTTTTTAAAAAGGGAGCCAATTTGTGTTAAGCACTTTTTAAAAATGTCCATCATTAATAAAACTTGTTTTTTCATGGCTGTCTCTTGTCCTTCTGAAGCAGACCTATAGTGATCAATGTTTGCAACATCAAATCGCAATACGTATCGAATCGCAATACGATATCATGATATATGTATTTTGAGGTCCCTGGCAATTCCCAGCCCCAAGAACATAGTGTGTGGGCTGTCTTGCACATAGTACACATGGCATGCGGTGGTTTGTGTGTTGTAACTAACGCGTTACATGTGAGCGATTTGCCAATAACCCATCACAGAAGCAGAATGAGGTGCTGAGGATTGGTGAGTCGTCATCTTTGGCCTGTGACTGTTCATCACTCAGGCAGCACATAGGCTTTACCACTGGAGATGGTTTACTGGACATTATGATCGTTCTTCAGACCTCTGTGCTGTACACCCAACAGCGCTGGTCTGTAGCATGGTGGTTATGAAGCCAAACCATTATGGAGTTTATGCTAAGCAGCAAAGCTGAAGTAGATGCAAACAACATGAAGTGTTCCCTTTGATCCATTCATGATGCCATATTGTAGATAATTTTCCATACTCTTTGTTTTGTATGGTTTAATTGATCTACAAAGTTGCTATCCTGAATGTAGGCCTCCATTAATGGTGCCTGCCAGTGAGGCTCATGGATGTGCTTTTAACTCCAAACAGGGAGCAGATGATTGGCGTCAGATGTTTTCTGCAAAAATAGGCTACTTATGCAAATTATTTTCATGAGCATTTTTTTTCCTCTGGCAGCGACTGACCTGTACTGCTTCTGTAATCAAGTGCTCTCTGCAATGTATGAAAAAGGAGGCCATTTTCACACTGCCGTGCCTGTTACAGCTCATCCGTCTGTCTGCTGATGATGATGAGACTAGGATGCAGTGACAAAGACAACTTTTCATAATTTATCAAATAATTATGAGAACCGTGACATGAATATAGTCGTTTTTGAATCCTCTGATTCTCCTTCTGGACTTTATTTAGATCCATATTGACATCTCTTCAGTATTATTATTTACCTGTCTGTCCTCTCTTCCAGTGCCATCTGTTGGCATCCATGTGTGTTTCCTGCTACTAACACTCTACTGTACATTCCAGGCCAGGACTGCTCTGCTGCCTACTTATATAAGCCCCGTCTCAAGAGGAATCTCTCTCAGGCTGGGAGTAGGTGTGGTTGGCTGGAGCCTATGGAAAAGCATAATCGGTTGCCTTTGACTCCATGTCGCCTTTTGTTGGACAGGAATGAAGGTAGCATTATGTAGGTTCCAGTATGTAAGACTGGCTAAACACTAAACAGGCAATACTAAGGCATTTGTTCTATTTGTCTTTATTCCAACCTCTCTACTTAAATCCATCTCCACCCTGTCTCATGCTATTTGTCTTTATTCCAACCTCTCTACTTAAATCCATCTCCACCCTGTCTCATGCTATTTGTCTTTATTCCAACCTCTCTACTTAAATCCATCTCCACCCTGTCTCATGCTATTTGTCTTTATTCCAACCTCTCTACTTAAATCCATCTCCACCCTGTCTCATGCTATTTGTCTTTATTCCAACCTCTCTACTTAAATCCATCTCCACCCTGTCTCGTTGGGCCATCCTCCTCCCTCACATGACTTCTGTCATTTAGTCTGCCTGTCCTGATGTGTTTGGATCAGCATATGGTGGTGTTGGGCCAGAGGGTGGTTCTGATCCGATAAGGGTCTGTCGAGCACCTCTGTCTCCCTGCCTGCAGTTTTAATCTGCAGAGTGCACCTTGGCCCATTAGAGCAGTAAATCTGAGCTCAACTCTCCAACTGTGATGTGCTGCCAGGACGAGTCTGTACCGCAGTGCTGCAGTAAGTGTCTCGCTCTTTCCTACTGCAGCACAGCCAGCTAGTGTATATGCTTCTACCACACACAGAGGACTTTGAAGCACCAATAGTAAACTGTCAAGGCAAAGGGAAAAACACTCAGCCCAGCCTAACTTTTCTGGGGTGAGCTAAGGGCATAACACTTAACTGACTGAGACTGTAGGTCTCCTGAACAGGATAGGCTGAACAGGATGGGCTAAATACCATTTACTAACACTTTAGCCTTTGCTCCAGCCATTCAAGAATACAGTCTTGAGGTCTGGTACCACAAAACCATGCAGCCTCTTAAAGGAAGGGCCCCCAAATCCAACATGACATGTCCTGCGTCCTCTGTTAGTGATCAGGGAGGCATCGGTGGCATTAGATATAGAATTTGTTGTTTTTAATAAATGACTCTCGAGCCAGGTGGAGTCCTCTAGAATCCCCTCAGTCCGTTTAGATCTACAACACAGCCCAGCTTCATCTAGTCATGATGCCATCATAACCTTGTAGGAGAAGGGACCAGGCAGGGGTGTTTGTTCTGTCCTGCCTGGCATGATTGAAGTGGTGAGGCCAGCGAGCGTTAAATTAGCTTTTGAAAAGGGGACACCTTATTTTCTGTGATTGGTGTGAGGAGAAAGTCACCTTCACGTCATTATCAGCAGACCAGCGACTGCTTACGGCTGGCTCGCTCACATGATTTCAGTGTGTAGTGAAATAGAGGCTGGTCAGGCTGAGATGCCTGTCAGGCAGCCGGTAAAATACCTCGGTCTCTACTCCTGCACATACACACAGGGTTAGTTACTGTAGCAATGCTGTCCTATGTGAACTATAATGTAAAGGGAAATGGAACACAGAGTACAGTACAGCTTTTTTGTTCACCAGGCCTTCTGTAGTCCTGATGGGGTCATGATAAGGGCTGCACCAAATGTTTGATGTATTATAATAATTGATTATGCTTATGTTGTATTAATAGAAGGGGAGGGGCTATTGGACCCCTCTACATTTATTGGGTCCTAGACTATAGATTAACATATATATATATATATATATATATATATATATATATATATATATATATATATATATATATATATATATATATATATGAGAAATCATGATAAGGTTTTAAAATTGTTCCACAGTCTTTTCTAAGTCTTTGCCTCTTATGAAGAAATGGTCTGAGAAATGTGTGAATTATTGCATGGGGTCTGTGAGAAAGCACTTCAAAGTTAAGCTTAGAGCCCTGCAGGGGAGTAAAATAGATGAGGCTAGTCCGACATACCTAAAATCAACTTGGGGGAGTGGACATTTACTGCTGAGGCTTTAGAAAACACTGGAACTATTGTATCTCTCTTGC
Organism: Oncorhynchus mykiss; assembly: GCF_013265735.2. Lineage (NCBI taxonomy): Eukaryota > Metazoa > Chordata > Actinopteri > Salmoniformes > Salmonidae > Oncorhynchus > Oncorhynchus mykiss. The sequence goes on from NC_048581.1 coordinate 66,603,184, forward strand.
AAGTTTGTATAGCTGTGTATGCATGGGCTTGGTCTGACTGGTAGCAGGTAATGACGTATGCAGTGACATCACTGGGGCTGGACTTCGAGCTTAATAAAATAACTTGGGACTTTTCCCTATGGGGCAGAACTCAGGAGAGACATCAGTTGTATGTGTGATCTTTGACTTTTGTCTACAGCTGTATTTAGATTGAAAATGGTTGATTTACAAGTGCACATTTTGAGTGTTCCTAATTTAAGTAAATAAAACGAAGCACAGAAAAACAGAACCCTCCCCTCCTCCCCTTGCCTCCCAGCTCTCTTCTCTCTTGTTATAGCCCCTTACTTCAGCAGTGCTCTTCTTGGGTGAAAACTGTTGAATTATTCATCAAAACTAGTCGCTCTGAGCGCACACACAGCAAGGGCGGGATGGGGAGGTATGAGGACGTCCATGACTTTGTAAATGTGTGTGGTAGGTCTGTGTGTGTGTGGTGTATATAAGGATGTTGTTGTAGTACAGGGCTTTGACATCATGTGGCTGCAGAGACCATAGCTCTGACTGGGCAACATTTTTTTCCCGTAGTTTGCAAAATGAAAGAGTTAACATTCCCAGTTACAGCCCACTGAGCCCAGAGAAGGCAGTCTTATTGGTTTGATATGCATTGAAGCTGCTGCCTGTGGTAACTGTGGAAATGGTGCCATCTAGTGACTGGTGAATAGTAGTGATATTCTATGATCTCTGAAATGACTATTTGACAAAAACAATTGAATTAGTAATGTATATAAGTTGTCTTCCTCCTGATCACTCAACCATCCAGACAGTATACAGACTGACTGTGTTTGCTCTGTCCCCTCCAGAAGCCCAGTTTGGTGAGAGACAGTCCCCTGTTGTCCCGGTGAGAGAGAGACCCCTTCTGCAGGCTGGCCACATCCCCACCCTCCCGCCTCCATGTATCCTGAATCTACCACAGACTCACCTGCCCGCCTCTCCCGACAAACTGGCTCGCCTGGCATGATCTACAAGTAAGTCCACAAATACGTACAGACTGTGTCCGAATACCCATACTTGCATTCTAAATAGTAGGCTTTTTGGTTATGCAAAAATAGAATGTTTTACAGTATGTGAAAATTCTAGAATTTTGTATGCTTTAAATGCAAGGATGTTATACTCATTTCTACTTTTCATCTTGTTGAATTTGCTGCATGCTATTCAGGAAGAGAATTGTCTTTTCACACCCACATGTTTGAACACAGTTGATAATCAGAATAGGGGAAGCACTCAACAACTTTGAGAATGGCGGGAAACAAGCGTGATAAATCCTCAGTATGTTGCAATTTATTGTTACTGCATACGTTTTTACTAAACATTTCGTTCTAAATATTAGTTCAGTAAGTAGTAGGCAGGACAGATTTCGGACATGGCCAAACACACACACACACTCGGGGTGGTCTGATGGTGCATGCAGTTAATTTGTCAAGCCTGATTAATAAAAAATAAATCATCCATACTTCATGCCACTTCCATTCTATTCATGATTCTCACAGCAAGCAGTCGTGTGCCATCCAGTCCTTCTGTTTGTAGTGGAAACACTCATTTCTGTTCTAGCACATCCCCTTTCCTGCTTTTCCACATGCTACCAGCATGGTGCCAGAGAACCATTTTTCTTAGTGTTAGAAAGACCAGAAATGGGACACCTATGTGCAGCATATTTAGTTTATTTACTTTCCAAAACAATTGTCCACCTCACAGTTCAGCTGTCGTAGATTAAAGTGTTAAATGCGTCAGGGCATTGTGTGCATAAAGGCCTATAAGCCTTGATGATAATACATGACAATAATACAAAATATAGAAATATAAAGAAAGAGAAACTTACGCTGAAAGAATGAGGGGCAGCATGTTCCAACACCGAAATGCATTTTTTGCTCTTGTCAGATAGGCTACTGCTAACCAGATACATTGAATGTACAAAACATTAGGAACACCTTCCTAATATTGAGTTGCACCTGCTTTTGCCCTCAGAACAGCCTCAATTAGTCAGAGCATGGATTCTGCAATGTGTCGATAGCGTTCCACAGGGACGCTAGCCCATGTTGACTCCAATGCTTCCCACAGTTTTGTCAAGTTGGGTGGCTGTCCTTTGGGTGGTGGACCATTCTAGATACACACGGGAAACTGTTGTGCGTGATAAACCCAGCAGTGTAGTTCTTGACACTCAAACTGGTACCTACTACCATACCCTCTTCAAAGGTACTTAAATCTTAAAAATCCTTCTTTAACCTGTCACCTCCCCTTCATCTACACTGACTTGAAGTGGATTTAATAAGTGACATCAATAAGGATCCTAGCTTTCACCTCGTCAGTCTGTCATGGTGTTCCTATTGTTTTGTACACTTAGTGTATAGGCGTAGCCTACAGAAGGAGGCTAAATAAAGATGAGCATTATAATGTTAGAGTTAAAGGAGCTGGCCTTACTCTGGTAGGCCTAAAACGTTCTTCCTCAAGTTCAACTGCCCACTGCCTTCATTAGCCTGCAGTAAATAAAGCTTGATTAGGGTAATATCAAAAGTAACTCAAGCTATTGTTTATAGAGAATATACAAACAGCTTATAATATTGCGGTTTATTTTAAGGTTATTTTTGCATCTCAGCCTACTTGGTTTAACCTTTTTCATGGTTATTTTACTTCAATTTCTTAACTTTTATTTTACTTCTCACGCGTTCCCTCGGTCTCCTCACCAGCAGGCACACGAGAGGTGAGCGGTCGGAACAAGTTTCAGCTGTCCCTAATCGATACGTTTTATTGAGTGTCAATTGGCTGACACTGATGACAAGCTCCTGCCGTTTTCACCTCACACATTAAATTTACAGAGGACGAGTCCAGTCAATAAATCACACATACCCAAGACCTGTGGCAGATATATCAGATTTGAGATTTTAAAAAGTCCATTTAGGACCCAGCCCCACTCGGGTCCCAGTTCGGATCTGGGCATTTCGGGTCTGTTGGACCAGTAAAGACGTGCGGTGCCTATGTTCACTTCTCGTGTGGTGTCTGAGTGTCAGTGAGTGACTTTCAGGGTCCAGTTATTCACAAGGAATAGTAAAACGTAGTGTAACTAGGCTTTCCTCTCACATGCTGCATGTGTTCTACGTTGTTCCCCTTTCTCTCTTGTAGCTTGCTGTTCCCTCCTCCCTTCTGCTACATGTTAATCTAAGCTGTACTCTCTCCTCCTCTCTTCCCTCTTCGCTCTCTCTTATCTCTTCCGCTGGCCTCAGCGCACGCTATGGGAGCCCCAAACGACAGCTGCAGTTCTACAGGTACCTCTCTCTGTCTCTCTCTGTGTGTGTTTACAGTGGAACACGGCTCGGACTGCTGTCTCATACTTCTCAGTCTGAATCATCCTCTGCATTGATGGAATTTTTTCTAGTCACCGTTTGGGTAATTAGCAGTCAAATTTAGTCTCTGCTGGACACCCAATTGTGCTGTTTGCAATGTTGTTCAAATGCTATGTTGTAGTCTGCATTGCACTCTGCCAAACACTTTCAAATAGTTATCAAAGTGTTGCATGTAAAAATGACCTCATACTTCAGCTTAAAGTCTGTACTGTACTCGGCCCTGCCCAGTAGTGTGGTATCCGGGTTGTCGGTCTTGCTGTTTCAGAGAGGCATCATGTTTTATGGGCTGAGAGATGAAGCCTTATTCTGCTGATCTAGTTATAAAAAAATCCTGACGCTGTGTATGCAGGGTAATGAGCTCTCTATCGGATTTTGATCTCCGAGACTTCTCTTGCACATTTCTGTCCTTTTTTTTAAGTGCAATGAGTCCCGCTGCTACCCTGGCACAGAGAGAGGATCGATCACTGCTTCACTCTCTGTCAGTCTCACACAGACTGGCTAGAAGTGTGATTGAAAAGTGGTGAACTGCCCTTCCCATCATTTCATCATTGTACACTAAATGGACATGGCAGTTATTTTTCCGGGAATGTGTTGACCCGATGTAATGTGAGAGTATGTTGCATGGCACATTTGTGTGTGTGTGTGTGTGTGAAGCTCCCGACGAACAGTTCTTCTGGTGTCGTTGCTTCCAGAGGCAGTTTTCAGAAAAAAATGTCCCTTTTTCAGAACCCTGTCTTTAAAGATAACAGATCTTCATTGTAAATGGTTTAAACACTGTTTCCCATGCTTGTTCAATGAACCATAAAAAATTATCATGCACCTGTGGAACGGTTAAGGCACTAACAGCTTACAGACGGTAGGCAATTAAGGTCACAGTTATGAAAAACTTAGGACACTAAAAAGGCCTTTCTACTGACTCTGGAAAAACACCAAAAGAAAGGTGCCCAGGGTCCCTGCTCATCTGCGTGAACGTGCTGCAAGGAGGCCTGAGGACTGCAGATGCAATAAGTTGCAACGTCCGTACTGTGAGACGTCTAAGACAGCGCTACAGGACGGACAGCTGATCGTCCTCGCAGTGGCAGACCACGTGTAACAACACCTGCACAGGATCGGTACAGCCGAACATTACAACTGCGGTACAAGATGGCAACAACAACTGCCTGAGTTACACCAGGAACGCACAATCCCTCCATCAGTGCTCAGACTGTCTGCAATAGGCTGAGAGAGGCTGGACTGAGGGCTTGTAGGCCTGTTGTAAGGCAGATCCTCACCAGACATCACCGGCAACAACGTCGCCTATGGGCACTAACCCACCGTTGCTGGACCAGACAGGCCTGGCAAAAAGTGCTCTTCACTGACGAGTCCTTGTGTTGTCTCACCAGGGGTGATGGTCGGATTTGCGGTTATCGTCGAAGGAATGCGCGTCACACCCAGGCCTGTACTCTGGAGCGGGATCAATTTGGAGGTGGAGAGTCCGTCATGGTCTGGGCGGTGTGTCACAGCATCATCGGATTGAGCTTGTCATTGCAGGCAATCGCAACGCTGTGCGTTACAGGGAAGACATCTTCCTCCCTCATATGGTACGCTTACTGCAGGCTCATCCTGGCATGACAATGTCACCAGCCATACTGCTTGTTCTGTGAGTGATTTCCTGCAAGACCGGAATGTCGGTGTTCTGCCATGGCCAGCGACGAGCCCGGATCTCAATCTCATTGGGCACATCTGGGACCTGTTGGATCGGTGGGCGAGGGCTAGGGCCATTTCCCCCCCCCCCACAGAAATGTCTGGGAACTTGCAGGTGCCTTGGAAGAGTGTGATAACATCTCACAGCAAGAACTGGCAAATCTGGTGCAGTCCATAAGGAGGAGATGCACAGCAGTGACTGTTACTGTTACTTTTGATTTTGACCCCCCTTTGTTCAGGGACACATTATTCCATTTCTGTTAGTCACATGTCTGTGGAACTTGTTCAGTTTATGTCTCAGTTGTTGAATCTTGTTATGTTCATACAAATATTTACACATGCTCAGTTTGCTGAAAATAAATGCAGTTGACAGTGAGAGGACGTTTCTTTTTTTGTTCCGTTTGTGTGTGTCACAATTGGTCAAGCTCAGTAAATTTGGTTGGGATTCATTATTGACTGCAATATTGTTTCTATTCAGGAGTGAGACTGGACCCCCTCAGGAACACTCAACACCTCTTGTAAAGCCATTCTGGTGTGTCTTTGGCAATACAATTTGTGTACATGTCCCTCTATACTAGGGTTAGGTTTTCAGAAGACATATGCAGGTTTTCCTCTAACCAGTAAAAAGCATACCCTTAACATGATGCTGCAAACACATTACATTGGGTTTCACTTTGATGTGTTGTATTGGCTTTGACCAAAACCTGAAGTTTTTTTGTTTTAAGCCAAAAAGTTTATCGTTGTCTTGCAGTATTATTTCAGGACCTTGTTTTGAACAGATAATTCAAAAATAGTTTTTTTTAACAAAGGCTTCCTTTTCACTTTGTCATACAGACCAGTAATGTTAAGGGAATGCAATGTTATGAAACCCTCTGTATTTTCAAGTATTGTGTTGATAGCATCATGTTATGGAATGCTTGTCACCGGCTGGGACTGGGAGGTTTGTCAGGATCAAAATAAATATCAGAGGAGCAAAGCCCAGGTAAAAAGTTTGAGGAAAACCTGCCTCCGTCTTCTCAATACCTAACCCAGAATGGCTGACTTTAAATTTGCTTAAATCGTAGCTTTCCATCAATGATTCCCAACTAAATTTACTGAGCTTGAGCAATTTTCACAAAAACAATGGATATGTTGACCTAAGCTGTGCAGAGTTGGTAGAATCTAATTCACAATCCAATGTAAACACTTTTTAGATTTAATTTTAAGGCAGCACAATTTGACAGCTGTGCAAGGGGTGTATAGACTTTCCCTAGGCACTGTATCTCAGTCTGTGATGCAGTCTGGTCGGTGGTATTGCAGTCAAGAGATGGCCATTTAATGTTTACAATTTTACACAACGAGGCTTTTAGTATTTCCGGCTCTGACCCTCCTTAACCCTTTTACTATGTCCAGGGGAATGAGGGTGTTCCTGTCAAGGGTAGTCCCTCAACACCAAACTTCTCATGTTGGCTACTCTCTGTCACCAAATGTAGGCTCTTTGAATTTAATACTTCATCGTACTGTTTGGTTTCCTCTACATATTTTTTTATTTGACCTTTTATTTAACTAGGAAAGTCAGTTAAGAACAAATTCTTATTTTCAATGATGGTCTAGGAACAATGGGTTAACTGCCTTGTTCAGGGGCAGAACGACAGATTTCTACCTTGTCAGCTCGGGGAATCGATCTTGCAACCTTTCAGTTACAAGTCCAACGCTCTAACCACCCACTCAAACATGTATGGACTAGGTACTGCGTAGTGATCTTGACCTGACCAGGTATTATCTTTTCAATATGTAATGCAGAAGATTCTGGTTGTTTTTGTGTGCGTATTTGTGAATAACTTATTTTCCTGTTTTTACATGTCAGTTATAGGCCGACATGTAGCCCAGCAGATGTATGATGACTGCTAGACATGTGCACGTACTTGATTGTACACACTCATTATGTTCTGACTGGCTCTTGGTAGTCTTTCCTGTGGAACAACAGAGGCTTTTAGCGCAAAAGCTTTTGTGAATAATTCAGGCCTGATATTATTTGCTGATGTTAGCAGAAGCAAGACGAGGCACTAAATGACATAAATGGATTTCCTCCATGAGATCTAACAGGGAAGGGGGGTGGTGTTGCTGATGGTATAGGGCAGAGTGGTGGGAGGGCACTTTCTCATCCACTAATTGGTTTAGACACTTAAGACACTCCCAGTTTGGGTGGACACGCTGCAACGCTGCAGGCAGTGTGTGTTTATAAGAGCCGGCTGGCACTTTACCACCCTCTCATGAGCCGGCCTCCTTGAAATCATCAGGTGAGTTTGAGCAAAGAACATTGACCACTGCTTGTATATGTTTGAGTGCACTGTGTGTGAGGTGGTGGCTGGATGTGTATGTGTAGTTTGGAGCAGATGCATGCTGCCTGGCTTGGAACCCCTCTCCCTCTTTCTCTATGGGCGGTGGAGTCCACTGGCCTGGAAGGACAGGGGAAGCTGGAGAACTGGAAGACGCCTACGCCCTTGATGGCAAACATGGAAAGACTTCAGGATTTTATCTAGCTTTTTTGTCAGTTGATTCTAAGCTGAGCAGGACATTAGATGAAGGCTGTGCTTTGTGGCAGGGTTAATACCACAGCTTTCCTTCAGCAGACTGGGAGAGAAACAAAGTGCTGTTCAAGTGTCTGCATCAGTCAATATACTTTAGGGATCAATAGCAGTTTAATGTCTTCAGACTTCCGTTGTAGATCTACAGGGTAAAATGTCCTGAGTCCCAGGTGCTGTAAAGCTAAATGTTATTGTTTTCACTACAAAGGCTATGATGACAGGCTGACAGAACTCCCAGCCTGAAAAGTGCTAATTTGTCCAAAATGGGCATAAGAACACTTTTGTAAGGTTCTTGTTCAGTGTTTCACCAGAGCGTAATTTGAAACATTTCAGGTGCTTTACTGGCACTTTTTGTTTAGCTATAGGCTACTGATAGAGTATTCAATCTGAGCTGAATTGTCACACTAGCAAAGACCATGTCAGAATCCGACATACTACTGAACATCGGCTTTTGAAAATGGCCATGGTGTTTCTTTATTTTTCTACTGTGTTTTAGCTAAGCTATTTTTTGGACTAATTGTGATAGTTTGTGAAATATGTTACTTGATATAACAATTCAAGTTATGCTGTAATCCGTGTCAGATCATGCAATAATCTGTAGGCTAGCCCATTTTAAGATCTGTTTAGTCTTTTGTCTCGTTAGTGAGGACATACACCAAGTGTACAAAACATTATGCTCTTTCCATGAGACTGACCAGGTGAAAGCTATGATCCGCTATTGATGTCACTTCAATCAGTGTAGGTGACGTTGAGACCGGTTAAATGATTTTTAAGCCTTGAGACATGGATTGTGTGTGTGCCATTCAGAGGGTGAATGGGCAAGACTAAAGATGTGCGCCTTTTTGAACGGGGTACAACTGCTGCTGGGTTTTTCAAGCTCAACAGTTTCTTGTGTTTATCAAGAATGGTCCGACATTCAGCCAACTTGACACAACTGTAGGAAGCATTGGAGTCAACATGGGCCAGCATCCCTGTGGAACACTTTTGACAAAGCTTTTGAGTTCATGCCCTGACGAATTGAAGCTGTTCTGGAGGCAAGGGGGGGAGCGGAGCAACTCAAGGTTAGGAATGTGTTCTTAATGTTTTGTACATTCAGTGTATATTCTGCATAGCACTATCAAAGGGAAATAAGCTGTGCAGAAGTATTGTCTATTACAATACCTTTAACACTGCTGCCCACTAGTGACAGGATTGAGCACAGCGCTTTCCCTACAGCATTGCTGATTGTAAAAGAACGGTCTCATGGCTCTTTTGTGGTGCACGGGTCAATTATTTGTGCACCCGTCCACAATTGCTAATAACCCATCTGCAACCGCCTGAGTATGTGATAAAGTGCCAATCTGAGGCCCGCTCCCGACCTAAACCCGCTAGTATAGAAAATGCACTGTAGGCTACACACTTTAAAAAAATGTATTATTATTTATTTATTTTACAAGGGGTGCAGTATTATTATTTATTGTGCCTGATTTTAGATATATATATATATATATATATATACCTATAATTTGTGACATTTTAGTAGTCTATTAATTTGTCAATAATTAGTTACATAAAGCTTTCTTCTGCCATATGCTGCCCTAGAAGACTAAATAAACACTTGCTCAACAGAATGTCATAAATCAATACACTGAATGCTTCAATCTAGTTGACATCAGTAAAGTTTTCTGTCATCTCTGCTTCTTTTGCAGAACAATGACGTTTAGGGACCAGGGAGAAAATGCAATTACTCAACAAAAAAAAACTGGAAAGATTTTCTGTGCGTTATGTCCAAATGGCATCAGCTTGACAAAGGAAAGGGCAAGCCGTGCAAACATGACCCATGGTTCTGATAAGAGTTCAGTTTTCCTTGGATGCATATTTTATTTGGTTGAAATACTTACAGCTTTCATGATGCTGATAAAGATAGCACTCTCTACAGACGGTCCCTGACTGCACATTCGCATTCTCTCAAGATGCTTAAAGAAAAAATTCATGTTTCTCCACTCCTGTTCCCGCTTCATTTATTTTTTTGCCTACATTTGGTGTATTATTTTAGTGGAAGAAATGCTAAATTCTGCAGGAGTTAATATTAAGGCTACGTGCGAGGTTATAGACCAACAGTCAGTGTCCAGATTTCAGTTTCACCCATCTGAACAGTAGGCAACAGTTCCCTTGACATGTCATAGGCCTATTTGAAGTCCCCATCTTGTGAATGTATAGTAGAGCTTCACTATCATCACACATATTATCACAGCTATCATTCTCTTTTACCTCTTCACCAAATCTTTTCCAAACATGACTTTTCTGGCCCTCCCTTTCAGCTCTCCATTTAGCAACTTTTCTCTTATTGAATTAAACTTGGATATTTTTCCTTTTTGCTTCCATGGATCGATATTTTTTTTTTGCCCTTTCCCAAATGCATTTGGCGATTGTTGTGGAGGCTATTTGGCATGTGTTATAGTTAAGCCCTAAAGCTTAGGCATACGCACTAATGCCAGACAGCCAAAAATAATGATAGAAATGTAGCCTATAGATAGAAATTGCGCTAGAATTATAAATGTATGGATTTAAGGTATTTCCTATTTATTCAACCCTTTGTTTATCAACAAGAGTGGATTTGATAGCATATAGACAAGTGGTTAAATATGTAATTACTGAAGTACTGTGCATTCGGAAATACTTTTTCTACATTGTTACGTGACAGCCTTATTCTAAAATTGATGAGTAAAGTGTTTATTTAATCCATCTACACACTACCCCATAATGACAAAGCGAAACAGGTTTGTAGAGATGTTTACAAATTTCTATATAAAAAAAAAAAGATCCCTTATTTACGTAAGTATTCAGACACTTTGCTACGAGACTAAAAATTGAGATCAGGTGCATCCTGTTTCCATTGATCATCCTTGAGATGTTTCGACAACTTGATTGGAGTCCACTTGGTAAATTCAATTGATTGGACATGATGGAAAGGTACACACGTGTGTGTGTGTATATAAGGTCCCACTGTTGTCAGAGAGGAAAAAAAACAAGCCATGAGATCAAAGGAATTGTCCGTAGAGCTCCGAGACAGGATTGGGTTGAGACACAGATCTGGGGAAGGGTACCAAAACAATTCTGCAGTATTGAAGGTCTCCAAGCACACCATGGCCCCATCATTCTTGAATGGAAGATGTTTGGACCCACCAAGACTCTCTCTTTCTAGATCTGGCAGCCCTGCCAAACTGAGCAATCGGGGTAGAAGGGCATTGGTCAGGGAGGTGACCAAGAACCCAATGGTCACTGACAGCTCCAGACTTCCTCTGTGGAGATGCTTCCAGAAGGACAACCATCTTTGCAGCACTCCACCAATCAGGCCTTTATGGTAGAATGGCCAGATGGAAGCCACTACTCAATAAAAGGCAAATGATAGCCCACTTGGAGTTTGCCAAAAGGACTCTGACCATGAGAAACCAGACACTGGTCTGATGAAACCAAGATTGAACTGTCTGACCTGAATGCCAAGCATCATGTCTGGAGGAAACCTGGCACCATCCCTACGTTGAAGCATGGTGATGGGAGGGTCCTGCTGTGGTGATGTCTTTTAGCTGCACGGACTGGGAGACTAGTCCGGATCGAGGGAAAGATGAACTGTGCAAAGTACAGCGAGATCCTTGATGAAAACCTGTTCAGGACCTCAGACTGTGGCGAAGGTTCACTTTCCAACAGGACAATGACCCTAAGTACACAGCCAAGAGTGGCCCAGCCAGAGCCCAGACTTGAACCTGATCTCACATCTTTTTGGAGAGACCTGAAAATATCTGTGCAGCGACGCTCCCCATCCAACATGACAGTGTTTGAGTAGAATGAGAGAAACTCCCCAAATACAAGTGTGCCAAGCTTGTAGCGTCATAGCCAAGAAGACTCGAGTCTGTAATCGCTGCCAACGGTGCTTCAACAAATATCTGAGTAAAGGGATACTGAATTACTTATGTAAATGTGATATTTCCTTTTTCTCCCCTACTTTCGTCACATCAAATTACGATCTTGTCTTATTGCTGCAATTTCCAAACAGGCTCGGAAGAGACGAAGGTCGAGTCACGCGTTTAACAAAACTTGACCTGCCAAACTGCACTTGTTAACACCCACCCTCATAACCCGGAAGCCAGCCGCACCAATGTGTCGGAGGAAACACTGTTCAACTGATGACCAGTCAGTCTGCATGCGCCCGGCCCCCCACAAGGAGTTGTTAAAACGCGATGAGCCAACTAATGCCCCCTGGCCAAACCCTCACCCGGACGACGCTGGGCGACTCGGGAGGCCTCTTATTTATTTCTAAACCTGTTTTTTCTTTGACGTTATTGGGTATTGTGTGTAGATTGATGAGGGGGGGGAAACTATTTTATCCATTTTAGAATAAGGCTGTAACGTAACAAAATGTGGAAAAGGTCAAGTGGTCTAAATACGTTCCTGTGTGCGCACACAGTGGCAAAAAGCTTCTGCATAAATTGATCATAAAATTTGATCTGATCTTCAACTCAGTCTTCATGTCTTGATTAACTTGGGAATTCATTTTTTTTGTCGACGATAGCAAGCTGTCCAGGCCCTGAGGCAGCAAAGCAGCCCCAAACCATGATGCTCCCTCCACCATATTTTACAGTTGGGATGAGGTTTTGATGTTGGTGTGCTGTGCATTTTTTCCTCCACACAGTGTTGTGTTCCTTCCAAACAACTCAACTGTAGTTTAATCTGTCCACAGAATATGTTGCCAGCAGTGCTGTGGAACATCCAGATGCTCTTTTTCGAACTTCAGACGTACAGCAATGTTTTTTTTGGACAGCAGTGGCTTCTTCTGTGGTGTCCTCCCATGAACACCATTCTTGTTTATTGTTTTACGTACCGTTTCAGTTTTATGCAAGTCAACAATTCTTAATCTTAGGTCTTCTGAGATCTCTTTTGTTTGAGGCATGGTTCACATTGGACAATGCTTCTTGTGAATAGCAAACTCAAATTGTGTTATTTTTATATGGCAGGGCAGCCCTAACCAACATCTCCAATCTCATCTCAATGATTGTACTCCAGGTTAGCAATTAGCTTTTGGAGATGTCATTAGCTTTGGGGTTCACATACTTTCCCCAACCTACACTGTAAATGATGTATTCAATATAGACTAGAAAAATACAATGTGTGTTAGTAGTTTAAGCAGACTGTGTTTGTCTTGTGACTTAAAATTAGATCTGATCTTCATCTAAGACCAATTTATGCAGAATTCAGGGTTCTCATACTTTTTCTTGCCACTCTACACTACTGGTCAAACTTTTTAGAACACCTACTCATTCAAGGGTTTCTCTTTATTTTTTACTATTTTCTACATTGTAGAATAATAGTGAAGACGTCCAAACTATGAAATAACGCATATGGAATAATGTGGTAACCAAAAGTGTTAAACAAATCTAAATAGATTTTAGATGATTCAAATAGCCACCCTTTGCCTTGACAGCTTTGCACACTCTTGGCATTCTCTCAACCAGCTTCATGAGGTAGTCGACAGGAATGCATTTCAATTAACAGGTGTGCCTTATTAAAAGTTAATTTGTGGAATTTATTTTCTTAATGTGTTTGAGCCAATCAGGTGTTGTGACATGTTGGGGGGTATACAGAAGATAGCCCTATTTGGTAAAATACCAAGCATATTATGGCAAGAACAGCTCAAATAAGCAAAGAGAAATGACAGTCCATTACTTTAAGACATGAAGGTCAGTCAATACAGAACATTTCATGAACTTAGTTTTATTCAAGTACAGTCACAAAAACTATCAAGCGCTATGATGAAACTGGCTCTCATGAGGACTGCCACAGGAAAGGAAGACCAGAGTTACCTCTGCAGCAGAGGATAAGTTCATTAGAGTTACCAGCCTCAGAAATTGCAGTCCAAATAGACTGCGTGAATCAGGCCTTCGTGGTCGAATTGCTGCAAAGAAACCACTACTAAAGGACACCAATAAGAAGTAACTTACTTGGGCCAAGAAACATGAATAATGGACATTCGACCGGTGAAAATATGTCCTTTGGTCTGGAGTCCAAATTGGAGATTGTTGGTTCCAACCGCTGTGACTTTGTGAGACCACATACTGAAGGAAAAGCAGCCAACAAGTGCTCAGCAAATGTGGGAACTCCTTTAAGACTGTTGGAAAAGCATTCCAGGTGAAACTGGTTGAGACAATGCCAAGAGTGTGCAAAGCTTTCATCAAGGCATAGGGTGGCTTTTTGAAGAATCTCAAATATAAACAAATCAAAATATATTTTAACACTTTTCTGGTTGCTACATGAGTTTTGATGTCTTCACTATTATTCTACAATGTAGAAAATGGTAATAAATAAACTTTGAGTAGGTGTTCTAAAACTTTTGACCTGTAGTGTATTTTATCTATTTTTTTATGGCACACGAGACAACTGTGATTAATGCTATTCCATTGCGGAGGCTGAGACTAATCCTTTGAGAAAGTAGAGAAAATCGAATTAGCTCAACCTTTGGTCAGATCCACTCACAGTACAAATTGTGTTCACTGATGCCTTTTGGTGCATGTATTTAAAAAAACACTTTTACCATAACTTTACCATAACTTGAAGCTTTAACAGGGTTTTGGGTGCTGGCTAGTTGTCAGAAGGTTTGTCTCTTGGCTCTCCCCCTACATCCAAGTAGAAAACCTAGAACAGTGTCTGCCTGCCCTGGCCCATGTCTGAATGTCTCTTCCTCCTGCTGTCCCCAATGCACCTATGCCTCTTGCATGGTCCTGCTCCTTAGTTAACCACAAGGTGGTCAGCTGAATGCACCCTATCAGTTTAACCCTGCCATTGTGTGTCTTTCCTGGGGGGTGGTGCTGTGACTCTGATTACACGATGCATGGCTGTGTGATGCTCTGCTCGGGGGCAGCAGTAAGAGAGCTCTTATGGGAGTAGTCCAGCGCTATTTAAGGAGGTGGCTGTGTCCTGCTGGCTCCTAGCTCCTGTCTCAGACCCACTTTTCGCTCTCACTGAGTGGTGGGTCGCTGCGGCGACAGCAAGAGTAGGGGGGATGTTTGCGGGAGGGTTGTCAGGGGGTCATCCTCCCTGGGCGGCAGTGAGGCGTCAATCCATGTACGCTCATTCCGAAAACCTACAGATCCCCAAAGCAGGCGGGCCGGGCAGTGTTATACGGAAAAGCAGCAGCGGCAGTGGCAAGATGCTGTCCATGTCATACAGCGAGAGCATGCGGAGTGGTATTAGCCGCTACCACTCGGACCAGGGCCTTAACCAGCCACGGCCCACCGACCCAGGGGAGCTGCAGCGCCTCAGGGAGCAGAGGCATGCCGCTCAGGTCAAGAACATGGAGGACTTCCTGAAGATGAACGGCCTGGCCCTGGAGGAGTGTGTGTCCTACCAGACTGGCATGAAGTACAGGTAAGGTCGGGGCATACCTGGGGCTTGGTAGGTGAGACCTAATGATTGGGTTAATGGGCAGGTGAGACTTGAAGACAGGCTGCTGCTGACCAGGTAGAGTATACTGTATGGGTACAGGCAAGAGGAGTGGGTGTGAGGAAGGTTCTGTAGACCACCTGAGGCTCAGGCAGATTATAATTGTCTACTTTGTGCTACGTATACTGCCCACCTTGCTCTGTCATTTTTTTATCCAGGCTAAGGAGCTGCTTATTTACCTGTTCTGGGGGAAGTCTTTGACATAATGAATCACAGTGCTGATCAAATGTATGGGTTAATGCCAACGTATAAGTATGAATAGAGCTGTTTCACTAGTGGTATGAAGCTGTGCAGTGTTGGACTCTCCTCTGGCCAGACTGCTCTTTATGGTACTGGCTCTCGTTTTATTTTAATCATCTAGGTCGCTGGCATATTTGCCCAACAAGATGGGAAGGACACACTGTTCCATAAGGATTTACCTGACCCTGTTCCCCCCCCCCCCTTCCTTTTCCCCCCTGATCAGCCAGAGTGAAGATTTTCCCTGTCACTCTGGCCCCACATCACCACTCTGTCTGAGTAGTCAAATGGTAGACATGTTGTCGTGTTCTGAGAGGTTAGGTAACATACTGTACATTAACTATGTGATAACATGCGACTCTTGCAGTGTGGTTTGCGCATGGCTTACCCTAATCTGTTAACCCTAAATTAAAGTTTTGCGTAATTGGTCAGATGCTCGAGTGAGTTCTGGGTCCATACTTGTTAAGCGAAGCGATAGAACGAGGATCCGAACCAGAATGAAGAGCTCTACCCTCTCTTTGCACGTCACGGGAAAGTCTATGGGCCAAATGTCCCATTCGTTTACGAAATTCAAAAGATGCTAACACCTGTCAAATCGTTATTTGTCCAATTTAACCAGTGATGAAAAACCCAAACACTGGAACTAATGCTGCTCGATCTCGCACATCCTGTTGTATCATGACAGATCTATGGTACCATGTATGTTTACGTAGTCTATCAACGAGAGATTAATCTAACCCCTAACTTTCACCCCAACCTAAACCAGAGTGATGCAGTTCAACAAGGCTTCAAACTCAGTACTGTCTGGTATAATGTGTGCAGTTTGGCATACACTGTAGTGTGGTCCACAACCTCACATCCTTGGGGCGGCAGGGTAGCCTAGTGGTTAGAGCGTTGGACTAGTAACCGAAAGGTTGCAAGTTCAAATCCCAGAGCTGACAAGGTACAAATCTGTCATTCTGCCCCTGAACAGACCGTTAACTAGGCTTTCATTGAAAATAAGAATTTGTTCTTAATCAGTTAAGAACAAATTCTTATTTTCAATGAAAGCCTTGCCTAGTTAAATAAAGGTAAAAAAAATAAAAATAAAAATGTGAATCAGGCCCCACTGCATCGTCACTTGTAAACGGGGTCTGTAAAGCTGTAAATCCTACCTGCTGCTGTTTTAACCCAGTGCAGGGATTTCTCTCCCACTTTGAGCCAGGAGAGATTGACATAAATATTATTAATGTTAGCGCTCTGTGTACATCCAAGGGCTAGCCGTGCTGCCCTGTTCTGAGCGAATTGCAACTTTCCTAAATCCCTCTGTGGCGACTGAACAGTAGTCCAGGTGCGACGAAACTCGGGCCTGTCCTACCTGCCTTGTTGATAGTGCTGTTAAGAATGCAGAATGGTGCTTTATTATGGCCAGACTTCTCCCCATCCCAGCTACTGTTGTATCAATATGTTTTGACCTTGACCGTTTACAATCCAGGGTTACTCCAAGCAGTTTAGTCTCAACTTGCTAAATTACCACATTTATTTATTACAATATTTAGTTTAGGGTTTAGTAAATGATTTGTCCCAAATACAATGCTTTTAGCTTTTGAAATATTTAGGACTAACTTATTCCTTGCCACCCATTCTGAAACTAACTGCAGCATCATAAGTGTTGCGGTCATTTCAGTCGCTGTGGTAGCTGACGTGTATAGTGTTGAGTCAGCCGCATATATAGACACACTGGCTTTACCCAGAGCAAGTGGCATGTTAGTAAAGATTGAAAAAAGTAAGGGGCGTAGACAGCTGCCCTGGTGAATTCCTGATTCTACCTGGATTTTGTCGGAGAGGCTTCCATCAAAGAACATTCTCTGTGTTATGTTAGACAGGTAAATATTTACCCACAATATATAGCAGGGGTTGCAAGGCCATAACACAAGTTTTTCAAGCAACTGACTATAATCGATAATGTAGCCGCACTGAAGTCAAAAAGATTGTGGGGGCTGTTTCGTTAATCATCAATTTCTCTCAGCCAATCGTCAGTCATTTGTGTAAGTGCTGTGCTTGTTGAATGTCCTTCCCTATAAGTGTGCTGAAAGTCTTATCAATTTGTTTTACTGTAAAATAGCATTGTATCTACTCAAACACCATTTTTTCTAAAAGTTTACGAAGGGTTGTCAACAGGCTGATTGGTCGGCTATTTGAGCCAGTAAAGGGGGCTTTACTATCTTTAGGTAGGGGAATAACTTGCTTTCCTCCAGGCCTGAGGGCACACACTTGCTTGTAGGCTTAAATTGAAGATTTGGCAAATAGGAGTGGCAATATCGTCCGCTATTATCCTCCAGTAATTTTCCATCCAAGTTGTGATATTGATCTCTTAATAATACTTGAAATAATAATAATTCCAGCATTCAAACTGCATGTATAGACTACTAGATCCATTTGATGAATGGAAATGGACATCTGCTGCAAACCACCAAAAGGTGGGAGTCATGACTAATCCATTGCCATTGATTAGGCCTACATTAATTGACGTGTCTTGCTGACAAATTGACCCTTTTTATAGCCTGAAAACTTGGTCACCTGCGATGGGGCTGAAACTGTCGCGGGAAAAACAGGATGGTCACCCTAACACACAAGGTACGTTAATGAGACTAGGCTACAGTGTGTATTCCCATAAACTTCAAATAGACCTATGTAGTGTTTAAAAAAATAGGTGCATGGGTAAACTGATTACCGGTCACTGTGAAAAAAGTAATGCTCCCTATACTTTAAGTGCATTTTTTATTTTAAGGTGGGTAAAACACATTTACTTACATGTACCCTTCACTGAGCCTAACCACTGCTGGTAGCCTACCCTCTCAGCCAAGGCAATTTTAAACACGTGAACACACAGAATAGGTAGCCTACATTCAATTTAATACATGAGTTAATTCAGAGTTGAATTTCACACTAGTTCATGAGTTGGCCATAATTCAATAGTTAATGCTTGGAGTCTACACAGATTGTGTCATGTTGCCAATATTTTTCTTGATTTGTAATGGGAGTTGTTGACCACTAGGTGGTAGAGATGTTCCACCTCAGATTTGGTCTGCTGTATTCTATCCTGCACCCTCTGCAGTAATTAGGGCTGTCATCTCATTTCAGGGCTAATGGTTTGTAAGTAGCCATCTGTGATAATGGCTTACTGCAGAGTGCGAATTATACCGTGACATAGTAAAAACATGTATTTTAACTGTAAAAATGTATTGCCTTATGTGGCATGAACACAACCATATCAAACAAATCACTTAAAGGCTACCAAATAATTCCAGTATCTAGCTGTGCACCTGCCATTTTGACGAATGGAAAGGGAGCTGTTAGAAAACAGTGTAACGACATTAGGTCATTGTCATTAAGTATACAGTCGTGGCCAAAAGTTTTGAGAATGACACAAATATACATTTTCACAAAGTTTGCTGCTTCAGTGTCTAGATATTTTTGTCAGATGTTACTATGGAATACTGAAGTATAATTACAAGCATTTCATAAGTGTCAAAGGCTTTTATTGACAATTACATAAAGTTGATGCAAAGAGTCAATATTTACAGTGTTGACCCTTCTTTTTCAAGACCTCTGCAATCTGCCCTGGCATGCTGTCAATTAACTTCTGGGCCACATTCTGACTGATGGCAGCCCATTCTTGCATAATCAATGCTTGGAGTTTGTCAGAATTTGTGGATTTTTGTTTGTCCACCCGCCACTTGAGGATTGACCACAAGTTCTCAATGGGATTAAGGTCTGGGGAGTTTCCTGGTCATGGACCCGAAATATTAATGTTTTGTTCCCCGAGCCACTTAGTTATCACTTTTGCCTTATGGCAAGGTGCTCCATCATGCTAGAAAAGGCATTGTTCGTCACCAAACTGTTCCTGGATGGTTGGGAGAAGTTGCTCTCGGAGGATGTGTTGGTACCATTCTGTATTCATGGCTGTGTTCTTAGGCAAAATTGTGAGTGAGCCCACTCCCTTGGCTGAGAAGCAACCCCACACATGAATGGTCTCAGGATGCTTTACTGTTGGTATGACACAGGACCAATGACCACGCACGCGCTCACCGTGTTTTCTCCGGACAAGTCCTCAGCGGTCCAACCCCTGTACCCTTTGCAGAATGTCTGTCCCTGATGTTTTTCCTGGAGAGAAGTGGCTTCTTTGATTCCCTTCTTGACACCAGGCAGTCTTCCAAAAGTCTTCGCCTCACTGAGCGTACAGATGCACTCACACCTGCCTGCTGCCATTCCTGAGCAAACTCTGTACTGGTGGTGTCCCGATCCCGCAGCTGAATCAATTTTAGGAGACTGTCCTGGCACTTGCTGGACTTTCTTGGGCACCCTGAAGCCTTCTTCACAACAATTGAACCGCTCTCCTTGAAGTTCTTGATTCATTTAGGTGCAATCTGCTGGCAGCAATATCTTTGCCTGTGAAGCCCTTTTTGTGCAAAGCAATGATGACGGCACATGTTTCCTTGCAGGTAACCATGGCTGACGGGAAGAACAATGATTCCAAGCACCACCCTCCTTTTGAAGCTTCCAGTCTGTTATTCGAACTCAATCAGCATGACCGAGTGATCTCCAGCCTTCGTCAACACTCACACCTGTGTTAACAAGATAATCACTGACATGATGTCAGCTGGTCCTTTTGTGGCAGGGCTGAAATGCAGTGGAAATGTTTTTGGGGGATCCCGTTAATTTGCATGGCAAAGAGGGTATTTGCAAATTGCCTTCATACAAACTGAGGCAGCATACTTTGTGAAAATTAATATTTGTGTCATTCTCAACTTTTGGCCACGACTGTATGCTCCTGTAGCCTGTACTCCTGTAGTTTGCTGCAGGGAAATGACATTACTGTGTGTAAACTGGAGTGACGGGGAAGTAGCTCTTCTCCCCAGCCTGTAAGATGCACCCAAGTTTGTGTGGTTGTTGCTCCATATTCACATGTCCTTGTACAGTGTAAGCTACATATTGGTGGAACTCTCATGTATGAATGTTTTTAAGTTCTCCTTGACATTAGTCGGGTTTCATTGCACAAGTACTTGTAATTCGTTGAGTGACTATTCCGCTGTTATTTACAGTGCATTCGGAAAATATTCAGACCCCCACATGTTTTTCACTTTTTGTTACGTTACAGCCTTGTTCTAAAATGTATTGGTCTACACACAATACTCCATAATGACAAAGCAAAACAGTTTTTTTTTTGCAAATGTTTAAATAATTGTAAAAAATATTTTACATAAGTATTCAGACCTTTTACTCTACTTTGTTGAAGCATCTTTGGCAGCGATTACAGCCTAGATTCTTCTTGAGAATGACCCTACAACTTGGCACACCTGTATTTGGCATTTCTCCCATTTTTCTTCTCTGCAGATCCTCTCAAGTTCTGTCAGGTTGGATGGGGAGTGTTGCTGTACAGCTATTTTCAGGTCTCTCCAGAGATGTTCGATCGGGTTCAAGTCCGGGCTCTGGCTGTGCCACTCAAGGACATTCAGAGACTTGTCCCGAAGCCACTCCTGCGTTGCCTTGGGTGTGTGCTTAGGGTCATTGTCCTGTTGGAAGGTGAACCTTCACCCCAGTCTGAGGTGCTGAGCAGGTTTTCATCAAGGATCTCTGTACTTTGCTCCATGCATCTTTGCCTCAATCCTGACTAGTCTCCAGTCCCTGCTGTTGAAAAACATCCTCACAGCATGATGCTGCCACCACCATGCTTCACCGTAGGAATGGTATTGGCCAGCTGATGAGTTGTTCCTTGTTTCCTCCAGACGTGATCGCTTTGTATTCAATATTGGTTTTATCACACCAGAGAATCTGAGTCCTTTAGGTGCCTTTTGGCAAACTCCAAGCCTTTTGAGTCTCATAGCATAGTGTCTGAATACCTATGTAAATAAGGTATTTCTGTTTTTCATTTTTAATACATTTGAAAAAATATTATGGGGTATTGCGTGTAGATTGAAGATATATTTTTAAAATTTCATCCAGTCTAGAATACGGCTTTAACGTAACAAAATGTGGAAAAAGTGAAGGGGTCTGTTTGAGTACTTTTCAAATGCAGTATATTCCAGTCCTCTCATGAATGTACATTTTGCCTACATGAGCAATACTAAATGCAGAGTAAGTTAACATTGGTCAAAATTGTTTATTTCAGTTCTGCATGTTTTGGGCTACAATATAGGTCTAAAAGGGGCCTAAAATGGCCACATTCATCATGATTTTCTCAAATGGTTTGTGATACAAATGTAAAAAAAACATTTTAAATATCATTCCTCCCTATAGACTGGTTGGTTTTTTAGCAACAAAACCAACTCGTGCACAACTATGGGGCAAGACAGACTGTTGGCTTAGATTGTTGACAGCATGTTAACTATATTTTGTCTGCAAATGTTTATTGAAAACAAATACATTTGCACAATTAGCACTTGTTGTCTCTCAAATGCGTCGTTACAGTTGTTGATTATCTAGCTAGCAAGTTTTTTGCCATATTAGCATAGACATGACACGAGTCAAAGTACCTCAAAACAAGACATGGTATCAAAACACCTACAATTCCCCAGGTGGCAGCTTCATGTCATTGTTGCTAGCTATCTGACCATTCAGAATCATAACACATGGCCTTCTGCCTTATCGACATGTGAGCTTCAATTTCGTTACGTTATCAGCCAACCCGTCTATGAAGTTTTTTTGAGAATTTCCAGAACAATCTGTAAAAGTTTTCAGGCCCCCCCCCCCCCCTTTGTCCTCTCTCAATCCCAACACCCCCACTCTGTCGGGCTTATGACCATAGAGCCCTTTTTTCTGCTCTACTTGCCCCTTTTGCCCATGTATTATTAAGGTCTCCCAAACCCTCCAGGGAGAATACAATGGATCCAGTCTAGCAGAAGCCACTTCTCCAGGCCTTGCGTAACTTGACAAATGTTTTAAAATAAAAAATCCACAATGCAGCGCCCACTCCTCCTACCTCGTATTGTGTGGGCCCAAACTCATCCTCCCTCTCCCTCACAGCCCCCCTCAGATCCAGCTAACAAGGCTGTTGCCGTACAGTCCTTTGCAGTGCTTTGCTTTTTTCCCTCCGTCGGCCCCAGAGTTATTTAAAGGCCTCGTGTCAGTGTCATTAAGCCTTGGGACCCTTAGCAGTACCACCAAAGTAGACCAAGCCATACTGAGACGCTGAGGAAGGTCAATGATTTACTGGGTAACTATATAGCTGAGTGGGTAACAGTATAGCTGGGTATCACTCCAGCAGCACCCTCACCATGTGAGCGGAGTATATATTCCATTGCTGGACTTGTGACATCGGGTACCTGATGTCACAAGTCCACCCTAGAGATGTCAGAGGGTTACCCTATCAACAGCTGTGTATGGGAGAGGCAGCTGTCTCAACTTCAACTCTAATCTGTGTGTCGACACTCTCCAAGACCAGAGATTGACACACCAAAACTGGTCAAGATAAGCTACACATTGCCCTTCATTGGTTAGAGAGAGGGACTGGTGGTCACACCCGCCTGAGTGTGACACTCCAGATGGTTTCTCTTTTATGAGAGTAGCTTACCTTCGAGTTCAACACACACTTTTCACTGTTGTGGTCTTGGGTAGGACACTGTGACAGTGTTATGCACTTTGTAAGTAAAAGTGAATAATAACTCGCTGCACTGTGATTATAAAACTCTTAAAAAAACATAGGGTCTTACCTAGGGTTGAATGGCGGGAACCTGGTTACCAGGATTTACCGCCCAAATCATTCCCCTTTTCCCTGGATAAATAACTGCGAGAAACCGGAAAATTATCATAAATGATTTATATGAACAGCATGGCATAAAATTGAACTTTTTTAAATGATATGCTATGTCTAAATCTGGCTTCTCTTCCTTCTGATGAATCAATGCTCAGGGTGGTGCCGACAGCCTGTCTCAGTATGGACTGCAGTTCACAATGCATGTAGTTTTCTTGAGACATGTAGGCCTATGTTTGCTGCAGCATAGCCTATGCCAGACGCTTTCTTTCTCCTAGAGATAAACGTACTTTGGTGCAAAAAGTGCAAATCAATCCCAGAACAACAGCAAAGGACCTTGTGAAGATGCTGGAGGAAACGGGTACAAAGTATCTATATCCACAGTAAAACAAGTCCTCTATCGACATAACCTGAAAGGCCGCTCAGCAAGGAAGAAGCCACTGCTCCAAAACCGCCATCAAAAAGCCAGCCTATGGTTTGCAACTTCACATGGGGACAAAGATCATACTTTTTGGAGAAATGTCCCCTGGTCTGATGAAACAAAAATATAACTGTTTGGCCATAATGACCATCGTTATGTTTGAAGGAATAAGAGGGAGGCTTCCAAGCCGAAGAACACCATCCCAACCGTGAAGCACGGGGGTGGCAGTATCATGTTGTGGGGGGACTTTGCTGCAGGAGGGACTAGTGCACTTCACAAAATAGATGGCATCATGAGGAATGGAAAACTGTGGATATATTGAAGCAACATCTCAAGATGTCAGTCAGGAAGTTAAAGCTTGGTCTCAAATGGGTCTTCCAAATGGACAATGACCCAAGCATACTTCCAAAGTTGTGGCAAAATAGCTTCTTTTTCCCTGAATGTTAAATACAGCATCCAATTGAACTCACAGGTAATTTGAAAGAAATGTGAATGCGCAATGGCAGTAGGCTATAGCAGTTATATACAGTGCCTTGCGAAAGTATTCGGCCCCCTTGAACTTTGCGACCTTTTGCCACATTTCAGGCTTCAAACATAAAGATATAAAACTGTATTTTTTTGTGAAGAATCAACAAAACGTGGGACACAATCATGATGTGGAACGACATTTATTGGATATTTCAAACTTTTTTAACATATCAAAAACTGAAAAATTGGGCGTGCAAAATTATTCAGCCCCCTTAAGTTAATACTTTGTAGCGCCACCTTTTGCTGCGATTACAGCTGTAAGTCGCTTGGGGTATGTCTCTATCAGTTTTGCACATCGAGAGACTGACATTTTTTCCCATTTCTCCTTGCAAAACAGCTCGAGCTCAGTGAGGATGGATGGAGAGCATTTGTGAACAGCAGTTTTCAGTTCTTTCCACAGATTCTCGATTGGATTCAGGTCTGGACTTTGACTTGGCCATTCTAACACCTGGATATGTTTATTTTTGAACCATTCCATTGTAGATTTTGCTTTATGTTTTGGATCATTGTCTTGTTGGAAGACAAATCTCCGTCCCAGTCTCAGGTCTTTTGCAGACTACATCAGGTTTTCTTCCAGAATGGTCCTGTATTTGGCTCCATCCATCTTCCCATCAATTTTAACCATCTTCCCTGTCCCTGCTGAAGAAAAGCAGGCCCAAACCATGATGCTGCCACCACCATGTTTGACAGTGGGGATGGTGTTTTCAGCTTTGTTGCTTTTACGCCAAACATAACGTTTTGCATTGTTGCCAAAAAGTTCAATTTTGGTTTCATCTGACCAGAGCACCTTCTTCCACATGTTTGGTGTGTCTCCCAGGTGGCTTGTGGCAAACTTTAAACAACACTTTTTATGGATATCTTTAAGAAATGGCTTTCTTCTTGCCACTCTTCCATAAAGGCCAGATTTGTGCAATATACGACTGATTGTTGTCCTATGGACAGAGTCTCCCACCTCAGCTGTAGATCTCTGCAGTTCATCCAGAGTGATCATGGGCCTCTTGGCTGCATCTCTGATCAGTCTTCTCCTTGTATGAGCTGAAAGTTTAGAGGGACGGCCAGGTCTTGGTAGATTTGCAGTGGTCTGATACTCCTTCCATTTCAATATTATCACTTGCACAGTGCTCCTTGGGATGTTTAAAGCTTGGGAAATCTTTTTGTATTCAAATCCGGCTTTAAACTTCTTCACAACAGTATCTCGGACCTGCCTGGTGTGTTCCTTGTTCTTCATGATGCTCCTGAAATGTGGCAAAAGGTCGCAAAGTTCAAGGGGGCCGAATACTTTAGCAAGGCACTGTATTCAGACCCATAACCATCCAGTCTTTGAAGTGAAGTCCTTGTTATTAGAACGATGACCATAAGGACAACAAAACATATTTAATTTAACTGTTGAAAGGAAGGAATGAAGCAACAATAGAGAAAGAGGTAGGCTAATAACATTAGGGGAAATATTATGAACTGTGTGTCTATATCCGTCAGCCGACTAGTTATACAAATAGGCCCTAATTTATATTCCTAAATTAAAATCAAATTCGCTAGCCTATAATTTGTAGACCGCACGTGCTGCACCAGAATCACATGTTCTCTTCTTTATCATGGTTTGAGCGATGTGCAAAATTCCAGTCCATAATAGTAATAGTCATGTATTCAGCTTGCGCTGCACACATACTGCACGCATGCCAGTAGCAACCTGGCAATGTACTGGTCTTGTAGTTTTAAACCATTTGTCTGCTGTGTAGCCACCGCTTCATGCTGTCCGGTCTCAATGGTTGATTATTCAGGGTACAGCAAAGACCACTTTCCACACCGGCAGCAACCCGGCATGTTTTGGTCTCCCGTAAATTGAGTCCTTTTTTAAGCACTCTGGTCAAAGGGCGCATTCCATCACGCCGGCATAATGTCTGTGCTCACGTGGGTGTGGTTACTGACTGGATAAAACTTTATATGAAATACAATTTCTCATTTAGAAGGCTAAAATTTAGAAGGCTAAAAGGCTATCTTTTCACAAATCGTTTCATATTTAATCATTGTTTTACAATATTTAGATGAAACTCTAACGGAAACATGGCAACTTTAAGAGCTTTCACAATGTAGATGTCTGTCTGAATTTATTGTTTGGTGATATCATTATCTGACATGATTGTACTTTAAGTCCCCCCTGACCATTTCCCACATATGTTGTGTTAGGAGTATTGTTTCATTCTCCACTTTTGGATGTTGTAGTTTTGGCAGGAAGAATCTTCTTGTAACAAAAGGGTTCTTTCCCCTCAATACTGCATGGCCATGAAGAGACAGTTCCTGCCAGGTATTTACGACTGTCATTAAACTTGCCAACCCCCATGAGAGGAGGGTTTTGAAACCAAACCTTTGGTTAGCCGGCACCTTTGATCTCCATCCAAGACGGCAAGTCATGACATGCCTAAAGAACTCTGTCCTTACGGTGCCTTTTGGCAAACTCCAAGGAGTGACTTTTGTCTGGCCACTCTACCGTAAAGGCCAGATTGGTGGAGTGCTGCAGAAGAACTCTTGTACAACGCTGTGCACTACTCCTTTCACAGAACAGTGCAAACTAGCTCTAACCAGAATGGAAAGAGTGGTAGGCTCCTGTGCACAACTGAGCAAGAGGACAAGTACATTAGTGTCTAGTTTGAGAAACAGACGACTCGCATGTCCTCAACTGGCAGCTCAATTAAATAGTACCAGCAAAACACCAGTCTTAACGTCAACAGTGAAGAGGCGACTCCGGGATGCTGGCCTTCTAGGCAGAGTTGCAAAGGAAAAGCCATATCTCAGACTGGCCAATAAAAATAAAATATTATGATGGGCAAGAGAACACACACTGACAGAGGAGCTCTGCCTAGAAGGCCAGCATCCCGGAGTCAAAGGATCTGAATACTTTTCAAATGCACTGTATGTATGCTACATCTCGACCAGACAATCAACTAAACAATTTACTAATTGGGTTCAGCACTAACTCCTAAGCCTACCGCATGGTGATGTCACCATGGAAAGCCGAAACTCCCGCCTGCTGATAAGAAGGTTGAATGTAGATTGTATTTTCAGCCAGCAACTATCAGGAAATAATACTGATTACATTTTTCTCCACTTTTACAGTTAGTTTCATCAGCTGGTGTACAATATGATATAAAACACAGGGCAAACAATTTTTACTGCATTTGGCATTTGAGTCGACAGTGCAATTGATCTGTCAGACAATTGCAGTGTTCAGTGGGAGTGGAGGAGCTTGGCTTAATATAATAATAGTGGAAGGTCACAGTCAACACTGTGGTAATAGGAGTCCATACACTATTGGTTGAAGGAGTGAGGAGACCGTAGATGCACGCGGTACAAGGAATCTAATACTGAACCTTGTCTAACCAGGCCCATGCAGCTAGTTGGTTCTGCTGGGAGAGAATTCAAAAGATGTTGTGATGAACAAACAGGCAGTAATGCAGTGTGGAGAAACAACTTCCATCAAAAGAATCCAGCAAACAAGCTGCAACAAACTGACACGTCTATTCTTAGAACCCTGAACTTTTGTTCTCCATGACTTCAATAGAATCTGGGGGAGAAAAAGTGCACACTTTTGGATTTCACTGTACTGCTCCTTCTACAAAACACTCATCATACAAACTGTAACTCCCAGCAACAGCTGTAGACACATCACATGGAGACCATTGAGTCCCTAATTTACACCCTCAATCATACTCTGTGCAACAGGGTCGTATGGTTGTTCTCAAGGTTGCGCTCCAGGAGAATCAAGGAAGAGGCTGGGACCAGGGGACAGTGGCGCAGGGTGCCCAGATAGTGTCTACATGTAATCCACACCAGCCCACTCCAGCACTTGAATGTGTTTTTGCCCCATTAAACTAGACCAGTGTTTCTCAATTCCTGGTTCTAGGGACGCAAAGGGGTGCACCTTTGTTTTTGTCTTAGCACCAATGCACCTGTTTCAAATCATTTGTATAAATTGTAGTAGTGCTGGGGCAATACTACGGTACCCCTAGGTCCCCAGGACCAGTATTAAGAAAGTCTGGACTAGGCTATTGCAGACATGTGGAGGAGGAAGGAAAGAAAGTGGGGGAGAGCCGCAGCAGAGACTGGGTGACAGGAACCATAGCATAATGAGCAGGGTGACTCTCCGCTTATGGTGTCTCACATTTAGCACGCTTGTCTCAGAGTTTAGAGGGTTGAATGGGAAAACAAGTCTGTTGGAATAAATATGTATGCCCACACGGGGTGAGCTCATCTCAATAGCCCAAATTGGCGGCTTCTTCTTGACTCCACATTCTGGACGGAACACCCACAGCAGAGATCAGACCCGGGGAACCGCCACAAAGTAGCAACCGTCCATCACCACTTCCTAGTCTGCTGATCCAACATATAGGCCTAATGACAATGCCTCTTCTCTCCACTCCTGGACCTCATATTACCTGGGACCTGGTAAGCAGTGAACTAAATCAACAATATGGGACTTAAAACAAATAAGTTTGTCATTTACAGTAATACTCTTATCCAGAGTTACTTACAGTAGTGAGTGTATACTTCTTCGTACTGGTCCCTCATGGGAATCAAATCCTACAACCCTGGCATTGCAAGCACCATGCTCTACCAACTGAGCCACACGGGACAAATGGAGAGGCAGGAGGATGTGCTTTGGGCTTCATTTGAAAAACATTAATTTAAGGATCGAGCCTTTTTAGGTGTTGCTATATTACACAATAATGATTAGAATGGTTATATCATACTCTAGCCATGCATACCCCACAAGACATGCCACCAGAGGTCAGTCCCCAAATCCAGAAAAGACTATGGGAGGCCCACAGTACTATAAAGAGACATGACTACTTGGAACTATATTCCGCATCAAGTAACTCATTCAACCAATAACATTTGATAAAAATACAGCTTATGGAACAACGGGGACTGTGAAGCAACAAACAGACACATGCATACAAACGCATGATAACATACGCCCTATACACACGTACACCTGAATTTGTGGTAGTAGAGTAGGGGCCTGAGGGGGCACACAATCTGTTGTGAATGTAATGTTTTTAAAATTGTTAAACTGCCTTAATTGCGCTGGATCCGAGTAAGGCAGCAGCTAATGAGGATCCATAAGAAATAAAAAATACAATCTCGATAGTACTGGCACTGCAGGCATGTAGATTTAACAATCAAATATGTATTTCTGAACACCTCCTATGTCCTACCAAGAGTTGCTGAACATCTTTTCAACTGCAGGCCAGTGCTCAACTATTTTGATGGGCTTGCTCAGGAATACATGTCTTCCCTAGATATTTTAATCTTAGGATAAAGCACACCGTTGTGGTGGGAGATATAGACCTATCATCCTTACCATAAATAATGAATCAACGATTTATGTCTATTGTTGGTAGAGGTGAAGGGAAGGTCTTGATGTCATTTGATTTTCTATGTCTATCAGCAATTTAACAAAGCCCCTAACTAAAGGAAGAAATACATTATCTCCCTTCCCACATCCCCATTCTCCCTTATGTTGTGCTCTCTGTGTTCTCTCTTTGATTAAGAGCCCAACCAGAATTTATCCCAAATCTATTACGCTGCTACAATCCCTCCTGGACACTCAATCATTCTGAAGGGGTGCGGTGTGCTGATAGGGCCCACTCACTGAGAGTGGGAGGAAGAGGAGAGCGAGAGAGAGGAGCTTGAGAGGCAGTGACTAGGACAACGGTGCACACAGATTTCACTGATCACGACTACAGCACAGCGGCTAGGCTATAGTCCAAATGTTCTTAGCGGCACAGCAATGAAGAGCTCTACAACCGAACTGGCAAGTAATGCCACATTTCACAGCTAAAAATATACAATAGTAATGATAGTGTAGAATCTCGCTCTCTGACCAACTACAGCCACTCAACATGACATGCGCAAACCCACCCAGCTGACAAATAAGTGTCTCTGGCCTGTCCCCCTTCACACTCCTGTCCTGGGCAGCAGGGAGCTTAGCCAATCGATGATGCAGCCATATCATAATGACGCCTCTGGGAAGTCACTCCGCAACAACAACCTGTGCTGCTGACACGGACCCTGTAGAGCTGGAAATAGACCTGGCTAGTAGCCTGCCAAGATTGCATGATTATTATACAGCAAAAGCTATGCTACAGTACATAACATTGTCTAACTGCCTAGCCTACTCTCAAGCATGCACTTCTTATAAACACAGGAGGAATAAAAAATAGGCACCACAAAACTACTGTGAGAACAATGTACTGAAAGGGACATTATCATTAAAACTTGATAGACAAGTTTTTCTGTCTTTCTGGCACTTAATTTGTTCTCTGGGGTTGTAGCTAGCTCCAACACTGACAGCTACCACTGCAGGGGGCCAGCAAGGCCTGTGTGTGCACAGTAGCTCTGCCTGCCTGCCAGGCAGTCTATGATGACTACTGACTACTGCACCGATCATCAGACACAGATAAGGGATGCCTTTGAAGCCTGTAATCAAATTGGGGTATCATTGTCTTAAAATAACTTCTACTGAGTTTGGTATAACACTAAACATAGAACTCCCACCGTCTCATTCTGTCTTTCTCTCCATCCAAAATTCTTAGCTCATTGAGACAGTGTGAGGTATGGCTAGTCTGTGTTTGTTACTGCAGTGTGGAGCATGGTAGCGAGACATTGTTGCCATGTTAATGTTGGTCAGCTGGCCGAGAGTTTAATTGAAAAGCGAGGATTAGAGAGGATTGCAATAATTGAGTGAGAGGGCGTGATGGCAGGGAGGCTGTCTTGAGATGGACATAAAAGGGGAGGGGACATTGAGGCAGGGAATAGGGATATATTAGGTTAAGGTCCACCACTGCAAACCATGCGAGCATAGAGTGAAGCCAGCCAGATCAACTAGGGGTCAACTTTTTCAAAACCAAAATAAGAGTAATGCTACAACTGTCTTAGCCTGGCAAAATCTTGTGGAAAGGCTGAGTGTTGGGTTGAACACTGGATCTGTTACTTTTATCATTCCTAGTCCTTGGGACCCGGTTACTGCTTCCCTAACCACAGGAAATACCATTGCCCCTCTTCTCAAGGGACATCAGGGATGTAATCATTAGCATAGCTTACTGTTGTCAATTACAACCCTGAATACCCCATCCATTATAATAATCAAGTCAGTAAATCAGGATTTCTTCATTAGGAAAAATATCACTAGGAAAAAGTGTATGTCAGTTGTGTTCAATGACCCTGAATGCCACTGATCCTCATGAGACTGCACCATACACAGCCCCTCAACTGGCCCTGCAGCCAAGTGGAGCAGAACAGAGAGAAGACCGTAGGAGGGGAGAGGGAGGCCTGCTTACGTAACGTGGCTGTATTGGTGCTGTGTCAGGGCACTGGTCCCAAGGGCTGGATAGGAGTGTATGAGAGAGACAGGCCACTACAGCTTCATCCCAGCAGAGAGGACATGAGAGTTGACAGACCTGCGGAGCATTCAGCGTGAAGCCTCACGTAACAAGGTGTGCAGCGCTGAACTCAACTGAACTACACAGGCCGGGGAATACGTCTGGTGTTAATCCAAGGGTAGAAAAGACAGGGACCGGAATAATCTGTCCCTTCCCCGCAGAACATACCCTCTTCTGCCTGCTTGTGTTTAGCATCACTGAGGCTCCTCCAGGGTAAGACTAGGGTTGAATATTTTCCTGGTATTTTACAAATGTTCCATCCCGAGAATAAATCACTTTTCCACCAGGTAACCCAGGTATTTCCCACCAAAACCGGAAGTGTCATTCAAAAGCATTATAAAGCATATACAGTGCATTCGAAAAGTATTCAGCCCCCTTGACTTTTTCCACATTTTGTTACATTACAACCTTATTCTAAAATGTAGTAAAACAATTTACTCATCAATCTACACACAATATCCCATATTGACAAAGTGAAAATGTGTTTTTAGAAATACCTTACTTACATACACTACCGTCCAAAAGTGTGGGGTCACTTAGAAATGTCCTTGTTATCCATGAATATATTAATTGCAAAATTAATAGGAAATATAGTCAAGATGTTGACAGGGTTATAAATAATGATTTTTAAAAAATGTAAACAATTGTGTCCTCCAAACTTTACTTTCATCAAAGAATCCTCCATTTGCAGCAATTACAGCCTTGCAGGCCTTTGGCATTCTGGTTGTCAATTTGTTGAGGTAATCTGAAGAGATTTCACCCCATTCTTCCTGAAGCACCTCCCACAAGTTGCATTGGCTTGATGAGCGCTTCTTACGTACCATACGGTAAAGCTGCTCCCACAACAGCTCAATAGAGTTGAGATCCTGTGACTGGTGGCCACTCCATTATAGACGGAATACCAGCTGACTGCTTATTCCCTAAATAGTTCTTGCATAGTTTGGAGCTGTGCTTTGGGTCATTGCCTTGTTGAGGAGGAAATTGGCTCCAATAATTAAGCGCCTTCCACAGGGTATGGCATGGTGTTGCAAAATGGAGTGCTAGCCTTCCTTCTTCAAGATCCCTTTAATCCTATACAAATCTCCCACTTTACCACCACCAAAGAACAGATGTCGTCAAGCACTCCTCCAGCACATTTTCATGTTTTTCTCTGTCTCACAAATGTTCTTCTTTGTGATCCAAACACCTCAAACTTAGATTTGCCTGTCCATAACACTTTTTCCAATCTTCCTCTGTCCAGTGTCTGTGTTCTTTTGCCAATCTTAATATTTTATTTTTATTGGCCAGTCTGAGATGTGGCTTTTTCTTTGCAACTCCACCTAGAAGGCCATCATCCTTGAGTCGTCTCTTCACTGTTGACGTTGAGACTCGTGTTTTGCTGGTACTATTTAATGAAGCTGCCAGTTGAGGATTTGTGAGGTGTCTGTTTCTCAAACTAGACACTCTAATGTACTTGTCCTCTTGCTCAGTTGTACACAGGGGCCTCCCACTCTTTCTATTCTGGCCAGTTTGCACTGTTCTTTGAAGGGAGTAGTACAGTGTTGTATGAGATCTTCAGGTTCTTGGCAATTTCTCACGGGGAATAGCCTTCATTTCTCAGAACAAGACTAGACTGACAAATTTCAGAAGAAAGTTCTTTGTCTCTAGCCATTTTGAGCCTGTAATCGAACCCACAAATGCTGATGCTCAACTAGTCTAAAGATGGCCAGTTTTATTGCTTCTTTAATCAGGACAACAGTTTTCAGCTGTGCTAACATAATTGCAAAAGGGTTTTATAATGATCAAATTAGCCTTTTATAATGATAAACTTGGATTAGGTAACACAGCATGCCATTGGAACACAAGAGTGATGGTTGCTGATAATGGGCCTCTGTACTCCTATGTAGATATTCCATAAAAAATCTGCCATTTCCAGCTACAATAGTAATTTACAACATTAACAATGTCTACACTGTATTTTTGATCAATTTGATGTTATTTTAATGGACAAAAAATGTGCTTTTCTTTCAAAAGCAAGGACATTTCTAAGTGACCCCAAAATGTTGAACAGGTGTGTGTGTGTATATACATACACACACACACACACACACACACACATACATACATACATACATACATACATACATACATACATACATACATACATACATACATACATACATACATACATACATACATACATACATACATACATACATACATACATACATACATACATACATACATACATACATACATACATACAGTTGAAGTTGGAAGTTTACACACACCTTAGCCAAATACATTTAAACTCCACACAAATAGTGTGTGTGTGTGTGAAAATACACTTTTAAAAATGTCTACCAATCGATTGGTTGATAGAACAGACTACTTTCGGGTCAACCATTTTTGTGGGGAGTTATACTGATTTTCATGCCATCGTACCGTTCTTCTGCCAACTCGCGATTTACGGTATTAACTGCATAGCACACAAGGGAGCGCTAAGACAACAAAAAAATGATCCTATTGGGCGTCTTTATTACCAAAATGCTCAACATGGAGAGACTCACCGATAAATTTAGAACTCTATGGACTTTACAATGAACACATGATTGGCTGCTGTTCTGGGGAACTACGGTGAGCTTCATAGTGAAAAATAATGTGACAGACTAAATGAAAAGCAGATAGCGGTTTATCTCCTAACGTATTGCAAAAGTCGTCTGCAGATATTTAATTAAAAAGTAGCTCAAAATATTCCAATGTATTCAAAAACGTCAAATGGTTTCAGCGGTATTGACGGTATATGAAAACCATCCCGTGGGTATTTCAAAATACCCCGGTTATAGATCAATAAGAGTTCCAAACCTCTCTGCCAATAACGGCTAGTTTCCCCCTCCCCACTCAGACCACTCACAGACAGTCCTAGTAAAAGTCTTGCTTGGGATAGTTTTTTTGTTACATTTCTTGCCCATTTTAATGGCAGTCTATTGCAGTAAGGTACTTAATTGTTACCCAGAAATGATTTGATATAGGTATAAAAACAACTGCATTGGGCCTGTAACACCTCATGTAGGCAGTCATTGAATACAGGCTATGTTCTATCTCTGTATTGTTATTCATTCTTACTGATGTAATGAAATGATTCAAATGAATAAATATGCCCAGAATAATTTATTTTCAGTTAATGGCGGTTGCCATGTTTGAGTGGGATCTAGGGAGAGACAACAATGCAGCGAACTCAGCTGTAATTCGCCTGTGACACTCCTGGCTTAGACATGCATCAGGGCAGATAAAGTTACATAATAAATATTTCATGCCCCGTTGCCCAACCCATGTGAGAGCAGTCCCCTGGTCTGGGGCCAGTGGCCATTCTGCAGCACTGAGCATTCAGCCTACTCCTGAGCCTCGCTCATCTGACTCGACCAAGTTTAACTACTTGCCGCTCACTGAACTACCGGACTTGACTGGATCACACTGGACCTGAGCTGGACAACCCTATACCTGACTGGACTTGACTGAGTCACACTGAACCTGACTGGACCACCATGAAGTAGGCCTACACTCTGCCATAGTGACTTAGCCATGCTGGAGCAGGGAAGTAGATGAGAAGTGGATTAAAAATACACTAGCCAGCCTCTCTTATGACAGCAGCTGTAGACACTGAGAGTCTCCCTCTCTTGGCCCCCTCATCTCTTCACCCCCCCTCTATCTCTCCTGCACTCGCTAATGTAGCTCTCTCAATATTCCTCTCGATAGCATCTCTCCATATCCCTCCCTCCCTTTCTCTTTCTCCTCTTCTCCTCCCTGTGCTCACTCTGCCTCTTTGCCATGCGCGAGGCATACACATGTAAGTTTAATCCGGGAGGGATGGGAGTCTGAATGAGAGGTTGCCCTCTGATTGACACACAGATCTGCTGAGTATTCACACAACCAGGACAGCTGTTGCTGGGAACTTATTGTAAAGGAACAGAATTTTACCTCCTGGAATAGTTAATATCCTCTTGCCTCTGTCTCTTTGTGCTGATGTCTCCAGTCTCAGATCTTTGCAGCGCGAGGTGTTATCTGCAGCACTGAGCTCCAGATTAAAAGGAAAGCCTCTGATTCCTACAGAAAGCGTAAGTGATACAGACGCATGAGCCGAGGATAAGCCAGTCGGGACTGCAAAGGAAGATTCATTAAACTGCTTCACTCTTCATGGGACGCTGTACTTTTTTTTTGGAGGGCGCATCTTCGTCTGTTTTTGTGTCTGTGCCGGGACCGGGACGGTGTTCATGTGCCTGCAGTCTACAGCTGTCGGGTGTTGTTTTCTGAAGAAGACGGAGCACACAGGTTGAGGCAGTGTTGAAGCAGGACACCCTCTGTAGGAGACAACTCTCCTCGCTCCTCTCCTTTTCTCTGCAGACATAGCTGCCCACCCTGACAGCTGGGGGTGTTGGTGTGCTCTGTGCACAGATAGCTTGACCTGACCAAGAGACTGTCCAGACGTCTTGTCGAGGCATCTTGTCGTACAGACTGACCCACCACAAGCTCTAACCAGAGCACCTTAAGCCATTCCAGGTGGCTCCCAGTCCCAGCCAGGATGCAGGTGTCGTTAGTGTGTACGGATCACAATCGTGGAGGGGTGAGCCGCAGTACAGAGGAACGGCTCAACCACCGCCAGAATGCCAACAGCCCCAACACAGGCACCCGCAGCAAGTTCAGGGCTGTGGCCATGGTGGCCCGTAGCCTTGGACAGGTCACTGTCCAGAGCCAGCCCACATCCAGCGACCAGAGCATACGCACCGGCATGAAGTATAGGTAGGACAGACTGCATGACGTATAGGTAGGACAGACTGCATGACGTATAGGTAGGACAGACTCCATGACTTATAGGTAGGACAGACTGCATGACTTATAGGTAGGACAGACTGCATGACTTATAGGTAGGACAGACTGCATGACTTATAGGTAGGACAGACTGCATGACTTATAGGTAGGACAGACTGCATGACGTATAGGTAGGACAGACTGCATGACGTATAGGTAGGACAGACTGCATGACTTATAGGTAGGACAGACTGAATGACGTATAGGTAGGACAGACTGAATGACGTATAGGTAGGACAGACTGAATGACGTGTATGTAGGACAGACCATATGAATTATAGGTAGGACAGACTGAATGACGTATAGGTAGGACAGGCTGAATGACGTATAGGTAGGACAGACTGAATGAAGTATAGGTAGGACAGACTGAATGAAGTATAGGTAGGACAGACTGCATGACGTGTATGTAAGACAGACCATATGAATTATAGGTAGGACAGACCGAATGACGTATACTGCAGGTAGGAAATACTGTATGAAGTATACTGCATGTAGGAAAGACTGTATGAAGTATAGGTAGGACTAGGGTTGCAAAGGGAGGGTATATTATTTTAAACTTTAAGTTTACCAGTAAACTACAAGAATTTTGGTATCACCTCTAGTGGCCCTTTTGGGTACTTCAGATTATCACAAGTGTCTAATTATCTCTGGCCCTCAGTGTGGCCTTATCACATGTAAAATATGAAATAATTAAATAAGATGATTTTAAAATAAACAAATAGAATGACAAAGCTGTAAAACATCCTAAATATAAACCACAAACTTAGTGAATATCTTTGGTGTTCAATATGAGGGTTTTATTTATTATACCTGAACTTCAATTAAATGCAGTCTCAAATAGCCACCTGTCCCTTTTTAATAGCCCGGCAATGGCATACACTTCTGAAAATAAACGCGCGTTTCAAATAATCGTCTGGTCTAAATGAATTATTTACGAGATTACCATGAATTGTTTACGAGGTTTAATGTTTGATTTGTTCCATTAAATAATTCAGTAATGAATAAGAAAAAAATAGGTAGAGACTGCTCGCCACTGGCTGTTAACAGTTGAGAACTGCTAGCTAATTGTCAAGCACAAAAACAGTTCGGACAACTTCGGGAGAACAGGGCCTGATGCATAAAAGGGAATTTTCCCCTTAAAGTTTCCTTAACTTTAAGTCAGTAGCACAAAACATTTTAATGCAAATTTCCTTCTTAAATTAAGTGAAAGTTAAGGGTGCCCATGAGGTCCCTTAAAGCTTTTTGGGCAACCCGACCAAATGCACATAGATATGCCATTCTCATTGAAAGCAAGTCTAAGAAGCGGTAGTTCTGTTCTATGTGCGCTGTTGCTATGCTCCCTGTTCTTAATTTTCGTTTTTGCGTGTTACTTTCGGTTTTGTACACCAGCTTCAAACAGCTGAAAATACTATATTTTTGGTTATGGAAAATATATTTCACAGCAGTTTAGATGGTACAATGATTCTCTACACCAGGCTTTGGCAATTCCAGTCCTCGGAGGCCTGCTTGGTGTCACACTTTTCTCCCATCCCTAGCAAACACACCTGATATAAACTAATTTCATTTTTAACTGAAGATCATGATCAGTTGATTATTGGAGTCAGGTGTGTTAGCTGGGGCTGGGTAAGCTTGTTTTGTCACATAGATACTGAAATTAGGCATACTATTAGAATT
The DNA here is from genome assembly GCF_013265735.2 of Oncorhynchus mykiss. Classification (NCBI taxonomy): domain Eukaryota; kingdom Metazoa; phylum Chordata; class Actinopteri; order Salmoniformes; family Salmonidae; genus Oncorhynchus; species Oncorhynchus mykiss. The sequence continues at coordinate 66,641,154 of NC_048581.1, forward strand.
TTTTAAAACCAGGAAATGGCAGAACGATTTCTGCATGGTGCATCTAAATTCAGTATGGATATAAATCTAAACTGCTTTTGTGGAGGTGAATGTTGCTTTCCTCTGGTTTTGGTTTAAAAGGACAACAGCCAGCTACTTAGCTAAACAATGGAAGGTGCACAATCCATGGCTATAAAGCTAGCTAACTACCTACTCTAAGTTAGCATGATGTGCTAGAAAGTAATAGAAACAAGTTGAGTAAAACATGACTAAAATAAATGCAATTTATTATCTTCTGAATCAATTTGTTTCTCCTGTTTTAAATGTAAAAGTTCTATCTTGATAAATGCGATCTCTGACAAATGTTCAGTCTGAATCAGGTCGTCTCCATGGTAACCAGAGATTCTTTCTGCGGTATATACTTTCAAACTTCCCTTAGGTAAGGGAAAATTATTCCTTAAAGTAAACCCTTAAGGGAAACATTTAAGATGTTTTATGAAACCGGGCCCAGACCCCTAGAAATCGGCAGTGGCAAAATTAGCTGGTGAAAGTAAGATTGCTGAAAATACACAGTCAAAGAGGAGAATAATTATTCTGTCAAGGAAAAGTTTTGTGTTGTGTTGAGTGAATTAAGAAAATTAATTGAAGTTTTACGTTATGTCAATATAGATTTTTTTGTCATTATTTTGGCGTCAAACTGGTGCCAGTTGTGGAAGAAGTTAATAGTTGGGAGAGTTACACAGTTAGTTGGGGTGGCAGGGTAGCCTAGTGCAGCCTAGTGTTGGACTAGCAACTTAAAGGTTGCAAGTTCAAATCCCCGAGCTGACAAGGTACAAATCGGTCGTTCTGCCCCTGAGGCAAATCGGTCGTTCTGCCCCTGAGGCAGTTAAACCCTCCCTAGGCCGTCATTGAAATGTTCTTAACTGACTTGCCTTGTTAAATAAAGGTACAGTGGGGCAAAACATTATTTAGTCAGCCACCAATTGTGCAAGTTCTCCCACTTAAAAAGATGAGAGAGGCCTGTAATTTTCTTCATAGGTACACTTCAACTATGACAGACAAAATGAGGGAAGAAAATCACATTGTAGGATTTTTTATGAATTTATTTGCAAATTATGGTGGAAAATAAGTATTTGGTCACCTACAAACAAGCAATATTTCTGGCTCTCTTAAGTGTGCTTTGAATTCTAAAAAAATCACAGACAGTAGCACCAGCAAAGAACCATCACACCACCCCCTCCATGCTTCACGGTCACCTACTCTTCGTCTCACAAAGGCACAGCAGTGGGAACCAAAAATCTCAAATTTGGACTCATCAGACCACAGGACAGATTTCCACCAGTCTAATGTCCATTGCTCGTGTTTCTTGGCCCAAGCAGGTCTCTTCTTCTTATTGGTGTCTTTTGTAGTGGTTTCTTTGCATAAATTCAACCATTATGGTCTGATTCACGCAGTCTCCTCAGTTGATGTCTGTTACTTGAACTCTGAAGCATTTATTTGGGTTGCAATCTGAGGTGCAGTTAATTGCCTGAGGTTGGTAACTCTAATGAACTTATCCTCAGCAGCAGAGGTAACTCTGAGCCAGTTTTATCATAGCGCTTGATGGTTTTTGCGACAGTTTTTGAGACAGCATTTGAAGAAACTTTCAAAGTTCTTGAAATGTTCCAGATTGACTGACCATTATGCCTTAGTGATGATGGACTGTCATTTCTCTTTGCTTATTTGAACTGTTCTTACCATAATATGGACTTGGTCTTTTACCAAGTAGGGCTCTCTTTTGTATACCTGTATACCACCCCTACCTTGTCACAACACAACTGATTGGCTCAAATGCATTAAGAAGGAAAGAAATTCCACAAATTAACTTTTAATAAGGCACACCTGTTAATTGAAATGCATTCCAGGTGACTACCTCATGAAGCTGGTTGAGAGAATGCCAAATGTGCACAAAACTGTCATCAAGGCAAAGGGTGGCTACGTTGAAGAATCTCAAATATAACATATTTTGATTTGTTTAGCAACGTTTTAGGTTATTACATGATTCCATATGTGTTATTTTATAGTTTTGATATCTTCACTATTATTATACAATGTAGAAAATAGTAAAAATAAAGACAACCTTCGAATGAGTAGGTTTGTCCAAATGTTTGACTGGTACTGTATATGAATACATTTTTTACAAGTTATTTAAGTATAAATTACCAAGTTACGATAGATTGACAGATTTTCTGTTAATTACCAAACTTAATAAAGGTTTTGGTAACTTTGGGAAATTACCGGTAGCTTTGCAACCCTAGGAAGGACAGACCATAGACCACAGGTGTCAAACTAATTCCACGGAGGGCCAAGTGTCTGCAGATTTTCTCTCCTCCCTACTTGATTTATGAATTAGTCACTAATTAGTAACTAACTCCCCACACCTGGTTGTCTACAGCTTAATTTAAATGAGAAAAAAAAAACCTGCAAACACTATGCCCTCCATGGAATGAGTCTGACACCCCTGCCATAGGAACAGACCATAGTCACTGTAGACCTGATACAGAATGTGGGTAATGACATTAGGATAGACTTAATTACTGGGTGAAAGCACATTATGGAAGATCGAAACATGGATATCTGATGGTGATTTAACAAAAATGGGACTATGGTATATAGATAATGTATGTTTACTGGTATCAGATTGCATACAGGAAGAAGGGTTTCATGCTGAGTTTTTTTCCCCCCTTTACTGCTCCTTTTGCATAATTATTAATAGATTACATGCCATCCTCTAAATGTTGTATGGATATGATTGATGTGAATTGGAATTGCTCAGACATATTTGAATTGATGGATATGCATAACACAGCACAAATCATTCATATTGTTATGTTTCTGGTCTGTTCTGTATTTGGCAGTGAGCAGTATATGAAAATCAGGCTTGTCGGTACAATTATTCTTCAAACAGCTCCTTACTCTAAAATGTCATGTGCTGCCTTCTAAAGCTTTAATAGTTTGGGATTGATGGTAGTTGTTCTCTTAAATGATGATAACCTAATTTTCCCCCGGCAACCTATATTAATAATTATTCTGTACACAGTGGACTGCAGCCTGAACTTCTCAGTAAAGATCAGTCCATCATCAGCAACTCTCTGTTCTAGTGGTTTGAATAAGATGTAAAAATATTTTCAACTTATCAACTGTCACCTAGACTCCATTAGTTCTGTTCTATGTTAGGCTGTATTTAAGACTCAAAAAGGAAGCTGAGCTGTGTTTCTATTATAACAGAACAGAGCCACGAATGGACCTATTTAGTACAAAAGTCTACTGTGTTCTTAAAAATAAAAAAAATAGATGGCAAACTATTCACATTTTAAAGGTGGTATTTACTTGCATAAACACATGGCAAATGGTTTGTGTGAGGTGAATAATTAGTCATTACAGCTTCTTCATATAAGCTGACAGTACTTGGAAAGCTAGGGGGGGGTGGTTGTCAAATGAAATGCCTTAAACCCACAGTCTAGGCTAAATGTCTATGGCTTCCTTAAGTTAAATTGATCTGGGATTGATCTGCATTGCAGGTGAAAGAGCATCCCTTTTGCATTGCTGCAGCACTCAGATAAACTGCAGATGTTTGCAGGAACAGGAGGAGTCTTTGTTAAGCTCAGTGTTTCAGGATATTCTTATTTACCAATCCTCAACTTCCACTCTAGCTGCTTCTGAATATCAGTCCACTGTTTAGCAATTGCTTTCACTGCAATTAAGATGGGAGGGTGCACTGAACTTATATGAACGGGCCAGATGTTAAATGGACCCGATTTTCAAAGTCTGAATGTGCAGAAGCAGCGCTCTTATCTGATATGCTGATATGCTGGCCTTCCATGGTGACATCACCATGCAGTAAATTAGTTAATAGACCAATAAGAAAGAGTTCCTAACCTCTGCCAATAACAGCTACTTTTCAGTTTTCCCCTCCCTACTCAGACCACTCCCAGACAGTCCTAGCTAAATTCTTGCTTGCCCTTATCTTCTAAGAATATTTTTTTTGTTTTCTTTCAAATTAAATGGTCAAAAATAATAACAGTAAGGTAATTGTTATCCAGAAATGATTTGATATTGAGATTATTTTCTTTTTAAAAGGCTGCATTGGACCTTTTGATGATATTGAATGAGTGGACATGGGCTCAGCTCAAGGCTTTTGTGTGTGTGTGCGCACGTGTTGAGCATTTCCTGGCTGTGAACATGTTTTTGATTGTGTGCGTGTGTGTAGCGTAGCGTAGTGTTAGCCCTGTGCCCAGGAGGGTGCAGGCTGGGCTACTCTGTGCTCTTGTCAGTGTGCATTTCCCTGACGTGCCCCTTGACGCAAATTCTCCAGTGCTACAGAGCAGAGAACTGGGCCACTACACTCTCCAATTTCACATTTCAGCACAGGACCCAATGTACATGGGAGACCCCTCGCTCTGTGTTACAACAGAGGCGTATGGGTCACACTGCAGCTAATTTCAATTCTGTTTAATTTGTATTTTCCTTCTGCAAAATCATCTCACAGGGGATCAAACAGTGCCTCACTACTGAAACTCCTAAAAGAAACACAAGCTTTCCAAGCATAATTAAATTATGTTTCTACTCATTAAGCACAGAACCCATGGAGTCAGTCTGTAGTCCTCTCTAGTGGGTTGAATGTGTAATGTGGGGGGACAGACAGGTGTGCTGATGGAGACCCAGGCCAGGTGAAATTAAACCATAAAGATGGAGGAAGAACAGTTTTATACCATTGTCCGGCTAACCTGTGCTTGACCATGACTGGAGAAGAATGTTCGACTTGGCCACATGCCTATAGACCTCCTAGCTATGGTAGTGTACCTGGCCGTAGGCGTTTCTTTTTTTTGTCTGCCTGCACTTGATAGAACATTCCATGTTCAGTTGAGGGTAGAGGATATCATGTCCATGACTTCATATTGAATTCAACCTTGTTTGCACGGGTCAGTTCTTTCCCACTTCAATGTTTAACTGTTATAGACCTATATCCATCCTGCCCTGCCTCTAAAATCTTCGAAAGCCAAGTTAATAAACAGATTACTGACCATTTCAAATCCCACCGTACCTTCTCCGCTGTGCAATCAGGGTTCCAAGCTGGTCACAGGTGCACCTCAGCCACGCTCAAGGTACTAAACGATATCATAACCGCCATCGATAAAAGACAGTACTGTGCAGTCATTGACCTGGCCAAGGCTTTCGACTCTGTCAATCACTGTATTCTTATCGGCAAATTCAATAGCCTTGGTTTCTCAAATGACTGCCTCGCCTGGTTCACCAACTACTTCGCAGACAGAGTTCAGTGTGTCAAATTGGAGGGCCTGTTGTCCGGAAATCTGGCAGTCTCTATGGGGGTACCACAGGGTTCAATTCTCGAGCTGTATATATCAATGATGTCGCTCTTGCTGCGGGTGATTCCCTGATCCACCTCTACGCAGACGACACCATTCTGTATACATCTGGCCCTTTGGTCACTGTGTTAACTAACCTCCAAACAAGCTTCAATGTCATACAACACTCCTTCCGTGGCCTCCAACTGCTCTTAAACACTAGTAAAACCAAATGCATGCTTTTTAACCATTCGCTGCCCGCACCAGCCCGACTAGCATCACTACCCTGGACGGTTCTGACCTAGAATATGTAGACAACTACAAATACCTAGGTGTCTGGCTAGACTGTAAACTCTCCTTCCAGATTCATATTAAACATCTCCAATGCAAAATCAAATCTAGAATCGGCTTTCTATTTCGCAGCAAAGCCCCCTTCACTCACAATGCCAAACTTACCATAGTAAAACTGACTATCCTACGGATCCTCAACTTCGGCGACGTCATCTACAAAATAGCTTCCAATACTCTACTCAGCAAACTGGATGCAGTCTATCACAGTGCCATCCGTTTTGTTACCAAAGCCCCTTATACCACCCACCACTGCGACCTGTATGCTCTAGTCGGCTGGCCCTCGCTACATATTCGTCGCCAGACCCACTGGCTCCATGTCATCTACACGTTTATGCTAGGTAAAGCTCCGCCTTATCTCAGCTCACTGGTCACGATAACAGCACCCACCCGTAGCACGCGCTCCAGCAGGTATATCTCACTGGTCATCCCCAAAGACAACACCTCGTTTGGCCGCCTTTCCTTCCAGTTCTCTGCTGCCAGTGACTGGAACGAATTGCATAAATCGCTGAAGCTGGAGACTTATATTTCCCTCACTAACTAGCTATCTGAACAGCTAACCGATCGCTGCAGCTGTACATAGTCCATCTGTAAATAGTCCACCCAATCTACCTACCTCATCCTCATGTTTTATTTACTTTTCTGCTCTTTTGCACACCTGTATCTCTACTTGCACATCATCATCTGCTCATTTTTCACTCCAGTGTTATCTGCTAAATTGTAATTACTTCACTACTATGGCCTATTTATTTCCTACCTCCTCACGCCATTTGCACACACTGTATATATACTTTTTTTCTATTGTGTTATTGACTGTACACTTGTTTATTCCATGTGTAACTCTGTGTTGTTTGCTTCGCACTGCTTTGCTTTATTTTGGCCAGATCGCAGTTGTAAATGAGAACTTGTTCTCAACTAGCCTACTGGGTTAAATAAAGGTGAAATAAAAATACAATTTAAATTAAATGCCGTGATCTGAAGATAACAGATCCATCCCTGGGGGCAGCAGGCTGTTCACTTGAGGTTGACCTCCCCATGGAATTAATAAGTCAATGATGGCATAATGGGTGAACTAGCACCTATGTTGAGTGTACCCATGTCAGGGAGTAAAAGAAGGAAGTGTACCCTTCAATCTGTTCTGTGATTTGATGAGTCAACTCAAGACATTTCCAAAAATTAATTCCATTGCATGAGCCACATGAGTTAAAATCATTTTAATTAACATTCTAAAATACCATGGACGTTATTGTGTCACAATACCAGGTGAGGATGATGTCTCCGATGTAACGCACAGCGTTGAGATTGCCTGCAATGACAACAAACTCAGTCCGATGATGCTGTGACACATCGCCCCAGATCATGACGGACCCTCCACCTCCAAATTGATCCTGCTCCAGAGTACAGGCCTCGGTGTAACGCTCATTCCTCCAATGATAAACGTGAATCCGACCAACTCCCCTGGTGAGACAAAACCGCGACTCGTAAGCAAAGAGCACTTTTTGTCAGTCCTGTCTGGTCCAGCGACGGTGGGTTGTCTGGTGAGGATCTGCATTACAACAGGCTTACAAGCCCTCAGTCCAGCCTCTCTCAGCCTATTGCGGACAGTCTGAGCACTGATGGAGGGATTGTGCGTTCCTGGTGTAACTCGGGCAGTTGTTGCCATCCTGTACCTGTCCCACAGGTGTGATGTTCAGATGTACCGATCCTGTGCATGTGTTGTTACACGTGGTCTGCCACTGCGAGGACAATCAGCTGTCCGTCCTGTCTCCCTGTAGCGCTGTCTTAGACATCTCACAGTACGGACATTGCAATTTATTGCCCTGGCCACATCTGCAGTCCTCATGCCTCCTTGCAGCATGCCTAAGGCACGTTCACACAGATGAGCAGGGACCCTGGGCATCTTTCTTTTGGTGTTTTTCAGTCAGTAGAAAGGCCTCTTTAGTGTCCTGAGTTTTCATAACTGTGACCTTAATTGCCTACCGTCTGTAAGCTGTTAGTGTCTTAATGACCGTTCCACAGGTGCATGTTCATTTTTTATGGTTCATTGAACAAGCATGGGAAACATTGTTTAAACCCTTTACAATGAATATCTGTGAAGTTATTTGGATTTTTATGAATTATCTTTGAAAGACAGGGTCCTGAAAAGGGGACGTTTCTTTTTTTGATGAGTTTATGTCACCTAGTTGCTAGAGGGAGTATACAGCATTGAGTGTGTGAACTGGTGTTGTTAGCATCTCTGCCTTTTAGTTTCATATGGATTGATTTGAGACGGGTACAGCCAGCAAGCAGACGCTACCTAGCTAACTTTCATGCACATTTCGAACTTCATAAATACGGATTCTACCGGCACAGAACACCTTAGCTAGCTAGTGAAAACTTGCTCATGGGAAAAAGTCAATATTAGCTACAGGTTTAAGGTTTTGGTAAGATTAACTCAGACTATTTTGAGGATGAATGGTGGTTCAGTGGATGATGTCACCTTTGGTAACATTTTCGAATGTTAAGACCGCATATTGTTGCCAAACTTTATTTTTAGCTATCCCATGAGTGTTTGTGAGTTATCAGACAGATCTGATTTGATACAATGGAGTGTACCCATGAGTTTATCAGTCAAATTGTCATGGTTAGATGCTTCCAAGCATATTCTATTCATTCTTTTTCTATGGATCTTCTTCTCCCCTGCCCACAAGGCCAAGCAAAGCATCCAAGTGCAACAATGTTCACCAGAGTCTGAGCTTCTCCCTTATGTGACAGTGGGCCTGTATGACATGACTGATTAATATCGCCACCTCCCCTCACTACTACCCAGCCTGTGTCTCATCCTCTTCCCAATGGATTTAGTCAGGCCTGAATTAACACAAAATGGCTTACGATTATGTAAAGCAGCCCGTCTCCGCTTCTCAGGGAAACGGTAGAATATCCGACTGGCTGGCAGGGCAGGTAGGTAGTCCGTCCTATAAGATCTAGAGGCCCTCTTTTCTCAGCCCAGCTTCATCTGTTTCTCTCTCTTTTCTCAGCCCAGCTTCATCTGTTTCTCTCTCTTTTCTCAGCCCAGCTTCATCTGTTTCTCTCTCTTTTCTCAGCCCAGCTTCATCTGTTTCTCTCTCTTTTCTCAGCCCAGCTTCATTTGTTTATCTCTTTTCTCAGCCCAGCTTCATCTGTTTCTCTCATTTCTCAGCCCAACTTCATCTGTTTCTCTCTTTTCTCAGCCCAGCTTCATTTGTTTCTCTCACTTTTCTCAGCCCAGCTTCATTTGTTTCTCGCTTTTCTCAGCCCAGCTTCATTTGTTTCTCTCTTTTCTCAGCCCAGCTTAATCTGTTTCTCTCTTTTCTCAGCCCAGCTTAATCTGTTTCTCTCTTTTCTCAGCCCAGCTTCATTTGTTTCTCTCTCTTTTCTCAGCCCAGCTTCATTTGTTTCTCTCGCTTTTCTCAGCCCAGCTTCATTTGTTTCTCTCGCTTTTCTCAGCCCAGCTTCATTTGTTTCTCTCTTTTCTCAGCCCAGCTTCATTTGTTTCTCTCGCTTTTCTCAGCCCAGCTTAATTTGTTTCTCGCTTTTCTCAGCCCAGCTTCATTTGTTTCTCTCTCCTTTCTCAGCCCAGCTTCATCTGTTTCTCTACTCTCTACTCTGGCCACCATCCCCTGGAGGCTGGGCTTAGAAAAGTCCAATGAACAGCAAAGAGGCTGGGACTGAATATCCACAGCCAGACAATGGACCGTTCATTATGTGTTTAAACTCTTGAGTTGACTTTAAGTGGAGGTTATTTGAAGCTGTTTTCTGAAATACAATAAGGTATTTGTGACTTGGGTTTGGATAGGCAAGCAGTAGAGGCTTGTCCCTGTTTTTACATAATTTACTGCAGTGGCCATGTAAATGTGAGGAGGAGCTGACTTGCTTTTCCCTGCAGGATATACAGTGGGGAGAACAAGTATTTGATACACTGCCGATTTTGCAGGTTTTCCTACTTACAAAGAATGTAAAGTCTGTCATTTTTATCATAGGTACACTTCAACTGTGAGAGACGGAATCTAAAACAAAAATCCAGAAAATCACATTGTATGATTTTTAAGTAATTAATTTGCATTTTATTGCACGACAAGTATTTGATACATCAGAAAAGCAGAACTTAATATTTGGTTCAGAAACCTTTGTTTGCAATTACAGAGATCATACGTTTCCTCTAGTTCTTGACCAGGTTTGCACACACTGCAGCAGGGATTTTGGCCCACTCCTCCATACAGACCTTCTCCAGATCCTTCAGGTTTCGGGGCTGTCGCTGGGCAATGCGGACTTTCAGCTCCCTCCAAAGATTTTCTATTGGGTTCAGGTCTGGAGACTGGCTAAGCCACTCCAGGACCTTGAGATGCTTCTTACGGAGCCACTCCTTAGTTGCCCTGGCTGTGTGTTTCGGGTCGTTGTCATGCTGGAAGACCCAGCCACGACCCATCTCCAATGCTCTTACTGAGGGAAGGAGGTTGTTGGCCAAGATCTCGCGATACATGGCCCCATCCATCCTCCCCTCAATACGTTGCAGTCGTCCTGTCCTCTTTGCAGAAAAGCATCCCCAAAGAATGATGTTGCCACCTCCATGCTGCACGGTTGGGATGGTGTTCTTGCGGTTGTACTCATCCTTCTTCTTCCTCCAAACACGGCGAGTGGAGTTTAGACCAAAAAGCTATATTTTTGTCTCATCAGACCACATGACCTTCTCCCATTCCTCCTCTGGATCTCCCAGATGGTCATTGGCAAACTTCAGACGGGCCTGGACATGCGCTGGCTTGAGCAGGGGGACCTTGCGTGCGCTGCAGGATTTTAATCCATGACGGCGTAGTGTGTTACTAATGGTTTTCTTTGAGACTGTGGTCCCAGCTCTCTTCAGGTCATTGACCAGGTCCTGTCGTGTAGTTCTGGGCAGACCCCTCACCTTCCTCATGATCATTGATGCCCCACGAGGTGAGATCTTGCATGGAGCCCCAGACCCAGGGTGATTGACCGTCATCTTTAACTTCTTCCATTTTCTAATAATTGCGCCAACAGTTGTTACCTTCTCACCAAGCTGCTTGCCTATTGTCCTGTAGCCCATCTCAGCCTTGTGCAGGTCTACAATTTTATCCCTGATGTCCTTACACAGCTTTCTGGTTTTGGCCATTGTGGAGAGGTTGGAGTCTGTTTGATTGAGTGTGTGGACAGGTGTCTTTTATACAGGTAACGGGTTCAAACAGGTGCAGTTAGTACAGGTAATGAGTGGAGAACAGGCGAGCCAGAATTCTTACTGGTTGGTAGGTGATCAAATACTTATGTCATGCAATAAAATGCAAATGAATTACTTCAAAATCATACAATGTGATTTTCTGGATTTTTGTTTTAGATTCCGTCTCTCCCAGTTGAAGTGTACCTATGATAAAAAAAATTACAGACCTCTACATGCTTTGTAAGTAGGAATACCTGCAAAATCGGCAGTGTGTCAAATACTTGTTCTCCCCACTGTAGTTAAAGATGAATTGGCTGCCAGGAATTAGGACTGCTGACGGGCTCTGGACACCCAGTGTTATAGTTGTAAAGTTGAAACTGAATCAGTGCCCAGTATAACTAACGGGCAGAGTCTGTGTGTGAACTAAGCAGATGGTGTTTAAATCAAACTGCTGTGTTCAGGTGTGAGCTAGCTATCAGAGATGGAGACGCAACACCACCCTGCTCCCACCTACCTATAAAACTGATTCAGCAGTCCATCTGCATTGGCTGTTTTACTTTAAAGTCTTGTCGTTTTTAGACTGTACCTGAGCAGATGGCAGTGTGGTATTTGTGACAAAAGGAGTGGGTGTGTGTGATTTGGGTGTCCTAACATAAGGACTTCATATTGCACTCCGAGAGGCTCTCCATGGGCTTTACTCCTACTTCAAATCTGTCTCTTTAGAGAGGAACACAGAGCAGGATACTTAGGCCTGTTGTACTGTAGCCACTCTACTCCAGTACCAACACTGATAGGACTGTATACTGCAGCAGCCTCAGCCACATACATAGCCACTTACTGTAAACACCAGCCTATCTTAAATGCACAAGAAAATAACACTTGGCGTCTGTTTGCTAGGGGCATGTTAGGGTGAATTGCCAAACCGTAGAGTAGTCAATTTATTGATGTGTTTGTGTGTGTCTCTCTATATGCATAGAGTTTGTGTCTGAGTAAGTGCACTGTGTGGATGTGTGTGAGAGATGTGCACTGATGGGAGCATGTTTAGGTGAATGGGGAGAGAGCTGTTTTCTCCTTGCCTGACTGAGACAGTTTAATTAGAGCCTGTGCTGCTCTGAGCTGAGCTGCGTGTTTCTGCGTTAGCAGCCCTCTGCTCTCATTTCATCCTCTCTCTAAGCGTGTTATTGTATTTCTTAAACATACTGGAAATGGATGTATTAATCCGTCCTGCTATGCGCTGCAAGGAATAGACATTCAGCTTTCATATCCGTCAGCAAATAGTGTCTTTCACATGCCAATCGCCTTTTCGCTTTCAAATATGTTTGGAGACATTTATGTTGACTATTTTCATCCTGTTTCTTAGGCTACATCCCACTAAAGCACATCTGTATATGTGTCAATATCTAAGCTGATGAAGGAAACAAAGATAGAATTGTGTCATGTTTTCCACATTGTGTGACTAAACTGTTTAGAAAGACCATCTATGTTGGATGATGTTATATACAGTACAGCGGCTTACATTTGTAAATTAGTAGTGATATTTTTATATTTTTTGAGGATAGTGTGTCAGTTATGTTGACAATCATCTTGTGTTACTCTCTGTAACATGCCTTTAAACCGTCCATGTGACGTGATTAGTGTTAAATGAATTGGTGCAGAATGGTTTAATAATATAGCATACCATGGGGAGATACTTAGAGGCTTTATTTAATCACAGGAAACGGAATGTAAAGGACAATGGACTGTAAATAGCACATTAAAGGCCCAGTGCAGTAAAAATGATGGTTTTGTATCATATTGTACAACATCTGATTTTAACTTGCACTGTAAAAGTGTGCAACATGTTTGTGTTATTTCCTGATAGTTGAAAATACTTAGGGGTGTACTCACTTTTGTTACCAGCCGTTTAGACATTAATGTCTGTGTGTTGAGTTATTTTGAGGGCACAGCAAATTTACACTGTTATACAAGCTGTACACTCACTACTTTACATTGTAGCAAAGTATCATTTCTTCAGTGTTGTCACATGAAAAGATATACTCAAATATTTACAAAAATGTGAGGGGTGTACTCACTTTTGTGATATACTGTATATATCCAAGAAAGAGTGATGGAGTGCTACATCAGATGACCTGGCCTCCACATACACCCAACCTCAACCCAATTGAAATGGTTTGGGATGAGTGGGACCGCAGAGTGAAGGAAATGCAGCCAACAAGTTCTCAGCATATGTGAGAACTCCTTCAAGACTGTTGGAAAAGCTGTCATCAAGGCAAAGGGTGGCTACTTTGAAGAATCTCAAATATAAAATATATTTTGTAACACTTTTTAGGTTACTACATGATTCCATATGTGTTATTTCATAGTTTAGATGTCTTCACTATTATTCTACAATGTAGAAAATAGTAAAAATATGGAAAAACCCTTGAATAAGTAGGCGTGTCCACTTTTGACTGGTTGTGTGCGTGTGTGTGTGTGTGTGTGTGTGTGTGTGTAAAATTGTATTTATTTTAACTCAGTCGGGGTCTCGACTTACTGTTGAAATGATTTGATATTGAGATAAAAACTGCATTGGGCCTTTAAAGTATACAGTATATAAGATGATGCATGGTTATCCGTGTTATGAATATTTTAGTTCTACTCTACTGTAAATAGTGTCATATGGCACTAAATTATGCAGTGTGGTCATGATCTGTGCTCTAGTGAGTAAGCTTTTCTGCACCAGTTTTCTTTAGCGTATACAGTTAATCTCATGAATGATCCACCCCTCTCCTGCCTAGGGAAACTGATCCATTTCCACCCCTATGGGCACCTTAACTCAGCCTCTTGAAGTGCCCAGCCCCAGGCAAAGGACAGATCCAGCCTCGGGAATGGAAAGCCTTCTGTGCCTGCAATCTGTTCATTTCCATGTACATGCACCCATCTCTACTACATCAGGACGATAGAGACGGGGCGTATAGTTTTGCATTCAGACCCAGGGTGCATTCTCAGGTAGGATGCTTCTGTTTTTATGCTTGATGTAGGTGGTGTACTCGATGCTCATACAGGCTGAATGGATATTACATAAACACACATACAGTACAAGTCAAAAGTTTGGACACACCTACTCATTCAAGGGTTTTTCTTTATTTTACTATTTTCTACATTATAGAATAATAGTGAAGACATAACAACTATGAAATAACACATATGGAATTATGTAGTAACCAAACAAGTCACACACACAAAAAAAGTCAACAAATCAAAATATATCTTATATTTGAGATTCTTCAAAGTAGCCACCCTTTGCACACTGATGGCATTCTCTCAACCAGCTTCACCTGGAATGCTTTTCAATTAACAGGTGTGCCTTATTAAAAGTTAATTTGTGGAATTTCTTTCCTAAATGCGTTTGAGACAGGCAGTTGTGGTATACAGAAGATGGCCCTATTTGGTAAAAGACCAAGTCAATATTATGGCAAGAACAGCTCAAATAAACAAAGAGAAACGACAGAGGAGACTGTGTGAATCAGGCCTTCATGGTCAAATTTCTGCAAAGAAACCACTACTAAAGGACACCAATAAGAAGAAGAGACTTGTTTGGGCCAAGAAACACGAGTAATGGACATTAGAGCGGTGGAAATCTGTCCTTTGGTCTGATGAGTCCAAATTTGCGATTTTTGGTTCCAACCGCCGTGTCGACACCGAGTAGGTGAACGGATGATCTCCGCATCTCGTGCTGTGCTATTGACACTGTCGGTGATTTATTTAGAATTCAAGGCACATTTAACCAGCATGGCTGCCACAGCATTCTGCAGCGATACACCCTCCCATCTGATGTGCGCTGAGTGGGACTATCATTTGTTTTTCAACAGGACAATGACCCAACACACCTCCAGGCTGTGTAAAGGCTATTTGACCAAGAAGGAGAGTGATGGAGTGCTGGATCAGATAACCTGGCCTCCACAATCACCCGACCTCAACCCAATTGAGACGGTTTGGGATGAGTTGGACCGCAGTGTGAAGGAAAAGCAACCAACAAGTGCTGAGCATATGTGGGAACTCCTTTAAGACTGTTGGAGAAGCTGGTTGAGAGAATGCCAAGCGCACGCTTGGCAATCATCAAGGTGGCTACATTGAATAATCTAAAATATCTTTTGATTTGTTTAACTTTTTTTTTGTTTGCTACATTCTGTATGTGTTATGTCTTCACTATTATTATTATACAATGTAGAAAATAGTAAAAATAAAAACCCTTGAATGAGTAGGTGTGTCAATTTTTTTCCTATTTTGTTGCCTTACAACCTGGAATTAAAATAGATTTTGAGAGGTTTTGTATCATTTGATTTACACAACATGCCTACCATTTTGAAGATGCAAAATATTTATTGTTTGTTTTACAATAAAAAATAAGACAAAAAAAACTGAACTTGAGCGTGCATAACTTTTGCATCAATTACAGCTGCAAGTCTCTTGGGATATGTCTCTATAGGCTTGGCACATCTAGCCACTGGAAATTTTGCCCATTCTTCAAGGCAAAACTGCTCCAGCTCCTTCAAGTTGGATGGGTTCCTGCTGGTGTACAGCAATCCTTAAATCATACCACATGTTCTCAATTGGATTGAGGTCTGGGCTTTGACTAGGCCATTCCAATACATTTAAATGTTTCCCCTTAAACCACTCGAGTGTTGCTTTAGCAGTATGCTTAGGGTCATTGTCCTGCTCTCAAGAATTTCCCTGTATTTAGCACCATCCATCGTTCCTTCAATTCTAACCAGTTTCCCAGTCCCTGCCAATGAAATACATCCCCACAGCAGGATGCTGCCACTACCATGCTTCACTGTGGGATGGTGTTCTCGGGGTTTGTGCCAGACATAGCTTTTTCCTTGATAGCCAAAAAGCTAAATTGTAGTCTCATCTGACCAGAGTACCTTCTTCCTTATGTTTGGGGAGTCTCTCACATGCCTTTTGGCGAACACCAAACATGTTGATAATTTTTTTCTTAAAGCAATGGCACTTTTTCTGGCCACTCTTCTTTAAAGCCCAACTCTGTGGAGTGTACCGCTTAAAGTGGGCCTATGGACAGATACTCCAATCTCCGCTGTGGAGCTTTGCAGCTCCTTCAGAGTTCTCTTTGGTCTCTTTGTTGTCTCTCTGATTAATGCCCTCCTTGCCAGGTCTGTGAGTTTCGGTGGGCGGCCCTCTATTGGCAGGCTTGTTGTGGTGCCATATTCTTTCCATTTTTTTAAATAATGGATTTAATGGTGCTCCGTGGGATGTTTCGGATATTTTTTAATAACCCAACCCTGATCTGTACTTCTCCACTGTACTTCTCCACTTTGTTCCTGACCTGTTTGGAGAACTCCTTGGTCTTCGTAGTTCCGCTTGCTTGGTGGTGTTGCAGATTCTGGGGCCTTTCAGAACAGGTGTGTATGTACTGAGATCATGTGACAGATCATGTGACACTTAGATTGCACACAGGTGGACTTTATTTAATCAATTATGTGACTTCTGAAGGTAATTGTTTGCACCAGATCTTATTACGGGGCTTCATAGCAAAAGGGGTGTATACATATACACGCACCACTTTTCCATTTTTTATTTTTTATTTTTTGAAACAAGTTATTCATTTCACTCCACCAATGTGGACTGTTTTGTGTGTCCATTACATGAAATCCAATATAAATTACAGATTGTAATGCAACAAAATAGGAAAAACACCGAAGGGGTGAATACTTTTGCAAGGCTCTGTTTCTCCTCCTAATATTGTACAATCTGTGTGTCGCGTCATTGGCCTGGGATATTATTTGTTTGAATTCAAGACTTGATTGATCTCAGTTTGTCAGTGTCAGAGTAGCCACTCATTTCATTCATTTGTGTGGTATTACAAAAGATTCAGCTAATGTCTTCTGTCATGTAAATTACATAGAATTGAAAAAGGCTGATTCTTGAGGGGGATGCCCTGATTTATTTATTTTTATTTTTTTAATCTGTAGAAATCCTAAAAACGCTTTTGCTCAACTTTTATTTTATTTAACAATGCACCGGGGCCTATGATTTCTTAATCCGGCCCTGCATGAGGCCACTAGTACAAATGGCCCGGAGGCTCTGACTTGTCTCATTTACAGCCAGTTAAATAACTTTCACACAGTCAGTGGTCATTGAGTCCACTCACAATGTGTTGAGGCTACTCCTGAATGTAGTGTAATGCAGTGTGCGTCGGTAGTCCATAATTGAACAGGGTAAGAGATGTAGGTGACCTTACTCTTCCGGTCTGTGTCCAGGGAGGCGTAGCAGCAAACTGACCCCAGATCAAACCAGCCTGCTACAGTACTGCTACCAGATTCCTGCAGGGGAGGGCATAGAGGTGAATGATAGCCTAGAGCCAACATGCAGTATCAACAGCCAGCCTGATAAAATATTTTGCACTACACAGAAATGATAAAGGGCTGTATCGTCTCTAGGTGAACAATGACATAGACCAGACTGGGTGTGTGAACTGTCGGTTACTTTTTGTGAAGAACCCAACTCAAATTAACATCTGTCCTGCACTTGTAGTTGAACAATACTGTGATTCTGGAATAACAATTTATGGCGATTTGTTGTGACTGTAGTCCAGAAGCATGCTTCCCCATTTATCTGGGCTAACAGCTTTACTGTACGTCTCATTTCTGAGCAGATTGCAGGAGTGTGTGTGAAGGCCATGTGCACCGTTCTTTTAATCTTATTAAACATTTACGTTTTCATGTATAATACCTCAAGCCATTACAACAGTCCTCACCCAATTGTTTCATCGACCACCTGATTCAGTGTCTACAGATGAAAAACAACAAATTGGCTACTGTACATACAGTAGAGAATATATATATATATATATATATATATATATATATATATATATATATATATATATATATATATATATATATATATATATATATATATATATATATATATATATATATATATATATATATATATATATATATATATATATATATATATATAAATATATATATATATATATATATATATATATATATATATATATATATATAAATATATATATATATAAATATATATATATATAAATATATATATATATATATATATAAATAAAACAATTATATTAAAGATTCAAAAAAGTTCTTCCACACCAATCTCGACAAACCATTTCTGTATGGACCTCGCTTTTTGCATGGGGGCATTGTCATAGTGAAACAGGAAAGGGCCTTCCCCAAACTGTTAACAAAAAGTTAGAAGCACAGAATGTCATTGTATGCTGTAGCGTTAGGATTTCCCTTCACTGAAACTAATAGGCCTAGCCCGAACCATGAAACTAGCCCCAGACCATTTATTCCTCCTCCACCACCAAACTGTATGTATGCAGGTAGGCTGCTCGGCCATGGTAACACATTTCATGAAGCTCCTGACGTTGTTTCCACAGGCAGTTTGGAACTTTGTAGAGTGTTGCAACCAAGGAAATATGATTTTCTATGCGCTTCAGCACTCGGCGGTCCCGTTCTGTGAGCTTGTGTGGCCTACCACTTCGCTGCTGAGCTGTTGTTGCTCCTAGACGTTTCCACTTCACAATGACAGCACTTACAGTTGACCGGGGCAGCTGTAGCAGGGCATAAATTTGACTAACTGACTTGTTGGAAAGGTGGCATCCTATAACGGTGCCATGTTGAAAGTCACTGAGCTCTTCTGTATGGCCATTCTACTGGCAATGTTTGTCTATGGAGATTGCATGGCCGTGTGCTCGATTTTATACACCTGACAGCAAAGTGTGACTGAAATAGCCGAATCCACTAATTTGAAGGGTTGTCCACATACTTTTGTGTATCTATTTATCTTCATCTATCTTTATCACAGGTATTCGTGCCTGAATTTACAATTAGTTAGTGTAGTTAGCCTCGTTAGACACAAACGTTAGCTAGCTAGCAAGCAAACAATCTGGTACATCGTTTAATGTTATACTGGTTTCATCACCTGTATGTCTTCATCTGTCAATTCTTTCTTAATTTAGCAAACTTATCGGGTGCACCTTTTGCAAGTTTACTGTTCCATCTTCCTGCCATTGTTTTGAAAAGGCAACTTCCATTTTTATTTGCTGGAAAAATCCAGAAGTTGCCTTTCAAAAGGTGGACCAGCCAATGGACCAGACTGTGTGTCTATGTACTGTATTGCACCAAATATTATTGTGTATACTTACAAGATGCTGGAGTCTCTGCACTAACAATGGGAATCAATGGCTGCAAAGGCAGAAGGCAGGCGGGAGGAAGCGTGAACATTCTAGCCAATGAGATGGCAGATTCGGATGTGAACAACAGACACAACTACGGTATAAAATCTATTTTTGCAAAGTTGGCGCTATGTCAAGAACGTCCACTTATATTAGTACATTTGTTACAACCTTAGCGTTACGAAACTTCTATTCGATTATATAGGCCACACGTAGCAAGTTAGCAAATACATTTCATTTCGGACCAAATTCAATACTCTCATTGACCTCCGTACAAAAAATTCCCACGTACATGCTTTATTTTCACACAGGTCGGAGTCGGCCTTCTCGCTTCGCCTCTTCCTCTCTTAGTGCGCTGGACTTGCAGATAACACATGGTAAGATATCATGAGAGACCCTAAAGGACCCGACATTTGAAGAGAGAATCTTCTTGATCTGGAGTGCATATGCTTGTTAATGGTGCTGGTTTATTTTGAATCTCAGTCCGCATGTAAAGTGGGCTTTTTGGATCCCCTTGCTTTTTCAGAGCAACATAAATGGATTGTTTTGTTCTTAGTCACCACAGCAATGTAGAAAACCTCCATGGCTTCACAAGACACCCACACACTCATAATCCTACACACACACACACACACACACACACACACACACACATACAGCCATGGCTACACTCTCATACATAAACACAGTAAGTGCGAAAATGTATATTCCAATAATAACCACATGCACACAATCATACTCCTACAAAATTAGACAGATCCCCCACATATACCTACACACTCTTCCTCCCACAACAGCCATTACATCATTCCATATCCCACACATCTTACTTACCTCCAGCAGAAGGCAACTCGAGGTTCTCTACTCACGGGTTTTAGTTGGTATGGTTCATTGTGTTTTGAGATAAGGTTTTAAGGATCTCCTATTTGGATTGGATTCTTCGTATTGAGAGCTTAGGAAGGAAGGAACAAGGTACATTGTGTAACCCATAGAAATACATGAAATAGTTCTACTTATTTCTGTGGTGTACCCGTTATGACAAGTGCAGCATTTAAGGTTGTAGCCTAGCGCCGCCTCAAATCGTCCTCTGTGGTTCACTGTTATGTGTTGCCTTGACAATGTTTTTTAAGTTATTGGCCATGACAAAGCTGCCCTGGTGAAATTATATTAGCCTGTTGAATGCACCGCACAGAAAGCTATGCAACCTAGAGGCTTTCGATCTTTTGAATACTGCCCAAATAAATAATTGAATGTGCTTGAAATGTTGATGAAGAAAAGAAATATGCTTTTTGTGCCCCTGAATTTCTAACACTAGAATAAGCCTGTTACCTACTGCAGATTTTCCCAGTGTATTATTTATTTTACCTGTGACTTTTTAGACTGAAAGGTAAAAGAGAACTTAACCAAACCTGTGTATGTCTGTCAGCAGTGGAGTCTGTGTCTGAGCTGTGATTTTTCTAGGGACTGGGATTTGCTATAGGGGTTTGAGCTGGAGTCTAAGCTTGTGATTGGCTATAGGGGTTTGAAGCGTGGGCCTAGGCTTCCTGGTTTGAACTGAGATATTCCTCAGGATGTCATGCTGGGCCAGATGTCATGCTGGGCCACACACTTCTTTTGTCAGCCCTCCTGTGGAATCACACATGGCCAGGCACGTGCACACACAAAGTCACATAATCCTACTGTCAGGCATCCGTGTTCCTGGTGGGCATCTGTGAGCCTGCTCCCCTCCATCTGCATCCAGAGTACAGAGAGACAAAATGTTTTTTTGTGAGCTGTCATGGTTGTCAACTGCCATAGTTGTTACATCCTCCCAGTAGTCTGTGTCAGTGGAGACACAAATACATTCATTGTCATGAAGCATGGAACTACTTTAAACAAAGCTTGACTATATAAAAAAACCTACAGCACTAAAAAGCACAGCGCAAGTATCAACACCATATTAAGGATAATGTTTTCTCTGTATTCTGACAGAAACCTTGGGAAGTCTGGCCTGAGGGTGTCCTGCCTTGGACTAGGTGAGTGTGAGGGGGTGTGGCGGAGGGGCAGACTGCTGTTGTTTTCACTAGAAATACACAAAGTGAACCACAGAGGGAATTTATTTCACACCAAATAATTTTCCTAGCAGATATCTTGGAGAGTGAAGATATGCCAGAAATGCAAGCTGAGACCTCCATCTGTTGACTAACACTGTTATGGCAAACTCTGCCAAAGCCTCATCTCTTCCAACTATAATTAAAAAGCTACAGTAGTCAGTGTGTGGCATCACTGCCTCTTCAACACTGCTCTCTCTATGTATCTCTAGTCTGATAGACTACTAACACAGTCTCCCTGTCGTCTCTCTGTAGGAACATGGGTGACGTTCGGAGGGCAGATAACAGATGAGGTGAGAGCAGATGGATTGTTTTTTCTGTTATTCTATCAGTCAGTCAACACTCCAATTTCACAACTATCTACATGCTTCTGCAGTCCACTGCTTACACTCTAAACATATTGACACATAGAGAGCCAGAGAAGCAACACGCGTGCCATAGCACGGAAGGTTACAACCCCATGCAGACCGGGTTTTAATAGTTGAAAACACTTAAGCGCCGATCAGTGATCTCTCGACCACCTCCCTTCCTCTTTCTTTCCTCTCCCTCGCTCCACTCTCCGGCCAACAGATGGCGGAGCAGCTGTTATGTCTGGCCTACGAGAACGGCATCAATCTGTTTGACACAGCAGAGGTCTACGCCGCAGGGAAGTGAGTATCATCCAGACTGTCCACATCACATCTTCATGCAGACATCACTTAGATATCAATGACTGCTGAATCACAGGATCATACCACACAAAGCCACATAGCCAAGCAAAGCATAGGCTAACACATGTACTGTAGTGTGTTTGAATGAGCGCTGACCTAACAGGTGGCAATGAATGTATGAGTGTGTTAATTAATGAGATGGGGGACTCATCTAAATGATATATGGTGTAGACTCACATTTAGTACCAATGAAGCTGGTGCTGGTCTCCAGTCCTTCCAGTGTGGTCGTGATGATTTAGCCGACAGCACGTTGAGGGAGTCTCCCAGGCCATCACACATCTTTAGAGAACTCATTCATTTTGATTAAACCTCTGGTTTGGTGGATCTGAGGCCCAGAGGCTCAGATGAAACGCTCACTGATGCACTTACCATGAGTCTGTGCGCCTCTGCGGCCTCCCGCAGGTAGTTGGCAGGCACGTTTGCAAATACAAGGACTTACAATTTTATCCACACGTGCCTTGGACAAGCCTGCAAAACTGTTTACATAAACATGAGTGATTAATTGCTCTGTAGCCTTGAGCTCCAGACCTGGGGGGAGAAACACCTCATTTATAACATTCATCATAGTTCATCAGAGTTCTAGTGTTATTTTTGATGAGAGTTCAAGGGTCAATCATTCATGATGGCTTGAATACCAGTAGAACCCAAACAGTGATATTTTGCCAACTCTAACCTTTGTAGGGCTTCATAACATCTCCTCAGACAGTTGTATACACCATCCTGGATTAATGGATCTATGTTGTGAGGAAGGATGAACTCCTTTCCAACAGTACCTCAGATTAACAAACTCTAACTCTTCTCTAAATCCTCCCCAAGGAAATACTGGTCTCTCATTGTGGCAATATAGTCAGACATATTTCCCAAAGTGTTAATATTATGTAAAAGACTGAAGAAAGAAAATAACAAATGGTTGATGGCTTTATCATTTTGAATTAGTGCTGAGTGTTCAACTGAAATGTCTGCTATTTTTTGTTCATTGACCAACATCGGATCAATTATTTTAATTCCATTGTTTGTTTGTTTTTAGCTCAATGCGCACATTGCGCTGCAGTTTCTCTAGAGATAAATCAGATCGCACCCGAACTGTATTTGGGAGTTGTAGTTTCCAGCAGGCCAGTGTTCTACATAGTTTAGCCCGGAAAATGTGATAATTAACTACTATCATCTATTGCGCGCCTACTTATCCGTTCTGTGTTTCTTTGACTCCTGCTTCATAAGAAACAGAAGAATGCGCGATCAATAGGGATACATAGAGAGCAGTTGCTTCGCAAGGAATTTTTACCAGAAAATACATTATCTAAGTTATTGATAGTTGGTATTCAGCAGTTATAAATGTATGCCTTATTTACTATTAAAATAGTGTATTTTGTCAGACACCATAGGCAGTAGCTCTATAGAGATGAGATGGTGACTTGGAATGAAGTAAGAGTCATCAAATGAAACAAATGTAATACACACAACAACTGACATGTTGTATTAAGTAGTAATGTGAATAAATAATGGTTAATAAGTGATAAGCAGTAATGGGCAGTCACTACCATCATAAGACTTTTATTCATTGTTTTATTCTGTGTTATTACAGCGTTCAACCTACATAATGCATAGTGCATTTCATGTTTGTTTTTAATTATCGAAACCGAAATTGAAAATTGTGAATACTTTTTAATAATCTATCCGAAAAACAGACCCAACCTCAAAAAGCGCTAATCACTCAGCACTATTTTGAATATTTACCTACATGTGGCTTCTGTAGCTGAGCTTTGGAAAGGAGAGGACATATCAAACTGTACCATAAGGTAGTGGTGGCAGACAATGGTGACATTGTCAACAGAGTGACAGATCTGTGTGCCATGCAAATGGACCTGACAGTCTGTCAGAACCCTGAATGTCTTCTTTGGGTGCTAATCCTGACAGCCTATAGCCTACTGCAAACTGCAGCACTGAGAGGCTTTACACGAGGTGCAGCACACACACCAGAATAGAGGGACATCAATGCAGACAGAGGAGCACATATCTACCACGTTTCACACGGTCTGTGAAGCACCAGCTCTAGTAATATGAGGACCTCGTCAGTCAAACAGTAAAGTGGACTAGATAGTCTAGATATGTCTAGATATGGGTATAATTATGTGTTAGTGGCCACAAAGTCAACATTTTGGTTTTGTAGAGTGGATAGAGAGCGGGAGAGAGGCTCCCAACTGCAGCCCCGCTACAGCTAAGGGCCTGGTTCTGTGGGTTAGTACGTGTGTGTTTGTTCCATGGCATTATGACCAAGTCACTGAAACATATTGACAGGCAAACACTGTACAGTACATCGACTGACAGCTAGCGTATTGACCAACACACTCTTACAAACACACTGTAGTGTAGGTGTAGACCCATTTAGCTTTGACAATCCACTTCTTTACACCAATGTTCCCTCAAAGAAAATTCAGCACTGAGCTAATTTCAGGTCTGCTAAATTCTGTGCAACTTCTAGCGCATTTACTGTGATCACTGAGGCTGTACCTGCTTTATGTTAGTTTTAACAGTGGCCAAGTAGGCTACTGTGGCTATTTGATCATAATGTAGGCCTACCAGAGTGGCCTACCATCAACAACAACGGAGAAAATGCATCTCATAACATTTTAATATGGACATATCTGTTCCATCATTCAGCCTACAGTAGCAGCCAATATGTGGTGTTAAATGTAGGTCTACATTCCATGAGACTTTTGGGGGAAAAACATGCAGGGCTGGACATGAACCTGTTTATCCACTTTTCCTTCAGACAAGGAGGTGACTGGAAATGTTGTTGTGTTGTTTGATGTTTTGATGCAAGAAATCACTTCACAAAATAAAATGCATTATTATTCCCATACCATTATCACAGAGAATCAGACAGATTATGTTCCCCTCTACCTATTGGCTACTTGGCTTATTCAAGCCTGTCTCAAAATACAGCACTACCCCTTTACCTGACTCGCTTTTCAAAAATATCTAGAAATGTACATGTTTTGTGCTCTTGTAGGAAGTAATCACTCCCTTATTGCTGACTACAAATGAGCTATAACTGGGCTAATAACTCACTAACTAGCAAAGGATATGAACTAAATGTGTACACGTGGTGAAATGCAGCTCTGGCTTTGATCTCAAAACAAGCGCATCTCCTCACAACCACTCATGCTGTTAAAACAGTCCTGTTCAAACTAAATGGCAAGGATCCATATATGGCAATGGTCTATTTGCATATAAGCCTACTGCAGCTCTGATTGTTTATACTGCACCTGTCAATGTAGAGTACGAGCTGAGTAGTGCATGTCAATGCAAAAAAAATCCTACTCCGATGCATTCTGCCGACAACAAAATCTCGTGTTGTTTGTTTTGTTTCGGGATGTTGCTTTGAAAGTGGCTAATATCGTGTTGATTCGATCACAATTGCCACAGTAAAGGCAAACTCTAGAACAGTGGTCACCAACCTTTTCTGAGTCAAGATCACTTTGATTCAAAATTCAAGCTGAGATCTACCACTCAGATTTTTTTTAACATGACTTAAAAAACATAAGCCTAGGGAACATTAACCAATTAAAAACAGTACTGTAGCAATAAAGTTTGTGCAGTAAACTTTAGGCCTACTGTACGTTATCGCAGCATATTGGCTTTGCTTGAATTGCCCTGTCAATGCATTGTTGTTCAGGCCATTTAAAAATATATATTTATGATCACACCGGTAATAGATCCGTTGTTGTATTACTTGTGAAGCACAGCTGAGTGAGCATACTTTTGGGGGGGGGGGGGGCCTTCTTGTGCCTGCATCTGATGGTCAGTCTCAGATGTGGGAAAGAGCATTAGACTGAGGGTCCGCATCTCAACATCCCTCCGCTCTCCCTTTCCTCCACTGACACTGACCAAAAAGTGACAGTCTTCCAGATGATGGCGAAACTCAAGTTACACCGTATCGTGCACAAATTCATGTTACTCCTATGAACAGAGAAAGTTAAATATTCCTCGATATTAAAAAAGACCCAAGCCGCTAATAATAACAACTCAAGCCTATAGATGCACTTTCCTACTCATTCATTACTGATGCACTGCTTGTTGTAGCTCTGAGTAGAAATAGGAAGAACTCGCATTTTATGGCTTGTAAAAGTTGTTGACAGTGCTGAGTAAGATCTTAAACATGAACTCACTCATAAAATTGACAGTTTCTCTCTCTAGTCATGGTTTTAAACATTTTGAAATCAACTTTTCTGTAGCTTTCTTTTATGCCTGCTACGTTACTGCAGAAACGGTCATCTGAGCCATCTGATTGGCCAGCGGTAGGCCTATAGTGCACTTGATTTGCTCTCTGGGCCCGCCGGGAAGTCAGTTTGTACCTTCAGACACATGAAATAGTTGAAAATGGCAACAGATGGCCTACCCAGCACGCAGGGCAGCTGAATTGGGTGCACCTACAGCCAACAGCCTGAGACGAATAATAATAATTTCTTTAAAGTAGGAACACAAGGCTATGTCGTTGGGTTTTTTACAGAAATGTTTGGCGATCGACTAGGAATAACTTGGACATCGACCTGTCGATCGTAATTGACCCGTTGGTGACCACTGCTCTATAATGTATTTTTATGTATATCCTTTTTTTTACCCCGTACCGCATTACCCCGTTCTCCCCAATTTTGCGGTGTCCATTTGGTAGTCTTTGGTCTTTGTCTTTGGTCTTGTCTCATCGCTGCAAAATCCTTTACAGTCTTGGGAGAGGCGAAGGTCCAGAGCCGTTCGTCCTCCGAAACACAACCCAACCAAGCCACACTGCCTCTTGACACAATGCCCACTTAACCCAGAAGCCAGCCGCACCAATGTGTCGGAGGAAACACCGTGCACCTGGCGACTGTGTCAGCGTGTACTGCGCCACAGGAGTCGCTAGTGCGCGATGGGACAAGGACATCCCTGCCGGCCAAACCCTCCCTTAACCCGGACGACGCTGGGCCAATTGTGCGCCGCCCCATGGGTCTCCTGGTCGCGGCCGGCTGAGAAAGAGCCTGGACTCAAACCCAGAATCTCTAGTGGCACAACTAGCACTGCGATGCAGTGCCTTAGACCACTGAGCCACTCGGCAGGCCTGCTCTAGAAAGTTGAGTGAAGTTCAATCTCGTTCTCTCTGTGGGCTGATATTTTTGCACGGCAGACCCAGGGAGCAGCATGGCAGTCTCTGTGCTACTGAGCGTGCGCACAGCTTAGAGGGAACATTGATGGCATTAGCCTTCCAGAAATTACCCTCCCTCTCCGCTCCCTCTGCTCAAACCAGCAGGCTGCGTACACAGGCAGAGAGAGATCTGATGGGGAGGGGGAGAGAGGGATAAGGGAAAGAGAAGCAGAGAGAGGGGAAGAGGGGGTACAGAGAGGGGGAGTTCAGTCACTTTGTGCTTGCCGTACACAGAATTCACATTATAGGAAAACATGGCATTTGTTAGCCTTGTAGACCGGCGCTCCATTCCTCCCTCGCAGTGACAGGAGTCATCACAGCCCTAATGGAGGCCACGTTGGGCCTAATTGGCACCCCCACTGCTGCTAATGACTGATTGACATGGAGCCTGTTACACACTAGCCATACCAGCCAGTTCACTGAGTTTAACTCCACTCCACTGAGTTCAACTCTTTGTTATAAGTCTATAGAGACACTGGGAAGGGTTGTAAGAGTTACCACCACACTTTGTGATATCTTCTTTTTCAAGGGCTGATCTGTTTTCTTTTGCATCATGGTATGTGTAGTTAGTTGACCATGCCCATTATCTGATCTCTCTCTCCCTCTCTCTCTCAGGGCTGAGGTTGTGCTGGGGAACGTCATAAAGAAGAAAGGATGGAGGTATGTTCGTACGGAGGTTACTCTCATAATGAGCCATGTTTCATTTCTGTGCCGTCACTCTCCCTCTCCTGATAACCGCTCTACCTTAATGGAAGGGAAGTGAGCAGTGTGGTGTACTCCACTGTGCACCGGCAGGCAGGCAGCGAGAGATAAAAGATCAGTCAGGCAGGCAGAGAGAGATAAAAGATCAGTCAGGCAGGCAGAGAGAGAGATAAAAGATCAGTCAGGCAGGCAGCAGAGCCATGGCCGTGCTCCTGCTCTTGTGTCCCTCAAAGCGACTGAATAATGGAATGAAAGTGTCTCCTTTACCCACTCTTTTACCTCATCAACCCGTGTGTGTGTGCACGCTGTACTGTACTGGTTTGACAGTGATGTTGTGATGTCAACCAGAGCACCTTGGAACACCCTCTCTGTAATGTCAACCAGAGAACCTTGGAACACCCTCTCTGTAATGTCAACCAGAGAACCTTGGAACACCCTCTCTGTAATGTCAACCAGAGAACCTTGGAACACCCTCTCTGTAATGTCAACCAGAGAACCTTGGAACACCCTCTCTGTAATGTCAACCAGAGAACCTTGGAACACCCTCTCTGTAATGTCAACCAGAGAACCTTGGAACACCCTCTCTGTAATGTCAACCAGAGAACCTTGGAACACCCTCTCTGTAATGTCAACCAGAGAACCTTGGAACACCCTCTCTGTAATGTCAACCAGAGAACCTTGGAACACCCTCTCTGTAATGTCAACCAGAGAACCTTGGAACACCCTCTCTGTAATGTCAACCAGAGAACCTTGGAACACTCTCTCTGTAATGTCAACCAGAGAACCTTGGAACACCCTCGCTGTAATGTCAACCAGAGAACCTTGGAACACCCTCGCTGTAATGTCAACCAGAGAACCTTGGAACACCCTCGCTGTGATGTCAACCAGAGAACCTTGGAACACCCTCGCTGTGATGTCAACCAGAGAACCTTGGAACACCCTCGCTGTGATGTCAACCAGAGAACCTTGGAACACCCTCTCTGTAATGTCAACCAGAGAACCTTGGAACACCCTCGCTGTGATGTCAACCAGAGAACCTTGGAACACTCTCGCTGTGATGTCAACCAGAGAACCTTGGAACACCCTCGCTGTGATGTCAACCAGAGAACCTTGGAACACTCTCTCTGTGATGTCAACCAGAGAACCTTGGAACACCCTCGCTGTGATGTCAACCAGAGAACCTTGGAACACCCTCGCTGTGATGTCAACCAGAGAACCTTGGAACACCCTCACTGTGATGTCAACCAGAGAACCTTGGAACACTCTCTCTGTAATGTCAACCAGAGAACCTTGGAACACCCTCGCTGTGATGTCAACCAGAGAACCTTGGAACACCCTCGCTGTGATGTCAACCAGAGAACCTTGGAACACCCTCGCTGTAATGTCAACCAGAGAACCTTGGAACACCCTCTCTGTAATGTCAACCAGAGAACCTTGGAACACTCTCTCTGTAATGTCAACCAGAGAACCTTGGAACACCCTCGCTGTAATGTCAACCAGAGAACCTTGGAACACTCTCTCTGTAATGTCAACCAGAGAACCTTGGAACACTCTCTCTGTAATGTCAACCAGAGAACCTTGGAACACCCTCGCTGTGATGTCAACCAGAGAACCTTGGAACACCCTCTCTGTAATGTCAACCAGAGAACCTTGGAACACCCTCTCTGTAATGTCAACCAGAGAACCTTGGAACACCCTCTCTGTAATGTCAACCAGAGAACCTTGGAACACCCTCTCTGTAATGTCAACCAGAGAACCTTGGAACACCCTCTCTGTAATGTCAACCAGAGAACCTTGGAACACCCTCTCTGTAATGTCAACCAGAGAACCTTGGAACACCCTCTCTGTAATGTCAACCAGAGAACCTTGGAACACCCTCTCTGTAATGTCAACCAGAGAACCTTGGAACACCCTCTCTGTAATGTCAACCAGAGAACCTTGGAACACCCTCTCTGTAATGTCAACCAGAGAACCTTGGAACACCCTCTCTGTAATGTCAACCAGAGAACCTTGGAACACCCTCTCTGTAATGTCAACCAGAGAACCTTGGAACACCCTCTCTGTAATGTCAACCAGAGAACCTTGGAACACCCTCTCTGTAATGTCAACCAGAGAACCTTGGAACACCCTCTCTGTAATGTCAACCAGAGAACCTTGGAACACCCTCTCTGTAATGTCAACCAGAGAACCTTGGAACACCCTCTCTGTAATGTCAACCAGAGAACCTTGGAACACCCTCTCTGTAATGTCAACCAGAGAACCTTGGAACACTCTCTCTGTAATGTCAACCAGAGAACCTTGGAACACCCTCGCTGTAATGTCAACCAGAGAACCTTGGAACACCCTCGCTGTAATGTCAACCAGAGAACCTTGGAACACCCTCGCTGTGATGTCAACCAGAGAACCTTGGAACACCCTCGCTGTGATGTCAACCAGAGAACCTTGGAACACCCTCGCTGTGATGTCAACCAGAGAACCTTGGAACACCCTCTCTGTAATGTCAACCAGAGAACCTTGGAACACCCTCGCTGTGATGTCAACCAGAGAACCTTGGAACACTCTCGCTGTGATGTCAACCAGAGAACCTTGGAACACCCTCGCTGTGATGTCAACCAGAGAACCTTGGAACACTCTCTCTGTGATGTCAACCAGAGAACCTTGGAACACCCTCGCTGTGATGTCAACCAGAGAACCTTGGAACACCCTCGCTGTGATGTCAACCAGAGAACCTTGGAACACCCTCACTGTGATGTCAACCAGAGAACCTTGGAACACTCTCTCTGTAATGTCAACCAGAGAACCTTGGAACACCCTCGCTGTGATGTCAACCAGAGAACCTTGGAACACCCTCGCTGTGATGTCAACCAGAGAACCTTGGAACACCCTCGCTGTAATGTCAACCAGAGAACCTTGGAACACCCTCTCTGTAATGTCAACCAGAGAACCTTGGAACACTCTCTCTGTAATGTCAACCAGAGAACCTTGGAACACCCTCGCTGTAATGTCAACCAGAGAACCTTGGAACACTCTCTCTGTAATGTCAACCAGAGAACCTTGGAACACTCTCTCTGTAATGTCAACCAGAGAACCTTGGAACACCCTCGCTGTGATGTCAACCAGAGAACCTTGGAACACCCTCTCTGTAATGTCAACCAGAGAACCTTGGAACACCCTCTCTGTAATGTCAACCAGAGAACCTTGGAACACCCTCTCTGTAATGTCAACCAGAGAACCTTGGAACACCCTCGCTGTGATGTCAACCAGAGAACCTTGGAACACCCTCGCTGTGATGTCAACCAGAGAACCTTGGAACACCCTCGCTGTGATGTCAACCAGAGAACCTTGGAACACCCTCGCTGTGATGTCAACCAGAGAACCTTGGAACACCCTCTCTGTAATGTCAACCAGAGAACCTTGGAACACCCTCGCTGTGATGTCAACCAGAGAACCTTGGAACACCCTCGCTGTGATGTCAACCAGAGAACCTTGGAACACCCTCGCTGTGATGTCAACCAGAGAACCTTGGAACACCCTCGCTGTGATGTCAACCAGAGAACCTTGGAACACCCTCTCTGTAATGTCAACCAGAGAACCTTGGAACACCCTCGCTGTAATGTCAACCAGAGAACCTTGGAACACCCTCGCTGTAATGTCAACCAGAGATCCTTGGAACACCCTCTCTGTAATGTCAACCAGAGAACCTTGGAACACCCTCACTGTAATGTCAACCAGAGATCCTTGGAACACCCTCTCTGTAATGTCAACCAGAGAACCTTGGAACACCCTCGCTGTAATGTCAACCAGAGAACCTTGGAACACCCTCTCTGTGCTTCATTGTCTATATATGTTCTGTGTGGTCTCACATGTAATGGGTTTTCTCCCCCTTCTCATGTAGACGTTCCAGTCTGGTGATCACAACAAAGATCTTCTGGGGTGGAAAGTATGTTGTCTCTTCTCTGGTTGTGTGTCTGAATGAGAAATATGCTGCTCTTTGTAATGTGTCTGGGGCTGTGAGTGATTGGCACTGTCATAGAGTATATATGTAATGCCATGCAGATAATTCCTCCCTCCCAGTGGCCCTCTGGTTAATGTGATAATGTGTAGTCCATGCTGATGTTATTATAAAGCAATAAGGCCCGACGGGGTGTGTTATATTGGTCATATACCACAAACCCCTGAGGTGCCTTATTGCTATTATAAACTGGTTACCAAAGTAATTAGAGTAGTAAAAAGACATGGTTTGTCATACCCGTGATATACGGTCTGATATATCACAGCTGTCGGCCAATCAGCATAGGGCTCGAACCACCCAGTTTATAATGGGCTTTTAGTCAAGCTGAAATGTATATATTGGGATGTTACTGTGATGGACTGAATGATATGATGAAAAGAAAAGAAAGCCTTGCTGTGGCTCTGCTGTAATTCAACTGATTCTGGAATATGTTTTTCATCCATAGAGCAGAGACTGAAAGAGGGTTGTCCCGAAAACACATTATAGAAGGTAAGCTCATCCTGTCCTTGATCACGCAGAGCAAGGGCAGAATGAGAAATTAAATGCTGACATTGCATCAGACAACATCCTGATTAGTAATTTTGGCTCCAGGGAGAAGAGACTCCAATTTGATAATTGTGGACTCTCTTGGGGGATAGGAGTCTTGCTGAGAAAGATCCTAGTTCCTCTTTTCTCTGAAAAATAACACCTTATTAGAATCACATTATTTGAAAATTCTACCTGCAATATTGAGTACTACCTCACAATTAGAGCCCAGGGGGGGCAAAAGGGAATGTCATGTTTATCTGAACACTTGCAGCCATTCTGACGATGCCATTCATGTCACAGTGTAATAAAGCAACATTTAAGGCATATTTCTTTGACAATTGCTCTTTTGATTGGCTATTGTTAGGTTTTGTCCCCCCAAAAATGTTAATTGGCATCAGACCCAAAAAAACATCAGTTGGGCTGTACTCGCAATAGTACACTCAATAAGATATGACTGCAACCATGTCCCTGAACAATAATAGTGTGTGTAACTGTGGCTGTGATGCATGTCGTTGTAGGTTTAAAGGCCTCACTGGAGAGACTGCAGCTAGAGTATGTGGACGTGGTGTTTGCAAACAGACCGGACCCCAACACTCCCATGGAAGGTAAGGAGGAACATCTTGGTCCGCCTCTATCACTGGCTTCTGCTGTCTGCCTCTTCTCTATTCTCCTGCTGGGTTCTCTCCATCCCATGAGCTTCTCTGACATGCCTATGTCCATTCTAACTCACTAGGCTACATGTTTCTGTGTGGTGCATGAAACTATGTCCTCATTTCACCCCATCCTTCCCTACTGGCTTGCTTCCCAATGCCCTGGGGAATGTTAAATATGAGTAAAAACTGCTGGAGCAAAAAATAACACAATTAAAAAAATAAATAATAATAATATATGTTTTATTGTCACATGCTGTACACCGGATAGGTGCAGTGAAATGTGTTGTTTTACAACACATTGTTTTAAAACCGGAACTGCACGATCCTATAGAATGTTGGAGACAAGTCTGCAGAAGAGCTTTAAATGACAGAGTACTCTGTGTGTTCTCCCGTTGTCAAACAGTATTCATCTGTCCTCTATGGGCCATGCTACAGTAGGAAGGTCACAACACCCTCAGACTGTCCCTGTTACTGTTACTCTGCCCTGACACAGACCATCTCCGCTGTTGTTGTACCTAACATTACTCCTGTCATTCTATTTCTGCCTCTCTTGAACCAGGGATAGCTGGTATGTAAAAAAAATAAATGCATGAGCTTTGGATTGATCCATTTCTTATGTTTTACCCATCTGCCCTTTTAGGAGTTCAACAGTTGATAAACTGCAGTAGTTCACAGGGAAAGGTTTGAACCTGTACCTGAAGAAGTACTTTGGCCATCTGGTGCACCTCTCTGTCACTAGCCTGAGGACAGAACAGAGAGAGGGAGAGAGTGGTGCTGCTGCTGTGTTAATGTTACAGGCTCTCCTAATCACTCTTTTACTCTCTCTCTTTCTCTCTTTCTCTCTCATCCTCATTGTGTTTGCGCTTTCTGTTTTTGTTGCGCACAAGCTCAAACATGGCCATCGGGCAAACTGTAAATCACTTGCTCATGTCTGACTGACTTGCTCTACTTTGGATCAGAACAGTTTGCTACACAGCATTTGTCTCTCTGCTCATTGTAGTGTGTGCGTGTGTATTGTTTTATTTTTGATTGACAGAGACGGTGCGGGCGATGACCCACGTGATCAACCAGGGCATGGCCATGTACTGGGGCACGTCCCGCTGGAGCCCCATGGAGATCATGGTGAGACAAACACACACAAACTGCCTCCTCTCCTTCCGGTCATCATTCTGCCCAGACCCAGTCTCAGCACCGGCAATGACATGACACCACTATAGCATCCTCTCACTGACTGTGACATATTCTGATCATGACTTCCATAATATTGATTGATTGGCGTCACAACCATGGGTCCAACATGTAAAGTGTTGGTCTCATGTTTCTTGAGCTGAAATACAATATCCCTGAAATTGTTCATGCTTTGATTAGCCAGTGCCTACTGTACAGTACTCTTCAGGCTAACCGCTGCTGTTCCCTGTGTGTCCTGTAGGAGGCGTACTCTGTGGCGCGGCAGTTCAACCAGATTCCTCCCATCTGTGAGCAGGCAGAGTATCACATGTTCCAGAGGGAGAAGGTGGAGGTGCAGCTGCCAGAGCTCTTCCATAAGATAGGTGAGTGGAGCTGGTCTGGACACTGAGATAGCTATTAAAGGTAGACTCAGCAATATGACGTAGATGAACAAAGTAAGTAGCATAGTGGGTCAATTTCTGCAACAACTGGGAGCCTTAAAACGCAAAGTTAAAAATGAAGCAAGCTCCTGCACATGCGCAGATACTGTGTGTGACTTTGTCTTGCATCTTGCTCATCACAATATCTGCGATGCTGCTCGTAGAAAATGTAATTTAGCTGAGTCTACCTTTTTTAAATGATTACGAACAAAAATATAAACACAACATGTAAAGTGTTGGTCCCATGTTTCATGAGCTGAAATAAAAAATACCTAAATACATAAAAAATGCACAAAAAAAATATTTCACTAAAACGTGGTGCACAAATTTGTTTCAGCCCTGTTAGTGAGCAATTCTCCTTTGCCAAGATAATACATCCACATGACAGGTGTGGTATATGAAGAAGCTGATTAAACAGCATGATCATTGCATGGGTGCACCTCGTGCTGGGGACAATAAAAGGCCACTTTAAAATGTGCAGTTTTGTCACACAACACAATGCCACAGATGTTTCAAGTTGTGAGGGAGTGTGCAATTGACATGCTGACTGCAGGAATGTCCACCAGAGCTGTTGCCAGAGAATTGCATGATAATTTCTCTACCATAAGGTGCCTACAACGTTGTTTTATAGAATTTGGCTGAATTTGGCGGTACGTTCCACATGTGGGCCTATGCCATCCCAGGCCCACCCATGGCTGCACCCCTACCCAGTCATGGGGAATCCATAGATTAGGGCCTAATTAATTTAATTTGACTGATTTCCTTATACGAACTGTAACTCTTATACGAACTGTAGCTCTTATACGAACTGTAGCTCTTATACGAACTGTAACTCTTATACGAACTGTAACTCTTATACGAACTGTAACTCTTATACGAACTGTAACTCTTATACGAACTGTAACTCTTATACGAACTGTAGCTCTTATACGAACTGTAGCTCTTATACGAACTGTAGCTCTTATACGAACTGTAACTCTTATACGAACTGTAGCTCTTATACGAACTGTAGCTCTTATACGAACTGTAGCTCTTATACGAACTGTAGCTCTTATACGAACTGTAGCTCTTATACGAACTGTAACTCTTATACGAACTGTAACTCTTATACGAACTGTAACTCTTATACGAACTGTAGCTCTTATACGAACTGTAACTTGAAATTGTTTCATGTTGCGTTTATATTTCTGTTCAGTATAGATAGTATCATTATTATACAGTTATCGGAAGCTTACATACACTTAGGTTGGAGTCATTAAAACTCGTTTTTCAACCACTCCACAAATTTCTTGTTAACAACTATAGTTTTGACATGTCCGTAAGGACATCTACTTTGTGCATGACACAAGTAATTTTTCCAACATTTGTTGACAGATTATTTCACTTATAATTCACTGTATCACAAATCAGCCAAGACCTCTGAAAAAAAATTGTAGACCTCCACAAGTTTGGTTCATCCTTGGGAGCAATTTCCAAACGCCTAAAGGTACCACGTTCATCTGTACAAACAATAGTACGCAAGTATAAACACCATGGGACCACGTAGCCGTAATACCACTCAGGAAGGAGACGCTTTCTGTCCCATAGAAGTGAATGTACTTTGGTGCGAAAAGAGCAAATCGTTTCCAGAACAACAGCAAAGGACCTTGTGAAGATGCTGGAGGAAACCGGTACAAAAGTATCAGCATCCACAGTAAAACTGCCAGCAGCATATCACCCTGCATACCACTGCTGGCTTGCTTCTGAAGCTAAGCAGGGTTGGTCCTGGTCAGTTCCTGGATGGGAGACCAGATGCTGCTGGAAGTGGGGTTGGAGGGCCTGTAGGAGGCACTCTTTCCTCTGGTCTAAAAAATATCCCAATCCCAATGCCCCTGCCCTGTGTAGGGTGCCGTCTTTCGGATGGGACGTTAAAAGGGTGTCCTGACTCTCTGAGGTCATTAACGATCCCATGGCACTTATCGTAAGAGTAGGGGTGTTAACCCCGGTGTCCTGGCTAAGTTCCCAATCTGGCCCTCAAATCATCACGGTCACCTAATAATCCCCAGTTTACAATTGGCTCATTAATCCCCCTCCTCTCCCCTGTAACTATTCCCCAGGTTGTTGCTGCAAATGAGAACGTGTTCTCAGTCAACTTACCTGGTAAAATAACGGATACATTTAAAAAAAAAAAAAAAAAAAAAAAAACTTTTTTAAAAAGCTAGACTACGATTTGTAACTGCAATTGAGGAAAATGGAACTGTTTGGCCATAATGACCATTGTTATATTTAAAGGAAAAAGGGGGAGGCTTGTAAGCCGAAGAACACCATCCCAAACGTGAAGCACGTGGGTGGCAGCATCATCTTGGTCGCAAATGGGTCTTCCAAATGGACAATGACCCCAAGCATGCATCACAAAGCCTTGACCTCAGTCCCATAGAACATTTGTGGTCAGAACTGAAAAAGCTTGTGCAAGCAAGGAAGCATACAAACCTGAATCAGTTGCACCAGCTCTGTCAGGGGGAATGGGCCAAAATTGTTATTATTGTGGGAAGCTTGTGGAAGGCTAGCCGAAACGTTTGACCTAAGTTAAACAATTTGAAGGCAATGCTACCAAATACTAATTGAGTGTATGTACATTTCTGACCCACTGGGAATGTGATGAAAGAAATAAAAGTTTAAATAAATAATTCTCTCTACTATTATTCTGACATTTCACATTCTTAAAATAAAGTGGTGATCCTAACTGAGCTAAGACAGGGAATTTTTGCTAGGATTAAATGTCAGGAATTGTGAAACTGAGTTTAATTGTGTTTGGCTAAGGTGTGTGTAAACTTCCGACTTCAACTGTAACTCTAATATGTAATTCTATGATTGCGTAGATAAAAGTATGCTGCATCTACCAAAGGTTTCTTTGTCAATTTTGTGTTTTTCTTGGTAAATACCGGATGCTGTCCTGTCTCCTATTTTTGGACGACTTAGTATATAGACTGAACAGCATATTTGGAGTGGTGATGGTGACGGCGCTGACCCAATGTTCCCATGTTTTCAGGTGTGGGGGCAATGACATGGTCACCGCTGGCCTGTGGGATCATCTCAGGGAAATACGACAGTGGGGTACCACCTTACTCCCGCGCCTCTCTTAAGGTAGCGTTACCCGCACCCCTCTCCTGCCCCCCCTGTTCACCTCTTTTGTTTCTCCTTTGGTCTCATGTCAACCCCTCTTCTCCCTCAGCCCTCTTCTTATCCTGGCTGGTTCCTGTCTTAATGGCTGTTTTCTGTGTCTTTCAGGTTCTAGAACTTGATGTCTCCTAGATGCGTTTGTTTTTGAGTGCCCTGTGACAGCATACTCTGTGTACCAACTCTGTGTATCCATTCTGTTTACCAGCTCTCTAGCAACTCTACCACCAGCAGTTATTTGGTGGTGTCAACATAAGCATCTTATCTCACATTTCACACACACACAGAGGCATGCACACTCACTCACTCGCACGCACACACACACACACACACACACACACACAGAGGCACGTGCATGCACACTCACACGCGCACACACACACACACACAGAGGCACGTGCATGCACACTCACATGAGCACACACACAGATCAAATGACAACAACATGCATATACTGCATCACCAACTCAGAAACTAGGGCTTACTCTGTGCCTGTGTTGTTGCAGAAGTATGCAGGGTTGCTATGTCCTTTTAACCCTGTACAGTTAAGGAAACCATTTCTCCATCTAACTACGTGGATAATGTTCTCCTGCGTAGAGCTTTGCATACGGATCATTCATTCGTATGTTGTGGTGTTGGCGCCTGATCAACGACAGTGTAGGTGGCTGATCCAATCACTGATGGGTTGCTTGTTCCTGATCTTGTCATTGGATTACACAGGCTATTACACAGGAAATGAAATCCCTTTGTCAAGGTTGCTTTTAGCCTGTTGAAATATGTTGACTGTACATTCATATTTAGAAGGAATAATACACAATCGCAACAATAATTATACATTTATTTAGATCCTGGAACAAATGTGTGTTTGCACTGTATGTGTGTGAAACATGAGAGATGAGCCAGAGAGGGTCCTCCTCTCTGCCTGCTGGGGGCTGAACAATAGAAGAGTTTTGACAACCAGACCCTGGTCTACCAAACAGAGTCACGTGTTTAAAAGCAGGCCCTGGTCTACCAAACAGAGTCACGTGTTTAAAAGCAGGCCCTGGTCTACCAAACAGAGTCACGTGTTTAAAAGCAGACCCTGGTCTACCAAACAGAGTCACGTGTTTAAAAGCAGGCCCTGGTCTACCAAACAGAGTCACGTGTTTAAAAGCAGGCCCTGCTCGACACAGGTAGTGCAGTGCCTCAGTGTTGGGCAGGGCTGTGTTTTTGAGCAGGCTGTTTCAACAGGGCTACCAGTGGTTGAAGGACAAGATCTTGAGCGAAGAGGGCCGGCGTCAGCAGGCGAAGTTGAAAGAGCTGCAGGCAATCGCAGAGCGGCTGGGCTGCACTCTGCCCCAGCTCGCCATCGGTACGCCGACACACACTGCCGCTCTCTCTCTCTCTGTCTGTCTGTCCGTTCCTCGTCCCTCTGGTGGTTATCAACTGTTGGTTTGTGTGTGAGAATGTTTGTCTGTATTATGTTGTATGTCTGTTTGTGGTAATCTAGTTCTTAGACGCTAGAGCAGCCAGGATTCTTTTCCTAAACCCAAGTCAGCCTTATCAAGTCAGTGGTAATAACTTGCTACTGATTCTGTTGGTGAGTTTACTGTCGCGTGCACTGGTGTGTGTGTGTGTATATACGATGAGCAAGTGTCCCTATTCCCCACGTCAGCAGTAACATGGAATGGCAGACATAAATCTGAGCCGACTGGGGCGATGGGGAAGGAGCCTGTTGACAGATTCCCAGCTCTGTGGAGGGCTATTAAAGCGTGGCAGATGAGAGAGGGAGACTGTCCCGGGACCACAATTCTATGTCACCCGAGAGTCGCTACATTGGAAAAAAATATATCCGTTAGTTACCTAGAGCCTGTTATTTTATATGTTTAAAGTAGCTGTGTGACGTCATAGATGGCATTGGCCTAAGGTGCGTTTGCTACATTGCGGAACAGTTTGTATTAAACTTTCCCCAAAACGTTCTGGTATGATCTTGAACAGACTTTGAGTTACATTTCTCCTGTGTGGTGGGTGTGGCGAGATGTGGCTTGAAGTAATGAGGGACATATTTAAAGGGGGCAGTGGCTATGCTGACAACCCACAACGCAACCCCGCCTCGTTTTTCAACTGGTCGTTCAGTACAGAATTGTTTTCGTTGAATTGAACGTTCCAGAACATAAAAACGCAGCCTTGGCCAGTGAGTGAATAATTCCTGTCATCTGTTTGACATATATACAGTGGGGCAAAAATATACAGTGGGGCACCAATTGTGCAAGTTCTCCCACTTAAAAAGATGTGAGAGGCCTATAATTTTCATCATAGGTACACTATGACAGACAAAATGAGGAAAAAAAATCCAGCAAATCACATTGTAGGATTTTTAATGAATTTATTTGCAAATTATGGTGGAAAATAAGTATTTGGTCAATAACAAAAGTTTATCTCAATACTTTGTTATATACCCTTTGTTGGCAATGACAGAGGTCAAATGTTTTCTGTAAGTCTTCACAAGGTTTTCACACACTGTTGCTGGTATTTTGGCCCATTCCTCCATGCAGATCTCCTCTAGAGCAGTGATGTTTTGGGGCTGTTGCTGGGCAACATGGACTTTCAACTCCCTCCAAAGATTTTCTATGGGGTTGAGATCTGGAGACTGGCTAGGCCACTCCAGGACCTTGAAATGCTTCTTACGAAGCCACTCCTTCGTTGCCCGGGCGGTGTGTTTGGGATCATTGTCATGCTGAAAGACCCAGCCACGTTTCATCTTCAATGCCCTTGCTGATGGAAGGAGGTTTTCACTCAAAATCTCACGATACATGGCCCCATTCATTCTTTCCTTTACACAGATCAGTCGTCCTGGTCCCTTTGCAGAAAAACAGCCCCAAAGCATGATGTTTCCACCCCCATGCTTCACAGAAGGTATGGTGTTCTTTGGATGCAACTCAGCATTCTTTGTCCTCCAAACACGACGAGTTGAGTTTTTACCAAAAAGTTCTATATTGGTTTCATCTGAGCATATGACATTCTCCCAATCTTCTTCTGGATCATCCAAATGCTCTCTAGCAAACTTCAGACGGGCCTGGACATGTACTAGCTTAAGCAGGGGGACACGTCTGGCACTACAGGATTTGAGTCCCTGGCGGCGTAGTATGTTACTGATGGTAGGCTTTGTTACTTTGGTCCCAGCTCCCTGCAGGTCATTCACTAGGTCCCCCCGTGTGGTTCTGGGATTTTTGCTCACCGTTCTTGTGATCATTTTGACCCCACGGGGTGAGATCTTGTGTGGAGCCCCAGATCGAGGGAGATTATCAGTGGTCTTGTATGTCTTCCATTTCCTAATAATTGCTCCCACAGTTTATTTATTCAAACCAAGCTGCTTACCTATTGCAGATTCAGTCTTCCCAGCCTGGTGCAGGTCTACAATTTTGTTTCTGGTGTCCTTTGACAGCTCTTTGGTCTTGGCCATAGTGGAGTTTGGAGTGTGACTGTTTGAGGTTGTGGACAAGTGTCTTTTATACTGATAACAAGTTCAAACAGGTGCCATTAATACAGGTAACGAGTGGAGGACAGAGGAGCCTCTTAAAGAAGAAGTTACAGGTCTGTGAGAGCCAGAAATCTTGCTTGTTTGTAGGTGACCAAATACTTATTTTCCACCATAATTTGCAAATAAATTCATTAAAAAATCCTACAATGTGATTTTCTGGATTTTTGTCTGTCATAGTTGAAGTGTACCTATGATGAAAATTACAGGCCTCTCATCTTTTTAAGTGGGAGAACTTGCACTATTGGTGGCTGACTAAATAATTTTTTGCCCCACTGTATGTAATCTACTAGAACCATCCCATCCTGTCCTGAGGATCCTTGGATTTTAAATTAAATCCTGGGAAAGCCTGAGATTTGGTGGGTCAGATCTGTTCCTGGAAGTGGACTCTGTCTCATCATCACCAGTGTGTCTGGAGGTTCTAATCCCACACCGTGTTTGAACACAGTGGCATAAGGTCTCCTTACAGAAGTACACTAATCCTTTTAGACAATATCACATCTCCAGATCAAGATTACTGAATACAGGTGGGGCTGTGTTCTGGGTGTGTATGTTCAGGTAGGGTAGGTTATGTTTATTGTGTGTGGTGTTGTATCTGGAAGGCAGTGTTATACTGTACATGTGTCTAGCATGTTTGTGTTAGGAGGTCTATATGTGTTTAGTATGTTTGAGGCACTGGTGGGGAGGGACAGGGTTATGTGGGAGAGAAAGACTTGTTTGTGTAGTATATTGGGGTGTCATTGCTGTTTACCCGTCCCCTACAGTGTGGTGCCTACGAAACGAAGGGGTGAGCTCCGTCTTATTGGGGGCGTCCAGCACCGACCAGCTGATGGAGAATATAGGAGCAATACAGGTGAGACCACACAGTGAGGGTCCAAGTGAGACCACACAGTGAGGGTCCAGGTGGGTGTGTCTGAGCAAGCGAAAGTGTGTAGATTTGCATAATTTGTCAATTAGTTTTGATAATCAATCAACATGTTTAATTGGTTCAAAATGCCACCCCCTTCGAGCCCATAACAATGTCACATTCCTAAAATGGCTCTCCCTTATGGCCCTTTTTATAAAGCAAAACATTTCAAATTTCAGTCGAAGTGGGATTTAAGAACCAGAACCTTCTGTGTTCTTAGTTATTATGTACTACATTCAGTGTGGCATTGTGTTCAAGAGCTGTAACGGCTGTACTTTGTGTGTGTGGGCGTGGGCTTTTGCATGTGTGTATTCAGCATATGTGTGGTCTCCTTCAGTGCATTTGATATTTAGTTTCCAAATGTTATGTCCACATTACCAGGGGCAACATACAGTACTATATATACAAATGGTACAAAGTATGTGTAATCTTTACAAGTGAACCACTACCTCTTGCCTTCTCTGTTTCCTTCAATGCATCTGTAATTTCTCCTGCAGGTTCTTCCCAAACTATCCTCCTCCATCACGCACGAGGTAGATAGCATCCTGGGGAACAAGCCGTACAGTAAAAAGGACTACCGTTCCTAATGCTTCGCCACCGCGCCAGTCAGCCAGGACTGCTCCAGGGCTGCTCCAGGGCTGCTCCAGGGCTGCTCCAGGGCTGCTCCAGGACTGCTCCAGGGCTGCTCCAGGACTGCTCCAGGACTGCTCCAGGACTGCTCCAGGACTGCAGCGCAGGTCCATGCCCCACCTTTGCCTGATCCTCTGTTTGCTTGAGCTTTACTGAATGAGACCCCGGCGCATGAGTCTGGCCCCACCTCGGCCACCCTGGGGAGCATCATTTAGACTTACAGGGAAAAGAAAAGGAAGATAAATAGATACGTGACCTCCGCAATGGAAGGAAGGATAGGTAGAAAAAATACAGAGGGGGTTAACTAGATGAATCCGTTATACATACAATTCAGCCGAAGCTGCAGTTTAAAAACCGAAGAAAATATTATTTCTAAAAAATCAAATAAAAAGCACACGCTTGCTTGGCAGACAGATATAATTGTATTTTTGGTGGAATAAAATCTAAATACTGAATGCTTACCAATGGAATTTAAGTTTATACAAATATACAAC
The DNA here is from genome assembly GCF_013265735.2 of Oncorhynchus mykiss. Lineage (NCBI taxonomy): Eukaryota > Metazoa > Chordata > Actinopteri > Salmoniformes > Salmonidae > Oncorhynchus > Oncorhynchus mykiss. The sequence goes on from NC_048581.1 coordinate 66,684,420, forward strand.
AAATTCTCTGTTGCACATGTATAGCAACACATTTGTTTTTGGGAGTTCTGTTTCCAATTGCCTGTACATGTCCATAACAGTTTCTCTTAAACATCTGTTTTATTTGTGTGGTCTACATAATCTGTGTACTAGCCTCCTTGCAGGCAGAACAATCAGCACTTTAGTATTGTACAGTTCAGTCATTGAGAGAGGATGAAATAATTAAACCGTCTCACACATGGTCAGTCATTTCAGTCCTGTTTCAGTTTCCTATCTGTTCCCCTCAGTCAATCTGGTCTCCACAGTGCTGGTTCTGCCAGGCTTGATCCTGGTGCGCTGACTAACCCCTAGTCTGAGTCCTACCTCTGAGCTGCACTAACTGCACCAGCCAGGTAGGACTGCCCCCTAGTGGAAGGATTTAGCTCTGCTCTGAGCTCTGCTTCTCTCGTGTGCCAGGTCTGTCATCTGTCAATAAGAACCTTGAGCAGGCTAGTTGATTGCCATAGAAAGGGTTAATTACTGGCCATGTAAAATGATGGCTGTATCTGTATTTACCTTTGTGTGGCAGTGTTACTTTCTGAAGTTTTACTAACTGCATCAGACGTAATGGTCTTAATTGTGCTACTCAGCCAGTTTTACAGACCTCTTTATTAGTCATTTTAGAGCAAATTCTCATGAAAATGGCACATTACCTAAATTGTGCTCAATGTGTGTGTGTGTGTTGCCTTATTTAGGCTCATTTTGAGCTGTGCTGGGCTGAGACAGCAGGCCCATAGCTGCCATTGGCCGTCAGGGCACAGACTGGTCTTGAGCCCCATTTATGCCTCGTTCGGATATAAATCCTTTGTCCTGATCTTGTCCACATTCTGATTGTGCCTACATTTTCAGACCGGTGTAGATGACTAAAATACGCATTGTGATCTTCCTGATCTACTCCGGAGGTAGTGAGGCACGCATTGTGTCTGGATATCTTACAAGACAGATCTGGAAAGAGAAACCATTTAAATTATCATTATTCTGCTTTTTAACATCATTGACTGGTGACATTGACCTACGGCATCAATATGTGTTTTAAAATGAATACATATTATTTTGAAAGAATAACTGTCAAATCATTTGCATGCAGGGAGGGACCAGGAAATCTGAGGACACAGTAGACGGATATGAGACACATTTTAATACCATGTTTAGATCTATTTCAGAAAATGTGGACACAATCAGATCATGGACAAGATCAGCACAAAGGGCGCAAGTTATGAACAAGGCTTGAGACAGTAGTTCCTGGTATATGGAAAGACTCATTGGTTTTAGTGGCAGCTGTTCCTGCCCAATCAGAGTGAAGACTGACGTGTGACATATGCGTGCGAGGCTTGCTAGGAAGAAAGGGCTGGTTTGTGTCAGCAGCTCAGGGATTTGGAACAGGGAATGTGTGTACTTGTTTGTATACCTGGTTAGTGTATTTAGATGTATTTAATGTGTGCGTCTTTCACGTGTGGATGTGGACCTGTCCAATGTCCAATCAAGACATTTTCACGTGGCTTGAGCCAAAGATATTCCAACATCTTTCAGCGACACATCTAAGTGTCTGTCGCTTGTTGGAAGAGTATAGCGACCGACTTAAAATGCGTACTATCTAGCTTATTATCTATGGGCTCTCTTCATGTGTACAGCATAATCACTTGACCATGCTGTTCTATGCTTATACCCACATATACAGTACACATGCATTGTACACTACTTATGGAATGATCTGTTTATTTTCAGTTGGCAGATGATAATCAATACATTTTCAATAATCGTATACATTGCACACTGAAGACATCTGACGCTGCCCTGGATCAGTATTCACTCTAGCTGTTGGGTCCTCTTACTGTGAGACAAAGTGGAGAGCATGTGATGCATACATCCTCCAGCATGAGCCCTCGTCCCCCAGCCTATGGGGATTATTCTGACAAGCAAGGGCATGCTTACAAGTGGAAATATAAGGAATACTCGCTACCATCTCATTCTCAGATTCAATGATTACAGTTGTATAGTACTGTAGTGTCAGTGAGTATGACAAAATGTAATGGGGGGTGAGGTTTGGATGCTTCTCAGGCAAAGTGAAGAGGTGTGTATGCTTTGCTAGACCCTCTGGTCGGACAACAAATACTTGGCATAGTGGAAACAAATGCTCCTTTTGTTTTTAGCATCTATGAGTTAAATATAAACTGTGTACATTTGATTTGCTGTGTCTGGCAATGTATGTCTGAGTGAATTAGTAGAAAAGGCCAATGTGGTTTTCTCAAAAAAATGGAACTCTGTTTAATATTTGTTCATGATTTTCTGTCTTGTCTTCAGCAGGGAAATGACTGAAAAACATTCAGCACCAATGTTTAATAAATAAAATAGCTCAAAGGCATTGCCACAACGATGAGTGTTTTCCATGGACGTATTTTGGTGGTCTTTGTCACAATATCAATTGAATTTGACATGTACATGCACAGAGCTGTGCACTGATTTGCCTGGTGATAATTGTAATGGTGTTGAGTGCACCTCTAGGCTGCCCTGTAGAGGTTGATGAAAACCACAGAACTCATACATTTTCTGGCTTGCTCCTTACTGGCATATTGGGCTAGGAAAGCAGTATGAGTACTAGTAAAGCACTATGGATTTTTATTGCAGAATTTGATCTGAATATAGTAGTGTGTTTGACTTTAAACAGCATTGATACACCACACATGATGAACTACTGTCCGTATAGGTTTGCTGCATTGTGTCCACAGTAGAACTGGCATTCCTTGGGCTGCTCCTACCATCTCCTGGTCCATTCAAGCCTTTCCAGGAGTACCTGCTTGTCACCCTTGGTGGTCTAGGACCTGTGTGTGTGTAAGTCAGGCTGTTTAGTGAGTAGACTCATCATTGCAGGGTTAGGGTCTCTGTGTTCCAGTGTGTTTTGATCCCCTGTCCAGTGCCCCCTCCACACAGCCACTGTAACATATTATAGTATTGATGTTACTTTCAGCTCAGACCGCTATGACATCAGACCTGCAGATTAATGACGCTCATCACAGAATTCTGTATGTTAGAGATCATTTGTTTCTGTTCTGGCCTTTCTTTCACCGTGCTGCATTTTCCTCTGTTAATATTGCATCAATGTAAAGATTGACATAAATAAGCAATTTATTATGCATTGTCTTATCTCTTGTATGTACATAGTTTGACCTTTTTGTATATAGTTATGGTTGTGATCACCTCTGCCTTTTCATTTTTTATTTTCATTTGCGGGCATTGCTAACTGCACTGTGCTTGAATCTGAATTTAGACAAAATGTACAGGTTCGGTCTTTAATAAAATGACAATGAAAAAATATGAATTTGAAAAACACTTCCATGTGTCTGTTTCATTCATTGATTGTTTTTATCTTATGGGTTATTAACTGGGTGTCCTGATTAAAAAATCCTGTCCATTGTCTTGACCTGTATACAATATATGTAAGAGCACTTTATACATGTAAAAACAAACAAAGTACTGTATAATATTACCGGGATGAGCCAACTATCTGCTCAGGTCATATGGTTCCTGATTCACTGCAATCCAAAGGGGTGAACTAAACGTTGAGGATATGGATCAAAATTGCCCAATCAAACACTGTAGTAAACAAATGTACTGAACAGAATGTAGTTAATCTACTGGTCAACATACAGTAGATTAAAGCACAATAGCACCAACGTGTATAACAAGTCAATTCATATACTGTACATCAAACATAACTACTGCATTTACTGAAAATGTATCTCTGGTGGACAGACTACGAACATCTGAGTGGATTAAACAAGATTAACTTGCAATAGACATTATACGGGACTGGATTTATAAAGCACTTTTTCAGGTGCTCAAAGCGCTTTACATTGTATGATATGGATTCATCATCTTCTACACTATGCAGATACATGGATTGGTTTTGATGGGTGATGTATTGCCTTTGATTGCGTCGTAAGAGCAGATGACATACAAATGAATGACTGTATATGATGTAAAACTAAACACATTTGTATAGTGATTGTTCTGACAAAAATGCCAATATATACAGTGCCTTGCAATAGTATTCATCCCCCTTGGTGTTTTTCCTATTTTGTTGCATTACAACCTGTCATTTAAATGGATTTTAATTTGGGATTTCATGTAATGGACATATGGACAAAATTGGCCAAATTGGTTAAGTGAAATTACTTCTTTTCTTTTCTTTTTTTTAAGTGGTGCGTGCATATGTATTTCGCCCCTAAATAAGATCTGGTGCAACCAATTACCTTCAGAAGTCACATAATTAGTTCAAGTCCACCTGTGTGCAAGCTAAGTGTCACATGATCTCAGTATATATTCAGTTGAAGTCAGAAGTTTACATACACTTAGGTTGGAGTCATTAAAACTCATTTTTCAACCACCACAAATTTCTTGTTAACAAACTATAGTTTTGGCAAGTCGGTTAGGACATCTACTTTGTGCATGACACAAGTAATTTTTCCAACGATTGTTTACAGAAAGATTATTTCACTTATAATTCACTGTATCACAATTCCAGTGGGTCAGAAGTTTACATACACTAAGTTGACTGTGCCTTGAAACAGCTTAGAAAATGATGTCATGGATTTAGAAGCTTCTGATAGGCTAATTGACATCATTTCAGGCAATTGGAGGTGTACCTGTGGATGTATTTCAAGGCCTACCTTCAAACTCAGTGCCCTCTTTGCTTGATATCATGGGTAACTCAAAAGAAATGAGCCAAGACCACAAAAAATATTGTAGACCTCCACAAGTCTGGTTCATCCTTGGGAGCAATTTACAAACGCCTGAAGGTACCACGTTCATCAGTACAAACATAGTACGCAAGTATAAAAACCATGGGACCACGCAGCCGTCATACCGCTCAGGAAGGAGACGCCTTCTGTCTCCTAGAGATGAACGTACTTTGGTTTGGAAAGTGCAAATCAATCCCAGAACAACAGCAAAGGACCTTGTGAAGATGCTGGAGGAAACGGGTACAAAAGTATCTATATCCACAGTAAAACGAGTCCTATATCGACATAACCTGAAAGGCGGCTCTGCAAGGAAGACACTGCTCCAAAACCGCCATAAAAAAGCCAGACTACAGTTTGGGGACCTGCCTGGTGTGTTCCTTGTTCTTCATGATGCTCTCTGCGCTTTTAACGGACCTCTGAGACTATCACAGTGCAGGTGCATTTATACAGAGACTTGATTACACACAGGTGGATTGTATTTATCATCATTAGTCATTTAGGTCAACATTGGATCATTCAGAGATCCTCACAGAACTTCTGGAGAGAGTTTGCTGCACTGAAAGTAAAGGGGCTGAATAATTTTGCACGCCCAATTTTTCAGTTTTTGAATTGTTAAAAAAGTTTGAAATATCCAATAAATGTCGTTCCACTTCATGATTGTGTCCCACTTGTTGTTGATTCTTCACAAAAAAATACAGTTTTATATCTTTATGCTTGAAGCCTGAAATGTGGCAAAAGGTCACAAAGTTCAAGGGGGCCAAATACTTTCGCAAGGCACTGTAAATGTCTTGGAATGGCCTAGTCAAAGCCCAGACCTCAATCCAATTGAGAATCTGTGGTATGACTTAAAGATTGCTGTACACCAGCAGAACCCATCCAACTTGAAGGAGCTGGAGCAGTTTTGCCTTGAAGAATGGGCAAAAATCCCAGTGTGCCAAGCTTATAGAGACATACCCCAAGAGACTTGCAGCTGTAATTGCTGCAAAAGGTATCTCTACAGAGTATTGACTTTGCAGGGGTGAATAGTTATGCACGCTCAAGTCTTCTGTTTTTTTTGTGTTATTTCTTGTTCCACAATAAAAAATATTTTGCATCTTCAAAGTGAAAGGCAGGTTGTATAAATCAAATGATACAACCCCCAAAATCTACTTTAATTCCAGGTTGTAAGGCAACAAAATAGGAAAAATTCCAGGGGGGTGAATACTTTCACAAGCCACTGTATATGGTATATGCACAAATTCCATCAAAATTCTAGGGGGAAATTACAAAAACAATAAACATGAAATATTTTAACATTGCCAAGTAAACAAAACAAATATCTCAAGAACAGCAGAGTGAGTCAGTGGATCTCTGAAATCAAGAATGTGTTAGTGTTGGACATTTAGCCCATCTCCACACACATCTCCTATTTACCATAGGTTCTTTGTCCAGGATAGGAGTGTGCAGAGGAGGGTAGTCCTGGTAACACCTGACCTCCCTCTAACTACCAGAAGGAGGTCACAACACCCAGGACCTCATCACTGATGAGTCAGGCCATGCCTGAGTGGGCACCGTACATATATACTACACACACAATGAAAAGCCCTTCACTCTTCAAAACACAGATACGCATACACACCAAAGCATTATCCACCCCAGAGCAAACTTCCCCTGAGAGTCCATTTCTCCATGTCTGTCATCCAGCTACTGTGGGTGCAGCATTATCCTCTCCTGTTGGGGTGTGTATGTCTGAAATAATAATATCCACACTTTTAATCCACTTCAGTTCGGCTTCAGTGAAGCTTGTGCTGCTGCCTCAGTCTCGTTGAGGGGATTGGAGCCTTCAAACAAAAGGGGGAGCTATAATGCGTTATTGTCCAGATGTGAGTTATCCTCCCTCCTGCTTCTGTAGGGGAGGCGTGGAGGCCCACCTGAGGACAGGACACACACAGTGAGAGGAGCTGTCAGTTTACTCTTTATCTCAGCACACATTCATTATAGACAAACAGCACCACGGAGGAGAAATGCAACCTCAACAATTCTGTGCAATTTCACTACAGACAAAAACACCTTGTCAGCACTATAATAAGTTGTTCATTATAAACATGTCAGTTCCAGTCAACTTTTCTCTCCAGTCCACCTTCATTATACCCAGTCCTGTACTGTGAGGGAAGTGTGGTGTGTGTGTGTTGGTGAGTCACTATTACCTTCCTGACAGGTGAGTCCGATCCAGCTGTTGAGACAGGTGCAGCGTCCGTTCCGATGGTCACAATAAGCCCCGTTGTCACACTCACACCTCTCTGTGCAGTCTGGCCCATAGCGGTTTGCTTTGCAGTCTGACAATAAACACACATGCAGGTAAGACAGACACAAGAATATCATTGGAAATAGGCTCAGATGGGGAATATTGGGTTGGCACTTGCTGCACTACCATCACACCGAAATTACTGAATGCTTCCAATTAAACATACAGTATTACTGGCTCTTACCAATGTCACATCTGGGTCCAGTCTTCCCTGAGGTGCACAGACACCTGCCACTCACAGGGTCACAGGGTGTGCCCTCCACACAGTCACATGATTTGGCACAGTTCACACCAAACCTGCCCTGGTGACACTCTGAAAGTTGACATGGTGGAGAACGATGGAGAGCAACAACATATTTAGTCTTTCTTCTATAGATCCTGCAATTGGTGGTTTATCGTAGATAGTATGAGGTCAGTTATGTGGCAGATGTCTCACCTCTGTGACAGCGGGAGCTGTGGTACCCAGGGGGACACACACAGAGGCCTGTGGAGGGGTGGCAGGACGCCCCATTCAGACAGTCACACTGGAGCTGGCACAGAGGGCCATGGAGACCAGGGGGGCATTCTGAGGACAGGCACAGGACACTTTTGATAGAGGATGCAATGCCAGTGGCTTTCACTGTTCTGACTGAGTGCTGACGTGTGTGTCACTCACCATTTTCACACTGACGTCCGTAGTATCCTGGGATACACAGGCAGGTTCCTGTCAATCTGTCACAGGTTCCGTTGTTCCGGCAGTCACACTTCAGCTGGCAGTTAGCTCCAAACGTCCCTGGAGGACATTCTATCACACAAGCAGACAGACACAGTGAGACAGCAGTTAAACCCATCTCATCTCCTGGATGAGTTAGCCATTTCTTATGATTTTGCATAGGTGTACTTATTGTACAGTATCGCTCACCTGTATCACAGTGAGGCCCGGTCCAGCCCAGACCACAGGTACAGCTTCCAGAGACAGAGTCACACAATCCTCCGTTACTGCAGTTACAGCGCTGAGCACAGTCCCCTCCAAACCATCCAGGAGCACAGCCTGCCAATACACAGAAACTACACATTACAAACACACACATATTACAAAAATCTCTTTACCTTATAGACAGACAGAGACACAAACAATCATATTGGTGTTGTAAAAATAATTAAATAATTCAATCATATTGGTGTTGTAAAAATAATTCAATCATTCAATCATATTGGTGTTGTAAAAATAATTCAATCATTCAATCATATTGGTGTTGTAAAAATAATTCAATCATTCAATCATATTGGTGTTGTAAAAATAATTCAATCATTCAATCATATTGGTGTTGTAAAAATAATTCAATCATTCAATCATATTGGTGTTGTAAAAATAATTCAATCATTCAATCATATTGGTGTTGTAAAAATAATTCAATCATTCAATCATATTGGTGTTGTAAAAATAATTCAATCATTCAATCATATTGGTGTTGTAAAAATAATTCAATCATTCAATCATATTGGTGTTGTAAAAATAATTCAATCATTCAATCATATTGGTGTTGTAAAAATAATTCAATCATTCAATCATATTGGTGTTGTAAAAATAATTCAATCATTCAATCATTCAATCATATTGGTGTTGTAAAAATAATTCAATCATATTGGTGTTGTAAAAATAATTCAATTATTCAATCATATTGGTGTTGTAAAAATAATTCAATCATATTGGTGTTGTAAAAATAATTCCGCACTGTGATCTGTTCAACTCGATTCAGTAGGAACCGTACCTTGTCCACAGTCCTCTCCTCTTTGTCCAGAGCTGCAGTGACATATACCAGTGACAGGATCACTCTGTGCCCCCTCTCCACACAGCACCACGCGGGCACAATCATGCCCATAACGTCCCGCTAGGCATGCTGTAAAAAGAGTACAGGGCATAGTGTTAATGCAGATACTACGCTATTACTGCATATACACTGTTACTGCATATACATTAAGTGATTTAAAAAGCTGAGTAGGAACTCACTGATGTTGCAGTGTGCTCCGATGAACCCTGCTGTACATTCACAGGTGCCAGTGGTGGAGCTGCACTTCCCCCCGTTTTGACACCGACACTCTCGTTCGCAGTTGGGACCATACCGACCTTCCACACACCCTAGGAGCCAAAACAAAGCATTTGACCAGAAATCTTTTAACACACTAAAAGAGAGAGAAAAATACTCAAATAATCCCTAGACCAATTACATCCCCAATGGAAGGTTATGAAGGTGTCATTACCAACAGAGGGTAAAGTAAGTAAGTGCACGAGCCTTGGCGTGTGTGAGCCGGAACAACTCAAAGGAGCAGGAGCCTAGCTCCTGTTTCTGTAGCGTGAGGTAGCTTGCTGTACAAGTACACCATTGGAGGCTCCTCAGAGGAGGAAGGGGAGGACCATCCTCCTCAGTGAATTTCATAAAAATTTCAATTGTAGAACATTTAAGTTATCCCTTTTAAATAAAATTATACTAAATATAATCACGTCACCAAATAACTGATTAAAACACAATATTTTGCAAAGGTCTACAGTAGCCTCAGCAGCACTCTGTAGGGTAGCACCATGGTGTAGCCAGAGGACAGCTAGCTTCTGTCCTCCTCTGGGTACATTGACTTCAATACAACACCTAGGAGGCTCTTGGTTCTCACCCCCTTCCATAGACTTACACAGTAATTATGACAACTTCCGGAGGACGTCTTCCAACCTATCAGAGCTCTTGCAGCTCTTGCAGCATGTCATGTTGTCCACCCAATCAAAATGAATCATAAACTACAGCAACCTAGCACTGCAGTGTATAAAATGTGTTGAGTAGTTGAATCAAAGAGAGAAAGACAATAGTTGAACAGTATTGAACAAATTAATTACTTCCAAAATGAAGGAGAAGCAAGAAAGAAATAGAGAGACAGAGAGATTGTCTTTTTTTTTCAATTTCGGTTTCACTTACTTAGCTAGCAAATGCATCTAGCTAGTTTAGCCTACTTAAAAGACCCTGCTCAAAGAGAGGGATGCTATGTTAGCCAGCCGGCTATGGCTTTCCAACACAACACTGGAACTCTTCCAAGTCAAGGTAAGCTTTTGGTATCACAAATGTATTGCCACCGGGGCCCGCCGGTGTAACTGCTTACTGACTGTACACTCTAACGTTACCGCATGATTGTAGCAGGTTTACTAACGTGTTAGTTCTATTAATTATGCTGACTATGACGTTACTTTAGCTAATATGGTGACAACGATGTAGGCTGTTTGTAGAGGTTTGGCTTGGAAAGGTTTTTTCGCCTGGTCACATACAGCTGATGTGTTGTGCGTTGAAGTCCACAAGCGAAGGGAAGAGCAGGAATACAACGTGGCTGTTTAGAGAGTGAACTCTACGCGTGATCAGGGATGTATTCATTCCGACGATTATGTTTCTTAAATGGAAGCAAACGGAGCAAAAACGGGCATAAACATACCTGAATTTGTCCAATAGAAACTATTGTTTGCAACTGTTGGACTAATGATTACACCCTATATCAGCTAGATGCAGGCAGGATTGTGCAGGGCGGTATTGAATGTCACTGTCTGGCACCTCAAATTTGTCTCTCAACCTGTGTGCACCTTAATTCTCTTTGATTGGGTGGACAACATGACAGTTCATGCTGCAAGAGGGGGCTGTAGTTTCTGGGGGCTCCCGGGTGGTGCAGCAGTCTAAGACACTGCATCTCAGTGCTAGAGGCGTCACTACAGACCCTGGTTCGATTCCAGTCTGTATCACAACCGGCCATGATTGGGAGTCCCATAGGGTGGTGCACAATTGGCCCAGAGTCATCGGGGTAGGCCATCATTGTAAATAAGAATTTGTTCTTAACTGACTTGCCTAGTTGAAAAAAATATGCCTAGTGCCAAGCAGAGACACATCAGGTCCCTTTTTTCAGTCTTTGGTATGACTTGACCAGGGATCGAACTCCCAACCTTCCAATCTCAGGGTGGACACTAACAACAAGGCCTCTGAGTTGGTACCAGCAGAGGGTGGTAGTGTATAATACATACCCTGGTTACATTTTGGACCCTGGAAGCCTGGGGCGCAGTAACAAAACCCAGTCACTGGGTGGCAGAGCTGGTTGGTCTCAGAACACTGGCACACCTGGTTACAGTTGAGCCCATATGTCCCTGATAGACAGGCTGGTGGGGTAGACAGACAGACAGACAGACAGACAGACAGACAGACAGACAGACAGACAGAGGTAAGCAACATGAAAAAGGAGACATTACAGCTGAAAGTCCAGATTGACAGAGAGGAGAAGAGCTGAGAGGGTAGTACAGTCCTCACTTTGTTCACAGCCATTGCCAGTGAATCCAGGGGGACAGCCACACTCCCCAGAGACATGGTGACAGGAAGTACCCTGGGGACAGGTGCAGCGTTGCACACAGCCCTTGCCATGGGTACCAGGAAGACAGGCTGGAGGTGAAAAGGAGTGGCACTAAAAACCCTGAACATGTATGGCTGAAACTCCTTTCAGCGATAACCAGTGTGCAACAGGCTATGACAATATAAAAAGTTGTTGTCATTAAAACTGGGCTACCTTTGTCACAAAGCGGTCCCCTCCAACCTGGTGGACACAGGCAGTGCCCGGTGACGTGGTGACAGGGGGCTTCATTTTCACACTGACAGCTCTCTTCACAGCTAGCTCCAAACAGGCCTGACGCACAGGCTGAGGGGGAGGAAAAGGAGAGAGGAGGAACTCAGAGACTGTATGTGATAAGAACATTCACTCACAAGAGGGTGCTGTGTTCACTGCTATGTTCACTGCACCCAACATTGATGATCACAAAGACAGTAAATGTCCGCTTCTCTGTCTCTATCTCACCTTTTTCACAGCGCTTTCCGACCCAGCCAGGACTACAGGTGCACTTGCCCGTCTGTCTGTCACACTGTCCCCCGTTCTCACACTGACACTGCTGCTGGCAGTCGGCCCCAAACTGCTCCGCTCCACACTCTGTAACATCAACACACCAACATGACATCACATCAGAGCAGTGAAACCAACCACAGGCTAACAGGGAAACCTATAGTGTTTCTGCTGAGGACAGCAATACCTTCTCCAAACCCGGTGGTTTGACCTAGCAGAAAGTTGGCTCAAGGAAGTGATAACTAGCCACAGAGTGGAGTTGCTAGGTAACACAGCAGCAGCATTAGAGGTTTCCTGTGCCTGGAGTGGAATGAGGGGCCTGGGGCTGAGTTTGGCATGGACGACCCATGGAAAGGTTTATATGGGTGCTATGGGAGGATAGTGTGTGATGTAGAGTATAGTAGGGTGGTGAAATAGAGCCTCTGCGTTGGGTCTAGAGTGAGATGTTTACAGGGCAGACAGGAGACTGTGGGGTCTAGCAGAATGTCTGCGGTCTGAGGAGCATGCAGCTCTGTGTCACACACACTGCCAGGGAACAGCACCAGGCAAAAACAAATGAGCTAAACCAGGGCAAATTAGGATGGAGACTCATTTGTTTCCAGAATACAGTAAAACAAACCACAGGGCCAATGTTCTAAATGGTTTCTACCATTTCAGGTAATGCTATTCTTAGGCATGTCTGTCCAGACACTCCAGACAGAGCCTTGATGCTTTTCCATAGCCTGCATTTCTAGTAACTGACTGGTACTGAATGGGGAACAATTATCCTGACTGGATAAATGCTTTAGGTCAACAGTCACAGAACATGATATTATATGGTAGTAAGGCATGAGTATGGTCACTTAGGGTCATGGTGAATCTATGGCTGTTTCAGTACCACTCACCTAGCTCACAGGCTGCGCCCATCCACCCGCTGGCACACATACACTGCCCACTGATTCGGTCACACGTGGCTCCATTCTGGCACAGGCAACGCTGGCAGCAGTCTGTTCCATAGAAGCCTACTGGGCATTCTAGGGGGGGAAATGGTAGACCCATGTTCATTACTTTATAGCCCTACAAATATTTTCTACACAGGACACATGCAATGTATTGTGGATAGTAAGATAGGAGTAGTGATCTGCTCCTATTCTCCCTGTCCACACTCACCCTGTAAGCAGCTTGGCCCTGTCCAGCCTGGTGTACACACACACTGCCCGCTCGCCGGGTGGCAGCTACCATTGTTATGGCAACCGCAGGTTTGGCTGCAGCTCTCCCCGTAGAAACCAGCCTGGCATGCTGCAAGAAAAAGATAAGAAACTGTTTACTTCTAAAGAACAAATCATATCAATGTTAACATTGGTAATACATATCTGATATGACATGTTTTATATTGTAGGCTGTCTGAAGTGTGGGAAGTCCAATACTAACTCAGGTTGCAGGTAGGACCAATCCACCCTGCAGGACACACACACACCCCAGTGACATGGCTGCAGTGACCTCCGTTCACACACACACACTTCTCCTGGCAGTCCAACCCATAGAAGCCCTGGGGACAGGCTAGAACACACACACACACACACACACACACACACACACACACACACACACAGAGCCTTTACTTCTCAGCAAGCAATAAAGCATATCAATCCACAATGTTAATAACTCAATGATTCCTATAGGCTAATTTAAACATAATTACAGATACAGTTCAGTCTATGGATACTATTTATAGTTTGGGTTCTGGATAAGGTTTAGAGAGATTTTGGGAGGTTCTCTTACGTTTCTCACAGAAGGTTCCAGTCCAGCCCACCAGACAGGTGCAGGCTCCGCTCACATGGTCACATGTCCCCTTGTTGTCACATTGACAGTGATGCAGACAGCCTAGCCCAAAATAGCCCGCTGGACACTCTGAGACACAGATTAACACAAGTACAGTAGGGAGTGATAGGTGTGTGCTCTGAGATAGTCTGCTAGTGTTCTGTCTCAGTACTAAGACTAGACTGAAAGGAAACAACCCACAAACACCTGATATCAGATATTTTGGTTGAGGACTCTCACACACATACTGTCATAGCATTGTGTCCCGGTGTAGCCGGCCTCACAGTTACACTGGCCCGTCACCGCATCACAGCTCCCATCACCATCCTTACAGTCACATTTCTCAGCACAGTCCACCCCCCAGTGCCTGGCGTCACAGGCTGCCATGGAAACAAACAAACAGGAGACATTTTAATTGAACAGTTTACATTCAGTGAGCGTAAGCTATATTTATTTATTTTGTATTCCTTTGAGACTGTGTTCAATGCCACACCCACTCTACCTTTCCTGCAGTTGTGTCCAGCCCAGCCAGGGGCACAGGTGCAACGGCCCGTGACAGGGTGGCAGCGCCCGCTGTTTTCACACAGGCAGCGCAGCTGGCATCCGACACCAAACCGTCCCGTCGGACATGCTACAGCACACAAACATACTGTATGATAGCACTGTGAGCCAAAGAGTCACGCATACTCTACATACTGTGAACACACATATTGGAATACCGTACGGTAAGTTCCCAAGACACTGGTCGAAATGACATGCAAGCATCTGACGGCATTTAACAAGAAAACCGCTGGTTACACAAGAATAACATTTTCCTTCTCTGTGAAAACACGCCTGATGAAAACAGTGTTTATGACCTGTCTGTGCCTCAGACGGAGGGGAATGTGGTGTGGTTGATGTTTTAATGACCCACAACAAGCTCATCAATCTTTTAACGTCTCTTTCTAAAATTAAACCACAACTACCACAATAATCTTTGATCACAGTTCTTCCATTGACTCACTCATACTCACAGTTCTGACAGAGCCTGCCCATGTACCCAGGAGGGCAGGAACACGTCCCGTTGTGTTTGTCACACACTCCTCCATTCTCACAGGCTGGACAGGCCTCACGGCATCCCGCACCCCAGAAGCCCTTCACACACACTATAGCACAAATAAAGAGTATGAGTTAGCGTCATCATCAATATATCACAATGTTTTGACTTAGTTGTCGGGTGACATGATCAAATAAACTCAACTTAATGATCTGATTGTTCTCTTACCATTCTCACAGCGTTTTCCTGATGTTCCTGCAGGACACTGGCACTGGCCACTCACTCTGTCACATGGAGCCCCTGAGCAGTCACAGGCCTGAGTGCAACTTAGCCCAAACCTCCCCTCTAGACAGTCTAAAGGAGAGGACGGAGAGACAATGCTAGTCTTACTAAGAGAGGCTGCATACGATATTCCTACATAGTGACCCCATGACGTCAGAGAATTATGCCCCTCCCATATGACCAACAGGACAACCTACCTTGATCACAGTTGTCTCCACGGCGACCAGCCGGGCACAGGCGTTGGCACTGCCCGGTCACATGATCACAAGACACTCTGAGCGGGCACTCACATTTGTTCTCACAGCCTGGGCCAAACGTGCCTGGGTCACACTCTGAGGAGGGGGCGGAGGAGAGGAAAGTTAGACACATAAATCCCTACAAAGGGGCAGCATCCACAGCTACAGAACAGTGTGTGATGTAAAGGGCTGCATCCACAGCTACAGAACAGTGTGTGATGTAAAGGGCTGCATCCACAGCTACAGAACAGTGTGTGATGTAAAGGGTTGCATCCACAGCTACAGAACAGTGTGTGATGTAAAGGGCTGCATCCACAGCTACAGAACAGTGTGTGATGTAAAGGGCTGCATCCACAGCTACAGAACAGTCTGTGATGTAAAGGGCTGCATCCACAGCTACAGAACAGTGTGTGATGTAAAGGGCTGCATCCACAGCTACAGAACAGTGTGTGATGTAAAGGGCTGCATCCACAGCTACAGAACAGTGTGTGATGTAAAGGGCTGCATCCACAGCTACAGAACAGTGTGTGATGTAAAGGGCTGCATCCACAGCTACAGAACAGTGTGTGATGTAAAGGGCTGCATCCACAGCTACAGAACAGTGTGTGATGTAGGAAGATGATCATAACTTTTTCCTGCCACTAACCTTCCCTGCACGCGTTGCCTTGCCAACCGGGCTTGCAGACGCAGGTGCCGTGGCGACGGTGACACTCCAGAGTGTTCTGCTGGACACACTTACACTCCTCTGAACAGCCCGGTCCAAAGGCCCACTTGGGACACACTGGATAGGGAAGCAGATAACATAAAAAATATTGAATAAGACCTGAATGTTATCGATATACACTGAGTATACAAAACATGCTCTTTCCATGACATTTACTGACCAGGATAATCCAGGTGAAAGCTATGATCCCTTATTGATGTCACCTGTTAAATCCACTTCAATCAATCAATCAAATGTATTTATCAGCTGATGTCACAAAGTGCTGTACAGAAACCCAGCCTAAAACCCCAAACAGCAAGCAATGCAGGTGTAGAAGCACAGTGGCTAGGAAAAACTCCCTAGAAAGGCCGGAACCTAGGAAGAAACCTAGAGAGGAACTATGACTGGTGGCCAGTCCTCTTCTTGCTGTGCCAGGTGAATATTATAACAGAACACGGCCAAGATATTCAAATGTTCATAGATGACCAGCAGGATGTAGATGAAGGGGTGGAGACAGGTTAAAGAAGGATTTTTAAGCCTTGAGACAATTGAGACATGGATTGTGTATGTGTGCCATTCAGAGGGTGAATGGGCAAGACAAAAGATTGTGCCTCTGAACGAGGTGTGGAAGTAGGTGCCAGGCGCATCGGTTTGTGTCAAGAACTTCAACACTGCCGGGTTTTTCACGCTCAACACTTGCATTGGTGTCAACATGGGCCAGCATCCCTGTGGAACGCTTTCGACACTTTGCAGAGTTCATGCTCAGATGAATTGATGCTGTTCAGAGGGCAAAAGGAGGCGTGCAACTCAATATTTGGAAGGTGTTGTTAATGTTTTGTACACTCGGTGTAGGTAGAGATTAGAGGTGAGGGGTCAGCAGTGTGAGTGACTCACGTAGATGGCAGAACCTCCCGTAGAGTCCAGGGTCACACAGACAGGCTCCGTAGGTGCGGTGGCAGCACCCGTTATTGGCACAGTTACACTTCTTATTGCACTGTTTCCCATAGAAGCCCTTAGGACAGCCTACAGACAACAATATATTGTTATCAGGCAACTGAACGTTTCAATAGTGTGTGAATAACTGAGAATGTTTTTTGTATGTACAGTATCTGTTAACCAGTAGTGACTCACCATCCTGGCACATGTCTCCACTGACCCCAGGTGGGCAGCGACAGTTCCCATTGACAGGGTCACAGGTGGCTCCGTTCTTACACTTACAGGGGAATGAGCAGTTCCTGCCGAAGGATCCCTCGGAACAAGCTGTTCCGAGTAGAATAAAACGTTATATATTTATCCATTATACAGAGAGAGACGTGTTATTCCACAGAGAAACACAGACATAAGATTGATCAGATTACTGATGTACTGTGTTGAGAGTGCAGTGTCTATGTACACTGTGTGTATATACTGACTCTGGTTGCAGATGAGGCCTGTCCATCCATCGGGACAGTGACATCCATCTCTCCCTGGGCCACACAGCCCTCCGTTAGAGCAGTCCTCACAGGTCAGGCTGCAGTCAAGGCCAAACGTGTTGTTCAGACACACTGCACACAGGACAGAAGAGATTACCGACTATAACGTTCTAAAAACATTCTGCTTGTGGTTAGGGATTTGCAAATCTTCAACTACATTCTTCCTAGCTGATTCCTATACGGATTACTGTTTTCACATTAATAAATCAAGGAACAACACAAAACACATCCTATGACTCTCTGCCATAGCCTCCTGCCACAGTCTATAAGCTTCCCCATTTCTACAGAGGTATACAAAAAACAGCCTCAGAATATGAGGCTAACCAATTTGCCACCTGCTGTGGGGTATTTAATTGCCCAGTAACTAGTAAGCAAATAAGGAGGTCTGGCAGTCTACCTCCTGTTGCTCGGACACAGAGGCAATAAGATACAGGCCCAACGTGTCTGTGTTCGGGTTCAGTGGCTCACCAAATTTCTCTGCCAGCGTGCTCTCAGCCAGCAGCTCTCTAGCATCATCATCCTCATAGTCATCATAGCGCTCTAGGGGCTGGTTGTAGTCCTGCAGCAGGGCGAGCTGGGGCTGAGCCAGAGTCCCCACAATATCTTGGCCCCCACTAGACAGGGCCTCAACTGTGTTCCCCAGTACTGCAGAGTAAGAGACAGAGAGAGAGAGAGAGTAACAGGTTACCAGGATGTCCACATGGAGTGTGATGGTGCTGTGGCCCTAGGCAACAACATTTCATTTGATTGGTGTAACTCACGTTCACAGGAGCGTCGGTCCTCCCTCAGACGGAAGCCCTGGCGGCAGAAACACTGGAAAGAACCGGCGGTGTTCTGGCATGTGTGATCACAGCCACCGTTGGCCGCCAGACACTCATCCACATCTACACAATACACACACACAAAGTCCAGAGTCCAGTCACTTTACAAAAACACTGCTCCTCAGTCATGTTAATTGATATAAATGGCAAATGTAGAGTTGAATAAATGTTGTTATGTAATAAACAATGAACAGAAAACCAAAGAATACACTTCCTTTTCAACAAACAAGCATTTCAATGTAACCTGTAACCTGTTGTATTCGGCGCACGTGACAAATTTGATTTGATTTGAAACATGACTAAAATGTTACAGCATCATGCACATATTATAAGTTCAACTGGAAGCATTCCAGGTTCAACAGTTATATTGTATAATGAGTGCCCCACTAGATCCCTATTCTAAGGTTATAGAGGGTGAACATACCATCACAGCTACATCCATCTGAGTTGAGGCGGTAGCCCGCTGTGCAGTAACACTCATAGCCCCCAGGGTAGTTGGTACAGTCCTGCTCGCAGCATGAACTTCCCTCTCCACACTCGTCCAGGTCTGCCAAACAAAACACACACAATGAAAAGCATTACTCGGATGATCATGATGTTGTGATATGTTACAAACCAGGCACATGTTAAACTGACCTGAGTTAAAGGGAAAAGATTCATCTCTAGACTGACCAACACCAATCTGAGCTGAATGGTCTCTAGATTGAATGGTAAAGGTTAGTCTCTAGACCGAATGGTAAAGGTTAGTCTCTAGACCGAAAGGTAAAGGTTAGTCTCTAGACTGATCTGTAAAGGTTAGTCTCTAGACTGAATGGTAAAGGTTAGTCTCTAGACCGAATGGTAAAGGTTAGTCTCTAGACCGAATGGTAAAGGTTAGTCTCTAGACTGAATGATAAAGGTTAGTCTCTAGATTGAATGGTAAAGGTTAGTCTCTAGACTGATTTTAGCTGAGCTGAATGGTAAAGGTTAATCTCTGAATGGTAAAGGTTAGTCTCTAGATTGAATGGTAAAGGTTAGTCTCTAGACCGAATGGTAAAGGTTAGTCTCTAGACTGAATGATAAAGGTTAGTCTCTAGACTGAATGGTAAAGGTTAATCTCTGAATGGTAAAGGTTAGTCTCTAGATTGAATGGTAAAGGTTAGTCTCTAGACCGAATGGTAAAGGTTAGTCTCTAGACTGAATGATAAAGGTTAGTCTCTAGACTGATCTTAGCTGAGCTGAATGGTGAAGGTTAATCTCTGAATGGTAAAGGTTAGTCTCTAGACTGATTTTAGCTGAGCTGAATGGTAAAGGTTAATCTCTGAATGGTAAAGGTTAGTCTCTAGACCGAATGGTAAAGGTTAGTCTCTAGACTGAATGATAAAGGTTAGTCTCTAGACTGAATGATAAAGGTTAGTCTCTAGACTGATCTTAGCTGAGCTGAATGTGGAAGGTTAATCTCTGAATGGTAAAGGTTAGTCTCTAGATTGAATGGTGAAGGTCAGTCTCTAGACCGAATGATAAAGGTTAGTCTCTAGACTGATCTTAGCTGAGCTGAATGGTAAAGGTTCATCTCTGAATGGTAAAGGTTAGTCTCTGAATGGTAAAGGTCAGTCTCTAGACTGATCTTAGCTGAGCTGAATGGTAAAGGTTCATCTCTGAATGGTAAAGGTTAGTCTCTAGATTGAATGGTGAAGGTCAGTCTCTAGACCGAATGGTAAAGTTTAGTCTCTAGACTGAACTGTAAAGGTTAGCCTCTAGACTGACTGATAAAGGTTAGTCTCTATACTGAATGATAAAGGTTAGTCTCTAGACTGAATGGTAATGGACTAATCTGAGCGGTAAAGGTTCAGCTCTGAATGATAAAGGTTAGTCTCTAGACTGATCTTAGCTGAGCTGAATGGTAAAGGTTCATCTCTGAATGGTAAAGGTTAGTCTCTAGATTGAATGGTAAAGGTTAGTCTCTAGACTGAATGATAAAGGTTAGTCTCTAGACTGACTGATAAAGGTTAGTCTCTAGACTGAATGATAAAGGTTAGTTTCTAGACTGAATGGTAAAGGACTGATCTGAGCGGTAAAGGTTCAGCTCTGAATGATGAAGGTTAGTCTCTAGACTGATCTTAGCTGAGCTGAATGGTGAAGGTGTCACACCCTGACCATAGTTTGCTTTGTATGTTTCTATGTTTTGTTTGGTCAGGGTGTGATCTGAGTGGGCATTCTATGTTGTGTGTCTAGTTTGTCTGTTTCTGTGTTTGGCCTGATATGGTTCTCAATCAGAGGCAGGTGTTTGTCATTGTCTCTGATTGGGAACCATATTTAGGTAGCCTGTTTGGTGTTGGGTTTTGTGGGTGATTGTTCCTGTCTCTGTGTTTGCACCAGATAGGGCTGTTTTGGTTTTTTAACATTTCTTGTTTTGTTAGTCTATTCATGTATAGTTTCTTTATTAAAGAACCATGAATAATCACCACGCTGCGTTTTGGTCCGCCTCTCCTTCAACTCAAGAAAGCCATTACAGAAGGTTAATCTCTGAATGATAAAGGTTAGTCTCTAGACTGATCTTAGCTGAGCTGAATGGTGAAGGTTAGTCTCTAGACTGATCTTAGCTGAGCTGAATGGTGAAGGTTAATCTCTGAATGGTAAAGTTTAGTCTCTAGACTGACCGACACAGGTCTTGAGGTCATCCTCCAGTCGGTAACCCTGGTTACAGCTGCAGACAGGGCCACCAGTGGAGTGCTGGCAGTGATGGGAGCAGCCTCCGTTGTTGCTCTCACAGCTGTTGACGATCTCCATCTCAATCCCTGTCACAGAAACATGAGACGACTCTCCCATTACTTCTGATTGAAACATTTGTACATTTCAGATCATTTCAAACAGGCAAAAGAGATGATGATGATTATAGGAGCCAAACTCACGGTAGCACTGGCGTCCGTCTGCTCCCAGCTCGTAGGCAGTGTCACACACACAGGCGAAGGAGCCCGGGATGTTGTGGCAGCCATGAGCACATCCCGTCTGTTCAGACTCACACTCATCAATATCTGCGACAGATAAACAGAGTATATACGGATCTATTCTAGAACTTAAATACAGAGACATGATTGACCCTGTATGAACAGTAGTGCAGTAGTCAACATCTTACCCTCACAGGTCTTCCTGTCCTCTGCCAGCTTGTACCCATTTCTACAGTCACAGTTGGTCTTGTCACCATCAACAAGACAGTCTTGCTGGCAGCCGCCATTCTTATCATGACATGGATTCCCCACTTTAACATAGGAGACGCACAATGTTTCATGTTGACAGCACTTTATCTTAAAAAATATTTTACATTTCTAACAAATATAATTGAAAGGCGGTGCACAATTGGCCCAGTGTCGTCCGGGCTGGGCCGAAGTAGGCTGTCATTGTAAATAAGAATTTGTTACATAAAGGTTCAATTTAAAAAATCAGTGGGAAGGGGGAGGACATTTATCTAAAATGCAGTTTACTTTGAATACACACTGACACAACTACTCAAGACAAAGGTCCCAACTCTACACTGGGCTGAGTATTTTTCTGTATATTTAAGTGCGTTTAACTTGTATCTGCCTGTCCTGTACACTACAGCAGCTGGAGTGAGAAGCTTCAGCACTGCAGAAATTAGAGGAAGCTGGTCCTGGCCAACCATTACAATGTAAAAGCATCTAAAAGACAGTAATTATTCTAAAATTATAATCTTCCTTCCCTCAGAGAAAACTAGTCCACCTCAGCGCTCTGAGAGAGAGAGAGAGAGAGAGAGAGAGAGAGAGAGAGAGAGAGAGAGAGAGAGAGAGAGAGCGCCTTGGGCTGTCAGAGCATTATGATAAACAACATAATGTTGAGAAAACAGGAAAGATGAGTGAACACTTCAAATCAGGGTCGTATTCACACTAATTTAACGTCTCATCAAGTCCAACTTACCCTTCCTCTGACATTTTGTTGGACATGAACTATTGGCAGCTATGAATCTATAGTGTTATGACAAACCCTTCAAAAGGACACCTGAGATTCACAAATACCCTTCCCTCAACGCTCTAGATGCTGTCGTGCTTGTATCATGCCTACACTCTCCCCTCTCCATTTATCCATTACTTAGACATGTTGCAATTGTATAGTTACAGCTTAAAGCTCCTGCAAGCATGGTTATCCACAGGTAGTTTCATGTCTGTATCAGGCTGCTTTCTCTCTTAGCTGCCTGTCACTCAACATGCACAGAAAGCTGCTCTCTCTCTCTGCACTAGTGGTTACTTCAGCCAAAGACAGTATGCATTCACGATCAGTAATGTAGCCTATGTTTGTGTTGAAAAAGAGAACCATATGTTTACAATAAAATGTGACATCACACTCTGTCAACTTGCAGTCTTTCTACTAAACATACTTCATCTGCAGTTTCCCATGTCAGACCTGAGATCCAACGATACACTGGGAGAGTGAAAGGAAACGCCATTAAATGTGACGTGGGAGCTGATTTCTAATTTGTATTTAATTGGTTGAAATGTTATTTTCACATGGAGGGAATTTCAGTAATTGGCAAGTGCTCGGATAGATTATTCATCTGTGTGTTAGTATGTGAGTGCTGTTGGGTGCATAGTAGTGTAGAAAGACCAGAGGATGGGTACACTCACATTTGCAGTGCTTTCCATCGTCAGCAAGCACGTAGTTGGCTCTACAGCGGCAGCGGAAGGCAGTAGGGGACTGCTGTACACAGAAATGCTCACATCCTCCATTACTGATGCCACATGATTGGACAGCTGGACACAGACAGACAGATACAATAAATTTTTGTTATATTGTTTGGAGGAGAACCATTCCATTTTCACAGTAACCCTTCTACCTTTTACTCTGCATCCTTTTCTCTTTCTGAAAGTGCTACCAACACAAACACTGTGCTAAACACCTCAGTGGTTTGTTCTACTTTGACCCAGTAAAGAGCCATCAACAGGCCTGAAGGGCCAATAATCACACAGACAGCGGAAGGAAGGTCCTCAGTGGTGAAGGAAACTCTGAGATGATGAGTTGAAGCCAGAGCCAGCTCACTGACTGATCTCTGCTTTCTACATCTCTTTGTCTCTCTCATGCACCCATAGCATGTCTCTGCTTGACCTGGTTCTCTGGGAGAACATTAAGTAGAGGTTTAAACAGCAGGTGTTGTTTAATGGTGTTTTGATAAAGTGAGGGACAGACCAGAGCCTATCCACAATCTGAAACTCTTAGATCCCTCCATCAACTACACTGGCTGGACACATTATGCATCCATCTGCTTGATTAGGTGGACCTCTCCTGGAAAGCCATGAACTGGATATAAAAAAATGACTGATATGTTGAATTGATATGGGAAGACATCTGGGGTTCCTTTCCTCTCCTGCGTATGTGGCTATTGGTATGCATCTCTCACTCTCTCTCTCTCTCGCAAGAGAGGGATGTACAGTATCCATCCCATCCAGTGGTAGAGCACAGCTCCCAGACCTCTGTCAGGAGAAAGATATGCAGACTCACAGATAAGCATCACCCCTGAGACAGTCCACATGTGCATTGTGATTATTAGTGCAATCAGTCATCATCCGCTGTGCTCCACACTGCAGCCATCACATAACTCAGTGACACTAGGGTTTCTCTATCTATCCTGTTTCATTCCTATACTCATATCATATCCATTCTGCCAAAGCCAAGAAAAGCAGCATACATTTCCATTCTCAATGTCAGAGAAGGCGCCCTGTGTACATTCCTTGCTGTGTGCATTGAGATTGAGTTTATACTCATGTGCTAACAGCTGTTTTTAAAAGCCTTGGGGCTGTACACTGAGTCGTGCATCTCGGCGATGATAGAGACAAGTTACAGGTACAATGTAAACACACAGGCGGGAGAGCTGGAGTGTAAGTGGATCTCACACAGAGTTAGGCCAGCGGCCTCTATGAGATTGCCTAAGACTTTAAATACCACACTGACAGAATGAAATGTAGAGAAGTATTGGCTTTTCAACTAAACTGAGACCTTTCTATACTGTAGTTCCTCAGGGCTATACTAACTCCTACCTGGCTCTGGGTTTTCCATAAGCTTCCACTGACTAGAATGACACAATATGTTTGTGGTTTGTATATCATGATTATGTTGTATAACATAAGGTTATCAGGTTAATTGTCCACTGGGTGCTGTTGTTACTCACCGATGCAGGTGCGTCCATCCACATGGAGTCGAGAGCCTGGGTTGCATTCACAGTGATAGGAGCCCCTGGTGTTCACGCATCTGTGCTGGCAGCCCCCGTTATAGACCTGGCACTCATCAATATCTGCAGGGCCACGCACCACACACACACACAGAGCGAGGAAGGGAATTTATAGCAATTGTCCTAAAGGTTGTCTCATTATCAGAAAGGTACCGCTGAAGAATCAGCTCCAGAAAGCTTCCATGTGCTGAGACAGGAATTTAGACTCAGCTTTAGGAGAAAGATACGCTCCTACATTTTTCATTTGGCATTTTATAGACTCTCTTATCCAGAGCGACTTACAAGAGCATTTAGGGTTAAGTGTAGGGCCGGTACGATACCAGTATCTCGATGGCAAGGAAATATAACACAAAACGGATTTAACTTCTTCAGGAAAACAGCCTGTGTTCGTGTTGTATTTTTGTCATGGAAACATTTTTGCAATACTGGTATCGTCCCAGCCCTAGTTAAGTGCCTTGCTCAAGGGCACATCGACAGATTCTTTCCCCTAGTCAGCTCAGGGATTCAAACCAGGAACTTTTCGGTTACTGGCCCAATGCACTTACCCGCAAGGTTACCTGCCACCCTCCAAGAGGAAGGAGTAAGATGGATGAGGGTACAAGTACTCCGCCAGTGCACCCGTGCCCAAACAAACAAATCCTCCATGTGGTAACAACTACTGAACAGTTAAATCCAAATTAAAATTCCTGTACTCTCTCTATCAGTCTCAGGGACATGTCACAGGAGCATTTGGGAACCCAAATCGAAGTACACAAAACATAGACATTCCACCAAACCAAACGCTGACATTATAAACAAATTAAGACAGATGTTCTTTATCAGGGGGACTTAACAGGGGAATAAAATACTACTTGTCCTTTCTGCAATGTCATTTCAAAATGTTAAAAACTCATTTCCAGTTTATAGCTCATGCAAGGGGTTAACAAATAATCGTAGGCCAGCCATAAATGACCCCCAGTGAGGTCAGAGGTGAACCGTTCTGTTTTGACTGGTAACATTCAGTATGTCGGAAGTTTCATACAGTCCTTATATTAGGCTTGTGAATCACTATGATGTGAACAGTTTCCGGCTAATCTGACTGTCTGTACAATAAGTAACACACCATTAAATGACTGATGGTTGGGGCCAGTTTAAATAACTAAGGCAGAGTGAGTTATGTGCCGCTCAGAGGAGTTCAGTAAGTCCACTCACAGAGAATTTATCTTCAAGAAGAAACTATTTGTAAAATTCAGCTTTACCTCTGTGAAAAAATGTGTTTTTTAAACAAGAGGAAAGATAGGGAAGACTTAGTAGACAAGTTTCTACAATATCATCCTCTTCCCATTGTTTAGTTCTTATTATACAATGGGTCTAATCCTGCATGCTGATTGGTTAAAACTGCACTGGGGTTACTGGATCGAATCCCCGAGCTGACAAGGTAAAAATCTGTCATTCTGCCCCTGAACAAGGCAGTTAACCCACTGTTCCCCGGTAGGCCGTTATTGTAAAATAAGAATTTGTTCTTAACTGACTTGCCTAGTTAAATAAAGGTTAAAAAATATAAATATAATAATAATAATTCCAGCCTGTGTCTATTCCACAAGTTACCACTGGCTAAAGTTATGACGTTGAAATGCCTATCTACTCTGTTCCATCTGACAGCGCAATCCACTGTCTCATCAGCCCAGCCAGACAATTTATAAACTTTATCTCCACTATAAAAAGCATCTAGACATTATCTTCCATTTCTTTTAGACTAGCAATTGGTTTTAAATAGCGAAGATTTGTATAAACCTTGCAGTCTGTCTCTCTGACATTTGCAACATTGTTGGCTCCTGAGTGGCGCTGCAGTCTAAGGCACTGCTTCTCAGTGCTTGAGGCGTCACTACAGACACCCTGGTTCGAATCCAGGCTGTATCACAACTGGCTGTGATTGGGAGTCCCATAGGGAGGTGCACAATTGGCCCAGCATCATTCAGGTTTGGCTGGTGTAGGCCGTCATTGTAAATAAGAATTTGCAACTGACTTGCCTAGTTAAATAAAGGCAAAAAAATCAAATAAAAATGGTTTCAGTATTGAAATTTGATTTCCAGCTGTCCCAAAGAAATGAAGGTGTCGGGATGAAACAGACAAGTAGGCAGCTTTTCTCAGCCAGTCGAAATCATGAGTCAATGGATATACACAAAGAAATGTCAAATGAAACGAAGTGCAGCTAGTTTGCAGTCTTCCCAGCTTCAGTTTGAGGTGATTGTGTTAGCTGTGATGTTGGCTAGCTCCTCTGAACAACAGAGGACATTTTCTTTGCCAGGTGTATTCTATTGATATTAAATGTCACCAGAAAACAGCTCAAACAAATGCAAATGCAGCTACTTTGTTGTTATTCTGGCTGCACTGTTTGACGTGACTATAAGTTAGCCGTAGTTGGCTAGCTAACAAGAAATGGACAAGTACGTTGCCAGCCAGTATGGCAATAGAACATTTAGAACAAACAACTGGGTACCATCCATAGACACAGAAAAAAAATACTTAATGACTGAGTGGCAACCGAACCGATAGAACGAACAACCAGCCAGCGTGGGTAGCAACCCTAGATTTTTGTCAGGACTATATCTTGTGGAAGGATGAATAAATTAACAAAATAAAAATAATATGAATAAATGAATCAACATTTTATTTCTATGAAAATATATAAATCATTATTTGAATATGTTGGTAACCTGTTGTATAAAAGTGATAATGCCCTCGAAGCCGGTGTTTGGAGGATATATCAGCACAGTTTGCCGGGCTTCGACTTTGTCTTGGGCCTAAAAACACCCGTGCCAATATATCCTCCAAACACTGTCTTCGAGGGCATTATCACTTAATTATGTCATTGTGTTGTGCTTTGCATTGTGAACAATATGCAATTGTGAAGTCATGTGTTGTGCACTACTCGAGTTACTGAAGGCAAATCCCACATTTTTCATGATCTATTTCTCCTTTGTAATATTCAGCAATAATGAACATTCATCACACATAAAAACCCTCATAACAATAATAGACTCCTCAATTGGAACAATAATGTAGTCATTGTGTGCTAAAGTCATTACACTGTCATGCTGGCACATCCCCTTTTTCAGTGGTGACTTAACTGTGCCTAACATGATCAATCTTTCTCTTTTCATGCACTTGGAGCCATGGAGGGGGAAATGAGTTCCAGAGGCACAGTACCAGAAGGAGAGAACAGAGAACCCCCTCCCCTTCCAGAGCCCTGGTGGCTGGTGGCACGCTATGTGGGATCTGGACTGGCACAGCTGAGCTCCATTGCCGTCATTACACGGCACCCCAACGATATCTGTCTGACATGAAAGCAGCCTGATAGACACTAACAACCTGTGACCACATCCAGAACAAAATGTATCACAGTGGATTCTGGGAGGGAACAGAAGCCCTCCCCTGGGGGTTACAATACCTACACAATGGAGGGGGAGATTTTATGAATATTTATTTTTGGCCTTGCTGCTTGTAACCCCAACAGAACAGACTGTATAATCAGAAACACTTAGCCAAGCCATAGTGTGCACTATGCAGTGGGTTAGAGAAGCATGCAACCATTTCAGTCCTTACTGTACTGTACATCCTACACCACCAGTATTCCTCATCTCTACTTCTGTCTATAGATGAACCCATTCACTCGAATTGGAGGCATCTTTTAAGATGGTGTTTTGGGACAGAGTACATCCTCTACACATTATACCAATTTAGCTCCAAACTGCTGCCAAACTTCAGCTCAGTTCCATCCAGGAAAGCTGGCAGGCAGATGGGTGCTCTCTTTTCTGTCCATGCAGCATGTTTGTGTTTGGTTTTTAATGAAATCACTCCAAAGATGTGGCGCTGTTTCCCTGTGGACCATGGCATACTGTAAAAGCCCTCTAGGCTGGTTTCCCTGTGGACCATGGCAAACTGTAAAAGCCCTCTAGGCTGGTTTCCCTGTGGACCATGGCATACTGTAAAAGCCCTCTAGGCTGGTTTCCCTGTGGACCATGGCATACTGTAAAAGCCCTCTAAGCTGGTTTCCCTGTGGACCATGGCATACTGTAAAAGCCCTCTAGGCTGATTTCCCTGTGGACCATGGCATACTGTAAAAGCCCTCTAGGCTGGTTTCCCTGTGGACCATGGCATACTGTAAAAGCCCTCTAGGCTGGTTTCCATGTGGACCATGGCATACTGTAAAGCCCTCTAGGCTGGTTTCCATGTCTAGAACATGATTCCACAGAGCATGGTCCCAAAGCCTCAGCAGCCACAGGCTTACAGCAGCCATAAGGCCAGTAGCCATTAGGCCAGTTTTCACTATTTATGGCTGCTGCAAGCATGACATCTACATGGATTTCTAGCTGATTCTCAGTTGTGTGGTTTGAATACAAATTAGGATGCACCTGACTCATGCAGCCAGATATAGGACAATGTACTGCATGTAAGATATTGGAACCCATTCACATAAACCAGAGTTTGACTATCTTCCAGAGCTGCACTGAAGTAACTCTCAAACTTAGTAACTCTCAAACTGAAAGTGTTTAGTCATTTTTTATAGTGACAAGACCTGTTAAGTTTACAACTGGAGTCATGTCATATTTATGTTAGCATTACTAAACGTGGGTTTCTACATGCATATTTCATGTAAAGACTTCTTATTTCTCCACTGATAAGTGGAAGCCTCCACTTCTACTGGAGTTAAGTGGGCAGTGCTGGGCTACACACAAGGGCACCAGTCCATCTCCATAGTAGGAGTAGACTGATAACACTGAGACTTCCTCTGCATTGCTGACATAACATAAAACACGATCCTACTAGAGTGCACGATAGTACACCTGTCATCCAACTGAAAGTGATGGGAAGAGTTGTTCAGGCTTGGTCTAATGATCTGGATGAAAATATTATATAGGGGAAAGCTTCACCCAGATGACCTCTTAATCATAAGGTATATTTTCATTCAGTTAAAATTACTCAAAACCAACAATAGTGTAACAGGCTTTTCCATATATGACATAAACCCACTGAGATTTCATTTATAGGCAGTATTGCCCATGCAAGTGTAAACATAACAACAGAAGTGTGGAGTGTACTGTAGCACTCACCTGGCCCATGATATCCCATGTTGTACCCATTGTAGCCATTATATCCATGGAAGCAGTCAGGCATATAGCAAATCCTTCTATGATAGCGGTGGTACAGATTGTTAGCACCCAAGACTGGATATATATGAGCCCCAAAACACCCCACGAGGAGCATCAACCATCCTGACAATGCCATATCCAAGAACTAGCCTACTATATATTCTCACAGATAGAAAAAATGAATTTATGGCCAAAACGACAACTACAATACTGTTTGAGATATGTTAAAACAAGACATGAATATACAAAAGATCTAAACCCTGTTTTGATTTTTCATTTCAGTCACATCTTGTGTAAAGGCAGAACAACTTCTTGCTCCCTCTGATTTCTCCCCACTCTATATCTCCCTCTTTTTAGTCTCTCCCTCTCTCAGTCTGCCTGCCTCCTCCACCATGTCTGTCTCTCGTGTCCTGGACATTTAAGGCCCTCCCCCTCCTCCTCCTCCTCTCCTCCACACTCTCCTCCAAGTAGCCCATATGCTCAAGCCTATGATCACACATGCTACTATAATCTACCATTGGAATAATGATATCGTATTTGACAGAAATGACATTATTGTGAGTGTTAAAAAGACAATATTTAAAAGGATAGTGATTTAAGACTATAGTTGGCAATGTTTTTCCTGCCACTTCAAAGGCTGATGTATGTAAAAAAAAATGTGATTGATTTATAGGATATGGCATGCAGGTACTAGAAGGAATGTGAAAAGAAGATTTATTATAAAATAGCTCAACTTTTCTTTTGATATAGAAATGTAAGAAATAACTGCCAAAGTACAATATAGCCAGATCTGATAAGTGCCAAGGGTACAATTTTATATTTCAAAACCAAACATCGGAGAAAAGAGTGAATCTTGCAGTGACCCCATCTACTCAGGAGCTCAGTGCAGTCTCTCATCCCTTGCCAACACATACATTTAAACAGTGGAGGCTGAACCATGACAGGTCTTCATTGGGTTGAACAATAATGCATGAACCTGGTCAAAAGCGATTGTCACGATTTGTACAAAAATGGCTCATATAAAGAACTCAAGCTGGTATGGGGTTATTTTCTACTTAAACATTCTCATTTAGACCCCAATCCCACCACTGGTGTGCGTGGCCAAAGAGCTCTATTTTCATGTCATCTGACCATAGCACCCGTTCCAATCAAAGTGCAAATGCCGTTTAGCAAATCCAGGCGTTTACATTTGTTGAATAACATGACAATAGAGCTCTTTGGCCACGCACACCAGTGGTGGGATTGGGGTCTAAATGAGGAAGTAGAAGTAGAAGAGAAAAAAAAGACTTACAGTAAAACATGGTGGTGGATCTTTCATGTTATTAGGCTACATTTTTGCTTCCACTGGTCCTGGGGCCCTTGTTAAAGTCAACGGCGTCATGAACTTTACTCAGTACCAGGAAATTTTTGCCAAAAACCTGGTTGCCTCTGCCAAGAGGCTGAAACTTGGCCGCAAGTGGATCTTCCATCAAGACAATATCCCCAAGCACACGTAAAATCCACAAAGAAATGGTTTGCCAAAATCAGAATTTGCCAATTACCATCTCAGTCTCCAAACTTGAACCCCATTGAAAACCTGTGGTTTGTTTGTTTGTTTTGAAGAGGGCAGTCCATAAGTGGAAGGATATCAAGGATCTGGAAAGACTCCGTATGGAGGAATGGTCTAAGATCCTTCCTAATGTGTTCTCCAATCTCATAAAACATTTTAGAAAAAGTCTTAGTGCTGTTATTCTCACAAGTTGAGGTATTACTTCTGGGTTTTTAGTTGAGATGGACAGGCCTGTAGGCCTGCCACATCTCAGACAGCTCAGCACCGTCTACAGAGACTGTCAGTCATACAGTAGGAATGCACTCACCATCCCTATGCTGTTAGACATACCATACACATACTGTATCTTCCTACATCCATTACAGTGCTGTCCACACAGGCACAGCAGGCTTTTTAGGTTTTTAAGTTCAGTAAATATTATGAACTTATTAATGAGCTGATATGTTTTTGTCCATTAGACATCAGAGCAGATGTCCATAGAGAGTGGTATTACCCACAGCTGTGATAACATGCCTATTAGCAGTCTTAATAACCACAACATAAAGTCTTTAAAAAACATTTCAAAAATGGTTATTCAGCAGTCCCCATTGATTAACTGTTTTTGGTTCCATGTAGAACCCTCTGTGGAAAGGGTCCTACGTGAAACCCAAAAGGGTTCTACCTGGAACCAAAAATGGTTCTTCAAAGGATTATCCTATGGCGACAGCCAAATAACCCTTTTAGGTTCTAGATAGCACAAGTTTTTTCAAAAAGTGTATCATTATTGGCTCCTTCAGTTAGCATTCACACTGCACATCATTCCAAACAGTCTTCTCCTCAGGGCTGGGCATAGCTACATATTGAACTTATCACTGCCATGTATTCAACGAATTACAGACATTCTCCAATGGAAAACATCAAGCTGAGCAAAAACAAAAATCCTTGAGTAAGTGGAATTTCAGATCTGTGTGGCTTATTTGTCTATTAGACTTGGGTTCAAGCAGTATTCGCTTTCTTTTTTTCCTTTGGAGGCAGTGGTGTTGGTGGTGGTGATGGTGGTAGTGGTGGTAATGGTGGTGGTAGTGATGGTGGTAGTGGTGATGGTAGTGGTTATGGTAGTGGTAGTGATGGTTGTGGTAGTGATGGTGGAGGGAGTGGTGGTGATGGTGGTAGTGGTGGTGATAGTGGTAGTGGTGGTGATGGTGTTGGTAGTGATGGTGGTGGTAGTAGTGGTGGTGATGATGGTAGTGGTTATGGTAGTGGTAGTGATGGTAGTGGTAGTGATGGTGGAGGTAGTGGTGGTGATAGCAGTAGTGGTGATGGTGGTGGTAGTGTCGATGGTATTGATTATAGTAGTGACGATGGTAGTAGTAGTAGGTGTTAGTATTGATGACGGTAGTGGTGATGTGGTGGTAGTGGTGGTAGTGGTGATGGTGGTAGTAGCAGTGGTGATGGTGTTGGTAGTGATGGTGGTGGTAGTGATGGTGGAGGTAGTGGTGGTGATAGCAGTAGTGGTGATGGTGGTGGTAGTGTCGATGGTATTGATTATAGTAGTGACGATGGTGGTAGTAGTGGTATTAGTATTGATGATGGTAGTGGTGATGTGGTGGTAGTGGTGATGGTGGTAGTAGCAGGAGGTGCTAGTACTGGAGGTGATGGTGGTAGTGGTGGTGATGGTGGTAGTGGTGGTGATGATGGTAGTTGTGGTGATGGTGGTAGTGGTGGTGATGATGGTAGTTGTGGTGATGGTGGTACTGGAGGTGATGGTGGTGATGTGGTAGTGGTGGTGATGGTGATAGTAGCAGTGATGGTGGTAGTGGTGGTGTTAGCATTGATGATAGTAGTATTGGTAGTGGTGATGATGGTAGTAGTGGTGATGGTCGTACTGGAGGTGGTGGTGGTAGTGCTGGTATTAGTAGTGCTGGTAGTGATGGTGGTAGTGGTGGTATTAGTAGTATTGGTAGTGGTGGTGTGGTAGTGGTGGTGATGGTGGTAGTGGGGGTGATGATGGTAGTTGTGGTAATGGTGGTACTGGAGGTGATGGTGGTAGTGGTGGTGATGGTGGTAGTGGTGGTGATGATGGTAGTGGTGGTGTTAGTATTGATGATAGTAGTAGTGGTAGTGGTGATGATGGTAGTAGTGGTGATGGTCGTACTGGAGGTGGTGGTGGTAGTGGTGGTATTAGTAGTGCTGGTAGTGATGGTGGTAGTGGTGGTATTAGTAGTATTGGTAGTGGTGGTGTGGTAGTGGTGGTGATGGTGGTAGTGGGGGTGTTAGTATTGATGGTAGTAGTGTTGGTAGTGGTGATGATGGTAGTAGTGGTGATGGTGGTACTGGAGGTGGTGGTGGTAGTGCTGGTATTAGTAGTGCTGGTAGTGATGGTGGTAGTGGTGGTATTAGTAGTATTGGTAGTGGTGGTGTGGTAGTGGTGGTGATGGTGGTAGTGGGGGTGATGATGGTAGTTGTGGTAATGGTGGTACTGGAGGTGATGGTGGTAGTGGTGGTGATGGTGGTAGTGGTGGTGATGATGGTAGTGGTGGTGTTAGTATTGATGATAGTAGTAGTGGTAGTGGTGATGATGGTAGTAGTGGTGATGGTCGTACTGGAGGTGGTGGTGGTAGTGGTGGTATTAGTAGTGCTGGTAGTGATGGTGGTAGTGGTGGTATTAGTAGTATTGGTAGTGGTGGTGTGGTAGTGGTGGTGATGGTGGTAGTGGGGGTGTTAGTATTGATGGTAGTAGTGTTGGTAGTGGTGATGATGGTAGTAGTGGTGATGGTGGTACTGGAGGTGATGGTGGCAGTGGTGGTGATGGTGGTAGTAGCGGTGGTGGTGATGGTGGTAGTAGTGGTGATGGTGGTAATGGTGGTGTTAGTATTGATGATAGTAGTATTGGTAGTGGTGATGATGGTAGGAGTGGTGATGGTAGTACTGAATGTGGTGGTGTTGGTGGTAGTGGTGGTATTAGTTGTGCTGATGGTGATGGTGGTAGTGGTGGTGTTAGTATTGATGATAGTAGTATTGGTAGTGGTGATGGTGGTACTGGAGGTGATGGTGGTAGTGGTGGTGATGGTGGTAGTGGTGGTGATGGTGGTAGTGGAGGTGATAGTGGTAGTGGTGGTGATGATGGTAGTTGTGGTGATGGTGGTACTGGAGGTGATGGTGGTAGTGGTGGTGATGGTGGTACTGGAGGTGATGGTGGTAGTGGTGGTGATGGTGGTACTGGAGGTGATGGTGGTAGTGGTGGTGATGGTGGTAGTGGTGGTGATGATGGTAGTTGTGGTAATGGTGGTACTGGAGGTGATGGTGGTAGTGGTGGTGATGGTGGTAGTGGTGGTGATGATGGTAGTTGTGGTGATGGTGGTACTGGAGGTGATGGTGGTGATGGTCGTACTGGAGGTGGTGGTGGTAGTGGTAGTGATGGTGGTAGTGGTGGTATTAGTAGTGCTGGTAGTGATGGTGGTGATGGTGGTATTAGTAGTATTGGTAGTGGTGGTGTGGTAGTGGTGGTGATGGTGGTAGTGGGGGTGTTAGTATTGATGGTAGTAGTATTGGTACTGGTGATGATGGTAGTAGTGGTGATGGTGGTACTGGAGGTGATGGTGGCAGTGGTGGTGATGGTGGTAGTAGCGGTGGTGGTGATGGTGGTAGTAGTGGTGATGGTGGTAGTGGTGGTGTTAGTATTGATGGTAGTAGTATTGGTAGTGGTGATGATGGTAGGAGTGGTGATGGTAGTACTGAAGGTGGTGGTGGTGGTGGTAGTGGTGGTATTAGTAGTGCTGATGGTGATGGTGGTAGTGGTGGTATTAGTAGTATTGGTAGTGGTGATGTGGTAGTGGTGGTGATGGTGGTAGTAGCAGTGATGGTGGTAGTGGTGGTGTTAGTATTGATGATAGTAGTATTGGTAGTGGTGATGGAGTACTGGAGGTGATGTTGGTAGTGATGGTGGTGGTAGT
The DNA here is from genome assembly GCF_013265735.2 of Oncorhynchus mykiss. Lineage (NCBI taxonomy): Eukaryota > Metazoa > Chordata > Actinopteri > Salmoniformes > Salmonidae > Oncorhynchus > Oncorhynchus mykiss. The sequence continues at coordinate 66,719,522 of NC_048581.1, forward strand.
GGTACTGATGGTGGTAGTGGTGGTATTAGTAGTGCTGGTAGTGGTGGGGGTAGAGGAGGTGAGGAGGACTTACCTTGGCAGGTCTTGCCATCGTCCTTCAGCTGCTGACCAGAGGGACAACTGCAGTAGAAGCTGCCGATGGTGTTGCAGCACAGAGCCTCACAGCCTCCGTTAGTCTCCTCACACTCATTAACATCTGACAGGGACAGACAGACGGATCAGTCTCACCGTAGCATACTTAATGGTACCAATGTTACAGAAACATCAATAGAGTACAATACTGTAGGAGACAGTGCTTCTAAATGACAGAGCCACAGTCATGACAAATAACCATGAATTCATTAGCATCATGATTGCTGAGGAAATAAGATTGAAGAGTGAGAAATAACCTACAAGAAATGAAAGCAGTGTTTGTTGTTATCCTTGAAATTAGAAAATATCTGATGGGTTAAGTGTTTCCTTTTGTTTAACTAAATTGGAAAATTACACACATCATCCATCATTATGTTCTCCCCCTAACGGGACATGCAAGAACTGCCAGAACACCAGCTAGTCACTTAGTAGAGCCAGTGATTAACTAACTTCCCTCAACCACAAAATTAGAAAAAAAGCTTTCTCTTTCATTTCATGTCAGATAGAGTTTAACTCCAATGTCTTCCAGGGATGAGTTTGGGTCTGGTTTGTGAGGTTTGGAAGAGCTGCTTCAAAGCTTACAGAAAGTCATGACAACACTTATCAGGCCAGTTTCCATCTTTAGGCAACATATTCAATCTCCAATGTAAGAAAACTGACTCTCTCTGTAATCCAATGTGGCACATCAGATTTGTTTAAACAATTATTTATGATATTAGCCTAATATGTCTAGTTTGACTTACCAACCTTACTGTGAGTTTTCATGTAACTCAACTCTCTGAGATGTGTTTCAAATATATAGTCATAGTTTGAATGTAACCACAAGCTTTCAAGACACCATATTGGTAACCATAAAACCCCTGCCAGCGCCTTCATCAGCACATGAATAAAGCACACTGGTCAGATGAGAGAAACTCAGAATTTCAGCCAATAGAAACCAGACAACCAGATAGTCTGCCAATCACATAATGGCAATGCAATGCGCCCTTAAAAAGCAACCATGTTTCCATCTCATCTATATCCCTTACACAGCCTGTCAGAGCTGTCATTCAACTGACCACATGTATTCTCTCTCCACTTCACTGTATACACACACTGACTCAGATCCGGATCAGGTACTGACAGAAACCCAATCTTTAGCTGGAAAAGTGTACCTCCAAAGGTCATACAAATACAGTACAATCAGGGTATTGATGACTGTAAAGTAATATAACTGTCTTCAACATCACAGGACTGCTTTTCTTTCTTCATACCATTGAAGGAATGCTACAGTGCTGTGAAAGAACGGATGAGTGGGTGATGAGAGAGAAAGGGGGAGGAGGAGGAGGGTATTTGCTTGGCACTACTAATAATTTTATAGCCCACTCCATGTCCATAAACAGAGGAGAGTCATGGAGTGATTCTGGGACTGCCAGAGGAAATGGTGGTGAGTTGTTTTCCTGTTTCAATGTATTTTTAGTGCATTCAGCCACCGCCAGCACTAACCAGCCAATTACAGACCTGGTATTTCTCTTCTAGTTTACAACGTCTGGACATGTAAATGCCAAAACACTGGGCTTTATATTCCCCATTCACCAAATATCAAAACAAATGCCTCTTCTGTAGTTCTACTAAGCATATACGGTGAGGATGATTTTCCACTCAGAGTAAAATTCCAGGGGAATAACACATTCCTGTCTCCTGCCTGTGAACAGAATGTGACCTGAACGTGACCTGCAGATCAAGGACCTGACTCCGGGGCCCTGGGGAAGTCCTGGCTGTTTTCATGTCCATTTCTACGGGGTCAGGAAGAGTGGGGCTGGGGGGCTGCATCCTCCCCCTGAGGACACACACCTGAGTGGCTCCCAGGTTTCAAGCTGGGTCAGAGTCCCGCTCATGTGTCATTCTGCTCAATGGGAAGGAATGCTGAATTGCCATGGATCAAGTCCCACAAGGTCACAAGCTTTCCTGTCCTCACAGTGAAGACAGAATGGAGAGGGGAAATGCTACCAGTACTGGATAGAAATAAACAGCCAGGCTCGTAATAGAGACTAACTAGAGTATGCTAAACAAAAATTAAAGATATATCCTAATTGTGAAAGAAAAATGAGAGAAGGGAGAAGCCAAGATGTGTCTATGGGAGAGTTTGTAACCCTACGCCAAGACATGTATTATTACTATTCATCACCAAGAACAATGATAAAGACTCCCTCGGTGTCAAAACAGGTTCCCACGATGATTAACCCAGTGGCCACTGAAATCATGGGTGGGTCGCCTGGTGATTGGTGCACAGGCTACACCCTCACCTGACTCCAAGTGACAGCAGTGGGATGCTCTTGTCTCCAATGCTGGTACAGGTAACCTTAATCCACATTGAACCCACATTACATCTACATTGTCCCCCAACCCCTTCATCCGTATCTGGTACAAGAAAACTCAAACGCAATGGACTACTGTCTTGCACATTTTCTGACCTTTTAATATCAAGAGTTAAGTTGAAGACTCAAGCTACTTTTTCTATACCCCTGATATCTGTCATGGGGGTAAAGTATTTATAATTTCTCCAGATGAGTTACTCTGATGTTGGTGTGAGTTGCAGTAAACTCTGTTCCTCAAGTAAAATGTCAATATCCTTCCATCCAGTCCCTGCCACTGTGTGGACCTCCATAGAGTCAGAGCCACCAGTCACACATAGCCTCACTCTATTATATTACTGTAGGACAAGCTGCCAATGTAAAGGAAAGGGCTGCATTTGCTTTATTACTCTTTTCTCTCAGGAGGTAATTGGAACGGTTTATTGTACATATCATGAACACCGAGCCAACATAATTTGACCCTGAATCTGCTCCTATAACCATTACTCATAGTTTTATTACTGATGAACCACAGCTACTTCTACTACAATCACTGTATCTCTACGTTCTGTAAGACAAAGCAGGCTGTCTGAGGGCCCAAAGGCCTAGCCAAGCTTGCCCATGCTCCAGGTCAGGGTTAGAGGCTGGAGGCCTACAGGGCTGGAGCTCAGGGTCAAACTGACTCACCAAGCAGGCAGGCAGGCAGGGAAGAATACACAGCTATAATTACACGTGATGGATATCTGTGTATAGGGGTAGCTTGTAGCGTAATGACAGAGTGACATGAAATCTGGACACCAATACCCAATAGTTAACCCCAGTCTCAAAACATCCAGTTTGTTTAGTCAGAGGATTCTGAATGCTCAGAAGACCAGTCCACTGTCCAGAAGGGTATCAATAAACCTCTGTTTCTGATGCACAGGAGCACATGAATGTGTGTATGTCCACACGTACACACACACACAAACATACACATACACAAAGGCCTGTGTTCTCTGCTCTAGCTGTCTATTTAGCTGGTTCTGATCAGAGCTATCCCTACACAGTGAGAAGGCCTCAGTGAACTGTCCATCCTATGGTCCATACCATATAACATTTTAACAGGCCACCAACTGGACCTTCAGTGAGTCTGTCCTCCATATATTCATGGCCCATTTATTCTTACTGCCAGTTAACGACTGCTGGCACTCACCCAGACACACACAGCAGCCCCCAGAAAAATATCATATCACTGAACATCTGCCCCTTCACTGTGTCCAACTCAGCCAGATATCTATACATTATACATATATACAATCACAAGCCAGGACTCACATTATGTGATGCTTGTCAATTACTACTAAAGTGAAAACACACCAGACAAATATAAATTGTGTATTTCCCAGGAGTGGACATTCTGTTCCTAAATAAATAGTAAAAAAGAACAGAAAACAAACACTCTTTAACTAATAGCTACATTCAAAAGTGATTTGTTATGAACTCTGCCACATGTAAGAACTGGGTTACATTCGTGGGCTGTATTGTGTGACCTCCTGTGATAAGGATTACCGCCACTGTTCCCATGGGGCCCGGGTTAATGTCTGAGTAGGACTGTAGGGGGCTAACACTAACACTGCACCGTACTGCAGCCTGATCATATCTTGGTCACTGCCCGGAACATTAGAACATTGATCAAGAGGAAGCCACAGATAGCCCTGGTCTGTTTCCTCTTATGGTCCAGATCTAAAAACATGCTGCTTTCATCTGCCTGACTGGGGTCCCCTCCTTGTTTGCCAGAGCTGCATTCACCAGGGAACAAGCTACGGTGAAGCCTGGGACACCAGCTCATAGGCCTCAAAAAGGAAAGGTCTGAGAGGCAGGATATTAAAACTGATGATGACTTGAGGATATTGGAGAGTTATCCCTGGACTAGGTCAAGTATTTGAACAAGGTGGATTAGAAATACATGTTGTTAGATCATATTAGATATGACCATAACTAGACCCTCAAACGAACCATCAAACAGGTAAAGCGTCAATACAGGACTAAGATTGAATCCTACTACACCGTCTCTGATGCTCGTTGGATGTGGCAAGGCTTGAAAACTATTACGGACTACAATGGGAATCCCAGCCGCGAGCTGCCCAGTGACGCAAAACTACCAGATGAGCTAAATGTCTTTTATGCTCGCTTTGAGGCAAGCAATAATGATGCATGCATGAGTGCACCAGCTGTTCTGGATGACTGTGTGATCACGCTCTTTGTAGCCGATGTGAGCAAGACCTTTAAACAGGTCAACATTCACAAAGCCACGGGGCCAGACGGATTACCAGGATGTGTACTCAAAGAATGCGCGGACCTACTGGCAGGAGTCTTCACTGACATGTTCAACTTCTCCCTGGCCAAGTCTGTAATACCTACATGTTTCAAACAGACCACCATAGTCTCTGTGCCCAAGATAGCGAAGGTAACCTGCCTAAATTATTACTGTCACGTAGCACTCACGTCGGTAGCCATGAAGCGCTTTGAAAGGCTGGTCATGGCTCACATCAACACCATCATGCCAGAAACCCTAGACCCATTCCAATTTGCATACCTCTGATGCAATCTCAATCACACTCCACACTGCCCTTTCCCACCTGAACTAAAAGGAACACCTATGTGAGAATGCTGTTCATTGACTACAGCTCAGCGTTCAACACCATTGTGCCCACAAAGCTTATCACTAGGGTTGCACATTTTGGTGAATATTCAGAGGGGGAAACTTTCTGTGGGAATTAATGGGAATATATGGGAATTAACGGGAATAAATGGGAATTAACGGAAATATATGGGAATTAACGGGAATATATGGGAATTAACGGAAATATATGAGAATTAATAGTACTACGATTTAAATGTAGATGTTTCTTGCATTGGATATATTTACCATATCATATGGAGACAGAAATATAAACCTTTTACCTTATCATAAGTAGACATAATCCTTCCAACAGAAATAACATTGAACTTTAATTAAATTAGTTGACTCTTCACATGGGATGATTTCACTGAACAAAAAAAGGGAATATTGAATGATCCCCAATGATCCATCGCATCTCCCAAAAACATTTTCAACATACATCTGTAAAATGATAGTCTAGAAACTAAAGCTTTAGTCTAGAAACTAAATATTTGGTTGTCTTCTTCTCAGGCTTCCATGTCTTCTCCCTGGACCTCCTCAATGTCCACCTATTGAACATCAAACTCTGAGGCCTCATCTTCACTGTCACTTTCCAACCTTTTTGAGGATGGCTCGTTGGCATACGTTGGCACGACTGCCATATTGCATCTCCATCCCAAAGCCCTTGCTTGGAAGTGTATTTCGCCAGACTGCCAAGAACCTTGCCCTCAGGTGGCAAGGCACAGTAGTGATAACACCATAGGCCTTGTTGATCTCTGCACCAGACAGGATGCTCTTGCCAGTATACTTGGGGTCCAACATGTATGCTGCAGCGTGTATGGGCTTCAGGCAGAACACTTCACGCTTTTGATGTATTTCAGAACTGCAGTTTCCTCTGCTTGGAGCAACAGTGAACTGGGCAGGGTAGTACGGATTTCTTCTGTTACATCTGCAAGCAGAGTCTGAACATCAGACAAGATGGCATTGTCTCCTTCAATCAGTGCAATGGCTACTGCTATAGGTTTCAGGAGTTTCAGGCTTACCACTCTCTCCCAAAATACATCATCCAGGAGGATCCTCTTGATTGGCAGACTGTGATATGGCCATTTCTTGGAGAGACTCCTTCCCCTGCAGGAGACATGATGACCTCGCCACCCCAACAGGTGTTGCTGGGCAGCTTCAATGTGGTGCTCTTATTCTTCTCACTTTGCTTGGTGAGGTAGATTGCTGCTATAACTTGATTACCCTTCACATACCTAACAATTTCCTTGGCTCTCTTGTAGGGTGTATCCATTGTTTTGAGTGCCATGATGTCATTGAGGAGCAGATTATATGCATGAGCTGCACAGCCAATGGGTGTGATGTGAGGGTAGGACTCGTCCACTTTAGACCAAGCAGCCTTCATGTTCACAGCATTGTCTGTCACCAGTGCAAATACCTTCTGTGGTCCAAGGTCATTGATGACTGCCTTCAGCTCATCTGCAATGTAGAGAATGGTGTGTCTGTCCCTTGTGTCTATGCTCTTGTAGAATACTGGTTGAGGGGTGGAGATGATGTAGTTAATTATTCCTTGCCCATGAACATTCGACCACCCATCAGAAATGATTGCAATACAGTCTGCTTTCTCTATGATTTGCTTTACCTTCACTTGAACTTTGCATCGAGCAAATTAGTAGATAAAGCATGTCTGGTTGGAGGGGTGTATGCTGGGCGAAGAACATTCAGAAATCTCTTCCAATACACATTGCATGTGAGCATCAGAGGTGAACCAGTTGTATACACAGCTCGAGCAAGACATTCATCAGCATTCATCTGACTACGTTCCTCCATTGAGTCAAAAAAACTTCTGATTCCAGGAGGACCATGAGCTGTTGCTATCGATAAGGTGTCTGATTCATTATTTTCAACTCGAATAGAAGTAGAGGGACTTTTGTCAGAGGTTGCTTGCTGTGAGCGCTGAGGGAACTTTATGCACTTGGCCAGATGATTCTGCATCTTTGTTGCATTCTTCACATATGATTTGGCACAGTATTTGCAAATGTACACAGCTTTTCCTTCTCCATTAGCTGCATTGAAATGTCTCCACACATCAGATAGTGCCCGTGGCATTTTCCTGTAAAGATTAGAAAAAAATGAGTAAAATAACCCAAATATACAATTCCATGTACAGATAAAAAGTTAAGCAGTTAGATTAAACAACTCCTTTGTAAGATAAATGTTTTAAAATGAAACATGTATGGAAACAGGTGAACAACACTCCTCAGTTAGCAGGCTCAAGCAAGCTAAAACCAACATGGTAGCAAATACTAACAAGCAGAAATTGTTAACAAGTTACAAATTATTTAAACACACTTTGCTGTAGTCTACTATTTACTAGTTAACAAAAAATAATGTATGTCCTATAAAATATATTCACCTAACCCAGTATTGTCATCAAAACTTACCAGAAAACATGTAGTCCTTGGTTCAGACAGTGTAGTAGTGTGGGCTCAATAGCATCTCATTAGTGTGCAAGATCTTGAGAATCAGCTGTACATGTGATGGAAGAGTGCACTGCACATGTGATGGAAGAATGCCCTGTGCTTGCAGAGTGGCTGCAATTCCATTGAATTGGGGATACTTTAACCAAAATATACCACAAGACCTAGAATTGCCTTTTGTGTATCCCACAAAAAAGTTGCACTGTTATAAACTAACTTTTTTGATGAATTGAAGCAACATTTCCAGGCTTAACTTCCCATGGAAAATGTCCATAAAAATTCCCGAAATGTATCCTACTCATCACTAAGCTAAGGACCCTGGGACTAAACACCTCCCTCTGCAACTGGATCATGGACTTCCTGACGGGCCACCCCCAGGTGGTAAGAGAAGGCAACAACACATCTGCCACGCTGATCCTCAACACTGGGGCCCCTCAGGGGTGCGTGCTTAGTCCCCTCCTGTACTCCCTGTTTACCCATGACTGCGTGGCCAGGCACAACTCCATCATTAAGTTTGCTGACGACACAACAGTGTATTGCCTGATCACCAGCAATGATGAGACAGATTATAGGGAGGTGGTCAGAGACCTGGCAGTGTGCTGCCAGGACAACAACCTCTCTCTCAATGTGAGCAAGACAAAGGAGCTGATCGTGGACTATAGGAAAAAGAGGGCCGAACACGCTCCCAAAAACATTGATGGGACTGAAGTGGAGCAGGTCGAGAGTTTCAAGTTCCTTGGTGTCCACATCACCAACAAACTATCATGGTCCAAAAACACCAAGACAGTTGTGAAGAGGGCAACGACAACACATTTTCCCCCTCAGGAGACTGGTCTCCAGATCCTCAAAAAGTTCTACAGCTGCACCATCGAGAGCATCCTGACCGGTTGCATTACCTCCTGGTATGGCAACTGCTCGGCATCTGACCAGAAGGCACTACAGAGGGTAGTGCGTATGGCCCAGTACATCACTGGGGCCAAGCTTCCTGAAACCCAGGACCGATATACTAGGCGGTGTCAGAGGAAGGTCCAAAAAATGGTCAAAGACTCCAGTTACACAAGTCATAGACTGTTCTCTCTGCTACCGCACGCCAAGCGGTCCTGGAGCACCAAGTCTAGGACCAAAAGGCTACTTAACAGCTTCTACCTCCAAGCCATAAGACTGCTGAACAACTAAACTAATCAAATGGCCACCGGACTATTTACATTGACTCCCCCCCTTTGTTTTTACACTGCTGCTGGGAATTACGTATATTAAGACATTTGTGAAAGGTCTATAGCAATATAGTCTGGGAAAGCGGCAAGTGCATTTGGAAAATTAATAGACTTATAAAAAATAAAAAATAATAAAACCTTATAAAAACATCTGTCTCGTCCAGGACTGGAGTCTACGCACACCGGTGCACCATAGCCAATCAGAGGTACAGCAGGCCTATATGCAAACAAGCCATTTGCCACAAGTTCCTGCAATTGTTCACTTTAAACTGGACTGTGTGTTTACAGGCAGTTGCATCAGCGTGACTTTAGACCTTTAGAATGCATTCACCAAAAGCCACAAAATACTCTTGAATGGATTTTTCTGCAAATATGTAACTAAATACCACAGGCGTTCTCTTACATTTGGGAACTTTACACTCCTATTGATCAAACAACCATAAAAAGGTAGGCTATCTTTCCCTGTATGCACATCAACAAGATCAACAACTAATGCTAGCCAGAGCAAGATGAGCTAAAATCTAAGGAAGGAACATTAGATAAACACTCTGAGACCTTTTCAGCTAGTTTTTAAGAATTTCACGGATAAACGGTGGGGAATAGCCAGCTTGTCCTTCTGCAGCTTGCTTGCCAGTGCATGCATTGTCCTAACCAAGCACCCAATCTACATCTTGCAGGGCTTAACATGAACCTGTTAACATGAACCACTTGTCCTTCAGACACAGAGGTGAATGAATATGTTGTTGTGTTCTTTGATGCAAGAAACCACTTTCCAAAATAAAATGCATTATTATTCCCGTACCATTATCACAGAGAATCAGACAGATTATGCTCCCCTCTGCCTATTGGCTACTTGGCTTATTCAAGCCCGTCTCAAAATACAGCACTGCCCCTTTAAGACAAAAAAAAGCTCTTCACCTGACTTGTTTTTCATAATATCTAGAAATGTACACATTTAGTGCTCTTATAGGAAGCAATCACTGCCCTATTGTTGACTACAAATGATCTATAACTGGGCCAATAACTCACTAACTAGAAAAGGATATGATCAAAATGTTCACACGTTGCCACATGCAGCTCTTGCTTTGATCTCAAAACAAGTGCATCTACTTAAGACCACAGCTATAAACACAGTCCAGTTCTAAGTAAATGGCACAGATCCATATGTGGCCATGGTCTATTTGTGTATAGGCCTACTACAGCTCTGATTGGTGATGCTACACCGGTCTGTGTAGAGTTCTGGCTGAGTCTTGCTCAATAAAATCCTACTCAAATGGGTTGTGCTTACAAAAAAATATCTTGCATAGTTTGTTTTGTTTTGGTATGTGGCATTGAAAGTGGCCAATTTGGTGTTGATTTGATCACAATTGCCACAGTAACAAACAACTTAAAACTTGAGCACGCGTCCAGTTGAAGTCGGACGTTTACATACACCTTTCTTTCTTAAAACCAATACACAAGTATATATTTTTTAAAACTGCATATTTTGTTAAAATAAATTTATGTTAGCAGGCAATATTAACTAGGGAAACTGGGACACTTTTTAACCTAACCTTTATTTAACTAGGCAAGTCAGTTAAGAACACATTCTTATTTACAATGACGGCCTAGGAACAGTGGGTTAACTGCCTTGTTCAGAATGACAGATTTTTACCTTGTCAACTCAGGGATTCGATATAGCAACCTTTTGGTTACTGGCCAAACGCAAGGCTACCTGCCACCCCGCTTCTCTTGCGTTCAGTGCAAGCAGAGTCAGGGTTTATGCAGCAGTTTGGGCCGCCTGGCTCGTTACGAACTGTGTGAAGACCATTTCTTCCTAACAAAGGCCATGATTAGTTTGCCTGAATTTTACATAATTATGACATAACATTGAAGGTTGTGCAATGTAACAGCAATATTTAGACTTAGGGTTGCCGATAAAATACGTAACGGTTCCGTATTTCACTGAAAGAATAAACGTTTTGTTTTTCGAAATGATGGTTTCTGGATTTTACCATATTAATGACCAAAGGCTCGTATTTCTGTGTGTTTATTTAATTATAATTAAGTCTGTGATTTGATATTTGAGCAGTCTGACTGAGCAGTGGTGGCAGCAGCAGGCTCATAAGCATTCATTCAAACAGCACTTTACTGCGTTTGCCAGCAGCTCTTAACAATGCTTGTTGCACAGTGCTGGCAATACTAAAGTGCCTATAAGAACATCCAATAGTCAAAGGTATATAAAATACAAATGGTATAGAGAGAAATAGTCAATGCGTCATAATTCTTATAATAACTACAACTTAAAACTTCTTACCTGGGAATATTGAAGACTCATGTTAAAAGGAACCACCAGCTTTCATATGTTCTCATGTTCTGAGCAAGGAACATGACCGTTAGCTTTTTTACATGGCACATTTGCACTATTACTTTCTACACCAAAACAGTGTTTATGCATTGTTTAAACCAAATTAAACATGTATCATTATTTATTTGAGACTACATATATTTTATTTATGTATTATATTAAGTTAAAATAAAAGTGTTTGTTCATTCATTGTTCATTCAGTATTGTTGTAATTGTCATTATTACAAATATATATATATATATATATATATATATATATAAAAATCGTCCGATTTATCGGTATCAGCTTTTTTGGTCATCCAATAATCGGTATCGGCGTAGAAAAATCATAATCGGTTGACCTCTGAACTGTACTGCAGTTGACCTGCAGTTATTCTGCACTGTAACTGCAGTTACACTGCATAATTACTGCAGTAAAAAAATTCTTGTATTTTGGACACAGTATTTTCAGCATACTGCAGTTATACTGCACTCTCACTGCAATCTTTTTTTGTAGAGGCTATTTTTAAAACCTTGTATAATGTTTTTTTTTTTGACATAAACTGGAAATGTGATATTTTTGACTGATATTATGATTATCTTTTTGCTTCATATCTGCAAAGTAGTCAGCTCCACTTTAACACTCCATGGACTTGTAGGCCATACATGCACCAAAGAGATAATAAAACTCAACCAAAACAATCGAAACGCCATGGAAACGCCACAAACGCTTATGTGAACAGGAGGTAGCATTTAGCAGAATTTTGTTCTAAATTCTAAAAGAATCACATCTAAATATTATGCAGAAAAAACAGTCAGATATATCAAAATCAGGTTTTATTAACCACAGCATGGGCCTGCGTAAAAGTACTCTTCTTGAGACTGCAAACTACCTGCACTTCGTTTAATTTTCCCTTTTTTTAATTGACACTTCTTAGTATACATCCATAAAAATGATGCCAGCTGATTCCTGATTTAGACTGGCTGAGAAACGCTACCTGTTTGTCTGCCTCGTCCCGACTCCCGACACCTTTTAAAAATAAATACAAATATTTAACCTTTATTTAACCAGGTAGGCCAGTTGAGAACAAGTTCTCATTTACAACTGCGACCTGGTCAAGATAAAGCAAAGCAGTGCGACACAAACAAAAACACAGAGTTGCACGTGGAATAAACAAACGTACAGTCAATAACACAATAAGAAAGTCTATATATAGTGTACATGAAGTAAGATTAAGGAGGTAAGGCAATAAATAGGCCATAGTGGCAAAATAATTACAATTTAGCCATTAAACACTGGAGTGATAGATGTGCAGAAGATGAATGTGCAAGTAGAAATACTGGTGTGCAAAGGAGCAAAAACATATATAACAATATGGGGATGAGGTAGTTGGGTGGGCTATTTACAGATGGGCTATGTACAGGTGCAATGATCTGTAAGCTGCTCTGACAGCTGATGCTTAAAGTTAGTGAGGGAGATATGAGCCTCCAGATTCAGTGATTTTTTAAATTTGTTCCAGTCATTGGCAGCAGAGAACTGGAAGGAAAGGCGGCCAAAGAGGAATTGGCTTTGAGGGTGACCAGTGAAATATACCTGCTGGAGCACGTGTTACGGGTGGGTGCTGCTATGGTGACCAGTGAGCTGAGATAAGGCGGGGCTTTACCTAGCAAAGACTTATAGATGACCTGGAGCCAGTGGGTTTGGCGACAAATATGAAGCGAGGGCCAGCCAACGAAAGCATACAGGTCACAGTGGTGGGTAGTATATGGGGCTTTGGTGACAAAACGGATGGCACTGTGACAGACTGTATCCAATTTTCTGAGTAGAGTGTTGGGGGCTATTTTGTAGACGACATCGCCGAAGTCAAGGATCGATAGGATAGTCAGTTTTACGAGGGTATGTTTGGCAGCATGAGTAAAGGATGCTTTGTTGCGAAATACGAAGCCGGTTCCAGATTTAATTTTGGAGATGCTTAATGTGAGTCTGGAAGGAGAGTTTACACTCTAACCAGACACCAAGGTATTTGTAGTTGTCCACGTATTCTAAGTCAGAACCGTCCAGAGTAGTGATGCTGGACGGGTGGGCAGGTGAGTGCAGCGATCGGTTGAAGAGCATGCATTTAGTTTTACTTGCATTTATGAGCAGTTGGAGGCCATGGAAGGAGAGTTGTATGGCATTGAAGCTCGTCTGGAGGTTTGTTAACACAGTGTCCAAATAAGGGCCAGAAGTATACAGAATGGTGTCGTCTGCGTAGAGATGGATCAGAGAATCACCAGCAGCAAGAGCGACATCATTGATGTATACAGAGAAAAGAGTTGGCCTGAGATTTGAACCCTGTGGCACCCCCATAGAGACTGCCAGAGGTCCGGACAACAAGCCCTCCGATTTGACACACTGAACTCTGTCTGAGAAGTAGATGGTGAACCAGGCGAGGCAGTCATTTGAGAAACAAAGGCTGTTGAGTCTGCCAATAAGAATACAGTGATTGACAGAGTTGAAAGCCTTGGCCAGGTTGATGAATAAGGCTGCACAATGTTTTCTTTTATCGATGGCGGTTATGATATTGTTTAGGACCTTGAGCGTGGCTGAGGTGCACCCATGGCCAGCTCGGAAACCAGATTGCATAGCGGAGAAGGTACGGTGGGATTCGAAATGGTCTGTGATCTGTTTGTTAACTTGGCTTTCGATGACCGGGCAGGGTAGGATAGATATAGGTTGGTAACAGTTTGGGTCTAGAGTGTCTCCTCCTTTGAAGAGGGGGATGACCGCGGCAGCTTTCCAATCTTTGGGGATCTCAGAAGATACGAAAGAGAGGTTGAATAGGCTAGTAATAGGGGTTGCAACAATTTCAGCGGATAATTTTAGAAAGAGAGGGTCCAGATTGTCTAGCCCAGCTAATTTGTAGGTGTTAAGATTTTGCAGCTCTTTCAGAACATCAGCTGTCTGGATTTGGGTGAAAGAGAAATGGGGGAGGCTTGGGCAAGTTGCTGTGTGGGGTGCAGACCTGTTGACCGGGGTAGGGGTAGCCAGATGGAAAGCATGGCCAGCCGTAGAAAAATGCTTATTGAAATTCTTGATTATCGTGGATTTATCGGTGGTGACAGTGTTTCCTAGCCTCAGTGCAGTGGGCAGCTGGGAAGAGGTGCTCTTATTCTCCGTGGACTTTACAGTGTCCCAGGACTTTTTGCAGTTTGTGCTACAGGATGCAAATTTCTGTTTGAAAAAGCTAGCCTATGCTTTCCTAACTGCCTGTGTATGTTGGTTCCTAACTTCCCTGAAAAGTTTAATATCAGGGTGGCTATTTGATGCTAATGCAGTACGCCACAGGATGTTTTTGTGCTGGTCAAGGGCAGTCAGGTGAGGTGGAGAGAACCAGGGGCTGTATCTGTTCTTAGTTCTACATTTTTTTAAATGGGGCATGCTTATTTAAAATGGTGAGGAAAGCACTTTTACGGATGCAGGCAATGAGGCAGTGGTCGCTGGGATCCTGGTTGAAGACAGCAGAGGTGTATTTAGAGGGCAAGTTGGTCAGGATGATTTCTATGAGGGTGCCTGTGTTTACGGATTTAGGGTTGTACCTGGTAGGTTCCATGATAATTTGTGTGAGATTGAGGGCATCTAGCTTAGATTGTAGGACGGCCAGGGTGTTAAGCATATCCCAGTTTAGGTCACCTAACAGAACAAACTCTGAAGATAAATGGGGGGCAATTAATTCATATATGGTGTCCAGGGCACAGCTGGGGGCTGAGGGGGGTCTATAACAAGCGGCAACATTGAGAGACTTACAGTGCCTTGCGAAAGTATTCGGCCCCCTTGAACTTTGCGACCTTTTGCCACATTTCAGGCTTCAAACATAAAGATATAAAACTGTATTTTTTTTGTGAAGAATCAACAACAAGTGGGACACAATCGTGAAGTGGAAGGACATTTATTGGATATTTCAAACTTTTTTAACAAATCAAAAACTGAAAAATTGGGCGTGCAAAATTATTCAGCCCCTTTACTTTCAGTGCAGCAAACTCTCTCCAGAAGTTCAGTGAGGATCTCTGAATGATCCAATGTTGACCTAAATGACTAATGATGATAAATACAATCCACCTGTGTGTAATCAAGTCTCCGTATAAATGCACCTGCACTGTGATAGTCTCAGAGGTCCGTTAAAAGCGCAGAGAGCATCATGAAGAACAAGGAACACACCAGGCAGGTCCGAGATACTGTTGTGAAGAAGTTTAAAGCCGGATTTGGATACAAAAGATTTCCCAAGCTTTAATAAACATCCCAAGGAGCACTGTGCAAGCAATAATATTGAAATAGAAGGAGTATCAGACCACTACAAATCTACCAAGACCTGGCCGTCCCTCTAAACTTTCAGCTCATACAAGGAGAAGACTGATCAGAGATGCAGCCAAGAGGCCCATGATCACTCTGGATGAACTGCAGAGATCTACAGCTGAGGTGGGAGACTCTGTCCATAGGACAACAATCAGTCCGTATATTGCACAAATCTGGCCTTTATGGAAGAGTGGCAAGAAGAAAGCCATTTCTTAAAGATATCCATAAAAAGTGTTGTTTAAAGTTTGCCACAAGCCACCTGGGAGACACACCAAACATGTGGAAGAAGGTGCTCTGGTCAGACGAAACCAAAATTGAACTTTTTGGCAACAATGCAAAACGTTATGTTTGGCGTAAAAGCAACACAGCTGAACACACCATCCCCACTGTCAAACATGGTGGTGGCAGCATCATGGTTTGGGCCTGCTTTTCTTCAGCAGGGACAGGGAAGATGGTTAAAATTGATGGGAAGATGGATGGAGCCAAATACAGGACCATTCTGGAAGAAAACCTGATGGAGTCTGCAAAAGACCTGAGACTGGGACGGAGATTAGTCTTCCAACAAGACAATGATCCAAAACATAAAGCAAAATCTACAATGGAATGGTTCAAAAATAAACATATCCAGGTGTTAGAATGGCCAAGTCAAAGTCCAGACCTGAATCCAATCGAGAATCTGTGGAAAGAACTGAAAACTGCTGTTCACAAATGCTCTCCATCCAACCTCACTGAGCTCGAGCTGTTTTACAAGGAGGAATGGGAAAAAATGTCAGTCTCTCGATGTGCAAAACTGATAGAGACATACCCCAAGCGACTTACAGCTGTAATCGCAGCAAAAGGTGGCGCTACAAAGTATTAACTTAAGGGGGCTGAATAATTTTGCACGCCCAATTTTTCCGTTTTTGATTTGTTAAAAAAGTTTGAAATATCCAATAAATGTCGTTCCACTTCATGATTGTGTCCCACTTGTTGTTGATTCTTCACAAAAAAATATAGTTTTATATCTTTATGTTTGAAGCCTGAAATGTGGCAAAAGGTCGCAAAGTTCAAAGGGGCCGAATACTTTCGCAAGGCACTGTATTTCTGGAAAGGTGGATTTTTAAAAGTAGAATCTCAAACTGTTTGGGCACAGACCTGGATAGCATGACAGGACACTGCAGGCTGTCTGCAGTAGATTGCAACTCCACCCCCTTTGGCAGTTCTGTCTTGGCGGAAAATATTGTAGTTGGGGATGGACATTTCTGAATTTTTGATGGCCTTCCTAAGCCAGACATCAGGGTTGGCAGAGTGTGCAAAAGCAGTGAAAAAAACTAACTTAGGGAGGAAGCTTCTGATGTTAACATGCATGAAACCAAGGCTTTTACGGTTACAGAAGTCAACAAATGATAGAAATAGGAGTGGAACTGGAGGCCACAGAGCCCAGGTTAACCTCAACATCACCAGAGGAACAGAGGAGGAGTAGGATAAGGGTACGGCTAAAGTCTATAAGGACCGGTCATCTTGTGCATTGGGGACAGAGAATAAAAGGAGCAGATTTCTGGGCGTGGTAGAATAGATTCAAGGCATAATGAACAGACAAGGGAATGTTAGGTTGTGAGTACAGTGATGGTAAACCTATGCGTTGAGTGACAATGAGACGGGTCAGTTAGGTACATACAGGACCTGAGTTCGAGGCTAGAGCCGACAGGTAAACAAAATGAGGTACCGTGTTATTGAAACAGTCCAGGGGGTATCAGCTGTGGAGCCGAGTGATCATAGGGTCAAAAGAGCAGCAATAGGTGAGTCAGGGTGCTGTTCGGTAGACACTACTACGCTAGGCGAACAGGGGACACAGCGTTCAGAAAACTAGCGGGATGGGGCTAGTAGATGGTTCTTTGGCGATATCGTAACAGAATAGCCAGTTGAGGCCACATCGGGCGATCACATCGGCATTCCAGTCATGATGGATCGGTGGGGCTCCGTGTCGACGATAAAGGGCCCAGGTCAATTGGCAAAGGAGGTATTGTAGCCCTAGAATTAGCTGGTATATGGGCCTAGCTCCAGGGTAGCTCAGGCTAGCTGGTGCTTGCTTCGGGACAGAGGCGTTAGCTAACAGTAGCCACTTGTTTGCAGCTAGCTAGCTGTGATGATTCTGAGAAAATATCTGGTGTAATGATCCAGAGCGGCAGGAATCCGGTGATATGGTAAAGAGAAGCAGTCCGATATGCTTTGGGTTGATATCGCGCTGTGCAGACTGGCAGGTGATTGTCCGAGCTAAGGCAGGCTGATGCTGGGGAAAAAAGGCGAGGACCGCTAGCCATGGCTAACAAAGACTAGTGGCTAGTTAGCTGGCAAACTCCTGATGGAAGTTCCAGTTATAAGGAATAAAAATATCAAATCCGTACCACATTGGATGAGGCGGGTTGCAGGAATCCGGTGATATGGTAGAGGGAAGCAGTCCGATATGCTCTGGCTTGATATCGCACTGTGCAGACTGGCAGGTGTTGTCCGAGCTAAGGCTGGCTGATGCTGGGGGAAAAAAGGTGAAGACCGCTAGCCGTGGCTAACAAAGACTAGTAGCTAGTTAGATGGCTAGCTGGCTAGCTCTTGATGGAAGTTCCAGTTATTACTATGGGACAGCTGGAGATCTAATTTGAATATTGAAACAATGTTGCAAATGTTGGAGACAAATCTCCACAGTTGAAAACAAAATGTTAGTCTAAAAGAAGTGTGAGATAATGTCTAGATGCTTTTTATAGTGGAGATCAAGTTTATAAATTGCCTGGCTGGGCTAATGAGACAGTGGATTGCGCAGTCAGATGGAACAGAGTAAATAGGCATTTTAACATCATAGACTTAGCCAGTGGTAATTTGTGGAATAGACACAGGCTGGAATGCGGTTTCAACCAATCAGCATTCAGGATTAGAACCACCCGTTGTACAATATCTGATACAGAAAAGCACATCATGCAATGCAGCCACCACAGAACATTCTACTCTCTGCACGAGCTCCCTGGTTTGGCACTTGTTGACTGGGGTAACATAGTTACCAAAAATAATACAACTTTACCACAACAGGAATACATGAAAATTACAATGCACAATATACTAATCATTTCACAAATGTATCTGATAGAGAAATATCACGTCATGCAAGAGATCACAGATCATTCTACTCTCTGCATGCACGCTGTACAAAACACATAAAACACCCCCAGACACAGTGAATAACCAGCTAGCATTTGCTGAAATTATATTTGCCAAAACTTACCACAAATATTCAAAGGAAACACCACATCTCATGTACAATATTCCACCAATGTTTAAAGACAAATTGATATAACTTGTACATTCTGCCCTTTGGAGTATAAAAATAACTTTTAATGTATAGCTAGTTTGGCACTTGTTGACTGGGATGATTCTAACTCAAACAAGCAAGCCACGCAAACCAGCCAGTAAGATTCCATGTTGAGTAGGTGAAGTCAAGACAAAACTAATTGGCTTACAATAGTGACAAAGAGAATCACCAATAATAACTGTTACACCTACAGTATGTGGACACCTGCTCGTCGAACATCTCATTCCAAAATCATGGACATTAATATGGAGTTGGTCCCCTCTTTGCTGCTATAACAGTCTCCACTCGTCTTGGAAGGCTTTCCACTAGATGTTGGAACACTGCTGAGGGGACTTGCTTCCATTCAGCCACAAGACCATTAGTGAGGTCGGGCACTGATGTTGAGCGATTAGGCCTGGCTAGCAGTCGGCATTCCATTTCATCCCAAAGGTGTTAGACGGGATTGAGGTCAGGGCTCTGTGCAGGCCTGTCAAGTTCTTCCACACCGATCTTGACAAACCATTTCTGTATGGACCTCGCTTTGTGCATGGGGGTCATTGTCATGCTGAAACAGGAAAGGGCCTTCACCAAACTGTTGCCACAAAGTTGAAAACACAGAATCTTCTAGAATGTCACAGTACACTGTAGCATTAAGATTTCCCTTCACTGGAACTAAGGGGCCTAGCTCTAACCATGAACAGCCCCAGACCATTATTCCTCCTCCACCAAACTTTACAGTTGGCACTATGCATTGGGGCAGGGTGCGTTATTCTGGCATCCGCAAACTCAGATTTGTCCATCGGACTGCAAGATGGTGAAGCGTGACTCACCACTCATCGTGACTTCCACTGCTCCAGAGTCCAATGGCAGGGCGGTTTACATGACTGTAACCGACACATGGCATTACGCGTGGTGATCTTAGGCTTGTATGCGGCTGCTCAGCCATGGAAACACATTTCATGAAGCTACCGACCATCAGTTCTTGTGTTGACCTTGCTTCCAGAGGCAGTTTGGAACTCGGTAGTGAGGGTTTGCCTCCGAGGACAGACCGTCCGGTTCTGCGAGCTTGTGCGGCCTAATACTTCACGGCTGAGCCTTTGTTGCTTCTAGACATTTCAATTTCACAATAACAGCACTTACAGTTGACCGGGGCAGCTCTAGCAGGGCAGACATTTTATGAACTGACTTATTGGAAAAGTGCCATCCTATGAAGGTGCCACTTTGAAAATCACTGAGCTTTTCTGTAAGGCCATTCTACTGCCAATGGTTCCATTGATCTCTTTACCGCATGTATTCCACAAAGTCCACAGGAACTGAGTGACAACTAACCTAAATGGTTTAGCAGGGCACCCATTATGACCGTTGACCTCCGTTATAAGTGACCCCTGAACTGTTTATTGTAGAAGACACGTTTCCTTTTCCTATCCAACAGTGTCAAAAGGAAGTGTAACAGAAATTCAGATAAATATGATGAACTTCTTAGAACTTCAGTCATCAAACAAGCTCAACCTTCACAAACTCAGCAGATGTCAATATATAGAAGTTGCCTACAGTAGGACCTCATCGTGAACCAATTCAAAACATATATCCTAGTCCCTTAGTGTCCCAGTACAGACGAGCCTATATCAGTACTATTCCATGTTTCAATAGTGTCTTTGTTGGACGAGTTATGACAATACATTTTGTTTGAATGCTTCCTTGTAACACCGCCCTGCCAGACTGCTGTCTCGCTGCTATCGAAATATTTAGAGAGAAAGCTCAGCCAAAGCATACAGACAAAATACCAGAAGACCTAAAGGGCGCAGGAAGACCCTCTCACCTTCCGTTTCCATGGACACTCATATACAGGTGAGTCTTTGGCCAAGGATGGATGACAGTGTTTTGATACTGATCATCACGTTCACACCAGCTAAACCAAACTGACACTCTAACCCACTGTCACTAGCCGGTGTAGACGAGATGATTCATGAATGTCTGTAATAAAGTAAGAATGGAAAGAGAAGTAATCCACTGGGCAAAGATGTCAATTCAACATCTCTTCCACGTTGGCACAATGTTATTTCATTGAAATGACGTGGAAACAACATTGAATCAACCAGTGCCCTGTGGGAAGAGATCGAGAAAAGAGTCTGCTCTGCATTTCTGATCAGCATAGATGTATGGATACCAATTCCATTTAATAAGATAGAATAAACTATGAATAAGCTATGCATAGCACAGTACAATTCAGAAGAGGTGAAACACTGCCCCCTGCTGCTGGCATTGCCACATGTCTGTGGGTGAAAATGTCTTCCTAGCCTTGCAAGCCGCCTGATCTCGCAAGCTTACATGATGTTCACTACACGGATATCAGCGGTAATCAGTCTGGTAATTACGAGGCTAGTGTCTTCCTGCAGTGGTGTTCAACTGGAAAATCCACAGTCAGCATAGTCATTTGGAGGTGGCATATCCTGGTCCTAATCTTAATTGCCATCTTTGTTATTCTATTCGCATGCTTTGAAAAGGAATACAGTGCAGAGAAACTACTGTTTGTTTGGGTGTGTGTACTCCAAAAGTATTTTCCATAACTCATTCAGGATGGAAAAATTATAAATTAACTACATAAGTCTGGCAAGTTTAGAATAAATACTTAATTTTGTTAACTCCTCATTCCTCTTTACAGAACAATACAGCTATTGACTAGATAGCTGCATATCATTCTCTTAAAACTAAACACATAGAATGATGTCATGGGCCCCATACCTGTCAAAGAACCAAACAATTGAATATTTCGCTAAATGTTCCTGTAATTGATTATATACATTTATGTTTTCAGCACTTTCAGAAGACAGAATCACATTTCATGCATTTCATTTAATTGAACATAATTGGAACACAGCTGCAACAACACAATTTATCTTCAAAGTAGACCACACTCCCTATTCAAAGAGATAAGTGAAGTAAATGTCTTTCACTTAGGTTAACCATGTTGGCTTTGACTGATATGTATAAAACATATGATCACACAGGACAGCTAGAAAGCTCCCATCTAATGGTATGTGATGACTTCCGAGTGGCACTTCTGGCTGTGTGTTCCCACTGAGGGCCTTCTAATTGTGGCTGGTTCCGCAGCTGAGCTGTTGCTGGGTAGCACTGCCACTTGGATGTGGTGTAGCAAGCCTCTGATCCTTTGCCATTTTCCCCAACGGAGCAGTTTAAAAATGGCCCGTTTACAGTAGGGAACTCACCACACAAAGCAAACAGTCCTATGTGATACACATCTGAATCTACACTCAAGGACCACTTAATCTTCCACGAAGCCATCAAAGCTCTTGATGACATTAGGGTTTGGTTTTGGGTGTAATTCAATGCTGGTTGACATATGCTTGGTGGTAGTTTGACAGACGTCAATAAAATGGAGATACCCTTATGAAAAAAGATTGCAGTTAGTGTGCAGTATAACTGCAGTTCGAGTGCAGTATAACTGCAGTTATTCTGCAATGACTGCGTCCAAAATAGTCGACTGCAGTCACTACACTTTTACTGTAGTTTCAAAACTGCAATCTTTTCTTGTAAGCAGAGAAAGTAGAAAGATTGAGTTTCCATTACCTTTACCTGCGGTTTTAAAAAATCTGAAATCACTGATGTTATAGCTCACATTGATTTCCTTGTCAAACATGTAACAAGCATATTGATCAACATCTGATGGATCAAATATTACTGCGATTATAGTCATATTAGCTCTGATGGATTGTTGGGTCATATGTTTCTCATGTGAAAGTTCAGATGGACAGAATGCACTTAAATTCTCCACATACAGTTGAAGTTGGAAGTTTACATACACCTTAGCCAAATACATTTAAACTCAGTTTTTCACAATTCCTGACATTTAATCCTAGTACAAATTCCCTGTGATAGGTCAGTTAGGATCCCCACTTAATTTTAAGAATGTGAAATGTCAGAATAATAGTAGTGAGAATGATTCATTTCAGCTTTTATTTCTTTCATCACATTCCCAGTGTGTCAGTTTACATACACTCAATTAGTATTTGGTAGCATTGCCTTTAAATTGTTTAACTTGGGTCAAACGTTTCGGGTAGCCTTCCACAAGCTTCCCACAATAAGTTGGGTGAATTTTGGCCCATTCCTCCTGACAGAGCTGGTGTAACTGAGTCGGGTTTGTAGGCCTCCTTGCTCACACACGCTTTTTCAGTTCTGCCCATACATTTTCTATAGGATTGAGGTCAAGGCTTTGTGACGGCCACTCCAATACCTTGACTTTGTTGTTCTTCATTATCCATTTGGAAGACCCATTTGCAACCAAGCTTTAACTTCCTGCCTGACTGATGTCTTGAGATGTTGTTTCAATATATCCACGTCATTTTCATTCCTCATGATGCCATCTATTTTGTGAAGTGCACCAGTCCCTCCTGCAGCAAAGCACCCCCACAACATGATGCTGCCACCCCGTGCTTCACGGTTGGGATGGTGTTCTTCGGCTTGCAAGCCTCCACTTTTTTCCTCCAAACATAACGATTGTTATTATGGCCAAACAGTTATATTTATGTTTCATCAGACCAGAGGACATTTCTCCAAAAAGTACAATTTTTGTCCCCATGTGCAGTTGCAAAGTCTGGCTTTTAGTAGTCTGGCTTTTTTATGGCGGTTTTGGAGCAGTGGCTTCTTCCTTGCAGTAAAACGAGTCCTATATCGACATAACCTGAAATGTGAGCGGCCTTATTGTGGATATAGATACCTTTGTACCCGTTTCCTCCAACATCTTCACAAGGTCCTTTGCTGTTGTTCTGGGATTGATTTGCACTTTTCACACCAAAGTACGTTCATCTCTAGGAGACAGAACGCGTCTCCTTCCTGAGCGGTATGATGGCTGCGTGGTCCCATGGTGTTTATACTTGCGTACTATCATTTGTACAGATGAACGTGGTACCTTCAGACATTTGGAAATTGCTCCCTAGGATGAACCCGACTTGTGGAGGTCTACAATTTTTAGCTTATTTCTTTAGACTTTCCCATGATGTCAAGCAAAGAGGCACTGAGTTTGAAGGTAGGCCTTGAAATACATCCACAGGTGCACCTCCAATTTACTCAAATGATGTCAATTAGCCTATCAGAAGCTTCTAAAGCCATGACATCATCATTTTCTGGAATTTTCCAAGCTGTTTAAAGGCACAGTCAACTTAGTGTACGTAAACGTCTGACCCACTGGAATTGTGATACAATTAATATAAGTTAAATAAGTGAAATAAACTGTCTGTAAACAATTGTTGGAAAAATGACTTGTGTCATGCACAATGTAGATGTCCTAACTGACTTGCTTAAACTCTAGAAATGTGTGGAATGGTTGAAAAACAAGTTTTAATGACTCCAACCTAAGTGTATGTAAACTTCAGACTCCAACTGTATCTGCCTTTTCAAACAGCTGTCTTTTGTTTGGATACAATCTTCTTCCCAAGGCATGTGTTGACAAGACACTGCAGACAAATAAGTGAGCCTCATCCAGGGGCTGAGAAGGACTCCCAACAGTTGTGACTGCTGCTGCACAGAGGGAATCTGAGAAACTGATTGTTCTCCTTTCAGAGGATATCAATCAACAGTCTTGGCAGCCAGCATTTGTCTCTATCCTATTACTGGAGCCATTAAGTTTGAAGTAGCCTACTCATATGTAACCAGTAACTACTTTGGGTTTATGTGGCATGATGTACGACATGACATGCATATATTTTAGTTTGATTTCTGAACAATCTGAATCCTGCATAGAATCCTAGATGTTTCCTCGAGCCACAGCCACTCACCCGTCTTAGCAGCTCCACAAGCCAGTGCCTACGCCCCAGTCACAGTGGGGTGCTCCTCTCGCCCCTTCCTCCCCTGAGACAGAGCTGGACTAAGCAGCACTAGGTTGCCGGTCACAGGGCTATGCCCCTGGGAACCAGAGGGGGAGATCTCCAGGAGATCCACAGCACCAAGCCCGGTGTTTTAGCTGAGACAATACTGAGATTCTTCCAGGGCATTGAAGCCTGGCGAAGGGCGGTCTGACTCCACAGTGGTAACATAATGGAGGAGGTCTAACGGAGCTAGGTTAAGCCTTAGAGTCACTAGACAAAACCCCCTGGCTGCCCAAGGCTTCTGTATGTATAATATTTAAGCCATCGCTCTTATCCAGAGTGACTTACAGTATTGAGTGAATACATTTTCATACTGGGCCCCGTGGGAATCGAACCCACAATTCAGGCATCGCAAGCGCCATGCTCTCCAAACTGAGCCACACGGGACCATATTTCACTCAGTCTCCCATCCACGTCCTATTCTCTAGCCCCTCCTCTCAGTCACATGACCTAGCCTATAGACAAAAGTAGGCCACCTTTATGACTGCAGATGTTTGGCTCTCTCATTAACATGTGTTTTATGGTCTATATGGAGTAAATGTAGACGAAATATGCCCCAGAGGGTAATGCCCTGTGCCCTTTAGCGTGTGCTGTGTCTGTACGCTACCCCCTTAGGCCTGACGGTTTGACCCCTGACCTGGAAAGGGTTCGACCGGGAGCTCTGGGACAACACGGAGTTGCCACAAGGAAATGACTGTTATGGTTGTCAATGTGCCTCCCTCTTAGTACGTGTGCAATGTGCAGCGGCATGTGTCCAAGTCCACAGAAGTTGAAAAATGCCATGAACCATTGCCCTATAGAGGGAAAGACACAGCTCTATGTAGGTATAGAATGGCATGTCAGTGAATATTCCAGAGTATATTCTAATAATTAGAATCGACTGTAACTTCAGGGTGGGGACACAATGTCTCCCAATAATCACTGGCAAGATGACCCTGTTAAATTATGTTTCAATCCAATTTACTTCACTCCTTCACACCCCAGCACACATCAGCAAAACATGGGCTCAGAAGCTAATCTGGTTGAGTAAACTCCCCTCAGGGACTAGACGGATTCCACACGGGGCAGATATACTACAGGTGAACAGACAGGCCTACAGGAATCAGTGAGGCAAGGATATATAAAACAGAAGATAAGGACAAACAGTGCCAGATAAGATGAATCTGGGGAAACGAAAGTCAATAAACTGTGGTTAAAGTGAGGTAAGGAGAGGTAAGGAGAGGAGAAGTAAGGAGAAGTAGGGAGAGGAGAGGTGAGGTAAGGAGAGGTGAGGTAAGGAGAGGTAAGGAGAGGAGAGGTGAGGTAAGGAGAGGAGAAGTAAGGAGAGGTAGGGAGAGGAGAGGTGAGGTAAGGAGAGGAGAGGTAAGGGGAGGAAAGGTAAGGAGAGATAAGGAGAGGAGAAGTAAG
This sequence comes from Oncorhynchus mykiss, assembly GCF_013265735.2. NCBI lineage: Eukaryota > Metazoa > Chordata > Actinopteri > Salmoniformes > Salmonidae > Oncorhynchus > Oncorhynchus mykiss. The sequence goes on from NC_048581.1 coordinate 66,745,586, forward strand.
GGGAGGAAAGGTGAAGAGCGATAAGGAGGGGCAGACAAGGAGAGGAGAGGAGATGAAGATTGAAAGTGTAGATGAATCCCTGTAATTGTATTTTTTTTACCCACAGCACGACCGTTCATCAGGGCAGCGGTAAAGAGTCTAATGAGCAAGGCTATGAGTCAAGACTTTTCATTAGTACCCCTCTCATTAGAGATGGCACTCCTGTTTGGACAAACGTAAGGGATGCTCACCATTGCCTGGGTGACACTCTGGACTTGACACCTCCTCCAGGATGTGCAGACATAGAGGAAGGAAGAGGAAAGCCAGTTCCTGAGGGGAACAGGGTTTCCCAGTTTGTCCCGAAATTGGGGGTAAAACAACATGCCAGTCAGAGGCACAACACAAACATGAAAGTCGGCGTCTCTTCCCTTCCCATCCTGACTGACTGCTGGTTTCTTCCTGGGCAGATTTAAGAGGGATTAGATCCCTTATCACAATGAAACAGACCCTGCTGGTTAGCTACAGTCAGGAATGTACAGAACAAGAGAGAGGGAGGGAGAGAGTGATGGAGTGAAGGAAGAGAGAGAGAGAAAATAGGGATTGGAGAAAGGCCACAGAGTCATTCAGGGAGATGTCTGAGCAGTGAATGCAGGGAGGCGGGTAAGGGAGAGCTAAGGGAGAAGGAGGAGAGGGGAAAAGTGTGAGAAATCTCTAAATAGGAACTCCCGAGACTTTCATTCTCTCCATGTACTCCTCTGCAGCCAATGTGCTTAAGATCACGGTACACTGAATGCTGCTAACAAAAAGGGATTACATCTCCACATCATACAATGGGAAACATGTTATTACAAAGTAAATGGGCCATCTATTGAAATTCTGTGAAAGAAAATGTGGTATGCAACAAAAGCCAACAAGACAAGGGATAATATTAGAACATGATATTGGGGTGTGTTGCCTGGCCTTAAAGTACTGGAGAGCCCACGCTTCTTTTCTCAGACAGAGACAGACGTGTGGACAAAAACCATATTCTAAGGCCATGCACACATGTGAGGCGTATTATGCTTTTTACAGTAGAAGCGAATAGAAATGTATGCCTGTGTCATTCATCCATGTGGCCATTATGCCATGGTGTGAGATTCAGTTATTTCAGATTTGAAGCTTAATCAAAATTGTCCTAATGCAGTATGGAATTGTCAAAGCCAAAGTGCTATGTCTGTCACTGTGTGTAGAATGCTGTTTCTCATTCTCATGTGGTTCTCAAAAGCCCAGCTGGGCGGCTAGGGACTGAGAGGCCTCACACCTGCAGCCCCTGCTGGCTCTCATTGCTCCACAGTACATCCATGGGAGAGAAGAATAACACTATCCACTATACTACCTGACTGGAGCAGCGCTGTTGATTCACTTAATACTGGAGTAATTAGCCTACTGTACTAACACTAAAGCAATACAGAGGCAATCTTGGTATCAACAAACAGAATGACAAGCACTGAAATGTTTGACAGACATCCACATTGGGAAACAAATCATTAAACAGGCGCACAAATCATTGCGGAGAGTTTTTAAGTGCTCCATTTTTGGAAAGGTCTTTCCAACTCTTCCTCTGTTCTTCTTCTCTCAAAGTTACAGCTCATCAACAGGACTCAGTATTCAAGCATTTATTTTTACAGTGCCAAAGGTCCTGAGGCCAGAACACTCAGAACACCTCTTTCCTTGTTTTACATTCCTCAGTGCAGCGAGACACGGAGACGACAGTTATATATATATAGCAGAGGGAACAAAAAGCATCAAAGGCTTTTCATGTCAGTCAGTCCTACCTGCCAGGGCTAGAGCATGGAATGGTTTATCCTCACAGTCAAAGTCCTACCTGCCAGGGCTAGAGCATGGAATGGTTTATCCTCACAGTCAAAGTCCTGCCTGCCAGGGCTAGAGCATGGAATGGTTTATCCTCACAGTCAAAGTCCTACCTGCCAGGGCTAGAGCATGGAATGGTTTATCCTCACAGTCAAAGTCCTACCTGCCAGGGCTAGAGCATGGAATGGTTTATCCTCACAGTCAAAGTCCTACCTGTCAGGGCTAGAGCATGGAATGGTTTATCCTCACAGTCAAAGTCCTACCTGCCAGGGCTAGAGCATGGAATGGTTTATCCTCACAGTCAAAGTCCTGCCTGTCAGGGCTAGAGCATGGAATGGTTTATCCTCACAGTCAAAGTCCTACCTGCCAGGGCTAGAGCATGGAATGGTTTATCCTCACAGTCAAAGTCCTACCTGTCAGGGCTAGAGCATGGAATGGTTTATCCTCACAGTCAAAGTCCTACCTGCCAGGGCTACTGTCAGGGCCTACTGTCATTGTAGCTGTCATCAAGGCAAAGGGTGGCTTCTTTGAAGAATCTCATATAAGTTATATTTTGATTTGTTTAACACTTTTTTGGTTTCTACATGATTCGATATATGTTATTTCATAGTTTTGATGTCTTCACTATGATTCTACGATGTAGAAAACAGTAAGAATAAATAAAAATCATGCAAGTAAAAATCATGAGTAGGTGTGTCCAAACTTTTGACTGGTACTGTACTGTATGCGTACTGCCAGCATCATCTAGACAAAGTCGCATCATTCCTTTGAGAGGTAGGACAGAGGTCAATCGTTCAGGACAGGTACATTGATAGGAGCAATTGCACTTGATTCAGTCAAGGGGGGCTTTCCTGTGACACACGTATGTGATCTGGATGTGGTACACAGTCACCCTGACTAAGTGTTAAACACTGCTCACTTATGGCCTGTTCATGTTCACATTGACATTATTGTCAGAAGCTATGCCCCAGAGGGAGCAACCCCCTGTAATGAAGCTCATTAAAGACTCGTATCCCACTGCAGTGGAACTCCCTGGCAGTATTGGGTTCTGTTTACCAGAGACTCCCTAAGCACTATCCCAGAACCGCCTCAAAGACCCAGAACGATTTATACAGTATGTTGATCAAAATAGAACTTTGACTGCTTGTTTTCAATAAGTGCAGGTTGTATCAAAGATAAACAAATAAATGCATGAAAACATGCTTGCTTAGAAGTGTGATTTATTTTCACAGAGAATATTCAAATCATATGGTAGGGACAGCAAAGGTTATTAAGTTGTAGTAATATAGACCAGCCTAAAGACAACATCAAGGTTCTCAAAGAAGTCATGTTCGGTCAGTCAGTGTGTCTGCAGTGACAGAAGGTGCTACGGCCACATGACAGTTGAGAGACAGGTTCTGAAAAGCTACTTTGAGGAGAGGCCTCTATCAACTGGAGGTAATTGTAGAGTTTACCCACAGCTAATGGTTGGCAAACAGAGGAGATGGTACACTTATTAACCTAGTAACATCTGTAATAACTTTACCTGACTGACTACAGTTCTGCTATCCAGGCAACCACTCCTGCAACACACTGCAACACCAGAATATAATGCTTTTTCTTGAAGAGCGTCGCTCTCAACAGACAATAACAGTTAGAAATGGAAAGGCCTTTATCCCAGCTGCAGAAAGACATATCTGAGAGGTACCAGAATTCACAAAGAAATCTAAATCAAATCTGGATAACTGTAAAACAAATATGTTGTGCTGTGTTCAGCACTATGATAGTCAAAGATCAAGTGTTCTTCAGTAATAACAAAAGCTTTGGATTAACAGAATATGAACATATGTCACGACTTCTGCCGAAGTCGTTGCCTCTCCTTGTTCGGGCGGTGCTCGGTGTTCGACGTCACCGGTCTTCTAGTCATCATCGATCCATTTTTCATTTTCCATTGGTTTTGTCTTGTCTTCCCACACACCTGTTTCCAATCCCATTCATTACCTGTTGTGTATTTAACCCTCTGTTTCCCCTCATGTCTTTGTCAGAGATTGTTTATTTGTCAGTGTAGTGTTTTTGTTGTATAGGTGCGCGACGGGTCTTCGTACCCATATTGGTTTATGTTCTTTTCCTGTTTAGTGTTATGGAGCATGTTTTTATGACATTATAAAAAGACTCTCTCTCCTGCGCCTGACTTCCCTGCCACCTATACACATATGCCTGACAACATAAGACAACTAGGGCCAAGGCCAGTGCCAGGTTGTACAAGCATTGTCAAACCAGCGCTCTGTTCTCTACTGAGAATAATAGCTGTTGTTAACAGGAAAGTCCATAGCTTCTCCTCTCTCATTGTGTTGTCCTACTCATCCCTCTCCTACATATAGCCAAGAGGCCGTCTCTCTTTTCAAACAGCAAATGTCATGACGACATGACAAAAGCTAGCAGACTGACTGACAGACAGACACAGCTCCCCCTCTCCTGTAACCTGTTAAGTGTCTCTCTTCTCTTCCTAGTCTGATCTTGAGCTTTATCGCTCTTCCTTTAATCACTTTTGTCTTCCCTAATTTTCATTATGCATAATCTGTGTAAAAGGAACCAGAGGCAAGTTCTCCTGGAGGTCACTATGACTGTATATGTGGATGGGAAAAGGAACATTCCTGTTCAACAAGGAGATGCACAGAGGTCATAAAAATTAACACTGCAGCTATATTGATCTCTGTCGAATACTAAACAGATTCACTCGATGCACTGGTCTGTATGGCTGACATCTGTGAAACAGATCTCTCTGCGTGATGGCGGTTAGTGTGTGTGTGTGTGTGTGTGTGTGTGTGTGTGTGTGTGTGTGTGTGTGTGTGTGTGTGTGTGTGTGTGTGTGTGTGTGTGTGTGTGTGTGTGTGTGTGTGTGGTCTGTACCTAGTATCTGTGCGGCTGTGTGTGGTTTGTGTAACAGTAGTCCAAGACTGATGTACTGTTAGAGGGGCTCCAGGCGATGACCCAGATAACATGCAGTAAAACTGAACCGACAACAGGGCAGACTGGACCACTCCGTTGGTCCCCATCTCTACAGCTAAACCGCTCCCCCACCACTACCTCCACCACCTCCCTCTACTTCACACATCCACAAGACCATGCTATAGGCTTATACACCTCCATTGAAACCCATTGTCCTCTGAAAGTGTGACCCTGCTAGATTCTGAGTCTGTCTCACCACTCTGTGCTGCTTGTGGAGCATCTGATGGAGCGTGGTGTCCTCTCTGTCTTGCACATCTCAGTGAGCTGCCACTGTGACAGTCTGTTCCACCCCACAGGAGCCTGGCCACTGGACTGTGGAGGCCAGCCTCAGCCTAACACTCTGTGCACTTATTCTCTGAGTCTGAGCAGCGCCATAGGCATAATTGACCCAACTGTTCCAAAGCAATGATCCGTTGTTTATGAGCCTACTGTAATGTTGAATACTTAAGCGTTACGGTTTGGTCACAGACCTGCTCAATATTGCATTACAAAGAACAGCATGTACTCTTTATTCATTGATTCCTTATTTCTAAGTAATGATATATATCCTATCTACTCTCTCAAACTGAACATCCTCTATCATTGTCATTACTGACCACTCCAATCAGTCCCTTTCGTCCTGTTATAAGTGTAGTGGTCCGGCCTCCTGTTATAAGTGTAGTTGTCTGGCATCCTGTTATTAGTGTAGTGGTCCGGCCTCCTGTTATAAGTGTAGTAGTCCGGCATCCTGTTATTAGTGTAGTGGTCCGGCCTCCTGTTATAAGTGTAGTAGTCCGGCCTCCTGTTATAAGTGTAGTGGTCCGGCCTCCTGTTATAAGTGTAGTAGTCCGGCCTCCTGTTATAAGTGTAGTGGTCCGTCCTCCTGTTATAAGTGTAGTAGTCCGGCCTCCTGTTATAAGTGTAGTGGTCCGGCCTCCTGTTATAAGTGTAGTGGTCTGGCCTCCTGTTATAAGTGTAGTAGTCCGGCCTCCTGTTATAAGTGTAGTGGTCCGTCCTCCTGTTATAAGTGTAGTAGTCCGGCCTCCTGTTATAAGTGTAGTGGTTTGGCCTCCTGTTATAAGTGTAGTTGTCTGGCCTCCTGTTATAAGTGTAGTGGTCCGGCCTCCTGTTATAAGTGTAGTGGTCCGGCCTCCTGTTATAAGTGTAGTTGTCTGGCCTCCTGTTATAAGTGGAGTGGTCCGGCCTCCTGTTATAAGTGTAGTGGTCCGGCCTCCTGTTATAAGTGTAGTTGTCTGGCCTCCTGTTATAAGTGTAGTGGTCCGGCCTCCTGTTATAAGTGTAGTGGTCTGGCCTCCTGTTATAAGTGTAGTGGTCCGGCCTCCTGTTATAAGTGTAGTTGTCTGGCCTCCTGTTATAAGTCTAGTGGTCTGACCTCCTGTTATAAGTGTAGTGGTCTGACCTCCTGTTATAAGTGTAGTGGTCTGGCCTCCTGTTATAAGTGTAGTGGTCCGGCCTCCTGTTATAAGTGTAGTTGTCTGGCCTCCTGTTATAAGTGTAGTGGTTTGGCCTCCTGTTATAAGTGTAGTGGTCCGGCCTCCTGTTATAAGTGTAGTGGTCTGGCATCCTGTTATAAGTGGAGTGGTCCGGCCTCCTGTTATAAGTCTAGTGGTCTGGCCTCCTGTTATAAGTGTAGTGGTCTGGCATCCTGTTATAAGTGTAGTGGTCCGGCCTCCTGTTATAAGTGTAGTGGTCTGGCCTCCTGTTATAAGTGTAGTGGTCTGGCATCCTGTTATAAGTGTAGTGGTCCGGCCTCCTGTTATAAGTGTAGTGGTCTGGCCTCCTGTTATAAGTGGAGTGGTCTGGCATCCTGTTATAAGTGGAGTGGTCTGGCCTGGTCATCAAGTTCCACTTCTAATGACATCATGCCAGTCCTGTGCCCTTAAGTCTATGACCAGTCAATAACAGGGGTGCACTGCATGCCTGGCGTGCTTTGAAGCATAGCTATGTTACAGAAAGATGATAATGATGATCGCCATCCCCAGAGAGACTGTCTTGAGTGATGTTTGGAACTGGCTGGCACGCTTGGCATTACAATGACCCCAAGCTAGGCCAAGACATGAGATCATGGTCCAGAAATAATTTACACACAAAGGCAAAAAACATAATTATTGCTCAATGAAAGAAGGATTTCACTGGGGCATTTGACAGTTATGGGCTATAACATGATCTACAGACAGAGAGATAACAAACATTTAGCTGGCTTTTAACAGCCGTGTGATATGGATCTCTTGATAGTATGTTGGCTCCTATTGGTTGTTTCTTTGGGCCAATCTCCTCGTCACCACTATGTGTCGATCCTCTTTGAAATCCTCCTACAGTGGCATCACAGTATACACTTTCCCTATTAACAACACTAATATATTTTGTGAGTTTTCTAGATGACTAATGTTACCTTTCACCCCAGAGAATGGCAGCTCAAGTAGCACTTAAAAGGCTGTTAAAGTATGATGGTGTTTTTATAGGACATAGAGCATTACTGTGTGTTCAGAGGCCAGATGTTGGCCTTTGATGAAGTTGTCTGCCAGGAGTCTAAAAGCCCTGGAAGCTCCCTATGTATCCCAAAGGGCACCACTTGCCTGGTGTTGACAGGCTTGGCAGAGTGTATACACAAATCAAAATGAAATCAAAATGTATTTCTCACATGCGCCGATGTAGACTTGGTTTAGACTTTGCTGTGAAATGCTTGCTTATGAGCCCTTTCCAATGATGCAGAGTTAAACAAATAAGAAAAATAACAATAGTAATACAAGAGGAATCGAATACACAAGGATGAAGCTATATACAGGGAGTACTAGTACTATATCGCTGTGCAGGGGTATGAGGTATTTGAGGTAGATACAGTATGTACAGTGGGGCAAAAAAGTATTTAGTCAGCCACCAATTGTGCAAGTTCTCCCACTTAAAAAGATGAGAAATGCCTGTAATTTTCATCATAGGTACACTTCAACTATGACAGACAAAATGAGAACAAAAATCCAGAAAATCACATTGTAGAATTTTTAATGAATTTATTTGCAAATTATGGTGGAAAATAATTATTTGGTCAAAAAAAAAATCCTACAATGTGATTTTCTGGATTTTTTTTTCTCATTTTGTCTGTCATAGTTGAAGTGTACCTATGATGAAAATTACAGGCCTCTCTCATCTTTTTAAGTGGGAGAACATGCACAGTTGGTGGCTGACTAAATACTTTTTTGCCCCACTGTACATACAGGCAAGGTAAAGTGGCTAGGCATCAGAATAGATCATAAAAGTAAAATCAAGAACAGATGAGCAACAGCATATGATCAGTGTGTGTGTGTGCGCGCATGCTCCAGAGTGGCACAAGAGTCTAAGGCCCTGCATCTCGGTGCTGGAGGTGACATTACAGACCCTGGTTCGATTCCAGGCTGTATCACAACCGGATGTGATTGGGAGTCCCATAGGGCGGTGCACAATTGGCCCAGTGTCGTCCGAGTTAGGGTTTAGTTGGGCTAGGCTGTCATTGTAAATAAGAATTTGTTCTTAGTTAAATAAAGGTCAAATAAACCGTGTGTGTGTGCTTATAGTATGTAGTGTTTGTGTGAGAGTCAGCATACTGTATGTGTGAGTTAGTGTATATATAGTATTGTGGTACAGTGGGCACACATACTGCACCAACTGACACAATCCCACAGGGGATATAGGGTTTAGGGTGGGGCATAATCTGACTGACTGAAGAGTTAGATAGCACTCCTATCTCTAAACATTTTCAGCTGAGAACTTGTAATGTCTGTTCTTGATTAAAGAGACACATGGTGGTTTCACTACAAGACTTAAGTCCATATAGCTGGCAGGTCAACAAGTAAACTAACAGAAATGGTTATGACAGGTAATGTTTATGTTAGCTTTATGTGGTATGTATAAATAAAGATATGTGCTTAATGTACATGTTTAGTGTGAATATTACTATGATGAATGCCACTGCCAAATGGCAATTTATTATGTGCTTAAATGTCTTATATTAAAAAAGAATCCCTGAGGCAAAGTTACATTGAAGGACAATAGAAGTGAATAGAAAAACACACACATCTGTTACAGCACACGTGTACTGAGAGTGGAACACTACTAATTATGAACACAACACTGATATTTATCCACAAACACAGCAGAATCACATCCCACCGCACACCATCGCATGCCAAAGGAAGGAATGCACAGAGAGACAGCTGAGAGGAACAGACCAGAGTAATTAAACAATGAGGGGTATGCATGAGGAAGCACAGCACTCGTATCCAGCTACACAGTCTCCTCAGCTTATTTGTGAACATGTGACGACATGACAGAGAGCGCACCAGTCTGACAGTTCTGAGAAGGCATGATGACCACAACAGAAACTGGAATCATAATAACAGTCTACAAACACGACACAGGACAGGATCCACACAAGCGCCATGGCGCCTCTTTCTGTTTTGTAGTGGATGCCCGTCCTGGAATGTGCCAGAGTTACCTTAAAAAAACAAGTTCCTGAACTGTAGGTGGTGGACTCTTCATGAGGGAAGTACAAAGAGAGATCAGCCATTATTAAACAGAGGCATCTGCTCTAGAATGGATCACACTGTCTTTGTCCTCTAGGCCTGTAGCTGTCATTAGGACCTGTAGAAAACAGTGGTGAACTACAAAGGCCAGCTCAGAGGTTATCAGTGTCCATGTGTAACTCCCGGCACTGGAGGGGTTGCTTCAGGTCAGCCAGAACCAATACCTGCCCACACCTTAGACCAGTGGCCAATCAGTGCCAATCACATGACACTATAACTGCCACACCATTCATAGGATAATAGCCTGACAATAGGGAGAAGGTGCCGGGTCTTTATGTGTGAAGGGGAGGAGGGATAGCTAGCTGCTGGGGTCTTCTCTGACATTAAACAGACAGGCTAACAGACACAAAGACAGAGAGCAGCAGGGGACCCCAGTGAGTCTCTGTGAATGGCAGAAGTTGATCATTTCCTGACGGTTAACCTCACTCTGTCCTTCAAAATATGGCTCAGCATGGGCAAGGCGAGCAACATGCTGCTTTCCATCAGGCTAGACATTTACTCATACATCCAACACACAAAGTACACACTCTCTGGTCTTCTGAGGGCCCCTGACAGTTTGCAAGCTTGTTCTCAGAGCTGAAGAGTAAAGAAAGGTCTGGCCACCACAGGAGAGACACGAAGCAATGGGTGTATTCCAGTGAGATCACAGAACATGGCCTTATCCAGGGTCATTTTCTTCAGCAGCAGGCTCCCCTTTCTCTGTGGTGGTTGTGGAGTGAGAGCCCTGGGATGAAGGGAGCAGGGCCGGAGGAGGGCTAGGTCCTCGAATCCACACTTCATCCCATCTTCATCCAGAATCAAAATAACACACTGCCCCATGGAGGCGTGCACATCGTTTTTGTGATGTTGTTAGTTAACCCATCTCTATCAGTAATGGACCTGCCCCTACAGAGGAAAGCCCTGTGTTTAACATCTTGTGAAAAAGCTGGGAGATCAGACAGACTGAGCTGGGTCTTGTAACTTCATAAAGGGGACACCTATTGTTCCTGTACCTTTTAACTTAATGGAGCGCCGATGTCGGTTACCAGTCTATGCTGTCTGAGAAGACCTTGACTGTATGAGAGACAGGCGACTCTGGTGAAAGGCAAACACTTGGAGGAATTTCCTGTCGTGTGTAGTTATCAAAAAAACAACGACATCCTCCACTCTAACGCACTGCTTCACCCGGCTTGACTTCCACAACGACTGCTGATAACATTCTTGGGCTCATGGCAACTGTTGATGTGAGGAGATTCACATTCATTCGTAGGGAAATGTGATCACTAAAGTTGAGTTCAGTGAGAATGCGAAGAGATTGGGTTGATATAATAGAGACATTATCTGAGGTAAAATAGCCAGAAATGTGTTTTTAATCAACTGACAAACTGCTATCCGTTTCAATTGATTCATCAACATTGAAGTGTTTTTGGTTTCCCTGTTCATAAGCTGTCTACTCTACTGCCTATTCATTCACAGTGTGAGGTAGTGTTATTATAGCACAATGTGATACTGTACATGATGTCTGCAAGTGATAAGGTAGAAGAAGTTTAACAGGGCTTGTACAATGTAAGTACATGGAGGGGGCCAGAGATACATGGATTGTTCCACAAAATGATTGCCTTTTGAATCCATTGGATATTTTGAGAAGAAATTGTGCACAAATATAGAATGTTAATGGGTGGAGGAAACCAACAACAGCGTATTAATAGAAAATGTGTGGGCTGCGTCAGAGGCTTGACAATCGTTTGTGTAACGTGTGTACAGTATCGGTGAATGTACCCAACCTTTAAGGGCTTCCGTATTCACCGTTCTACTGTAGATGTAGAGATGGTGGAGTTAAACTTCACTTTTGAGTACGGTCGACTAAACCATTCCAACATTTCTGCAACTACCTGTCATGACGTTGCCCTCTTTGGGTATAGCAAGCCCCATCCCCCTCTCCCTGCCTCCCCCTTTCCTCCTTCAACTAGGCTGCTGTGTTCAGAGAGACGTCGTAAATTCCTGAGGATAGAGAGAGTAAATTTTCATAGAGAACAAAGGAATTTCTCCCACCTCACAGAACTCGAGGTCCGAACAAATTTCATGTTCCGGAGAAAGTATAAAAGATTGGTGAAGAATCCAGCTACGAACTGGTCCGTTTGTTACAACTTGGGGAAGCTCATGGGAGACGGTGTGGCCACATTACCATAACGCTGTTTATATAATAGCCTCAGATATGAGGTTTACATCTAATTGTTGTATAAGATGAATGAGTGAGAATGATACTGTTTGTAAAATTTTGTAATATGATTTTGGACTGTTTAATGAAGGAAAATACAATTGCCTTTTGATTTGAACTAAATCAGAGGACCGCCCCTAAGCCCAGTTAGGGTCAGACATCCTGGGACAGCCCCTTTTCTGCAATTTCGAATAAAACCCAACTTTGATAAATTATCACCAGACCATGTTTTTCTCCATTAGGAGAGGACAAAGGTTGTAGACCATTACTGAATCTTTTAACCATACCACGTGGTTAAAATCTTAGACTATCGATACCGACAGAATAAGAACAAGTCTTTGATACTAATTACTAGTCTGCAGCTAGGAATTCGGTATCATTGAACGCAAAGAACGACAACCGCCAAAACATCCATTCTATAACAAATAAATGAATGTCACTCTGAACTATCCCCTCTAACCAAGACAGAGAGAGAGAGAAAGAGGGAGAGGGAGAGAGAGTGGACGAAACTCTCCAACAGAAACAAACTTTTCACCAGCAATCAAGACGACACACTGAGCATAAATATATATATTGATTGCAATTGTTCCCGAATGAGTGAGCGTTCATGTGCAAAGGATTAGCATTTCAATTGTTATAATTATCACTCTGTAGTGACTTCTTAGTCGACCCGCACTTCCCCTTTTGTCTAACAAGCCGCCATGCAGGTTTAGCCCACTAGGGCACATTCTCCTATCATTTCTTGTAACCATATTTACTGTTTGTTTATGCATTTCTGTGAATTACTTAGTTAGTAATAAATAAATGATTTAAGACAATTGATGTATGGATGACTCATAGTGAAGACTGGGTTTGTGCAGATAACCAACAATTTACGACGTTTGGAATGAGACTAACGTGAGGTAAAGTAAATAATTAATTAATTTGAAGACTAATTGAAAAGTTATTTTAGGAAATGATAACTTTGTAATCTGAATATTTTTCCTTGGTGCCCCGACTTCCTAGTTAATTACAGTTACATGATTAATCAGTTTAATCACGTAATACTAATTACAGAGAATCTTTGATAAAAATTATACGTTTTCAATTTAATGATAGTAAAGACACGACATACCTCTCCCTAACAAGCAACGTTTGAAATATGTTCTACCATCTTGTGGCTTTGAGTCAGTGACTCTTATCACATAATGACAGTTTAAAGAATCTGTACACAATCAACAGCCTGATCAACTCTTCACAAAGGAGATGTGTGGTGCTGCATGAGGCAAATGGTGTTCACACCAGATACTGACTGGTTTTCTGATCTACGCTCCTACCTTTTTTTTAATGGTATCTGTAACCAACAGATGCATATCTGTATTCCCAGTCATGTGAAAACCCTATATTAGGGCCTAATGAATTTATATTTATTGACTGTTTTCCTTATATGAACTTAATATGAACAGTAAAATCCTTTACATTTTTGCATGTTACATTTACATGTTTTGTTCAGTGTATAAACCATCAACTTAGTGAATACCACCTTTATATATTTTTACACACTTATCTATTTTATAATGTCACTATGTATTTGTTGTCAATGTTTTGGCTTCAAACTGTTGGCAGCTGTGAAAAAAATCTATATTTGGAAGAATTGCAGTTAATTGGAAATAATGCCAGTGTTGATTAGATGCTTTTTTCATTAAATTAGGCTATTTTCTCTTAAACCAAAAATCTGCTAGAAACCTATGGGAAATATGAAGACCGACATAAAAAATGTATGACTATGTTTTTTAAATAGTTATACAAGTAAATATTACCAAAGTTACAATAGATTGCCATTGATTTTCTGTTAACTACCAAAATTACTGTAGATTCCGGTAACTTTGGTAAACAGTAGCTTTGCAAACCTAGTTATATTAATTGAAGTGCCCTTTAATATAGACCACATGGAAAATCCAATAAATCCGATTTTTTATTGGAATAAAGACTTGCTAAAGTGCCAAAGTTCTGCATTTTGACTAGGGTGGCTGGAGTCTTTGACAATTCTTAGTGCTTCATCTGACACCGCCTATTATGGAGGTCCTGGATGGCAGGAAGCTTGCCCCCGGTGATGTAATGGGACATTCACACTACCCTCTGTAGTGCCTTGCGGTCGGAGGCCGAGCAGTTGCCATACCAGGCAGTGATGCAACCAGTCAGCAGGATGCTCTCTATGAGATTTTCCTATGATCTCAAGCAAAGAGGCACTGAGTTTGAAGGTAGGCCTTGTAATACATCCACAGGTACACCTCCAATTAACTCAAATTATGTCAATTAGCCTATCAGAAGCTTCTAAAGCCATGACTTCATCATTTTCTGGAATTTTCCAAGCTGTTTAAAGGCACAGTCAACTTAGTGTATGTAAACTTCTGACCCACTGGAATTGTGGTACCATGAATTATAAGTGAAATAATCTGTCTGTAAACAATTGTTGGAAAAATTATTTGTGTCATGCTCAAAGTAGATGTCCTAACCGACTTGCCAAAACTATAGTTTGTTAACAAGAAATTTGTGCAGTAGTTGAAAAATAAGTTCTAATGACTCCAACCTAAGTGTATGTAAACTTCCGACTTCAACTGTAGGTGTTCCTTTTGTCCAGGTAGGAAAGGGCAGCGTGGAGTGCAATAGAGATTGCATCATCTGTGGATCTGTTGGGGTGGTATGCAAACAGAGTGGGTCTAGGGTTTCTGGGATGATGGTGTTGATGTGAGCCATGACCAGCCTTTCAAAGCCCTTCATGGCTATAGACGTGAGTGATATGGGTCAGTTGTCATTTAGGCAGGTTACCTTAGTGTTCTTGGGCACAGGCACTATGGTGGTCTGCTTAAAACATGTTGGTATTACAGACTCGGACAGGGAGAGATTGACAATGTCAGTGAAGACACTTGCTAGTTGGTCAGTGCATGCTCGCAGTACACGTTCTGGTAATCCATCTGGCCCTGCGGCCTTGTGAATGTTGACCTGTCTAAAGGTCTTACTCACATCGGCTGCGGAGAGCGTGATCACACAGTCTTCCGGTACAGCTGGTGCTTTCATGCATGTTTCAGTGTTATTTGCCTCGAAGCGAGCATAGAAGTAGCTCGTCTGGGCAGCTCTCGGCTGTGCTTCCCTTTGTAGTCTGTAATGGTTTGCAAGCCCTGCCACATCCGACGAGCGGTGTAGTACGACTCAATCTTAGTCATGTATTGATGCTATGCCTGTTTTATGGTTCGTCGGAGGGAATAGAGGGATTTCTTATAAGCTTCCGGGTTAGAGTCCCGCTCCTTGAAAGCGGCAGCTCTAGCCTTTAGCTCAGTGCGGATGCTGCCTGTAATCCATGGCTTCTAGTTGGGGTATGTACGTATGGTCACTGTGGGGACGACATCATCGACGCACTTATTGATGAAGCCAATGACAGATGTGGTGTACTCCGCAATGCCATTGGAGGAATCCCAGAACATATTCCAGTCTATGCTAGCAAAACAGTCCTGTTTCATCTGACCACTTTTTTATCGATCGAGTCACTGGTGCTTCCTGCTTTAATTTTTGCTTGTAAGCAGGAATCAGGAGGATGGAATTATGGTCAGATTTGCCAAATGGAGGGCGAGGGAGAGCTTTTTATTGGTCTCTGTTTATGTAGTATAGGTGGTCCAGAGTTCTTTTCCCTCTGGACCACATTTAACATGCTGAAAGTTGGTAAAATTAATTTAAGTTTCCCTGCATTACAGTCCCCGGTTACTAGGAGCGCTGCCTCTGGGTGAGCGTTTTCTTGTTTGCTTATGGTGGAATACAGCTCATTCAATGCTGTCTTAGTGTCAACCTCTGACTGAGGTGGTATGTAAACAGCTACGAAGAATAGAGATGAGAACTCTCTTGGAAGGTAGTGTGGTCTACAGCTTATCATGATATACTCAACCTCAAGCGAGCAATAGCTCGAGACTTCCTTAGATATAGTGCACCACCTGTTATTTACAAAAATACATAGTCCGTCTTACCAGGCTATCTTGACAGACATCGTATAACCAGCCAGCTGTATGTTGATATTGCCGTCGTTCAGCCACGACTCCGTGAAGCATAAAATGTTACAGTTTTTAATATCCCATTGGTAGTTTAATCTAACCTGTAACTCGTCGATTTTATTGTCAAAAGATTGCATGTTTGCTAGCAGAATTGAGGGAAGTGGGGGTTTATTTTATCGTCTCCGAATTCTCAGAAGGCAGCCCGCTCTCCAGCGTCTCTTTCTCCACCTTCTCTTCACGCAGATAACTGGGTTTGGGGCCTGTTCCCGAGGGAGCCGTATATCCTCCGCCTTGGGTTCGTCAGAGTCGTGAAAGAAGAAAAAGGATTCTGCTAGTCCGTGGTGATTAATCTCAGTCCTGATGTCTAGAAGTTATTTTCGGTCATAAGAGACAGTAGTGGCAACATTATGTACTAAATTAGTTTTTTTTTTTTAAGTTACAAACAACGTAGATAAACAAACAAACAAAAAAACAATTGTTTGGGGGCACGTAAAATGTCTGCCTTCTGCTCCGGCGCCATCTTATTATCTGAATTGTAATTTTAATATCGTAAAACAATTCCTTTTTTTTCTCCAATCTTTTTCAAGAAACATTGAGCATCTATAGACACATTGTAGTGTCAAAGCAGGTGAGCTGTTTGTACTATTCTTGGAAACTTTCTGGTGTTTTGAGGTGGAAAACTGAGTGAGTGAAGCATAGCACGTCAACCCTGTTGTAACTCATAGATAGACAGGCTATTTTTTGTGAAGCTTGCATTCAATTGCCCCTCCCTGTTGCACACAATAAGATTCAAATTTCTCCTGTCACATAGAGATGTATGGCTGATTTAAGATTAAACTGTCAACCCTGTTACGGTCAACCCTGTTACGGTCAACCCTGTTACGGTCAACCCTGTTGCTATATTTGGCACTTAATAGGAACTTCCTATAGCATTTTTTTTTTTATGGGGAAATTTGTTTTTTATTAAGTTGAACATTTGTTCTTTATGGCAGAATGTTAAATCACCGAGTTACACATCTCAAAAAGGCATCAAATTGGTGGAACGACCCACATACGGACACAGACACGGACAGGAACAGCAGGACATACTGTTGGAACTACAGTACATTAAACAGAGAGTGTTGTACTCACCATACTGACAACTGGGCCCATTGAAGCCAGCAGGACAGTCACAAAGCTGGGAGCTGGAGCGGGAGCCCTCCCGACACTGGCCCCCGTTGAAGCACACGCCGTAGCTACACACAGCTGGAGGATGGCACCGGGACGGGATGGATGGGGTAGGAGACGGAGAGAAAGAAAGAGGAGAAGAGATAAGAGGAGCAGAAGCACCTGGCTGCTGTCACAGAATGTCAACATCTGCAGTGGGACGGTTTGACCTATCAGGGCCTCTTTAGTTCCCTGTTAACATCTGATTGAGAGGGACCTTGATGTTCCTGCTGTTACATTAACCATGCTAACAGGGCTCCCTCCTCCAGTTGGCTCTCTTCAAGGAGGAGAGTGGCTTTCAGGCACATTACCAGATGAAAAAAAAGTAATCGTAATGTTTTTGGGAGAAAATGAATCAGCTGGGATAGTTTAACCCTGAGTGAAATAAATAGGCTGCATCTCTGCTAAGGACATAGTCAACCCCCATGGTCACATAGCAATCTGCTCTGAAACTGAATTATATGTCCC
The DNA here is from genome assembly GCF_013265735.2 of Oncorhynchus mykiss. Lineage (NCBI taxonomy): Eukaryota > Metazoa > Chordata > Actinopteri > Salmoniformes > Salmonidae > Oncorhynchus > Oncorhynchus mykiss. The sequence goes on from NC_048581.1 coordinate 66,762,850, forward strand.
ATGTCTCCACACAGACAAAGATCATGCATCCAGTACTATTAGCATGAAGTGAGGCAGAGAGTCACAGGGTGTGGGACATCAATCTAGGAGAGACGGCCCTATCTGGCTAAATCCCCAGAGTCAAACAACTTGTCTTGTTTAGACGTGTGAAATCCGTGAAATTGGAATAAACAAACACCTCAAACCACTAGGTAGCCTACGCCACGTGAATCCAGCACATAGGTGTAGGCATCGCATTCTACACACTCATATAACTCACATCCTCTCTCGCCTTCACCTCCAAGCTAGTGTGTGTGTGTGTGTGTGTGTGTGTGTAGGATCTCTGTACACTGCACAGCAAGGTACAGGAGAGCAAGCCAAGCCTCATGTTTCGCTCCATTAAGAAGGGTGCAGTCTACAGTGTGACGGCTACAGAGTACCAGAGGATTGACGCTTGTGTTTGCACACACCCATGTTGGCACTAGCAGTACTAAGGCTCAGGGAGAGGAGATGTACGGAACACCTAATCATGGCAGGAATGCCCGCTCTTCTCCAAGGTGATTAGACAGGAACCTCTCAAAAGATGTAACTTCTGCCAGATCTGCATTTTTCTGCTAATCTAATCCGATCGGCAGCTGCATGACCAACTCCCACTCCCAGTTCTTTTTGGGGCCATATATGGGCCACATATGTGCCTGTTATTATTAATAACAACATGCCAACCAAAGATCTGAGGTGGTGTGCAGTTCAACATGGGCAATAAAAATGAGTGACAAGATATACTACCAACAAATCAGTGTACTTTTTTAAACTACAGCAAAAGGAGAAAATAGTTTGGCAGTCTGTAAATGCCTTCCTCGAAAACGATTAAAAACAAATTATTTTTCCTTTCAACATTCTGCCTAAGGAAATGTCCAATATGTCTGTGTTACTTATGATCTCGACAGGTGTTTTTTCTCTAGCTATAGGTGTCATCTGTCATGGTAACAGCAGCTCCTCTCAATGCTAGACAGCTTCATAATGAACAGCTATTCATCTCACAGGTGGGTTACATCAGCATGAGAGGAGACAGAGATGGGAAAATTGGAAAATAGAGCCATTGATATAAAGAAAACTAGAGAATGGCCGATAATGTTCTGTTATAGTCTACCGGTCCTTCTTTATAGGCTTTGCCCATAGTCCCTCTACATAGCAAAACATCTGCTGCGCCAGCCGCCACTCACCGGCTGAGCACTGCATAATGTCGAGGAATGTCTACCTGGGAAAATTATCAGCAAGCAGTAAGATACTGTAGCTCATTCTACAACAGAAATGTGCTATATTGAGAAACGAGTCAACTGACACAGTGACCAAAATCGAACCTCTATTGCAAATATTAATTTCATTCACTAATAATAAGGCTTGTGGCGACGTCAGAGTAGATGATTATCGTAATAGGGAAAGAAGGAAGTGTTAAAAATGCCTAAATAAAGGTTGACAATAGGTAAAGCTACCTAAGAATCTTACTGCATGTTTATGGACCAAGAAAGCTGTAGATCAGCGTGCGCATGTTCTCACTTCTCAAACTATGGGCAGATTTGAGTCAGACAGAATGTGCATCATTGTTTCAATGTTCTTTCCTACCCTCGCTCTCCTTGTTAGATATTATGTACATTTATGGATTGGTAGCAAATGTCATCGCCATTGATATAGTTATCATAGTAGAAGTAAACAGCAACAAATGATATGAGCAAAAGAGAGAGATGTGAAATTGATCAGAGTTACGGCCTCGCTCTATCAAATCATAGCAGTAGGATCAATTTACAACCCGCCCATTTCTTGCCAGATGGCTGAACTAGCCAATTGAGTTGTTTTGATTTTCCACCTGGCAGCTGAGTTGTTTAGAAATGCATCCCGACAGCTGAAAAAAATACTTTTCACAAATCATGATGTTACATTGGACCCATTTGCATTGAACCTATGTTATTTTATATTCTCAAACTAACAGAAGTGCCTATCAGGTGCATAGGCATGGCCCAGGCCCCTGCCCCTGGGGAGCCAGGCCTCCCCAATCAGACTAAGCATATCCAATTTTTATGCTAGTTACTTATCAGTGTTCCAAAAGGGACATTATTTGTCCTTTTTAACATGCAAACACCATCAAAGACAGTACAAGTCAAAAGTTTGGACACACCTACTCATTCAAGGGTTTTTATTTATTTTGACTATTTTCTACATTGTAGAATAATAGTGAAGACATCAAATCTATGAAATAACACATATTGAATCATGCAGTAATCAAAAAAGTGTTAAACATATTAAAATATATTTTATATTCGAGATTCTTCAAATAGCCACCCTTTGCCTCGATGACAGCTTTGCACACTCTTGTAATTAGAGGCAGGTAGCTTAGTGGTTAGAGTGTTGGACTAGTAACCGAAAGGTTGCAAGATCGAATCCCCGAGCTGACAAGGTAGAAATCAGTTGTTATAAAACTGCACATTTAGCTATAAACCCGTCACTGAGAAGAAATTATATGTGTCATTGCCAGAATGGGGGATTTGGGGGGGGCAGAATCATTTCAGTCCTCTCTCTCAACAGCTCCAGAAGAATCCCTGGAGTGTGAGGCGAAGTCTAAACATCTTGACGTCCTCCTGGCCCTGTGCTCAGACACCTGGTCAGCTCTGTGTCTGGGAGCAGCAGTCCACAAGTCCCCTCAGACCTAACTTAACAATACCCAACACAGTTCCAACACAACCCCCTCCGCCCTCAATCAACTAAGTAGTTAATTAAGTTGTTTTTTGGGGTATCAGTACTTGACTTTATTTATATTTTTAACAACTTTTACTTTTACTTCATTACTTTCCTAAAGAAAATTATGTTATTTTTACTCCATACATTTTCCCTGGCACCCAAAAGTACTAATTACATTTTGAATGCTTAGCAGAACATTAAAATGGTCCATTTCACACTCCACCCTCACTCAACAAATACCTAACATCAGTGCGTTTGGAAAGTATTCAGACCCCTTGACTTTTTCCATATTTTGTTACATTATAGCCTTATTCTAAAATGGATGAAATACTTTTTCCCCCACATCAATCTACACACCCCATTATAACAAAGCAACATTTTTTGCAAATGTACACTACCGGTCAAAAGTTTCAGAACACCTCCTTATTCAAAGGTTTTTCTTTATTTTTACTTTATTCTACATTGTAAAAAAAAAGTGTTAAAAACTAGACTTTTTGCAGTCGCAAAAACCATCAAGCGCTATGATGAATCTGGCTCTCATGAAGACCGCCAGAGGAATGGGAGACCCAGAGTTACAGTGCCTTGCGAAAGTACTCGGCCCCATTGAACTTTGCGACCTTTTGCCATATTTCAGGCTTCAAACATAAAGATATAAAACTGTATTTTTTTGTGATGAATCAACAACAAGTGGGACACATTCATGAAGTGGAACGACATTTATTGGATATTTCAAACTTTTTAAACAAATCAAAAACTGAAAAATTGGGCGTGCAAAATTATTCAGCCCCTTTACTTTCAGGGCAGCAAACTCTCTCCAGAAGTTCAGTGAGGATCTCTGAATGATCCAATGTTGACCTAAATGACTAATGATGATAAATACAATCCACCTGTGTGTAATCAAGTCTCCGTATAAATGCACCTGCACTGTGATAGTCTCAGAGGTCCGTTAAAAGCGCAGAGAGCATCATGAAGAACAAGGAACAGACCAGGCAGGTCCGAGATACTGTTGTGAAGAAGTTTAAAGCCGGATTTGGATACAAAAAGATTTCCCAAGCTTTAAACATCCCAAGGAGCACTGTGCAAGCGATAATATTGAAATGGAAGGAGTATCAGACCACTGCAAATCCACCAAGACCTGGCCGTCCCTCTAAACTTTCAGCTCATACAAGGAGAAGACTGATCAGAGATGCAGCCAAGAGGCCCATGATCACTCTGGATGAACTGCAGAGATCTACAGCTGAGGTGGGAGACTCTGTCCATAGGACAACAATCAGTCGTATATTGCACAAATCTGGCCTTTATTGATTGAAGAGTGGCAAGAAAGCCATTTCTTAAAGATATCCATAAAAGTGTCGTTTAAAGTTTGCCACAAGCCACCTGGGAGACACACCAAACATGTGGAAGAAGGTGCTCTGGTCAGATGAAACCAAAATTGAACTTTTTGGCAACAATGCAAAACGTTATGTTTGGCGTAAAAGCAACACAGCTGAACACACCATCCCCACTGTCAAACATGGTGGTGGCAGCATCGTGGTTTGGGCCTGCTTTTCTTCAGCAGGGACAGGGAAGATGGTTAAAATTGATGGGAAGATGGATGGAGCCAAATACAGGACCATTCTGGAAGAAAACCTGATGGAGTCTGCAAAAGACCTGAGACTGGGACGGAGATTTGTCTTCCAACAAGACAATGATCCAAAACATAAAGCAAAATCTACAATGGAATGGTTCAAAAATAAACATATCCAGGTGTTAGAATGGCCAAGTCAAAGTCCAGACCTGAATCCAATCGAGAATCTGTGGAAAGAACTGAAAACTGCTGTTCACAAATGCTCTCCATCCAACATCACTGAGCTCGAGCTGTTTTGCAAGGAGGAATGGGAAAAAATGTCAGTCTCTCAATGTGCAAAACTGATAGAGACATACCCCAAGTGACTTACAGCTGTAATCGCAGCAAAAGGTGGCGCTACAAAGTATTAACTTAAGGGGGCTGAATAATTTTGCACGCCCAATTTTTCAGTTTTTGATTTGTTAAAAAAGTTTGAAATATCCAATAAATGTCGTTCCACTTCATGAATGTGTCCCACTTGTTGTTGATTCATCACAAAAAAATACAGTTTTATATCTTTATGTTTGAAGCCTGAAATGTGGCAAAAGGTCGCAAAGTTCAAGGGGGCCGAATGCTTTCGCAAGGCACTGTACCTTTGCTGCAGTTTTTCAACAGGATAATGACCCAACACATCTCCAGGCTGTGTAAGGGCTATTTGACCAAGAAGGAGAGTGATGGAGTGCTGCATCAGATGACCTGGCCAGCACAATGATGAGTTGGACCACAGAGTAAAGGGAAAGCAGCCAACAAGTGCACAGCACATGTGGGAACTCCTTCATGACTGTTGTAAAAACATTCCAGGTGAAGCTGGTTGAGAGAATATCAAGAGTGTGCAAAGCTGTCATCAAGGAAAAGGGTGGCTAGTTGAAGAATCTCAAATATAAAATATATTTTGATTTGTTTAAAACTTCTTTTTTTATATGTGTTATTTCATAGTTTCGATGTCATCTCTATTATTCTACAATGTAGAAAATAGTCCAAATAAAGAAAAACCCTTGAATGAGTAGGTGTTCTAAAACTTTTGCCCGGTAGTATAATAAAAGTAAAAACTGAAATATCACATTTTCATAAGTATTCACACTCTTTACTCAGTGCTTTTTTGAAGCACCTTTGGCAGCGATTACAGCCTCGAGTCTTCTTGGGTATGACACTACAAACTAGGGCACACCTGTATTTGGTGAGTTTCTTCCACTCTTCTCTGCAGATCCTCTCAAGCCCTGTCAGATTGGATGGGGAGTGTTGCTGCACAGCTATTTTCAGGTCTCTCCAGAGATGTTCGATCGGGTTCAATTCCGGGCTCTGGCTGGGAAACTCAAGGAAATTCAGAGACTTGTCTCGAAGCCACTCCTGCTTTGTCTTGGCTGTCTGCTTAGGTTTGTTGTCCTGTTGGAAGGTTAACCTTTGTTCCAGTCTGAGGTCCTGACCACTCTGGAGCTGGTTTTCATCAAGGATCTCTCTGTACTTTTCTCAGTTCACCTTACCCTCAATCCTGACTAGTCTCCCTGTTGCTGAAAAACATCCCCACACCATGACAGTATCATCACCATGCTTCACCATAGGGATGATGCCAGGTTTCCTCCAGACTTGGCATTCAGGCCAAAGAGTCCCATCTTGGTTTTTATCAAACCAGAGAATCTTGTTTCTCATGGTCTGGGAGTCCTTTATGTGCCTTTTGGCAAACTCCAAGTGCCTTTTACTGAGGAGTGGCTTCCGTATGCCACTCTACCATAAAGGTCTGATTGGTGGAGCTCTGTCAGAGTGACCATCGGGTTCTTGGTCACCTCCCTGACCAAGGCCCTTCTCCCCCAATTGCTCAGTTTGGCCTGATGGCCAGCTCTAAGAAGAATCTTGGTGGTTCCAAACGTCTTCAATTTAAGAATGATGGAGGCCGCTGTGCTCTTGGGGACCTTCAATGCTGCAGAAATGTTTTGGTACCCTTCCACAGATCTGTGCCTTGACACAAACCTGTCTCGGCGCTCCATGGACAATTCCTTCGCCTCATGGCTTGGTTTTTGCTCTGACCTGCACTGTCAACTGTGGGACCTTATATAGACAGGTGTGTGCCTTTCCAATCATTTACGACATGTGGACTCCAATCAAGTTGTAGAAACATCTCAAGGATGATCAATGGAAACAGGATGCACCTGAGCTCTATTTCGAGTCTCATAGAAAAGGGTCTGAATACTTATGTAAATTAGGTATTTCTGCCTTTTATTTTGAATACATTTGCAAAAAAATCCAAAAACCTGTTTTCGCTTTTTTCATTATGGGGTTGTGCATAGATTGATGAGGATTTTAGAATAAGGCTGTAACTTAACAAAAAAGGTTAAGGGGTCTGAATACTTTGCGAATGCACTGTATACAGCTTTGTGTTCCCAAATACAGCTGATCAACTGATGCAAATTCATCAGAACAACAACATTATTAACAGCTGTGAAAGATCATCAGAAGTAGCCATTTTCCAATGCAATTAAAAACCACTGGCAAGGAAGCAAGGAGTCAAACCATCCTGAAGTTTTCAATATGTCACAAGTGACAAACAAGACGCTTTTCCCTTTCCCCCCCTCCAAGAAATGTGAGAAATGAACTTCTTGCCAGCTAACCATGGAGAGCATTTTCCCGCCGCCCGCTCTCCACCCTTACACTGCTTAATCTCCCTTGAAATAATTCCTTAACTTGCCGTGCAGCACGGCAAACGGCGTAACACTCACTCTCATCTTTCTCTGTGATTGCCTCCACTCTGTTACAAAGACACCTTGTCTGAGGGGATTAGTTGCTTCCACAGAGAAACAGAGATAGGTCAATGAGTCGCACTGCCACCGGACGGACACTGGAGTCCAAGGAGCAGGTGTCACCAGCTCAGCCTCTGACATGGCCTCCACATCCTAACAGAAGCAGTGTATCTTTATAGTCAATGATGAGGGTCTGTTTGTTTAGGTTGTGTCCATATGTTTAACCCCAGATTGAGAGACAGAGGGAGCAGATTCACAGTAATTCGTAGGCATTTTAATTATATATAAAAAAATATTTAACCTTTATTTAACTAGGCAAATCAGTTAACTGCCTCGTTCAGGAGCAGAATCACAGATTTTTACCATGTCAGCTCAGGGATTCGATCCAACAACCTTGCGGTTACTGGCCCAACGCTCTAACCACTAGGCTACCTGCCTCATAAAAGTGCCACCCTGCCATCTCTGTTTGTGTTAGTAATTGGTACACACGGAGAGCAGCACTATAGTTTGAGGCAGCAAATCATGTTTTGCTCTGCAGAGGATTGTATAAAATCAAAGGGTTCTCACAGTAGCCAGGATAGGCCAAGGGCAGCACTGTCAGAAGGTCCTCGTCATCAGAACAACTTTAAATACCCCTGAAGAATGGTTTCAGGGACATTCCAAAAATGTATATTTCAAGCCTGTCTCCTAAATCACGTGTCTTAGTGTGTAATGTTGATGGATGTATCTGAATGGGGATATCCCTGAAGGTAGGATACACAGATTTCCATGTGCAGTGGGAGGATGTGGGTGGGAACCTCGTGGCTAAACTGAATTACTCAAAATGTCTCCCTGTCTGGCAGTGTTGGGCACAGATAAGATAACAAGTAGTAGATACATGGGTGGAGGACAATAGGAAGAGGATATTTGTGGTACATTTTACACTTTCCTGCTTTTCATACACAGTGTTTATCATGGACATGATAAAATTAAATGAAAACATCCCAAGACAATGAGCTTGGCCTCTATGACTCGGAGACACCACGCCATGCCAGTCTGTTTTTGTATGTGCGTGTCTGTGAACAGAGACCTGGCCGGGTGGTGCCAAAATAACAACCTATCCCTCAACGTAACCAAGACTAAGGAGATGATTGTAGACTACAGGAAAAGGAGGATCGAGCACACCCCCATTCTCATCGACGGGGCTGTAGTGGAGCAGGTTGAGAGCTTCAAGTTCCTTGGTGTCCACATCAACAACAAACTAGAATGGTCCAAACACACCAAGACAGTCGTAAAGAGGGCACAACAAAGCCTATCCCCCTCAGGAAAATAAAAATACTTGGCACGGGTCCTGAGATCTTCAAAAGGTTCCACAGCTGCAACATCGAGAGCATCCTGACCGGTTACATCACTGCCTGGTACGGCAATTGCTCGGCCTCTGACCGCAAGGCACTACAGAGGGTAGTGCGTACAGCCCAGTAGATCACTGGGGCTAAGTTGCCTGCCATCCAGGACCTCTACACCAGGCGGTGTCAGAGGAAGGCCCTAAAAATGGTCAAAGACCCCAGCCACCCCAGTCATAGACTGTTCACTCTACTACCGCATGGCAAGCGGTACCGGAGTGCCAAGTCTAGGACAAAAAGGCTTCTCAACAGTTTTTACCCCCCCAAGCCATAAGACTCCTGAACAGGTAATCAAATGGCTACCCGGACTATTTGCATTTCACTGTAAGGTTGTATTTGGTGCATGTGACAAATAAACTTTGATTTGATTTGATTTGATTTATCCCTGGGATGCAGTGTTTCTCCACACACACAAAGACCACCCATGGACAGCCACAGTCTCCTCGTCCCTCGTCCCTCGGGTCCGGTACACGTGTACATCCGCCAGCCTGGTCCCTCCCGCCACAAAAGGGGGCCAGTTCCCATTCAGCAGTTAACGAGGGCGACAAACTGGTGGAGCCATTGTCCCTGCTCCTCTGTTCCTCACTCCCTGTCACAAAGCTCATTGTTGCCATCAATCAACATAACTGCCCACTTCCACTCTTGACTGTCCCGGGCCATTCTCCAGCCAACTCGCTGGGGATGAACTCTTAGCTCATTGAATGGACCTTAGAATGGAGGAGAAGTGGAAGGAAGTCTCAAGAAGCACCATCAGCAAGTCAAGGACTCTTACCCTCAAGAAAGTCAGATAGTCATCAAGTCAATTGGTGCTTCTCAAAACACACAAAAATAAATATATTTCAATGGGTCACCTAAGCAACACTTTAGTTTTGAACCAAATGATGCATTTGCATGCACTTCCACATGCACATGAACAGTGGCAAATGGAATTCAGGCCAGTTAGAACACATGTCAGTGTGCACAGATGACCTCCTTGTGGAAAAGGTTCCTATTGCGTGCACTGCCCCAGGATTCTCAGTCAAATCAGGCCTTTGCAACCAAAATGTTGGGTTTTATGGCATGTGCTGGACAAAAAGGATGTCTACTACAGTCTAAGAATCCCAGCTATGCCATGTCACTGGGATGCTTTACAAGTAAAGCTTGCCCCACACTATCTTAAATCAGGATTAGAAGGCAGGGAATAGAAAGACTAGGAATGGGGAGGAGGGGGAGGGACAGGGCAGAAGGAGGGAGCCGTGACAATAACCAGACATATGTCAAATGTTTTACCATTCTCAAGCCTTACATATGACCAAATAAGAGTATATCTTAGTAGAGGATGAGGGAGAACTCGACAAGAGGAGCCAGTAAGTCGGAAAATGCCCACAGCGAAAGTGAATAGCTGGACTGTAGATATGGCCGAGAGATGGGGAGACAAGAAGGACGATAGAAGAGAACCAAACGGAGGAGAGCGAGGGAGAGGGATAGAGGGAGAGGGTTGGAAAGGAGGCTGTTAGCATGGCTGCTCATCAATGTACAGGGCTGTTTCTTTACAGCATGATGTGACACTTCATTCCGCTCAACTGCCTCACAATAACAACATTAGCCTAATTAGCTAACACTCACTTTTTATTAGCGCAGACACACCACACACACACCACCTCGACAGAGACCTCACATGTGCCAGACACTAAATCCCTATTTTAATGCACAACATTCTCATTTCAATCTCTGGGGTTTTCGAAGGATTTACTAAAGCTGTACCTTTTGCGGTCTCTGCTATAGAGCTGTTCTGTCTTCTTGGATGTCGTATGCACTGTTGAAAACAGTCCTATAGATTGAATTGCATTGAAGAACACCGGAGAAAACATAGGTTTAAGTGTGCAAGAGAGAGTGGGAGAGTGAGAGAGGGTGGATTGTGGTGTGAGGATCCTTTTATCCTGGTTCAATGGCTCAGAGTAAAGGGTGATTAGTTTGTCCCGTCTCAAAGTGCTGCCACGTCTTAAGTTACGGACATAAAAGCCCAGCCGTGTGTCGAAGAGAGCCGACATTGTCATGCAGAAGAAAAACAAAACCCTGCAACTTAGTGAGGGAGACACTGGGCAGCACTGGGGAATGCCTGTTAGGACGTTTCCTTCTGTGGTGTTTTAAAACAAACCAGAGCTCAGGGGTTGAGCAGACAGCCTAATGCTTCCCTGGATAATTTAATACTGTAACCTTTTAACAAGAGACAAAGAGGGCTTTGAGGAAAGCATGAGACCATAAGGAGACCCTGCTGAAAGGCACATCCAGGGGATCATCTCTCACCCCTGTCCCATCCCAGCCTCTTCCCACCACCCCCTGGCACAGACAGTAGCCTTCTCCACAGGCATGAGGGGAGGTGAGGCACACCACACAGGATGGTGCTGGGGCCTGGACACAAGGGATGGGTAGGTGGAGGTGGAAGCGTTCCTCTGGGCGGTGGTGGGGAATGAAAGTGATGTCTGGGCTGTTTACTAGGGGCTTTGTCAGGGGTGATGTCTAAGGTATGCAGGCTATGCGATGCGGATCAACGGCCGTAAAATCCCATCAAAGGGCCCTGCCAGGTCTCACTTGCGTGGGACTAAGCCTGTCCACACAGAGTTGAGCAGTTCAAGGCCCAGTAGCAGACTCAAACCCAGCCTTATGGACCAGTACTGACTCCAGCCTCAGCAGGAGACTCAGCCCCAGCCCACCCCAGTCTCAGTCCCAGTCCTGACTCCAGCCTCAGCCCCAGCTTCAGTCCCAGGCCCAACCTCAGTCCCATCCCCAGTGTCAGCCCCAGCCTCAGACCCAGCCTCAGGCCCATACCCATCTCCAGCCTCAGCCCCAGCCCAGTCCAGAGAAAATGTACTCTCCTGTTACCGTGGCACCTCAGCCCAGCAGATCCCTACAACACGTCTCTCTCTCCATTACCAAAGCAGAGGATTAGAGTGGGGGAGATTCTGTTTTGACTCATTGTATAGTTTTCTTCTTGACTCTTTTCTGTTAATTTGCAGGTGGTCTCTCTCCTCTGGGATAGGGTTATGGTGCAAGCCTCTGACCTGTACCACCAGTTACTACCACTCCTCTGAGTCTGCTGATTGGGAATATGGTAGCATGACTATGAGTGTGAGCCGAGATTTAACTGTGGAGCGCCAACAAAACTGGGAACCAGTCAGCACATTGGAACTGGCCACCCAACTGAACAAAGAGGATTACCTGTCCAGCCAAACCCTCACTTTTTTGGCAGGCAGACACACCCACCATCTCAGGACACAAGGAGCCCTGCAGTGCCAAGTGTAGCTGAGCCAGAAGCAAAGGTGATTAGGTCTGGTGGTCAGTCAACACTTTAACATGTCTGTAAGTTCACTATCATCTTTGGCAGAATTTAAAACAAGACATTGCAATACAAAGCCGGTTTCAGCAAAAATGTCAACAGTAATTTATGAGCTTTCAAAACGACTTTGAATATTGCCGCTTTCACCCAGTGTCTGGTCGGTTGTGAACGTCACAGTAACTGTTGCACTGATAGTGCTAAGTGATTAGTGCTTTTTATGGTTTTGGTTATTTTTTTAAAAATAATCACGTTTTTTATTTAGATTATTATTTGTTAACATTAAATGCATTATGAAATATGACCTTGAAATGATTTTAGAGCTTCTTAATTGAAATTACAAAGCCAAATAGTGATGATATTCAATTGCCAAAACATTGAAAACATTCCATGGTCTCTAACAACACAGAACAAAGAAATGAATAAGAGCCCCATGATATTACTGACTGCTCATTACTGCTTAACACTTATTAACACTAATTTATTCACATTACCTTACTTAAATAAAATATTTGAATTGTGTATATAATTTTTTGGGGAAGGACAACTTTATTATTTCATTTTTTAAGTCATCGTCTCATCTCTGCTCAGGCAGTAGCAGCCAGCCAACCATCTAACATTACCTATGTGCTCCCCAATGAGCCAAGTGCCTCTTGTTAGCGAAAAGGGTACCCTGTGAGCATTAAGTTGCCACAGATGCCCATGCTGCAGAGCTGTCTGACGAAATCACTGTTTTAGTAGTTCTTCAAAAGTAGATAAAGTATACTTTCAAGACTGCTACAACTATTAATTGGGTAGAGATACCTCCAAGTACCTCTTGACATTATGACTTCTTCCTGAATGCTCTCCCAACCACCCTCGGCTCCCGACCCAGGGCGATGGGTTTGACGTACCCTTCCTTCCTCTCACTAGCCTATGGAGTATCACCTCCACTCATGTGTAAGCGGGCGTCAATCCCGTAAAGTTTGTATTACACTAAGAAACACACAGTCGTGGCCAAAAGTTTTGAGAATGACACAAATATTAATTTTCACAAAGTCTGCTGCCTCAGTTTGTATGATGGCAATTTGCAAATACTCCAGAATGTTATGAAGAGTGATCAGATGAATTGAAATTAATTGCAAAGTCCCTCTTTGCCATGCAAATGAACTGAATCCCCCAAAAACATTTCCACTGCATTTCAGCCCTGCCACAAAAGGACCAGCTGACATCATGTCAGTGATTCTCTCGTTAACATAGGAGTAATTGTTGACGAGGACAAGGCTGGAGATCACTCTGTCATGCTGATAGAGTTCGAATAACAGGCTGGAAGCTTCAAAAGGAGGGTGGTGCTTGGAATCATTGTTCGTCCTCTGTCAATCATGGTTACCTGCAAGGAAATATGGGCCGTCATCATTGCTTTGTACAAAAAGGGCTTCACAGGCAAGGATATTGCTGCCAGTAAGATTGCACCTAAATCAACCATTTATCGGATCATCAAGAACTTCAAGGAGAGCGGTTCAATTTTTGTGAAGAAGGCTTCAGGGCGCCCAAGAAATTCCAGCAAGCGCAAGGACCGTCTCCTAAAGTTGATTCAGCTGCGGGATCGGGGCACCACCAGTACAGAATTTGCTCAGGAATGGCATCAGGCAGGTGTGAGTGTATCTGCACGCACAGTGAGGCGAAGACGTTTGGAGGATGGCCTGGTGTCAAGAAGGGCAGCAAAGAAGCCACTTCTCTCCAGGAAAAACATCAGGGACAGACTGATATTCTGCAAAAGGTACAGGGATTGCTGAGGACTGGGGTAAAGTCATTTTCTCTGATGAATCCCCTTTCCGTTTGTTTGGGGCATCCGGAAAAAAAGCGTGTCCGGGAAAGACAAGGTGAGCTCTACCATCAGTCCTGTGTCATGCCAAAAGTAAAGCATCCTGAGACCATTCATGTGTGGGGTTGCTTCTCAGCCAAGGAAGTGGGCTCACTCACAATTTTGCCTAAGAACACAGCCATGCATAAAGAATGGTACCAACACATCCTCCGAGAGCAACTTCTCCCAACCATCCAGCAACAGTTTGGTGATGAACAATGCAAAAGTGATAACTAAGTGGCTTGGGGAACAAAACATTGATATTTTGGGTCCATGGCCAGGAAACTCCCCAGACCTTAATCCCATTGAGAATTTGTGGTCAATCCTCAAGAGGCAGGTGGACAAACAAAAACCCACAAATTCTGACAAACTCCAGGCATTGATTATGCAAGAATGGGCTGCCATCAGTCAGGATGTGGCCCAGAAGTTAATTGACAGCATGCCAGGGCAGATTGCAGAAGTCTTGAAAAAGAAGGGTCAACACTGCAAATATTGACTCTTTGCATCAACTTCATGTAATTGTCAATAAAAGCCTTTGACACTTATGAAACACTTGTAATTATACTTCTGTATTCCATAGTAACATCTGACAAAAATATCTAGAGACACTGAAGCAGCAAACTTTGTGGAAATTAATATTTGTGTCATTCTCAAAACTTTTGGCCACGACTGTACACTGTCTGTATCCTGATAACGGTAACAATCACTCCCTCCCACATTAGCAGAAGATCCCTCTCTGAAACACTAGGTGGTTGTGATACTTTAACAACAGAAACCTCAGTAATATGAAGCAATAGAAGAAAAGGGAAAGACTTACGATACAAGCAGCCAGCCTCTCCGTTGAGTTGAGACCATCCAGGACAGCACTTATACACGGTCTGGAAGTCTTGTCTGTAGATTTGTTTATATGCTGTGTAGTATGCTGTCCTGTTATCAAGGAGACATAACATTATCAAAGGATACAAACTAGATAATATCAAGCTATACTATATAAAACACGTCTACACAATAATTAGAGGTTCAGATGTATGGCACAATGTCATGGTTGTTCTGTCTGTTCTTAGGGAGGGTGGAGAGGGTAGTCTGTTCTTAGGGAGGGTGGAGAGGGTAGTCTGTTCTTAGGGAGGGTGGAGAGGGTAGTCTGTTCTTAGGGGTTGGCTTTGCCATCCTGAGAGTGGGAGGGCTAGGTTGCTGATGATGTTCAATGAGTAAGAAGGGGAAAAAAACGTCAGATCCACTACGATAATCACAGAACATTTCCCACTCTTTTAAGTCACATACAGTATAATAATCAGGAAACATTTTCCCAGTCTTTTAAGTCGTCCATTTCAATGTGCAAGACTGGTAGACTATACTTCAGAGTACGGTGTCTATCCCTGTAGTTTAGAAGCCCTCTCACGGCTACTAGTCATTATGCGTCATTTTGTTTACACCGTGTAATTAAGGGTTTGGCGACCTTCAAAGCTGCCTGCGTCTTTGTATTGTGGTAAATATATGGAGAAAATAAGCCTCAATAGCACATTGAGAAACTCCCCAGAGAGTGAGTCAGGGGTAAGCCGCAGGACTCTTCCTCACAGGTATGTACCTGACCTTTGGAGATGCCTCGGCTAAATAGATAGGTTAGCTAGCCCTCCAGGAGAGCTGTGGCTATACCTTGCACTTAGTGCTATATGAGAGGCCTACAAGACCCTGAAAGAACAAAAGAGAGGGAAAAGGATAGGAGGCAGAAAAGAGGAGAGAGATGTTGACTGAGATTTAGGGGGATGAGGATGGCACTCTTAAACAGCTTTGACGTGATTTGATTACTGTTAAGACTGAGTCAGCAACAACTGCACAACACAGAATTATCCATAGGCAATACATGCAATATAGAACATAATGACGATCTACAGAATAGCATTCCTGAAAAATTCCTCAGAACAAACATAGGAGTCATGAGTATGTGAAAGGCTGACAGAGGTGATGGGTACAGAAGAGAAGGATAGAAAACTGGACAGGTGAATAACTAATTCTCTCCTTCTCTCTTTCTTTCTCTATCTCGGAGGACCTGAGCCCTAGGACCATGCCCCAGGACTACCTGACATGATGACTCCTTGCTGTCCCCAGTCCACCTGGCCGTGCTGCTGCTCCAGTTTCAACTGACCTGAGCCCTAGGACCATGCCCCAGGACTACCTGACATGATGACTCCTTGCTGTCCCCAGTCCACCTGACCGTGCTGCTGCTCCAGTTTCAACTGTTCTGCCTTATTATTATTCGACCATGCTGGTCATTTATGAACATTTGAACATCTTGGCCATGTTCTGTTATAATCTCCACCCGGCACAGCCAGAAGAGGACTGGCCACCCCACATAGCCTGGTTCCTCTCTAGGTTTCTTCCTAGGTTTTGGCCTTTCTAGGGAGTTTTTCCTAGCCACCGTGCTTCTACACCTGCATTGCTTGCTGTTTGGGGTTTTAGGCTGGGTTTCTGTACAGCACTTTGAGATATCAGCTGATGTACGAAGGGCTATATAAATACATTTGATTTGATTTGATTTTGATTTGAACTAGTGTTGCTTTCAGAATGGATGGAGGAATACATGGATAGAAGAATGGATTGATTGATGGATGGATGGATGAAAAGTAGGACTCACCTTCTCTCGTATCCCATGCACCAGTTCTGTCCTAGGCAGCCTTGCTTCCAGACCTTGACCATGCGCGTGAAGGCCTGCACACACGGCTGCCTTTGGGCAACCAGCGTCACATCCCGCTCCACACACACGTTGGGCCTGAAAGAGGCCAGTGGTAAAAAACATTAAAAAATCAATATTCTGTCATTTTTTTGGTTTACAGTAAGAGGGTGTTATGAAGGATGAACCAGTAAAGATAAATGGACAAGGATTCCATAGGGGTTAATACTGTGTCGTGCTGCCTGTGCTGTCTGCTAAGACTTAAGGGGAATTCTCCATGCATTACTGTTTGACCCCTAAGCAGGGCAGCACAAGACACTGCCTGCAGCAAGACATCAAACAAACATTCACTAAGACTTTACCTGATACTACAGTATATCAAAACATTGATCAAAGGAGAGCAGAATAACAAGATCATACAAACTGATTTGGACCTCTTGTTATTGAGTTTTATAAGCCAGGTGCCATAAGCCAGGTGCCATGAGTGTCATAGATCCCATCGTACCATATTCCCTGCATTGTAGTCTCTAAGACCATCTCAAGCTGCCATACTATCCCTAACATTAAGCAGTGTTTTGGTACCTCTCTGCAGTACGTCTGAGAGAAGTCTCATCCTTTACGAGTAGCTCATTCATTCCATGTCCAAGCTTGTCTCATTTCTGGGATAGTGTGTATGTCTGAGAGGTCTGGGATCACCTTCAGTTTGTGATGCTGATACTGTATCTATTTTTCCAAGACTGGCAATGGTCCCTCTCAGAAAATTCCCATTATTTTTCACTATCTGACATTGACACGGCCATTACAACTGAACAGAGACTTATAATGAAGTCAGACTTATCAGAAGCACCTCATCTCGGACCTATCTCACCTGTTACTTTGGAATGCTCCCCATTACATGGAAAACTTAGGAACATCTCAGGAATGCTTCCTGCATCATTAATCCACACCGAGATCATGTGTAATTATGTAATAACATTACAGTGCATTTTGAGAAAGACAGTAGAGTATTCGTATGAATAGCTCCAGGTGCATCATAGCTCCAGGTGCATACCTTTCTGTGAAATGTACAAAATACAGCCTTAAGAGTTAACAGTGATTGTTGTCTGTCGTTTTAACTACAGGTTTATACAAGCCCAGGTATAGAACACATTGTTCTTCTTTCAATGCAAACACCTTTTGAGTAAAACATTGAAACATGAAATTAATTAATTGATAAACAAATATCATATTTCAACTTGTGAATGTTTTTAAATAATCCTATTAACCGGTAGTTTGATATGTCAACAGATATTGGATTCTGGTTATATGGTTTTAAACTCAAATGAATAGCAGTAGCAAGTGACATGACTCTAACCAGAAATGTTTTATCATGTAGGTTACTGTGACTAAAATATGTATTATCAAGTAAAAATGACAGTTTATAAAAAATACTTACATGTATGGTAGGAGAATTCCATAGCTGGACACTGCGTATATCCCATCGATAAGTAAGTATTGAAAAACTATTAAAACGAAGATACAATCCATTTCCAAGTTGTGTTGAATGTATCAATATATATGCATTAAAGCGCAGAAATGTAGTGGTATTGACACGTTTTAGTGAAAAAAGACAGAATGCACAAAAAAATCCGTAGCCTAATTACTGAATAAATATTGGAAGGAGGCTTCACTGTTACACAAAAAAAAATCTACCAGAGAGTGAGAAGTGTCAGTACAACACCTTCTAATTCCAAAAGTGATGCAGTCATACATCCCGTACAGAGTGGTGCTTGGAGGTCGTTCCTAACTGGTTTACAACATGCAGATGTTGAACGCACATGCGCGCGCAATGGCTTATAAGAGTAAATCGAAGCAGTCTGGTCTCATAGACTAGACGTAAAATAGTAAAAGTAAACCTACAACAATCAAACTATTTTGGTTATGTTTGGTATGGTTACATAGTACAGAAGGTTACTTAAAGCTAAAACGAAAGTATGGTATTTGGTCGGGTGGGTAGATGGGAGGATATCCTCATGGACAATTTTAGCATTTTAGCTAATTAGCTACTTACTACTTACTAGTAGTAAGTAGCTACTTACTACTTTTCAGCTACTTTGTAACTACTTCGAATTTTAGCTAACCTTTCCCCTAGCCTACCTCCTAACACTAACCTAGCTAAACTAGCCTAGCTTGCATTAGCGTTACCCACCTAGCTAACAACAAATTGGAATTCGTAACTTATCATACTAATTGTATTTCGTAACATATTATACTAATTGGAGTGTCCCGGATTTACATTTACTGTGTTATGTCTACCCCTGAGTCCAGATTGTTTGAAAAGATTATGGATAATTTCAATGGAATGGATTGGGACAATAACAGAGATGTTAGCTTTTTCCCCCCAAATGTCCTGGTGTTGTAACATATTGCAAGTTAAAACTGAATAATTTTCTTCAGATATTCATGTTTTTTTTCTTTTTTTTTCTCACCTTTATTTAACCAGGTAGGTCAGTTGAGAACAAGTTCTCATTTACAACTGCGACCTGGCCAAGATAAAGCAAAGCAGTGTGACAAAAACAACAACACAGTTACACATCGGATAAACAAACGTAAGTGAATAACACAATAGAAAAATCTGTATACAGTGTGTGCAAAGGAAAGGTAAGGCAATTAATAGGCCAATAGTGGCAAAGTAATTACACTTTAGCAATTTACACTGGAGTGATATATGTGAAGATGAGAATGTGCAAGTAGAAATACTGGTGTGCAAAAGAGCAGAAAAACAAAAACAAATATGGGGATGAGGTAGGTAGTTGGTTGGATGGGCTACATACAAATGGGCTGTGTACAGCTGCAGCGATCGGGTAAACTGCTCTGACAGCTGACGCTTAAAGTTAGTGAGGGAGATATAAGTCTCCAACTTCCGTGATTTTTGCAATTCGTTCCAGTCATTGGCAGCAGAGAACTGGAATGGAAAGGTGACCAAAGTGGGTGTTGGCTTTGGAGATGACCAGTGAAATATACCTGCTGATGGGTGCTGCTATGGTGACCAGTGAACTGAGATAAGGCGGAGCTATACCTAGCAAAGACTTATAGATGACCTAGAGCCAGTGGGTTTGGCGACGAATACATAGCGTGGACCAGCCAACATGAGCATACAGGTCGCAGTGGTGGGTAGTATATGGGGCTTTGGTGACAAAACGGACGGCACTGCGATAGACTGCATCCAATTTGCTGAGTAGAGCATTGGAGGCTAATTTGTAAATGACATCGCTGAAGTCAAGGATCGGTAGGATAGTCAGTTTTATGAGGATAAATTTGGCAGCATGAGTGAAGGATGCTTTGTTGCGAAATAGGAAGCCGATTCTAGATTTAACTTTGGATTGGAGATGCTTAATGTGAGTCTGGAAGGATAGTCTACAGTCTAGCCAGACACCTAGGTATTTATAGTTGTCCACATATTCTAAGTCAGTACCGTCCAGAGTAGTGATGCTGGTCGGGCGGGCGGGTGCGGGCAGCGATTAGTTGAAGAGCATGCATTTCATTTTACTAGCATTTAAGAGCAGTTGGAGGCATCAGAAGGAGTGTTGTATGGCTTTGAAGCTCGTATGGAGGTTTGTTAACACAGTGTCCAAAGAAGGACCAGATGTATACAGAATGGTGTCGTCTGCATAGAGGTGGATCAAAGAATCACCCGCAGCAAGAGCAACATCATTGATATATACAGAGAAAAGAGTCAGCCCGAGAATTGAACCCTGTGGCACCCCCATAAAGACTGCCAAAGGTCCGGACAACAGGCCCTCCGATTTGACACACTGAACTCTATCTGAGAAGTATTTAGTGAACCAGGCGAGGCAGTCATTAGAGAAACCAAGGCTGTTGAGTCTGCCGATAAGAATACAGTGATTGACAGAGTCGAAAGCCTTGTGAATTGATGTGAGGGCCCCTTAGGCTACAATACAATTATGCCTATATTGTATGCCTATATTTGGCAGCAGGTAGATCAACAAATAATTTCAGACATACAACATCACACTTCACACACATCTTCATGACATATCAGAACAGAGCAGTTTCCAATTCAGGGACAATGTGTTATTAGTATCCACTGCTGCCTAATCCTACCCAAAGAGGAACCTATAGTTGCAATAGAGCAGAGAGAGAAGGGGGAGATATGCCACTTATGTGAGTTATGGAGGAAGACTGTGGGTGGTCAAGCTGCACAGGTCAGTGTGCAGGGCACAGCTGATGCTGCCTGTGGTCAGATGGGTCAAAGTTACTGCTGCTCTCCATCTAATCTAATGACCAAAGGCCCAGAGGGTCAATACCAGCCATGGTCTAATTACCACTGCAATGGGTGAAATGGTTACACACACGGGGACCATGGATTGTTCTGCAATAGTTAGGCCTACACATAATTTGAAGACTTTCTCCTGACATAATTGGCATTTTTGCAGGGGTATTTTAATTTGAAATAGCCTACCAAATGAAATATGAATATAACAAGATTATTAGAACTTACTGTTTTAGTCATTGTGTTTCCATCTATCTCAGTGAGAGCTTGGAGAAAATAAATGTGTATATGTGGGATTATCCCTCGTCTTGATACGGTGCTCTTATAGGCCGAATAGTTACGTACTGTTAGTGCTGACTTCTGTTGACAAGGAAGTGACATAATGGCATATAGTATTCCATAGGCATAGGCCATGACTCTGCAAACATGCTGAAGTCCTCACATTGACATCAACATTAGAGGACTATGTGATGTATTTAGTAAACAGTGTAGCCCATTCAAATGACAGGTTTATAAGCTAGGAGCGAAGGCTCATGAGATGAATGTGGGAAAGTATGTGAGGGGTACAAGATGTGTTTCCCTAATAAAGGCAAAGCTGTAACACAGGATAGTTATAGGCCTACTTTATAAAATATTTATTAATATTAGACCTATAAGTAGTTTATACGCGTTTAATGATTAGTTTATAGATAGTATTAAAATCTGTTAAACAGTAACACATTGGTTGAAATTGATGCTTGTCATGTAGCCTTGTTACCTATGTTATATAAGCTATGTTGGTACTGTAGCAAATTTGGGGGGGGGGGGGGGGGGGGTAGCCCTGACCGGGACTCAAACCCGGGTCCAGCAACTGTCAAACTAACACCTTAACCGTTAAGCCAAGAGGTCCAAACCTCTTGACAAGGTCGCTAGGTGTTGGTTCTTCAGGATCGGTGTCCCGTCCTCGGGATGGTTGAGCTAACGTAGGCTAATGCGATTAGCATGAGGTGGTAAGTGACAAGACAATTTCCCACTACATAGACATCTGATATTGTCAGAAAGCTTAAATTCTTGTCAATCTAGCTGCACAGTCCAATTTACAATAGCTATTACAGTGAAATAATACCATGCTATTGTTTGAGGAGAGTGCACAGTTTTGAACTTGAAAAGTTATTAATAAACCAATTAGGCACATTTGGGTAGTCTTGAAACAATATTTTGAACCGAAATACAATGGTTCATTGGATCAGTCTAAAACTTTGCACATGCACTGCTGCCATCTAGTGGCCAAAATCGAAATTGCCTGGATTGGAAGAATACATTATGGCCTTTCTCTTGCATTTCAAAGATGACGGTAAAAAAAAAATTTTAACAGTTGTTTTTTTCTTTGTACTATCTTTTACCAGATCTAATGTGTTATATTCTCCTACATTCCTTTGACATTTCCACAAACTTTAAAGTGTTTCCTTTCAAATGGTATCAAGAATATGCATATACTTGCTTCAGGTCCTGAGCAACAGGCAGTATAGATTTGGGTATGTCATTTTAGGAGAACATTTTTGGGGAAAAGGGGCGGATCATTGTCCTTCTGCAAAGCGTGTCCCCACTCTTCTCTATAACAAGTCCCTCACGTGTACACTCCTCTCTGAAGGAGGGGGGTAATGTAGCGACCTTATCGCAACACCTAGCAATCTTGGCAAGAGGTTCGGACCTCCTGACGTAACGGTTAAGGTGTTAGCTTGACAGTCACTGGACCCATCCCACTTCTGACACCAGTGTAGCGAATTTAAGGGGTAGCCCCGACCCGGACACGACCCGGATCCAGCGACTGTCCATCACCTTTCGCCAAGAGGTCCGAACTGCTTGACGAGGTCGCTAGGTGTTGGGTTAAGGTCGCTACAGTATTTAGGGAAAAAATCTATTCAAGTCATTGATGGAGTTCTGAATTATACTTCAGTGGAATCTGTTGTAGTTTGCTGACATCATCTGGTTGAAATGAGAACTGCATTAGGGACCACGCTGTTCCTAGTGTAGGAATTCAAATTATTGATAGAAAGACTCCGAACCTGGAAATCATTGTCGAATGGAGGTAACTGAACTCTTCACTGTACTTCCTGCTCCAATGGGAACCCGACTGTTTGTGACAGTCGGGTTCCCATTTTACGTACACGAAAGCGTTTTGCAACTTTAACACACTCCCCTACTGTCAGCTTGCGCGTCATTTGCCCTGTGCTCAGCTGACACAACGCGGTTTATTATGCTTTTGGGAGGAAGAGTAGGCTTGTGTGTATTTCACCAAAGACTCGCTTCAGGATCCAAGTATTTACCGTTGATTGTTTATCATCATCGCAACATGTCTTCGACCGGATCAACACAATTGAAACGCCCGATTTCACTACTGGGATCGATGGCGTTTGGGGAGCGTGCTGACGCGGAGACAAGCACAAAAATGGTGAAAGCCTACTTGGAGCGCGGCCACAATGATTTGGACACTGCCTTCATGTACACAGACGGACAGGCAGAAACTATCATTGGGGGAATGAATCTACCCAAAACGGGTAACGAATACAGCTTTAATAGCCTACTGTCTAGTATACTAACATTGTAAACAAAAGTAACATTATAATCTGAGTATGCTATGTTGTACCACTGCTGCAAGTGTTTTTATTTCACCAGATTCCATGCATACTAGTAGTAACAGTAACTGTAGTTACATCGGTGAGTGCATTAACAGTTCAATCATACTGGTGCATAAAGTGTGCCCAGATAACAAACTGCAATGTTACAAACCACTGCTACATTACCAGTATGACTTCTTACACATGTTCTATGACCCGATTGGATCTTATCAGCCATGTGTGTGTTTATTGCCTGAATCTACAGTGAGCATTGCCACCAAGGCCAACCCCTGGGAAGGAAAGACCCTGAAACCAGAGAGTGTGCGTTCTCAGCTGGACACTTCTCTGAAGAGACTGCGTACACAGTGTGTGGACCTCTTCTACCTCCATGCTCCAGACCATCAGAACCCCATCCAGGACACACTGCAGGCCTGCCATGAGCTCTACAAAGAGGTACTGATCCGGAGGGCAACTCTCCTCACACCCACCCCGTTATACAGGCACCTGACGCATATTTCACACCACCTGGCTCTTTTGTAGACATGTCATTTATTGCTATGTTGGTTTTCAGGGGAAATTTAAGGAGCTTGGCTTATCAAACTATGCTGCATGGGAAGTGGCTGAAATCTTTACCATCTGCCGACACAACAACTGGATTCTTCCCACTGTTTATCAGGTAACACACGGGAAGTCTGCATCTGTCACATACCACACTGCCTTCATTCAAAATACATCATATTATTAAATAGTAACTCACTTCTAAATGTTGTTTATCCTTTTCTTTTTTGACACCACACTCCAAAAAGCAAGTTTAGTCTAATCATGATTATTGTTCAGTCTTGTGCTCCAGTGCTGCAAGAAAAGACCTAGTTAAGCTGCAGCTGACCCAGAACAGAGTGGCACGTCTTGCTCGTCATTGTATTCAGAGGGATGATATATATACTATGTATACCTGTCTCTCTTGGCTAAGTATCTAGGAGACTGACTGCATGACTTCTTTTCATAAGAAATGTTGTTGAAAATCCCAAATTGTTTGCATAGTGAACTTACACACAGCTCTGACACACACACTTACCCCACCAGACACACCACCAGGGGTCTTTTCACAGTCCCCAAATCCAGAACAAATAAAAAAAGCGTAGTATTGTAGAGCCATTATTGCATGGAACTTCGTTCCATCTCATATTGCTCAAATAAACAGCAAACCTGGTTTCAAAAAACAGATCAAGCAACACCTCTCCCCTATTTGACCTAGATAGTTTGTATGTATTGATATGCAGGCTACGTGTGCCTTGAAAAAAAGTAGTTCTATCCTTGAGCTGTTCTTGTCTATTAATGTTCTGAATTATGTCATGTTTCATGTGGACACCAGGAAGAGTAGCTGCTGATTTTGCAACAGCTAATGTGGATCCTAATAAAATACCAAATAACTGTGCCTTTCTGTAGGGAATGTACAATGCCACCACACGACAGGTGGAGACAGAACTGCTACCATGTCTGAGATACTACAGCATCAGATTCTATGCATACAACCCTCTGGCAGGTACTGTGCATCTAAACTCAGCAAAAAAAAAAAGAAACGTCCCCTTTTCAGGACTCATTGTAAAGGGTTTAAACACTGTTTCCCATGCTTGTTCTATGAACCATAAACAATTAATGAACATGCACCTGTGGAACTGTTGTTAAGACACTAACAGCTTACAGACTGTAGGCAATTAAGGTCACACTTATGAAAACTTCGAACACTAAAAAGAGGCCTTTCTACTGACTCTGAAAAAAAAAAAAAAGATGCCCAGGGTCCCTGGTCATCTGCTTGAATGTGCCTTAGGCATGCTGCAAGGAGGCATGAGGACTGCAGATGTGGCCATGGCAATAAATTGCAATGTCCATAATGTGAGATGCCTAAGACAGGGCTACAGGGAGACAGGACGGACCGTTGATTGTCGTCGCAGTGGCAGACCACGTGTAAAAACACCTGCACAGGATCGGTACAGCCGAACATCACATCTGCGGGACAGGTACAGGATGGCAACAACTGCCCGAGTTACACCAGAAACGCACAATCCCTCCATCAGTGCTCAGACTGTCCACAATAGGCTGAGAGGCTGAACTGAGGGCTTGTAGACCTGTTGTAAGGCAGGTCCTCACCG
This sequence comes from Oncorhynchus mykiss, assembly GCF_013265735.2. Classification (NCBI taxonomy): domain Eukaryota; kingdom Metazoa; phylum Chordata; class Actinopteri; order Salmoniformes; family Salmonidae; genus Oncorhynchus; species Oncorhynchus mykiss. The sequence goes on from NC_048581.1 coordinate 66,788,126, forward strand.
GCAACACTGTCGCCTATGGGCACAAACCCACCATTGCTGGACCAGAGACTGGCAAAAAGTGCTTCACTGACGAGTCACGGTTTTGTCTCACCAGGGATGATGGTCGGACTTGCGTTTATCGTCGAAGGAATGAGCGTTATACCGAGGCCTGTACTCTGGAGCGGGATCAAATGGGCGGTGGAGGGCCCATCATGCTCTGGGGCGGTTTGTCACAGCATCATCGAACTGAGCTTGTTGTCATTGCATGAAATCTCAACGCTGTGCGTTACAGGGAAGACATCCTCCTCCCTCATGTGGTACCCTTCCTGCAGGCTCATCCTGACATGACCCTCCAGCATGACAATGCCACCAGCCATACTGCTCATTCTGTGCATGATTTCCTGCAAGACAGGAATGTCAGTGTTCTGCCATGGCCAGCAAAGAGCCCGGATCTCAATCCCATTGAGCACATCTGGGACCTGTTGGATCGGAGGGCGAGGGCCATTCCCCCCAGAAATGTCCGGGAACTTGCAGGTGCCTTAGTGGAAGAACTGGCAAATCTGGTGCAGTCCATGAGATGCACAGCAGTACTTAATGTATCTGGTGGCCACACCAGATACTGACTGTTACTTTTGATTTTGACCCCCCTTTGTTCAGGGACACATTCCATTTCTGTTACATCTGTGGAACTTGTTCAATTTATGTCTGTTGTTGAATCTTATGTTCATACAAATATACACATGTTAAGTTTGCTGAAAATAAACGCAGTTGACAGTGTGAGGACGTTTCTTTTTTTGCTGAGTTTATAACGCCTCTAAAATGGCAAGATTTTGAGGATCATAAAAAATCTCAATGTCTAGTGTGAGAACATGGTTTAACATTCACGCTGTTCTTCTGTGCAACCAGGGGGCCTTCTCACAGGGAAGTACCATTATCAGGACAAAGAAGGTTCTCAGCCTTCAGGACGTTTCTTTGGTAACAACTGGGCTGGTGCTTACAGAGACAGGTGAGAACAGAATAAAATGGTATTAATAAACTATATGGTCACAGTAGTTACATTAACATGATTTGTCCAGATTAGCTTTACACTAGATACAATTAAACATTACATTTGGATTTGTGTTGTGTGTCAGGTACTGGAAGGAGAGCCACTTCCAGGCAATAGACCTTGTTCAGAAGGCCATGGAGACAGCGTATGGCTCAAACAAACCCTCCATGACGTCTGCTGCTCTACGCTGGATGTACCACCACTCCCACCTCAAGGTAACCGACCACATTCAATAATGAACAGGGACAACTCACTATCAGCTAGGTCACTTTGGCTGTATTTACACAGGCAGCCTAATTCAGACCCTTTTCCAGTAATTGACTACTAATTCCACTAATCAGATCAGCTCTTTTGCCAGAATTGGGCAAAAGATCAGAATTGGGCTGCCTGTAATAAGTCAATGATTACAAATAAAATAAAACATCTTTACAATGTGAAAAGGAACATTTCACTCAATGTCAGCAGTACTATTTAAACAATCTTCATAAATTGAATAAAAAAAGTGTGGTGTATATAGTGTTAATTGGTGGGTCCTCTTATACCTGGGCTTTGTCTCCACTGTTCCAGGGTGATTTGGGAGATGGTGTAATCATTGGGATGTCCAGTATGGAGCAGCTAGATCAAAACCTTTCTGCCTCTGAGGATGGGCCGCTGGATGAGCGTGTGGTGGAGGCATTCAAACATGCCTGGGACCTGGTGGCCCACGAGTGCCCCAATTACTTCCGCTAGATGGCTCCTCAACAACCCTGGCTAGTCTAGAGCCCACATCTGATCGACTATATCCACTGACTGTTGCCTTTTTACCAAATGTGCCGTATACAGTTAGCTAATTAACATGTACAGTGAGATGTAGGTTTTTTATAAATAAGTCAGTTTGGTTATCAGATTGATGCTTTAATGAAATTATTAAGAAAAGTGGCGATTATGATTTTGGTCCTATTATATCACTTCATGTAAATTGAGGGTAGTTGGGTTCAGGAAACTTTTTCTGGTGGCTGTCTTGACTTTAATAAACTGGAGCAATTGGGACAGTATTTTTTTCCTTAATGATATCTGCCACGGCGTTGCGATTTTACAGCCTAGCTTAAAGATATACTTCGCATTAACAATTCCAACTTTCTTTTGTGGGATGTTTTATAGGACACAACCCAGCATACTGTAAGTTTGTACTGTTGTATTTGAGTGGACCAAAAAAAATGTATAAAGCACAAATGTATATACACAATTCCATGGGTAACATTGCAATTAGGAAACACTTTAAAGTAGTTTGTTTTGACCTAAAAAAAAAGGCACGGTATTAAAAACAAGTCTGAGAAGTCCATTGCTCTATCCAGATTAATTCCCTTCTTCCTCATCGTTATCCTGCATGGCCTCTTCCTCAGCTAGCTTCTCAAAGTCGCTTGTTTCAGAGTTCCACATGCACTGGATCTGCACTCTGAATTCAGCCATCTCAATCCCAAAGAGTTTCTATGTTATGGAAAATAAGTTAATTTGATTAGATAAGACATTTATGGGACCATCTAGCAACTGGACTTGCAAAATGTCTCAGGCCTATCAGGTGTAGACTGGGGGACGCTTTAGAACTCACCAGAATACGGGCCTGTTCAGGGGTTAGTGTGTCTCCCTCTTTGCACACTTCATGGTCTTTCAGTAGCGTCACCACTCCTACGACAAAACAATGGGGTATAAGCCAATAATTGCAACATGTATTCCTTCTCCTTGGGAATGAATCAAAAGAAAACCTCAGGTTAGATCAGAAGTTTATATCAGAAGCATAAAAAGTTCATTTGAAACAAACAAAACAGGTCACTAGATGGAGGTTAGGGACATCGCTTTCTTAAGTCTGTAATGAAAGGTTCTCACCTTTCTTGAGTGCTGTGGGGAGTCCCAACTGTCTCAGCTGTGGCTCCATGGAGTGAGGGAACTGTTCCAGGGGTCCTTCATCAAGTGTTAAGGCCATCCCTGCCTTGTTTCCTGCTCGTGCAAAATCCATCTCTTTGAACTGGCTGAAATACCTGAAGAACATTTATCAAGAGAAAAACTTATGAAACTACCAGAGGACAAGGAATCAGCCTCAGCAATGGATCGTTGCAAAAAAGGACTTGTACATCTAATGGAAATGCAAAATATTGATCTACTTACTCTTGTACCTCTTCTTTGGTTTTATTTGTGAATAACACACCCACTTCTCCTCTCAGAAACCTGCTGACCTACAAAATAAGCAGGCTGACATTAATTGAACCCCTTGCAGTGTCATTGTGCAATTTGATCCTCACTTTATCACAGATTTGACATACCTTGTGCAAATTGTCTTTGTACTCGCTTGTTGATCCTTTACCTATAGCGATCATCATCACTTTGTTTTTTCCAAAAAATAATCTGAAAGTGAAGAAAAACCTTAGTCAAACTGGCTAGTCAGCTACATGTATTTATACACATAACGTGTCTTAATAATGAGAACCAGGCTGCATAGACTAGTGTGTTGAGTGTTCTTACCGACTGTGTTTCCAGGCTGTCCTGATGTCTTTCAATTTGTTGTTCCTCATGTTTGCCACAGAGAAGATGAACAGGTGCTTGTACATATCCACACATTTCCGCAACTATAAGGCCACGGACATACAGATACAGACTATTAGCCAAAGAGTTTTAGCTGGATATCATTGTCAGGCAGGAAACAACAAGCTACCTAGGATTGAATGGTCAGAAATAGTTACCTCTTCTATTAAGTTCTGTTTTGTTTCCAGACCCTTCTTGGCTGTTTTTGTTAGTGAAACTGAGAAGTGAAAAAGGCACACAATAAGGGTTAATACCTACAGGACAACAAAAAATGTTCAGCAATAGCTATATTTGCAAACATAACCTGCTTGCTATTAGCTTATGGTGCTAGATGGTTAGAGTATGTAGTTAGCTAGCTAGCGGGCTCCTCTTTCACCTCTTGATGCAATACATCCCCTGCAAATGCTATAGTAGTGAACTGCTACCTCAAGTAATGCATTAATCCAAACTATACTTAATATACTCTTCATCTACTGGATGAATCTGACATAAAAACCTACTTTTCTTGTCCCTCTTTGACTTTGGCATGGTTATCGCGTTGTAGAACAAGACCTAGGGAGGAAAAGGACTCCACGTGTTTCTGTCTACTGAACATAGCTGTCCAAAATATGCCTGACAATAATTCACGATTCACTTGCATTTTATGAGATAATTTTCTGTCGCATCATTGAATTTAAATGCGATATTGAGTTTAATAATAGGAATACATTATTTAATCATCTGTATTAAACGTGTAGAAAAATGTGCTTTACAGACATGTCTCATTTCCCCCAGCAGATGGAACCCTGCAAACATAAGAGTGTACAAATAAGTGTATTAACAAGGCAATCATAATAAAGCCATTAGAACAGTATTGTGTGACAGAAATAATGATTTCCTTCTTTATTCTATGGAGTTTTCTGTTGAGTGTCAATAATGTAGCTACATCTTTGCATAATTAACGTGCTGCAATAACAGCAAAATTGACAGCAGTGTCCCTTGAGTGAGATGTCTGTGGCATGTGCATCTCTGAAATGTGATTCAATGTAGGATAGTTAATCAATGTGTACTGCTTTAACAAAAAATGGATACAGTGATAGAACCATCTATGTGGGTGTTGCCTGCCCGGTTTGTGTAATAATTCTCTATGCCAGAGGAGTTTATGTGTTACGTTATCTGTGAACCTGAAGTGAGAAATGCAGTAGCAAGAGGTGAAATCCCACATAGACAAATTACAGCCATATCCACAAAGCGTCTCAGGGTAGGAGTGCTGATCCAGGTCAGGACCAGTTTTTCACTTTTAGATCATAATGAATATGAATTTATGGACAGATCCTATATTACACCTAAGTGTGAATGTTGTTCATTTACTATAGCTCAGCATGCAACAGCACAGTCCCCTCCAAGCTTATCACCAAGCTCACAACTCTGGAACTGAAAACCTCCCTCTGCAATTGCATATTGGACATCCTGACGGGCCGCTCCCAGTTGGTGAGGGTAGGCAACAACACATCCGCCATGCTGACCTCAACACAGGGGCCCCTCAGGGGAGCGTGCTCAGTCCACTCCTGTTCTCCCTGTTCACCCATGACTGTTCACTGCTCACGACTCCAACACAATCATTAAGTTTGCTGATGACATGATGGTGATAGGCCTGATCACCGGCGACGATGACACAGTCTATAGGGAAGGGGTCAGTGACCTGGTAGTGTGGTGCCAGGACAACAACCTCACCCTTAACGTCAGCAAGACAAAGAAGCTGATCGTGGACTACAGAGAGCCGAGCAAACCCCCATCCACATCGATGGGCTGTGTGACTCATCACATACGCAGCTGCTACTGTTTATTATCTACTGTATCCTGTTGTCATTTTACCCCTTACTGTATGCACACATCTACCTCAATTATCTCGTACCCCTGCACATCGACTCTGTACTGGTACCCTGTGTATATACTCAAGTTATTGTTACTCATTGTGTATTTATTCCTTGTGTTTTTATCTTTCTATTATTTTTCTATTTTTCTCTCTGCGTTGTTGGGAAGCATATCACTGTTAGTCTACACTTGTTGGCTACGAAGCATGTGGCAAATGGCAAATAAAAATAGATTTGATAATGTATTAGCATTTGTGGTACAAATCACATTCAAGTTATGGGACCGATATATCATTTTTTGCGCATCATGTCAAAATCATCTGAAAGTATCTAAATTGATTGTGAAGATCAAAAAAGTCACTTATAGATGTTTTGAGCATGATGTGCGAAAAATGTTGTTCTCAGTCCCATGATTTGAATGGGATATGTGCCACAAATACTAAAACATTAGCATGTGAAAACAGTGCCAGCATGGATTGCTGTCATACCTTGTGCATAGACTGCTTAAAGGGTAAGGAAATCAAATTGGTAATTTTGTAATTTGAGTGAAATATCCCTTCATTTTTTTTACTTTTATGTCTTATAATAACGTTTTGGTGCTTGAGTGGGCTACCAGTCCAGACAAAAGATTAAATGTTTTTGGAAGATCCGGATGTCAGCTTTCTGTTTTACTCAGATGATTCAATATTCAGTTGTAATCATCATTATACTGTGAAAAGATGAATAAAGGCTGCTGTCTTTGTCTCACACATATATTTGGCAGACTTTGACCCTCTATAGATGGGAATCATGTTCAAGGGAAGCTTTAAAATATCACAATGCATTCCCTCTCCGTCATGTATTGTTCTTTCACACAAGGGGAAATAGTATATGATGGGTGTAGTAAGTTATAGATTCCTTCTATATAAAAATACATGTAAAATCAAAATCCAATAAAATTGTATTTGTCACGCTTCGTAAAACAACAGGGGTAGACTAACAGTGAAATGCTTACTCACGGGTCCTTTTCCAACAATGCAGAGTTAAAGATAAAGATACAAAATATAAATAGTGACACTAGGAAGAAATCCAGAGTGAATAACGAATAACAATAACGAGTAAGAATAAAATGGTTATAAACAGGGAGTACTACAGTAGTACCGAGTCGATATGCAGGGGTACGAGGTAATTAAGGTAGCTATGTGCATATAGCTAGGGGTAAAGTGACTAGGCAACAGTTTTATTTGTATTTTTTTTATTTTACCTTTATTTAACTAGGCAAGTCAGTTTAGAACAAATTCTTATTGTCAATGATGGCCTAGGAACAGTGGGTTAACTGCCTTGTTCAGGGGCAAAATGACAGATTTTTAACTTGTCAGCTTGGGGATTCAATTTTGCAACCTTTCGGTTACTAGTCCAACACTCTAACCGCCCAACGCTCTAACCGTCTAACACTCTAACCACTAGTCTACCTGCCGCCCATAACTGTATACAGTATAGATGATAAACAGCTGCAGCAGCAGCATGTGGAGCAGTAGCAGCACACGTGGTGAGTGTTAAAGTGTGTGTGTGTGTGAGTGTGTGTGTCTGCATATCCAAGACCTGGCATTTGGGGTGTAGTGATTATACCCAATGGGCTTGACGGTTCTCTTCTCATCACTCATCTTGAAAAAACGTATACCAAAAACTTGGAAATCAATCAATCTGCCATGATTAACACAAACGATAAATTCAATGATTTATTATTTAAAAGGAAATAGCATGGGCAACTGAGAAAAACAAATTGGTACAATTTAAGGCCAAGTGGGGGTATGATATTTGGTTTATGATATTTATGCATCTGTAACTTTCTCACTCATCATTATTCGCGATTCATTCAGCACAATCCATAATCATGGTAGCATCCACATTAATTAGAAATATTAATTTCTGACAATAAAACAATAAAAATGACTCCAAAATACGATACATTATTTACCATTAATTTATTTTAGCCACCAAATCATCTGAAACACAACCAGTGAATTTGTCCCAATAATTTTGGTCCACTAAAATGGGGGGCTATGTATAAAAATGTTGTAAACTTTAAATGGTTCACCCAATATGGATGAAAATAGCCTCAAATTAAAGCTGACAGTCTGCACTTTAACCTCATAATCATTGTACCACTTCAAATCCAAAGTGCTGGAGTACAGAGCCAAAACAACAGCAAAAATGGTCACTGTCCCAATACTTTTGGAGCTCATTGTATTTAGCAGCCTTGCATAGCAGTCTTATGGCTTGAGGGTAGAAGCTGTTCAGAGTCCTGTTGATTCCAGACTTGGTGCACTGGTATCGCTTGCCATGGGGTTGCAGAGAGAACAGTCTATGGCTTGGGTGGTTGGAGTCTTTGACAATTTTTTGGGCCTTCCTCTGACCACCTGGTATAGAGGTCCTGGACGGCAAGGAGCTCGACCCCAGTGATGTACTAGGCCGTCCGTACTCACCACCCTCTGTAGCGCCTTACGGTCAGGTGCAATGCAGTTGCTGTACCAAGCAGTAATTCGGCCAGTCAAGTTAATGGTGCAGCAGTATAATTTTTTGAGGATCTGAGGGCCCATGCCAAATCTTTAGTCCACAATCAGCTCCTTTGTCTTGCTGGTGTTGAGAGAGAGGTTGTTGTCCTGGCACCACACTGCCAGGTCTCTGACCTCCTTCCTATAGGCTGCCTCATCGTTGTCAGTGATCAGTCCTACCACTGTCATGTCGTCAGAAAACTTGACGTGTTGGAGTTGTGCATGGCCACGCAGTCATGGGTAAACAGGGAGTACAGGAGGGGAACAAGCACACACCCATGAGGTGCCCCCATGTTGATGGTCAGTGTGGAGGATGTTTTGTTGCCCACACTCTACACCTGGCGGTGGCCCGTTAGGGCATCCAAGATCCAGTTACAGAGGGAGGTGTTCAGTCACAGGGTCCTGAGTTTGGTGATGAGCTTGGAGGGGACTATGGTGTTGAATGCTAAGCTACAGTCAATCAACATACAGTGCCTTGCGAAAGTATTCGGCCCCCTTGAACTTTGCGACCTTTTGCCACATTTCAGGCTTCAAACATAAAGATAAAAAACTGTATTTTTTTGTGAAGAATGAACAACAAGTGGGACACAATCATGAAGTGGAACGACATTTATTGGATATTTCAAACTTTTTTAACAAATCAAAAACTGAAAAATTGGGCGTGCAAAATTATTCAGCCCCCTTAAGTTAATACTTTGTAGCGCCACCTTTTGCTGCGATTACAGCTGTAAGTCGTTTGGGGTATGTCTATCAGTTTTGCACATCGAGAGACTGACATTTTTTCCCATTCCTCCTTGGATGGAGAGCATTTGTGAACAGCAGTTTTCAGTTCTTTCCACAGATTCTCAATTGGATTCAGGTCTGGACTTTGACTTGGCCATTCTAACACCTGGATATGTTTATTTTTGAACCATTCCATTGTAGATTTTGCTTTATGTTTTGGATCATTGTCTTGTTGGAAGACAAATCTCCGTCCCAGTCTCAGGTCTTTTGCAGACTCCATCAGGTTTTCTTCCAGAATGGTCCTGTATTTGGCTCCATCCATCTTCCCATCAATTTTAACCATCTTCCCTGTCCCTGCCAAAACCATGATGCTGCCACCACCATGTTTGACAGTGGGGATGGTGTGTTCAGCTGTGTTGCTTTTACGCCAAACATAACGTTTTGCATTGTTGCCAAAAAGTTCAATTTTGGTTTCATCTGACCAGAGCACCTTCTTCCACATGTTTGGTGTGTCTCCCAGGTGGCAAGTGGCAAACTTTAAACAACACTTTTTATGGATATCTTTAAGAAATAGCTTTCTTCTTGCCACTCTTCCATAAAGGCCAGATTGGTGCAATATACGACTGATTGTTGTCCTATGGACAGTCTCCCACCTCAGCTGTAGATCTCTGCAGTTCATCCAGAGTGATCATGGGCCTCTTGGCTGCATCTCTGATCAGTCTTCTCCTTGTATGAGCTGAAAGTTTAGAGGGACGGCCAGGTCTTGGTAGATTTGCAGTGGTCTGATAGTCCTTCCATTTCAATATTATCGCTTGCACAGTGCTCCTTGGGATGTTTAAAGCTTGGGAAATCTTTTTGTATCCAAATCCGGCTTTAAACTTCTTCACAACAGTATCTTGGACCTGCCTGGTGTGTTCCTTGTTCTTCATGATGCTCTCTGCGCTTTTAACGGACCTCTGAGACTATCACAGTGCAGGTGCATTTATACGGAGACTTGATTACACACAGGTGGATTGTATTTATCCTCATTAGTCATTTAGGTCAACATTGGATCATTCAGAGATCCTCACTGAACTTCTGGAGAGAGTTTGCTGCACTGAAAGTAAAGGGGCTGAATAATTTTGCACGCCCAATTTTTCAGTTTTTGATTTGTTAAAAAAGTTTGAAATATCCAATAAATGTCATTCCACTTCATGATTGTGTCCCACTTGTTGTTGATTCTTCACAAAAAAATACAGTTTTATATCTTTATGTTTGAAGCCTGAAATGTGGCAAAAGGTCGCAAAGTTCAAGGGGGCCGAAGACTTTCGCAAGGCACTGTAATTCTTACATAGGTATTGTTATTGTCCAGGTGGGTGAGGGCAGTGTCGAGTGCATTAGAGATCTGTGATCTGTACTCTGTCTGCAAATATTAGAGTCCTGGTATACGGTCTGCGAATATTAACCTGTTTAATTAAAGGTCTTACTCACATTGTCTATGGAAAGCAGATCACACAGTCATCCGGAACAGCTAGTGCTCTCAAATACACCAAACTTTATGGATTTGATCATTTGATGGCCATCTATCACACTGTCATCTTTTTTTAAAAGTGATATTGTTTTGCTTCATTTTAAGGTTGAACAATTTGTGTTTTGTGCAGAGGTTGACTGGGAGCTCTGAAGCCCCAAATGCAGAAATATGAGGGAACATACAGTTCCCCAAAATGTAACGAAGGACAAATTATCCCTACAATTAGACTAGGCTACCTTGAACAAAAACGGTAGCCTAGTCTAATTATATGGATAATTTGTCCATCATTACATTTTAGGGAACTGTATTTTCCCTAATTTTCTGCACTTCGGGCTTTATGGTTTATTTTTGTACTGTAAGCGCGTGAGTTTGTTTTTGCTCGTGAGGGGGCGTGACGGAGAATGGGAGGGGCGATGCATAAGTTGCCCAGTTGAGCAGCTTGAAACATGATCCAGCGGCTCCTCGACGAGGCAGGGCTATAGACTAGAAGCATAGTGTTATCACACCGCGGTACCAGAGTTCGGAGAGATACGTGAATAGGAGGGAAGAGAAAGAGAGAGAGTAGTGTAGAGAGAATGGGAAAGGGAGTAACTGAGAGCATTCAGCATCTGACAAATCAAAGGCACGGTGTCTCATATTCCTGCGTATAGCAGAGGAGGATGGAGCGTTGCCGGTTGAGCGGATAAGATCTGTTTGTGGATACCATTGTGTTTTTCTTCGCACCAATAGGAACATGTGTTTTCTGGAGGTTTGAGGAAAGCGATGGTTGCATCACCTTCAACTGCGCTGTCAATCTCATTTCAAAGAGCCACATCATAAGAAACTCCGTGGGGAACTGGCCTTTTGGAGGATATGCAGAAATAGGATCGGCTTGGTTGTTAAATGATTTTAGCAAACCAAGCATTAAAACCAGCGGTTATCAGTTTTATGTATACCAGTATGATGAACTCTTTTTTTGATACTTCGCCTGCTGCTATGATCGATACAGTTCCTGTCAGTCGTATGTCCACTTCTGGGTCGGACGCGGTAACCAGTGCTCTGCGAAATGATTTGGGGTCCAATATCCATGTACTGAAGACCCTGAACCTGCGGTTTCGCTGTTTTCTTGCTAAGGTTCATGAACTAGAGCGGAGAAACAAATTATTAGAGAACCAACTGCAGCAAGCCTTGGAGCAACAACGATACCAAGTATACACACGTGAAGTAGCTGTCCAAACCGACTCTACTGAATCCCGACTACCTGGTACCATTTGGAGTTTCACCCACGTGAGGAGACACGGCGAGCGCTATGAGACTCTCCAGGGGCCCGGTGTGTCCTGGAATCACCCGGACGGTGTTGGGGTCCAAATCGATACCATCACACCAGAAATAAGAGCTCTGTATAATGTTTTGGCTAAAGTCAAGCGAGAGAGAGACGAATACAGGAGAAGGTAAGTACCAACAAACTACTGCATTCAGACAGTGACATCAGTGCGCATTTCCCATTGCAGCAGTTTTAGGCCTGACTGGAGCAGCAGCATCAGTCTACACTTTATTGCTGCATTTCATTCTAATTGGATGGTAATAATATATGCTGATTATTTGTCGCCAGATAGGAATTAATGAAATGCGTCATTGGTAGCTTAATATAAAGAAACTGCAACTCTGATTCATTGCATATTTTGGTAGCCAAGCAGCAAGGGTATTGTAACGCTTGCCAAAACCATGCGATTGCGCGATACCCTCTAGACTTAAGTTTAGTTGTAACTCCAGGCAGATTTGTTAACTTTTTACATAATTGTTTAATTTTCACTCTACTAGGTCGGCAGGCGTTTTCCCCAACCCAGTACTAACACACCCGTTTGAAATAATGAACTAATCATCCTCCATGATTGTCTGAATCAGGTTTGTGACTGCGGGGCTGGAACAAAACCGTGCACTCTGTACCTCCCTGGGACCAAAGTTAGGTACCCGAGAGCCGTCATTCATCTGTTCCTGCTGGGTGTTTTGTTGTTTGACACTGTGTCAAGTATAGGCTGGTTACATTCAATCTTATGGAATAGTAGAGATGAACCATTGTTTGAAACCTTCACTGACCAATGAGCAGTTCTGTGGCTTCTAGGCCCGAAGGTGGTGTTATCATGGTGGGATGATAGAAATAAGAAAGAATATGGCTAAAAGCCGCCAGAGATTATACAATACAGGTTGTTTGCAGTGTCTCACGTTGGTACAGTAATACATGTAGCCAGGATGCTGAAACTAGAGGGTATGTCTGATGGAAAATGGTGGGAAAAATCACATTTTATTGGTCGCATACACATATTTAGCAGATGTTATTGCGGATGTAGCGAAATGCTTGTGTTCCTAGCTCCAACAGTGCAGTAGTATATAACAATTCATGACAATACACACAAATGTAAAATAATGGAATTAAGAATTATATAAATATATAATATTAGATTGAGCAATGTCGGTGTGGCATTGACTAAAATACAGTAGAATAGAATACAGTATATAGATATGAGATGAGTAAAGCAGAACGTAAACATTATTCAAGTGGCCAGTGATTCCAAGTCGATGCATATAGGGCAGCAGCCTCTAGGGTGCAGGGTTGTGTAAATTGGTGGAAGCCGGCTAGTGATGGCTATTTAACAGTCTAATGACCTTGAGATAGCAGCTGTTTTTCAGTCTCTCGGTCCCAGCTTTGATGCACCTGTACTGACCTCGCCTTCTGGATGATAGCGGGTGAACAGGCCGTGGCTCTGGTGGTTGATGATCTTTTTGACCGTCCTGGAGGACAAGGTAGTCTGGCCAGACCACACCACCCTCTGGAGAGCCCTGCGGTTGCGGGCAGTGCAGTTGCCGTACCAGGCTGTGATATAGCCCGACAGGATGCTCTCAATTGTGCATTTGTAAAAGTTTGTGAGGGTTTTAGGAGCCAAGCCAAATTTCCTCAGCCTCCTGAGATTGAAGAGGCGCTGTTGCGCCTTCTTCACCACACTGTCTGTGTGGGTGGACCATTTCAGATTGTCAGTGATGTGTACACCAAGGACCTTGAAGCTGTCCACCTTCTCCACTGCTGTCCCGTCGATGTGGATAGGGGCGTGCTCCCTCTGCTGTTTCCTGAAGTCCACGATCAGCTTCTTTGTTTTGTTGATGTTGAGTGAGAGGTTATTTTCCTGGCACCACTCTCCCAGGGCCCTCACCTCCTCCCTGTAGGCTGTCTCGTCATTGTTGGTAATCAGGCCTACTACTGTTGTGTCTTCTGCAAACTTGATAATTGAGTTGGAGGCGTGCATGTCCACGCAGTCAAAGTGGAGGTGTTGTTTCTTACCTTCACCACCTGGGGGTGGCCCATCATGAAGTCTAGGACCCAGTTGCACAGGGTGGGGATCAGACCCAGGGCCCCAAGCTTAATGATGAGCTTGGAGGGTGCTTGGAGGGTACTATGGTGTTGAATGCTTAGCTATAGTCAATGAACAGCATTCTTACATACAAGTATTCCTCTTGTCCAGATGGGATAGGACATACAGCGATTGCATCGTCTGTGGATCTATTGGGGTTGTAAGCAAATTGAAGTGAGTCTAGGGTGTCAGGTAAGGTAGAGTTGATATGATCCTTAACTAGACTTTCAAGCACTTCATGATGACAGAAGTGAGTGCTACTGGACTATTGCTATTTACTTCAGTTACCTTTGCTTTCTTGGGTATTGGAACAATGGTGGACATCTTGAAGTAAGTGGGGACAGCAGACTGGGGTAGGGAGAGATTGAATATGTCCGTAAACACTCCAGCCAGCTGGTCTGTGCATGCTCTGAGGACGCGGCTATGGATGCCGTCTGGGCCGGCAGCCTTGTAAGGGTTAGCACGCTTAAATGTATTACTCACGTCGGCCATGGAGAAGGAGAGCCCACAGTCCTTGGTAGCGGGCCGCGTCGGTGGTATTGTGTTCTCCTCAAAACGGACAAAGAAGGTGTTTAGCTTGTCCCGAAGCAAGATGCCGGTGTCCACAACGTGGCTGATTTTCCCTTTGTAGTCTGTGATTGTCTGTAGAACCTACCACATAAATAAGAATTCGTTGCCTAGTTAAATATAATTTTTTTTTTTAAAACATATGCTTCATGTCTGAGCCATTGAATTGTGACTCCACTTTGTCTCTGTACTGACATTTTGCCTGTTTGATTGCCTTTCGGAGGGAATAACTACACTGTTTGTATTCGGCCATATTCCCAGTCACCTTGCCATGGTTATATGTGGTGGTTTGCACTTTCAGTTTTGCGTGAATGCTGGCATCTATCTACTGTTTCTGGTTTGGGTAGGTTTTAATAGTCACAGTGGGTACAACATCTCCTATACACTTCCTGATGAACTCAGTCACCGTATCCGTGTATTCGTAAATGTTATTCTCAGAGGCTACCTGGAACATATCTCAGTCCGCATGATCAAAACAATCTTGAAGCATGGATTCCGATTGGTCAGACCAGCGTTGAATAGACCTTAGCACGGGTACTTCCTGTTTGAGTTTCTGTCTATAGGAAGGGAGAAGCAAAATGGAGTCGTGGTCAGATTTGCCAAAGGGAAGGCTTTTTGAAAAGTTGAGTAGCAGTGGTCCAATGTTTTTCCAGAGCGAGTACTACAGTCAATGTGTTGGTAGAACTTTGGTAGCATTTTCTTCAACTTTGCACTGCATTTGAATTACACTGTCATTGCAATTTCAAACCTGATTACACTGTCTTAATTAGAGGTCGTCCGATTGATTTTTCAACGGCGATACCGATTATTGGAGCACAAAAAAAGCCGATACCGATTAATCTGACGTTTTTTGAAGTGTGTGTATATATATATATATATATATATATATATATATATATATATATATCTATCAATGAACACTTTTATTTTAACTTAATATAATACATATGGGCTTTTGGATGGGTGTTCTTAAGGTGATTCCACAGGTTGGTGGTATTTTTTTATTTAGCCGTTACTGACCCCATGCTTACATCTTTATCACAAATAAGACACCTTGCTTTCCCTGGTGCCAATTCCATGTAATAGTCCCACACTGGTGCTCTGCTTTTCTCTGCCATCTGTAAAACACACACACAGCTCTGAAATGACAATGATACTGAACAGTCTGCTTAGGAGACAAATACTCTCAACTGTTTGAATAAAAATAGAGTTTAAGTTACCTGTGATGAATGTTGAAAACAAACTGTAATTTCTATATGCAGGAAATTCTATTTTAATAATGGACATGGTAAGAATTGACTACCAAAGTGCGAGTCATAATTCCCATGACACCTTCTAAATCTGAAAAGTGGTTCCTTCATTCATTTATTCCATAGGATATTTTTAGATTCACTTAAAATAAGGTCTGTGTTTCGTGTAGGCTTACACCACCTTGCCAATTTTATAACTGTAGATATCCATAGGACAAGGTAACTCTGATCAATATTCGTGTTGCACTGTTGGCGGTAGGTGCACTTGATTCAGAAGCCCTGCGCAGCGGGTAGGCAAAGTGTTCCAATTTTGAACCATTTATTTTGTCAGAAAGGACAAAATCCGCCTACCCAGTGGACCAGGAGATCTGTGGCTAAATCGAGTGTGCCTACTGCGCTGGCCAATCGGAGAGCTCAAATCAGTGTCTACAAGTTTGATACTAGCCTACGAGAGATTTCATAACTTTTAAAACAATGACCAGAGAGAGACTGTCAAAGAATACAGCAGAGTTGAGTTAATGTAAAAAAATATATATATTCAGCACTATCAACAATTTTTATTCAACACGATTAAAAAACATAAAACGTCTACTCCCAACTTCCACTTGCGTTGCAATGAATGAGTAGTCAAATGTATTATTAGCAGCTCGTTGTGTATATTTTAATATCGAGGAATATTTCACTTTCTCTGGTCATGGGAACATGAATTTGTGCTTGAGGCAGATGTGGTGGTCCTCGAGTTTCGCCATCAGGTGGAAGGTTGTTTTGAAATGTTTGAGCGTATGCTTCAGCCAAGACATCGGCTGCTAGTCAGATTATCATATCTCACAGGCAGTCACACTGTAGGCTAACTGACGTCTCCAGCGGCTCGAGTGCCCTTGTTGCCACGGTAACCACCTGCCCTTAAAGGGGCTGCTGAACATTTGTCTCACAAAAATTAAATTTAATTGAGCAATATACCCAGGGGGCGCAACTGGTTTTAGAAGTGGGGGGTGGGGAGGCATGGCCCCATGGCCCTTCTAGCTGTCTCTATTTAGAACAACAAAAATTAAGCAAAAATGCCCACAGTCATCAAGCTAGGTAAGAGATCATTATTAAATATGCTTAATTAATAAGACTGAACTAGATCAATGATAATTCAATAATCTATATTGTGTTGCAACTTTAACCAATAACCTAACAAAATGAACAACTCTTACAAATAAAATACAAAGACTTAACTTTTGATTGACTTTATTAAGACATCCTCAATATCAAATTTCAGCCAGTCCGCCCAGCCAGACCGTGCAGTCTGCATGTCCGACCCCCACCAGTCTAGTCAATAACTCAACACTCTCCCAACACAACTTCCTTCAAATCTTTTTTTAAATTTCTCATGGGAAAGGTTTGGAAAGCAAAAGTTTCATAAAAACACATACTCCTACACATTAATACACAGAAACAGTACGTCCTCCATATAATTCATATCATAGGCCTAATAGTACTGTAGAGCTCTATTAACTTGATAAGTCTCCAGGATCAGCATTTTATTTTTTTTTACGGGGAGAAGGGAGAATCTGCAGACATGCTGAGATAAAAGAACATACTTGTTGCCATAATTCAGCCAGCCTTCACAAGACCATAACATATGCAAATTTGTGTTTTACACCTCCAGCAGAATAATACAATTTCTGGGTGCATTATATTTTTTTTCACTGGCATATAGTGTAAGTTCTATGGATGGTTTTAAACTGCAGTAATTTATGTCTGTGCTTATATGAACATGCCTGGGAATTCTAACATATCTGGATCCATTCATCAATTTTGTTTGGCATTTTTTTGTGTCATTGGGAAAAGCCTCTATTAACCCTTGATACTGTTTGGAAATCAACTTTAGAAGGTTGTCAGACTGCCCTAAAATAGTTTGATCTTTGAAGCTTCTTGCTTGTCCAGTGTTTGCTGCACTGAGAGAATAAAGTGTTGTATCTGTGTAAGTTCACATCTGTACCGATACACTAGTCTTCTCTGGCTGCCTAACCCTGATGAGACCCAGGTCACCATCTGATTCTGCTCAAATGAGGCATAACAAAGAATTACCTTGGTGTACAGTTATGCATTATATTATCCAAGAATAAAATCAATGATTCAGTAATTGAAATAAATTATTCCCAGATCCCAGACTTTAGCCTACCCATCGACTCAAGATGGAATGTCACCATCTGATCCTGCTAAGACATGATGAGCATAGTGTTGTGTACTGACTGTGCACCATCACAGTGAAGCCTGTAGAGCTGTTTATACCGTGTCAGTGTGAAAAGTAGAAAATAAGATGGGGAAACTGACAGATCAATAACGTTACATTGTTTTCCTGACTAATAAAACTTGTATCGCGCTGAAAAAACATCAGAATATCAGTCTTCAATCGCTTGGCCGCTGGTTTCATCGGTTGATTCAGGTCTAGTGTGATTGAGGCAAAAATAATAGCAAAAGTTAGTGAGCTAAATGGTTAACGTTAGCCAACTTTTGGCTAGCTCTAACTAATGGTACATCATCAAATTTACTTCTGTTGAAACGGGACAAATCAAAGGCTACAAAACATTTCCATATACACGACAGATGTTAGATACTGCTACCTGACAGATAGCTAGCTAACACTGAACTGGCTGTGCTAGCTACTAGCTAGCTAACTAGTTGGTAGTAGTTCATTCACTTCAGTCGAGAGGGGATGAAACATTACCTAACATAACATGTCAGTTACACTATTAGCTCATCACTGGGAATATATATATATATTTATTTATTTATTTATTATTTTTTCTTTTTTTTCTGTCAAACAGCAGTTAACTTGCCATTGAGATCAGTCAGGTAAAGAGTAGCCAGTTTCTGCTCTGCTTGCAACACAGACAGCAGCTGCCTCTGTTCATCTCTCCTGTGCTGGCCCTATACACCAGCCTTTCAGCTGCTTTGCCTTCACACAGCCTGTCTGCATGCTCTGTGGTGTGTGTGCCGTCCTAAATCCAGCCGGCATGGTCCTAAAGCACACCGGTGCCGTGTTTTGTATCACAGTGCAATGATAAAACTGGGGGGAACAAAAATGCAATTTCAGAATGGTGGGGGGGTCACTATTGTCCCCATTGTCCCCGTCCCCTGTGAAAGTTGCGCCCCTGAGTATATCACATCACTTCTTACTAGTAATCAATGTATTATTTTAGAAACATTACAAAGCATGGTCATCCATTTTTTGTTTTTGGTGTAATTATGATGTAAAAATATTTTGGCTGGTAAAAATTCTGAGTGGCTGGTATTTCACATTGGCTGGTGGACCAACAAATTAGTTTCAGGCCCTGAACTGATCTATTTTGTTATCCAAGCTTGAGTTTTGAAATATAATATGCTATCCATAATATCCAATATGCCGTGATAATGCATTCTGCCTGCCTACTGCACAAACCTCATTCCTACAGAACTGTTTTTATTAGGTTATAATGTTTTACATTTAAGTTGTTTAAATGTTTTTATCTGAGCGGTAGATCTCGCCTCATAAAAGGTTGATTACCACTGTCCCAGAGGATTCCCTGCAGCATCCCTGGCTCAGGTCACTACTGGCTGGCTACTGCAGGGACCCTGTCAACCACCTCTGTTGCCCCATGATTCAACCAGGGAAGAATTCCGTAAGACCCTAACTGAACCAAGAGTTTGGCTATGGGACAGACTCGCTTCCATGCCCCCATACGGACTCAAACTGATGAAGTCATGAACTGTGTTTAGCAATCTTACTTTGGATGGTGATTTAAATAGTAAGTAGCCCATTTGAAACTCTGCTGCAAATGACCGACAAGGCATGGAACAATCTTGCAAAGCCCTGCTCACATTATGATTTGGAAATACCAGCTCCTTGTACTTTAGACATTTCTGCAGTTAAGGTAAAAAAGGCCATGCCTAATGCTTCCATTGCTAAATCAGGGAGTCAGTAGCTGTCAGTTGAGGGGCCAGATATGCCCCTGTCAAAACCACTCGTAGAGTCATACATTTAACTGCTAGGCTTCAGACACTATTGATATTCATAAATGCACTTCAGCTAATAGCCCTCAAATAAAATAGCAATTCATTCTGAAAGGCAAGATTGCATTTCCTGCTGTTCCTTATTGAATGGACGGAACATTCAGGCATGATAACAACTCAACTGAGTAGGATAGTCTGTCAAAAGACTGGCCTACAGCTTACTAACTGTTATAACCCTGTTATAACTTGTAAATAAGACTTACATTCTCAACTGGAAAATCTCATGCAGAAAACCAGACATTGGTGATGTCATTTCATGGGTCAGTGACTACATGCATGACATACTTTCCTGGTTACTATACTGTAGAGAAGCAGTTAATATACTATACTATTACTGTGACAAAAATTCCAGATTGTCTGCATAATCAAATAACATTCAGCTCAGACATCCATACATACCCCACAAGACAGGCCACCAGGGGTCTCTTCACAGTCCCCAAGTCCAAAACAAATTCACGGCAACGCATAGTTTTATACAGAGCTATGATCGCATAGAACCCTGCCATCTTCAATTACTCAAGCAAACAGCAAAATAACCTTTTAAAAAATGTATTCAAAAACAACCCATGGAACAACGGGGACTGTGAGGAAATAAAAAACGCACACACATTCACTCTACCCTAGCTCAAGACCAAACATTCACTCTACCCTAGCTCAAGACCAAACATTCACTCTACCCTAGCTCAAGACCAAACATTCACTCTACCCTAGCTCAAGACCAAACATTCACTCTACCCTAGCTCAAGACCAAACATTTTAAGTAGGCAAAAAAAATATTTAAATAGAGCGCAATCCTGTTTAAAATAGGGAGCAATAGTAATGGTGTCTAACTCCGCCATGGTTCATTGAACAACGTCTATGGGAAAATGAATGGAGGTTTTGTAGGGTTTTTGGATAAATGCAGAAAATAAGGTCTGTAGTAAACACAGGCTTAGGAGATCTTAAGTTTTGTTCTATGAGATATGCATTTTGAAGCATTTATGTAAAAGGAAAAAAAGCACATAAAGCACAAAGGTTTCATAATTCATAAAGGTCATGTTAACTGACTGATATTATTTCATAGAACAAACCATACAAGATCTCCTCAGCCTGTGTTAACCTCAAACCTTATGTTTGGTGTTTATCCCAAAACCCTATTCTTTCCCCATTAATTTTCCCCATAGCAATGGCAGAACAAACCAGAGGTAACTCATTTCCGGGTTTAGGACTACAAGTTTACGAGCTCTGTGCAACGGCTGTTTAGCCTATTAAATGGCTGGCTTTAGGACCATGAGGACCATTGCATGTATTTTTTTGTTCACTATAATATTACGGTGATAATTAATGGCTGGGGTCATTTTTGTTTGTTTTTGCTGTTCTCCAAATAGTCTTTTAGAGTTTTTAAATTGTGTAGAAATGCAGTATACAAGCTTCCTGCTATACCCAAGGTTCAGCTGAACTGCTACCACTGACCTTCAACCCAGTGTGCTGATTTCTTAAAGCTTTATATGTGTGGACACACCATGAGATGTTTGGACCAGAATTAGTTTTTGTCAACCAGATTTGGAAAACTTTAGATGGACGTATCTGATACAGTGTCTAGAGACATGGCAAGAAGTAATGAATTAAATATGCTAAACATGTCATGACAGGATTTGTTATTACATGTTTACATATGGTTCCCCCCAGGGAACAGTACATTTCTTATTGCTCAGTTGCACAATGTTTATTGTTTTGCAGTTGTGCAACAGTCTCTGTTATTTCTTGGACGCAAAGTTTAATGCCAGATTTGGGTTACCTGTTATCTGATTTTATAACAAACTTTTAACAGTCAGAGCATGACATAGATATACAAGCAATAATTATTTTGGGAGATGTAGACACACATTTTTATTATTTTATTTACCTTTATTTAACTAGGCAAGTCAGTTAAGAACAAATTCTTATTTACAATGATGGCCTAGGAACAGTGGGTTAACTGCCTTGTTCAGGGGCAGCATGACAGATTTTTACCTTGTCAGCTTGGGGATTCGATCTTGCAACCTTTCGGTTACTAGTCCAACGCTCTAACCATGCAGGCACGCACGTACACACACACACACACAACATCGTGTCATGGATGGGTGATGGGTTCAGTAAGTCAGTGAGATATCCACATGCTGGAATATGTGGACAAGAAGGTTACATGTCTTTCATGTTGACAAATGACAATAGAAAGATGGGCGACCAGGGTCATTGCCAGTGCCCCAGTTCAGATTGCCTCTCCTTGAGATTCAGCAGGAGTCGTGCTGTATATCACTGTGATAAAGATCAGACGGTTTTCAGGACAGTTGTGTGTGTGTGTGTGTGTGTGTGTGGTGGTTTTTCTCAAGGACTTATTCAGGATAAACTTCATGATAAAATCAAAGCAGTGTGGCTGAAGACAGCTTGGTAACCTTTCCTTCACCCCTATACAGTATGTGTTTATTTCTCTCCATTACTGTAGCCATAGAATTTATATGACACTATCATTTTACCATGTTGGCTGATTTAATGATCATGTAAACCAAGGTGAAAGTCATCCATATTTAATACCAAAGCGATGGTTGAGTATGAGAGAAACACACAGACTTAGAGATGTAGTTCTTTCTATCATGAAAATGGTATTTGAGCTCCATCCCAATCACTCACACGAGAGAGATGGAGAGAGAGAAGGAGAAAAGCAATGTCCTCCTTGTCCCTTCTTTTTATTGACAGTTTATTGTGGCAATAAAGTGTGTGTGTGTGTGTGTGTGTTTGTCTGCTGCGGAAGTATGCATTTTTTTTGCTGTAATGTATTATCCTTCTAGTGTGGTGGTGACACAATACGACATTGTTTGTGAGTTTTTTGGTGAATGGCGTGCAGGCTTCACACGGGCTGTGTGTGTGTGGTAACTTCAAACCAAACGTGAAAGAAAGAATAAAAAAATGGAGTCTTAGTTGTAAATGGGCAATAAACTGATTCAGTCTCAAAGCATCCTGCAGTGGGATGTTACACAATTTCTATTTGCAATAACTGAAATTATGACTACCCAGATTTCAAACCTGTGACATCTGACCAACTCAATGTCGTGTTAGGCCTGTGAGCTAATCCTTCCAGTAGGCATAAGCTTTGCGAGCTAACACAAGTCTTCCATTCTCAGGCAAGGTTACTCATCATGTGACCATAGTTCACTGAATCACCTCTGTTACACACTTCTTACTTCAGCAGTTCAGACACAGCATAGCCCTCAGACACATCAACAGTAAACTATGCCTCAGTTGGGATTTGAACCAGTGATCCTCGGTCCGCTCTTCCTAACTGTTTGGCCATGCCACTGGAGACGATCCACTGCCTTCCCGGATGCCCTTTGAAAAGGACCTGTTCCAAACCAAACCCCATGCAGTGCAGGCATGCAGCATAGCTCCTCGGGACAGTTTCTTCCAGCATTAATAATTGAAGGCAGCTGAATTTAGCTGCATCGCCGAGTGTGGATCAATGAGATGAGAATCCTGAGGAGACACTTTCTCTGTGCTTTGATCTCTCTGCTGCTGCTCAGAAGATGAAAGGACTAATTGGGCTTGTTGGGTCGGATTTAGCTGCCTCCCCAACAGGAGGATAAAGACCTGCCCACGTGAACAACCTAATATGGGTAATTACAGAGCATGATGACCTCAGGTTGCAGGTTGGAACTGTATAACCATTTCTCTTGTCTATATCCAGTTTCTAATGATACATGATGATTCCCCAAATATAAACATATTTATGCTGTATGTATGCACACCTTTTCCCACTGTTGTGGTCTGCAATATGTAATCTAGATCTGCTGTTCAGCTAGAACTTTCCCTGTACACAGCAGTCAATCTGTCCCAGAATGCACTGCATCCTGGCACTCAGCCCCTGCTGATAGCCCCTCTTTCTACCCCCTGCTGATACACAGGCAGAGGGAACTCATTTCTGAGAGCACACAGCTCCTGGTGATTCTCTGTCTCTCTCTCTCTCTCTCTCTTGTGGAGGTCAACATAGTGATATCAGACTTATCAAGGTCAGGATGTTGTCACAGGTATCTACTGTATGTCATTAGAAGCTCTGTTATCCTCAGTACAGTTGATGTTAAGCTGCTTCATTTCATGAGGCTGCAGGCTAACCGTAAGGTCAATGATAAGAGTGCATTGGTGTGAAGGAGACAAGGAACTGTGGTGTCTCCATATTGATTCTGGGGGAAACTCTGGGTGGGTAGTCACGTGATGGAATCGTTCTTCCTCATTTGCCTCTGTGTGTCTGCTTTTTCAGTGAGTGCACCATGTTCCTGATTATTCATGGGCATCGATGTAGCTGAGCGCGGTGGCACACTGCCATGAATGAAAGTGCAGGAATGCACCTGTCTTTTCTAGCCACTGTTAACCGCTATAGCAGGAGGCTATGGACTAGTCTAGCGGATAGGGACATTCAGTGGTAGACACACATCAGGAGGGGCATTCTACTGCTGTACAATGGATGTACAGAGGACTTGGGTATCTATCTGTGCATGTTAGTGAAACAGACACTGTATACAGACACAGTCTATCTCTGCTGTATTTCAAGATCTTATTAACACAGAAGAAACAGTCTCTTGCTTGACAGCTAAGGAGCTACAAGACTTAGTACACAAAGAGACAGGCTCAATCACTTACACACCCTGGGCTTGGGGTAGAATAGCCTTTTTGTGATGGTGTGCTGGCGATTAGGGATCGATATGGGTCAGCGTATTTTGTGTCTTTATGGGTGAGTGAGCTCAGACAGGGATATTAGAGCTATCTCTTACATATACCGTTACATTAGCCCAGGCTAGACATATCTGTCTTAGAGACACAGTAACAGTTAAGATACACTTAATGCAGTGGGATGGAGGGCACATGAACCTTCAGTGGCAGCGTTTTCATTATGTCTATTTAAGTGGCTCACCATGCAAGGGCTGGTCATCATGGTGATGTAGGCATGCTTTCTATAGCGCTCTCCCAAACAGAGAGATAGACAGTATACACATGTACTGTATGCAATGAGTATCTATATGTTTATTATTGGTGCCTTGCTCTTTAGTAATCATTCAGATATAGTTTGCTGTAAGTTATAATTTTGTGGGCAGGCACTGCCGTGCCACGAACCATTCTAAACTACCAATCAATTTATTGTCAGTCTTTCATCGTATTATCACTGTGATCTTTGTAACCTACTGTATATTGAATTAGGATGCTGTCGGTTTTGACCTACTGTACCTTTAAACCTACCTTTAAACAACCATGATGGATCATGATGAGAGTGAGGGGAATTGAAAGCGGGATGATAATGGGGGGGAAGCTGACTTCCTGTAAATACAGCTGTCATGCTTTCATGGGAGTTCTGATTTATTCTACACTTTCTACAGGTGTGTGTACTTGGATGATAAAAGGGATGTGCCTTGGGGTATTTACACAGGGATAATGGAATGCAGATACATGGCTTTCCCGTGGTTTATACTGTACACACCCTGGTTTAAGGAGGATTTGTGCCAAAGGTCTTCACTAATGAGTCTATCCACCCAAACCAGGCCTGAGCATGCCATGGGTGTGTGTCTCAGTGATGATGTGTGTGTGTATGTATGTATGTATATATATATATATATATATATATATATATATATATATATATATATATATATATATATATATATGTATATGTATATGTATATATATATGTATGTGTATATGTATATATATATACATACATATATATGTGTATGTGTATGTATATATGTGTGTATGTATATGTATATATGTATATATATACATACATATATATGTATATATGTATGTATGTATATATATACATACATACATACATACATACATACATACATACATACATACATACATACATACAGTGCCTTGCGAAAGTATTCGGCCCCCTTGAACTTTGCGACCTTTTGCCACATTTCAGGCTTCAAACATAAAGATATAAAACTGTATTTTTTTGTGAAGAATCAACAACAAGTGGGACACAATCATGAAGTGGAACGACATTTATTGGATATTTCAAACTTTTTTAACAAATCAAAAACTGAAAAATTGGGCGTGCAAAATTATTCAGCCCCTTTACTTTCAGTGCAGCAAACTCTCTCCAGAAGTTCAGTGAGGATCTCTGAATGATCCAATGTTGGCCTAAATGACTAATGATGATAAATACAATCCACCTGTGTGTAATCAAGTCTCCGTATAAATGCACCTGCACTGTGATAGTCTCAGAGGTCCGTTAAAAGCGCAGAGAGCATCATGAAGAACAAGGAACACACCAGGCAGGTCCGAGATACTGTTGTGAAGAAGTTTAAAGCCGGATTTGGATACAAAAAGATTTCCCAAGCTTTAAACATTCCAAGGAGCACTGTGCAAGTGATAATATTGAAATGGAATGAGTATCAGACCACTGCAAATCTACCAAGACCTGGCCGTCCCTCTAAACTTTCAGCTCATACAAGGAGAAGACTGATCAGAGATGCAGCCAAGAGGCCCATGATCACTCTGGATGAACTGCAGAGATCTACAGCTGAGGTGGGAGACTCTGTCCATAGGACAACAATCAGTCGTATATTGCACAAATCTGGCCTTTATGGAAGAGTGGCAAGAAGAAAGCCATTTCTTAACGATATCCATAAAAAGTGTTGTTTAAAGTTTGCCACAAGCCACCTGGAAGACACACCAAACATGTGGAAGAAGGTGCTCTGGTCAGATGAAACCAAAATTGAACTTTTTGGCAACAATGCAAAATGTTATGTTTGGCGTAAAAGCAACACAGCTGAACACACCATCCCCACTGTCAAACATGGTGGTGGCAGCATCATGGTTTGGGCCTGCTTTTTCTTCAGCAGGGACAGGGAAGATGGTTAAAATTGATGGGAAGATGGATGGAGCCAAATACAGGACCATTCTGGAAGAAAGGTCTTTTGCAGACTCCATCAGGTTGAGACTGGGATGGAGAATTGTCTTCCAACAAGACAATGATCCAAAACATAAAGCAAAATCTACAATGGAATGGTTCAAAAATAAACATATCCAGGTGTTAGAATGGCCAAGTCAAAGTCCAGACCTGAATCCAATCGAGAATCTGTGGAAAGAACTGAAAAGTGCTGTTCACAAATGCTTTCCATCCAACCTCACTGAGCTCGAGCTGTTTTGCAAGGAGGAATGGGAAAAAATGTCAGTCTCTCGATGTGCAAAACTGATAGAGACACCCCAAGCGACTTACAGCTGTAATCGCAGCAAAAGGTGGCGCTACAAAGTATTAACTTAAGGGGGCTGAATAATTTTGCACGCCCAATTTTTCAGTTTTTGATTTGTTAAAAAAGTTTGAAATATCCAATAAATGTCGTTCCACCTCATGATTGTGTCCCACTTGTTGTTGATTCTTCACAAAAAAATACAGTTTTATATCTTTATGTTTGAAGCCTGAAATGTGGCAAAAGGTTGCAAAGTTCAAGGGGGCCGAATACTTTCGCAAGGCACTGTGTATGTATGTATATATATATATATATATATATATTTTTTTTTAATTTAACCTTTATTTTAACTAGGCAAGTAAGTTAAGAACAAATTCTTATTTACAATGATGGCCTAAAAGTATATTTCATAATACTCCTGGAAAATCCCATTGAAATGCACCATTATTAAATTAAGATAGAATTTCAAAAGGACGTGCTAATTTTCCACCATGAACTATGTTAGACTTTTTCCCAGCTCTTGCTTTCATGCAGTTTAATGGCCCTCTATATCTCTTGAGTCAATAGCCAGGAGACGACAGCCAATATGTTGGGCTCCAAGGTGGCCATGCAGGAAGTGAGATCTATATAGTGGAAACATCAGTACAGAGCAGGAGTGTGCTCAATTGTACTCAACTGAGGTTGGTTGGGTGGGCTGCAGGGTGAGTTGGTTTTGCAGACCTCAGTAAAAAAATAAAAAGATTTTCTGTCAGCATACCCTCAAGCCCCTCATAAATAACACATTGCATCAACGTGCTGGAAATGTTGATGTCCTTTCCTGGGATGAAAGTAACATTTAACTTGGTTTTTTTTTATTAATGAAATGACACATAATCTTTGGTGTACGATACAATGAAATGGCCAGCCTGTGACTGTTGGGGAGAGACAGAGACATCACACAAAACTGCTAAACCAGTTGTAGAAAACCGTATGTTCCTTATGGATTGTAGAAGAGAAAAACAATCATCTATTCTGTGTGCCTTGTAGAAGTCTATTATTATTCAGTGTCTCTCTGTGAGTTAGCGTTATAGCAGTGGGTCTCAACCTTGTGGCCCAGCCTTAGAATCTGCAGACTCAGGAGAAAAACAAAGCATTAGGTGTGGATGCTTTGTAACATTGTCTCCTGCATCTTGTATCAGTTTATGGTGTTTTCAAAATGGCAGCCAGTGCCAATGTGACAAGTCCCTGCACACCCATATTTAACGTCTTTACCTGGTTACATAAAATGTCAGCAGTCTAAAATTGTTACTGTTAATTAAAAACGATTACCTGTGCACTATAGAGTAATTATGTGTTTTTCCTCTGAGGCTGTTCTTTGCTCACACCTGTCACGCTGTGCCCTGTATTGTATGTGAGATTACCTGTCTGGCAGGCACATGAGGCAGTGAACCAGAGCACTGCCAGTCTTCTCACTGGGTGTCCCCCCCGTGGAAGAGCCAATAGACAGACAGTATACACCCTTGGGGGTAAAGAAGGGCCATCATGGCTGGCTGTGTGGCTTAGTGATAATGCGTTTACACAGTGCAGAAACTGTAGACAAGCCTAGCACACACTGCTATTGTGTGGATAGTTGAGTGGTGTGTGGCGATGCATGGTGTTGGCCAGGAAAGGCCATGGGATTAGGACTGTTACAATGTGGCTCCAACCCATCCGGCACTACACCCTCTCCAGGGTATGTCCTATGGTGTCTATACAATGTATTTTGTTGAGCTAGACTTTGATGAATTCAAAGTTACACTTTGTGGGTTCATTAGCAAATAGCTGACGGAATCAGAGGAAGGCCCTAAAAATGGTCAGACTCCAGCCACCCTAGTCATGGACTGTTCTCTGCTACCGCACGGGCAAGCGGTACTGGGCGCCAAGTCTGGGTCCAAAAGGCTTCTTAACAGCTTCTACCCTTAAGCCATAAGAGTCCTGAACAGCTAATCAACGGGCTACCCAGACCCCTCTTTTACTCTGCTGCTACTCTCTGTTTATTATCCATGCATAGTCACCTTAATAACTCTACCTACATGTACATATTACCTCAACTAACCGGTGCCCCTGCACATTGACTCTGTACCAGTACCCCCTGTATATAATCTCTCTATTGTTATTTTACTGCTGCTCCTTAATTATTTATTTTTATCTTACATTTTTTACTTCACTTCTTTAAAGCATTGTTAGTTAAGGGCTTGTAAGTAAGCATTTCACTGTAAAGTCTACACCTGTTGTATTCAGCGCATGTGACATGCAATTTGATTTGAATCGTGAATTATGTAAGATCACTATTTACCACAGACTACCAAGGCCCTTCTCTGTATCCTAAGTGTACCCAGAGCCTGTTGTGTGTTGTCAAATCTGCCTTTTAATGGTTTCTCAGTGCTGGGATGCATGGAAAAGGAAGTTTCATTCTACTACGATTTAGAATACATATATCAGCGACCCTGGTTTTTCTTAATGATGATCTCCCGGCATTGCTTAAAGGAAAATACCACTCACAAACTATATTTTGCTATTTGTTTCATTAATCCACTGTTGATACAGTCCCAAAATGTTTTGCATGTCAGCAATCAAGCTTTCAAGATATAGCACTTTCAAAATACAGAAAGTGTTGCAGTGTGAATCGTTTTGCAAAACTCATTATACTGTGACACTATCTGTATTTTGAAAGTTCTATTCCTTTAAGCCCTGTGTGTTTGATCTGGTTTCAAGTAGAGGTCGACCGATTAATCGGAATGGCCGATTAATTAGGGCCGATTTCAAGTTGTCATAACAGTCGGTAATCTGCATTTTTGACACCGATTATGGCCGATTACATTGCACTCCACGAGGAGACTGCGTGGCAGGCTTGACTACCTGTTACGCGAGTGCAGCAAGGAGCCAAGGTAAGTTGCTAGCTAGCATTAAACTTATCTTTATAAAAAACAATCAATCTTAACATGTTAACTACACATGGTTGACGATATTACTAGTTTATCTAGCTTGTCCTACGTTGCATATAATCGATGTGGTGCCTGTTAATTTAGCATCGAATCACAGCCTACTTCGCCAAACGGGTGATTTGACAAGCGCATTCGCGAAAAAAGCACTATCGTTGCACCAATGTCTACCTAACCATAAACCCCAATGCCATTCTTTTAAAATCAATACACAAGTATATTTTTAATCCTGCATATTTAGTTAATATTGCCTGCTAACATGAATTTCTTTTAACTAGGGAAATTGTGTCACTTCTCTTGCGTTCTGTGCAAGCAGAGTCAGGGTATATGCAGCAGTTTGGGCCGCCTGGCTCGTTGCAAACTGTGTGAAGACCATTTCTTCCTAACAAAGACCGTAATTAATTTGCCAGAATTGTACATAGTTATGACATAAAGCATTGAAGGTTGTGCAATGTAACAGCAATATTTAGACTTAGGGATGCTACCCGTTAGATAAAATACAGAACGGTTCCGTATTTCACTGATTGTTTTCGAATTGATAGTTTCTGGATTTGACCATATTAATGACCAAAGGCTTGTATTTCTGTGTGTTATTATATTATATGATTTGATAGAGCAGTCTGAGCGGTGGTAGGCAGCAGTAGGCTCGTAAGCATTCATTCAAACAGCACATTCCTGCATTTGCCAGCAGATCTTCGCTGTGCTTCAAGCATTGTGCTGTTTTTGAATTCCAGCCTATCAACTCCCGAGATTAGGCTGGCAATACTATAGTGCCTATAAGAACATCCAATATTCAAAAGGTATATGAAATACAAATGGTATAGAGAGAAATAGTCCTATAATTCCTATAATAACTTCAACCTACTTCTTACCTGGGAATATTGAAGACTCATGTTAAAATTAACCACCAGCTTTCATATGTTCTCATGTTCTGAGCAAGGAACATGAACGTTAGCTTTTTTTACATGGCACATATTGCACTTTTACTTTCTTCTCCAACACTTTTTTTTTTGTTGCATTATTTAAACCAAATTGAACATGTTTCATTATTTATTTGAGACTAAGTTGATTTTATAGTTAAAATAAAAGTGTTGATTCAGAATTGTTGTAATTGTTATTATTACAGATATTTATATAAAAATCGTCTGATTTAATCGGCATCGACTTTTTTTGGTCCTCCAATAATCAGTATTGGTATCGGCGTTGAAAAATCATAGTCGGTCGACCTCTAGTTTCAAGCCGGTAACTACATGCAACTGACTCCTCAGATACAAGTAACTAGCTACAGTTGCTGCCCGTCCCCATTTTAAGGAGCAATAATACCCTACGTGTAAAGACAATACATTAATCAAACTCACAGCTTAGATTTTCCAATATGTTTAACCTCCTCCCCTCAATGTTAAACCTATCTAATCCAGTCCCCTCTAAAGTTGCATAAATAAGCACTATACTGTCTGTGGCTTTTACATCTACACAGGCATGCACGAACGAACACGCACGCCTCCACAACATTAGCCTGGGGCTTAACATACAAAGCGTAAGACAGGCATGATGGACACACACGGCATGCTGCTCCACAGTTTTTAGCATCTTAGAAATACAGAAAATGTGTACATTTCTGTGTACATAAGGTTACTCTAGAGTCATGTCAGGCTTCACCCTCCTAGCCGCTTGTCCTTTTCAATGTCATTGATATGTGTGTAGTGAACATTGGAGGTTCAAGCTGGTTCAGCATGATCTATTTGAAGTGTAGTATTTATGGCTGTGGTCTTCCTCCCCAGTAAGGGTCGGCAGCAGAGGAATCTGCTGAGTCATATAGTACTTACGGTGCCATTCAGAACTCAACCACTTCTCAATCGACCAGTATTGAACCATGTACATATCTAACCCAGTTTTCCAATGGGGATCAATATTCATTCACAATATACAAAACTGCACCAAATCACCATCAGTATAGATCTGATAGTTTTTTTTCAGTTATTTTATTGCAATATGTATTATTGTATCTGAGCTGATGCTCTCTATAATTATGGAGTAATTTATGGACTGGAAATGTCAGGTTGTATAAAACATAGTTGAGAAGAAATCAATACAGTGAGTGCTCCTCTCTTTTATCACAATAGTTATGTTAGTTTCTCATTCAGAATAATACATCCTGTTACTCCCAGCAGGCCAATGAAATGGTGCCCTGGGGACAAATACCATCACATAGCAACCCTCATGTTTTTAGTTTTGGCTGTGACTGTGGCCTGTCTGAGAGAGGAGTGCTATATTTAAGACTGAGTGTGGAACAGGTCACCAGCATTTATTGAATGACGACCCCACCAGCTGTTTATAGGCTACAGTGTACACTACATGGTGGCATAAGGCATGATGGTACAGTAGTTCTGTGTATCAGATGTATGGAGGCAGTGGCATGGTCTCCCTGGACACGAGATGGCTACGAGGAGAAGGGGGATGGGAGGAGGGGGATGGAGTCAGGCAGGGAGCAGGGAATGAGATCAGGGCAAATCGAATGAGGTCTGACCTTGAGGGGTTGTTGGCTATTCAGCACAAGCAGACCTCCACCTAGCAGACCCCCACCCTCCACCCAGCCTGCAGCCTCTAGGGGGAGACTCTGCTGACCGAACAACCAACCATATGCCTGCTGCTCTACCCACACCACCACTGCTCATTAGTACCCTACATATGTCCCTGACTCTGTGAAAATGATAGATCACAGGGCCAGCCCGTTGACATACAATCAATGACCCCCTCAGATATATCTTCATCTCCCAACAGACAGCCTCTGACTCAAACAACCAACTCACCTTTTTTCAGGATTTTCCATCTTAACCCCTGTGTCAAACCCCTCTGCACCCCATCTTCTGCCCTCCCTGCGAGCTCTCTGCCCGCTCCTTTTGTTGATATTAATCTATGCTGGAGGTAAATTATGGCTGAAGTCCCCTCAATGCGATAGATATAATTGCATGGAGAGGATGTGGGATGATGTCACGGAGCGGGCGATATACTGTATAGAGACATGGATGGAGCTCCATAGGATTAATCAGCCTTGGTGGTTGGTGTGATTTATCTGTGTTGTCACCAGGTTCATCCTGGTCCTGTCTGTGTCAGGGAGGGTGATGATAGGCATCTTATTCCTTGACGGTACAGACATATTGATCCTTCAACACTAGCACTTCTCATATGGGCAGTATTGAGGATAATTATGGTGATCTATTTCTAACAGTAGTCAATAATGACAAATTATAAAACAATGTGCAGTTTATCAGATTTTCACTATCATATATATATATATATATATATATATATATAGAAAAATAATGTTGTTTTTGGTATTGTAATTGATTCTGTAGTTTCTACCATTGTCCCCCAACCATTCCAACACTATGTCCTTTGAGAACCCGGAGGAAAGGACAACCAGCCAATGTCCCTGCATCAGCAAAAAAAAAGTACTATGTTTTACATGACATTCATGATAGAGGACACATGGAATGCACTGTTATCCCAGAACTGTATGCACATGAAAATATAGTCCTTATGAATGTGGAAGACTGATTTCTCAGAGTGAATGGTTAACCACATAATTGTGGTTTACAGGGTGTAGAGGTGATTCACTGAGAACAGACACATGAATGGTCTGTCCTTCTGAATTCCAGAGTGCCTGTGTACTGTTCTCAGTAATGATGAGAGGCCAGAGCTTTACTGGAAAAAGGATGATCAGTTACTTGGATCTGGCCTTATAAAGATGTTACTTGGAGGAGAATGAATGAGTTGGCAAAGAGCACCTTATCCCTTGGGCATTTTTCCTTCATCAATGCAGAGCGGCCATCATAGATCTGACCATGTAACTTTGTTACTCCAATACCTGAAAATTGAACATGTCTAGACTTAACGACAACAACTTCTATGCGCCCTAAAAATGTAATTTTTAAATAATAATAAAAAAAACACTTAAAAACAAGAATATATCATCAGATGGAGAAACCGTGCTTGCTGGGTAATGGTTATGATTCCATGTGTCCTCAGGCAGAGTGATGAATAAAGGTTTAGACAGCTCGCGTGCTAATGAAGCTGCCTAGGCACACCACACTGGGAGGGAGTGCACGTTGGCAGGTCTGGTCTTGCTGGAATTCTATTGTTCTGCAGAGAAAAATGATAGGAGAATCTCCAGCTCGGTCTGCCCTGAGCTGCATTATTTTAGGCTTGTTTAGAACCATACTACAGTGTCAGACATTTGTTTTAATGGATTTTTTTTATTTTTGGCTATACAAATGAAATCGTTTGTAGCCTTTACATTGTTATACATCAGATGTGAGTAGAAATTCATAAATCATGTCTGTAGATATCAACGTATGAGTCCAGACTGTACTCTGGTTGTGTTACAGCAGCCTGACTGGAGGACAGGCATCTGGTCTTACACAGACAGATGTCTATGGGATGACACAGTCAGGCTAATAGTCTCCTGCTGTCTTTGTCCTTGTAAGGAGACTCCAGGTTGTTTCACAGACTCCAGCTAAAGGCAAAACTCATCCAACAGTCCTTTTGGAGCGGGGTTATGGCAGAAGACAGAATACCTCTCCCATGTTGTAGTGTCTGTCCTCTCTGTTTGGAAGAGTTATGGTAGAATGTTTATTTGGATGCCTTAGTTTCCACTCAGTACAGAGCTAATGACTACTGTGATTCAGAGAATCTTTCCATAACCTGGAAGTGATGGAGCAACTCTGCCACAGGACCATTTCCTCTGCTGCTTGGCAGAGATGGAATGAATTTAAATGGAGAACACAGATTTATGTTGGAGGCTCCAGTTTCCCACACAGTGTGAAGGAAATGACATAGTGCCCATTCGGGAAGTGGCACACAACTGTACCTAAATTGTAAGTGACGCAGAGCACATGCAGATGCTGTGACAGACAGAGGAAAACAATCTGCCGTGGGAGGATGTGTTGCAGTTGTGAACTCCAATGACCTTTGGAGTCCTACCGCGGCAGGCAGGGTGCTTGGACACAGTAAAGTAGCAGTGCCAGCATTTTAAGAACAACACTTCAATCACAGTGTGAGCTGGAGACCGCCCAGCCAGGGATACTTCTCTCAAGCTAATTAGACCGTGTCGACAACATTCAGTGGCTCCTGAAAATCAACAAATCTAGGTTTGTTCGATAGAAGTAGGCCTACGCTCTAGTGACATATTTTGTTTATGCTACATTCAATGGTGAATTCGAGAAAAATTGCTTTTTAGAGCAAAAGATGAGCTCTGAAAGATGTCTTCAACTCCGTGGTGGAATGATTGTTACTTGAGTATTTTTGTCTCAGGTCCCGTTGCTATGTTGAGGGCATGGCCCGAAAAAAAATGTGCCAGCATTTCTGTGGTGTTTTGTTCACATCCCCCCCCCCCCCCCCCCCCCCCATTGGTTAGATAGCCCATAAAGTGGTTTAGAGTCACATTGGAGTCTCTATTTTCGGCTGCCGTTAAGGCAGCACAAGTGTCAAATGCACGTTCAATGGCAATTTCAACCTGTTATGCCCCATTTTAAATCGTGACGTATTTGATTACGCCGGATGTCAACTTCATGCAATCACGTTCCGCTACTGGATGGAGAGCATAGGATAGTTTCACAAGACAAGATGGAGGAGAGCCTGGTCTCTCGTCAGAGAACACATTTATTTTGGGAGATTGCAAAATGTGAGCTTTTCATTCAAGACGGGAAACATGTTTCAGTTGATAATAAAACATGTTTGGTTTAGTTACTTTTTCCTCAACTTGTTTCTATAACTTTCTAGCAAGTCAAGCTATCTGGTAAAATGTGTAGAATTGCAGGAAATTAGCTGTGAAACTGCAACAAAATTTTACTTGGGGGAGGCCCCCAAGAGCCAACTTGGGGGGGCCCCCAAGAGCCAACCCTTGTCTTTAACTGCATGTGTAGACCCGCGAGCCACTGCAGCCCCTAGTTCAGATTTGTTGTGGCCCCCACCCCCATCAATGTGGCCCATCCCTGGTTTATACAAATAATAACTCTGAAGGTTTTCTTGAGTAACAACATTCCTTTTCTGGCTGTTAAATATTTTTAAATACTTATTCCAATGATAATCTCTTTAGAGATCACATACGTTGACATTAATTTCCAGGTTCTTGCCCAAGCTGTAGCATGTGCTTAGTTATTCCCCTTGTGTGATGTGGATGGAAGGAATGTTTATTCCATTTGATGTTAGCCACTGAATTCCATGTAATGATGAGGCTCTGGTAGATGCCTTTTTAAAGACATGTGCCGGGTACTTTGTCGACTAAGAAAGTATATTTTTTAAACCTCCCGCTTTGGGCTGAACGTGTCTGTGTAGTTCATAGTGTCTTCAGAACCCTTAACTTTTTCCACATTTTGTTACATTACAGCCTTATTTTAAAATTGATTAAATTACTTTCCCCCTCATCAATCAATCTATACACAATACCCCATAATGACAAAGCGAAAACAGGTTTTTCAATTTTTTTTGTGCAAATTTTGTAAAAAAATAAAAACCATAATACCTTATTTACATAAGTATTCAGACCCTTTGCTATGAGACTGGAAATTGAGCTCCGGTGCATCCTGTTAACATTGATCATCCTTGAGATGTTTCTACAACTTGATTGTAGTCCACCTGTCCACCTGTAGTCCACCTTGATTGTAGTCCACCTTTCAATTGATTGGATATGATTTCGAGAGTGGCGCAGCGGTCTAAGGCATTGCATCTCAGTGCAAGAGTAGTCACTACAGACCCTGGTTCGATTCCAGGCTGTATCACACCCGACCTTGATTGGGAGTCCCATAGAGGCGCACAATTGGCCCAGCGTCATCCGGGTTTGGGTTTGGCCGGGTAGGCCGTCATTGTAAATAGGAATTTGTTCTTAACTGACTTGCCTAGTTAAATAAATACATTTGGAAAGTCACACACCTGTCTATATAAGGTCCCATAGTTGACAGTGCATGTCAGAGCAAAAACCAAGCCATGAGGTTGAAGGAATTGTCCGTAGAGCTCCAAGACAATTGTGTTGAGGCACAGATCTTGAAGGGTAACAAAAAATGTTTGCAGCATTGAAGTTCCCCAAGAGCACAGTGGCCTCCATCATTCTTAAATGGAAGAAGTTTGGAACCACTTCCTAGAGTTGGCTGCCTGGGCAAACTGAGTAATCGGGGGAGAAGAATCAGGGAGGTGACCAAGAACCCGATGGTCACTCTGACAGAGCTCCAGAGTTCTTCTGTGGAGATGGGAGAACCTTCCAGAAGGACAACCATCTCTGCAGCACTCCACTAATCAGGCCTTTATGGTAGTGGACAGACAGAAGCCACTCAGTAAAAGGCACATGACACCCCACTTTGAGTTTGCCAGATGGCACCTAAAGGACTCCCAGACCATTATAAATAAGATTATCTTGGCCTGAATGCCAAGCGTCATGTCTGGAGGGGATGTTTTTCAGTGACAAGGACTGGGAGACTAGTCAGGATCAAGGGAACGATGAACGGAGTAAAGTACAGAGAGATCCTTGATGAAAACCTGCTCCAGAGCGCCCAGGACATCAGACTGGAGGGAGAGGTTCACCTTTCAACAGGACAATGACCCTAAGCACACAGCTAAGACAACACAGGAGTGGCTTCGGGACAAGTCTCTGAATATCCTTGAGTGGCCCAGCCAGAGCCCGAACTTCAACCCGATCGAACATCTCTGAAGAGACCTGAAAATAGCTGTGCAGTGATGCTCCCCATCCAACCTGACAGAGCTTGAGAGGTTCTGCAGAGAAGAATGGGAGAAACTCCCCATAAAAAGGTGTGCCAAGCGTGTGGCATCATACCCAAGAAGACTCTTTTTTTTATACATTTCCAAAAACCTGATTTTGCATTGTCATTTTGGGGCATTGTGTGTAGATTGAAGTAAATAAAACAACTTTAATCCATTTTACAAAAAGGCTGTAATGTAACAAAATGTGGAAAAAGTCAAGGCGTCTGAATACTTTCCAAATGCACTGCATAATCATTGATTTAACCTCAATCTCTAGGATAAAAAGCACTATTTTACCTACAGTTCTAGTCCATGAGCTTCAGCCCCTCGCATTTGAGTGAGTGAGACGTGGTACAAATAAACTACATGACCAAAAGTATGTGGACACCTGCTCATCAAACATTTCATTCCAAAATCATGGGCATTAATATGATGTTGGACCATTGCTGCAGGACCATTGCTGACTTGCTTCCATTCAGCCATGAGCATTAGTGAGGTCGGGCGCTGATGTTGGGCAATTAGGCCTGGCTCGCAGTTGGCGTTCTAATTCATCCCAAAGGTGTTCGGTGGGGTTGAGGTCAGGGCTCTGTGCAGGCCAGTCAAGTTCTTCCACACTGATCTCAACAAACTATTTAATGTCTTGCTGAAACAGGAAAGGACCTTCCCCAAACTGTTGCCACAAAGTTGGAAGCACAGAATCGTCAAGAATGTAATTTGATGCTATAGCATTAAGATTTCCCTTCACTGGAACTAAGGGGCCTATCCCAAACCATTAAAAACAGCCCCAGACCATTATTCCTCCTTCACCAAACTTTACAGTTGGCACTGCATTCTGGCAGGTAGCGTTCTCCTGGCATCCGCGAAACCCAGATTCATCCAGATTCATCCACCGGACTTCCAGATGGTGAAGTGTGATTCATCACTGCAGAGAACTTGTTTCCACTCCTCCAGAGTCCAATGGTGGCGAGCTTTACACCACTCCAGCCATCCCTTGGCATTGTGCATGGTGATCTTAGGCTTGTGTGCAGGAGTTCTTGTGCTGATGTTGCTTCCAGAGGCAGTTTGGAACTCTGTAGTAAGTGTTGCAGCCGAGGACAGATGGTCTCGTTCTGTGAGCTTGTGTGGCCTACCACTTTGCGGCTGAGCCGTTGTTGCTCCTAGACGTTTCCACGTACAGTTGATCGGGGCAGCTCTAGCAGGGCAGAAATTTGACAAACTGACTCGTTGGAAAGATGGTATCGTATGAAGGTACCATGTTGAAAGTCACTGAGCTCTACTGCCAATGTTTGTCTATGGAGATTGCATGGCTGTGTGCTGAATTTAATACACCTATCAGCAACGGGTGTGGCAGAAATGGCTGAATCCATTCATTTAAAGGGGTGTCCACATACTTTTGTATATATAGTGTATGTCACACTAATATAACTAAAATATACCTCAAAGGTCTATAAGGTGTGTGTATATATTACAATACTCATGTATAAGCATAGCCATGTAAATGCAGGTAACTGACCATCCGTGTGTTCTGTGTTGTAGATGGGAAGAGGAGCTGAACAGACGAGAGCATATGGAGTCCATGGTGGAATCCATGCAGGAGGTGAGTAGACATTAACCATCAATTTACCTTCACCATTACAACAATTCACCACCATTACATCAACTTACCATTTGGTCAATTCACCTTCACTATTAAATGTATTCACTCTAATCTCAACATCCAATTCTACTTTATTCCTAGCTACAGTATAGTGCCTCTCAAGGGGTCATTGTCGTAAAGAAGACATAGAGACAGACATGAAGGTGCTTGAAAATATATATTTCCTGCTGAATTGCTTACCTGTCCCCATCCTTCCTTTCTTATGGTCTTTTTACCCATAATGTCCTTGAGCAGGTGTCTGTCAACTGAATTGGGCCAGAGACAGTTAGCTAGCTAGGGAGATGTCAGAAAAGAAAACCTACAAACAGCCTAGATGGCTCACATAGCAGACCTGAATGTCAGTGTCTCACCACTATTCCCTGTGTCTCTGTAGATGTAACGATGGGGACTAATGCGTTACATCAGTGGATAACATGGCGCCGGAGAACAAGGCTGACGTTTTATGTATTCCTAACCAATTGTGGGTCTTTTTTGTTGTTGTTTCTTTGTGTTTGTAACCTTTTTTACTTGTTTTGTACTTAATGTTGCTGCTACCGTCTCTTGAGACCGAAAATTACTTCTGGGCATCAGAATAGCGATTACTCACAACAGACTGGCAGAATCCTTTTTTTTCCTTTAATGAGTCCGACGAGCCCGATGTGAATGATATACTGCTTTCCCGTGAACAGGCCCAGTTCCCCGTCATTTGAGTGAAGAGAAGGCAGAGAAAAAGGGGCCAGAGGGCGGGCTGCCTTCTGAGAATTCATAGGCGATCGAATAAACCCCTACTTCCTTCCATTCTGTTAGCAAACGTGCAATCTTTGGAAAATAAAATAATGACCTACGCGGAAGATTAAACTACCAACGGGATATTCAAAACTGTAATATCTTATGCTTCAGAGTCGTGGCTGAACAACGACATTATCAAAATACAGCTGGTTGGTTATACGCTGTATCGACAGGACAGAACAACGGCGTCTGGTAAAACAAGGGGTGGCGACTATGTGTTTTTGTAAATAACAGCTGGTTGCACGATATCTAAGGAAGGCTCAAGGTTTTGCTCACCTGAGGCAGAGAATCTCATGACAAGGTCCTAGTAGCCGGGGACTTTAACGCAGTGAAACTTAAATCCGTCTTCCAAATTTCTATCAGCATGTTAAATGTGCAACCAGAGGGGGGAAAAAACTCTGGACCACCTTTACTCCACACACAGAGACGCATACAAAGCTCTCCCTCGCCCTCCATTTGGCAAATCTGACCATAATTCTATCCTCCTGATTCCTGCTTACAAGCAAAAATTAAAGCAGGAAGCACCAGTGACTCGATCAATAAAAAAGTGGTCAGATGAAGCAGATGCTAAGATACAGGACTGTTTTGCTAGCACAGACTGGAATATGTACCTTTAAACAGGTCAACATTCACAAGGCCGCAGGGCTAGCCGGATTTCCAAGACGTGTGAGCATGCTTTGACCAACTGGCAAGTGTCTTCACTGATATTTTCAACCTCTCCCTGTCCGAGTCTGTAATACCAACATGTTTTGAGCAGACCACCATAGTCCCTGTGCCCAAGAAAACTAAGGTAACCTGCCTAAATGACTACTGACCTGTAGCACTCAAGTCTGTAGCCATGAAGTGCTTTGAAAGGCTGGTCATGGCTCACATCAACGCCATTATCCCAGAAACTCTAGACCCACTCCAATTTGCATACCACTCTAACAGATCCACAGATGATGCAATCTCTATTGCACTCCACACTGCCCTTTCCCACCTGGACAAAAGGAACACCTATATGAGAATGTTATTCATTGACTACAACAGTGGTAGGCCTGACACAACAGTGGTAGGCCTGATCACCGACAACGACGAGGAGGTCATAGACCTGGTCGTGTGGTGCCAGGACAACCACCTCTCCCTCAACGTGATCAAGACTAAGGAGATGATTGTGGACTACAGGAAAAAGAAGACCGAGCACGCCCCCATTCCCATCGACAGGGCTGTAGTGGAGCAGGTTGAGAGCTTCAAGTTCCTTGGTGTCCACATCCCCAACAAACTAACATAGTCCAAGCACACCAAGGCAGTCGTGAAGAGGGTACGACAAAACCTACTCCCCCTCAGAAGACTGTAAAAATGTGGCATGGGTCCTCAGATCCTCAAAATGTTCTACAGCTGCACCATCGAGAGCATGGTTGCATCACTACCTGGTATGGCAACTGCTCGGCCTCCAACCGCAAGACACTACAGAGGGTAGTGTGAATGGCCCAGTACATCACTGGGGCCAAGCTTCCTGCCATCCAGAACCTCTGCACCAGGTGGTGTCAAAGGAAGGCCCTAGGAATTGTCAAAGATTACACCCACCCTAGTCATAGACTGTTCCCTCTGCTACCCCCCTGTTACACTGCTGCTACTCTGTTGTCATCTATGCATAGGCACTTTATTAACTCGACCTAGCAGCGGTGTAAAAGGGGGGTAGCAGAGAGAACAGTCTATGACTAGGGTGGCTGGAATCTTTGACAATTCCTAGGGCCTTCCTTTGACATGTTGCCTCAACTAACCGGTGCCCCCTCACATTGACTCTGTACCGGTACCCCCCT
This sequence comes from Oncorhynchus mykiss, assembly GCF_013265735.2. Taxonomy (NCBI): domain Eukaryota; kingdom Metazoa; phylum Chordata; class Actinopteri; order Salmoniformes; family Salmonidae; genus Oncorhynchus; species Oncorhynchus mykiss. Next base: position 66,829,714 of record NC_048581.1, read on the forward strand.
GTGTATAGTCTCACTATTGTTATTTTACTGCTGCTCTTTATTTACTTGTTACTTTTATTTCTTATTCTCACTCATATTTTTTTTTCAACTGCATTGTTGGTTCGAGGCTCGTAAGTAAGCATTTCACTGTAAGGTCTACTACACCTGTTGTATTCGGTGCATGTGACTAATACAATTTGATTTGAGTTTATAGTATCATGGTCCGAGCCAGGCACTATGCTCCCTATGCCACATCAAACACCTCTGCAGGTGCTAGTATAGTAGCAACCCCATCTTTCTGCACAACCATCGAGGACACATCGATCAACGGCAGCATCTGTGTTTGTGTTTGTGTTGGATTATGGCTCAGCAGAATGCTGGAAGTGAAAATAATTCCCTGGGGGGGCTCTTACCTCTCTGAGCTCACACAGGCAGATGTTGTTTAGCATGGAAGTGAAACAGGAAATCTGCTCTCTGATAGTCATTTGATAAAGGATATCAGTTGATTATGTAGTGGGATTAACTCTGTATGTAGTCCCCCTCGGCATCTACAGTAATGTCCTTAATCCATCTTTATCACTTAAAGTTATTCCACTGAATAATGTAAAAATATAGATTGGGGCCATATTCAATATCATGCTGTCTCGAATATGGTAAATAAGAATGTGTGTTAGTTTTTGCTGCATGTGTTTGATTGTATGTGCTTGGGGCATGTGTTTGAATTGTGTAAAAACATTTGAAGTCAGAAGTTTACATACAGTTAGGTTGGAGTCATTAAAACTTTAAAACACTCCACAAATTTCTTGTAAACAAACTATAGTTTTGGCAAGTCGGTTAGGACATCTACATTGTGCATGACAAGTAATTTTTCCAACAATTGTTTACAGGCAGATTATTTCACTGTATCACAATTCCAGTGGGTCAGAAGTTGACATACACTAAGTTGACTGTGCCTTTAAACAGCTTGGAATATTCCAGAAAATGTCACGGCTTTAGAAGTTTCCCATACGCAAATTGACATAATTTGAGTCAATTGGAGGTGTACCTGTGGATGTATTTCAAAGCCTACCTTCAAACTCAGTGCCTCTTCGCTTGACATCATGGGGAAATCAAAAGAAATCAGCCAAGACCCCAGAAAGAAATGTGTAGACCTCCATAAGTCTGGTTCATCCTTGGGAGCAATTTCCAAATGCCTGAAGGTACCACGTTCATCTGTACAAACAATAGTACACACGTATGAACACCATGGGACAACGCAGCTGTCATACCGCTCAGGAAGGAGACACGTTCTGTCTCCTAGAGATGAACGTACTTTGGTGCGAAAAGTGCAAATCAATCCCAGAACAACAGCAAAGGACCTTGTGAAGATGCTGGAGGAAACGGGTACGAGTCCTATATCAACATAAGCTGAAAGGCCGCTCAACAAGGAAGAAGCCACTGCTCCAAAACTGCCATATAATAGTCAGACTACGGTTTGCAACTGCACATGGGGGACAAAGATCGTACTTTTTGGAGAAATGTCCTCTGGTCTGATGAAACAAAAATGGAACTGTTTGGCCATAATGACCATCGTTATGTTTGGAGGAAAAAGGGGGATGCCTGCAAGCCGAAGAACACCATTCCAATCGTGAAGCAAGCGGGTGGCAGCATAATGTGTTACAAAATAAATACATTTATGTGAATATATTGAAGCAACATCTCAAGACATCAGTCAGGAAGTTAAAGCTTGGTCGCAAATGTGTCTTCCAAATGGACAATGACCCCAAGCATAATTCCAAAGTTGTGGCAAAATGGCTTAAGGGCAACAAAGTCAGGGTATTGGAGTGGCCATCACAAAGCCCTGACCTCAATCGTATAGAAGATTTGTGGGCAGAACTGAAAGTGTGTGCGAGCAAGGAGGCCTACAAACCTGAGCTACTCGAAACATTTTACCCAAGTTAAACTATTTAAAGGCAATGTTACCAAATACTAATTGAGTGTATGTAAACTTCTGACCAACTGGGAATGTGATGAAAGAAATAAAAGCTGAACTAAATCATTCTCTGCTAATATTCTGACATTTCACATTCTTAAAATAAAGTGGTGATCCTAACTGACCTAGGATAGGGAATTTTTACTTTTTACTTGGATTAAATGTCATGATTTGTGAAAAACTGAGTTTAAATGTATTTGGCTAAGGTGTATGTAAACTTTTGACTTCAACTGTTTGTGTGTGTGGTGTGTTCAGAGTGCTCAGGAGTCAGAGGAGATCCAGGATGAACTGAAGGAGAAGGTGGACAGGCTGAAGGCTGAGCTGGTGGTCTTTAAGAGTCTTGTGAGCGATGTAAGTATAACATACACACCTTCCCTTCACACTCCACTGCAGCACTGTCACAGACTGACAGATACCACGGTCATATTCCTGTTCAAATGATGCCAATTATATTCTCAACAATACAACAGCATTGGTTGTATTGACAGTAGTATTGTTCTTTATAGGTGATGATAGATGTTGTCAGTCATACTGTAGAGGTCCTTAGGGCTTCATTCATCATACTGAACACTCTCCGAGACTGGGCTCCAGGACAGGCTAGCAGATTCACACCCCTCCTTTTTTGGATTTTTACCCCGCAGTCCAAACATATTCTGCCGCAATTGCAAGAGGGCCTTTCAGACAGGTATTCATTGAATGCTCCGATAACAAGTGTTCATAAACACACAGTAGATAAGCAGGACTGTATTTTTTTCCCATGGAGCTTGCCTCTAGTGTAACGGCTGTAATATGTTGCAGCTGGCCAAGCCTTCGCTTTTGTTTGGTCAGGAATGAATAAACAGAATTAGCAAGGAGTTGTTTGGATTTCCGTTGAAACCATTCTAGCTTGGCTCCCTCTCTTATTTACTTCTGTGTTTAACTGGCCATGTCAGTTAGTGGCATTGTGGGTAATAGCAGCTGCCTCATGACACATATCTGTAGTCAGAGAAGGATATATGCAGTTCATATGAGGTAAAACACAGTGTGACCTGATAGACCTCCAGGGTAGTGAATAAACACTGTGATTTGGGACGTGTCCTTTGAATAGGTGTACTTTGTCGTTGCTCACTATTAAGGGCGGTCGACGTCTGAGTTCCCAATATGTCAGGAGGGATCTGGATATGAAAGTAAGAGATGCCTCTATTCCTGCCTCCCCACTTCCCTTCACCCTAGAATCAAAATACTAGCTTTTCCCTTACTACACTACTGTGAAACAGTGTTGTGAGTATTGTAGACGGTAAAGTATAGAATTGTTTGGTCATAACTAGCATTTTAGAGTAATTGCAAGTTATTGAGTGAAAAAAAGAAGCATGAGATGTAGCAGTGATCAAATTCACCTTGGAGTGTAGGATGTTTCCTTTGGACCTTCACAGAGATGTTGCATGATGTGTTATTGACCCAGACTGACTGGATGTGGGTTTCTGCTGGGTCTGCAATCTTAACCACAGTGTATTCAATTGACTTTAATACTGCTGCAAATGGTCAGTCACACAGATATGAACTCAGCATGTGACTTATGTTATTCATATCAGTCTGATGGCTTTGAAATGCCTTTAGACATTTGTTGAGTACAGTAAGTGGAGGTTTTGGGTGGATGATTCAATGTTTCACAGCCAACAACAGACACCTCTCCTTCCTTTCCAGCAAATGTCTGACCTGGACTCTAAGATCCAAGAGAAAGCCATGCGGGTGGACATGGACATCTGCCGGCGCATCGACATCACCGCCAAACTGTGTGACGTGGCTCAGCAGCGCAACTCAGAGGACATGTCCAAGATGTTCAATGTCAGCCCGGCCAGGTCACTCCCAGAGAGGGTGTGTATCTATCTGTACGTTAGGCCTCAGTCTACAATAGCTAACAGTTTACTGCTGCTACACTCTCTTCTACGTAGGCAGACACACACAGCCACAAACACAATGCTCACTGACCCTTCCACCATACCAAATACACACAGTCGCTGCTCAGTGGTGAACAGGAAGCTTTGACTTTCCATTGCGCCGACATTGCTGGCCAAAGCCAAAATATGAATCCAGCCAGAATCAGACCAGAGGCTTTTTAGGTGGTGTATGGTACTGCCTAAATTATTAATATCAGAATAGACAAATTGCCCCAAATTCTGTCCTGCATTGATGCACTGAGTGAGTAACCTGGTTGGGGGTGTGTGTGTTCCAGGGCGCCATGGCGTGCTGCAGGAAGGAGCGCAGGCCTGTGTCTGATGAGGACAGCTCTGAGATGGATGCAGACCCCAGCACCAGTACCTCAGAGGAGGAGGAGGTCCCTCTTAACATCACTGATGAAATGAAACGAATGCTCAACCAACTGTGAGTCAGCCTTCACACGCACACTCATTACAGCCATCCAGAAAGACGAGCTGGCTTCGTTATGACCCCCTCCACACGTGCGCACACACATCACAGGAGGCTGCTGAGTGGAGAACGGCTCATAGTAATGGCCGGAACGGAGCATATGGAATGGCATCAAACACCTGGAAGCCATGCGACTGATTCTGCTCCAGTCATTACCATGAGCCAGTTCTCCCCAATTAAGGTGCCACCAACCTCCTGTGACACACAACCCAGTGGTGCATTGTATTTATATAATGTTGTCCTTTACTCCCATCTAGTGTTAATGCAGAGTGCGACATTCATTTTGTTTTCAGTAGGGCCACCAAAAGCTAGATGAGAACATTACATTACAGAATGTCTTCATTGTGTAAATGTATGCCTAAAATGTAGTTTTGAATATCAGTGTCAATAATAAAAGTATAATTTGTGTTCCACTAAAACTTGTCACCGTCTCAAGTCTTTCTCAAACACTGTGTGTATTCTGTTTTCCTGCATGTCTTCTCTTCTCTAAGACCTCTTGTGTTGCCTGTTGTTTCTCCTCCTTCCCTCTCTTTTCCTTCCTGTCTCTGTGCCACACAGACATTGTTCAGATGATAATTGTGTTGCCAGGAGGGAGACGTTTGACATTGATGACGACTGTGACAGCCTGACGTGGGAAGAGAATGACGAGACCCTGTTGCTATGGGAGGACTTCACCAACTATAACATACAACCCAGTGCCATCACCGCATCAAACTGCACAGCCACCAGCGCAGCCAACAGCAACACAGAGGAGCCTGTGAGTCGGATTAGACACCACACAGCAAATGTCAAGGATACTTATGTACAGGAAAAATCTAAAACAGTTAAATTACCACTACCTACTGATATACTAATGGTCAAGGGTACAGGAGGGCATTGAGGAGTCGGTTATCTCCCATACTTCCCATCCATTCATATTCGGCAAACACAAATGTTTTCAGTAAAATAACGTTTTTTCATTTTGACTTGGAGGTCAAATTCTGCCCATTGTTATGTTGAGAAATGAAATGCAATATCCAAATGGTGAATGAGAGTGTTTTAGCTAATCCTCTTTGCTTCTTCCCAGGTCTCTCAGGATGGAAGCCTGGGCAGCCTCATAGATGAGACAGAATCACTATTCAAGACCAGAGAGCAGGAGTACCAGGAGACCATTGGCGCGATTGAGGTTAACAGGCTGTGTGTGCCTGCGTGTGTGTCTGAGATTGAGAATGTGACAGAAACAGAGGTACAGTAACAAAAATAGAGGAGAATGAAATCCCCTGAGATGTATCTGCCTGTTAGAGATCTATTGTATCTAACAGAAACACCTGTCAAGTAACAGGACATGGGAGGACAACGACTGCCTTTTGATTTGTTGGTTGTTTTGTCCCTCTTGCTGTTTGGTTTTGATTTGTGACTCCGGTGACCATTCATCTGGCCAGAGTGACTCAGTCCCTGGCAGGGCTGGCACCTGTCCCAGCTCAATGTCACTGATGTCTCTCTCTCTCTCCTCCCTCCCTACCCTCTCTTCTGTCCTCCTTACTCTTTCCCTTTCTATTTCTCTGGCTTCCTTTCTCCTCATCTCCTCTCTATCATCTCTCTCTCCCTCACTCAGATGGAGCTAGCCACAGCGAAGAGTGACATGAACAGACACCTGCATGAGTACATGGAGATGTGTAGCATGAAGCGTGGTCTGGATGTGCAGATGGAGACGTGCAGGAGGATGATCAAAGGGGGCAGGAACTCTCCCTCTGTCAGCTCGGTGGCCAGCAGCGACTCAGGGAATACTGACGAGATCCAGGAAGAACTATTGGACAAGGACGGAGAGGCTGAGGTGCCAATCAGCTGATGGCTGTCCTGCCTGGCACCGCCCCTCACTCCTCCACTCACTGACGTATAGCTGCTCACAGAGCTCCACCCTGCTTGGGGGTTGGCCCGTTTGGCACTGTTGGCTGGGAGTCCTGATGGTCCTAAGGGTCTGTCCCACTCTCCCAACTGGTGCTTATTGTCTCTGTTCTCATAGGGATGGAGGGGGACGGTGTTCCTTTGCTTCACAAGTATTATAAGGCAGAGGTGGCACATACAATATAGTGTCAGCTGTGCTCTCTTCCTCAGTGCTGCCTTGCTGGTTTCTTCAACCTAATCAGAGCTCCACAAGAACATCCAGCAAAACAGTCAACCTTATCAAACCAGTCGTACTGGCTCACTATTAGCATATTCGAAACAGTTGCACTGTCACCATCGTCAATCTGTTGGACTGAGGTGGACAGTCCATTTGGTCAACAGGGAACAACATACACAACAGTATTCACCAGTGAGAATATATGCCTGAGTTCTTTTAATAATCACAAATCAAGAGCAATCACACAATTTTCTACTTGCATGTGCCCCATGGATGTAGATGGATTATTCACATACAGTACATGCACATGCACAATTGGGTATAGAAATGTTCTCACCACAGTCAATACAAGCAAAACAGCCTGACTGGACTCTCCATGGTTACCAGTGTTTACTGGGGAACGGAGCACAGCCCTTTGCTGCATAATGCATTGTTCAAGCTCTATGCAATTTAGCTAGCCTTATTTCAGGATGACCTTCCCTACCCTTCTTTTCCCTTATGATTAGCCTTTTTAAGCTGGGCAGGTGTTTTCTAGTTGTCATTCAGAGTGCTCATGTGTGTTCTCCGAAGTGGAAGGTGCAGAATTGTCTCAAAAAGGGAAATGTTGGAACAGTGACCCCTAGTTGTCTTTGTCAAAGTCATACCCCTTCCCTCCCTACCCATGTTAATTTAATGTCTGTAAACATGGAAAAGATGATCGAAAATAATATGGAACAAGGCGCCAGCAAATATGCTGTTTTTGATTTGTAATGCCTTTTGCTGATCACTATCATACTAAGCTTCAGCCAAATGTTATGTAATTTCCCCTAAAATGTATATGTTATGATTGGTAGAACTAAGTTCTTGATTGTCCCTTGGGCTACTCTTTGGTAAGTCCAAAGGTCTGTTGAGAGTTATTGATCATCTGTTTGTCCTCTCAGAGAGAGGGTATGGAAGATATATTACACAAAACAATCACGGAAACTGGCAACACCATGTACATTGGTTGCTAATACAATTCCTAACTTATACACTGTACAATGCCATATTTAGGTTATATTTTTGCCAATCTGGGTGACTAACCTCAGATGGCGTCTCACAAAAACTCCCCCCCTTCTGTCCAGCCTATCATATTCCGTTGTCCCATTGTCATGTGCCCTGGATTGGGCTTAGAATAGTTTGTACATACATAAGAGACAAAGGAGGTTGGTGGCACCTTAATTGGGGAGAACTGGCTTATTGTAATGACTGGAGCGGAATAGGTGGAATGGGATAATTCATCAAACAGATGATTTCCAGGTGTTTGATGCCATTCAATGAGCCGTTCTCCCCTCAGCAGCCTCCTGTGATAAGAGGGCTGTTGGCATGTGATCGTATACCCTAGATGCCTTTCTGTTCATAACGTGCTATACGTAATTTATTTTGTTGTATTACATTCAGTCTAATGATTTTCATTGAACTAATCAATTAACAAAATTGATGAACGCACAAGGATTGGGAGAGGTTTTCTGCAAGTTATTTTTCAATTGGTTTATGAAATGTTGTTAGTTTGCAGAATGAAGGACAAAAGTGCTATTTGTATGATGAGGGTTTTAATAATTACATTTGTCATTGCATTGTCTCTGTGGGGAAGAGGGGCTATTGCATTTGGTTGTTTCTCTGAATTGTTTTACATTTGAACTAGAGGCACATCATAGTTGCAGTACAATAGTGTTGCAATTCTCAAAATCAATTTCTGTAGCTTTAAATGGGCCTATAGTCCATGAAATTGCATTATACAGATTGAATTGTGAGTGTTGAGGCAGATATGAAATATTCTCTGTATCATATTCCGTTAACATCATAGATGGTCAAAATGGTCAGGACTCTTAACTATTTCATCTGACACAAAAAGACAGGCCCAATCAGTCTAGTGTGTATTATTTCCTAAACCATAGTAAAATATCCAGACACATACACATAACATTCAGGGAGAGGCCTTATTCCCAGCTAACCATCAAAATACATTGTATAAGATTTAAAACCAGCATGACGTAAGCCATGTTTTTGTTCGTCCTTTGTTGCACCATACAGTGTAGGCTGGTAACCATTAGGCCTATGCCCTTATTTCTCATGATGTCTCAGGATGTCATTTCTACAAAGAGAACAAATCAGATAACATACACCACATACACAAAAGTATGTGGACACCCCTTCCAATAAGTAGATTTGGCTATTTCATGCACACCTGTTGCTGACAGGTGTATACAATCGAGCACACAGCCATTCAATCTCCATAGACAAACATTGGCAGTAGAATGGCCTTACTGAAGAGCTCAGTGAATTTCAACATCATCGTCATAGGGTGGCACCTTTCCAACAAGTCAGTTTGTCAAATTTCTGCCCTGCTAGAGCTGCACCGGTCAACTTTAAGTGCTGTTATTGTGAAGTGGAAATGTCTAGGAGCAACAACGGCTCAGTCGCGAAGCGGTAGGCCACACAAGCTCACAGATCGGGACTGCGTGTAAAAATTGTCCTTCCTTGGTTGCAACACTTACTACCAACTTACTACCAAACTGCCTCTGGAAGCAATGTCAGCACAATAACGGTTTGTCGGGAGCTTCATGAAATGGGTTTCCATAGCCGAGCAGCCGCATGGAAGCCTAAGATCACCATGCGCAATGCCAAGCGTCGGCTAGAGTGGTTTAAGCTTGCCGCCATTGGACTCTGGAGCAGTGGAAACGTGTTCTCTGGAGTGATGAATCACGCTTCACTGTCTGGCAGGCCAACCAACAAATCTGAGTTTTGCGGATGCCAGGAGAATGCTACCTACCCCAATGCATAGTGCCAACTGTAAAGTTTGGTGGCGGAGGAATAATAGTCTGGGGTTGTTTTTAATGGTTCGGGATAGGCCCCTTAGTTCCAGTGAAGAGACATCTTAACACTATAGCATAGTGTTCTAGACGATTCTGTGCTTACAACTTTGTGGCAACAATTTGGGGAAGGCCCTTTCCTGTTTCAGCATGACAATGCCCCGTGCACAAAGCGAGGACCTTACAGAAATGGTTTGTCGAGATTGGTGGGGAAGAACTTGACCGGCATGCACAGAGCCCTGACCTCAATCCCATCAAACAACTTTGGGATGCACTGGAACGCCGACTGCGAGCCAGGCCTGATTGCCCAACATCAGTGTCCGGCCACACTAATGCCCTTCTGGCTGAATGGAAGCAAGTCCCCGCAGCAATGTTCCAACATCTAGTGGAAAGCCTTCCCAGAAGTGGAGGCTGTTATAGCAGCAAAGGGGGGACCAACTCCATATTAATGCCCATGATTTTTGGAATGAGATGTTCGACGAGCAGGTGTCCACATACTTTTAGTAATGTAGGGTATTTCCCATTGAACAGATTGTAGACATGTTGATTATGGCAGCCACACGCACCTCTCTGATTCAGACGGGTTGTGTTAAATGCAGAAGACAGATTTCAGTTGAATGCATTCAGTTGTACAACTGACTAGGTATCTCCCTTTCTTTGATAAATGTGTGGTCATTATTATCCAGGGGCAGTCTTCTGAGTACAGTCCAACCTAACTATCAGAACTGGTGCAAAAAAAATCTCACGCCGTGAGTTAGAACACATCTGATGTGTACCTGACACATTTTTCTCTGTCCAGCAAGCAAACACAAATTGTAAATGTTTAATTGAACTAGTATGTAGCCTACCCTTACAGGACTATGATCATCTAGAAAGTCTGGCTCATTGAGCCTAAATGGGAACCTGCAGTGGTTGGGTTTAAATGGTTCATGGGTGTTTTATATGAGTGGGTTTTATTAATGTAGTGCAAGGGTCTAAAGTGTTACATTAGCCATTGCTGATATGTATTTTATATTGCTTTGTCACCATAACATACAGAGCTGGCCTGTAGTGGGTGGTTATAGAGTATTGTAGAGATAGCAGTAGGTCAGAATCCCCAGTCAAAGTAGCCATTGAGGAAAGTACTGTCTTTACTATGACCATTGTCAGTGTATTTTTTTTAGACACATCACATTATGATGATGCTATTTCAAGCCTGCTGTTTCTAACTCACATTTCTGTCCCTGCATCTTATTTCAATGCATACCTCTGTGCATTGTAAAGTACAATGTTATTTTTATGTCATCTATCAGTAAAACTTTGCATTCATGGGGATTTAGGATATACTGTTGTTAAAAAAAAGAATGTACACTGTTTGGTGTTGGCGGGGAAATGAAATAAAATGGGGGATTGCCTTTAGCTTGAGTCTTTGTACTCCTTAGGAGATGTAGCCTATCATGTTTAATTATACATATTACAATGTTTGATGTGCATGTAATTGCACCCACGTCATGCCACGTCATTTTGATGCATGCCAGCAAAGCCACTACACAACACTAAACAATACATTAATTGCACTATAATGGTGACAAATGGTGCCCACAAGCGGTTAGGGCCTACATAAAGCTGTTTCAACAGGAGTGCTTTCTTTTCAGCACCATGGAGTGAATCCTTCAAACTGCTACATTTGGCTAATCAGCAGATCCTTGTCTGGCAGCAAAACAGTTCATTCAGCATCATTTACTGCCTTTTTAAAAAACATAGCTGATATGTCTGACCTGCTTAAACAAATGTGGTTTCTACTGACAATTGAGATGCAATCTGTAATTTTGAGAAAGCTAAAACTTTTGTTCAGCATTTTTTAAATGTAGAGCGACAGAATTCAGAACATATATTGTTTTTCCAGTATTTTCCCTGTATACCAAGTCAGAACTGTAGGATGAATAAAGGGGGCATATAAGCAGTAAATGAAATCTCGTACAATATTCAATGATGATTTCTCTAAAACAGGCTAGTATAGGCTACATGTGCACCATCAAGTCAGAACAGTAGCCTAAGTTATGAGGGGGAAAGGGATGAAATTATTAGGGTGAGGCACATGGGCTACTAACACCTTACTACACAACATACACTTATTTATTTCTTAGCTACAGTATACAGTTGAAGTCGGAAGTTTACATACACTTAGGTTGGAGTCATTAAAACTCATTTTTCAACCACTCCACAAATTTCTTGTTAACAAACTATAGCTTTGGCAAGTTGGTTAGGACATATACTTTGTGCATGACACAAGTAATTTTTCCAAAAATTGTTGACAGACAGATTATTTCACTTATAATTAACTATCACAATTCCAGTAGGTCAGAAGTTCACATACACTAAGTTGACTGTGTCTTTAAACAGCTTGGAAAATTCCAGAAAATTATGTCAAGGCTTTAGAAGATTCTGATAGGCTAATTGACATAATTTGAGTCAATTGGAGGTGTACTTGTGGATGTATTTCAAGGCCTACCTTCAAACTCAGTGCCTCTTTGCTTGACATCATGGGAAAATCAAAAGAAATCAGCCAAGACATCAGGGGAAAAAAATGGTAGACCTCATGTCTGGTTCATCCTTGGGAACAATTTCCAAATGCCTTAAGTTACCACTTTCATCTGTACAAACAATAGTACGCAACTATAAACACCATGGGACCACGCAGCCATCATACCGCTCAGGAAGGAGACGCGTTCGGTCTCCTAGAGATGAACGTACTCCGGTGTGAAAAGTGCAAATCAATCCCAGAACAACAGCAAAGGACCTTGTGAAGATGCTGGAGGAAACGGGTACAAAAGTATCTATATCCACTGTAACAACGAGTCCTATATCGACATAAGCTGAAAGGCCCCACAGCAAGGAAAAAGCCACTGCTCCAAAACCGCCATAAAAAAGCCAGACTACGGTTTGCAAAGATTGTACTTTTTGGAGAAATGTCCTCTGGTCTGATGAAACAAAAACCGAACTGTTTGGCCATAATGACTGTCTGGAGGAAAAAAGGGGGAGGCTTGCAAGCAGAAGAACACCATCCCAACCGTGAAGCACAGGGGTGGTTGCATCATGTTGTGGGGGTACTTTGCTGCAAGAGGGACTGGTGCACTTCACAAAATAGATGTCATCATGAGTAAAGAAATGTATGTGGATATATTGAAGCAACATCTCAAGACATCAGGAAGTTAAAGCTTGGACGCAAATGGGTCTTCCAAATGGACAATGACCCCAAGCATACTTCCGAAGTTGTGGCAAAATGGCTTAAGGAAAACAATCAAGGTATTGGAGTGGCCGTTACAAAGCCCTGACCTCAATCCCATAGAAAATTATTCACCCAATTTATTGTGGGAAGCTTGTGGAAGGCTACCCGAAACGTTTGACCCAAGTTAAACAATTTTAAAAGCAATGCTATCAAATACTAATTGAGTGTGTCAAATTCTGCTGAAATAAATCACTCTCTTCTGACATTTCACATTCTTAAAATAAAGTGGTCCTAACTGACCTAAAACAGGGATTTTTTACTAGGATTAAATGTAAAAAAGTGTATGTAAACTTCTGAATTCAACTGTATTATATGACTAGTTAAGCCCATTTGTACTCCTGAACATATTTAGGTATGCCATAACAGTGGTTGAATAATTATTGACTCAAGATTTTTTGAAAATGTATTTGGCTAAGGTGTATAAACTTTCCGACTTCAACTGTACATACCTCCCTGGCATATTACATAATTAATGCAGCAGCATATAATACATTTTTGGACTCGTTGTGCTGTGCTCACTTGAACAGGAAGGTGGTACAGCGGTCCATCTTGTGGGCACATTTTGTCATGAACCTTTTCATCAAAGTCTGGCATTCTCTGGATTTATCGTGCTTTCAAAACAACAGGGAACCCGGAAAAAAACAAGATTGAAACATGTCGGTGATCTTCAGGTCGGAGCTCTAGAAAGAGGCCCGAGCTCCCGAGTTGGATGACCGTTCAAAACGTATTTTTCCAGTCTGAGTTCCCACTTGTCTTTAACTCACTGAAGTCTGAGATTTCCAAGTTGTTTTTAACACAGCAGAAGTTATGCTGGATTGATAGCATGGCGAATTGTATTCAACCTTTTCTAGCCCATGGTGTTGCCTGTGAATGTTTATCCATTTAAACTAGGAAAAGAGACCCTTATACCCTGACTTGAAGCACACACCCTCCACCGAATAGCAGGGAAAGCACAATATGGATTGCTTTGCAACACTTGCAGTTAGCCACTGCTTCCTTCCAAACCAGTTATTATTGAAATTTCCAAATTGTTGTGTAATGTTTATGTCCAAGTTTTATCTATAATTTCTCTTCATATGACAAGGCTTGAAAATGATTTGCCAGTAGATTGTCAAAGTGATTCAAGATGATGTATATCTAGCTTGCTAGCTAAGATTTTGAAAGTTAGATGTTGACATGATCAGTCCAATGAAAGTTATGGTAGATATCACGTGATATGACGCCATTTTATCTGTGGGCATTTTTTTTTTAGCTAAACAGGTAGGGGAACAGTTGACTACACATCCTCTAACAGTTCCTACATTTGTCACAATTAAAATCAATCAGGTTAAGTGGGAAAATCCGTAATTGTGCAAAAGACGAAGGACATCATAAACTTCATAAAGAGAAACGATGTACACTACACATTTGATCAGTCAGAAATAGAATTTCTCGATTCAGACATGACAGCGCTACTCTGATTGGCTAGGGATGTCTTCTCCTTAGCGCTAAATGGCTATTCACAGACTCGCCCCTCCTTGCCTCCAGTAAGTTTCATTATGGAAATTAAAGGTGTGTTTACAAAACTTGTTTCTTTGAAATATGAACAAGTAGGATTTTAAAACAGCTTCACAGTCTAAATCTTAAGAGTAAATCATTTAAATTATTCTTCTGATGCAACACTATCACATACTGTGACAATTTAGACGCAATGATGGTAATAACGATGGTGGGCTCCCTATCGGATATTGGTACGGCCTGAATCCTCTAAACTCGCGATACAAGTAACCAGTAGGCTACATTCTCAAGATATCAGACAGTTTCGATGTATCTTATCAGTTCTTGATACATTATATCGCTGGCAGTAGTGTGTTATTATTAGATTGCCCTTTCTCTCTACATATTTTCCATTGAAACATGCTGCGTGTGAGATCAGCATTGTGTCATTCTTGGAGGGGGTATGTAATTTCACATGAACATACACGAGACCAACTTACCTTAGCTTTGACTTTTCGTAACCTAATGTCATTTGCATTATTCCGGTAGTTGATAGTCGATTTCTGACTTATGATTGTTGCTTAACCAGAACGTTTTTTTCCACACTACAATTGGCCAATTAGGACAATTACAAATAAACTGCAAATTAAAGGCAATAATGCTGAATGTGTTATGTAATGATTTAAGAAATGTTTTCCTTGCCAGCCACCAGACCCTTTCAACGCGAGCTAAATGAGTTTAAATAAGTTCTTCATTATTTTGTTTCTTCTGGTTAACATTCCAAGGCGCGTGCGTGAAGGTAACAGTTCACAGAAGTGCACATTCATTCAACAAGCAGCATTGTGACATGACTTGAGCTAAAACATGTGGTTAGTTAAAAGCCTGAAGTGGGACTGGTGTTCTGCAAGAAATGGACTCAAGACACCTTGATATGGGCAAGCCAGCTGCATGAATTTCTACTCATGTTTGTTTATGCAGTAACCCCAATTAAAACATTATAGGAATCTTGAGTCTCGTTCGAGGTCTACGGTGGTGAAGATCAATAAACATTTATAAAGGTTGTCTTTTGTACACCAGATCACCCATTGACAGATAATTATCTGTGTAAATATGGGAAGGCTAATACTTTCATTGAGTTCATATGTGTGCATCTGTTTGTCAGGGCAGAGGAATTTAAGTTTAATTTTAAATATTTGAATACCAGCCCCTGTCTCCCCTGTTTGAAACTCTGACCTTCACTGACTGTTTAGTTTGGCGGTGTTGTAACTTTTCCACATAACTTTTAAATTGACACTTCACCCTGACTCACAGAGAGGAGTGTATAAATAAGAAAAAAAGCCTTATTGCAATTGTTTGCTTGCTGCTATAGGGAGTCTCGGCCAGAATAACTGATGTGAAATTACCTCTAGTAAATGACTTATTCCAGCTGACAGTAAAGCCTTATTCAGGTCCAAAGCATTGTGCCTGGTTTATACAATGTGAGGATTTGGACTTGCCTCAAAATAAACTTGAATGGCATTCATTCCTATCCATCAACATATTAAAACAAAGCTGTATAAAGGGTTAAGAGAATGAATGGCCAGTAGGCTACCTCAAGTATAGGGCTATAACACATTGATGAACACATTTTTCAGGATGAGACACATTCCATCCAGAAATCTGATACTATGTGGAAATATCTACTGCATGCATATGTCTGTCTTCACTTGATGTGCATTGGTCCTAGCATGTGTGTCTGCTTGTGTGCAGTTTCAGGACCTTCCCCTGTGCAGCTGTTGAGGTGAAGAATGAGCCCATCCTGGGATTCAACGAGGGCAGTCCAGAGAGGGCCGAGCTGCAGAAGGTACACACACAATCATACATGCACACACTCTCAAGCAACATCCACCTGCACCATTCAGTATATGCCCTTCGTGACCTACAACAAGGTCATCTCTCTAAAAGGTGAGACACAATAATAGTGTGTGTGTGTGATAGGCCCTGGATGACCTGAAGGGGAAGACAGAGGAGATTCCCTGTGTGGTTGGGGATGAACATGTGTGGACCAAAGACATCAGATACCAGCTATCAGTGAGTAGAGTCAACAGCATGTCCCTAATCTGAGCAAACTATTGCTCCATGCTGCCTGCAAATATGGGAGCCTGGAGACTGAAGCGCTCACTTCTCACTCACACTGCTGCTCAGATACACAGCATACTGTCTAATCCAAACCGAAGCATTCAAGGCCTGTCAAGTTAACCCAACGGTATTACAGTCATTTACAGTTTATCAGCTGTGTGTTTTCTTCGGTTTCTGATAAGATCCATTGGCTATCATAAACTAACATGCTACTTTGCTGGAGGCCTGCCTGTTATTTCTACCTTTTGATAAAGACCAGTACCACACTCTTTTTACATTTTATTTCCTGAAGGTATTATAACTGATTGTAATTTTATTTTCAAAGCCCTTCAACCACTCACACAAACTGGCCAAGTTTTGCTATGCTGACAAGGTAAACTAAGACTACAATTCTTCTGTTTTTATGTGTCAGACATTTTCCAAGATTTACATGACATGACTGGATGGTGTTACCTCGGTATGATTGATACAGGACCTGCTCAACCAAGCTATCTTAGCCTCTGTGGCGGCGAGGAGAGAATGGGACCTGAAACCCATCCAGGACCGAGCCCAGGTCCTCTTTAAGGCTGCCGACATCATCAGTGGACCTAAGAGAGCTGAGATTCTGGCCAAGACCATGATAGGCCAGGTACAGTGAACTATTTAGCCTACATGGGGTTTTCATAGTCTTACTGTATATTTGTGGTATTGTTGAATATCACCAAGGGGATCTCCTCTGTTTGAATTGAGTGATATTCATCCCCTCTGCTTTCTATTTCATTATTTTCTAGGGCAAAACTGTGGTGCAGGCAGAGATTGATGCGGCTGCAGAGCTAATAGACTTCTTCCGGTTCAATGCGAAGCACGCTGTTGAACTGGAGAGCCAGCAGCCCCTGGACAGTGATGGTAGCACCAACACCATGCTCTACCGTGGGCTGGAGGTGAGCACTCACTGGTCCTAGCATTATCTGTTCAATTGAATAATAGTCAGTCACAGACAACCTGTATACTTGGGGATATGTTGGGATTGATTTCTGGAACTCTTATATTCCAGGACTTTTTATGTCAACACTTTTATTTCCCCTTTAACTATAGGGTTTTGTAGCTGCTGTCGCCCCATTTAACTTCACTGCAATTGGTGGAAACCTAGCGGGTACACCTGCTCTCATGGTAAGTCCCCTCCTACTAACAACAATACAAACATTTCCTTATAGTTGTTATTTACTTCACATTAAGTTCCTCGTGTGTCTTGTTGGTTATAGTCTGAATTGAACTGGACTTTCTTTGTTTGCCCTGGCTCTGTGTTTGTCAGGGTAATGTAGTTCTGTGGAAGCCTAGCGACACAGCCATGTCAGCTAGCTACGCCGTATACAATGTTCTGCGGGAGTCAGGGTTACCCCCCAACATCATCCAGTTTGTGCCAGCCGACGGACCAGTGTTTGGAGACACCATCACTTCCTCTGAACATCTGGCTGGCATCAACTTTACCGGCAGTGTCCCGTATGTGTCCCTCTGTATACTTTTATGTATATTAACCTGAAACTGTCTGCCACTTTTCATTTAGACCAGTTTCACATAATGTGTGATAACCCCTGTATTTTCTTAACAACCCATTCATCTTTTTCAGTACCTTCAAGCGCCTGTGGAAACAAGTGGCCCAGAACCTGGATATCTACAAGAACTTCCCTCGGGTGGGAGGAGGTGGGTTGGAGCAACACCGCCACACACTAGCTGTACAGCCCGTACACCGCCAGGCACTAGCTGTACAGCCCGTACACCGCCAGGCACTAGCTGTACAGCCCGTACACCGCCAGGCACTAGCTGTACAGCCCCGTACACCGCCAGGCACTAGCCGTACACTGCCAGGCGCTAGCTGTAGACCGCCAGGCGCTAGCTGTACAGCCCATACACCGCAACACACTAGCTGTTTAATTAGCTGTACATTGAACATTACATGGGAATATCATCTTTATTCTTATGCCTATGTTGGGGTGTGAATGTTAAAACACTTCAACAAAATTGGGATCGTTATATGTTTTTTGTTCTTAGCCAATTCATTGATGATAGGCCCTGCTTTACTTAATTTCAGAGACATTGCAAGCCTTGATATTGCGATACAACATTCCATTGTGAGATACAGCTTTTGATTGCCAATAGTTAGGCCAAGTGCACGATTCTGACTCCGTTTGCCTGGTAGTCGAGCTGCCTATACTGTGCCTGTCCTCTTTCTCTTCACCCCTCGCTAGCTCGCTATGAAAGATGCAAGTGTTTGTGTTCTCGGAACTACGGCAACTAATCACTCTCCTCCGTTCCAAAAATTCTGAACCTTAGGAGGCGAAGGTCAAGTCACGTGTTGTCCGAAACATGACTTGCCAAGCCGCACTTAACACCAGCTCGCTTAACCCAGAAGCCAGCTGCACCAATGTGTTGGAGGAAACACTGTTCAACTGACAACCAAAGTCAACCTGCAGGTGCCCGGCCTGCCACAAGGAGTCACTAGAGCGCGATGAGCAAAGTAAAGCCCCCCCCGGCCAATAGTGCGCCGCCCTATGGGACTCCCGGTCATGGCCGTTTGTGACACAAACTAGGATCGAACACCAGGCTGTAGTGACGCCGCAACACTGCGATGCAGTGCCTTAGACCACTGCGATGCAGTGCCTTAGACCACTGCGATGCAGTGCCTTAGACCACTGCGATGCAGTGCCTTAGACCTCTGCGCCACTCGGGAAGGCCTATAATTATGGTTTTATTAGCTGTTTAAATTGTCAATTTTTCACATCCCTAACCTATATCACTCTTTACACATTGCTTCACTGACGTTCTCATCTGTCATGTCTTTCAGAATGTGGCGGTAAGAACTTCCACTTTGTGCATAAGTCTGCGGATGTGCGGAGTGTGGTGACTGGGACCATCCGCTCTGCGTTTGAGTACGGAGGGCAGAAGTGCTCAGCCTGCTCCAGGATGTATGTACCAGACTCCCTGTGGCCCCAGATCAAACAGGGGCTCCTGGACATCCACAAGCAGCTCAAAGTTGGAGACGTGAGTGTGCAACTGACCTTAGCTCTGAGGACTGTCAGATTCATCAGTGACTGGCACTAGGGTTATTTTGGTGGGAATAGATACAGCCAGTTGAGTTGTTCTGCTGTAGCAGTTCTTTAAAACCGTTGAAGTTTGTACTGTAAGTGTTCATTCGATGTCAGGTTGTTGTTAAGTGTCTTTCTGTCTCCCCTGTCTAGCCTGTGGAGGACTGGAGTACATTCTTCTCTGCTGTGATTGATGACAAGGTACAGTACTGTGACATTTTCACCACACTGGATGCTTGACTAGAACCAGCTTTATTACTTCTGAACAAGATTAATGTTTATATTTTCAAAATTATTTATTCTTCTTTTAGTCCTTTGCTCGGATTAAGAAGTGGTTGGACCATGCCAAGTCATCCCCTAAGTTGAACATAATTGCTGGAGGCCACTGTGATGACAAGAAGGGTTACTTTGTGGAGCCGACCATCATTGAGAGCACAGACCCACAGGAAGCCATCATGGCCGAGGTAAGACTTGATATTGTAGATCACTTCATTCCCCATCACTGTTAGCCTATGGAACTTCATAATGTGACTGTTATGGACCCGATTAGACAACCTACTGTGATACTATACTTGTTGTGTGTAGGGGCCCTATGCTTGCCTAATTGTTCTGTAACCTGACTAGACAGGTGCATTACTGTGAAAGTATGAATGTGCGGGTTGGGTGTGGTTGTGCCTGGGAACAGAGTGTTTGCTTACTGGGGATCTGGGTGGACAGTTCCAGCGTGACTGGTCGGGCCAGCACAAGGGGGTCGTTGATGTAAGGTTGGTGATTTAAAAACTCCAAAAGGGCATGTCAAACGGAAGATCCAAAAGCTCTGTTGGTCGGTAGATAACCCTCGTTTAGCTGATTAGCTTGGTAATCCCCCCACCTGTGCACACACCACAGACTTCTTACGCATACCGGAGCTTTGTTGAATGTCCCAGAGTGCCACTTTCCCCAAGGGGTGGGATGTGTAACTGTGGCCTGACTGTGTGCTGACTGACTGGCCTACCACACATACCTACTACATAACATTTCCAGTTGAAAGATCTCAGAATAAACATCTGAGAACCATGTGTTCTCACTTCTTTGAACCAACCTGCCAGAGTTATACCAGACAAACATACCGAACATGTCAGAATTACTTGACAGACTCAGTTGGGTTTGAATTGCTGAAAATGACTGACTTGTTCAATTATCCTTGTCTAATAGATATTGCTGTCTTATGGAGAAAAGGAGCAGGATTATTTTATCAATTTTAACTGAGGCCAGCAGTCAGGCTGAGGGCTAAGTGCTTGGATTAATTTATATACATGTACAATGCCTTCAGAAGGTATTCATACCCCTTGACCTTTTCCACATTTTGTTGGTACAGCCTGAATTCAAAATTGATTAAATCGTTTTTTTCTCTCACCCATCTAGACACAATACCCCATAATGAAAAAGTGATTATTTTAAAAGAATGTTGCCAATTGATTGAAAATGAAATACAGGACTATCTAATTGACAGAAGTATTTGCACACCTAAATCAATACTTTGTAGAAGCAACTTTGACAGTGATTACAGCTGTGAGTCTTTCTGGGTAAGTCTCTAAGAGCTTTCCACACCTGGATTGTGCAACATTTGCCCATTAATTAATAACGTCACCATGCTCAAAGGGATATTCAATCATTTTTACCTATCTACCAATAGGTGCCCTTCTTTGCGAGGCATAAGAACAACCTCCATGGTCTTTGTGGTTGAATCGGTTTGAAATTCACTGCTCGACTGAGGAACCTTACAATTATCTGTATGTGTGGGGTGCAGAGATGAGGTAGTCATTCAAAAAAATAATTAAAACTCATTTTTCAACCACTCCACAAATTTCTTGTTAATAAACTATAGTTTCTGCAAGTTGGTTAGGACATCTACTTTGTGCAGGACACAAGTCATTTTTTCCAACAATTGTTTAGACAGATTATTTCACTTATAATTCAATGTATCACAATTCCAGTGGGTCAGAAGTTTACATACACTAAGTTGACTGTGCCTTTAAACAGCTTGGAAAATTCCAGGAAATTATGTCATAGGCTAATTGACATAATTTAAGTCAATTGGATGCATTTCAATGCTTACCTTCAAACTTAGTGCCTCTTTGCTTGACATCACGGGAGAATCAAAAGAATTCAGCCAAGGCCTCAGGAAAAAAAATGGTATACCTCCACATGTCTGGTTCATCCTTGGGAGCAATTTCCAAATGCCTGACGTTACCGCGCTCATCTGTACAAACAATAGTACGCAAGTATAAACACCATGGGACCAAGCAGCCTTCATACCGCTCAGGAAGGAGACGCGTTCCGTCTTCTAGAGGTGAAGTACTTTGGTGAGAAAAGTGCAAATCAATCCCAGAACAACAGCAAAGGACATTGTGACGATGCTGGAGGAAACGGATACTAAAGTATCTATATCCACAGTAAAACGAGTCCTATATCAACATAACCTAAAAGGCCACACAGCAAGGCAGAAGCCACTGCTCCAAAAACGCCATAAAAAAGCCAGACTATGGTTTACAATTGCACATGGGGACAAAGATCGTACTTTTTGGAGAAATATCCTCTGGTCAAAAATAGAACTGTACCATAATGCCCATTGTTATGTTTGGAGGAAAAAGGGGAGGCTTGCAAGCAGAAGAACACCATCTCAACTGTGAAGCGTGGGGGTGGTTGCATCATGTTGTGGGGGTGCTTTGCTGCAGGAGGGACTGGTGCACTTCACAAAATATGAGGAAAGAAATGTATGTGGATATATTGAAGCAACATCTCAAGAAATCAGTCAGGAACTTAAAGCTTGGTCGCAAATGGGTATTCCAAATGGACAGTGACCCCAAGCATACTTCCAAAGTTGTGGCAAAATGGCCATCACAAAGCCCTGACCTCAATCCTATAGAAAATTTGTGGGCAGAACTGAAAAAGTGAGTGCGAGCAAGGAGGCCTACATACCTGACTCAGTTACCAGCTCTGGGGGCCGAAATTCACCCAACTTATTGTGGGAAGCTTGTGGAAGGCTACTCGAAACATTTTACCCAAGTTAAACAATTAAAAGGCAATGTTACCAAATACTAATTGAGTGTATGTAAACTTCTGACCCACTGGGAATATGATGAAAGAAATAAAAGCTGAAATAAATCATTCTCTCTACTGAGTTTTTAAATGTATTTGGCTAAAGTGTAATGTAAACTTCTGAATTCAGCTGTATAATGTGACTAGTTAAGCACATTTTTACTCCTGAACATAGTTAGGTATGCCATAAGAGGTTGAATAATTATTGACTCAAGAAATTTCAGCTTTTCGTTTTTAATTAAGGTAATTCATAATTAAGGTAGGTCAATTAATATAGGAATGTATAACTAACTTTCTTATAACTCTGTTCTTGATGAACGTCCTGTAGGAAATCTTTGGCCCAGTTCTGTCTGTCTATGTTTACCCTGAGAACAACTACAAGGAGGTTCTAAACCTTATAGACAACACATCACCATACGCCCTGACAGGAGCGGTCTTCGCTCTTGACAAGTAAGTTAGAACACTCCATCTGTTTTTTTATGGTGTGGCATCATTTTACTGTGAAAGGGTTGCTTGCTCCATGAAGACTGAACGTAATATAGTTATCCCTGTAACTTTTCAGATAATTTATTGTGGATGCCAACCACGCCTACTATGATCTGCTCATTGTTAATAGATTTGACTTTACACAGAAATTGACACTTGTCAAGAAAACGTCCTAATCCTTTAATCATATTTGTTCCAGGAATGTTGTAGATGAGGCAGCTAAGGCCTTGAGGAACGCTGCAGGAAATTACTACGTGAATGACAAGTCCACCGGCTCGATTGTCGCCCAGCAGCCATTTGGTGGCGCCAGAGCTTCAGGTAAAATGACCCACACACCACTCCAAAGCTTTGATATTCATTTGACTGTCAACAGTTCTATGAAGCAGGACTTTTCATGACTCCTGATGAGCTCTCTGTGTCTGACATAATGCCTTCTGCCGACATCATTTTTATTAATACGAAATAGGATGAATATAAGCACTTATAACAGCTAAAACGTGAACATTCTTGTCTGCATAGGTACCAATGACAAACCTGGTGGTCCTCACTACGTCCTGCGATGGACATCCCCACAGGTGGTCAAGGCCACCCACGTCCCGCTCAGAGAATGGAAGTACCCATACATGGGTTAAAAAGACAGTACTGTACCCCCTCCCTAACCATTTGGCCCTCATCCAATCCTAGCTTTGTAGAGGAATCTGTCTGATTTTTGTCCTATCCCTTTCTCCAGTCAAGACTGACAATGAAATGAAGAGGGGAAACCCTCTCCTTACTCGTCCAAGTTTTAGTCCTTTTTAGCCCATACAAGCCTGCACTGAAGCTAGACACAAGTACAAATGTAATTTTTAGCTCAGGGTTTCCCCAACCTGGTCCTTGGGACCCCAAGGGCTGCACGTTTTTGTCCTAGCACTACACCGTTGATTCAAATAATCAACTAATCAAGCTTTGATTATTTGAAATCAACTGTGTAGTGTTACGGCAAAAACCAAAACATGCACCCCTTGAGGTCCCGAGGACCGAGTTGGAGAAATGCTCTATTAGCTGTTCTAAATTAAAAGGGGGAGCAAAGGCGCCCCTCTCTGGCACTTCATGAGATCAGCAGGAGCTGAGCCAGATCAGATGGCCTGCTAGCTGTACAGAAGAATGGCACTATGAAACGTCCCATGGATCCACAGACAGTACCAGTCAAAAGTTTGGACACACCTACTCATTCAAGGGTTTTTATTCATTTTTTAAAACTATTTTCTACATTGTAGAATAATAGTGAAGACTTCAACACTATGAAATAACACACATGGAATCATGTAGTAAGCAAAAAAATGTTTAACAAAGTAAAATATATTTTAAGTCATTCAAAATAGCCACCCTTTGGCTTGATGACCGCTTTACACACTCTTGGCATTCTCTCAACCAGCTTCATGAGGAATGATTTTTCAACAGTCTTGAAGGAGTTCAAACATGTGCTGAGCACTTGTTGGCTGCTCTTCCTTCACTCTGCGGTCCAACTCATCCCAAACCATCTCAATTGGGTTGAGGTTGGGTGATTGTGGCGCCTAGTCATCTGATGCAGCACCATCACTCTCCTTCTTGGTCAAATAGCCCTTACACAGCCTGGAGGTGTGTTTTGAGTCATTGTCCTGTTAAAAAACAAATGATAGTTCCACTAATCGCAAACCAGATAGCATGGCGTATCACTGCAGAATGCTGTGGTAGCCACGCTGATTAAGTGTGCCTTGAATTCTAAATAAATCACTGAGCAAAGCACTATCACACCACCTCCATGCTTCACGGTGGGAACCACACACGAGGAGATCATCCGTTCACCTACTCTGCGTCTCACAAAGACAAGGTGGGTAGAACCAAAAATCTCAAATTTGGACTCATCAGACCAGAGGACAGATATCCACCGTTCTAATGTCCATTGCTTGGGTTTCTTGGCCCACGCAAGTCTCTTCTTCTTATTGGTGTCCCTTAGTAGTGGTTTCTTAGCAGCAATTCGGCCATGAAGGCCTGATGTTGAAATATGCCTGTTACTTGAACTCTGTGAAGCATTTATTTGGGCTGCAATTTCTGAGGCTGTTAACTCTAATGAACTTATCCTCTGCAGCAGAAGTAACTCTGGGTCTTCCTTTCCTGTGGCAGTCCTCATGAGAGCCTGTTTCATCATATCGCTTGGTGGTTATTGTGACTGTACTTTATTGAAAGTTATTGAAATTTTCCAGATTGACTGACCTTGAAGTAAAAATGGACTGTTGTTTCTCTTTGGTTATTTGAGCTGTTCTTGCCATAATATGGACTTGGTCTTGTACCAAATAGGGCTATCTTCTGTGTACCACCCCTACCTTGTCACAACACAACTGATTGGCTCAAACGCATTAAGAAGGAAAGAAATTCCACAAATGAACTTTTAACGCACACCTGTTAATTGGAATGCATTCCAGGTGAAAAATATATTTTGATTTGTTTTACACTTTTGGTTTCTACATGATTCCATATGTGTTATTTCATAGTAATGATGTCTTCTGTTATTCTACAATGTAGAAAAGTGATGATAAAGAAAAAGCCTTGAATGAGTACTTGTGTCCAAACTTTTGACTGGTACTGTAGTTAAACTTTTTGGTCTACCATAGATTCTACAGAGATTTACTATTAGTTCTAATTAATCAGTCTTCTGTTTTTAATTAAATGACTGCTGTATCTGAGCCTCCGTTTCTGACCATCTCAGTACTGACTGGTCCTGAGGCTGTTAAGTTTTCCACATGTCCTGCTGTATTTGTATTATACAAAACTAACTATATATTATAAGTATTAGCTGACCATCTGCCATGACAAAAACAATAACCCAACGTTTCAATAATATTTCATGACTGCTACGGTACAAGTATCAAAACCCAATGTTTATCATTTTAGGTTTTCTGTTCCCTATGATTGTAAAAAAGAGGATGGCTTTTACCAAAAAAAGTCCTTACTAACCATCCTTCTTAACCTATATTCAGTAAACATGGTTGTGTGTATCGAAACTGCAATAATGTGGTTTTCCTCACTGTGTTTTGGTTTGCTGTGTTATCACACTGTAATACTCAACCCCCTGCCTGACTGTCTCTGATAGGAAGGTGATGCACTTGTTACACTTGAGCTATGGCTTGGCCTACAGTATCTGGCTATGAGGGTGCCATTGCCTTTTTACTTAAACCCTGCTTTGCCATCTAATCAGGTTTATTTCAGTAACAGCACACTAACTGTTGATTTCAAATTTTACTGAGTGTTTGTCCATTTAAAAAAAAAAAATATATGCTTCAACTGCATATGATTGCTCAGTCTAAATCTCAATTTCATGTCATCTTGCTTTTAAAACAAAAGTTGAGGATATATTTTCATAAATGTGTTTTCTGTTAAATGTTAATATAAATTATTTGTCGTCTAATGTGCCTGTATTGGCAATATTAGGGATTTACCTTAATTGAATTAGCATTATTATACATTTTCATAATTTCAGAAATGATATTAAACTTGTTTTTAATGTCTTTTTGTTTCTGAATGTGGCTTGCTTGACCATTTCTTGTTGTTAATGAGACTGACACATTTTTAAGTTGGTGTTCCTTCAGTTTCTTTAACCAATTTGACGAGTTGAAATGAATGTGACCAGTGGGAAATGGGCACACTGTTCCACACTGAGGTGTCAAAGTACAAATCTGAGGTTTTTACTGCCTGTTGTTGGAGTGTGTCCCAGCACACTACCTTGTCACACCCACTGTGGTGTCTTTAGTGTCACACTCCTGTCATATCAAAGTCAGATGTGAGGAGACCTCATTACTGGTCCTCTGGCATACACTCCCATTGTTCAAAGTGTTAGAGACACACTTCTACACACAAGGCCAAGCGTCAGTGCTATAAGTGTAGACATGGGAACTGCCTGCCTGCCACACCAAAACATTAAGGACACCTGCTCTTTTCATGACATAGACTAACCATAGACCAACCCTTCAATCAGTGTAGATGAAGGGAGGTAGACAGGTTAAAGATTGATCTTTAAGCCTTGACAAATGGATTGTGTACTGTATGTGTGCCAATCAGAATGGGAATGGGAAAAACAACATATTGAAGTACCTTTGAACCGGGTATGATGGTAGGTGCCAAGCGCACCGGTTTAGGTCAAGAACTGCAACACTGCTGGGTTTTTCATGCTCAACAGTTTCACATGTCTATCAAGAATGGTCCACCAACCAAAAGACATCCAGCCAACTTGACACAACAGTGGGAAGCATTGGAGTCAACATGGGCCAGTATCCCTGTGGAATGCTTTCAACACCTTGTAGAGTCCATTCGTGCCCTAACGAATTGGGTCTTTTCTGAGGGCAAAGGGGGAGGGGTGCAACTCAATATTAGTAAGGTGTTCCTAATGTTTTGTACATTCAGTGTATAGGCCTACAGAACCTGCTCTCTTTTTATACTCAACTTTCTCATCACAACTTATTCCACTGTTTATGAATTCTAATGAGATCAGACAACCAGAGCCATTGTGCAGGTGTAGGCAGTGGTGCTGATTACCTAGAGGGAAATAGAAAGAAACGGATCGTATCCATCATCTAAACAAACCAAATGTTTTAAGCTCTTCACAAAGCACATTTGCAACTCATTAGTTGAACATTTCCAAACCATCTGTACTGGACTACAAATGAAGTGTTGACCTACTATTCATATTGAAAGAAGTCTGAAGTATAATCATGTCAAAATTATTCAGGACAAATCCTGGGTACTTTATGGTGTCATTACAAAATTACGCCAAGTATTCCAGGGGCTGATCTAATTTGTGATACATACTGAAGTGGAAGGCATTGTTATGCAGATTTATGGAATAACATTATGTCTGTTATGCAGCACAATTGGGAGAGCTCAATGTGTGATGCTTCAAATAAATCCCCATCACCCTTTGAATTATATGATGTCCATTCTTCCCTTCAATGATCAGTAGGCCTATTAATATTCACTGGTCATATCCAACTGTTTATGGTATTGTTGTACATTTCAGGTTTATGCCATATTCACATGGAGATTTTTATCAGATTCCTTTTTTTACCTTATGGCCTCATACCAGCAATAAAATGCCATTCGTGGGATTGAGAATGTTGGAGCGAAATTCGACACACACTTCTAATTGACAGTTCTGAATGGTGCGACTGTGGGAAAGAAGCTCAGGTTGCAGGTTAGGTAGGGCTTTCCGGAGGCGGCTGTGGGAAAGAAGCTCAGGTTGCAGGTTAGGTAGGGCTTTCCGGAGGCGGCTGTGGGAAAGAAGCTCAGGTTGCAGGTTAGGTAGGGCTTTCCGGAGGCGGCTGTGGGAAAGAAGCTCAGGTTGCAGGTTTAGATAGGGCTTTCCGGAGGCGGCTGTGCTAGCTTTTGTGTTCTAAACAGCAGCTGTACCATTCAATTTGAAAATGTTTACTCAACAAACTCGAGTCATTAATGCCTTCATTCTCCCGCCCAAAAGCAACCTTCTGTCGCTTCTGGAGTGACAACACATTTAGAGGTTCTTCTGGTCGGGTTATATTAGAAAAATAGACCACTGCAAACAAAAACCACGAAATTACCGGGGAGTAATTAATGCCCTCAGCTCTTAAAAAGAATGAGCTTTACACAATATAAGATTAGGATTTTCAGTAGAAAATGCGGAGACCACCTATAGATTTGCATGGCTTCATTTACCCAATTCATTATCTAAAGTATTACTAGGTCTAAATAATTGTGTAGGCCTATTGGTAGATCATTTTGTAATAATGTAACATTGTCTTTTCATTCCATGACGTCAAATCACATACCTGGCCCTCAGGTGTCACTTTATTGTATGTGCTCTGCTGAGTTGTAGCCTAAGTGTTGTGTCTACAAAGCATGGTTAGACTATACAATAGTTAGAGATTCATACATAAATTGTCATTTCATTTATTTATTGGGAATATTGCCACATCAATGTGATAGACAATGTTCCAATCACAGTTTGTTTCAGGACAAATTACAATTCAGCAACATAGGGCTGAGGTATTTTCCCAGAAATAGATACACCAATATATTATAATAATATATTTTACAATATGTAAAAACATTTTACTTCGCAATTGTAAAGTTAATAATACATGCACAATAGAGGATATTCTACACAGAAGAATAACAATAATTGTATATTTTACGAACAAAAGATAAAATTGTATAGGGAAGAATAATTTCCAACAAGAAGAGAGCATACAGGGAGGGTCGTGCTAGACCAAAATATTATCTGGTTTTGACATCGAAAGTTTAATTACTGAAAGTCTCCAGATAGGCTATGAGCATCACCAGGGTCTCCACATGGGCCCTCTTCCACCTGGGGTGACACGTTTCGGAGTGCTGCTGTTGTGAGGGACCGTTGCGCGGTTTGGACTCAGCACGACTCTATCACCGAGTTTCTGAGCGCGATGGAAGTGATTAAGAAGCTTCTGTTGTGAGCCAGTCGGCTGGTTTTTCGCTGAGAGGAAGCGCAGCGTCTCCTCCAGGCAGCGGGTGAATCCCTCCGCGTAGCTTTGGACAGGTGACGCTACGTTGAATGAAGCAGCAGGGCGCATGCTGTTGTCTTTCAGGTAAACCACAGCTGTCTCGAGAATGTCAGCCTTTTCCAGTTTCGAGTTGGGTTGGTGTGCTTTAAGTTCGGTTTTGAGGAGTGTCTTGAGCTGTTCGATGCTGCTGTTAATGCGGTCTCGGCGCATCTTTTCCACCACTGGTTTTCTAAGCTGGAGAAAATAAAGGATCTGATTAGTTTAATTGTATTTTTAAAATCATGTTAAAATTCAAACATAACGTATTAAATTGATGAAGATAGAGGTAGCCTATTTGTACTTACTTTGATTTTATCTTTCGTGGTCATCACCATGTCGCAAATATTGACAGGAGCCATTGCTGTCGGTCAGTTGTTTGTTCTTGGTAGATAGTCGTCGGATGTTAGAACTGTGGTTTGTCCATCTCGACAGGGCTTCTGTATTTATACACTCATCACACTGTAAACCCGTGTGGGTCTCAGTTTGACAGGAGTTTCACACACTTGCTGGCCAATCAGGAACGCAGACAGTACAATGAAGAGGCTTCAATTACTTCATGCTAAATTGACTGTCTATTGCCTCAGGACAATGAGCGTGTCCCAAGGGAACAGGTGGAGCGTGCAATAAAAGAGTGCTGTGAAGTAGTTGACTCTGTTGCTTGCAACTGCATTCCAAGATGCTGCATCATTCTCATGAAAGACTCAGACCAAAAGGCGGGAAAACAAGTCCTGAATAAGTGAATGGTCACCCAGAAGATTATTCAGTATCAAGGGACCTTACTGCTTTTTCGCGCATTTTTTTTGATAAATCAGTTATTTTGATGAATTCATTCAACCTTACAACATATTTCAAATGCGCATATTATTAGGATTCTAATAGCAACTCTTATAAGGCCTACTATTGTATTACAATAAAAATATTTACAACAGTATTATAATAAATATAGGCTTATAATTATGTTATTCTAAAACTATTATTATTATTATTGTTCTTCATCTTATTGTTGTTGTTGTTATATTGCTATATTGTATTTACTTCTCCACCATGGCCTTTTTTTTGCCTTTACCTCCCTTATCTCACCTCATTTGCTCAGATCGTATATAGACTCATTTTTCTACTGTATTATTGACTGTATGTTTGTTTTATTCCATGTGTAACTCTGTGTTGTTGTATGTGTCGAACTGCTTTGCTTTATCTTGGCCAGGTCGCAATTGTAAATGAGAACTTGTTCTCAACTTGCCTACCTGGTTAAATAAAGGTGAAATAAAATTAAAATAAATTGTTATTATTTTTACTATTATTATATGTCTGTTGTCACTGTAAGGATATTTTTTTCGATATAGGATATACAGAAACAGTCTGATAGCTTATGTGAACCTTTGTAAACTACTATTTTCTCTTAGTTCATTTTTTTTTTAGCAATCGGTCAACAATGTATCAACATAATATTTTTCCATATGGCCCCTTGGGAATTAGATGCCTCATTGAGGACCGTGAGTAATGCGGTATTGAGAAAGGCACACTTCCATTGTTGCTCTGTTGAAAGTGTGCTGTGGGAAAGTTGGAACAACACAGTCTACAGGATTAGTTTTTGAAGAGAGGAGCAGCTGGCTTCTGTGCGCGGGAAACCTCTGTCAGCTCGGGTGAATTTAACAAGACCTGTTTCCCCCAAATGATTTATAAATCCACTAGAATACTATTTGGGTGCACTGCGTTGAAGCCACCGTGCCGCCATCTTGGCACTCCCCCACCATTGTAAAAACATATTTGGGAAGTTATAGAAATGCATTTATTAATGTCTACATTAATTTTTGTCACATTTATTATGTTACAGACAACTTCATGTATACTTTTAAATTATATTATGTCATCTGTCTGTCTGTCTGTCTGTCTGTCTGTCTGTCTGTCTGTCTGTCTGTCTCTGTCTGTCTATAAACATTTTCCTTAAAGTATAATTACTTGTGTTACTGTCCCCACAACAACAAAACATATTTTAATACATTTAATTTTGCCCCTGAAACATTTAGTTGAAACACTGTAAAATTCCATTAATTTCTATGGAGGACTGCCCCTACTGGAATGTCAATATGGCCGACAGGTGGCTTCAAAGCCTCTCAATGGCCAATACATAGCATGGCAATCCAGGGTTTATATGCATTTATATGCATCTTTTTCATCTAAGGCACTGCATCGTAGTGCATCTGGTTCGATCCCGGGCTGTATCACAACCGGCCATGATCGGGAGTCCCATAGGGCGGCGCACAATTGGCCCAGCATCATCCAGGTTAGGGCAAGGTTTGGCCTGGGTATGCTGTCATTGTAAATAAGAATTTGTTCTTAACTGACTTGCCTAGTTAAATAAAGATAAAATAAATAAATACAAAATTATGTAGACACACCTTCAAATTAGTGGATTTGGCTATTTCAGCCACATCCATTGCAGATAAGTGTATAAAATCGAGCACACTCCATAGACAAACACTGGATGGCCTTACTGAAGAGCTCAGTGACATTCAACGTGGCACCTTCATACAGTAGGATGCCACCTTTCCAACAAGTGCTGTTATTGTGAAGTGGAAACTTCTAGGAACAATAATGGCTTAGTCGCAAAGTGGTAGGCCACACAAGCTCACAGAATAGGACAGTTCCAAACTGGCTCTGGAGGCAACGTCAGCACAAGAACTGTAGTGTACAGCCTTTGCTGACGTAAGGGCATTCATACTTCTTTCTCAGAGCTGTTGAGCAGAGCTGTTGTGAAGGAAGTTGTCAAGGAAGTGAATTTATGTTTATACAGGACCTCCCGCCCCCACCTACCATCAACCAATTAATGTCTAAGCCGAGCTATATCAATCAAATGTATTTATAAAGCCCTTTTATCATCAGCCGATATCACAAAGTGCTATACAGAAACCCAGCCTAAAACCTCAAACAGCAAGCACTGTTACAAAATTTAGGAGGCGTACGGCTATGCAGTACAGAGCTCAATTTGGCCTCTGCATGGATCCAGAACCTCCACAGTTGCGTCACACCATCCAATGTCTGATCACATTTTCAGATCAAACATAAAAGATGCTGCATGGTCAATCTGATGTCTGAATTAGCCGTACAGCGTTTACGGGGATATGGCCTCTGCAGAAGTCAGGGCATTCATACTTCTTGCACTTCGAGGAGCAGCACAGAGCTGTTGAGCAGAGTTGCTGTGAAGGAAGTTGTCAAGGAAGTGAGTTTGTGTTTATACAGGACCCCTTGCCCTCACCTACCATCAACCAATCATGTAAATGTGGAGCTATTTTTACAAAATTTGGGTGGCGCACAGCGATGCAGTACGGAGGTCATTTTGGCTTCTGTATGCCTCCGGAGGCTCCGCCATTTTTGGATCAAGCATAAATTCGCTTTAAAGTGGCTCTTAGGGCATCAGTCCGGTTGGGCAACAACTGTGGAATGTTAGAATTTCAATGCAATTTTCATTGGTATTGTTAACGTCCACAAAATTCCCCAGATAATAAAGACTTGTTTATTTTCAATGGGAAAAGTGTGCAGCAACAATTGCTGGCAACATTGCTCAGCAACATTGCCTAAAAAATTGCCAATGTATCATGGCCTTAAGTGTGTGTGTATGCCTATACTGTATAATATAATGTAGCTAGAAAACAACATGCTGAATCAATAGCCTGTCTACTTCAAAAATAGTTGGGTGCCGCTGAATCCTCTTAGATCTTCTATAAAAATGAAATGGACAGCCCTCCAGCCATGTTTTTTATTCACCCTGTTTCTGTGTATTTTTCTATCTTCAGGATTACTGGAGATTGTGAGATTGTCTTAACCAGCCTTGTGTCTCCCAGATGTAGCCCTCTTTCTCTCCCGCCGAACTGGGCCATGTAAAAGAGCATAATGCATTCCTGGCTGTTTTGCTGAACCAGGCTTTGACTCTGGGTGCCCCTACGAGGGCACAGCTCTCTCACAAAGAGAGGGGCAGGTGCTTGGCGTCACGCGCCTCATCAAGTAGGGGGGTATCCTTGTGACTTGAACCACACAGGGAACCTGGGAAATGCCTGACCTCTCTTTATACCAGAGAAATCCCCCTTGATGTGTGCGCCGGTCTATGGCATTCCATGGACATGAAATTCACAGTAAAGGCGTGCAGCGGACAAAGCCACTTGAAGCGGGAAATTGTGCTATTGTCAAATGTACGCCTTCTGTCTTAATCAAGGCCTCTTTTAGTATTGTCACTGGGGCAGTGTGTTGGTGGCCAGTTATAAGAGGTATTAACACACGCACACATAATACATCATCCTCTAGCTCTGCAATGTACCACAGAAGGTTATTTCCATTAACTTGACCTGGAGTGTACAGGTTCAATATTTTGAAGGTATCATTGGATTGTGTATTTACTTTATGTTCATGTGTTTATTCCAACAAATAACAAACAGCTAACATTTCATTGGCTTCACATCATGATAGCAGTCACAAGTCTTATTTTTATTCCAGTATGATCTACCTGTTACTTCCTCTAGGTGTGTGGAGTTTGTGAGAGGCCTGGGTTCCCCCAGCAGAGGTCCAGATGGTCTATTGAGGTCCAGGCATAATGAGGGTGTATGGATCAGTGGTGGCCGCAGCCCTGAATGGGGGCTTAAGTGTGGGAAAGAGGGGCAGGTCTGAGCTCTCACACATTCCTCACTGGAGAGGGAGAGGGCTTTGGCTGAACACAGAGGCATCTGGATTCAAAGCCATGGAGACTGTTTGGCGTGTGTGCATGTTTGTGTGTGTGTGTGTGTGTGTGTGTGTGTGTGTGTGTGTGTGTGTGTGTGTGTGTGTGTGTGTGTGTGTGTGTGTGTGTGTGTGTGTGTGTGTGTGTGTGTGTGTGTGTGTGTGTGGGTGTGGGTGGAGGGGCTCATAATGAAGCCATCACTTTTTCTTCGTAAATAGATGGAATGTACACATTGGAATGTGTTCATACTCAAATGATGGGTTTTCATCTGCATAGTCATGTCTCACTTAGAAATGTGTCATAAATTATTTTATTTTTTTCAACCTTTATTTAACTAGGCAAGTCAGTTAAGAATAAACTATTTTTATAATGACAGCCTACCAGGGACCAGCAACCTTTCAGTTACTGGCCCAACACTCTAACCACTAGGCTACCTGCCGCCCCATCTTTAAAATGGAAAAGACGGACCAGAGAGGATTTCCCTCCAAAAGACCCTTGCCATCTGTCTCTTTACACACATATTAGCATGGCTATTTATAAAGCACATCAAGCATTGACCAAAAACTAAAACTTTTTGTCCATTTATTTTAGAACAACCATTTGAGTCAAGTGTCTAGTAAGTTATTGAAGTATGTAGACATATACAAATTCTATTGACTATTCAGGAGTGATAGGAGAAACACTATTTAGTAATAGCCTCTGAAATGATGTGTGATGTTTGTAGGTTGATTTGTATTGTCATGAATCTTGTTCTGAAGGCAGAACTGAGTGATTCCTCCTTAGATAGGCCAGCTGCAAAGTCAACATTGTCTATATTGTAAAAATTAATGGAAACAAAAACATACATTTTAGGTTGGGGTTAGGCATTAGGGTAAACGGTGTGGTTAAGATTGTATTACTTTATGACTGTGCTAGCTAGTGACCACTGCAGAGTTGCCTCCATGACGAAAAACGCTAACCTATGTGATGTTCACTGTATTGTACTGTTTGGAGGCTTCAGTGGGAGCAGATGTTTGACTGCAGGTTCCATGTATGTGAGGCCAGAGGAGATTAAAAGAGGAGAGGTGTAATCAGTGGGAGGTAAGTGTGCACACACACAGGCCAGGGCATGTGAACGAGGGTGTTAGAGGGGAACACGCGCACACCCTGGCTCAGTGGTGCCTCTGATCTGGGCAGCATGTTGAAAGGGTGTCCCTAGAGGGGGGCGAAGGGGCGGTGGATGGAGGAGCAGTGGGGTGTGCTCTAATGATCGGAGGATGTGTGAGTAGGATCCTGTCCTGCTTTCCCACACTCTCATGTATTAGATATTTTCTGTGGGGGCTGAGTGCAGGGGGGCGAGGTGTCCAACAATAGAAGTGTGCCTTCCCAGAGGGCGCTGAATAATTGTATTAATTGGCATCAACAATGGGAATGTTTCTCTCCCTCTCCCTCTCTCTCTCTCCCCCCTCTGGTGTACATTTCTCATGCTTTCTGTTTGTACATGTGAAAGACAGAGAAGATGTAAATGGTAAATCCGTTATGTCAGGGGAGATACATTATTTAATTGATATAGCACAATTACAGTATTAACACAATGTTGCAGTACATTCAATTTGATCTATTTGAATTCATGTTGATTTCAATTACCACTATGTGTTCTGATAGATAGTAATTGTCTCCTTAATAGGTTAACATTCATTTCTGCAATGTGAAGTGGGCAATATCTTAACTCAGCAAAAAAAGAAACATCCTCTCACTGTCAACTGCATTTATTTTCAGCAAACTTAGCATGTGTAAATATTTGTATGAACATAACAAGATTCAACAACTGAGACATAAACTGAACAAGTTCCACAGACATGTGACTAACAGAAACGGAATAATGTGTCTCTGAACAAAGGGGGTCAAAATCAAAAGTAACAGTCAGTATCTGGGGTGGCCACCAGTTGCATTAAGTACTATGGTGCATCTCCTCCTCATGAACTGCACCAGACTTGCCAGTTCTTGCTGTGAGATGTTACCCCACTCTTCCACCAAGGCACTTGCAAGTTCCCAGACATTTCTGGGGGGAATGAACCTAACCCTCAACCTCCGATCCAACAGGTCCCAGACGTGCTCAATGGGATTGAGATCCGGGCTCTTCACTGGCCATGGCAGAACACTGACATTTCTGTCTTGCAGGAAATCACTCACAGAACGAGCAGTAGGGTGGCATTGTCATGCTGGAGGGTCATGTCAGGATGAGCCTGCAGGAAGGGTACCACATGAGGGAGGAGGATGTCTTCTCTGTAACTCACAGCATTGAGATTGTCTGCAATGACAACAAGCTCAGTCCGATTATGCTGTGACACACCGCCCCAGACCATGATGGACCCTCCACCTCCAAATTGATCCCGCTCCAGAGTACAGGCCTCGGTGTAATGCTCATTCCTTCGACGATAAACACAAATCCGACCATCACCCCTGGTGAGACAAAACCGCGACTCGTCAGTGAAGAGCACTTCTTGCCAGTCCTGTCTAGTCCAGCGACGGTGGGTTTGTACCCATAGCCGATGTTGTTGTTGGTGATGTCTGGTGAGGACCTACCTTACAACAGGCCTACAAGCCCTCAGTCCAGCCTCTCTCAGCCTATTGCGGACAGTCATAGCACTGTTGGAGGGATTATGCGTTCCTGGTGTAACTCCGGCAGCTGTTGTTGCCATCCTGTACCTGTCCCGCAGATGTGATGTTCGGATGTACCAATCCTGTGCAGGTGTTGTTACACGTGGTCTGCCACTGCGAGGACGATCAGCTGTCTGTCCTTTCTCCCTGTAGTGCTGTCTTAGGCGTCTCACAGTACGGACATTGCAATTTATTGCCCTGGCCACATCTGCAGTCCTCATGCCTCCTGGGCACCTTTCTATTGTTTTTTTTCAGAGTCAGTAGAAAGGCCTCTTTAGTGTCCTAAGTTTTTATAACTGTGACCTTAATTGCCTACCGTCTGTAAGCTGTTAGTGTTTTAACGACCGTTCCACAGGTGCATGTTCATTAATTGTTTATGGTTCATTGAACAAGCATGGGAAACAGTGTTTAAAACTTTTACAATGAAGATCTGTGAAGTTATTTGGATTTTTACGAATTATCTTTGAAAGACAGGGTCCTGAAAAAGGGACATTTCTTTTTTTGCTGAGTTTATATGCCTTGAGGGTCCCTTATCAAGTCTACTGTCTGACTCAGTCCCCATCTGTAAAGGTCTTATAGAGAATGTTCCCAGGTAATAAGAGTGTGACACCCTGCTTGTGTTCAGTCTGTGCCTCTGATATCTGCAGTACCATTCCTTTGTTGGCCAGTTAACCATGAGATAACTGATGCCTCTCCCATTGTTGTGTTTGCCTCGCCCACTGACCTCAGAGTGTGGGAAAGCTAATCCAGCCTGGGACTCATGGTTTTGTAATGATAATGTCCTCCTATAAATAGGGGAGTGGGCTCCTCTCTCAGCTCACAACTCAACTTCCTCAGAGAAGCACACACACTCTCTCTCTTTACCAGAATGGCTCCCACCTACACAAGCGACTCTGCCAACACCATGCTCTCTGCTGAAGACAAGCATAAAGTAAATATTATTTATAACATATGTTTGTGTCATTGTTTACTATTGAATAATTTTCTTCATGATTTGAACTTTAAGGACATAGAACTAACCTAATGCCCTCTTCTCTTCATGAGCTAAGGAAACCAGTTGGGAAAAAGATGTGTAGAGACCACATCAACACCTGCATAGAGCAGCTCAAGACCCTGTCTGGAGAGGGAGTTCCACAAACAGGACCCCAACACCAAGCTGGAGAAGGCTGACATCCTGGAGATGACGGTGGGGTTCCTGACGCAGAAGCTGCAGCCTCAGAGCCCAGTCCCCCAGAGGGCCCACAGTGAGGGCTACTCCCAGTGCTGGAGGGAGACCCTACACTTCCTGTCTTCTAGCTCCATGAAGGACATGATGCTTCAGAACCTCCAGAGAGCTGGCCAGGACGTCTGCCCCTCCTCGCCACTCTCCTCCCAACATCAACACCACAGCCAGGGCCCAGTGAAGCAGGCCACCAGTGGTCACAAAACAGTGTGGAGGCCCTGGTAGAACCACTACTTGGAGACTCTCTATCTCACAAACTGGATGGATGTTTACCATCTTTCTTGCTGTAGGAAATACATTTCCAAACGTTATATTGAAATTATATTATTTTCTTGTTATATATGAAATGATTTCTACTGATGTGATTATTATTCTCTCTCAGATAAGAAGCTGAAAAACATATTTGTATCACTTTATAATGAAGAATATGTTTAATATTTTATACGTGTATGCATGTTGTGCTCACTTGATGCACCAATGTGTCCTTTAGTCCTTTCATTTTCTTTGAAGAGGATTGTTAAGGTTCTATATTTACATTTATGGTTGCTTAGCCAACTGAAATCTTGCGTTAACGATATTGTATGTACTGACCTATTGAAGGGTATTTACAAATGCTTTGATATGCCTTTTGTAAAGGCTTTTTGGGACATTGTGGTTCCACCATAGGCACTGTTGTGCTGTGAAATGTATTGTTGACACTGTGTGTCTTTTATTCTCACTTGATAAAGTGAACATGCATCCAAAAAGGATTCCAATGAATGTTTTGGAAAGTAACCATACTGTGTTTGTGTGTTTCTAAAGGAGCTGTAATTAACTGGGGGATAATGGGACATAATGTATAAAAATCAATGTAGAGGGAAGATGGAATGTAACAAATTGAACTGAAGTGGAAATGAACAGGAAATGACAGATAATGAAAACAGGCAGTGTACTGGTAAATACTGTAGTTAGAAGTGCAGGTATCTGTACACATCAGCACATGAGGATGTATTATCGTGTTTATCAGTGCAATGTATCTACTCCTGGGCAGAGAACAGCCTCACTTCTGATTGGTGAAAAAATAAAGGAGGGATCATATGTTAAAAAAATACATAAATTATAATCTTTCACTAAGTTACCCATTTAATGCTCTTAAACCTAAGTTGTATGGTCGCAATTACTGTAATGGAATTCCCTATCTAGCCCATTACATTGAAGCTCTTGGAGACTTCTGCATTGCTGTGTGGGGCACCTATTTTCAAATGTAAGTGTTAAAAATAGCTGCCTGACAGAATATAGTGATCCACATCTCGGCACCAACCTGGAAATCTTGCATATAGTTTATCTGGACATTTACATGAACATATTCGAGACAACGTATTGGGGTGGCAGGTAGCCTAGTGGGTAGAGTGTTAGACTAGTAACCGAAAGGTTGAAAGATCAAATCCCCGAGCTGACAAGGTAAAATCTGTTGTTCTGCCACTAAACTATTCCTAGGCCGTCATTGAAAATAAGAATTTGTTCTTGACTGACTTGCCTAGTTAAACAAAGGTTAAATTAATTGGAAGTAATGTACAGTAATTTGAATAATTGCGAGATCTGAATAAAAATATAAAAGCATTGTAACATGTTTATTTGTCATGAGACAGTATGCAACAGTACCAGTTGCACACGGTCCTTTGGGTGACCATGTGCACACGGTTACTATACAGTATCTGTTGGTGATGGAACTGCTTGTCTTGAATAGTTTGTAGAGGTCAATGATCCAGGGAGTGGCTTACTCGGTGTACCACAGGGTCTGCATCTGACTGTGTAGGTCTGGAGCTCACCATGCTTTCCCACACTCCTCAACCATTAACAGCCCTGATTGGGACAATGGATAACATCAATGACTTAATGTGTGAGTGTCAATGTGATTGAGTGTGTGCGCGTACGTGCATGACAAAGAGTGAGAGAGATCCTGTGCCTGGGCTATGGGTGGAGAAGCAGTCAGTGAGGCTAGAAGAGGGAGTGTGCAATGGTAGTAGTTGTGTGGGTGAGAGATGGTGTGTGTGTGCTCAAGGTGTGTAGACTTTAATCTATCACCACGGAGCAGACTTGCCCTCCAGACTGACACCTGCTTGAGTTGGCAGATAAGATAGGTTTCCCACGGCGAAACACAGCAAGGCCTGGCTACAGGCACAGGTGCATCCTGTCATATACATACTAACATTCACAATGTCTTCAAAGCGAGGCTTACCCTTCACAGCACTGTTGTGTCACTATGTAAATACATTCTCTAGTCATATAAGTGAATTCAGACTTTATTTTGTACACACCGATAGATTACAGAACAGGTTCATAAATTGATGAATTAATTAAATCGAAACATAAATGTAGTTTCATGAATTGTGAAATTTGAAATTTGTACAACCAATATATATATTTTTAAATACGATAATCACTTGTGTTTAATGTTTTAGAAGGACATG
Source organism: Oncorhynchus mykiss (assembly GCF_013265735.2). Classification (NCBI taxonomy): domain Eukaryota; kingdom Metazoa; phylum Chordata; class Actinopteri; order Salmoniformes; family Salmonidae; genus Oncorhynchus; species Oncorhynchus mykiss. The sequence continues at coordinate 66,870,074 of NC_048581.1, forward strand.
ATGATTAAATGAATAAGCTGGTTTGAAGGGGAGCGGCAGGAAGTGGACGGGGGATCAGGATTCTCACATTCATGCCGAGAGGATAATTTAGGGCGGCACACTTCCTTTGTCCCTTCAATGAAAGGGGATAATGAAACGGGTTTGTGGGAAAGCCGAGGAGAGGTAGGCCCCACACAGGAGAGACGTGCCACACAGTTACACAGCCCGGCAGGCAGGTAGGCTGCGCCCTGGATCACCAGCTGTTTGATGAAACCAGAGCTGACGGAGTTGACTGCCCAACGTTAGCCTAGGGCTTAACATACAAACCCCAAGAGAGGCACGTTGGACACACACACACACACGTGCACGGACGCTCACGTTCTCATTCGAATCATGCTTGTATATACAGTGCATTCAGAACGTATTCAGACCCCTTCACTTTTTCCACATTTTGTGTCTTATTCTAAAACTGATTAAATATATATTTTTTCTCATCAATCTACACACAATACCCCATAATGACAAAGTGAAAACTGGTTTTTAAAAATGTTTTCACATGTATTACAAAAAACAACAGAAATACCTTATTTACATAAGTATCCCGACCCTTTGCTATGAGACTCGAAATTGAACTCAGGTGCATCCTGTTTCCATTGATCATCCTTGAGATGTTTCTACAACTTGATTGGAGTCCACCTGTGGTAAATGCAATTGATTGGACATTATTTGGAAAGGCACACACCTGTCTATATAAGGTCCCACAGTTGACAGTGCATGTTAGAGCAAAACCAAGCCATTAGGTCGAATTAATTGACCGTAGAGCTTCGAGACAGGATTTTGTAGAGGCACAGATCTGGGGAAGAGTACCAACAAATTCCTGCAGCATTGAAAGACCCCAAGAACACAGTAGCCTCCATCATTCTTAAATGGAAGAAGTTTGGAACCACTAAGACTCTTCCTAGAGCTGGCCGCTTGGCCAACCTGAGCAATCGGGGGAGAAGGGCCTTGGTCAGAAAGATGACCAAGAACCTGATGGTCACTCTGACAGAGCTCCAGAGTTCCTCTGTGGAGATGGGAGAACCTTCCAGAAGGACAACCATCTCTGCAGCACTCCACCAATCAGGCCTTTATGGTAGAGTGGCCAGATGGAAACCATTCCTTAGTAAAAGGAACATGCCAACCCGCTTGGAGTTTGCCAAAAGGCACCTAAAGAACTATCAGACCACGAGAAACAAGATTCTCTGGTCTGATGAAACCAAGATTGAACTCTTTGGCCTGAATGCCAAGCGTCATGTCCAGAGGAAACCTGGCAGCATCCCTACAGTGAAGCAATCATGCTGTGGGGATGTTTTTCAGTGGCAGGGACTGGGAGACTAGTCAGGATCAAGGGAAAGATGAACGGAGCAAAGTACAGAGAGATGGTTGATAAAAACCTGCTCCAGAGCGTTCAAGACCTCAGACTGGGGCGAAGGTTCACCTTCCAATAGGACAGCGGCCCTAAGCACACAGCCAAGACAACGCAGGAGCCCAGACTTGAACCCAATCAAACATCTCTTGAGAGACCTGAACATGGCTGTTCAGTGCCACTCCCCATCCAACCTGACAGAGCTTGAGAGGATCTGCAGAGAAGAATGGGAGAATCTTCCCAAATACAGGTGTGCCAAGCTTGTAGCGTCACACCCAAGAAGACTTGAGGCTGTAATCGCTGCCAAAGATGCTTCAACAAAGTACTGAGAAAAAGGTCTGAATACTTATGTAAATGTTATATTTCCATTTTTTTACTTGATACATTTGAAAAAATGCTTAATCATTATGGGTTATTGTGTGTAGATTGATGAGGGAAAAAGTGAAGGGGTCTGAATACTTTCCAAATGCATCGTCCATATATGTCAAGGCTGTGGGTAACTGGTGAAAGGAGTCAGGCGCAGGAGAACTGAGATGCGTGGACAAGGTATTTAATTCAAGAAAACAACAGTAAAAAAAACACTACTATGGTGCAGGAAAAAATACCGGTACCACGAATAAACGGGCGTAACAACAAAACCCGGTAACAATAATACCAGCCATCAGATACAGCCTAACAATAAAACAAACACGCACACAAACATGGGGGAAACCAGAGGGTTAAATAATGAACATGTAATGAGGGGAATTGAAACTAGGTGTGTAGAAAACAAAGACTAAACAAATGGAAAATGAAAAGTGGATCGGTGATGGCTAGAAGGCAGGTGACGTTGACCGCCGAACGCCACCCGAACAAGGAGAGGGACCGACTTGATGGAAGTCGCGACAATATATTATAATATGATTATGCATTTAATGCTCTCTTATTCGGGGTGTCATACCAGCAATGTTAACATATTGTCAACACATGCAAATTAATAAATAATAAAACACATTAACTATAATTTAGAGCTGCAAACTAAAGACTGCGCTTTTGTTAAAACAGCCTGCCAATATGCATTGTCAATATCATTGTTAATTTTGGTTTGATATCCACTTGTGCATCCAGTTTAGGCTAAACACCAACAATGTCAAAATACAAAGTCTATGCACATCCACTGTAAAAATGTCAAATACAAAGTCTATGCACATCCACTGTAAAAATGTCAAATACAAAGTCTATGCACATCCACTGTAAAAATGTCAAATACAAAGTCTATGCACATCCACTGTAAAAATGTCAAATACAAAGTCTATGCACATCCACTGTAAAAATGTCAAATACAAAGTCTATGCACATCCACTGTAAAAATGTAAAATACAAAGTCTATGCACATCCACTGTAAAAATGTCAAATACAAAGTCTATGCACATCCACTGTAAAAATGTCAAATACAAAGTCTATGCACATCCACTGTAAAAATGTCAAATACAAATGTTTCAATATGCATTATGTGCAATCAGTTCCTTTACAAAAGGTAACACAATCTGATTTCCCTTTAAGAACACTTAAACATGAGAATTCATCTCCAATAAATATTTAGCATTTTGAATGCTATTGATTTCACAGAATCACACACAAATCAATACTCCATAGGAGTCATATGCCACATGACAGAAAAAGTATTTTTTACAGACAGCTCCATAAAGGAGACAACAAACTATAACGCTTGTCATATGACGTTCGCTATCCTTCATAAAGGACCTAAGTAGATATTACTATTGGAAATAGAGAGTTCTTACAGTATGAAAGACGGTAAACACTCATCCAGTTTGTTAAATAGTTTGTCTCTACCAGGGCCTCCACACTGTTTTGTGACCACTGGTGGCCTGCTTCACTGGGCCCTGGCTGTGGTGTTGATGTTGGGAAGAGAGTGGCGAGGAGGGGCAGACGTCCTGGCCAGCTCTCTGGAGGTTCTGAAGCATCATGTCCTTCATGGAGCTAGAAGACAGGAAGTGTAGGGTCTCCCTCCAGCACTGGGAGTAGCCCTCACTGTGGGCCCTCTGGGGGACTGGGCTCTGAGGCTGCAGCTTCTGCGTCAGGAACCCCACCGTCATCTCCAGGATGTCAGCCTTCTCCAGCTTGGTGTTGGGGTCCTGTTTGTGGAACTCCCTCTCCAGCAGGGTCTTGAGCTGCTCTATGCAGGTGTTGATGTGGTCTCTACACATCTTTTTCCCAACTGGTTTCCTTAGCTCATGAAGAGAAGAGGGCATTAGGTTAGTTCTATGTCCTTAAAGTTCAAATCATGAAGAAAATTATTCAATAGTAAACAATGACACAAACATGTGTTATAAATAATATTTACTTTATGCTTGTCTTCAGCAGAGAGCATGGTGTTGGCAGAGTCGCTGATGTAGGTAGGAGCCATTCGGGTAGAGAGAGAGTGTGTGTGCTTCTCTGAGGAAGATGAGTGAGTTGTGAGCTGAGAGAGGAGCCCACTCCCCTATTTATAGAAGGACATTATCATTACAAAACCATGAGTCCCAGGCTGGATTAGCTTTCCCACACTCTGAGGTCAGTGGGCGAGGCAAACACAACAATGGGAGAGGCATCAGTTATCTCATGGTTAACTGGCCAACAAAGAAATGGTAGTGCAGATATCAGAGGCACAGACTGAACACAAGCAGGGTGTCACACTCTTATTACCTGGGAACATTCTCGATCAGGCTTCTGCAGATGGGGACTGGGTCAAAATGGTAGACTTGATAAGGGACCCTTTCTTTCCTTCCAGTTCTGTGCTGCCAATGATTGGAACGAATAGCAAAAATTGCTGAAGTTGTAGACTTATATCTCCCTCACTAACTTTAAGCATCAGCTATCTGAGCAGCTTACCGATTGTTGCAGCTGTACGTAGCCCATCTGTTAATAGCCCATCCAACTTCCTACCTCATCCCCATATTGTTTTTATTTACTTTTTTGCTCTTTTGCGCACCAGTATCTCTACTTGCACATCATCATCTGCACATCTATCGCTCCAGTGATAATTTGCTAAATTGTAATTACTTCGCTACCATGGCCTATTTATTGTCTTACCTCCTTACTCCATTTGCACACACTGTATATAGATTTTTATATTGTGTTATTGGCTGTACCTTTGTTTATCCCATTCTGCACTAACTGTGTTGTTTTTGTTGTTGTTGCATTGCTTTGCTTTATCTTTGCCAGGTCGCAGTTGTAAATGAGAACTTGTTCTCAACTAGTCTACCAGCCTAAATAAAGGTGAAATCAAATACATTTAAAAAAAGATAAGACACAGCACACCTCACAAGTCAGATATGCACAGAATAATAACACTACAGAGATGATTATGATTTTTTAAATTAAATTATATATATATATATATTCTTCTTTTTTTTAATTAACGCATAAACAAACTGGAAAATAATGTTGGATAAAGAAATCCAGATGGCTGTCATGTATTATGTTTCATCATCTCTATAATCCCAGTTATCCTGAGTGTTTTAGTCGTCTTTGGTCTCTTCACCAGTCGTTAATGCGTCTGACCAAGGACTTGGGTGTGTCCTTAGTCAACAATTTTGAGTCCTTCTGGAATAGGCCTGGCTACTTTGTGGAAGGCGCAATTAACCTGGGTGAAAATGGCTCCCGGCTGTTGTCATCAAACATTGGAAAGGCTCTTGGTCAACTAAATTGATGTGAGGACAATAACAGCATTACATGTAAGTCCGTTTTTACCATCTCCTCTTTGGTCACTGTGAGAGTTCCACATGTATCTGAACGCAGTGGCGGTTCTAGCTTGTATGGCTCACAGGGTGAACCCCCCCCCCTTCAGCCCTCCCCCCGACAAAACCCCCAAAATACCCATTCTGCAATAACTGTACATTTTATTCAGACATTTGGAACATTTAAATTGATATAAATATAAAAACTATACAAAAATAAGACTCATAAATATCAAAAAGAAGTAACAAAGACAAATAGAAAGAAATTGTAGTATGTAAATACAAATGAAAAAGATAAAATTATTACACTATTACCATTGCTAACAAAAAACACACAAATAAAACTAAATTGCACCAGATATCACACAAATACACAAATAGAATGACACACTTATAAAGAAGAGAACCTGATTATTACACTATTGCACTTCAAACAAGAAACACACAAACTGAATTGCACAACTAATTGCATTGCATTAGTACTGTGCAATTATATATTATATAGATTCCCTCGCTCCCCCTACCTCTGGCTTCCTGTGGGGAGACTTGAGGTCAACCTACACCCGCCCCCTCCCCATCTCATACTTCTGAGTGGGAGGCCTTCCCAGGCCTAGCCCGCCTAGCTCACAAACTTGAATCAGGGCTCCCACTCCGACAAGGTTAATTGACCCACAGTCCCACACAGTGACATAATATCATTGACATGACATGCAAATGAGCGATAGAAAACCGATCGCACATATGTCACCATTCGGAATATATATAAACTCATAAAAAAAGATACGTCCCTTTTTCAGGACTTTGTCTTTCAAAGATAATTAGTAAAAATCCAAATAACTTCACAGATCTTCATTGTAAAGGGTTTAAACACTGTTTCCCATGCTTGTTCAATGAACCATAAACAATTCATGAACATGCACGTCCGGTACGGTTGCCTCACCTCTGGTTTACTGACCTCTGCCTGTCATTTGGATCATTAAAACTATCGTTATTTTGACGTGGTCTGCATCTGGGTCAGCATTTAACACCATAGTACCCTCCAAACTCATCATCAAGCTCGAGACCCTGGGTCTCGACCCCGCCCTGTGCAACTGGGTACTGGACTACCTGACGGGCCGCCCCCAGGTGGTGAGGGTAGGTAACAACATCTCCACCCCGCTGATCCTCAACACTGGGGCCCCACAAGGGTGCGTTCTGAGCCCTCTCCTGTACTCCCTGTTCACCCACGAATGCGTGGCCACGCACGCCTCCAACTCAATCATCAAGTTTGCGGACGACACAACAGTGGTAGGCTTAATTACCAACAACGACGAGACGGCCTACAGGGAGGAGGTGAGGGCCCTCGGAGTGTGGTGTCAGGAAAATAACCTCACACTCAACGTCAACAAAACTAAGGAGATGATTGTGGACTTCAGGAAACAGCAGAGGGAACACCCCCCTATCCACATCGACGGGACAGTAGTGGAGAGGGTAGTAAGTTTTAAGTTCCTCGGCGTACACATCACAGACAAACTGAATTGGTCCACCCACACAGACAGCATTGTGAAGAAGGCGCAGCAGCGCCTCTTCAACCTCAGGAGGCTGAAGAAATTTGGCTTGTCACCAAAAGCACTCACAAACTTCTACAGATGCACAATTGAGAGCATCCTGTCGGGCTGTATCACCGCCTGGTACGGCAACTGCTCCGCCCACAACCATAAGGCTCTCCAGAGGGTAGTGAGGTCTGCAAAACGCATCACCGGGGGCAAACTACCTGCCCTCCAGGACACCTACACCACCCGATGTCACAGGAAGGCCATAAAGATCATCAAGGACAACAACCAACCGAGCCACTGCCTGTTCACCCCGCTATCATCCAGAAGGCGAGGTCAGTACAGGTGCATCAAAGCTGGAACCGAGAGACTGAAAAACAGCTTCTATCTCAAGGCCATCAGACTCTTAAACAGCCACCACTAACATTGAGTGGCTGCTGCCAACACACTAACTCAACTCCAGCCACTTTAATAATGGGAATTGATGTAAAATATATCACTAGCCACTTTAAACAATGCTACTTAATATAATGCTTACATACCCTACATTATTTATCTCATATGTATACATATATACTGTACTCTATATCATCTACTGCATCTTTATGTAATACATGTATCACTAGCCACTTTAAACTATGCCACTTTGTTTACATACTCATCTCATATGTATATACTGTACTCGATACCATCTACTGTATCTCTTCTACTGGCTCTTCTCCAAGATCGCATAGCAGTTCAGACGTCTTTTGTCCTCGTCTTGTCGTGTCCTGTATATATATATATTTACAACTTTTTTCACATACATTTTATTTTTATTTTCCATCAACTCATCTTCTAAACACTCTCCTGCAACCAGCCTCACCAATTTATATTTATAAAAAAATATTATTTACCTCAGATCTGTAATCCTCCAAGAAGCTAGCCAGAAACTCCAAGAAGCTAGCCAGAAACTAGCCAGAAGCTAGCCAGGAGCTAGCCCAGAAGCTAATCCAGAAGCTAATCAGAAGCTAGTTAGCTTCTTTACTGGCAAATCGTTAGTATTCAGCTAACCACGGTTTGTGGTCATCAGCTATCCTTTAGCTCGAAAATCTATCGCCAGTTTGTACGGCGCAGCGCGGCTCGGAACGGAACATACCGGACCAATTTTTCTCTCCATGTCCCTGGATTTCAACTGCTCTCTGGACATTCATACCCGGATGTCACAGCTAGCTAGCTGCTATCCGTGTGACAGTCGGCTTTCGTCGATTCCGGAGCAAACATCGATTGTTCCGGTGCTAGCCAGCTCCGTCAATCACTCCTGAGTTCCATCATTCACTCCTGGGCTGCAGTCACCTATCCGGACCCGTTTCACTGCCTACGCGGAGCCCCACCGGGCCTTCACAACTGGACTGCCGACGTTATCTACCTGAAGGAGATCCGGCTGGCTCCTCTGTCGCGACGTTACCTGAACGCCCATCTGCGGCCCGCTAACCGTTAGCTGTCTTACCGGCTGCTATCTGAATAGACAATCGGACAATTTATTTATTTTTATTATTATTATGTTTTCTTCTCGGGCCTCTATAACTATATCTATTGTTCTTATTTTTGTTGTTGTTGTGTGATTTGGATTAATCCCCTCTACCTCACGGAACCCCACTAATCTACTGACCGAACGCAAGAGGTGGCTAACAACAGACTCCATCCTATGCTAGCTTGCTACCGGTTGGCTTGGCTAGCTGTCTAAATCGCCGTGACCCTCAACCAACCTCTCCACTCACTGGACCCTTTTGATCACTCGACTAAGCATGCCTCTCCTTAATGTCAATATGTCTTGTCCATTGCTGTTCTGGTTAGTGTTTATTGGCTTATTTCACTGTAGAGCCTCTAGTCCTGCTCACTATACCTTATCCAACCTATTAGTTCCACCACCCACACATGCAATGACATCTCCTGGTTTCAATGATGTTTCTAGAGACAATATCTCTCTCTTCATCACTCAATACCTAGGTTTACCTCCACTGTATTCACATCCTACCTTACCTTTGTCTGTACATTATACCTTGATGCTATTTTATCGCCCCCAGAAACCTCCTTTTACTCTCTGTTCCAGACGTTCTAGACGACCAATTCTTATTGCTTTTAGTCGCACCCTTATTCTACTCCTCCTATGTTCCTCTGGCGATGTAGAGGTGAATCCAGGCCCTGCAGTGCCTAGCTCCACTCCTATTCCCCAGGCGCTCTCTTTTGACGACTTCTGTAACCGTAATAGCCTTGGTTTCATGCATGTTAACATTAGAAGCCTCCTCCCTAAGTTTGTTCTATTCACTGCTTTAGCACACTCTGCCAACCCGGATGTTCTAGCTGTGTCTGAATCCTGGCTTAGGAAGACCACCAAAAATTCTGACATTTTAATTCCAAACTACAACATTTTCAGACAAGATAGAACTGCCAAAGGGGGCGGTGTTGCAATCTACTGCAAAGATAGCCTGCAGAGTTCTGTCCTACTATCCAGGTCTGTACCCAAACAATTTGAACTTCTACTTTTAAAAATCCACCTCTCTAAAAACAAGTCTCTCACCGTTGCCGCCTGCTATAGACCACCCTCTGCCCCCAGCTGTGCTCTGGACACCATATGTGAACTGATTGCCCCCCATCTATCTTCAGAGCTCGTGCTGCTAGGCGACCTAAACTGGAACATGCTTAACACCCCAGCCATCCTACAATCTAAACTTGATGCCCTCAATCTCACACAAATTATCAATGAACCTACCAGGTACCTCCCCAAAGCCTTAAACACGGGCACCCTCATAGATATCATCCTAACCAACTTCCCCTCTAAATACACCTCTGCTGTCTTCAACCAAGATCTCAGCGATCACTGCCTCATTGCCTGCATCCGTAATGGGTCAGCGGTCAAACGACCTCCTCTCATCACTGTAAAACGCTCCCTGAAACACTTCAGCGAGCAGGCCTTTCTAATCGACCTGGCCGGGGTATCCTGGAAGGATATTGACCTCATCCCATCATTAGAGGATGCCTGGATATTTTTTAAAAATGCCTTCCTAATCATCTTAAAGAAACATGCCCCATTCAAGAAATATAGAACCAGGAACAGATATAGCCCTTGGTTCTCTCCAGACCTGACTGCCCTTAACTAACACAAAAACATCCTATGGCGTTCTGCATTAGCATCGAACAGCCCCCGTGATATGCAGCTGTTCAGGGAAGCTAGAAACCATTATACACAGGCAGTTAGAAAAGCCAAGGCTAGCTTTTTCAAGCAGAAATTTGCTTCTTGCAACACTAACTCAAAAAAGTTCTGGGACACTGTAAAGTCCATGGAGAATAAGAACACCTCCTCCCAGCTGCCCACTGCACTGAAGATAGGAAACACTGTCACCACTGATAAATCCACCATAATTGAAAATTTCAATAAGCAATTTTCTACTGCTGGCCATGCTTTCCACCTGGCTACTCCTACCCCTGTCAACAGCACTGCACCCCCAACAGCAACTCGCCCAAGCCTTCCCCATTTCTCCTTCTCCCAAATCCATTCAGCTGATGTTCTGAAAGAGCTGCAAAATCTGGACCCCTACAAATCAGCCGGGCTAGACAATCTGGACCCTTTCTTTCTAAAATTATCTGCCGAAATTGTTGCCACCCCTATTACTAGCCTGTTCAACCTCTCTTTCGTGTCGTCTGAGATTCCCAAAGATTGGAAAGCAGCTGCGGTCATCCCCCTCTTCAAAGGGGGGGACACTCTTGACCCAAACTGCTACAGACCTATATCTATCCTACCATGCCTTTCTAAGGTCTTCGAAAGCCAAGTCAACAAACAGATTACCGACCATTTTGAATCTCACCATACCTTCTCTGCTATGCAATCTGGTTTCAGAGCTGGTCATGGGTGCACCTCAGCCACGCTCAAGGTCCTAAACGATATCTTAACCGCCATCGATAAGAAACATTACTGTGCAGCCGTATTCATTGATCTGGCCAAGGCTTTCGACTCTGTCAATCACCACATCCTCATCGGCAGACTCAACAGCCTTGGTTTCTCAAATGATTGCCTCGCCTGGTTCACCAACTACTTCTCTGATAGAGTTCAGTGTGTCAAATCGGAGGGTCTGTTGTCCGGACCTCTGGCAGTCTCTATGGGGGTGCCACAGGGTTCAATTCTTGGACCGACTCTCTTCTCTGTATACATCAATGAGGTCGCTCTTGCTGCTGGTGAGTCTCTGATCCACCTCTACGCAGACGACACCATTCTGTATACTTCCGGCCCTTCTTTGGACACTGTGTTAACAACCCTCCAGGCAAGCTTCAATGCCATACAACTCTCCTTCCGTGGCCTCCAATTGCTCTTAAATACAAGTAAAACTAAATGCATGCTCTTCAACCGATCGCTACCTGCACCTACCCGCCTGTCCAACATCACTACTCTGGCGGCTCTGACTTAGAATACGTGGACAACTACAAATACTTAGGTGTCTGGTTAGACTGTAAACTCTCCTTCCAGACCCATATCAAACATCTCCAATACAAAGTTAAATCTAGAATTGGCTTCCTATTTCGCAACAAAGCATCCTTCACTCATGCTGCCAAGCATACCCTTGTAAAACTGACCATCCTACCAATCCTCGACTTTGGCGATGTAATTTACAAAATAGCCTCCAATACCCTACTCAACAAATTGGATGCAGTCTATCACAGTGCAATCCGTTTTGTCACCAAAGCCCCATATACTACCCACCATTGCGACCTGTACGCTCTCGTTGGCTGGCCCTCGCTTCATACTCGTCGCCAAACCCACTGGCTCCATGTCATCTACAAGACCCTGCTAGGTAAAGTCCCCCCTTATCTCAGCTCGCTGGTCACCATAGCATCTCCCACCTGTAGCACACGCTCCAGCAGGTATATCTCTCTAGTCACCCCCAAAACCAATTCTTTCTTTGGCCGCCTCTCTTTCCAGTTCTCTGCTGCCAATGACTGGAACGAACTACAAAAATCTCTGAAACTGGAAACACTTATCTCCCTCACTAGCTTTAAGCACCAACTGTCAGAGCAGCTCACAGATTACTGCACCTGTACATAGCCCACCTATAATTTAGCCCTATCAACTACCTCTTTCCCAACTGTATTTAATTTATTTATTTATTTTGCTCCTTTGCACCCCATTATTTGTATTTCTACTTTGCACATTCTTCCATTGCAAAACTACCATTCCAGTGTTTTACTTGCTATATTGTATTTACCTTGCCACCAAGGCCTTTTTTGCCTTTACCTCCCTTCTCACCTAATTTGCTCACATTGTATATAGACTTGTTTATACTTTATTATTGACTGTATGTTTGTTTTACTCCATGTGTAACTCTGCGTTGTTGTATCTGTCGAACTGCTTTGCTTTATCTTGGCCAGGTCGCAATTGTAAATGAGAACTTGTTCTCAACTTGCCTACCTGGTTAAATAAAGGTAAAATACATTTAAAAAAAAAAAAAAAAAATCTTGCCTATGCCGGACTGTACCATCACTCATTCATATTTCTTTATGTACATATTCTTTATCCCTTTACACTTGTGTGTATAAGGTAGTAGTTTCGGAATTGTTAGTTAGATTACTCGTTGGTTATTACTGCATTGTCGGAACTAGAAGCACAAGCATTTTGCTACACTCACATTAACATCTGCTAACCATGTGTATGTGACAAATACAATTTGATTTGATTTGGTCTTACCTTCCTACCTGATAATCGCCTCATTTCAAGACATTGTTTAGCTAAGATTCTTGAATCATTGGTTAATTTACAACTTTGTTCCTCTTTATCTGGTTTACATTAAAAATACAATTATCAATCAGGGTTTAGGTCTGGGCATAGTACTACCACAGCAACCACGTTAGTTAATGATCTTGTCCAAGCCTTGGTTTCTAAAAAGAGCTGTGCTATGTTGTTTATTGACCTGTCAAAGACGTATGATGCTGATCATTCTGTTTTGCTGAAGAAGTTATCAAGGATAGGTCTGGGATATACAGCCTGTTTATGGTTTCAGATATCTTTGCAACAGAACTCAGGCCATCTTGACAGATGGGGTTAAATCTGAATTTCTTGAGATTCAAAATGGTGCTCCTCAGAGTTTGATTTTTGGTCCATTTATTGTTCACCTTGTATATTACTGACATAGGAAACATTCGTGAACTTCAGCATGACTTTGATTCAATTCAGAAATAACCTAAAACCAAGCTCATGCTGTTCTCTAGGTCATGAAATGTTGACCCTGATGACCTGCATATTTGTGATAAAAATGGAACCCAATATAAGTTCCTGGATGTCTTGAGTGATGACAAGTTGTCCTTATGCATAGAGAAAATCTGGCTAAGATACAAGAGTTTATTTAAAAAAAAAATGTAATTCAAAATAAATCATGACTCAGTATTAAAAATAGGAGAGAGATTGTTCAAACAACGCCTCTCCTTGTATTGGATTTTTGGTGATATTGTTTACCAGCATGCGGCAACCTTTAAAACCATTGGACGCAGTCTACCATTCCGCAATACGTTTTATCACAGGGGACAATTTTAGCGCTCATCATTGTAGTCTGTATAAAAATGTGGGATGGGCCTCTCTGTAAGAAGAGAGCTGATGTAACAGCTGTGGAGTAGGAAGGATCGGAGGACCAATGCGCAGCGTGGTACGTGTTCATGCTCTTTATTAAAACAATGCAACAAAACAATAAACGACACGTGAAATAACCAACCGAAACAGTTCCATGTGGAACACACAGACACAGAAAATAAACACCCACGAAACACAAGTGGGAAAAGGCTACCTAAGTATGATTCTCAATCAGAAACAACTAACGACACCTGCCTCTGATTGAGAACCATACCATACACAAAACAGAAAACGGAACATAGACAAACCCACCCAACCAACCCAACCCGACCATACTAAAACAAAGACATAACAAAGGAACTAAGGTCAGAACGTGACAGCTGCATTCACTTTATTTACTAAGCAATCTTACAGAAAATGTCTTCATATGTAACTTCATTAATTAAGTTAATACTAATAAGTTAATGGATAACACTAGGGATCCCTTCAGTCTACACAGATTTGGGAAAATCTGCGTTTTGTTTTTTTGCCCAGAACAATTTGCAGAGATCACTGCAGTTACATGTGCTGGTGCCACTCAGTCAGTTTAAAATATTGATTTGAGGACCTCTACGTAACTGAATGTGATTGCTTTTATTACATTTTTTATTTTGTTATTGTGTGCTGAATTATATTCTCTTGTTAAATAGATTTTTAATCTCAATGTGACTCCCTGTTTAACTGATTTACCTGAGATGGTGCAGGAAACACAATGGTAGGCGAACGGGAAGTGGGAGGCAAACACACATTCGATCTTCTGTGGAGCAACGCATGGATATATTAGTTATATGAATACAAAATGTATTTTTGATGTTAAGTGTGCCTGGCTCCTCATGTTTCCCCTCTATTTCACCATGTGGTGGACATCAAAGACCAGTCAAACAAGACATATTTTTTTTCTTCTCAATAGTAAGGCGCCAATGTACTGTAAGGTGTGATTAACCCACACGCGTATGTTCTTTCCAAAGGCGTGACTCACATGGCAGATGTCATGAAATATACGTCGCCAAAATTGTATTGCAAATCGTTGGCTCAACCGTTGCCTGTCGATTGTGGGGGAAAGTCTCAGGTGTTGAAAGTCACCGCAATTAAGTAGGCAGCGCATGATATAAATACCGAGTCCTCAGACTCAACAGACTTATCTAGGTTGAGTTGCTGAAGAGCTGTGCGGATACGCTTTGTAAGAGCTCATTAAAGAACAGCCACTCTACAGCTCCCAGGTAACTGCCATGGCTACTTTAGCTAAAAGTAATACTTCTGTTGAACTCGTTCTGTTCATCCAACAATTAGGTAAGTATAGGCTAATACTCAATTTCAGAACGTTTGTGCTAATCGAAGTTTATCACGAGTAATAGCCTAATCTTGTTCTGTTTCCTTCCTTTAGATACGGAAAGTAATTGCGGAGAATTTAATCTATAGCAGCTGAGGACACTTCCACAGTGGACAGATGTGTGGCCAGAAATATCGGCTGCCAGCAATGTTGGCAGCCCGCATCCAAACTGGAGAAAGCCGATATTTTAGAGATGGCAGTGAGTTTCCTATAGGAGACAACCACTGCGAGTGTTTCACCCAGCTACTCGCAGGGATTCTCCCAGTGTCTGCAGGAGACCCTCCGGCAGCTGTCCCTTCACGTGTCCCTGCAGGCGGCAGAACGAGGGGAGATCAAACGGTTTTAAGTGCTCCAGAGAACACCACCGTCCAAGCAAAGCCCTGCCAAGCGGTCAACATCGAGATCATCATCACCGCGATCCGAAGGCTCTCTGTAGAGACCGTTGTAATACTGACAATAACCACAAGACTGGAGAAAGTATCTCAACATTTTGGATCAGATTTGCGCCTCAGGCTAACAACCAATGCATTTTATCTTTGTGGCATGATTGTTATCGCCAGTTGTGCAACATTTGCGCATACACTACATGACCAAAAGTATGTGGACATCTACTTGTTGAAGCATCATTCCAAAATCATGAACATTAATTCCCCCTTTGCTGCAATAACAGCCTCCATTCAGCCATGAGCGTTAGTGAGGTCGGGCACTAATGTTGGGCAATTAGGCCTGGCTTGCGGTCTGCGTTCCAATTCAAAGTTGTTCGATGGGGTTGAGGTCAGGGCTCTGTGCAGTCCAGTCAAGTACTTCCACACAGATCTTGACAGACCATTTCTGTATGGATCTCGCTTTGTGCACAAGGGCATTGTCATTCTGAAACAGGAAAGGGTCTTCCCCAAACGGTTGCCACGAAGTTGGAAGCACAGAATTGTCTATAATGTAATTGTATGCTGTAGCGTCACTGGAACTAAGGGGCCTATTCTGAACCATGAGAAACATCCCCAGACCATTATTCCTCCTCCACCAGACTTTACAGTTGGCACTATGGATTTCAGCAGGTAGCTTTTTCCTAGCATCCACCAAACCCAGATTCGTCCGTCAGGCTGCCAGATGGTGAAGCATGATTCATCACTGCTCCAGTCCCCAATAGCAGCAAGCTTTATACCACTTCAGCCGATGCTCGGCTTTGCGCATGGCAATTTTAAGCCTGTGTTCTTCAGCTCAGCCATGGAAACCCATTTGCTAAAGCTCCCTAAGAACAGTTATTGGCTGAAGTTGCTTCCAGAGGCAGTTTGGAACTTGGTAGCGAGTGTTGCAACCGGGGACAGATGATTTTTATGCACCACGAGCTTCAGCACTTGGTGGTCCTGTTCTGTGAGCTTGTGTGGCCTACTACTTTGCGGCTGAGCCGTTGTTGCTCATAGACCTTTCCACCTCACAATAACAGTACTTACAGTTGACCGGGGCAGCTCTAGCAAGGCTTTAATTTGACAAACTGACTTGTTGGAAATGTGGCATCCTATGATGGCGCCATGTTGAAAGTCATTGAGCTCTTCAGTGTTTGTCATTGGAGATTGCTTGGCTGTGTGCTTTTTAAAATTAAATGTTAAATATATATATTTTAAAATACACCTTTCAGCAACGAGTGTGGCTGAAATAGCTGAATCCAATAACACTACGTATACAAAAGTATATCTTGTTTTAATGTACCCATGAAATTGTCTACAGTGTATGACCAATACACTTCAAAGCAATTTTATTCTTATAGGGATTAACCTTCTCAAATTATTTGACATTTAATGAAGGCTTTACTCTGTTTTGTTGCATGATATTATTTTTCATTTCAAGTTCAGCAATGATTATTTTTACATGTTGTAATTGATACCACTTAAACATTCCTGATTATTTTCTTAATTATATTTGTAATATCGTGTAGAATGTCATTCACTGTTATCACAGTGACTCAAGTTACACACTGTCAATGGTGGAATGACTTTCAACATAATTATGTAGGGAGGCTAACATTGATCAGCCTGAGCTGGCAATGGCATTAGTAGCTTAGTTTAGAAAGACTGCTTCCTGTGCTACATTGTTCAGTGGTGGGCAATTCTAGTTTAGCACCATGGACAACTCTAAGAGCACACGAGGAGGTTTCACTCACAAATGCCAATTTGTTCTTGCATGAGGAGATGAGTAACTAGCACAGACTGGGGGAAAAAAGTGAAGAACAAGATATCAATCAATTCATAACTTTTTTTGTTTATTCAAATTGACTCAATGAGACATCACCTCAAGGTGAATAGACTCGTGATTAAACATCACAACAAGTCTTGGATAATTGTCCCAAGTTCTTATGATACTCCAACAGAGTACAGGAAACACATTTACTGTCTTTATGAAAGACAAGATAATTGTTTAAAATAAACAAGAGGTTTTGCATTGAGAGAATACACATTTCTCTGCAATATCTTCACTGAAATGATCGGAATAACATTCACATAAAGCAAATTCTAGCATTTTGGGGTAAATACTCATGATGGATAAATACTCAGACTGATACATACTCAATAACCTTTCAATATTACCTTATCATGAGAAAAATGTAGTGGTAACTAAATGTTTTCCTATATGGTTTGAGCTTAAAACATGAGTCAAATTGACAATCGCAAACTGTTTGTTGATATAAAACCTATTTTTGGTTAAAAATCCTCATGGAGGACCATTCAAGTTATTCTTTTTCATGATCAACATGACACGTTTCATAAAACATAAAGGTTATTTTTCAAATAAAACAACAAAAATGGATTGTTCAATTAAATTTTCATTTAAAAAAAATTCTTAGTCACAAGATGTTTAAAACCTCATGCATAAACAGAATATGAGGAATATATCTTCCCACACTACTGCCCATGACACATTTTAGACCAACATGGTCCATTGTGATTGTCTGCAAGTTGAGCTCCATTCTGTAGGACTCTACCAGGGCCTCCAGAGGGCGGTGTTGACTGGACTCTAGTCTTTGCTCATGCTGTGCTGGGTTGGGGAGCTGAGCTGAGGCAGGTCACTTTCCATTCTGTTCTTATCAGAGGATGTCTGCAGGCTCTGGAAGTGGCTCAGCAGTCTTCTCTGGGACTGTGTCTTCACCTCATCCTTGGACAGGAAGTGCACTATCTCTTGGACACATCTGGAGTAACCCTGATTGACAG
This sequence comes from Oncorhynchus mykiss, assembly GCF_013265735.2. Lineage (NCBI taxonomy): Eukaryota > Metazoa > Chordata > Actinopteri > Salmoniformes > Salmonidae > Oncorhynchus > Oncorhynchus mykiss. The sequence continues at coordinate 66,887,873 of NC_048581.1, forward strand.
TGCTGAACAGGAGGAGGAGCTCACTGGCTGGTACTGTTGCTGTCGTTTCAGGAAGCAAACTGTCATCTCCGGCTTTCTCTAGCTTGGAGTCGGGCTGCTGATTGAGGATCTCTGGACCCAGAAAAGGCTGCTATTGATATGATCTATGCTTCTCCACCAATGGCTTTCTTCACTGCAAGAAGAGAAGAGGCAAGTTAATAACCTTATTCTGGAATATGACATTATTTAAACACAAACAATCAATCAAATTAAATTAATTTCCTTGAATTTGAATCTTCAATTTACCTTATTGGTCAGAGTCGGGTGCTCCTCAGAGAGGATCATAGCTGACGTTATTGTAGGTGCCATGGATGGATGTCTTTCCTGTAGAGGCCTCTGTAGAGATAATCTGATTTCTACTGGCTTCATCTCCTATATATACACTCCCAAATCTGCATATGAATGTGTGTGTCTTGGGCTTGTAGGAGAATCTCACAGACTGTAGCCAATGGGTGAGTTTGGGAGGACAACGAGGAATGTGGAGCTGCCACATGCTCAGTGTTCTTATTGCTAGGGGACAATGGTCACATCTCAGGGGAACAGGTGGGGGGTGATGGAGAGTCACTCACAGAGCGCTGTGTGAATCTGGGAAAGTGGTAACTCCCAGATCTGCTGCCTGATGTTGGGATCATCATCACAATTGACAAAAATTCATTAAAACACCACATTATAAAATAATGACTCGAACACAAATCCTGTACATTAAAACTCTTGGTGCTACCCAAATCCTTTTGATTGTTACATTTTTTAGAACAGCCTACTATTTCCTTGATACAGTGCAGTTTTTTCAAATGATTTTGAACTATGACCTGTTAATTTGATTTGATGAATGATTTGCATTATTTTACTTTATTTCTAAACAATATCCATTTGGTAATTCCTTGTGATTTCAGTATTTCACCTCTTTTAAACCTGAAAAATAAAACAATTAGACAATATTAGGTCAAAGTAGGATATTACGTTTTTGGAAGGGAATACATTTCCTGTATTGGGAGTCCAGCAGCAGCAGATGTGTCCTCGGTCTTGGAGGTACTGGCCAGTGTGAGTAGAGAGCTGATCTGAGTTTCCCACACTGACTCCTGTGTGCTGTGATCAATGCACTACAAAACCTGCTCAGTGGACAATTAGTGACAGCTATTGGCTCTGTGTTGTACTATAGACAGAGCCTGACGTCACAGACCATCTAGATTCTGGAGGGAAACATAGTCTGGGGGGACTATGCTAACATATGGAATTGTTTTAAGATGGTCATACCATGGATCATTTAGCTATTTCATTTTGAATTCTAGGACCTCTTTAGGTACCCTAAAAAAAGATTTACAAAATATTTGATAAAATATTGCATTTGGCTTTAACACCTATATCCCATAGCATTGAATATCACATTCATAAATGTGACTAACCACCTGGATGTATGTAGGAACATTTTAAATGTAGTTTTTTAAATTGGATAAAAGTAGCGACTCAGAGCTAGAAAATGGTATATCATACACTACAGTTGAGGAACAATGGGAAAGCATCTCTGCTTTGGAAGTTGATAAACTTGTAACACCACTTTTGAGAAAAGGTTCCTTGAATGTTTTGGTACCCCTACTGGAGAGCTCTTCTTTGTCTACACACATTCAGCATAGTTCTTTAAGGATTCACATGTCAGGACATGTGCTAAACAGAATAAGTAGTGTAGTAAACAACCAAAGATTTCAAGACTAAAACTGGTTAAAGTTGTAGCCTGCAATAAGGAAAAAATCCAGGTAAATATACACTTTAACTAGTCCTTGACCCACACTACAGGTCAAAAGTTTTAGAACACCTACTCATTCAGGGGTCTTTCTTCATTTGTACTATTTTCTGCATTGTATAATAGTAGTGAAGACATTAAAACTATGAAATAACACATGGAATCATGTAATAACCAAGAAAGTGTTAAACAAAGGCAAATGGTGCCTGCTTTGAAGAATCTCGAATATAAAATACATTTAGATTTGTTTAACACTTGTTTGGTTACTACATGATTCCATATATGTTATTTTATAGTTTGATGTCTTCACTATTATTCTACAATGTGGACAATAGTACAAATAAATAAAGACCTTGGAATGAGTAGGTGTGTCCAAATGGACAATGAACACAATCGCATTTTATCAATGTCAAATTGAATGCACAGAGATACCGTGATGAGATCCTGAGCCCTATTGTCGTGCCATTCATCCTCCGCGATCACCTCATGTTTCAGCATTATAATACACTACCCCATGTTACAAGGATCTGTACACAATTCCTAGAAGCTGAAAATGTACCAGTTCTTTTCATGGCCTGCATACTCACCAGACCTATTGAGCATGTTTGGGATGCGTGTACGTGTTCGATGTGTATGACATCATGTTCCAGCTCCCGACAATATTCAGTAACTTCTCACAGCCATCGAAGAGGAGTGGGACAACATTCCACAGGCCACAATCAACATCTTGATCAACTCTATGTGATGGAGATGTGTCATGCTGCACACCAGATAGGGACTGGTTTCTGATCCACACCCCTACCTTTTTTTAAAGGTATCTGTGACCAACAGATGCATATCTGTATTCTCAGTCATGTGAAATCCATAGATTAGAGCTTAATTGATTTATTCCAATTGACTGATTTCCTTATAGGAATTGATCAGGATGTTGTAACTCAGTAACATCTTTAAAATTGTTGCATGTTGCGTTGATATTATTGTTCACTATATATACAATATAAACAACATATATTTAGAATCAAGGCAGGTAAAATAGCAAAAGTGGGCTAGTTGCTAAATATATTTTAGATTGGGCCTAGGACTATGAAAAAGACAGTCTGTAGAAGTAGGTTTTAAAAGTTCTGAGTGAGAGAGTGGCTCTCAGATAATCAGGGAGAGCATTCCATAGGCGAGGGGCAAGGGAGCAGAAGACTCTGTCCTCTACAGTTCGGAGTTGTGACTTGAAGCAGTAGGAAGTGGCTCGACCGGAGACTGCAAGTTGGCTCACTGATTGAGATGAGGTCACTGTTGTAGGTGCGGCTCAATCCATTCAGGGCCTTAAATAAAAGCATGAGATTTTTGAAGTCGATCCTGTAGTTGCCCGGTAGCCAGTGGAGGCCAGGATAGGTGTGATGTGGTCTGACTTCTTGGTCCTGGTCAGGACCCTGGCAGCACTGTTCTGGATAAGTTGGCGCCTCTGTAGTAATTTGGCTAGGAGGTCCCCAAATGGTACATTGCTGTAGTCGATCCGAGAGAAGATAAAGTCGTGGATGAGTTTCTCTGCATCTGGCTGGGAGAGTGATGGTAAAACCCAGGAATGATGTTTTACATATTTGTTTTATGTGGGCATCGAAGGACAGAGAAGGATCAAACTAGACTCCTAGGTTGGAGATGACAGAGGACAGGTAGATGGGTTGGTCATTGATTGTAGGGCAGATGTTTCCAGCACTGGTGACCTGCTTGCGTGTCCCAATAAGCATAGCCTCAGACTTGCTACTGTTCAACTGGAGGAAGTTCTCTTCCATCCATGGCCTGACGCCCTCTAGGCAGTTGCTGAGTATTGCTAAGGCAGAGATGGTGTCAGGTTTGGTGTTAATGTAGACCTGGGTATTGGTAGCCTAGCAGTTGATGTTATAATCTCTGAGGATTTGGAAGGGGAGGTTGGAGATAGGCCTGTAGTTGGATAGGATGTCCTGGTTGAGGTTGGTTTTCTTCAGTAAAGGGGTGACAGCAGCTGTTTTGAAGATCGATGGCACCTCTATGGTCAGGAGGGACTTGTTGATCAGGGTGGTGATAAACGTAAGGAGGCTTTAAACAAACAGTTCCCGTCGAGCCCCTGGGGGTAAAGCTCATTATTTAAATATTGATCGTAGGAAACAGACTCACTGTTACAGAGAATCAATTCAAGTTGAGTGTGTGTTTGTGTATTGTACAGAAACAAAATTGCACATTTCAACCATGTCCCACATACAAATGGCTTCATGCCATTACTTATGTACTTAGGCCTTATTGTAGGTGTCTTCTGCCTATACCCAAGACCCAAATACTGAACATTTATGGGATCATTAGCAATAGATCCAATGATTTCCCCATAGAGACCCAGTCTCCCCCCTAACCTCTGAAAGTCCCAGTCTATTGTCCCTAAGGAGCTCTGTGAGTGAGTTTTCCTGGGTTTCCCACACTTTCTCCATTCAGTGCTTTCAATGGAGGAACAATAGAAGTGTGTCTTATTACACATAACATTAGCTTTTGAGTTTGAGTGGCATAGATGCCCTACATTTTCAGAGAACTAAGATGACAGCTGCAGTTTGGGCCCAACACCTGGGATCACTGATAACCAAACTAAACAAACTGATATGCAATTGTAACACATTCTGATTATCCCAAAAAAGAATACATTTAAATAAAACAGGTGCATCAGTAAAAAAAAAAAAAGATCTTGCTTCCTGGGGAATTCACATTTATGATTAATTATCTCTCTATAGTCAATTTCGCATGTCAACTAAAACACAACATGGTAGACACACAACATGGTAGCAACACAACATGGTAGACACACAACATGGTAGACACACAACATGGTAGACACACAACATGGTAGCAACACAACATGGTAGACACACAACATGGTAGCAACACAACATGGTAGACACACAACATGGTAGACACACAACATGGTAGCAACACAACATGGTAGACACACAACATGGTAGCAACACAACATGGTAGACACACAACATGGTAGCAACACAACATGGTAGACACACAACATGGTAGACACACAACATGGTAGCAACACAACATGGTAGACACACAACATGGTAGACACACAACATGGTAGACACACAACATGGTAGCAACACAACATGGTAGACACACAACATGGTAGCAACACAACATGGTAGACACACAACATGGTAGACACACAACATGGTAGCAACACAACATGGTAGACACACAACATGGTAACAACACAACATGGTAGACACACAACATGGTAGCAACACAACATGGTAGCAGCACAAAACATGATACAAACATTATTGGGCACGGACAACAGCACAAAGGGCAAGAAGGTAGAGACAATACATCACGCAAAGCAGCCACAACTGTCAGTAAGAGTGTCCATGATTGAGTCTAAGAATGAAGAGATTTAGATAAAACTGTCCAGTATGAGTGTTTTTTGCAGCTTGTTGCAGTCGCTAGCTGCAGTGAACTGAAAAAAACGAGTGACTCAGGGATGTGTGTGCTTTGGGGACATTTAACTGAATGTGACTGGCAGAACGGGTGTAGTATGTGGAGGATGAGGGCTGCAGGAGATAGACATCTCAGATAGGGGGAGTGAGGCCTAAGAGGGTTTTATAAATAAGCATCAACCTGTGGGTCTTGTGACGTGTATACAGAGATGACCAGTTTACAGAGGATTATAGAGTGCAGTGATGTGTCCTATAAGGAGCATTGGTGGCAAATCTGTCCGAATGGTAAATAACATCCAACCGCTCGAGAGCACCCTTACCTGCTGATCTATAAATTATGTATTTGTAATCTAGCATGGGTAGGATGGTCATCTGAATCAGATTTAGTTTGGCAGCTGGGGTGAAAGAGGAGCGATTACGATAGAGGAGACCAAGTCTAGATTTAACTTTAGCCTGCAGCTTTGATATGTCCTGAGAGAAGGACAGTGTACTGTCTAGCCATACTCCCAAGTACTTGTATGAGGTGACTACCTCAAGCTCCAAACCCTCAGAGGTGGTAATCATGCTGATGCACATGATGCTACGCTGGGCTAGGGAGCTCAGCTGTGGCTGGTCACTCTCCCTCTGGATCTTATTAGAGGATGGCTGCAGGCTCTGGAAGTGGCTCAGCAGTCTTCTCTGGGACTGTGCCTTCACCTCATCCTTGGACAGGAAGTGCACAATCTCTTGGACACATGTGGAGTAACCTCGATTGACAGGTCCTGAGCAGGAGGTGGAGTTCACTGGCTGGTACTATTGCTGTTGCTTTTTCCAGCTTGGATTGGACTGCTGATTGAGGATCTCTGGTCCCAGGAGAGACTTGAGGTGCTCAATGCTGCTGTTGATACAATCTCTGCGCAACTTCTCCACCACAGGCTTTCTTAGCTACAAGAAGAGAAGGAAGGTGATTAATAACCTTATTCTGGTATATTACATTAATGAAACACATTTTTAAAAATCTAATAAAATTCAATTCCTTGAATTTGAATCTCAATTTACCTTGTTGGTCAGAGTCAGGTGCTCCTTAGAGTAGATCATTGCTGAAGTGATTTAAGGTGTCGTGGCTGGATCGCTGTGTTGTAGAGGTCTTTGTGTAGAGATAATCTGATTTCAACTGGCTTCATCTCTCCTATATATAGTCCCAAATCTGCATATGAATGTTTGGGTTTTGGGCTTGTTTGAGATTCTCACAGTCTGTAGCCAATGGGTGAGCTTGGGAAGACAATGAGGAATGTGGAGCTTGCACATGCTCAGTGTTCTTATTACTGGGGGACAATGGTCACATCTCAGGGGAACAGGTGGAGGGGTGGACGGTGATGGAGAGTGACTCACAGAGTGGTGACCCCCAGATCTGCTGCCTGATGTTGGGATCAATAACACTGATAGAGCACACGCTCAGCATCACAACTTACAAAAAAATATTAAAACACCACATTATAAAATACTGGTACTCATAATATTGTAGCTTTCACTGAAAGATGTTTGACGCAGTGACATTGTACTGATCAGATTGGAGGCCATTCAGAACTCAGGTTTCCCAGAAGCCCCAGGCAGCACACTTCCCTCCTGTGAGCTCCAAAGCACAGCTGGCTCTCTGCACAACGCTGAGTATGCCCCAGTCACACGCTCTCCTTTCTCTGGAGTTGGGAGCCACAGGGACACACGGCTTCTCCGACTTCTGTTTGCAGCCTGCTAGCCCTGAGACACTGTAGAAGTGTGTCTGCTCTCACAAAGACACACTGGCTGTTCCCATGCAGGGACACAGAGTGGCTTACAGGGCAAACCATCTGGATCAGTTATAAATCACTTCAGAAAGAGACTCTTCCAAATACAAACAGATCAGTCATTTCTATTTGTACAAATACAACATTTTCGAAATGTGTTTTTTTTCTTTAATAACAAACAAACAACGTTGCTGATGAATATGTATTTCAATTTATCTTATATAAATGTTCAAATTTGATATAATTGACACATTAGGATATTGGAATAATTTTGCCTATTTACGTAGTCAAAACCTTCACGTAGCAAAATGTCTGTGCATCTTGGTTAAAGTCATGATTTTGACTTAATGGTTGGCTATCAGTCTAAAGACAGGTAATCCAAGCACCTATGTGCTGCACACTGTCTTTATCATAACTTTTCTCCCGTAAAATGGCCATATTATAAATAAAGACGTGTGTTGTGTTTTGTTTGATGCGTCTATGTGTTGCAATGAACAGGAAGACTTGTGATCCTAACATATTTGTTATATTTGCAATATAATGATTTACAGTGCCTTGCGAAAGTATTCGGCCCCCTTGAACTTTGCGACCTTTTGCCACATTTCAGGCGTCAAACATAAAGATATACATCTGTATTTTTTTGTGAAGAATCAACAACAAGTGGGACACAATCATGAAGTGGAACGACATTTATTGGATATTTCAAACTTTTTTAACAAATCAAAAACTGAAAAATTGGGCGTGCAAAATTATTCATCCCCTTTACTTTCAGTGCAGCAAACTCTCTCCAGTAGTTCAGTGAGGATCTCTGAATGATCCAATGTTGACCTAAATGACTAATGATGATAAATACAATCCACCTGTGTGTAATCAAGTCTCCGTATAAATGCACCTGCACTGTGATAGTCTCAGAGGTCCGTTAAAAGCGCAGAGAGCATCATGAAGAACAAGGAACACACCAGGCAGGTCCGAGATACTGTTGTGAAGAAGTTTAAAGCCGGGTTTGGATACAAAAAGATTTCCCAAGCTTTAAACATCCCAAGGAGCACTGTGCAAGCGATAATATTGAAATGGAAGGAGTATCAGACCACTGCAAATCTACCAAGACCTGGCCGTCCCTCTAAACTTTCAGCTCATACAAGGAGAAGACTGATCAGAGATGCAGCCAAGAGGCTCATGATCACTCTGGATGAACTGCAGAGATCTACAGCTGAGGTGGGAGACTCTGTCCATAGGACAACAATCAGTCGTATATTGCACAAATCTGGCCTTTATGGAAGAGTGGCAAGAAGAAAAGCATTTCTTAAAGATATCCATAAAAAGTGTTGTTTAAAGTTTGCCACAAGCCACCAGATGAAACTTTTTGGCAACAATGCAAAACGTTATGTTTGGCGTAAAAGCAACACAGCTGAACACACCATCCCCACTGTCAAACATGGTGGTGGCAGCATCATGGTTTGGGCCTGCTTTTCTTCAGCAGGGACAGGGAAGATGGTTAAAATTGATTGGAAGATGGATGGAGCCAAATACAGGACCATTCTGGAAGAAAACCTGATGGAGTCTGCAAAAGACCTGAGACTGGGACGGAGATTTGTCTTCCAACAAGACAATGATCCAAAACATAAAGCAAAATCTACAATGGAATGGTTCAAAAATAAACATATCCAGGTGTTAGAATGGCCAAGTCAAAGTCCAGACCTGAATCCAATCGAGAATCTGTGGAAAGAACTGAAAACTGCTGTTCACAAATGCTCTCCATCCAACCTCACTGAGCTCGAGCTGTTTTGCAAGGAGGAATGGGAAACAATTTCAGTCTCTCAATGTGCAAAACTGATAGAGACATACCCCAAGCGACTTACAGCTGTAATCGCAGCAAAAGGTGGCGCTACAAAGTATTAACTTAAGGGGGCTGAATAATTTTGCACGCCCAATTTTTCAGTTTTTGATTTGTTAAAAAAGTTTGAAATATCCAATACATGTCGTTCCACTTCATGATTGTGTCCCACTTGTTGTTGATTCTTCACAAAAAAATACAGTTTTATATCTTTGTTTGAAGCCTGAAATGTGGCAAAAGGTCGCAAAGTTCAAGGGGGCCGAATACTTTCGCAAGGCACTGTATATCACTACTCAACATGGGGAAATGATATTTCTGATTACACATGGGCACAGACACTTTCCCAGCGACTAACGTGGCCGACCTCTTCGGCATAAAGAACAACATCCCACCTGTCCTGTGAGGAATCAGCTATTATTCCCACTGAATATTGTCCCACCATCTGATTGGCTGCATAGTGTGAGACAGTGTAGAAGTAGGCACATAAATAGAGAGTGGAGATGCAGAGCTCACTAACAACGACTCACTGAGCATCAGCTGGCCCAAGACCCGCAGCAACACTACACAGCAGAGGAGCTACAACAACACAAAGTATCGGGCAAGACCTACCAAGACCATCATCTCTACTTTATTGACGAGTTGCTAACACAAGACCAATATTTGAAAATGCCAGCTTACATGGACATCGCTCTTCAGGACATCATGAACGTGAAGGATCAGCATATTAGTTAAGATCAGGTTAAATTACACTGAAATACTTTAGGTCATGAAGTATTAAAATGAATAGAAACGGTGTGTGAGAGAAGAGGTGTTCATGACTGTCTTGTCTTGTTTTTCAGGTGTAAACTCTCTGTTGGAGAGGAAATGCAGCAGTGGTGTGGAGAAACTGAAGATAGCTATTATAGAACATCTCCAGAATAGGATCCCTACATCTCCTATATCTCCTATTTTGGCAAAGACTGTGTCTTTTTTCACTTCGAAGAAGGCCTTGCTGTCACCCACCAGTTATTCCAAATGTTCCAGGGACATGCTGCATCTCTTTCCCACTCCAGAGGACATTGCACCACTCTGCTTCGAACAATGAACTGAGAGAGATGCATGGATGGGGAGATTATAGGTCAGGGGTTACATATTGGGCTGAGACTAGGGTCTGAGACCAAATGACCACTGCAGCGTGAGATACAAACCTGTGGAGCGGGCATGAACTGAGCCTATGATGAACAGAGCACAATATACTGTTCATGTGCAAATTCAGCTTGGATATATCAGAGCGCCATATCTACAATGGGAAAATATTCCCACCATGGTGATTGGCTAGTTGTCCCATTTGGACCAGACTGTTAGACATTGGTCTGGAACCTATTCTGTTGTTTTACATGAAATGTAAAGTTGCAGAATCATTTGAAATGCATTGTATGTATTTATATAAGCAGAGGTTTACTGCCTTACTCTTTCTGTGAAATGATTAACTAAATACCCTGAGATCTGGTTCAAGGTGAAACACTGCCTCAAATAACGGTAGAAAATAAATTCACATGCATACCTTTATTTCTGTAAAGGAACAGTGCATTGTTGTGCATGAAAATACAAAAGGTAAATGTTTATTTGATCTTTATCTTATCCAAAGAGGATTTATATTCTTGTTAATATTGTTGTCTAACTTTGTCAGCTAATTAAACTGCAAACAAAATCCAAAATACTTTTCTTTGTCTATTCCTCCTATCTTTGATTTGCAATCGTCTAAAGTACTTAAGTAAAAATACTTGAAAGTACTACTTAAGTCGTTTTTGGGGGTATCTGTAATTTACTATTTATATTTTTAACAACTTTTACTTTTACTTCAGTACATTCCTAAAGAAAAGTATGTACTTTTTACTCCATACATTTTCCCTTTTTTATTCGAAAATGATGCCTTCTGGTTTTCTTTATGTAAGGAATTTGAAATTATTTATACTTTTACTTTTGATACTTAAGTATATTTTAGCAATTTCATTTACGTTTAATACTTAAGTATTTTTAAAACTAAATACTTTTAGACTTTTACTCAAGTAGGATTTTACTTGGTGACTTTCACATTTACTTGAGTCATTTTCTATTAAGGTATCTTTACTTGTACTCAAGTATGACAATTGGGTGCTTTTTCCACCACTGGTGATTATTGTCTGAAATGAATACTGCATTTTACTGGTTTCATTTACCAGCATATTGAAACTCACAAGATTCAGAAGTACATCTTCTGATTATTTGAATGTACTTCCACGAAAACGTATACACTGCTAAATTAATTAATTAATAATCACTCACAAGAAGGCAGCATATGAATTTGTTTCCTACGTGACTAATGACGAAAAAGTCCCCTCGGAGCAGTTTTTTAAAAACTTTTACATTCTATTTTGTGTCTCTTATCAATGTTTTAATTTGAAATGAATTGCACATCAAACTACCTAATTTCGTCATCTCTTGAACTCAGTCCATTTGAATACTTAGGCAGTCCTAGTTAGTTGGCAACTTTGAGTTGTGTCTGTCATGTTTGTCTCTCACTGGTGAGAGGCAGGTTCAGCAGCAGAACACATTAAGTTAAACCGAGTTGGTTTTGTCTCAAGTCGTCTTACTTTAAAAGGCCTAGAAGTCACGGACACTTACTTACATAGGCTACAATGTGTCATGAGTGTGCGTGTTGTTGCAGAAAAATAAATAGGCCTTTGCATGTTGACATTTTGGAGACATTTTGGCAGTTGGTATGGCATGATTTTTTTTTGTTATGAAATATGAAAGCCGTTTAGCTAGATATACGTAGGCTACTGTACTATATCTGGAAACCAGTTTAATTAGAAATATTTAGACATTTCACATTTCAACGGAGTGTAATGAATCAAACAAGCATTAATTGTTTTCGATGATTGTTTTTATTCGCATCGACTTGATTTGAAGATTTACATTTAATTTAGAAAACATGTTTTCAATCTTTACAATACCTTCTCAGAAGGTGATACAAACCAGTAGGTCTACACGTTTTAACTCCTCTCACCATCGAGAGGAAGTATTATTCTGTCTAAAATGCTGATATAATTTTTTAGGGGAAAGCGAGAATGTTCCGTGTAGCTTAGTTGGTGTAGCATGGTGCTTGCAACGCCAGTATTGTGGGTTCGATTCCCACGGGGGACAAGTATAAAGAAGAAAATGTATGCAATCACTACTGTAAGTCGCTCTGGATAACAGCGTCTACATAAACGTAATGACGTCTGATACTGTTTGCATGTTTTGCCATTAAGATATTCAATTTCGATATCAAAACAGTACAAATAGGATTGAACATTGTTCACTCACAATCTTTCCGCTGGAAAGACAGTGAACACTATTTCATAAATGATTAAAACGTTCCCACAGGGAACAATACACAGTATATTCACTTCATAAAAATGAAATATAAAACAGAATATGCTATTGATCCTCTTGTAATCAAGAGAGGAAGATTCAAATACTGATATTGTTCAATGCATTTTGTCATTACAAATTAACATAAACTCCTGCAAATGCAGAAAATGTGGATGAACTCCTCTGTAATAAGGACTGGGAAATGTCCTGCATGAGAATGAAGCTCCAGTCTGTAGGACTCTACCAGGGCCTCCAGAGGGCGCTGTTGACTGGACCCTTCTCTTTGCTCATGCTGTGCTGGGCTGGGGTGCTCAACTGAAGCAGGTCACTCTCCCTCCTGTTCTTATCAGAGGATGGCTGCAGGCTCTGGAAGTGGCTCAGCAGTCTTCTCTGGGACTCTGTCGTCACCTCATCCTTGGACAGGAAGTGCACAATCTCTTGGACACACCTGGAGTAACCCTGATTGTCAGGTGCTGAGCAGGAGGAGGAGCTCAATGGTTGATACTGTTGCTGTCGTTTCAGGAAGCTAACTGTCATCTCCAGGATGGTTGCTTTCTCCAGCTTGGAGTCGGGCTGCTGATTGAGGATCTCTGGACCCAGGAGAGACTTGAGCTTCTCAAGGCAGCTGTTGATACGATCTCTGCGTAACTTCTCCACCACTGGCTTTCTTAGCTGCAAGAAGGAGAGTCTTTAATAACATTATTCTAGAACGTATTAGAGGTGAGATAAAATTATGACATCTATTTTCAAGAAACAAGTCATAAAGAAAATTGTAATCTCAGTTTACCTTGTTGGTCAGAGTCAGGTGGTTCTTAGAGTAGATCATAGCTGAAGTGATTGTATGTGCCATGGCTGGATCTCTGTGCTGTAGAGGCCTCTGTGTAGAAAACATCTGATTACTACTGGCTTCTTCTCTCCTATATATAGTCCCAAATCTGCATATGAATGTGTGGGTACTGGGCTTGTTGGAGTTTCTCAGTCTGTAGCCAATGGGGGTGCTTGGGTTCTTAATGCTGGTGGACAATGGTCACGTCTCAGGGGAACATGTGGGGGGTGATGGAGAGTGACTCACAGAGCCCTGTGGGAATCTGGGAAACTGGTGACCTCCAGATCTACTGCTTAACGTTGGGATAAATGACACAGACAGAGCACACACTCATCATCACAACGTACACATTGGGACTGACAAACATATTCTGCATAAAAATGCACAGTGCTTTCTAATCAAATCAAATGTATTGGTCACATACACGTGTTTAACAGATGTTATTGTGGGTGTAGCGAAATGCTTATGCTTTAAACTCCGACAGTGCAGTAATATCTAACAAGTAATATCTAACAGTTTCACAAAATATACCCAAAATACATGTACATCTAAGTAAGGAATGGATTAAGAATATATATATGTATGTCAGAGTGGCATTGGACTAAGATACAGTGGCATAGTATAGAATACAGTATATACATATGAGATGGATTATGCAATATTTACACACTATTAAAGTGACTAAGATACCGTAGAATAGTATAGAGTACAGTTTATACATATGAGATGAGTAATGCAAGATACAGAGACACTATTAAAGTTTCCAGTGTTTCATTTCCTTAAAGTGTCCAGTGTTTCATTTCCTTAAAGTGTCCAGTGTTTCATTTCCTTAAAGTGGCCAGTGATTCCTAATCTATGTCTATAGGCAGCAGCCTCTGATGTGCTGGAGATGTCTTTTTAACAGTCAGTGGTGTAGTGTAGAATACAATGCAGTATATACATATGAGATGGGTGATGCAATAGCTGTTTTTCAGTCTCTCGGTCCCAGCTTTGATACACCTGTACTGACCTCACCTTCTGGATGATAGCGGGGTGAACAGGCAGTTGCTCGGGTGGTTGATGTCCTTGATGATCTTTTAGGCCTTCCTATGGCATCGGGTGCTGTAGGTGTCCAGGAGGGCGGGAAGTTTTCTCCTGGTAATGCGTTGGGCAGACCGCACCACCCTCTGGAAAGCTTTGCGGTTGTGGGCGGTGCAGTTTCCGTACCAGGTGGTGATACAGCCCTACAGGATGCTCTCAATTGTGCATCTGTAAAATTTTGTGAAGGTTTTAGGTATTAAGCCACATTTCTTTAGCCTGTTGAGGTTGAAGAGGTTCTTCACCACACTGTCTATGTGGGTGGACCATTTCAGTTTGTCAGTGATGTGTACGCCGAGGAACTTGAAGCTTTCCACCTTCTCCACTGCGGTCCCATCGATGTGGATAGGGGGGGGTGCTCCCTCTGCTGTTTCCTGAAGTCCACGATCATCTCCAATAATGCATTTCATTGGAGGATTCCTAGCCTAGCATATCATATTTAAATAGGGGGGTGGCAGGTAGCCTAGTGGTTAGAGCGTTGGGCCTGTAACTGAAAGGTTGCTGAATCAAATCCCCGAGCTGACAAGGTAAAAATCTGTCGTTCTGCAGCTGAACAAGGCAGTTAACACACTGTTCCCCGGTAGGCTGTCATTGTTAATAAGAATTTGTTCTTAATGACTTGCCTAGTTAAATAAATTAAATATTTGATGACTGCATTATCAATGTGACCTCTTGATTAGTTTTTTTGAATAAAATAAGTGCTGTTTCAAACTTCTGTGCAAATATAGTATTTTAGATTGTTTGCTTCACTTTTGAGATTAATTCATAATTGTTCATGCTACATTTTTTCCAAATTATTATGAAGTCAACATAATCAGCGTAATGAGATACATTCTTATAGAAGACAGAGAAAATAGCAATATGAGCAACACATAGATACATATTGGTGTGACTTCAGCATAATTTCTCATAACTATTTGAGAGGTTATGTTGAAATACTGTTCCTATTATTCAGATTGGAGGGAATACACTTCCAGCTTTGAAAGTCCAGATGCTGCAGATGTGTCCTCTGTCTTGGAGCTACTGGTCAGTGTGAGTAGAGAGCTGAGTTTGCCACAGTGAGTCCAGTGTGCTGTGATCAATGCACTACAAAATCTGCTCAGTGGACCATTAGTGACGGCTATTGGCTCTGTGTTGTACTATAGACACAGCCTGACGTCACAGACCATCTGGAATCTGGAGGGAAACTCCTATACTGGCTGATTCAACACATACTCTTATAGGTACAGGTATATATACAAATATATATATACTGTATATACCTTTACCAAATACATTTAAACTCAGTTTTTCTCAATTCCTGACATTTAATCCTAGTAAAAATGACCCGTTTTAGGTCAGTTAGGATCACCACTTTATTTTAAGAATGTAAAATGTCAGAATAATAGTAGAGAGAATGATTTATTTCAGCTTTTATTTCTTTCATCACATTCCCAGTGGGTCAGAAGTTAACATACACTCAATTAGTATTTGATAGCATTGCCTTTAAACTGTTTAACTTGGGTCAAACGTTTTGGGTAGCCTTCCATAAGCTTCCCACAATAAGTTGGGTGAATTTTGGCCCATTCCTCCTCACAGAGCTGGTGTAACTGAGTCAGGTTTGTAGGTACTTTTTGCTCACACACGCTTTTTCAGTTCTGCCCACAAATTTTTCTATAGGATTGAGGTCAGGGCTCTGTGATGGCCACTCCAATACCTTGACTCTGTTGTCCTTAAGCCATTTTGCTACAACTTTGGAAGTATGCTTGGGGTCATTGTCCATTTGGAAGACCCATTTGCGACCAAGCTTTAACTTCCTGACTGATGTCTTGAGATGTTGCTTCAATATATCCACAAAAATGTCCATCCTCATGATGCCATCTATTTTGTGAAGTGCACCAGTCCCTCCTGCAGCAACCCCCCCCCCCCACAACATGATGTTGCCATCCCCGTTCTTCACGGTTGGGATGGTGTTCTTCAGCTTGCAAGTCTCCCCCTTTTTCCTCCAAACATAACGATGGTCAGTATGGCCAAACAGTTCTATTTTTGTTTCATCAGACCAGAGGACATTTCTCCAAAAAGTACGATCTTTGTCCACATGTGCAGTTGCAAACCGTAGTCTGACTTTTTTATGGCCGTTTTGGAGCAGTGGCTTCTTCCTTGCTGAGCGGCCTTTCAGGTTATGTCGATATAGGACTTGTTTTACTGTGGATATTCATACTTTTGTACCTGTTTCCTCCACAATCTTCTCAAGGTCCTTTGCTGTTGTTCTGGGATTGATTTGCACTTTTCGCACCGGAGTACGTTCATCTCTAGGAGACAGAACGCGTCTCCTTCCTGAGCGATATGACGGCTGCGTGGTCCGATGGTGTTTATACATGCGTACTATTGTTTGTACAGATGAACGTGGTACCTTCAGGTGTTTGAAAATTGAACTAGACTTGTAGAGGTCTGCAATTAGTTTTCTGAGGTCTTGACTGATTTCTTTTGATTTTACCTAGATGTCAAGCAAAGAAGCACTGAGTTTGAAGTTAGGCCTTGAAATACATCCACAGCTACACCTCCAATTGACTCAAATGATGTCAATTAGCATAGCAGAAACTTCTAAAGCCATGACATAATTTTCTGGAATTTTCCAAGCTGTTTAAAGGCACAGTCAACTTAGTGTATGTAAACTTCTGACCCACTGGAATTGTAATACAGTGAATTATCAGTAAAATAATCTGTCTGTAAACAATTGTTGGAAAAATGACTTGTGTCGTGCACAAAGTAGATGTCCTAACTGACTTGCCAAACTATAATTTGTTAACAAGAAATGTGTGGAGTGGTTGAAAAATGAGTTTTAATGACTCCAACCTAAGTGTATGTAAACTTCCGACTTCAACTGTTTATATATATGAACGTATTTATCTTTCTGCATCCAAGTTAGTCCAAGTCAATGTCTGCAATTCTTTCTGTTTTCTAAAAGGCATTTAAGATTATATAGATTTTTTTCTCCTAGGCAATAGCTAGGTTTTATTAAAGTGAAAATGTCATGTCATTACAAATTAGGATTTAAAATAATTATATTACATTATATGTTAGATTTTCTTCCATAAGGATATTTCCAAAAACATACTCAACCAAATAGGCAAATCATTTTTAATTCCCCTCTCTGTGTCACACCCTGACCTTAGTGTTCTTTGTTTTCCTTGTTATTTTGGTTAGGTCAGGGTGTGACATGGGTGATATGTTGTCTTGTCTAGGGGTTTTGTATGTTTATGGGGCTGTGCCTTTCTAGGTGTTTATGTAAGTCTATGGTTGCCTAGATTGGTTCTCAATTAGAGGCAGGTGCTTATCGTTGTCTCTGATTGGGAACCATATTTAGGCAGCCATGTTCTTTGGGTATTTTGTGGGTGATTGTTTCCTGCCTCTGTGCAACACGGGACTGTTTCGGTGACAGTTCACGGTGGTTTTTTACGGTGTTATTTTGTGTTAATGTTCAGTTTTCCCTATTAAAACATGGACACCTACCACGCTGCTTATTGGTCCGATCCTTGCTACACCTCCTCAGAGGAAGAGGAAATCTGCCGTTACAATAAGTGTGCCTATTCCTCACTGTCTCTGAGTGTTCCCCAGACAGTCAGGTGCTGGTGGGACTGATGATGGTGATGACACTAATGACACTGAACTGTGATTCTGCTCTCCAGAGCTTTCCCACACTCTGCCCATTGAGAGAGATTCCATGAACCAATAGAGTGTGCATTGTTAAATGCTAATTCATTGCCCATCATTCCCTTAGTGGTAAAGTTTGTTTTTCAATCAAGGAGGTGGTAATACAAATATTTGGACTAATAGATGATTTGGAAATACTCTTGGTAGCCTATACAAGAATAAACAAGTTTCATTCAAAATCCTGCATTTCCCATATGGGAAATTATTATTGACGTATTTATTAGAATAAGAACTTTAACAAAAGGCTATATTTAAAAATAAGACTATGACATGCAGTTATTTTTGCCAGACACTTTTTATTAATGTCTTTGGTTTGGGAAATTATGTGAACAAAATTCCTCTCCCTATCCCTTGACACTAGTAGGTAGGGGTCTGAGTCTATTGTCCCAAAGAGGCTCTGTGAGTGAGTTTTCCTGGGTTTCCCACACTTTCTCCATTCAATGATTTGCTTTCAATGGAAGAACAATATAAGTGTGTCTTATTATTCATACCATTAGCTATGCAGTTGAGTCCAATCCCAGACAAAGAAGGCTACTCTGTGTCTGTCTGCCCACCTGACTATGATAAAACGAGGTTATCAAGAAGCTTTATTTTTACAAGACACCCCAAAAATCTACCTAGCATCAACATACTGGCCAACTCAAGATACAGAACACCTGTAATCTATGGAACAATGCAGAACAGATTTTTCAATATAAAATGTGTAAAGCATGTGTAACAGTATAACTTTAGTCCGTCCCCTCGCCGAGGCCCTTGCAGAGCAAAGGGAACAATTACTTCAAGCTCTCAGAGCGAGTTACGTTACCGATTGAAACGCTATTAGTGCGCACCACCGCTGTTTGAATAGGAGCGTAGTATGAGTTTCAGTAATATGAGTGTCTCCTGCTTTTGTAAACTAAAGTCACTCTTCTGTGCTTGCTGACAATCACCAACGTAGACAAATGCTCTGTCACACTAATGCCGTTGTTCACTTGCTGGTAGGAACTCGTACGACATGCTTACAGGTCGAACGCGGCATGTGTTTAACTATAACCCATAGCCACGAGAAGTAGGGGTGCTGAAAAAATCCCCAGAAAATTCATAATAAAAAAACTAAAATAATAATTGTTCTGTTTTTTAAACATTGATTTTACAAACGTAGTGCACTGGGCCTTTAATAGTCCTGTATAAGTGTACTGATATATACATCAGCGCTGGAAAAAAGATTAGTCCAGCCCCCCCCCAAACTACTTCCCACGGCTATGCTACAACCAATTAGCGAGTCATACATTTCCACGTTTTGTAGTTGCGACTAGCACGTCAACATGGCATTAAGCCTGTCGCATGCTTCCCAGTTGTAACATTTTGCACAAATATTTTGCCAAAATTTTGTGCCGTTTCTGTTTGTTTGGGAAAATATTGTTCTTACAAAAGACTTAAAACTGAAGCAATTTCGATTTCCAGGAACTTCTCTTGGGTAGCAGTTCCGCATGGGCTTTTTTCGTCTGTTAGCGTATCAATAAAATGTTTGTTGAAGCAAGTCAAAGTTCGGTAGCTGAAGTCTACGCCCCTTCGTCAGTGATTGGTCAACAGTCCTTCTAGTTGGAGCCGGAACCATGGACTGAATTATTCAATAGTGTTTGTTGTCATTCAACTATAGACAACTAGTTTTCATGCACATATTTTCACTTGAGAGGCGACTAGTTTTCATGCATATATTTTCACTTGAGAGGCGACTAGTTTTCATGCACATTTTTTAATCTCCGAAGTACTGCACCAAACATCTTAATTAAATGTAAAATTGCTCGACTAAGACCTTGACAAAAACGTCAAAATCAATTACAGATTTCCTGATTTGTCTTAAATTAATTTGGACTATTTTGAGGGAATGTATAGTGATTGCTTCGGCATTTCAAAAGAGACAAAGAGTAGTATTGCCACTTTTTTCTCGTTGTTCAAACAAAGGTCTTTTAAGAGAGTGTGAGCCACAGATGTTCCCTTCGCCGAGCTGAATTCTGGTAGGAGCAAACTGAACCTACCTAGTACGCAGGCGCCTTTACTGTATTTGATTGTAAAAATTGATAATCATAAATTGATAATAATTTCAGAGGTATTAGTGATACATGTATCATACCTCTTAACGCTCATCTAAATTCATTCACACGGGATATGAAATACATATTGGACAATCTTACATTCATGACATAAACCATCAAATCTTTATTTCATAGGATCTAAGACTTTAGGGTGTCAAATGACCAGTACTCAGACTCTAACGCAAAGTATAGGATTTTAATAAACCACAGACAATCAGCCACATTTCAAGATTGTTTTTATTTTCATATAGAGAATACATTTTTTAATTGTTAAGAACTTAAACTTTGTGATTAAGCATCACTACAATTGCGAGAAAACAGCTTCAAGTCACACAGGCACTCATCATAGAGTGTGGGTTATATTAAATATTCATAGAAGAAACATAGACAAATGCAGCTTTAAAAACAAAGCAGACATATGTTAGATATCTCAATATACGAGAATTTAAAAATTGTAATACAAACCAACACAAATTGGTAGTTCATCACAAAAACCAGGCTTGGATATACAGCAAATCAATGAAAGATTTTTAAGTCATCAACAAGAATATATTTTCTGAAATTCATTAACAGGAGGATTATGTTGCACAATTAAAGAATTTAAACATTCTTTGCTATCTCACCCAATGTGGGTAATAAATAGATTATAATGAACAGTCAACAATATAAACCATCCTTAGCAGATGGAGGAATTTCCTCTTACAAAGTAAAAATAACTTGACATAATACTCAAGTTAAATGAAAAGTGATGATATCAATATGAACTTTCATTAGGAAGGCTTTTTCACATATTCCTGAAAAAATAATGAACACAATCAAATTAAAACTGACATTTTCTGCAGAAGGAGAATATTGTCTCATCCTATTCACATTACTGTCCATTAATGTTTGACCAACATGGTCCATTGTGTTTGTCTGAGTGGAGCTTTTAAGTCTGTAGAACTCTACCAGGACCTCCAGAGTGCGCTGTCCACTGGACTCTTTTCTTTGCTGATACTGTGCTGGGTTAGAGAGCTGAGCTGAGGCAGGTCACTCTCCCTGCGGTTCTTATCAGAGGATGGCTGCAGGCTCTGGAAGTGGCTCAGCAGTCTTCTCTGGGACTCTGTCGTCACCTCATCCTTGGACAGGAAGTGCACAATCTCTTGGACACAGCTGGAGTAACCCTGATTGACAGGTGCTGAGCAGGAGGAGGAACTCACTGGTTGATACTGTTGCTGTTTTCTCAGGAAGCAAACTGTCATCTCCAGGATGTCAGCTTTCTCCAGCTTGGAGTCAGGCTGCTGGTTGGGGATCTCTGGAAACAGGGAAGACTTGAGCTGCTCAATGCTGCTGTTGTTATGATCTCTGTAATATCAGCACTGGCTTTCTTAGCTGCAAGAAGAGAAGGAGGGTCATTAATAATCGTATTCTGATATATAACATTAATGAAACACATAAAAAATCAGTCTAATGAACTTAATTTCCTTGAATTTGAATCTCACTTTACCTTGTTGGTCAGAGTCAGGTGCTCCTTAGAGTAGATCATTGCTGAAGTGATTGAAGGTGTCGTGGCTGGATCTATGTGTTGTAGAGGTCTTTGTGTAGAGATAATCAGATTTCTACTGGTTTCATCTCTCCTATATATACTCCCAAATCTGCATATGAATGTGTGTGTCTTGGGCTTGTAGGAGAATCTCACAGTCTGTAGCCAATGGGTGAGCTTGGGAGGACAATGAGGAATGTGGAGCTGCCACATTCTCAGTGTTCTTATTACTGGGGGACAATGATCACATCTCAGGGGAACAGGTGGAGGGGTGGGGGAGATGGAGAGTGTCTCACAGAGCGCTGTGTGAATCTGGGAAAGTGGTGACCCCCAGATCTGCTGCCTGATGTTGGGATCAATGACATTGACAGAGCACACACTCATCATCACAATTTACACATGTGTGAATGACTCAAATACTTTCCAATAACACATAAATGTTTCCTAATAAAAAAAATCCTAATAATTTTGCTCGTATTGCCTAATTAGTCGAATTTAATAACTCTTTAACCGATTTCTTGATTTCCCCTATTATAACTGCCAACACTTTAAAATATTTTAGATGTCGAGCTGTTCAAATGATTCAGAGAATATTCATTTTCTTTTTCAATAATTTTACTGCTTTATAAATGTATCTATCATGTCCAAAACATAACTACAAATCAAATAAAATCACATTTTATTAGTCACATGCTCCGAATACAACAGGTGTAGTAGACCTTACAGTGAAACACTTACTTACGAGCCGCTAACCCTAACCAACCATGCCGTTTTAGTGTAACTTTATTTATTTATTTATTTTCACCTTTATTTAACCAGGTAGGCCAGTTGAGGACAAGTTCTCATTTTCAACTGCGACCTGGCCAAGATAAAGCGAAGCAGTGCGACAAAAACATCAACAGAGTTACACATAAACAAATGTACAGTCAATAACACAATAGAAAAATCTATGTACAGTGTGTGCAAATGTAGAAGAGTAGGGAGGTAAGGCAATAAATAGGCCATGGAGGCGAAATATTTACAATTTAGCATTACCACTGGAGTGATAGATGTGCAGATGATGATGTGCAAGTAGAGATACTGGGGTGCAAAAGAGCAAGAGGATAAGTAACAATATGGCGATGAGGTAGTCGGGTGTGCTATTTACAGATTGTTTGTGTACAGGTACAGTGATCGGTAAACTGCTCTGACAGCTGATTCTTAAAGTTAGAGAGGGAGATTTAAGACTCCAGCTTCAGTGATTTTGGCAATTCGTTCCAGTCATTGGCAGCAGAGAACTGGATGGAAAGGCAGCAAAACCAAGTGTTGGCTTTGGGGGTGACCAGTGAAATATACCTGCTGGAGTGCGTGCTACGGGTGGGTGTTGCTATGGTGACCAGTGAGCTGAGATAAGGCGGGGCTTTACTTAGCATAGACTTATAGATGACCTGGAGCCAGTTTGGCCACGAATATGTAGTGAGGGCCAGCCAACGAGAGCATACAGGTCGCAGGGGTGGGTAGTATATGTGGCTTTGTTGAGAAAACGGATGGCACTGTGATAGACTACATACAGTTTGCTGAGTAGAGTGTTGGAGGCTATTTTGTAAATGACATCGCCGAAGTCAAGGATCGGTAGGATAGTCAGTTTTACGAGGGTATGTGGCAGCATGAGTGAAGGATGCTTTGTTGCGAAATAGGAAGCCGATTCTATATTTAATTTTGGATTGGAGATGCTTAATGTGAGTCTGGAAGGAGAGTTTACAGTCCAACCAGATACTTTGGTATTTGTAGTTGTCCACATTTTCTAAGTCAGAACCGTCCAGAGTAGTGACGCTAGTCGGGCAGGAAGGTGCGGGCAGCAATCGGTTGAAGAGCATGCACTTAGTTTTACTTGCATTTAAAAGCAGTTGGAGGCCTCGAAAGGAGTGGTGTATGGATTTGAAGCTCGTTTGGAGGTTTGTTAGCACAGTGCCCAAAGAAGGGCCAGATGTATACAGAATGGTGTCATCTGCGTAGAGGTGGATCAGAGAATCACCAGCAGCAAGAGCGACATCATTGATATATACAGAGAAAAGAGTCGGCCCGAGATTTGAACCCTGTGGCACCCCCATAGAGACTGCCAGAGGTCCGGACAACAGGCCCTCCGATTTGTCACACTGAACTCTATCTGAGAAGTAGTTGGTGAACCAGGTGAGGTAGTTATTTGAGAAACCAAGGCTGTTGAGTCTGCCAATAAGAATACGGTGATTGACAAGAGTCAAAAGCCTTGGCCAGGTCGATGAAGATGGCTGCACAGTACTGTCTTTTATTGATGGCGGTTATGATATCGTTTAGGACCTTGAGCGTAGCTGAGGTGCACCCATGACCAGCTCGGAAACCAGATTGCATAGTGGAGAAGGTACGGTGGGATTTGAAATGGTCTATGATCTGTTTGTTAACTTGGCTTTCAAAGATTTTAGAAAGGCAGGGCAGGATGGATATACGTAGATCTATAACAGTTTGGGTGTAGAGTGTCTCCCCCTTTGAAGAGGTGAACGAAAGAGAGGTTGAATAGGCTGGTAATAGGGGTTGCAACAATTTCAGCGGATCATTTTAGAAAGAGAGGGTCCAGATTGTCTAGCCCAGCTGACTTGTAGGGATCCAGATTTGCAGCTCTTTCAGAACATAAGCTGTCTGGATTTGGGTGAAGGAGAAGGGGGCTTGGGCAAGTTGCTGCAGGGGTGCTGAGATGTTGGCCGGGGAAGGGGTAGCTAGGTGGAAAGCATGGCCAGTCGTAGAAAAATTCTTATTGAAATGAGCGATTATCGTAGATTTATCGGTGGTGACAATGTTTCCTATCCTCAGTGCAGTGGGCAGCTGGGAGGAGGTGCTCTTATTCTCCATGGACTTTACAGTGTCCCAAAACCTTTTGGAGTTGGTGCTACAGGATACAAATTTCTGTTTGAAAATGCTAGCCTTAGCTTTCCTAACTGACTGAGTATATTGGTTCCTGACTTCTCAGTTCCCTGAAAAGTTGCAAATAGCGGGGGCTAATCGATGCTAATGCAGAACACCACAGGATGTTTTTGTGCTGGTCAAGGGCAGTCAAGTCTGGGGTGAACCAAGGGCTATATCTGTTCTTAGTTCTACATTTTTTGAATTGGGCATGCTTACTCTATATAGCCTGTCTTACTGTATATAGTACGCTGTTTTATTTCTTTACTTACCTATTGTTCACCTAACACCTTTTTTGCACTATTGGTTTGAGACTGTAAGTAAGCATTTCACTGTAAGGATACCTGTTGTATTCTGCGCACGTGACAAATAAACTTTGATTTGATTTGATATTTAAGATGGTGAGGAAAGCACTTTTAAAGAGCAACCAGGCATCCTCTACTGACGGGATGAGAACAATATCCTTCCAGGATACCCAGGCCAGGTCGATTAGAAAGGCCTGCTCGCTGCAGTGTTTTAGGGAGCGTTTGACAGTGATGAGGGGTGGTCGTTTGACCGTGGACCCATTACGCACAAAGGCAATGAAGCAATGATCGCTGAGATCCTGGTTGAAGACAGCAGAGGTGTATTTAGAGGGCAAGTTGGTCAGGATAATATCTAAGAGGGTGCCCATGGTTACGGATTTAGGGTTTTTTATTTATTTATTTATTTTACCTTTATTTAACCAGGTAGGCAAGTTGAGAACAAGTTCTCATTTACAATTGCGACCTGGCCAAGATAAAGCAAAGCAGTTCGACAGATACAACAACACAGAGTTACACATGGAGTAAAACAAACATACAGTCAATAATAAAGTATAAACAAGTCTATATACAATGTGAGCAAATGAGGTGAGAAGGGAGGTAAAGGCAAAAAAAGGCCTTGGTGGCAAGGTAAATACAATATAGCAAGTAAAACACTGGAATGGTAGTTTTGCAATGGAAGAATGTGCAAAGTAGAAATAAAAATAATGGGGTGCAAAGGAGCAAAATAAATAAATAAATTAAATACAGTTGGGAAAGAGGTAGTTGATAGGGCTAAATTATATGTGGGCTATGTACAGGTGCAGTAATCTGTGAGCTGCTCTGGGTTGGGTTGTACCTGGTAGGTTCCTTGATAATTTGTGTGAGATTGAGGGCATCTATCTTAGATTGTAGGATGGCCGGGGAGTTAAGCATGTCCCAGTTTAGGTCACCTAACAGTACGAACTCTGAAGATAGATGGGGGGCGATCAATTCACATACGGTGTCCAGGGCACAGCTTGGGGCTGAAGGGGTCTATAAAAAGTGGCAGTGGTGAGAGACGTGCTTCTGGAAAGGTGAATTTTTAGTATAAGTAGAAGCTCGAATTGTTTGGGCACAGACCTGGATAGTATGACAGAACACTGCAGGCTATCTCTGCAGTAGATTGCAACTCCGCCCCCTTTGGCAGTTCTATCTTGTCGGGAAAATGTTATAGTTAGGGATGGAAATTTCAGGATTTTTGGTGGCCTTCCTAAGCCAGGATTCAGACAAAGTTAGGACATCCGGGTTGGCGGAGTGTGCTAAAGCAGTTAATAAAACAAACTTAGGGAGGAGGCTTCTAATGTTAACATGCATGAAACCAAGGCTTTTACGGTTACAGAAGTCAACAAATGAGAGCGCCTGGGGAATGGGAGTGGATCTAGGGGCTGCAGGGCCTGGGTTAACCTGTACATCACCAGAGGAACAGAGGATGAGTAGGATAAGGGTACGGTTAAAGGCTATAAGAATTGGTCATCTTGTGCGTTCGGAACAGAGTGTAAAAGGAGCAGATTTCTGGCATAATATATTCAAGGCATAATATACAGACAAGGGTATGGTAGGATGTGAATACAGTGGAGGTAAACCTAGGCATTGAGTGACGATGAGAGAGGTTTTGTCTCTAGAGGGCACCATTTAAGCCAGGTGAGGTCACTGCATGTGTTGGGGGTGGAACAAAAGGGCTAGCTAAAGCATATTGAGCAGGGCTGGAGGCTGTACAGTGAAATAAGACAATTATCACTAACCAAAACAGCAGTAGACAAGGCATATCGAAATTAGGGAAGAGGCATGTGTAGTCGAGTGATCATAGGGTCCAGTGAGTAGCCAGGCGAGCTGGAGACACGGCGATTCAGATAGATAGCGGGCCGGGGATAGCAGGCTAGCAGATGGGCCTTTGGGGGATGTCGCAACAGAAGATCCTGTTGAAACCCCCTCGGACGGTTACGTCGGCAGACCAGTCGTGATGGATCGGCTGGGCTCCGTGTCAGCAGTAAAAGGGTCCAAGCCAATTGGAAAAATAGGTATTGTAGCCCAAGAATTGGCTGATGGACCTCTTCAGCTAGCCGGGAGATGGGCCTAGCTCGAGGCTAGCTCCAGGCTAACTGGTGTTAGCCTCAGGACAGCGACGTTAGCCAGGAGTATCCACTCGGATAGCAGCTAGCTAGCTGCAATGATCCGGTGTAAAGGTTTGGAACTTATGGTAGGACTCCAGAGCTGTGGTAGAGAAAAGCAGTCCGATATGCTCTGGATTGATATCGTGCTGGGCAGACTGGCAGGAATTGACCGGGCTGAGGCTGGCTGATGTCCGATTTAACGGTGATGACCGCTAGCAGTGGCTAACTGACTATTAGCTAGTAGCTAGTTAGCTGGCTAGCTTCTGATGGGGGTTCCGGTTCTAAAGTGTAAAAAATAGCAGATTCGTACCAGATTGGGTGAGGCAGGTTGCACGAGAGTATGTTCAGTCCGTAGATGTAAATTGAGATTTTAAAAAATATTTAAAATATATACGAAAATATATAAGAAGAAAAAAATATATACATGGGACAGGACAAGACAAACAGACGTCCGACTGCTACGCCATCTTGGCTTTCAGTTTTCAGGCTTGTAAACTGTTGCTTTAATCACTTCCTGAAGTATGCCTCTTCCCCCACTGAGACTCAAGAGTTCTGGTGGGACTGATGACGCTAATGACAATGTATTGTGACTGCTCTCCAGAGCCTTCTCACACTTTTCACATTGAGAGAGCTTCAAATAAACAATAAACAAAGGTGTGCCTTGTTAAATGCTTATTGATATCTACACAAGCAGCTCCCAACAACACTTGGGAAAAAAACTCATGAGTACAATATTTATCAATAAAGAAATAGACTAACACAATGTTAAGTGTGCTCCCTCTCCGGCCTCTAGGTCACCAGGCTGCTCGTTATAGCGCACACCTGTCACCATTGTTACATGCACCTGCACGTCATCCCTCACCTGGACTCCATCACTTCCTTAATTACGTGCCCTATATATGTCACTCCCTTTGGTTCCTTCCCCGTTTCCTGTCTGTGTGTTGTTTGTGTATCTTGTTTGTATTATGTTTCAATAATTTATTAAAACACTCACTCCCTGAACTTGCTTCGCGACTCTCAGCGCACATCGTTACACACAAAGCTTTTTACTAGAGATGAATGTGGATGGAACATGCAGTACCAGTCAAAAGTTTGGACACACCTACTCGTTCAAGGGTTTTTCTTTATTTTACTATTTTCTACATTGTAGAATAATAGGGAAGACATCAACACTATGTAATAACACATATGGAATCATGTAGTAACCAAAAAAGTGTTAAACAAATCAAAATATATGTTATATTTGAGATTCTTCAAAGTAGGCACCCTTTGCCTTGATGACACTCTTTGCCTTGGTTACACACTCTTGGTCTTGTGTGTAGACTGATAAGGGAAATATGATGGTAAATCACTTCTTAAATATGTTGGATACAGACAGTGTACATTAGACAAATTATATATTGTCAGTGCCAACATTTCACACTGCAGATTTTGGCAATATATCATATGTCTAATGTACACTGTCCATATATTACAATGGGCATTTGCCATCACAAATTGAACACGCGGTTAAAACCTGTTATGGATGATGCGAATTTTCGCAGCTTTTTGTTAAAAATCGCGCAACATTTCAAAGTCCTGCTACTCATGCCAGGAATATAGTATATGCATATGATAAGTATGTGTGGATAGAAAACACTCTGAAGTTTCTAAAACCGGTTAAATCGGGTCTGTGGCTATAACAGAACGTGTTTAGGAGTAAAAATCCCTGGTAAAACTGTTTACCAAAAACAAAAAACAAAAAAATTTGTCCGCCATTCAATGAATTGTTTAAGACGAGAGAAAATATATGCGAACCCCCTGTAAACGCCTACAGCTTCCACACGGTGTCAATTGCTATCAATATCAGAATCATTTATCCTTGGTTACAACACGAATAGACCCCTCCTTTCTTGCAGCGCATCACAGTATGTTGTGAAACTGAAAAAATGGACGATGATTTCCAGACTTGCTGCTATCGAATACAGATCGCCCCGTGATCAATTTGATACATCATTAACGTTTATTAATACCTAAAGTTGGTTTAGAAAAGTCGTTTGAAGTGATTTGTAAAAGTTTCTAGGCGACTTTTGTAATTTTAAAAAGTGACGTTGCGTCTTGTAAATGGACTTTTCTCAGCATCAGACTGGTCTTCAGCAAATGACATTTTGGGTATACAATGACGGATTTAATCGGGAAAAAGACCCAATTGTGATGTTTATGGGACATATAGGAGTGCCAACAAAGAAGCTCGTCCAAGGTAATGAATGTTTTATATTTTATTTCTGCGTTTTGGGTAGCGCCGGCTACCGCAAAATCTGTTGTTTACGTGTCGTGCTGGTATTTTGGGGGGTGCATGCTATCAGATAATAGCTTCTCATGCTTTCGCCGAAAAGCATTTTACAAATCTGACTTGGTGGCTAGATTCACAACGAGTGTAGCTTTAATTCAGTACCTTGCATGTGTATTTTTATGAAAGTTTGAGCTTTATCGAGTACTTTACTCAAGTACTATAGGTGGCGCTCTGAAATTTCCGCTGAGCTATCCCTGTGCAGGGACCACCTCCATAAGAAGTTTTAAAGGGCTTAGACTAATAAAGTCCACAATTGGGAAACTGTACTGTACAAATAGCATTCAAATGTGCTGTCCTTTGACTGTTTATGATGATTTAAGCAATGAGATGGCTGACTTGATGGCTGTCCAATTGCAATGTGGTACATTGGCATTGGCCATATGATATATTGCAAGTTCACACTTCCATGTTAAGATATGAAATGGACCGTGTACTCTCATCATATTGACATCTGGAGGAGTATCAGTGGCCCTGAAAGTGTGGCAAAAATCATTTTTGCAAATCGCATGCACATAGTTAGACAATAACCTGTAAACCAATGTTATCCTATGGGAAAAATTTGGATGTGTCAAACTACATGAACCGCCGCACGCAGCTAGAATAGCCCCCTCCCCCCGATAACCCCTGTCAAAAATGACATGTATCTTTATGACCCAGAAGCTGCTACTAGCCAGGCTTCATTCCGGCCTACTTGTTTGCACAGTCACAGCAGTCAGATTGAGCGAGCTAAGATCAAGTGGAGCACCACATTTAACTCGGAACAGCCTAGTAGTAGTGCATAGTGCCTAGCATAGTGATGCTGTTCGTTTGCCTTTCAGTGTTGATTTCAACCTGTCCATTTGGTGATGGGAAATCCCTGCTTAAATATATTGGAAATGGACACTGTCCATTTGCAATATAAAATATGGACAATGACAATTTATCATACTGCAATTGGACAGTCAGCCATCAAGTCAAGCATCAGTCAATAGGACATCATACCAGTGGAGGGTCCTCAGAGGAAGAAGGGGAGGACAATCCACCTCAGTGAATTTCATGAAAATAAAAATGTTGAAACATTAAAAAAGTGATCCTTTTTAGATAAAACTATACTATATACCTGTACATGAATGTACATACTTGGTAGTGAGTGTTGCAACTGAGGACAGACAATTTTTATGCAATATGCGCTTCAGGACTGATGGTCCCATTCTGTGAGCTAGTGTGGCCTACCAGTTGATGTCACACGTCTGTCACATGTTATGAACCATTATTGGTTGTCACATGAAT
This sequence comes from Oncorhynchus mykiss, assembly GCF_013265735.2. Taxonomy (NCBI): domain Eukaryota; kingdom Metazoa; phylum Chordata; class Actinopteri; order Salmoniformes; family Salmonidae; genus Oncorhynchus; species Oncorhynchus mykiss. The sequence goes on from NC_048581.1 coordinate 66,918,218, forward strand.
GAAACAAAACAGTAATGATTTATTAATTATGCTAAATCATGCAAATATAACTTGTCTGTGTATAGCCGTATATAAGACAACTGTTGGGACTGCCCAAGCAGAGCTCCTGATTAACATGTGTACTATGGTGCATTGAGTTGGTTGGAACCTCTCCGTGCTGATAATAAACAATGATTCATTTCAGATTGACTTTGAGTGTCCCTGTGTAAGAATTTCCACAACAATTTGGCATCAATGAACAGCATGATTGATTCTGCCTGCTGAGCTTTCCAGTGTGGGTCTGTGAGGAAAACAGGTGGCGCATTTTATGAAACATGAGGGAAATTCCCCGTCTGACCAAAATACGAAGAGACCCGCCCAGAACAGACCCTTACTGTGAGCTGCCCAGGAGGAGACACATCATCCACAAACAATTGAGGGACGGCAACTGATTTCAGCAAGTCAATTTAAATGAATCTGTATAAAAATAAAAAATATATAAAAAATAAAAGTAACGCTTAGAAAGGTACCCATAGTCTACTTGCACACTCATCTTCTGTGCAAATATCACTCTCCAGTGTTTAGTTGCTATATTGTAATTATTTGGCCACTATGGCCTATTTATTGCCTTATCTCCCTTATCCTACCTCATTTGCACACACCTTTTCTACTGTATTATTGACTGTATGTTTGTTTTATTCCACGTGTAACTCTGTGTTGCTGTTTGTGTCCAACTGCTTTGCTTTATCTTGGCCAGGTAAATGAGAACCTGTTCTCAACTAGCCTACCATGTTAAATAAAGGTTAAATAAATAAATAAATAAAAGAGAGAAGACTATTCACTAGATTTATGAGAGAACTAGAGCGAGGCGTAACGGTACCATGGAAAGCCCCGCTGACAGCTGTCTGTAGGTATTTAGAAAAAATGTCAATGTGGTCTGCAGCCACTACAAAATAACACAAAAAAAATTAATACGGGGTGTTATTTATACGTGTAGCAAGTAGCTGTAAGAGAACCATGACTATAGATATAGTGCATAGCAAGTAACGACAAGAGATGCACAGTTGACGATGCACATGTGGTAATGAGGAGATTACAGAGTGTGTTTGGGAATAGTAAACCCATGTCATCTGATATGTCGGAAGTATTAAGGTGTCTGAAGTATAATTCTATATACGCATGCATGGGTTTATTAAGATTTCCTGCCCAAGATGCAGTAAACTCGATTGTGTTTATTTTCTTTCTTCCAGGACTGATGGAATGTCCACTACCAAGTTTTTATTTCATGTTTATCAGTGATTCTGTATCTCTCCCTTTGAAAGGCTTCCTGAGGCAGGTGCCTTGGGAGAGCAGTTAAAGTACCCGGATCCAGCTGTTAAGGGATCTCCCAAATTAAGCAAGGCCTGGCCATTTTGTTTGTGTTAACCCTACGATTTTTGAGAACACACGCCAGAACCCACACACAACCCACCTGTTAATTAATATTTGTTAGTGGTGTTAATACTGATTTATGGTGTGGGTTCTGTTTATTTGGGTTTAGTGGGGGTTTTCACAGGTTGGAAAGGATGCCGTACAAAAATGAAATTTCTATTGTCAGAGATTTGGTTGCACACATGTAAATTCTCTTGATTAGAAGAAATGTACTGAAAAACCCAATGTTTACTATTCCCAATTTGATTTATTGTAATTAGTTTATTTTTGATTTAACAGGCATTGTTGTTTTTTTGGGACGCACAAATCACGATGTGAGTCATATGTACCAAAAGGGGAATTACCGGTCCCCCGTGGCCCTTTAGTAAATATGCAAATAGTTTTTTTATTTTTTAAATCTTTTTTTTTAATACAGATTAATTTAAATTGACTTACTGAAATCCGTTGCTGTCCCTCAATTGTTGGTGGATGATAAGCCTCCTCCTGGGAAGTTCACAGTAAGGGTCTGTTCTGGGCGGCTCCTCGTTGTGATATGTTCAGACAGGAATTTCCCTCATGCTTCATAAAATGCGCCACCGGTTTTCCTCGCAGACTCACACTGGAAAGCTCCACAGGCAGAATCCATCATCATGTTTGTTGACGCCAAATTGTTGTGGACATTTTTACACAGTGACACTCAAAGTCAATCTTAAATGAATCATCGTTTATTATCAGCGCGCTGGAGAGGTTCCAACCAACTCAATGCACCATAGTACACATGTCAATAGAGTCAAAACCTCTCCAGCGCTCTGACAAATAAACAATTATTCATTTAAGATTGACTTTGAGTGGGGGTCACCACTTTCCCAGATTCACACAGTGCTACAGACTATGAAAAACTCCAACAATCTCAAAACCCAAACATTCATATGCAGACTTGGGACTATAGATAGGAGAGATGAAGCCAGTAGAAATTAGATTCTCTCTACACAGAGACCTATACAACACAGAGATCAAACCATGGCACCTTCAATCACTATGATCCACTATAGACCAACATGGTCCATTGTGTTTGTCTCAGAGTGGAACTCCAGACTGTAAGACTCTACCAGGGCCTCCAGAGGGCGATGTTAACTGGACTCTTCTCTTTACTGATGTTGTGCTAGGTTGGGGAGCTCAATTTAGGTAGGTCACTCTCCATCCGGTTCTTATCAGAGGATGGCTGCAGGCTCTGGAAGTGGCTCAGCAGTCTTCTCTATGATCCTCCATTCGCTATGATCCACTCTAAAGATTCAAATTCAAGGACCATTATTCAATTTGATTTGATTATTATTTATTTCAATAATGCCATATTGCTGAGCAATGTTATTAATGACTCTCCTCTTCTTACAGCTAAGAAAGCCAGTGGTGGAGATAGTATCAACAGCAGTGTTGAGCAGCTCATGTCTCTCCTGGGTCCAGAGATCCTCAATCAGCAGCCTGACTCCAAGCTGGAAAAGTGACATCCTGGAGATGATGCTTACTGAGATGACGGCAACAGTACCAGCCAGTGAGCTCCTACTCATACTCAGCACCTGTCAATCTTGGTTACTCCAGATGTGCACTTCAGATTGTGCATGTCCTGTCCAAGGATGAGGTGAAGACACTGTCCCAGAGAAGACTGCTGAGCCACTTCCACTTCCAGCCAACATCAGTAAAGAGAAGGGTCCAGTTAACATCGCCCTCTGGAGGCCCTGGTAGAGTCTTACAGACTGGAGTTCCACTCTGAGACAAACACAATGGACCATGTTGGTCTATATTAATGTCATATTTGTCATGGACAATAATGACAATAGGAAGATATATTCTCTATCTCCTTATTCAGGAGTTTTTTAAAGTCTTGCTGTGATTGAGACTGTTAATTTCAGTTGTACTCAAGAAGTTGTACTGCTAAATGGCCTATACTATTATTAAATTATTCTAAGACAATTGTCCATGAAAATTAGATTTTTGTTGAGTGATGGTATTATATAATTGACATCATAACCTTTATGTTTTGTGAAATATGTGTTGAATACGTTGATTATGTGTTTATTCAACTTTAACAGTCATCTTTGAGGACTTTTACCTAAAATTACCAATATTTTTGTGATTGTCTAATGATCTGTTTTAAGGTCAAAGCTTAGAGAATAAGCAACTGTTTCCACTACATTTATGTATTGATAAAGATTTACATAATATTGAGCATCTTATATGAAGCATTTATCAGTTATCCATTTGATAATAATGGACCTAAACTACAGCATCATTATTCATGTGAGGATGATTTACCTAAACTGGGTAGCCTATTATACCTGTAATCATCACTCTCTGTGATAAGCAAAAACGTATCTGTTTTAAGATCATAATACATTACCTGAATATGTCTATACTGAAGAAAAACTTTCTCAAAACTCTTGTTAATTTTCAACAATACGGTATGTCTATTGTAAAGACAGTAAATGTAGGCAATATCCCCATACTCCACCTGGCAGCCCATACTCTGTTAGAGTATGTCTTGGAGATTTTTCCAAGTTTCTGTTTGTATAATCACTTTGCACAGTGTCTCATTGAGACGATTTTAATAAATTCAAAAACAATCAAATGAAATACTTTTTTTTATTGTTCTTTATTTACTTTTTCTTATCTTTACCATGATAGTTTACATTTCAGTTCAATAATTGTGTAGGCGTAGGCCTAAACGTTAAATGCTTGCAAATTACCATTTTGTTATGAAGATATTCCCATCACATCAGCATGACATGCAGGAGGTTTATGATGATATGATATTGATTTTAGTTGCACATCAAATGTGTGCCGAATAGCTTCGTGTTTTACCAAATGTTCACCTATGTGTATGTATGTAGGTTTACAGAAAATATCACAGAAGACCAGAGATTACCTACCACATTATCACAGAAATCCAGGGCCATGTTCAGTTGCCAAACGTTATCGAACGTTGCAGATAGAAATTCCATGAATAGAACCAATTCATTGTTCTACATGTCTGAACGTTCCAAAACGTGGCGTCCTCCTGAACGCCCCAGAGATTTTTCCATTGAGGGATTATTATTTATTTGTACCTGAACGTCATTGCGCAACACAAGATGGCGGCGGAAAGTGAGAGAGTAGACAGGAGTAGTCACAGCATGGATAAAAGCATAACTCTTCCACCCAATGAGATCTTCAGGAATTTGGAAAATGCAAAGAGGTTCGCAATAGACATAGGTATACACTAAGTTAATATTTAGATCGCTACTTGAATATATTAACTTGTCTTGTTACTTTGACAACACATCAGGCACACAAGAGGCTAGCAAGCAACGACGTGTGGCTGGCTAGCTAAACTAGCTGATTTAAGTACTGTAGTTAGCTACCAGTAGTTGCGAAGTTACCTTCGCGCCACTGGTTTGCCACATAAATGTTAGCTGGCTAATTAGCGTTTGTTTATGGCCTATATAGCTAGTTAGCCATTTGAGAAACCTGTAGCTAACTAACCAGCTAATTTGACCGCTGCGCCAGAGTGGCTGAGTTGTCAATAGTTGACTGATGGATTTATTTATCTCACGTGAGACTGCAGAAACCTTTTTGTTCCTCCCACAGGTGGCTCTCTGACGAAACTCGCCTATTACTCCACTGTTCAACACAAAGTAGCGAAAGTACGGTCATTCGACCATACTGCAAAGGTATGTGGTGTCAATAAACTTTGCAACACTGTCCGTAACAAACGTTAGGTGCAATGGAGCAGAGGACACAGCTAAATAAGAGCTTGCGTTCAACGTGTAGTGTGCTATTTACTCGGCAACAGTAACATCAAATGTCAGTGTTCAATTGAGGGGCAAAAGTGATTTGCTGCCCAAGTGCACTGCTATGCAGTGTTATTAGTGTTATTACTCGTGCCAGAGTAGTTGTTCTTATCTCTCAGCACACTGTACTGTTTAGTCGTAGGTCTCCAATGGGCCAACCTGATAAAGGTGTGTGAATGTAGCTACAGAAAAGTAAACTAACTAAGCCTGTGTTAATTAGAGAGTAGCCAATATGGGATTGCTTGAGTGTGGGGTTTGTGGTACACATATAGGCAACTGATTCATGATGTTGGGCTTCAAAAGGCTGTGTACCTTGGGACAGTGAATATGTAGACTTACAAGTCTTACTGAGCCCACCCAGGTTGCCCTGGAGGTCTCAGGTCTGCAGATTTGGTCTGGTTCTTTATCTGTGTCCCTCTTTACCAGGACACTGAGGATGACCCCCTCTATGAGATCTCAATGCAGGAGGAGATCTTGGCTCGCCTTCACTTCATCAAGTTTGAAAATGCCTACATTGAAACCTGCCTGGACTTTATCAAAGACCACCTGGTCAACACTGACACCAAAGTCATCAAAGCCACCGGTGGAGGGGCTCATAAGTTCAAAGATCTCATAGAGAAGAAACTGAAGCTCAGGTGAGAAAAGGAATATGTTTTGAGGTATTTTGTTAAAATCTAAAACAGCTTTATTTTTAAAGACAACTTGACCGGTTTAAGGTTGAGCTTATTATAATGTAGCTGCTCTTCATGGTTTGACAAGGGTGGACAAGGAGGATGAAATGACATGCCTGATTAAGGGCTGCAACTTTGTGCTGAGGAACATCCCCCACGAGGCTTTTGTCTATGTCAAGCATGCAGACTCTGAATTCCGCTTCCAGAACACTCACCCTGACATCTTCCCTTACCTGCTCATCAACATTGGCTCAGGGGTGTCAATCATCAAGGTACCAATGCCTGACACTCATCTAGATCTGGTGTGACATGTGGCCTATGTACCAATTAATTCAACAAACAATATTTATTTCCAAACAGGTTGAATCAGAGGATACATTTGAGCGTGTTGGAGGAAGCTCCATAGGAGGGGGGACGTTCTGGGGCCTTGGAGCTCTGCTCACAAAAACAAAGGTAAAATCCCTCCTCACCCCCATGCTGACACTTCAAGCAATAGGCTTTTTAAAAAGTCAGGCTACTCAAATGAACTGAAATGTATAGTCTTATTTTCTGTTGGTTCTTGCCTAATATCTTGCCAGTTGACATTACTGCAACTTTTATTTTTATTATGAGGAAGACTGCCCTCTGTACTTACAAGCTCTCGTTCTGAATAGGGTTCAGGGGATTTTCTGTGTGGAAAAGTCTTGGACGGCAGTCCATGTCCAAACAGCATGCCCATTATTAATGTGCACCTTGTGCTGGGGACAATAAATGCCCACTCTAAAATGTAAAGTTTTGTCACACTACACAATGCCACAAATCTGTCAAGTTTTGAAGGTGTGTGCAATTGGCATGCTGACTGCAGGAATGTCCAGTAGAGTTGTTGCCAGAGAATTGAATGTTAGTTTCTCTACCATAAGCCTCATTCGTTGTATAATTTGTCCGTACATCCTCCCGGCCTCACAACCGCAGACCACGTGTTACCAGCCCAGGACCACATCGGGCTTCTTTACCTGTGTCTAAGACCAGCCACCTGGACAGCTGATGAAACTTTGGGCTTACACAACCAAAAAAAATTCTGCACAAACTAAGGGAAGCTCATCTGTGTGTTCATCATCCTCACCAGGGTCTTGACCTGACTGCAGTTTGGCATCATAACTGACTTCAGTGAGCAAATTTTCACCTTTGATGGCCACTGGCACGATGAAATTCTCTTCACGGATGAATCACGGTTTCAACTGTACCAGGAAGATGGCAGACAGCGTTGTGTGGGCGAGCGGTTTGCTGATGTCAACGTTGTGAACAGAGTATCCCATGGTGGGGTTATGGTATGGGCAGGCATAAGCTACGGACAATGAACACAATTCCATTTTATTGATCTCAATTTGAATGCACAGAGATACCGTAATGAGGGGTCCCGTGCGACTCAGTTTGTAGAGAGTGGCGCTTGCAATGCCAGGATTGTGGATTCGATTCCCTCGGACTGGTACGGGAAAAAAGTGTGAAATGTTTTCACTCACTACTGTAAGTCGCTCTGGATCAGAGCGTCTGCTAAATTGCTAAAATCTAAATGTGTTGAGATGCTAAGACCCATTGTAGTGCCATTCATCCACCGCCATCACCTCATGTTTCAGCATGATTGTGCACGGCCCGTGTCGCAAGGATCTGTACACAATTCCTGGAAGCTGAAAATGTCCCAGTTCATCCATAGTCTGTATACTCACCAGACATGTCACTCATTGAGCATGTTTGGGATGCTCTGGATCGATGTGTACGACAGCATGTTCCAGTTCATGCTAATATCCAGCAACTTCGCACATCCATTGAAGAGTAGTGGAACAACATTCCGCAGGCCACAACCAACAGCCTGATCAACTCTATGTGAAGGAGATGTCACACTGCATGAGGCAAATGGTGGTCACTAGGGCATAAAATTAACACCTGCTAAGTGCGGGTAGATTTAGGTATTGGCGGGTAAGAATGTCTATTTCACCAGACTCGTTGGCAGGTGGTCAATTTCCATGGCTCTACATTGCGAGCATTACATTTATTAGTAAAAATAAAGTATAATCTAATAAAATGTTTTTTTGTCACATGCGCCGAGTACAACAGATGTAGGTAGACCTTACCATGAAATGCTTAGATACAAGCCCTTAACCAACAATGCCGCTCAATAAAAAGTTTAAAAAATATTTACTAAACTAAAGTAAATAAAAAATAAAAAAAAGTTAACAATAAAATACCATTAACGAGGCTGTATACAGTGGGTACCGGTACCAAATCAATGTGCGGGGGCACAGGTAAGGGAAAGGGGGATGCCTAGTCAGTTGTACAACTGAATGCCTTCAACTGAAATGTTTCTTCTGCATTTAACCCAACCCCTCTGAATCAGAAAGGTGTGGGACTGCCTTAATCGACATCCACGTCTTTGTCGCCTGGGGAACAGTGGGTTAACTGCCTTGCTCAGGGGCAGAACAACAGATTTTTACCATGTCAGCTCGGGGATTCGATCCAGTAACCTTTCGGTTACTGGCCAACGCCCTAACCACTAGTTGTGGAAATTTGTACTTGAAGGTAGGCGCAAAGTGACTATGCATAGATGATTAACAGCGAGTAGCAGCAGTGTAAAAATAAAGCTGGTGTCAATGTAAATAGTCCAGGTGCCCATTTGATAAATTGTTCAGTTGTTAGTTAGGAAAATGCTGCAGTAGCTGTTTTCAAAGTATTTATGCTGTTTTGTTTCATAGCTGATAATGAAACAAATAATTATTCATCCTATATCCCACCACTGCCTGGCAGGGGAGCTGTGCGCACTGAGTGAAGTGCTGATACTGTAGATTTTTGGAGGTGCTGAGCACAGGCATAAAACTTGATCTAATTTACTAAAGTCTACAAAGTGTTTTGTCTATTTACATTGTTTTGTTCACAAGCTTGGTTGTTTTTCAACGTTAGTTTGCGTCTGCTTCAACTAATAGTCAGATCTCAGGCAGACACGTGTGACATGACTCCAGTGGCCCCGTTACCATGGTAATCTCTGCCTTAAACATTTGTCTCTGATATTTTGATTACAAGACTGGTCACAAAAAATGTAATTAAATTTAACATACCACATTTCTTGTTTTAGGAACATTAAAAAGCATGGGCATCAGATTGTTTTTATTTAAAAAATCTATATATTTTGGCGAGTAAAAAAAATCTTGTTCCTGCCACACTGGCTGGTGGACCAAAAAGTTAATGTTAGGCCCTGGGGGTCACACCTGATACGACTGGTTTTCTGATCAGTGGTTGTAGAGGGTGCAACAGGTCAGCACCTCAGGAGTAAATGTCAGTTGGCTTTATATAGCTGAGAAGAGGGGGGAGAGGAAAAAATAAAAACTATACACACACTTAAGTTCACACAGGACACCACAGAAGACAGGAATTTCACCAGATAGGACAGACTGACCTTAGCCCCCCGGCACATTGACTATTGCAGCTTAGATACGGGAGGCTGAGACCGGAGGTCGGGGGACATTGGCCCTGTCCGACTATACCCCCAGACAGTGCAAACCAGGCAGGATATAACCCCACCCAGTTTGCCAAAGCACAGCCACCACACCACTAGAGAGATATCAGCTTACTACCTTGAAACAAGGCTGAGTATAGCCCACGAAGATCTCCTCCACTACACAAGCCCGAGAGGGTGCAAAAAACGGCAGGAATATCACGACAGTAACTCAACCCACTCGAGTCAAGTTTAGCAAAAAAGACTCCTAGGGTTGGCATGGAAGAGTGCTAGAAGGCCAGTAATAGGGTCTGAGGCCGAGAATCCCAGAGGACTGCCGGCCAGGCAGAGACTGCAATGGCCATTAATCTTCGCACTCCTGGGCCAGATTACACTGGGGGGAGCATTTGAGGTCAGGGGTCTGCAGGCCAGTCAAGTTCATCCTCACTGATCTCAACAAACCATTTCTGTATGCAGCTCACTTTGTGCATGGGGGCATTGTCATGCTGAAACAGTAAAGGGGGGGGGGGGGGGGGGGGGGGGGGCTTCCCCAAACTGTTGCCACAAAATTGGAAGCACAAAATCATCTAGAATGTCATTGTATGCTGTAGCGTTAAGATGTCCCTTCACTGGAACTAAGGGGCCTTGCTCAAAACATGAAAAACAGCCCCAGACCATTATTCCTCCTCCACCAAACTTTTTACAGTTTGCACTATGCATTCGGACAGGTAGCTTTCTCCTGGCATCCGCCAAACCCGGAGTCGTCCGTCGGACTGGCAGATGGTGAAGCGTGATTCATCAAGCCAGAGAACGCTTTTCCACTGCTCCAGAGTCCATTTGCGGCGAGCTTTACACCAATCCAGCCGACGCTTTGCATTGTGCATGCTGATCTTAGGCTGAAGTGAGGCTGCTCGGCCAAGGAAAACCATATTCATGACTTTCCCGAAGAACAGTTCTTGCTTGTGCTGACGTTTCTTCCAGAGGCAGTTTGGAACTTGGTAGTGAGATTGCAACCTAGAACAGACTTTTTACGCCCTATGCACCTCCGCACTTGGTGGTCCTGTTATGTGAGCTTGTGTGCCCTTCCACTTTGCGGCTGAGACGTTGTTGCTCCTAGACATTTATACTTCACAATAACAGCACCTACAGTTGACCGGGCAGCTCTAGCAGGGTAGGTATTTGATGAACTGATTTGTTGGAAAGGTGGCATCCTATGACGGTGCCATGCTAAAAGTCACTGGGCCATTCTACTGCCAATGTTTGTCTATGGAGATTGCATGGCTGTGCTCAATTTTATACACCTGTCAGCAATGGGTGTGGCTGAAATAGCTGAATCCACACATTTTTAAGGGATGTCCACATACTCTTGTGTATGTTCATCAAAAGAGATCAGGGTCTAGAGTAACGCCGAGTTTTATTTGAGACTTTATAACCATCAAGATGAAATGTGAGATCAAACAGCAGATCTGTTTGTTTCTTGGGACCTAGAACTAGCGTCTCTGTTTTGTCGAGTTTTAAAATGTTCACGCCATCCATTTCCTTATGTCTGAAACACATACGTCCAGGGTAGATAATTTTGTTGCTTCACCATGTTTCATCGAAATGTACAGCTGTGTGTCGTCTGCATAGCAGTGAAAGTTGATATTGTGTTTCCGAATGACATCACCAAGAGGTAGAATATACACTACTGTTCAAAGTTTGGGGTCACTTAGAAATGCCCTAGTTTTTGAAAGAAAATATCTCCCACTCCTCCTCCTATTCTGTTTAGAGCCAGTTTGTGCTGTTCTATGAAGGGAGGAGTACACCGTGTTGTATGAGATCTTCAGTTTCAGAACAACAGTTTTCAGCTGTGCTAACATAATTGCAAAAGGGGTTTTCTAATGATTATGAACTTGGATTAGCTAACACAACATGCCATTGGAACACAGGAGTTATGGTTGCTGATAATGGGCCTCTGTACGCCTGTAGATATTCCATTAAAAATCTGCTGTTTCCAGCTACAATAGTCATTTACAACGTTAACCATGTCTACATTGTATTTCTGAATCAATTTGATGTTATTTGAATGGACAAAATATTTGCTTTTCTTTCAAAAACGAGGATATTTAAGTGACCCCAAACTTTTGAATGGTTGTGTGTATAGATGGTGAAATCGGAACCTTGAGGAACACCGAAACAACATATAATTGATTTGTCAGAGGACAAACCATCCACTGAGACAAGCTGATATCTTTCTGACAGATAAGATCTAAACCAGGCAAGAACTTGTCCGTGTAGACCAATTAGGGTTTCCAATCTCTCCAAAAGAGTGTGGTGATTGGTGTCAAAGGCAACACTAATGTCTAGGAGCATGAGGACCGATGCAGAGCCTTGGTCTGATGCCATTAAACAATAATTTACTACCACCTTCAATTGGTCATGGACTCTACAAGGTGTTCAAAGCTTTCCAGAGATGCTGGCCCATGTTGACTCCAATGCTTCCCACAGTTGTCAAGTTGGCTTCATGTCCTTTTTTTGAGTGGTAGACCATTCTTGATGGACACAGGAAACAGTTGAGCATGAATAACCCAGCACCGTTGCAGTTCTTAACACACCAGTGCGTCTGGCACCAACTACCATACCCTGTTCAAAGGAACTTACATTTGTTGTCTTGCCCATTCACCCTCTGAATGGCACACATACACAATCCATGTCTCATTTTTCTTGAGGCTTAAATATCCTTCTTTAACCTGTCCATCTACACTGATTTTAACAAGTGACATCAATAAGGGATCGTCGCATTCATCTGGTCTGTCTCTCATGGAAAGAGCAGGTGTTGATGTTTTTATACTCTGTGTAATACATACATTGCACGTTACCCTTATACTGCTCATATAGGCACATGCATAATACTTTACATTTTCCCATATTCTGTCAGTGGTGTACTAACACCGCTCAGCCTTATGGCAGTTTAGGTATTTGAGGGACCCTATAGCATCTGCCTGAGGGGAGGAGCTGATACTAAGTGAAGTACATGGGATGGAGCTGAAATAATTTAGCATACTACTATGATTGCATGGTAGAACGAACATTCTTTTGTTTTAAAAATATTTTTTACTCCTTTTTCTCCACAGTTGTGGTATTCAATTGGTAATTAGTCTTGTCCCATTCGCTGCAACTCCCGTACGGACTCGGGAGAGGTGAAGGTCGAGAGCCGTGTGTCCTCAAACACAACCCAGCCAAGCTGCACTGCTTCTTGACACGATGCCCGATTTAACCCGGAAGCCAGCCACACCAAGGTGTCGGAGGAAACTGTGCACCTGGTGACTGTCGGCGTGCAATGAGTCCGGCATGCCACAGAAGTCGCTAGTGTGCAATGGGACAGGAACATTTCCTCCAGACGTGACGCTTGGCATTCAGGCTAACCAGTTCAATCTTGGTTTCATCAGACCAGAGAATCTTGTTTCTCGTGGTCTGAGAGTCCTTTTAGGTGCCTTTTGGCAAACTCCAAGCAGGCTGTTATACCTTTTACTGAGGAGTGGCTTCCGTCTTGTCACGCTACCATAAAGGCCTGATTGGTGGAGTGCTGCAGAGATGGTTCTCCCATCTCCACAGTGGAACTCTGGAGCGACCATCGGATTCTTGGAACACCTCGCTGACCATGGCCCTTCTCCCCTGATTGCTCAGTTTGTCTGGGTGGCCAGCTCTAGGAAGAGTCTTGGTGGGTCCAAAATTCTCCCATTTAAGAATGGTGGAGGCCACTGTGTTCTTGGGGACCTTCAATGCTGCAGACATGTTTTGGTACCCTTCCCCAGATCTGTGCCTCAGCACAATCCTGTCTCTGAGCTCTATGGTCAATTGCATCGACCTCATGGCTTGGTTTTTTTCTCTGACATGCACTGTCAGCTGTGGGAACTTTTATATAGACAGGTGTGTGCCTTTCCAAATCATGTTCAATCAATTTCATTTACCACAGGTTGACTCCAATTACGTTGTAGAAACTTCTCAAGGATGATCAATGGAAACAGGATGCATCTGAGCTCAATTTTGAATCTCATAGCAAAGGGTCTGAGTACTTATGTAAATAAGATATTTCTGTATTTTTTATAAATTTGCAAACATTTCAAAATACTGTTTTCACTTTGTAGTTATGTGTTAGTGTGTAGATTGATGAAAATTTCATTTAACCCATTTTAGAAATGCAAAGTACCTAACGTAACAAAATGTGGAAAAAGTAAAGTGGTCTGAATACTTTCTGAATGCACTGTACATACAATCTTGCATTTAAAAAAAACATTTAATTGGCTTTGGTCAGCTAATCTGGTGTGTGCAAGTATTTATTTTGCAGGGTTCATGTCAGTGATTGTGTCAACAGGAGGGCCTCTTAAACATGGTTGGCAACTGCACCAATCGCCACGCTAACCACCTAAGCCCCATTTTAATCCAGAAAAAAACATGGATGTTACAAAATAGCTTGGTTATCTGGGTTAAAGTGCTGTTTATAAAACTACTGTACTCCAATGTCCTCCTGCTCTCACCTCCTAGAGATTTGATGAACTACTTCAGTTGGCTTCGAAGGGACAGCACACAAGTGTTGACATGCTAGTCAAAGACATCTACGGGGGATCTTATGTGTCCTTGGGCTTGACTGGGGACCTTATCGCAAGCAGCTTTGGAAAATCTGCTACGGCTGACAAAGGTAAAGAGAGAACAGAGCCCTTGCAGTATGTTTATTCTTTGGCCCCATAACCTGTTTTTCATTGTCTTCAGGAGCGGACTCCCTGGTATGCAATCTACCTGCGGAAGCTGGTGGGAGGACCTATAGGAGGACAGGCTCATTGTAATTGCTGAAATGGAACGGAGTTAACATATGTTTGATACGTTCCATTCCAGCCATTACAATGATCCTGTCCTCCTATAGCTCCTCACACCAGCCTCCACTGCCATATACTGTAATGTAGGTTACATTCCTGTTTAGCACTAACAGATTGATGACTTGTAACCCAGTTACTGTGGCCTTGTCCCCTCTAGGCTGTGTGGTTACTGTTGAGAAATAGATGAGGCAGACAGCCATGGAGGCAAAGCATACAACTCATTCACTCACTCTATTAGATAGTTAATGTTTTTAATGTAATGCCAATAATACCTGAGACAGTCAATACATAAACCAACACTGTACTTACTTCAATGGGACCTTGGCTTGTTGTCTAGAGTGACTCCATGTTTCTGGATCTTCACTTGGCTGTATGTTGACATACTTTTACTTTTGTTTCCTCCTGAATTAGAGTTCTCTAAAGAAGATATGGCTAAGAGCCTGCTCCATATGATCAGCAATGACATTGGGCAGCTGGCCTGCCTCTATGCCCGGCTCCACAACTTGACCAGGGTCTACTTTGGGGGTTTCTTCATCCGAGGACACCCTGTCACTATGCACACCATCACTTACAGTATCAACTTCTTCACCAAGGCAAGCCCCCCAATGTACCTCCTAAACAAGCATTTCTTTCTCAATCTAGGTTTTGCTCTCAGGTACATTTGATTGAGCTCTAGATTTAGCCCTGAAAGAGCTTGATCTGATGTCAGCTGACTAAAATCAGGGATATGTCCCTTGGGCCTGGCTCAGAGCTTGAAAACCAGCAATCAAATCTGCCTTGCTGTATTTACACAGTAGCATGGAAATATACCCTTTTTCCTGAATTCAATGTCTTTGGGTTCTGTTACGCAGCAGGTAACAGAACCCCACCTAACAGAACTCCCCTCACAGGTAAATTATTAACTTTTTCAGATGGAGACATTTGTGTGGGCAGTTAGAAAAAAACAAACATTGACATGACAGGTTTGATTATATTGTCCCCATAGGCTACTTTTACATGATACAATCTGCAAATGTAATGTGAGTTAGACATGGTTCCTTCTGACTGGATATGGATATATATATTTTTTTGCAGGGTGAAGTCCAGGCGCTGTTCCTGAGACATGAAGGCTATCTGGGTACTATTGGTGCCTTTCTCAAGGGAGCAGAGGAAGACAGTAAGTCGATGTTTTCCTCTATGGAATTTCTTCATGACAGAAAGTGGCACTGGCACACCTTTGTTTGATTTGCATTTTCCTGTTGTTGAGAAGTTTGTTTATTTTTGAGTCATTTTCACTGGTATTATAATTGTCACTTCATCTAGATCCTAACCAGTACAGTTGGGGGGAGAACTATGCTGGGAGCTCTGGCCTGATGAGTACCTCTCCAGACCTGAACCCCATGCAACGTGCACGCAGTGGAACAGTAAGTCCTTTGTAGAAGAAAATACCTTAAGGTCAGCTTTGGACCACTAGGGTGTGCTCATAACCCACTTGTTGCCATTTAATTTTGGTGACATTTCATTAACCATTTTAGCAATTCACCCCACCACCCTTTTATCTGATTTCTGAGATAATTGTAGATTTGATATTTTCTGTGGAAATGTCACCACTGCTGTCCTTTTTAAAATCCACAGGCCTGGTGTGACAACAACCTTCATTGATAATTTCATCTAACATTTGATTGTTTTCATCTCTTCTCTTCATATCCACCATATCTTACATCTGTTTACCTACTGTAACCCTTTCCTCAGTTTCCCGTAAGTACTTCCTCATGCTCTGTGTAGTGGTTTGATTAGGGCTAAATATTTCCTCATGCTTCTGGCTTTGTAGCTCTACACCTGCCCTAACATTCACATTGGGTTAAGTAAGGTTTCAGAGACAATTGTTGCATTAAATGCCAGCCTTTTCCTTTCACATTGCATTGTTTAACAGCGTTTGAAGTGTTGCTTTTAGCAGTCACTGTTTTGAATTGTGTTGTGACGTGTTATAACCAACCTTATAAGTCACCTGTGACACTGGAGAATAGTAATCAGGTATAGGGTACATCTAAACTTTGATGTGTGTGTCGACTGCACTGACAGTGTAATTGTCCCTGAGTGATATGGAGCTTGACACATGCTATTGTCAGCTCACTGACCAACAGGGTGGGGTATTTAAAACCGATATATTGGCATTTTTTATGACGTTTGACGGAGTCTGGTTGCTTTGGTTTTACTTTGTGTGCATGAGTGCATTAGCCCAGCACTATTTGCAGTGCTTAGTGTGTCTCTTGTCCGGCTCCAGTTTGACATGTTGGAGATGGATCGTCTGGAGAGGCAGCTCGTGAATCTGCCCCTGCTGCAGGACCCGTCCTCCTACATCCCAGACACAGTGGACCTCTCAGAGGATGCCCTTGCACGGGAGTACTGGCTCTACTGCTTTGAGGAGGCCCTGGATGGGGTAAGAGGCAGAGCATCTTCTACTGGTCTATTCATCAATACACACATTGCATTGCACACACAGCGAGTCCTCAACCTGGTTGCTTTTAAAATTGCCGATCTGGGTGATGTGCTTTGGACAGGTGGTAAAAAGAGCTGTGGCCAGCCAGCCTGATCTACCAGAGGCTGCTGAACGAGCGGAGAAGTTCCGGCACAAGTACCTGCACAAGCTGCAAACCCTCCGCCACCAGCCTTTGTAAGGGGAGCCACAGCTGCAGATCCTTTTTTAAAGGCTGTTAGACTACTAGAGCTGTTTCTTGATCATTTATGTAGATGCATATCTTTGAAGGCCTCCCAAGTAGTGGATGAAATTGACTCTTGTACATGAAGTCTCACTGTTTCCTTTGCAATCTGTATGTGTTTTTGTCTGCTAATGTAGAGTACTTCTCTTCTCACCTGTAGTGCTTATGGATCCCTCACTGTCAGAAGTCTTTTAGACACAAGAGAACACTGTTTAAACGAGTTCAACTTCCCTGACCCCTACTCGAAGGTTTGACTGGATTCTATAGCACTCTTTTTCCTCTGTTCACGGTTCCCAATACATGCTCCAGTGCTTATCTTTTTCTGGTCATCTAAAGATGAAGCTTACACATGTGGTCTTGGGTGCATTTTGATGTCATTTCATGTCCACTTGCCTTGATTAGTGTCTGTCATTATATGATTTGCTAATGTGGTAGATTAGCTGTGAGAAGTTGGAAGCTTCTGTGTCTCAGTTTTGTCTTCGTCTTCCACAGATCAAGCAGAGGGAGAATGACATGGCCCTCAAGTACTTCCAGAAGGCAGTCAAGTCCCTGGAGGAGCTGAGCTGGGAGCAGAGGCAGTTTGCCCTGGTCAGGGGCCTCCTGGCTGGGAACGTCTTTGACTGGGGAGCCAAGGCTGTTTCAGAGTGAGTCTGCACTCCTTAATTTGGGACTATGGATGATTATTATGACATTCTGGCTATATATATATATACACACACACACACACACACACACACACACACACACACACACACACACACACACACACACACACACACACACACACACACACACATTCATTCTTGAGAATTATATGGCCATTTTGAATGAACAAAGACTGTCGCTCACGTTTTCACTTAGTGTTCTGGAGTCTGATCCGGAGTTTGGCTTTGAACAGGCGAAACGACAATTGGAAGGTATGAAAGCCCTTGTTGACTGGGAAAACATTTGGATATTTAAATGGCTCCTGCATTTTATATTGCTGCTGTAACCTACTTAGGCTACATAATGAGTCATGTTTTCTCCATAGAGCGGCCGTGGCTTATCGACAACTATGACCAATGGCTCGAGAGACTGAATGTAAGAATTTTCTGACGTTAGTGTTTAAATTGATTATTTTAGCTGTATTCTTGTTATGGGCCACATCCTAACTTAAGCTCCACAGAAGTTCTGTTCCTGGATCTCAATTTAGGATTTGTCCCAAAGATGTGTATGACTTCATGCTGTGGAACAGTAATTGAATACCATGCCTACTGGCTTTCTTTTGCAGGGCCCACCTCATAAGTGTGCATTATTTTTCGTAGATAATAGTGGAATAGACATCATACTGGGAGTCTTCCCATTTGTCAGAGAGCTTCTCTGCAGGGGAACAGAGGTAAGGAACCACACTGTCCACCCCCTAATATCTTGAAACGCTGTCACCTTCACCACCCCTTCAAATACACACTGGATTTAATAAAACAAGATGACCGAAGCAAGATTAACTTTTTTCCACTTTATGATATTTTTGGGCCTTTGACACCCTGCATTTGCTGTTTTCCAGGTAGTCCTTGCCAGCAACTCAAGCCCAGCTCTAAATGATGTAACAAACAATGAACTGCAGATCTTGACTGAAAGAATAGCTGCAATGGATCCAGTCATACAGTGAGTATTTAAATCTTTTAGCACTGCATTTGTGACTGGATTATGGATACAGTGATCCTTTCCCACCATTTCAATGCTATTTAATTTGTTTTTCAGGTCTGCTGTGAAGGAGGACAGGTTGACGCTAGTCCAGAGTGGCTCCAGCTCTCCGTGCTTAGACTTAAGGTTTGTTTTATTTCCTATGTATGAATTCTCTTTCAACGTTACATACCTGTGTTAACTATGTTTAAAAACAACCTTACTGCAGGAATGTCCACCAGAGCTGTTGCCAGAGAATTTAATGTTAATTTCTGTACCATAAGCTACCTTCAACGTCATTTTAAAGAATTTGGCAGTACGTCCAACCGGCCTCACACCACGCCAGCATAAACTTCCACATACGGCTTCTTCTTCACCTGCGGGACTGTCCGAGACAAGCCACCCAGACAGCTGATGAAACTGAGTTTGCACAGCCAAACAATTTCTGCACAAACTGTCAGAAACCGTCTCAGAGAAGCTCATCTGAGTGCTCGTTGTCCTTACTAGGGTCTTGACCTGACTTCAGTTTCAGCGTCGGTACCGACTGCAGTGGGCAAAGGCTCAACTTCGATGGCCACTGGAGAAGTGTGCTCTTCACGGATGTATTCCGGTTTCAAGAGTACCGGGCATATGGCAGACAGAGTGTATGGCGTTGTGTGGGTGAGTGGTTTGCTGATGTCGACATTGTGAACCCCACCGCCACCATTGGGCACTCTGTTATAGTATGGGCACTTGGTCAAAGCTAAAGAACATGTGCACATCCAGGTACTTTCCACAGGTGCTGGAGTTGTAGGCAAACTCATGGAAAGCAGAAAGGAAAACGCCGCACTCATGCTTCCAGGTGGTATTTATTAACAACGTTTCGACCCTTTGGTCTTCATCAGACATCCATATCCCAGTTGAGGGTGGAAGGTCCTATATATAGGGGCAGTACTGAGTGACATCACTTCCTGAAACAGGAGGTAATTATTTTTATATTACGTAGTTTCACAATATTAACATTCAATGGATCAAAATATATGATCATACACAGGGAATGTGATCAATATTTACAGTAATATACATACAATATTCAATTAGGATTTTAAAAAACTATTTAGACATTGAAACTATAAAAACGGTTTCAAGTCAAACTCCTCCATTAAGGCCAAGAGGAGAGTGTGTTCAGCCTGTGGATCCAGAAAGATTCCCTTTGAAGAAGTTAACTCTCGATGTCCCCTCCCCTGTGTGACATCTTGACCATTTCTATTCCAATGTATCTCAGAGAGCTAATATGATTCCAGCGTGTACAAAATGATCAGCAACCAGATTTTGTCTCACATGTCCGTCCGTATATTGCTGCAGTGCTCACTGATCCGTGTCTTAAGGCTTCTACGGGTTTTCCCTATGTGAGACAGACCACAATGACATGTAAATAACATTGGTGGACATGCAGGTAAACAGGCCCTTGATCTTAGGTATTTGTCCTGTACGAGGGTGGGTAAATGAGTTGCCTTTGTACGTAAAGCTGCATTGAGCACATCGGCCACATTTGTGGGGGATATTTAAAAATGTGTTTCAATTGTGGGTCAGTATCAATAATGTACCAGTTCTTATGGTATGGGCAGGCATAAGCTACGGACAACAAACACGTGCATTTTATCGATTCCGGTTTGAATGCACAGAGATTCCGTGATAAGATCCTGCTATTGTCATGTCATAAATGTTTCAGCATGATAATGCACTGCTCCATGTCGCAAGGATCCGTACACAATTCCAGAAGCTGAAAATGTCCCCGTTTTTCCATGGCTTGCATACTCACCAGACATGTCACCTATTGAACATGTTTGGGATGCTTTGGATCGACGTGCACAACGGCGCGTTCCAGTTCCCACCGATATCCAGCAACTTCGCACAGCCATTGAAGAGGAGTGGGACAACAGGCCACAGTCAACAGCCTGATAAACTCTATGCAAAGGAGATGTCGCGCTGCTTGAGGCAAATGGTGTTCACGTCAGCTACTGACTGGTTTTCTGATCCAATCCCCTTCCTTTTTTAAAGGTGTTTGTGGCCAACAGATGCATATCTGTATTCCCAGTCATGTGAAATCCATAGATTAGGGTCTAATGAATGTACACTGCTCAAAAAAATAAAGGGAACACTAAAATAACACATCCTAGATCTGAATGAATGAAATATTCTTATTAAATACTTTTTTCTTTACATAGTTGAATGTGCCGACAACATAATCTCACAAATTATCAATTGAAATCAAATTTATCAACCCATGGAGGTCTGGATTTGGAGTCACACTCAAAATCAAAGTGGAAAACCACACTACAGGCTGATCCAACTTTGATGTAATGTCCTTAAAACAAGTCAAAATGAGGCTCAGTAGTGTGTGTGGCCTCCACGTGCCTGTATGACCTCCTTACAACGCCTGGGCATGCTCCTGATGAGGTGGCGGATGGTCTCCTGAGGGATCTCCTCCCAGACCTGGACTAAAGCATCCACCAACTCCTGGACAGTCTGTGGTGCAACGTGGCATTGGTGGATGGAGCGAGACATGATGTCCCAGATGTGCTCAATTGGATTCAGGTCTGGGGAACGGGCGGGCCAGTCCATAGCATCAATGCCTTCCTCTTGCAGGAACTGCTGACACACTCCAGCCACATGAGGTCTAGCATTGTCTTGCATTAGGAGGAACCCAGGGCCAACCGCACCAGCATATGGTCTCACAAGGGGTCTGAGGATCTCATCTCGGTACCTAATGGCAGTCAAGCTACCTCTGGCGAGCACATGTAGGGCTGTGCCTGACCCATGACTGACCCACCGCCAAACCGGTCATGCTGGAGGATGTTGCAGGCAGCAGAACGTTCTCCACGGCGTCTCCAGACTCTGTCACGTCTGTCACATGTGCTCAGTGTGAACCTGCTTTCACCTGTGAAGAGCACAGGGTGCCAGGGGCGAATTTGCTTCCTAAGTGGACAGTTTGATTTCACAGAAGTGTGATTGACTTGGAGTTACATTGTGTTGTTTAAGTGTTCCCTTTATTTTTTTGAGCAGTGTATTTCAATTGACAACTGATTTCCTTATGAACTGTAACTCAGTAAAATCTTTGAAATTGTTGGATGCTACATGTATATCTTTGTTCAGTGTAGTTACTAAGTAATTCTTCTAATATACATGTTTTAAGCTTATTCCTGTAAATATGATAATTTCTCTCCCCTCAGCCGTTTGGACAAGGTGTTGGCTGGGGTTGTGCGGGAACGCCACACAGACCTGGTGATCATCGAGGGCATGGGCCGGGCCATCCACACCAACTACTACGCCTTGTTGAGCTGTGAGAGCCTCAAGATGGCAGTCATCAAGAACTCCTGGCTGGCTGACCGACTGGGAGGCAAGCTCTTCAGTGTGGTCTTCAAGTACGAGGTGCCACTAGACAAAAAACCCACCACCCTGGATCATGTTCCTGTGACGCCTTCATGATCTCATCACTCTCCTTTTGAAGTCTGATTTATGGGACAGGTTGAACTGTTTCCGGTACAAGTTGGAGAGGTCCAGCTTGCTGTGATGGGGTTGATTTCACCGACTCATGATGATTGATATGCAGATTGTACAGGGAGGAGTTTTTAAGATCAGTTTCAGTGGGCTTGGATTGATTTGAAAACTTGGCAGCCTATTTTAGCAAGGATGTCAAAACAGGGTAGAGTATAACATCGCTTAGTAACCTCAATGTTTAAATGTCTTCCTTTTTTGAATATACAACCGTACTTTGCACCATCTTGTTCTTGCAGATCACTGCCAAAATTATAGTTATGGTATCAGAACAGACAAACTTGTCAGTGGTAGAGGTGTCCTCTTTTCAGATTGACTGTCAATGCAAGTGAGATCCTCTACTAACTGCATTTATAGACAGGTTATTAGTACCCTGCTGTTTACTTACAGCATCCCAATGGTTACCATGACAACAAGGTGCCCCTTTCAGTGGTGAAGAGATGCTTTGCGAGTGCTGTGCTACCAGGGTAATTATAGCAATCTGTGGTGATGCTTCACAAATATATGGTAGATGTGCCTTGAGGTGGGAGTGATAAAAAGCATAGCTCGTTCGAAATGTAACCAACCTGGTTTAATTTCTATTGCAGGAGAAACATGGGTGTTTGTTACCAGGGGCTACATGAAAGTGGCTTTTCTATGGGTTTGTGTTTTGTCTTCCTTTTGAATCCCAAGATTTTCCTCCTTTTTTTCACTGCCACTAGGTCAATTGAGATTATTCACTTAATTGTGATCATTGCCTGAGAAGCTAAAATGTTGCAGGGAATTTTTGGCACTTTATTGAGGGGTTAAAAAATGTAATTACAGAAGGTGGCAGTATTTTCATGTGAACATGAGCTCCTAACAACCAAATTAATGATACGGATATTTTGTTATTCATTGGATGTTCTGAGAGCTGTCAAAGTGTATTTAAGGTAATTTTATAGCTTAAATGTGCTATCTTTTTATCAATAACATTATGTTGGCAGCCTTTGTAAATTCAAAACAACAAAAAAACAAAGTTTTTGTTGGGTTGAGGCATTGCTGTCCAAATGTTTCCATGACTTTATTTGCTTAACCTGTGGATTGATAGTGTATTGTCATTTGTAAATACATGTGAAATAAGTGTAAATACAATTCATTTGCATTACATGGGTTCATGATGACATTTAGGGAAATGATTGTTCTCTTTTACAATCACTTGTAATTAAATGTGATTTATTTTATTAAAGTAATGCAATTTCTCTTTGTGTTAATTGTGTTGATTTTGGAGGGCGGTACTTAAGGAATTTTAGGGAGTTGAGAGGAGTGGATAACTGCGAGGATGTGAGGGAGTACAACGCACTGCTCTAGAATCATCAAAGCGTTTTTAGTGCCGGTGGCGCTATGTGAGGATGGAGTGCTGATGTGTGTGGCACAGTAGTTGCTCGCTGTGCGCTCTTGCTGGGGAGTCATATGCTTATAATGCGCCGTGCCAAGCAGGGGGTCCTCCACAACATGCTGTGCCTCAACTTCTTCATTACCCCCTACTGCCACATGAACGGATGCCGGTTCTTAAATTATACAATATTCTTACACAAGAAGAAACCCAATTCTGTTGTTTTTCCTGCGAAAGGATTTATTGATGTACATTTGTGTACACACTTTGCGTACTACTTGTTTCAATGTTCAGTTCCCATTGCATGTAGGAAACTTTGATATAATTCACGGTGATAATTGTGATCAAATAAGGAATACATTTCGACAGTTTCTCACTTTACCGGCCAACACTGGCGACAAATTGATGTATCCTATCGCAAGCTCAGGAAACATATTCCCATGCGCCTCACCTAATGGGACAAACGCTGACATAAATCTCCGCATGAACGCGCATACGGTTACGCGCTTCCAGCCGGTGACTCTTCAAAAACCAGATACAGTCCCAACGACCAGCACACAGACCGTGAACGGAGCCTACACAGACGGAATTTGAGTCCTGTGCGCTTTATCAAACTATACCGGTCATCCCATATGACTGAATTCCCTTTGCAATAATAGTCAACCTCAACGGATTAACCAACGCGGGTAAGGTAATTTGTCAATTTATTCAAGTGTTAAAGAAGGTTCTCTCGCAATAACGAACTATAGCCAACCAAATGTGCCACCTGTATCATTAATTTCGCTTTATATTGTTGCATTCAATAGACTACATCTTGTACTAGCTAGTGCATTAATAACACCCACTTTTGTTTCTTCTATAAAGTTATTAGGCTATATGAATGAACTCCACTGAAGGCAAGATAGAAACCGTGGCGGCCAATTATTCTAAATTTAAAGAAATATGTGAAATTGTTTGCCTTTTTATTATACTCAATAGTGCCTTCAGTATTCCTAATTGCTTAGTGGTACGTTTTATGATAATCGTATCTGAATTTAACTGTGTTCTGTTATTTGGCAGAGGGGAAAGTCATTCTAATATGGGAAATAAAATATGTTTTTGTTCTGTATCAGAAAAATAGCTGAGTATTAATGAACATGTTAAAAGAGACATATATTGCAATTATGTAGAGCGAGAGTGAGAGATTTTAGATAGGCTGTCTCCTTGTGAGATCATGCATTTTATTAATCAACTGTAAGTGAATATAAAGCAGAGACAGTGGGTGTACAATATTTGTGGACTCATTAATAAGCCTGTTAATTAAAAGCAAGCCAATCAGCAGGAATGTGAATGTGATCCCTATGAGAACTGTGGAGAGACCTGATTGTGAAGCTCCCGGCAGGGCGATCTGGGGGTCACATCCAGTCCACGTTCACTATTGAGAGAAATTTCATAAAAATAATAGCAAACTCAAGGAAAATATGGAATGATTAATCATGGCTTTATGGTAGCCTAACCAAGCATTAATTAACAAAAGTTATTCCTCCATTCCACTTACGTAGATAACTTCCTAGTACACTATCACTATGCTGCCTCTTCATATAATGTGTAGGCTAGGTAAAGCAGTGAGCTGTGCCAATATAGCAAATCTCCTCCACTATGGACTACATTGGTGATCTACTACCTAGCGTGGCCACCATCTCCATGTCTTATAATGAGCGTTAAAGTGTGATATGCTGTCAACAGTGATCTTTTCGGGTTCAAGGTTGGTTCAGTCTGATTGGTTGTTGTTGTGTTTTGGTTTTTGAACAGTGGACCCAGCTGGTCTCCTTGTGTGACATCAAATGAGAGAGAGAGATTCCACTGTCACTGTTCCAATTAACCCTGCCCTGGATGAATTCTCTCTCTTTCTCTCTCTCTCTCTCTCTCTCTCTCTATCTCTCTCTTACTGTCTGTCTGTCTGTTCTCTTGGCCTACCCTCCCCCTGTCTCTTTGTCTCTCCCTTGTCTTTCTCCTCTCAGTGGGATGTCTGTAGCTCTGTTCTCCTGGTGCTGTTTGTGTCTCAGAGCGTTGCTGGAACGTGTTTCTCTCTCTGCTCTGTGGGTATCTGGAGGAGGTTGCCCCGCTGTGAGTGTGTGTGTGTGCACTGAGCGTGCTCTACGGGAAGATAATGGCCACATTGCGGGATGTCTGTGATGTTGCTGTGCAACCGTGGCAATGTTCGATCTTGCCCCACATCTGTTGTACCTGCAACGAAATTGCCACAGAATCAGTTTGTGCCTCTTCTCTGCATCGGCTCACTTGCTGACAGATGGGCCTTCCTTATGGCTCTCATCACACTGAGCAGTTTCCAGGGGCTCAGCGGATAATGCTGCACACTCAGAGCTGCAAAAGCTCCCAGTTGATGGTATGAAATCTCAAATATTGTTCTCTAGAGAGCTGAAGAATTCAAACTGTTTAAATCAGCGGTCATAGAGCTCGCCAGCTTGTAGTCCTAAAACCCAGAAATGAGTTACCTCTGGTTCGTTCAGCTGTTCCTATGAGGAAAGAGTAGGGTTTTGGGATAAACGCCGAAAATAAGGTCTGAGATTAACACAGGCTGAAGAGATCTTATATGTTTTGTTCTATGACATATCAGTCAGTTAACATGACCTTTAGGAATTATATTGCCATTATGTGCTCAAAATTCACAAAAAGTGACTTTAGCTGCTGAAGATGATCTTATAGAACAAAATGTATACGATCTCCTAAGCCCATGTTTACCACATATCTTATTTTTGGCATTTATCCAAAAACCCTACAAAAACTCCATTCATTTTCCCATGGGTCGAGTTAGTGCCTACAAAAAGACGCCATTACTATTGCTCTCTATTGATTGGGCAGTTGAAAGGCTACTTGCTGAAACACATTTTTATAGTGCTTTCAGTAGCTTTCCTGAATTATTTGTTGAGAAATCTGATGGAAATCAGACTTATGAAAGTTAAGTGTTG
Organism: Oncorhynchus mykiss; assembly: GCF_013265735.2. Classification (NCBI taxonomy): domain Eukaryota; kingdom Metazoa; phylum Chordata; class Actinopteri; order Salmoniformes; family Salmonidae; genus Oncorhynchus; species Oncorhynchus mykiss. Next base: position 66,944,639 of record NC_048581.1, read on the forward strand.
GTAAACATTGAGAATCTTATGTGTTTATTACATGGCGAACACCTGATGAACAGCATATTTTAATCAGCTAATAGATACATGAATGCATCCATTGACACTTTAAGTCTGCTGAATGATTGAGAAATCAATCCTTTCTGGGGCAAATATACAGGCTTTTGAATTATCTTTTTCTCTGCATTCTTATTTTGACTAGAGTGTACAGTTATCGCAGTGGATCACCAGCTGTGTTTACCACAAGACCTCCCATTTGGTTTTGTTTTGGGTGTGGGGGGGGGGGGTTATTGGCATTGTTCACTGGGGGAGCAAAGAAAGGATGGTGAATTAGTCATGCGTTTCTGGTCTGGTTGGTGTGAAGTCTGTTGTTCTCCAGTGAGCCATATGTGATGGGGACAGGGACCAGAGTCCACCTGAGCCCAGCCACCCCCTCCCTTCCTGACTTCCCATTGTCCTCTCACTCTCACATTACACAGAAGGCACACACTCTGCAACCTGACGGAACACTGCTAATCAGGTAAATCATCTGCTAAAAATGTGCTTTTGGACATGGGCCTGTAATCTCTTTATGTAAACCCAGAATGATTCCAGGAGTTTTTGGATCTTTGTTTGGTCGTTCTTCGTGGCCACGCTGGTTGCTAGGAGAGACAACAGGGCAGGAGCAGATGGTTTCTGGAGGCTTGTGGCCCAGCAGGTGAAGTTATCTATGCACATAAAACAGAGTCCACTGCCAGCCCAGTGCCCAGTGCCACTGCTTCGCCTCACCTTGCCTCGCTGCTCCCCTCACTACCAGGCCCTCTTCAAACTATCATTTCAGCTGTGTCCATGATCTGTTGTAAGCTGGGCTTCTGTGAAGCATGTCGCGGCCTGATATTGTTGAGCACTGACCAATTGGTCATGGACAAGAGAGAGGTCTCAGATCTCAGTGTTTAATGAACCAGGCCTCAGCACTCTGCTGCTAGATTACCCATCATCACTGGACCTACCTCTGTCTGAACACTAATTCATCTCAATTCATATCATCTCAGTTTTTCAATAGGTTGTTCAATATGTTCACAGCTTTCCATGTGTATATAAACTGAAGGTACACCTCATACTGTATCCTACTCCTCCTCATGTGCTCTCAAAGCCCTCTCTGTCTTCTGGTCTTGCCCCCCTGGCCTGGCCACCGCCTCAGCGCCAGATGCTAACCCCTGCTGCGTCCTACCTATATCACACAGCGCTGTATAATACACTGTTTAGTAGGGGCTGCTTATCATCAGAAGATGCTGAGAACTCCACCCCAGAGTGTTCTATTTCCACCCCCATCCTGAGTCTTCTCAAAGGACCACCTGTTGACGGCTACATCAAAGGGCCAAAGGAGAACTGGCTCCGCTAGGCAAGGATGCTCTTTGCCTCTGTGCCCCTCTCTGTTACCCACCGCCTTCCTTTTAAGGTGACAGGGCTATTCAGGCTCCAACTAGCAGTCCAATCCGTTTCTATGGAGGCGCCCCTTTTCTCTTTATGTGAGAGAGAAATATTTGTGGTGCCATTCAATCAGAATGCTGCTCAGCCTCTGTGTCTGCGCCCCATTATCTGCACACTCATTTCAGAGGACTCTGTGATCTCCAATATGAGTCTGGGCTCTGTCAATATGTACAGTACGTCATGTGCATTTTGATGCTGTTTGCTGCTGTTTATTTTTTGGGACTGGTTGGTTTGTTAATTTTGTCAGCAAGGCCTCACGGTTCTCACTGAGCAGACCAACAAGCTAGAGTGTTTTCTTGCGATGCCATTTTTCTGCGAAGTCTCTCTGTCCTGTGATTAAAAATACCCTTCTCTACCACAGCAGTGTCAAATGTACAGGGCTGGAGGATGAGATAAAGCCTGACCAAACACTTTGTGTGGGAAAGGGCACTGTACCTCTCTCTCTCAGACACACTGTACGGTTATAGACGATAAAGGTCTCACCTCAGCAGCTACCGTCCCACTGTTGTTTGCAAACTGCACAGTGGGTAGAACTCCCTCCAGAGACCGGCAAGAGATAGCAGTTTGTGTCTAATCCCCATACAGGCCTGCTTGCAATAGCACCACACATTCCCCTTGACAGCAGTTGCTTTTCCTCCTCCCCATAACGCAATCTCCTAGTCCTGGCCTGTTTTCAAAGCACCTAAATAACTCAGTGTAAACCTCAGGGTGGAGTGTTTTTGAAAGTGCGTGTGTGTGTGTGTGATTGAAGAGGCAAGTCTATCGACCCACAGCAGCAGGTCAATACTTCTCCCCTATAGATTTTCTGTATGGGCCGCACCGTTGTCTGTCTTTAACATAAAAGAGTGGCCTGCCAGGGGCAGAGCAGTCATGCTGCGTTGCCAGGGCAATGGATGGTCCAAACCCATCAGAGAGGAACAGAAAGCTCACCTTGTTCTTTTTAATAAACAACCCAAATGAACTCACATGAACTAGACCAGGGGGTTAGAAACAAGGACTCTGACATTTTACTAGGACATCCCGAGTTGAATACAAATGATCCATGCCCATATTCTCAGAAAGTCCCACTGTACCAATCACCTTTTGATCTCCTTAGTGCGGTCAGTGGCAGTGCCACTAATTGGGTTATGTCATTATTTCTCCATCATATCGACCTCACACTTGATTCTTACTGTTATAATAAATAGACAGGTGGGTTGGAGATGAAGCTCCTAGAGCCCACAGGTATACATAATACAAGGCTGTGTTGGAGAACGGCTGAAGCATCTTATGATGAAGAGGATGTTCCAAGACCAAAGACATTCATTTTTACAACACATTTTTACAGCACTAAGGGTCTGTATGTCTCTGTCCTATATAGGCTCCTAAAGAGCCACTGCAGCTTGAGAGGCTAGCACAAGAGGGTAATGATTACTGCTAAGACTGATGAGTGCTGCCGTAGCACAGCAACAGGGATGGTGGAAGGGTGAGTAGGCTATGATAGGGTGGTACTGAGTGCTTCTGGGAACAGAGGACAAGGGAACAGCGTACTGCCTGTGGTCTTCCGAGGAGGATAGTGTGGCTGCCTGGTGGTGGACTCCATGGCGGAGGAGGATAGTGTGGCTACTTGGTGGTGGACTCCATGGCGGAGGAGGATAGTGTGGCTGCTTGGTGGTGGACTCCATGGCAGAGGAGGATAGTGTGGCTGCTTGGTGGTGGACTCCATGGCAGAGGAGGATAGTGTGGCTGCTTGGTGGTGGACTCCATGGCAGAGGAGGATAGTGTGGCTGCTTGGTGGTGGACTCCATGGCAGAGGAGGATAGTATGGCTGCCTGGTGGTGGACTCCATGGCAGAGGAGGATAGTATGGCTGCCTGGTGGTGGACTCGATGGCAGAGGAGGATAGTATGGCTGCCTGGTGGTGGACTCCATGGCGGAGGAGGATAGTGTGGCTGCTTGGTGGTGGACTCCATGGCAGAGGAGGATAGTGTGGCTGCTTGGTGGTGGACTCCATGGCGGAGGAGGATAGTGTGGCTGCTTGGTGGTGGACTCCATGGCAGAGGAGGATAGTGTGGCTGCTTGGTGGTGGACTCCATGGCAGAGGAGGATAGTGTGGCTGCTTGGTGGTGGACTCCATGGCAGAGGAGGATAGTGTGGCTGCTTGGTGGTGGACTCCATGGCAGAGGAGGATAGTATGGCTGCCTGGTGGTGGACTCTATGGCAGAGGAGGATAGTATGGCTGCCTGGTGGTGGACTCCATGGCAGAGGAGGATAGTATGGCTGCCTGGTGGTGGACTCGATGGCAGAGGAGGATAGTATGGCTGCCTGGTGGTGGACTCCATGGCAGAGGAGGATAGTATGGCTGCCTGGTGGTGGACTCCATGGCAGAGGAGGATAGTATGGCTGCCTGGTGGTGGACTCCATGGCAGAGGAGGATAGTGTGGCTGCTTGGTGGTGGACTCCATGGCAGAGGAGGATAGTATGGCTGCCTGGTGGTGGACTCTATGGCAGAGGAGGATAGTATGGCTGCTTGGTGGTGGACTCCATGGCAGAGGAGGATAGTATGGCTGCCTGGTGGTGGACTCGATGGCAGAGGAGGATAGTATGGCTGCCTGGTGGTGGACTCTATGGCAGAGGAGGATAGTATGGCTGCCTGGTGGTGGACTCCATGGCAGAGGAGGATAGTATGGCTGCCTGGTGGTGGACTCGATGGCAGAGGAGGATAGTATGGCTGCCTGGTGGTGGACTCCATGGCAGAGGAGGATAGTAAGGCTGCCTGATGGTGGACTCCATGGCACAGGAGGATAGTATGGCTGCCTGGTGGTGGACTCCATGGCAGAGGCTCAAAGCCACAGGCACTCACAGAGGGATATCGCACCAATCAGCAGTGACTGATGGTGTGAAACACTATGTTCTGTAGGGATTATATAAAACATGACGGGAGACAAGTTTGTCTACATACTGTATATTTGAATGTACTCTGGACTTTCTGAGAAGTATAGTTCACCAGCCCAGTCCATAGTGTGTTTGTGTCATCATAATGTAGCTGCTTCTGTCCATTTTTGTCATGTAAAATATAGAATGAGTGTACTGAAAACTGTTCTATTTTTACAGCAGGTGGCTCTGTGGTTATAGATGATGTCTTCCTCCTGGTGTCTGCCTCTGGCTCTCCTGTTCTCCACTCTGGCTGTTTCACACAGCGCTGAACCTGGCTCCACACATGCAAAGAGGAGACTGGCACAGCCCTCGCCAGGCAGTGGCAATGCCCTCCAGTACCCTGATCAGGGCTTCCAGAGTCACGGGCATGGGCATGGTAGGGAGCGTGGAGGGGGGCATGGTGGCCAGGGGTCCCGCGGTGCCAAAGCCAGTTCTGGGGCTGGGCTTCTCTCCCGCAGGCCCCTGCACTCCGCAGCTCGGCCTGAGGATGATGGGACGGGTCTGGAGGGCCTGAACCCGGTGAGACTGGAGATGGGTCCTGTGGGCAGGGAGCAGGAGAAGGGTCGTGGGGGCTTCAGGAACCCGTCTCATGCCCGAGACAACCACCCTCTGGGGCCACGCAAGGGGAGGGGCCAGGGGCATGGGCACCACTTTGACCAGAGGAGACATGGAGGTCGGAGAGATAAGGGTCGGCTCACTAAAGGTGAGTCCCCAATGGATCTAGGGTTATCAGATAATGAGCCGTGAGCCTGTTTGGGATTAGTTCTCTATAAATGTAATATAAAGAGTTCTAAAAGAGCACAAATACTAATCAATTTAAAAACATAATGTTAAATTCTGTGATTTTGTTATAGGGCATTGATAAATTGATTAAGTATTTTAAGTAGTTGACCTTATACTTAACAATGAACAAAAAAAATGTAATACATTTTTCTTGGCAACAGGGAGAGATCTTGTTAGGTGTATATGATAATGTCTGGCTATCCTTCACCTCCCCCACCCCTGTTCTGTCCTTCTCTCCCTCATTGTAGGTTTTCTCCCTGAGCCTGAGCTGGGCTCTGTTCTGAAGAACAGGGATCTGTCTGAGGAGGGATCTGTCTCCTCCGCCGCTGCAGCCGCCTCCTCTCACAGATTGACCCCGCCCACTGAACCCCCCTCCCCCATCTACGTGGTCTTTGGCTCCGGCTCCTATGCGGTTTCCACGGTGATGAGCGAGCATCTCCCAACGCTGCCCCCAGCCTCCACCAAACCCCAGGTACCCCATAAAGACATATGAGTGCTTATTAGAAATACCATTGTCAGTTGTGCCTCAGTGTTGTAGGGATTATAGAGATACGTGTTCATGGTAAAGAAAGAGCGACTGTATTTCCTATTTGGAAATACCTAGGCTCCATAATGGGCTTAATGTATCACATAGCTCATTATTCATCTCAGAAAAACGAGGAGACAGGCTTTTTAAATTACCTATCAGTTGAGGGTGGTTGGAACATAATAGCCAATATGGTAGACTGGTCTCAAGGGTTTTTAGATATGATGGATATAGTTATGCTAATCTACATAACACATGCCTTGGGGGTCAAGTTCACACCATCATTGGTCAAGTAGTAGAATACCCTCTCTGTTACTGTCTTGGTTATTATGTATTCTTGTCTGGTAAATCCATGATTGAACGTCTAGGAGGCAATGGGCTCATTTGTATGAGGAGGAGGGTTGTAGAAGTGTGGTGGGTGAGGTGTAGCTGCCTGGCCCCTCCTCCTCATAGCCATCTGTCAGTCACTTTCTCCCAGTATGCTGCCTGCCATCACAGCGCTCACACACACACAGAGTTAGATATCTTCTCTGCTCCTCAAATATAAATACTCCTTCTCATCTATCATCCATCTATTTATCACAGGATGCTATCAAACCACCAACACACTCCTCTCCCAGGCCCATGGTGTGCCCATGGTGTTTTCCTCTCCCAGGCCCATGGTGTTTTCCTCTCCCAGGCCCATGGTGTTTTCCTCTCCCAGGCCCATGGTGTTTTCCTCTCCCAGGCCCATGGTGTTTTCCTCTCCCAGGCCCATGGTGTTTTCCTCTCCCAGGCCCATGGTGTTCTCCTCTCCAAGGCCCATGGTGTTCTCCTCTCCAAGGCCCATGGTGTTCTCCTCTCCAAGGCCCATGGTGTTCTCCTCTCCCAGGCCCATGTTGTTCTCCTCTCCAAGGCCCATGGTGTTCTCCTCTCCCAGGCCCATGGTGTTCTCCTCTCCCAGGCCCATGGTGTTCTCCTCTCCCAGGCCCATGGTGTTTTCCTCTCCCAGGCCCATGGTGTTTTCCTCTCCCAGGCCCATGGTGTTTTCCTCTCCCAGGCCCATGGTGTTTTCCTCTCCCAGGCCCATGGTGTTTTCCTCTCCCAGGCCCATGGTGTTTTCCTCTCCCAGGCCCATGATGTTTTCCTCTCCCAGGCCCATGGTGTTTTCCTCTCCCAGGCCCATGGTGTTCTCCTCTCCAAGGCCCATAATTCCAGAGTTACTGTAGCCCTGTCTGGCTTTACTGGCCTCTGTGAGTGTGTGATGTCTGATCTCTGACTGCTTGGTATGCTGTTTACAAGCTGCCGGAGAACCTTGGAGACTGTGTGTATGTCTTTATTCAGGAGCTGTCAGATACCGGCCTGAAGTGGAAGCCTCGCTTGGAGTGGACCTGGGTTCAATGACACAGGGATGCTGGGAGCGTTCTTAATTAATATTTGATTCCGGCTGCTGGCTAAATAAACAGCCAAGCACTAATATCCCACATCTAATTGATGTTCCTCAATATTTCCTCGGGGTGAGACGGAATGAGCTGGGATCAATGTGCACCAGAAGCCTGGTTGGTCCAGTCTCTCTAGACATCACCAGGAGACCTCTCAATGTCAAATTGACTTCATAATAACCTGCTATTATTTTGTTAACACAGCCCAGAGGTCCAGGGGATATGCATTATGTAAAGAGTTTTGTTGAAGTTTATGACATATCGGTTTTGGCTGAGTAATCCTCAGAGGAGTTGTTTTGTTAAATTTGACTTAAACTTAAAATTGCTTCGGCTCAGGGTTTAATATTGTAGGACATTGTTGACAGTGTTGGTAAAATCACAGCTGTGTGAATCAGCACAGGCCTTCTCCTCTGACCAGTAGTAACACTACCATCTGATGTATGTATGCTGCCTCAGGTCCATAAACAGTGTAGTAGGTAGCCATGTCCTCAGTAGCCAACTGATTGCCTGTAAAGCACTCTGGGGTGTGAAGTCCTGGGTGTTCACAACTAACAGGCTGTTTTATGGGCCAGGTGGCAGTGCACATCAACACCCCAATAGAAACATACTGGAATGTAGTTAGAGACCAATGGTGTGAGGCTGTAATGGGGTATTTTCTATGCATTACAGAAGTCTGGCCGGGGGAAGATGCAAGGAGAGGTGATGCCCACTCTGGACATGACTCTGTTTGACTGGACAGACTACGAGGACATGAAGCCAGTGGACGCCTGGCCATCTTCCAGGAAGAAAGGTCAGCACTTTAGATGTTTTGAGAAGATACAGCTAATGTTAATGTTGGTGGAAAGTCACACATGAATGTGTTCCCTCCACCCCCCCCCCCAAAAAAACATACTGATGTAGGATCTTAATTTGAGCCAGTCTACTACAGCAGGAAAATAATCCTGCAGCAACACGAAATCTGAATTATTATGTGGATTATAATTAATGGACATTTTTGTAGTGGTTGATACATTTTCATAATGTGGAAATTACAAACTTCAGAATCCTTTTAAAACCTCAAATACACTACAAATGTAACATTGCCTGGATTGCAGAAAAGTTCTGCTATAACAGGGTGATCATATTAATGTCCTACATTTGTAATGATCCCTTGGCATGTACTGAACACGCAGCACAGAATAAACACGTGTGATATATCTGTTATTTCCATTGACATTGAAGTGTTTGCTTGATTGTCCATCTGTTTGTCTGAGCCTGGGTTGAATCATTCAGTCCAAGTACTTTATTGGCAATCTGTTTGTTGTTTTGCATGCTGAAGACAAGCGGCGCAGTAAGAACCTGAGCAGTGGCAATGTGACAGTGGACACTGATGCCATCGAGCCATGTGACCACCATCTGGACTGTCTCCCAGGTCAGTGACTAAACTGTTGCACATCCACTACTCTCCTGACCTCTGATCCTTGACCTCTGACCTCTCAGGTCATGGTCTCCTGAAGGATCGTTATGATAAAGGCCATGTGACGGTTGAAACATTTGTTTTTAAATTTACAACCAGAAGTCACATGGTTTCTCCCTCCATCCCCTCCTATAGGCTCCTGCTGTGACCTGAGACAACACGAGTGTAAGCCTCACAACCGGGGCCTCAACAACAAGTGCTATGATGACTGTATGTGCGAGGAAGGTGAGTAAGGGATGTATCAGGCGAAAGCCACAGAACATCAGAGATTTTGAGAGAACACAACCAACAAACAGTAGGTGATAAAGGTATTGTTCTATATGTCAGTAACCTGCTTATCCATCCTCTATTGTCCTATTACTTTGTCTAAGGGTTCCGTTGCTATGCCAAGTTCCACCGGAAGCGTCGAGTGACCAGGCGAAGGGGCCGCTGCGTGGTGCCAGAGTCAGCCAACAGTGACCAGGGTGCCTTCATCACAGTGTGAAGGGCGACAGACACACACCAGAGGCCCCCACACACACCACAAATTGAACATGACCACTCCCTCTGACAAAACAGACAGAACACAGGTTATACATCACCTGACAGTGATAGTTCATTAAGCATTTTCATACTACCAACTCATATCATCTCCCCCACTTCAATGCCACAAAATCATGTACATGTATGTTAGGTCCAAAACAACAACTGTGCAGTGTCTGATTATCTGTGTACTGTACATATGAATGTCTTTTCTGAGAATGGATTGATTACCAATTGCTTTTCTACTGATAATGTTATACTACTCTTTAAAAGGTAATTAGTATGATAAGCAAACATGTTTGTTTGAGTTTCCTTTTATATGTTTAACTATATGTTTTATTTATACAATACTTCAAACAGAACTCTCTGTCTATATTGTGTTTTTTTTTCAACTTAATTGTATGTGATTAAATTCTTGTACAATGATGACGGTTGTCCCTAGTGTTATTGAGGGTTGATCTTTTGGGTGTAGGATTTAGCCATGTCAAATGTCCAGGACCTCATGTTATATCATACCACAGAGTTTCACATGATACAGAGGGAGCTATGGCTCATGTGAGTCAGTGGGGGTTCATGTCCTTTAACCATTTCATGGACAGGCAGGGCAGAGGCAGGCTTGGTTAAGATTCTTATCATTATGCTACCTCTATGGATTCAGTTTGTTTAGTCACGGGGATCAGGGTCTTTTATGAAACATTATACTCCATGACACCAGTGAGGATAATTCTTCTCAGCACTCTGTGTGGAGACAGATGTGAGAGTTGGTTCCAAAGAGCCACAGGAGCTCTGAGGATGGGGCTGTATGCCCCCTGCTCTCAGTGGGATGCTGTGTGTCAGAGCCCAGGGCCTCCTGGAGGAGGACAGATGCTGTCTCTCTCACTTTCTTTCCCTGTCTCTCTCTCTCTGCTTCTACGCAGGTGACCTTGATCCTCCACAGTCTCACTGCTGCATCCCTCTTTCACACTTTCTCTCGTCTCTCTTTCAAATGGAGAAACAAGGTGGTCAAACAGAAACACCGAGTGTAAAGAAAGGGAAATCAATGACATCAAGTGCATTGGTGAGTAAAGCATTAGCTGACATGAAGTGTATTAGTGAGTAAAACATTAGCTCCCACTCCCACCACACAATTGCACCTGTATCAATATTTGATCAGGCAGAGTAAGTAATACTTGTATTTCGTCCCAAACAACCAGCACACTGGGAGCACCATGTTGCTCTCACTCTGATTTACAGTCTTGGAATAAAAGCAGTAGTGATGTATTTTTTATAATAACCCCTGAGAAAGTGTTGTGCTACTGAGTGCACTGCTGAAACTTGGAAAGCAGCCAGTCGAATGATGGATCACACCCAGCCAAATCGTGGCAGGATACATGGGGAATGGCAACATCAATAAGGGACCTGCCTAGACTGTGAAACAGCCCATAAAGCCTTTAGATAGAAAGGAATGGAGAATTGTTTAACACTTAGTGTATGAGAAGATGTTTCAGAGGAGTGTTACCACATATTCAATTAAATTCCGATTATTGACTTGGCTCCCAGGTGTAAAGCAAAATTACAACACAAATTAAAGTAATACATCCATCTGTCACAAACACCTCCCTTCCTTCCTATCCCTCCCTTCCCAGTCCCCTCTAGAGATAGAGGATACCCGACCAACGTGCAACGAGACAGATGTGGCTGTTTCTACGACATTTTGAGATCAAATACGTCTTTAAATTAAAATGACAGAAATTATACCCGCTTTGAATAGAAACATTATTGCATGAATTCTACGTTGGTTACTGTCGCTGATGTCACAGAGGTCAAAGAGGTCAACAGGAGGTCAGGTCAGGGGTCGCACCTGCTACGGTTGGCCAGTGGCCATCTGCCATGTTACTGTCACAACACATGGGTTCATTCATTACCAGCAGGGTGCGAGAGGACAGACACCTTAAAAGAATTGGGAGACACTAACGATAACCAGGACTGTCTAATCCCTGTCACACCATTAGCGATAGTTAGAGCACTCAACTTGGTTTCTAAATAGTTTTAGCATGGACATTACCATTGAAGGCTACCACCATTTTAAAGAAGTCAACTGGATGGGGATCCCTATGGGTTGGGAGCAATCAGCCAATGGGAAAATCTCAATTTCATCCTCCTCAAATCCCATTGAAGGAGAAGGTCAGAGGGGAGGGACCTCTGCCTTTCTCATCAATGGGTTTTGGGAAAGAGACAAGGAGAGAGGAGTATGAAATTGAGACCTTCCCATATATCAGAGTGAGACACTCTTTTCAAGTGGCACAGACACAGCTATGACCGGACGTGATTTTCGTAGCAGGTTAGGAGACCATTTTCGAAGTGGCGTGAAAAGAGTGTTTCAGAGCATTGTCTTCTTCTTCAAATTGGGTGCTATGGTTTCTAAATGGCTTCAAGCTATATCACCTCCATCTAGTGGCCACAAATTAATGACATACAAAATTTGGTTCAAGACTCCAGTACAGCAGGTGGCCAGCCTGGTCTCATAGACTAGACGTAACATAGTAAATGTAAATCCGAGACACTCAATTTATTATGATAAACTCAGCAACAAAAAAAAATGTCCTCTCACTGCGTTTATTTTCAGCAAATTTAACATGTGAATATTTGTATGAACATAACAAGATTCAACAACTGAGACATAAACTGAACAAGTTCCACAGACATGTGACTAACAGAAATTGAATAATGTGTCCCTGAACAAAGGGGGGGGGGGGGGGGGGGAGGGTCAAAATCAAAAGTAACAGTCAGTATCTGGTGTGGCAACCAGATGCATTAAGTACTGCACTGCATCTCCTCCTCATGGACTGCACCAGACTTGCCAGTTCTTGCTGTGAGATGTTACCCCACTCTTCCCCTAAGGTACCTACCTACAAGTTCCCGGACATTTCTAGGGGGAATGGCCCTAGCCCTCACTCTCCGATCCAACAGATCCCAGACATGCTCAATGGGATTGAAATCCGTGTTCTTCGCTGGCCATGGCAGAACACTGACATTCCTGTCTTGCAGGAAATCACGCACAGAACGAGCAGTATGGCTGGTGGCATTGTCATGCTGGAGGGTCATGTCAAGATGAGCCTGCAGGAAGGGTACCACATGAGGGAGGAGGATGTCTTCCTTGTAACGCACAGCGTTGAGATTGCCTACAATGACAACAAGCTCAGTCCGATGATTCTGTGACACACCTCCCCAGACCATGCCGGACCCTCCACCTACAAATTGATCCCGCTCCAGAGTACTGGCCTCAGTGTAATGCTCATTCCTTTGACAATAAATGCAAATCCGACCATCACCCCTGGTGAGACAAAACCGTGACTCGTCAGTGAAGAGCACTTTTTGCCAGTCCTGTCTGGGCCAGCGGCGGCGGGTTTGTGCCCATAGGTGACGCTGTTGCCGGTCATGTTGCTGGGGTGGCAGGTAGCCTAGTGGTTAGAGTGTTGGACTAGTAACCGGAAGATTGCAAGATCGAAAAAAATCTGCCGTTCTGCCCCTGAACAAGTTAACCCACTGTTCCTAGGCTGTCATTGAAAATAAGAATTTGTTCTTAATTAACTGACTTGCCTGGTAAAATAGGCCTTACAACAGGCCTACAAGCCCTCAGTCCCGCCTTTCTCAGCCTATTGCAGACAGTCTGAGCACTGATGGAGGGATGTTCCTGGTGTAACTTGGGCAGTTGTTGTTGCCATCCTGTACCTGTCCTGCAGGTACCAATCCTGTGCAGGTGGTCTGCCACTGTGAGGATGATCAGCTGTCTCCCTGTAGTGTTGTTTTAGGCATCTCACAGTACGGACATTGCAATTTATTGCCTTGGCCACATCTGCAGTCCTCATGCCTCCTTGCAGCATGCCTAACGCTCGTTCACACAGATGAGCAGGGACCCTGGGCATCTTTTTTTGTGGTGTTTTTCAGAGTCAGTAGAAAGGCCTCTTTAGTGTTCTAAGTTTTCATAACTGTGACCTTAATTACCTACCGTCTGTAAGCTGTTAGTGTTCAACAGGTGCATGTTCATTAATTGTTTATGGTTCATTGAACAAGCATGGGAAACAGTGTTTAAACTGTTTACAATGAACATCTGTGAAGTTATTTGGATTTTTACAAATTATCTTTGAAAGACAGGGTCCTGAAAAAGGGACATATCCTTTTTGGTGAGTTTATATATATTTTGAATGGTGACATTTGCGTGATTGGTTTTCTATCGCTCATTAGCATGTCACTTCAATGATATCATGTCACTTTGTGGGACTGTGGGTCAATTAACCTTGTCGGATTGGGCGTTTGGTGTTACGTTTGGTATTGTTGCATAAGCCATAAAGTTACTTCAGGTAAAACAAGAGTATAACACGATGGATGGGCATAGAACATGAACCTCTGGCAACCCAAAAGAAGTGTGTTCGAATCTCATCACGGACAATTTTAGCTACTTAGCATGTTAGCTAACCCTTCCCCTAACCCTAACCTTAACCCTTTAACCTAACACCTAACCTTAACCCTAACCCAGAACCCTAACCCCTAGCATAGCTAACGTTAGCCACCTAGCTAATGTTAGCCACAACAAATTGGAATTAGTACATATCAAAAATATTGCAAATTCGTTACATATTGTAAGAATTGCAATTTGTGACATATCATATGAATTGTCATTTGTAACATATCACACAAAATGGTTTTTGGACATCCACAAATTAATACATACCTTAAGATATCATACTAGAGCATTGGGCCAGTAACCGAAAGGTTGCTGGATCGAATTCTCGAGCTGACATGGTAAAAATCTGTCGTTCTGCCCCTGAGCAAGGCAGTTAACCCACTGTTCCCCGGGTGCAAAAGATGTGGATGTTGATCGTGGCAACCTGCCGTACCTCTCTGATTCAGAGGGGTTGGGTTAAATGCGGAAAACACAATTCAGTTGAATGCCTTCAGTTGTACAACTGACTAGGTATCCCCCTTTCACAATAGCTGGAAGGAGGCAGATTAACATTTACTGTGTTACATCTACCCCTGAGTTCAGGTTGCAGCAGCAGTAAATCACCAATTAGCTGTACACTTTTATCAAACATAAAATAAGAATAAAATGGACTACGTTAAAATGCTGCTGTCACAGAAACCATAACGCCACACATACAAAGATGAGACCTCTTTCCACCTCTATAGTCACGCCACAGCATTTAGCATCCAGTAACTGTCTCACTGCATGAATCAACAGCCATACAAACGAATGGGGTTAGAATAAAGGATTTTCTATTGTTAGCAGTGCACCTCAGAAACAACTGTTACTTTACAGAGATGTACCTGTAGAGCAAAGGAGGCTGCTGACGGGAGGACGGCGCATAATAATGGCTGGAACGGAGCAAATGGAATGGAATTAAACACATGGCAACCTTGTGATGTATTTGATACCATTCCACAATTCCGCTCCAGCCATTACCACGAGCCTGTCCTCACACATTAATTATTATTAAGGTGCCACCAAACCCACCAAACAGGGTGACACTGTATACTTTGCACAGCATAGTTTCATTTCTACCTCATTTGGATTTCATGAGGAGCATGACAAACTATCTATTAAGAACCCATTTAAGGTGAGTTACAGAGATGAGATACATTAGCAATTCCCTGAAGCACTTTCTGTTCTGAGAGATCGTATTCTCTTCACGCAGGATCTGGATGTTATTACTAGAAAGACCACCTCAGTCAGTGAGATAGGTTTAATAACCATCTGCAGAGAAAATGACAAGATACATGTATGTAACATCAGCCTGGTCTCATAGACTAGACATAACATAGTACATGTAAATTTGGAAAGATATGATATGTTATGTTTGGTATTGTTACATAAGACAGATAGTTACTTCAGGCAATAACGAAAGTAGGGTGGTTATTCGGGCATACAACACAACATGAAAGCAACCCAGAGGACGCGAGTTTGAATCTCATCACGGACAATGTTAGCATTTTAGCTTATTAGCAAATGTTCAACTACTTGCTACTTTTCAGGTACTTTTCAACTACTTAGCATTTTAGCTAACCCTTCCCCTAACTCTTACCGTAACCATTTTAGTTGACCCTTCCCCTAACCCTAACCTTAACCCTTTAACTCCTCACCTAGCTGACGTTAGCCAGCTATGTTACAAATTCTAGCCAGGTGGTTAACGTTAGCTAGCTGGCTAACGTTAACCACCTGGCTAGAATTTGTAGCATATCATATGTCTACCATGGGTTTGCACTTCCCACTGCAGTTATGAGCTGATAGAATCATATTACCAACCTGGTCTTAGAGCATTTCATATTATTATGTACGGAAATCCGAGACTCCATTTAGTATGATATGTTACATTTCGTATGTTATTTATTAATTTGTCGATGTCCATTACACATTTCATATGATATGTTAGGAATTTCAATTCATATTATATGTTATGAATTTGCAAACGTACAACATGTTACAAATTTCCAAAATGTACGATATGTTAAGAATTTGTAAAATGTATTATATCTTACGAATTCTAGCTAGGTGGCTAGATGGCTAACATTAGGTAGCTGGCTAATGTTAGCGATGCTAGGGGTTAGTGTTAAGATTAAGGTTGGCGTTAGGGTAAGGGTTAAAGGGTTAAGGTTGGGTTTAGGGTGAGCTAACATGCTAAGTAGTTTCAAAGTAGCTCAAAAGTATTAAGTAGTGGAAAAGTTGCTAATTAGCTATAATGCTTAAGTTGTCCATGAAGAGATTCAAACTTGCAACCTATGGGTTGCTGGACGTTTACATTATATGCCCACCCATCCGTAGCAAAAAAAGTAGTAAGTCGTTGAAAAGTTGCAAATCAGCAAAACATTTTCATGAAGAGATTCAAACTCACTACCTTTAGGTTGCTAGACATTTATGTTCTATGACCACCCATCCACTCACAACCATACCAAACATAACATCTCATTGAGTGTCCCGGATTGACGTTTACTATGTTAAGTATAGTCTATGAGACCAGGCTGACGGAAGACACCTGGGTGGGAGACAGTGGAGAATAAAACCATCAGAAATATTTTATTTGTCTTCTGTCCTGGAACAGTCATTTATAGACTCATGGGAACAACACCAGATATTTAACTTGTGATTTATATTATTTTGAACACCTTACTTTTGTGACATGTAGCCTATGAAAAGTGGCCACTGTAACCAGTTCAGCCCGAATGCTTGTAATACAGTTGGTATGTTTGAACATGAACATATTTGTCCATATTCCAATAAATAGACTGGCTACATGGTCTAATGTTTATGATAATTGACTTACAGAATGGTGACCAAGACCAAGCAGCTGATACTCACGTGTTTTTTTTGCAGTATGAAATAATGGGGTGTGCAAAGGGTTAGGCGGAAGGAGTCAGGCTGTTGTCACATGGTTTGTGTTTGCTGCCTGGTTAGTGGGAGTGGTTGAGACATTTTATGAGAGAAGTTGAACAGTTATGTGTTAAATCTTCGGAAACCTCAAAAGTTGAAGGGGACCACAACATCTGCATTGCATTGGCCTGAAAATATGGAAATTCCTGCCGTAAACCTCAAGGTAAAGTCGGTTGTTAACATGTTTGCAATAGTTGTAAGTCATACATACAATGCTGACTTTATTTACACTGCTCTTACTTGATACGCGCTTCGACAGTATTTACATTTTATTATTAACGTGTCACTTCAGCCTAGTTACAGAAACATAAGCGTTATGTCATTGTTGACTAAAAAATAGCAACAATTGTGTAACAATCTTGTCACTTCTATCGTACGTGAAATGACCCAGTCAGGGCTTATCACGAGATGCTGAGTTCGTGGTTAAACTTCTTCAATCAATTCACGTTCTTAATTTATTGTAAATCATTGATCGTTTAATGAAATGTCAGGCATCCGTTATCAATTCAAGTGGAGTTGACGCAAATTGCCTCATTGGGCACAAAAAATGTGAAAGTCACGTGTATGATGTTGACTTTCTTTGTCCCCACAGGCCATAGTACTAATGCACTGGCTACTGACCATCTGGTGAGTAAGTGGGTGGGTTGGCTCCTCTCAAGGGTTTTTCATACACCTGTGGAATTTCGCTTGTTGCCGACTCCAACTGAGGAAAGTGGTCTACATGGTTCACTTGTGTTGCGTTTTCTCTATGGATGGCTGCACAAACATAATGCTCTACCTGAAGAATTCATAGTTACAGTCAGTCACAGAAGAGGCTAACTTTAACCACAAGCTGATAATGGACCACTTCTCAGCTACATGCTTTGCCTCCAGAGTTTGTCAAATACAATTGTCAATTTGGAGATTTATGAGGCCTACTCTTTTAGAGACGCTAGTGTATGCTGAACATTTGGAAGTGTCTGTTGGTATTTTTTACTGTGTGTGGTTCCTAGGGGCTGCATGGCCTGGCTACCCCCCTCCTATGCCTGGGGGAACTTCAGTGTCCTGGCTGTGGGTGTGTGGGCCATTGCTCAGAGGGACTCCATCGATGCTGTACTTATGGTGAATCACTTCCTAAAACTCCTGTACCATCTCAGACAGA
This sequence comes from Oncorhynchus mykiss, assembly GCF_013265735.2. Classification (NCBI taxonomy): domain Eukaryota; kingdom Metazoa; phylum Chordata; class Actinopteri; order Salmoniformes; family Salmonidae; genus Oncorhynchus; species Oncorhynchus mykiss. The sequence goes on from NC_048581.1 coordinate 66,962,269, forward strand.
AAATGCCAAAGATTAACCCTCAATTACACACATTACAGAAAATGACATCGGCGCTCCAGTCCGCCCAGATTAGTCGCTGCTCAACACCATAGTAAATCACGGAGTTGAGTTTAGCCGGCTAGCTATCAATAAGAATCATCCTACCCCATCAGGCTCTTATATGCATTTGTCTAGTTTCTCCATCTGCATTTCCCTTCCAGTTTCTTATTGGGATTGCAGTGACGATACTGACGGACATCATCCATTTTGGGATCTACTATCCGCTGGCCGAAGGTCTAGCAGAGAGGAACAGGGACACATTCCGCTTCAGTGCGGGCATGGCCATCCTGGGCCTGCTACTCAAACCTGTCTCTTGCTTCTTCGTCTACCAAATGTACAGAGAACGTGGAGGAGATTACAATGTCAACTTTGGTGAGTGTGAGTAGAGCCACCATTAGTTTACAGTAGGGCTAGTTACTCACTATCACTTCTAATGTTAAAAATAAGGTTTTGGGGTTTGTAGAAATAGTCTCAGGACTATCCCTGGACTGGTATGGACAAAGTCCGAAGCATGGTGTGATGTGATCATCCTAGTGCCAAGGAGATTTTGAGAGGAAATTACATTCTCCAAGCTATAATCTTGCCTGGGCTGTTTCATGTCGTTGGACATGAGAGGATTGTAGTGCACAGGCTGGCTGCTCAGAGCCTTTGTGTAAAACTGTACTGCAGGCAGATCAAACCAGAGTCAAGCTAATTGAGTTACAGAGACGGTCACAAGACAAATGCGCCTGAGACACTCACTAACTAGTGGACCATCCTAGCCAGGTCACATATCATCGATGAGCAAAATAATCTGATTGGAGTTCCTCTGTCTTTCCCAGCTAATTGGAAGAGTACAGTACACAGTAAAGGACAATTACACAGTGGAATCTATAATGGCAGTGGCAGAACCCATTCCCTTCTCAACTTGATCGAAGTCAAACTGAGATGTTAGCACAACACAAGTCCTGGGTGTTTTTGCAGAGGTTTGGTGACTGTTCTCAAAACCTACTGGAACAGGAAGGGCATGTTATGCTACCCCATAGAGCAGTAGGACATGCCTGAAATCCATTTGAATGGTGTGTTCATACTAGATAATTTGATGGTTCTGTCAGGCCTTGTTACCCTGAATAGACAAAGATATGTTTTGTCAAAAGTTGTATAAGTTGATCAACCCAATTTGACTCATGGATATTCAAATAAGAATAGAGCATTAATGAAGTTGACTTGTCTGTGGTAAAGTTGAATGATGCACAGCAGGGACATGTGGCTTTGATTGGAAACTAGGTGATTAATAAAGTTAATGTTCTAAGTTTTCAAGGTCTCTTTTAAATGCTCTCTGATTGCTTGACATGGGGGTGGGGGGGGGGGGCTCTGGGATCAAGGTGGCGTCCTGCAGTGCTATAAACCAAGGAGAAGGCAATCAAGGTGTGTGTCGATTTAAAACCATTTAACGCTGATAAGTACAGTACATTATGTAGAATTACAGTACTAGAAGTTAGTATTTTGATTGGCAGTCATAAAAACACTTCTCACATTACTTTTCCCCTTGACATTACTTACAAGAAATGATGTTGTAGTCTATTTCTTGTACCAGCGTTTCTATAAGCATTCAAGTGCAAAATGTCTGCCGTACATCACCCTTCTACATTATTACACATAAGAGTAAGTAAACCATTTATTTATTCCACTTTCATCAATAATATTAAAGGTAAACTCAGCAAAATTACATTGCCATCAGCAGCACTACAGATATTGAGACTAGATGCAAGACTTCGCCCACACACAGTATCTGGTGCATGGTAACCTGGACACCAAAACAGAGAAGTTGAACCTTGCACTTCAATGCTCTGTTGTTGTGGAAATTGACCAACTATGCTGTTTACTTTCTGCATTTACGTTATAAATTTAAGTCTGGGCACAAAACCCTGTTAGTCTGCTTTTGTCATCCCATACCAAACATCCAATAGTTAGCATTTCACTAAACCTCACTCTGTCACACTACTAGTGATTGAATGTTGTCTTTAGCTTTCTGTCTGTGAGTGGAAACAATCCTCTGTCCTGTCTGTATCTGTTCTGACCCTGTTTGCGATTTGTCTCCATCCCCCCCCCCCCCCCCCCCTGCTGCTTGCCTCTGACCCCTCAGACTTAGACACCTCAGTGGACAGTCGCTGCACCACGGATAGTGCCGACAGTGCCTTTATCGGCCGCCGCTACTGATCCTCTTCTTCTTTTTCATCATTCCTTTATTTCCATCAATCCTCCCCTCACACAGGAAGTAAGGGAAACTGCTGGGCTGAAGAACTACAGCCATGCCTCTACTTCTTGTCTTGTTTTCTGACTGTCCAGTCTTACCTCTTGCCACATGACTCCAGTATCTGTGTTTGTGTCCCATCATCCTCCTCTGCTAATCACATGTCATATCTGCTTGTCACTCCTTCCTACAATTCTGAAAGTCACATCTGTTTCACTCCATGAAAATGATCTTTACATATTCTTGCTTGACGTTTGTGCTTTTGATTGAATGTTTTTATGACTTTATGAAGTAAAGAATATTTTGGACTGCATCTGTATTCATCAGAATAAGGTTGAAAATTAAGGTCATAAATGGATGATTTGAGATAAACAACTTTGTGCACTTAAATATCAGTGTTAGACTTTTGAAAATTTATGCAGACATTTTAAAGTAATATTTTTAATAAACACTATAAGTGAAAATGCTCAATCTATTTTTGCGTCAGTGTTATCTGATTTTCATTATCCATATTGTGGTTGAACGCTAAGGTTGGCTCTTACAAGATTGATCACATGTTCGGGCACTCAATTCTATGTTCTCAGGTTTGGTTTTAGGCAGCCATTGGTATTCTGTCTGCGTGACCATACAGGACTGGGTGACTGTTCAGTATGCACTAGTGGTTCATCATGAGTGAATACTGCAGCCTGTAAGATTAGCCCCACACATTTCCTCTTCAAAAGTGTGTTATAAATCAAGTTTGTTTGCGATGTGCTGTTTTTGAAGGGACTCTCATATACAGGGTTTTCAGTGTAAACAATTACCAAGGAGTTTGGCTTTGTAGATATGCATTCCTTTTATCTCCTGGGTGGTGTTCTGTTCCTCCCTTTTCATTCTCTATCATTTGACTGTGGGTCACCTGACTGTGGTAGTCTAACACCGCTATGATTGTGTGAGTCCTGCAGCTTGGTGTCATTGAATGTAATTCATCAAATGTAATTTGCCATTTTCTGTATGAACCTTTAACATGGAGGTTGACGTTGGGTTTTATGTTGAAAAATGATAACATTTGACAGTTTAATGTTCTGTGTATCAGCTATATTTTGAAAGATCTCTTGTCTCTACACAGCAGGCTTCCCCAGTGTAACACGAAACAGAGATGCTTACCAGTCCATTGACCAGCAGGACCAGTCCACCAGCTCAGCCAACCCCTTCAACCAGGCCGAGGGCACCAAGCCTGGACCACCACACTCCTACTGAGATACACCACTCACTTTATTCTCTTGGAATTACATGGTGTCAAGAAGACATCCATAATGTTTTTTTCCTTTCATATCGGTATTTGCGAACTGCAAAATACCTTTGTCCTGAGCTTTATTCAATCCCTTACCAGTAATGCCTCGTTCTAAATACTCACTGTCATGGTAAAATAATATGATCTGCTTACTGTATGCTTGATGCTCAGGGTAATGTCACATACACTGGAAATACCTTGGACCCAAGCCCAACACTAAAAGGAGAAGTGAAGTTTTTGAACTTTATGGTGTAGTAACAGTGGGATAATACAGAATTATACAGCAGAGTTTGCCTGCCTTCTTACCAATATCTACCCTGTCCTAAATGCTACTATATTTCTTACTTTGACTTTATTTAAAAGATGCCTGATGAAAGGTCTGTGTTGTCCTAACCCTTAAAGATGGACATGAGCGTTTACAACAGTATTATTGCCAGTGTTTGGAATAACCAGTGCTCTGGTTTTGTTATTTTAGCAAGCATTATGTTAGTGTATCATAAGCTATTCTCAGCACCACCATCTACTCAAATCAAAACGTATTGAAGATGTCAAATAGAGAGGATAATGGTGGTGCTGTTTGTAAACCCTTCCATTTGACTATTAATTTTAACACAATGCCATCAGACATTTCCAGTTTTACCTCACCATCTATGTGACAGAGCATTACAGCTTTCAGGGAGGACTTGTATCTCTTTGTTGTAAAGTCAAATATTACCCTCTAATGTTAGATCCTGTTTCAGGATCAGGAGTGTTTTGAAAAGGTCAAGATGTAGAAAGCGTGCAAGTCATTTGGTTTGCAATGGTTCTTTGACATTCTTTATTGAAACTATTTCACTGTGAGTATACTTTTAAAATCAGAATTAAGAATGAGAGAGACTTTCTGCCTTCTATACCTTACGGGTAGGATTTACCTCTGAGCTGAGAGAGAAGCAGATATCTGTTACAGCCCAGTAAATATGAACCAGGAAGAACAACTATTCCTGGTTGTGATTTGCATAGATTTGTCAGTGTTTTAACAGGGCACATTCTTTGTAAAATGTTAGCACTTGTGTCCTCATTCATTCCAAATGCATAATTTTTTTATGTACCTGATCAATTTTGTTTGATTTTTGTCTTTGCCTTTCATGTGTAAATGCACTAAAGCATTTGAAATGCTTTAGTGCACTCTTAGCTTTACATTGACTGAGGCAATTTTCTTTAACAACTAATGTGTTTGTCCCAGCAGTGTTGAGTTGTTCTCTTGATAAAATACAGAACTCTCTATTGATCTGAATGAGTTACAAGCCATATTGATTTGAGTAACATGGGTGAATACCAAACATTCACAACCTTGAAATTCTATCCACAGTTAATTAAAAAAACTACAGCTCTGACATAATTTGCATTTTTCATGGAGTGTTTTATTGAAGTATAATCCAGGGTTGAGAAAAATATGCATAATAACTTTTTAAAACTAAATGCTGCACTAAATTGCACTTAAAACCAAATGCTATACCCTTGCACTTGTCTATTAAAACACTAGACAATTACACCGTTTTCTACACTTAACAAAAATATTAAAGCAACAATTTCAAAGATTTTACTGAGTTACAGTTCATATAAGGGATTCAGTCAATTGAAATAAATTAAGCCCTAATCTATGGATTTCACCAGACTGGGAATACAGATATGCATCTGTTGGTGACATAGACCTTAAACAAAAAGGTAAGGACGTGGATCAGAAAACCATTTACTATCTGGTGTGACCACCATTTGCCTCATGCAGCACGACACATCTTTGTGTGAAGTTGATCAGGCTGTTAACATTCAATTATCTGGCAACAGCTCTGATGGGCATTCCTTCAGTCAGCTTGCCAATTGCACGCTCCCTTCTGTGGCATTGTGTAATGTGACAAAAGTGTGACAAAACTGCACATTTTAGAGTGGCCTTTTATTGTCACCAGCACAAGGTCCACCTGTGTAATGATCATGCTGTTTAATCAGGTTCTTGATATTCCACACCTGTCAGGTGGATGGATTATCTTGGCAAAGGAGAAATGCTCACTAACAGGGATGTAAACAATTTTGTGCACATTTTTTGAACAATATGCTTTTTGTGCATATGGAACATTTCTGAGATCTTTTATTTCAGCTCATGAAATATGGCACCAACACTTTACATGTTTTTATATTTTTGTTCGGTGTAACAACAGATCTTTTACATTTGTCTTTATATAAGACAATACAGAGCACTGTTTCTACAAGTTGCACAGTACAAGACAACATGGCTATTGTTGGACACTACTTTGAAAATCATATAGCACTATAAATTGTCAATAAGTTGTTTCCATTGACTCTCCATTGACTTATTATGGGGCGGCAGGGTAGCATAGTGGTTAGAGCGTTGGAATAGTAACCGGAAGGTTGCAAGTTCAAATCCCCGACCTGACAAGGTACCAATCTGTCATTCTGCCCCTGAACAGGCAGTTAACCCACTGTTCCTAGGCTGTCATTGAAAATAAGAATTTGTTCTTAACTGACTTGCCTAATAAAACAAATAGGAACCCACTTGAGCTTGTCTTAAACATATTGTTGACATCTGCTGGGACTGCCCAAGCAGAGCTCCTGATTGACATGTGCATTGAGTTGGTTGGAACCTCTCCAGCGGCCTGGATTGACTTCAAGTGTAAGAATTTCCACGACATTACTTTGAATATAGCACTATAAATTGTCAATGATATGTTTAAGAAGAGCTCAAGTGGGTTCTATTATAATGCCTGTCAGACAGACAGGCTCTCCTATGTTTTTATTATACTAGGCAACTTATTTATATTTGAATGATTTAGCATAATTCATTAATATTTTTTTCATGAATGTGACCGACCGATCATAACATGTGACAAAGGCTTCTTCTCTCTAAGCTGAGACCTTGAAACTGCGATATCTTTCTTTCATGCCAAATTGCAGATACTGATAAGTGAGGATTCGTTAAATTAGTCACTTGCATGAACATATAAATTGCCTATTAGAACAGCACATGAATAGAACGTAGAAATTAGTTATCAGAAAAGCACAAACATTAAAATTCCTTTACAGTACTTTTTTTATTAAGGTGACCCCTAACCAGGCTTTACCATATCATACATCTCCCTCATGCATCATAATGATGTTTCCACCATGTCCCTTCCTTTTTCTTCTTCCCTCTCTTTCAATCTGTCTCTCCTCTCAGACATGTCTCTGATAACCTTGGCAAATTCCACTAAACCCTAAACCTCAACTAAATCTTGTAATGAATAATGTGGAAATTGAACAAGTTAGAGTAACCCTGGATTGTAAATTGTCATGGTCAAAACATATTGATGCAACAGTAGCTAAGATGGGGAGAGGTCTGTCCATAATAAAGCGCTGCTCTGCCTTCTTAACAACGCTATCAACAAGGCAAGTCCTACAGGCCCCAGTTTTGTCCCACCTGGAATACTGTCCAGTCGTGTGGTCAGGTGCCACAAAGAGGGACTTTGGAAAATAATAATTGGCCCAGAATGGATCAGCACTGCTGGCCCTTAAATGTACATGGACAATATGCATGTCAATCTCTCCTAGCTAAAAGTAGAAGAGAGATTGACTTCATCAATACTTGTATTTGTGAGAAGTCTTGACATGTTGAATACAAGAGCTCTCTGTTTAAATTACTACCACACTGCTCAGACACGCATACCCAACAAGACATGCCACCAGAGGTCTCTTCACAGTCCCCAAGTCCAGAACAGACTATGGGAGGCGCACAGTACTACATAGAGCCATGACTACATGGAACTCTATTCCATATCAAGTAACTCATGCAGGCATTAAAATCAGATAAAAAATACACTTTATGGAACAGCGGGGACTGTTTAGAGACAAACACACAGGCACAGACACACGCATACACACAGATGATAACACACTCACTATACACACATGTACACATGGATTTTACCTTCATTATGCTGGGCCACAGGAAGAGTACCTGCTGCCTTTGCAGCAGCTAATGGGGATCCATAATAAATACAAATAGAAATCCTGGACTTCCTGACAGGTCGGCCTCAGGTGGTGAGGGTAGGCAACACCACCTCCACCTCGCTGACCCTCAACAAATCACATTTTATTTGGCACATACACATACAAGGGGGCCCCTCAGGGTACGAGCTCAGTCCCCTCCTGTACTCCCTGTTCACTCATGACTGCACGGCCAGGCACGACTCCAACACCATCATTAGCTTGATCACCGACACTGATGAGTCAGTCTACATGGAGGAGGACAGAGACTTACCAATGTGGTGCCATGACAGAAACTTATCTTTCAACGTCAGTAAGACCAAGGATCTGATTGTGGACTATAGGAGAAAGAGGTGAGAGCACGCCCCCATCCACATCGACAGGGCTGTTGTGGAGCAGGTCGAGCGCTTTAAGTACGTTGGCGTCCAAATCAGGACTTAACATGGTCCACACACACCTGCACAGTCGTGAAGAGGGTACGGCAGCACCTTTTCCCCTCAGGAGGCTGAAAAAAACTGGGCATGGACCTTAAGATCCTCAAAAGGTTCTACAGCTGCACCATTGAGAGCATCTTGACTGGTTGCATCACTGCTTGGTATGGCAATTGAACTGGCCTTGACCACAAAGCACTACAACGGGTGATGCGGACAGCCCAGCATATTACTGGTGCCGAACTCCCTGCCATCAAGGACTATACCAGGCGGTATCAGATGAAGGCCCGAAAAATTGCCAAAGACTCCAGCCACCAAGGCCATAGACCGTTCACCCTGCTACCATTCTTCTCTGCAGATCCTCTCAAGCTCTGTCAGATTGGATGGGGAGTGTCGTTGCACAGCTATTTTCAGGTCTCTCCAGAGATGTTCGATCAGGTTCAAGTCCGGGCTCTGGCTGGGCCATTCAAGGACATTCAGAGACTTGTCCCGAAGCCACTCCTGCATTGTCTTGGCTGTGTGCTTAGGGTCGTTGTCCTGTTGGAAGGTGAACCTGGCTTCCGTCTGGCCACTCTACCATTAAGGCCTAATTAGTGGAGTGCTGCAGCCATGGTTGTCCTTATGGAAGGTTCTCATCTCCACAGAGAAACTCTGGAGCTCTGTCAGAGTGACCATCGGGTTGTTGGTCACCTCGCTGACCAAGGCCCTTCTCCCCTGAATGCTCAGTTTGCCAGCTCTAGGAAGAGTCTTGGTGGTTCCAAACTTCTTCCATTTAAGAATGATGGAAGGCATTGTGTTTTTTGGGACCTTCAATGCTGCAGAAATGTTTTGGTACCCTTCCCCCAATCTGTGCCTCGACGCAGTCCTGTCTCAGAGCTCAATGGACAATTCCTTCGACATCATGGCTTGGTTTTTGCTCTGACATGCACTGTCAACTGTGCAACCTTTTATAGACAGGTGTGTGCCTTTCCAAATCATGTCCAATCAATTGAATTTACCACAGGTATACTCCAATCAAGTTGTAGAAACATCTCAAGAATGATCAATGGAAACAGGATGCACCTGAGCTCAATTTGAGTTTCATAGCAAAGGGTCTGGATACTTACGTAAATAAGGTATTTCTGTTTTATATTTGTAATACATTTGCAAAAATGTCTAAAAACCTGTTTTTGCTTTGTCATTATGGGGTATTGTGTGTAGTGTGGAAACCTCTTCAAGATTAGGAGCGTTTGTCACAAATGAAGTGGGACACTGTCACCAAAATCACCCCAGAATGAGAGTTACCAGTGGGGCAAAAAAGTATTTAGTCAGCCACCAATTGTGCAAGTTCTCCCACTTAAAACGATGAGAGAGGCCTGTAATTTTCATCATAGGTACACTTCAACTATGACAGACAAAATGAGAGAAAAAAATCCAGAATATCACATTGTAGGATTTTTTATGAATTTATTTGCAAATTATGGTGGAAAATAAGTATTTGGTCACCTACAAACAAGCAAGATTTCTGGAAACAAGCTAGTGATCGGGCAGAGCCCGTTTATTAGTTCTGCTCTCACATATCTGCCATTTATCACTCGACCCCCTTCTTTGCCACAGTAGATTGATGAGGGAAACAAATAATTCAATCCATTTTAGAATAAGGCTGTAAGGTAACAAACTGTGGAAAAAGAGAAGCGGTCTGAATACTTTCCAACTGCACCGTATCTTCCTCAAGTACCTTTCACCTCTGCACATTGATCTGGTACTGGTACTCCCTCTATATAGCTCCATTCTTGCGTATTTTATTTTATTCCTCTTGTCTTAGTTACTAATTATATATATTTTTTAATTTCATAAAACTCTACATCGTTGAGAAATGTTCGTAAGCAACAATTTCACTGCGAAGGCTAGCTACACCAGTTGTATTCTGTGCATGTGATTAATACAATTTTATTTGATAAAGAGTAAAAATTCAAACAGAAGACTAGAAAAAGCTCAAACTAAGTTTATTCACCCACTGGGTCATACAGCTGCAAAGACAAGGTATGATTACACAAGCACTTCTATTTATAACCTCCTAATAGGCGAAGTCAACTCCTTACACATGTAGACAGCCAATTCATCTCTGTTGCTAGGCAGGAACTTAATTGGTTCATCTCACTGGTGTAGTCATGGCCCTTTCTGATGCTAGAACCTTTGTGGGCGTGGAAGTGTATGTGTGTGATATATACAGTGCCTTGCGAAAGTATTCGGCCCCCTTGAACTTTGCGACCTTTTGCCACATTTCAGGCTTCAAACATAAAGATATAAAACTGTATTTTTTTGTGAAGAATCAACAACAAGTGGGACACAATCATGAAGTGGAATGACATTTATTGGATATTTCAAACTTTTTTAACAAATCAAAAACTGAAAAATTGGGCGTGCAAAATTATTCAGCCCCTTTACTTTCAGTGCAGCAAACTCTCTCCAGAAGTTCAGTGAGGATCTCTGAACGATCCAATGTTGGCCTAAATGACTAATGAGGATAAATTACAATCCACCTGTGTGTAATCAAGTCTCCGTATAAATGCACCTGCACTGTGATAGTCTCAGAGGTCCGTTAAAAGCTCAGAGAGCATCATGAAGAACAAGGAACACACCAGGCAGGTCCGAGATACTGTTGTGAAGACGTTTAAAGCCGGATTTGGATACAAAAAGATTTCCCAAGCTTTAAACATCCCAAGGAGCACTGTGCAAGCGATAATATTGAAATGGAAGGACTATCAGACCACTGCAAATCTACCAAGACCTGGCCGTCCCTCTAAACTTTCAGCTTATACAAGGAGAAGACTGATCAGAGATGCAGCCAAGAGGCCCATGATCACTCTGGATGAACTGCAGAGATCTACAGCTGAGGTGGGAGACTCTGTCCATAGGACAACAATCAGTAGTATATTGCACAAATCTGGCCCTTATGGAAGAGTGGCAAGAAGAAAGCCATTTCTTAAAGATATCCATAAAAAGTGTTGTTTAAAGTTTGCCACAAGCCACCTGGGAGACACACCAAACATGTGGAAGAAGGTGCGCTGGTCAGATGAAACCAAAATTGAACTTTTTGGCAACAATTCAAAACGTTATGTTTGGCGTAAAAGCAACACAGCTGAACACACCATCCCCACTGTCAAACATGGTGGTGGCAGCATCATGGTTTGGGCCTGCTTTTCTTCAGCAGGGACAGGGAAGATGGTTAAAATTGATGGGAAGACGGATGGAGCCAAATACAGGACCATTCTGGAAGAAAACCTGATGGAGTCTGCAAAAGACCTGAGACTGGGACGGAGATTTGTCTTCCAACAAGACAATGATCCAAAACATAAAGCAAAATCTACAATGGAATGGTTCAAAAATAAACATATCCAGGTGTTAGAATGGCCAAGTCAAAGTCCAGACCTGAATCCAATTGAGAATCTGTGGAAAGAACTGAAAACTGCTGTTCACAAATGCTCTCCATCCAACCTCACTGAGCTCTAGCTGTTTTGCAAGGAGGAATGGGAAAAAATGTCAGTCTCTCGATGTGCAAAACTGATAGAGACATACCCTAAGCGACTTACAGCTGTAATCGCAGCAAAAGGTGGAGCTACAAAGTATTAACTTAAGGGGGCTGAATAATTTTGCACACCCAATTTTTCAGTTTTTGATTTGTTAAAAAAGTTTGAAATATCCAATAAATGTCGTTCCACTTCATGATTGTGTCCCACTTGTTGTTGATTCTTCACAAAAAAATACAGTTTTATATCTTTATGTTTGAAGCCTGAAATGTGGCAAAAGGTCGCAAAGTTCAAGGGGGCCGAATACTTTCGCAAGGCACTGTAACTCTAGTTGGAGGATCGTTGTGGTGGGACCCTCTGCCCCCCCTCCTAGAGGTTTCTTCTCACTTCATCTGTGTTACAATGATGCTTGTACGAACTCGAACCCAGTCGCAGAGAAACACAACAAGCAGATGTAACGGTAAATTCAGCTCTTTCCTTAAAGTCTTGACAAAACAAGGCAACAGCACTAGTGCTCTAAACAATTAGTTACCTGGAAACTAGAACAAAAGGCAAGGGTGCCCTCCAGTGGTAACCCAAGGGAACAACAATCAAATAAACGGAACAGGACCCCCCCCCCCCCCCCCCCCCCCCTCAAGGTACGGCTCCTGAAGTTCCACTAGGGATAGCAGAGAGGCGAAGGAAGTCCAGAATGAGTCCAGGATCCAGAATGTCCTGAGTCGGAACCCAGGATCGCTCCCAGGACCGTAACCCTCCCTGTCCATGAGATACTGGCGACTGGAGAGGATGCGTCGCACAGTGTAGGCTGGTTGTCCCGCTATCATTTGAGGCGTAGGTGGAGGCTGACTGGCCAGAACCAGATGACTGAACACCACAGGCTTGAGTCTGGAGATGTGGAAGGTCTAATCAAATCAAATGTATTTATATAGCCCTTTGTACATCAGCTGATATTTCAAAGTGCTGTACAGAAACCCAGCCTAAAATCCCAAACAGCAAGAAATGCAGGTGTTGAAGCACGTTGGCTAGGAAAAACTCCCTAGAAAGGCCAAAACCTAGGAAGAAACATAGAGACGAACCAGGCTATGAGGGGTGGCCAGTTCTCTTCTGGCTGTGCCGGGTGGAGATTATAACAGAGCATGGCCAAGATGTTCAAATGTTCATAAATGACCAGCATTGTCAAATAATAGGTCTGGGACAGGCAGCACGTCCGGTGAACAGGTCAGGATTCCATAGCCGCAGGCAGAACAGTTGAAACTGGGGCAGCAGTACGGCCAGGTGGACTGGGGACAGGAAGGAGTCATCATGCCAGGTAGTCCTGAGGCATGGTCCTAGGGCTCAGGTCCTCCGAGAGAGAGAAAGGAAGAGAGAAAGAGAGAATTAGAGAGAGCATACTTAAGTTCACACAGGACACCGGATAAGACAGGAGAAGTACTCCAGAAGGATGGTGGAATGAACCCTCATGGACCGGGGAAGATGAAGGCAATAGGCCACTGGATTGATGCGCTGTAGAACCTTGAATGGCCCAACGTACCGGGGTGCCAATTTCCTAAATTCCACGCGTAGGGGCAGATCCCTAGTAGACAACCAGACCATCTGGCCTGGATGCAGGAGAGAGTGGTCGGCCTGTCGTTGAGCCCGAGCAGAGGACCTCAGGAGCACTGACTGAGCCCTCTTCCAGGTCCGGCGGCAAAGAGACCAGGTTCTTGTGGTCTTTCCAAACCATAAAAGGATGTTCCGAACCCTCCAACCAGTGCCACCACTCCTCCAAAGCCAGTTTGACCGCAAGCAGCTCCCAATTGCCGACATCATATTTCCTCTCCCATGGAGTGAGACGTCTGGAGAAGAAGGCACAGGGGTGGAGCTTTTGGTCTTTAGCCGAGCGCTGAGACAGAACCGCACCCACGCCAACGTCAGAAGCAACCATCTCTACCACGAAGGGAAGAAAAGGATCCGCATGAACTAGAATGGGTGCAGAAGGAAACTGACATTTCAGGTCCTGAAACGCCCTCTCAGCAGCAGAGGGTCCAGCTTACATGCCCAGCCGAGCCCTTGGTGAGCGCTGTCAATGGCGCAGCCATAGAACTAATGTCTCTCACAAATCTCCGGTAGAAGTTAGGAAAACCCCAAAAACTTTTACTGAAAAGTTGATTAATGTGCACTGTCCCTGTAAAAATAAATAAACTCAAACTCAATGTACACAATTTTCGGCCTTCACGAACAAGTGGTGAGCGAGGAGTCTTTGAAGGACCTGGCGTACATGTTGGACGTGTTCAACCATGGACCTGGAGAAGATGAGGATGTCATCCAGGTATACAAACACGAACTGGTGAAGGAAGTCGCGCAGCACGTCATTAACCAGGGCCTGGAAAATGGCTGGAGTATTAGTAAGTCCAAACGGCATGACACGGTACTCATAATGTCTATTAGGGGTGTTGAACGGTGTCTTCCACTCGTCTTCCTATCTGATACGCACCAAATTGTACGCTTTTTGTAAATCCAATTTTGAAAAAACGTAGCTCCCTGGAGTCTCTCAAAAGCTGATGACATAAGAGGCAGAGGGTAACGGTTCTTGATGGTAATGTTATTCAAACCCCGGTAATCGATACAGGGACGTAATCCCCCATCCTTCTTCCTAACAAAGAAAAAGGACCAATCATAGGACCTGTGAGGAGGTAGTTCGCTGGCCCTTTGTTTGCTGAAGACCTGACCCAGATCCCAGTAATCCTGAGGTACACGGGAAAGATCAGGCTTGTCATTCCCAGCCAGGGGAACTGGAGCATCGGAAGCCACCAGACGAGCAGGACCAGAAGGATGAGGAGAGAGCTACTGGTAGGTGAGCTGGCATGAAGGACTCCATCCCAGAATCCTTCCTGAGGGCCAGTCAATTTAAGGATTATGGATAGAAAGCCACAGATGTCCAAGAACCAGGGGAAGCTCAGGAGAGTCCACCAGATGTAACTGGATAAGCTCCACATGGTAATACAGAACTCGTAACTGAATAGGCATGGTGAGTTTCTTCATCTTCCCAGACCATAGGGGTTGACCATACAACGCAGTGACCGACAATGGAATGTCCAGCTTATTGAGAGGCAGTTCCTGTTGGCGAGCTAATGTGCAATCCAGAAAACAGCCGGTAGCCCCAGAGTCTATGAAAGCAGGAATGTCCAACTGCCCATTGTCCCACTGCAGGTGCATACCGTGTCGACGGCGGGAGACTGTATCTGACTCACCAGTATTCTCTCGTTTACTGACAAGTCATCCCATCAGCTCGGGACAGGAGCTCGGGACAGGAGACACGGAAAGGTAAGTAAGGACAATGTTGCTCGTTAATCCTGGGCCTTCTCTCCAGAGCGTAAAGCCGTCCTGGTGCGTCCCAATTGCATCGGCTTCTCTGAAGGGAAACCAAAGCCCGAAAAGAGACCTCTGACGGGGTACAGAACAAGCAGGCGCAGCATAGGGCAGTGGGACACCCAAAGAATCGACTCCTTCAGCGGGACCAGAAACAGTGGAGACCACTCGGAATCCCTCCGTCCTCTCATGACAACGTTCCTGGAGCCGGTTGTCAATCCGGATGGCCAGAATGATGAGTTCATCCAGAGTGTCAGGGTTGTCCCGGGAAGCTAGTTCATCCTTGAGAACCTCGCTGAGTCCGTTCAGAAAGGCTGAGTGAAGTGCCTCTGTATTCCAACTGCCCTCAGCGGCGAGCGTCCGAAAGTCAATGGCGGGGTGCAATGAGTCTTTGAGCAGCGTTTCTGCCAATGATGGGGTGATCAAAAACCCTCCTCATCTCCTGTGTGAAGCTTTGCCAATTAAAAACAAATGTCTGGTTGCTGCTCCCATATGGCCGTGGCCCAGGCCAGAGCCCATCCTGAGAGCAACAAGATGACGTATGTAACAATGGAATGCTCGGTGTGAAACGTTGATGCCTGCAGCTCGAATACCAGAGAGCATTGGAGCAGGAACCCACGACACCTCTCAGGATGCCCCTCATAGTGCTACGGTGCGGGGAGATGAGGCTCCCGAAGAGAGGAAGTCACTGAGCTGGTAGGGAGTGGAGGATTAGGAACAGCCACAGGAGCAGCAGCTGTTGCTCCCGTCTGTCTTGTCTGCAGAGTGGACACGAGTTCTTAAATCATCTGACAATGCCTGCAGCCGCACCTCATGGTGGCCAAGCACAGTTCCATAGTGGGTGAGAGCCACCGTAAATGGTGGAGTTCAACATGTTCCTCAGACGACTGAGAAATCTCTGCTGGGTCCATTGTTGGCTTAGGTCTTCTGTTACAATGATGCTTGTACGAACTCGAACCCAGTCACAGAGAAAAACAGCAACCAGAGGTAAAGGTAAATTCAGCTCTTTACTTAAAGTCTTGACAAAAACAAGGCAACAGCACGAGAGTGCACTAAACAAAACATAAGCCCTAAGCACAGATACAAGCAACAGAGGAACCTAAATAGCAAGGCAACCAGGTGAACAGAGATGGTAATCAAAACCAGGTGAAACCAATAAGTAATAATTAGGGTGACCTGGAAACCAGAACACAAGGCAAGGGTGCCCCCCAGTGGTAACCCAAGGGAACAACAATCAAATAAACTGAACCTGTGACAATCTGTTGACTTGACCTCAAGCTGAATTCCTCGCTTCTCTCTCGTTTCCGCAGCTGGCCTGCCTTATCAGAGACTAACTATTGCCCTTCGCCTCTGTCGTGACGTTGTATTAGTTAATGTGACGACTGTTGCTCATCGAATGATTAAAAGTTTCTAATTGCGTGATTAACTGAATCAAGCAATTATTAACTCATTAGCCTGGGGCACCATGGGAAAATACGTTTTTAATTGAGTTTCTATTTCCCAAACACACTATGGCGCGTGTTACCCAAAATGGGGATTTAAAAGAGAGAAAAAGTGAAAGTACACGAGAGAAATATACATTTGGGTGAATTTGTCAGCTATGCTTACTCTAACCCTAGCCTTGCCCCAAACTGCCGCTCTTATGGGTCAGAATATAATTATGTAATTACGTGGGGAAGGCTGGACCATTCAGTCTGCTCAATGACGCACTTCTCCGGCGCACCTCTCTGGTCGTCCTCACGATGTCAGTGTCCTTTTGGCTTAGGAGTCTGTTCCCTCGCCCTTGTTCTGGAAGGGCTCTTCTGAGGACAGACAGCTATGTAGCTCAGAGCTCACAGTGTAGGAATGAAACAGTGTAGATACCACGATTCGATGGGAAGTAGAAGCTAGGTGGTTCGACTTGAATTCACCCGCTTAGCCACAGCTACTCATCCGTAGCTTGGGTAGAAAAATATTTATTTGTCTTCAAACTTGTGTTGCGTTTTGGGTTCGTTGACTTTTTAGACCTCGGCTGCAGCTTGGATCACGTAGTCTTATTTGTAAATTCTTTACTCACAGGTTTTATACCCTTTTGTCAGAAGTGGGCGTAGCCGCCTTTAGGGCAATTCTCTGGGCGTACCTAGTTAAGAGGCAAGGTCTAGATTTTACTCAAATCCAATTTTAGACAACTAACTTCACATTTCATCTTTACCAAAACATTCTCTTTGATTTGGACATTTTCCATACAACGTACAATGTATAAACATCAAACATATACTAGGTAAACTGTTGACGTTACAATGTTTTCTTAAAAACATAATCTATTAACCTTTCATAACAAACAAAAATGACATACATTTTCATATTCCGTCTATCGTCATGACCACCATTGTGGCTGACGGAAACCATTGTTCCAAAGTCCCTTTATTTCATGTTTAATGTTCTGAGGCTGGTTCTCTACAGTAACAGGACAAAAGGAATTTGTCTGTGGCCTAAGATTTACCAGGGGCGTGAGGGGTCATGAAACCCCCACATCTTCAGACCCCTAGATCTCTCCTCCTCTGTTGGGGTTGAGAGATAATCTGTTGGGTTGTGGTCTCCTGTAACCTGACCTGATCAGGACAGTCATGAGACCTTCCTCCTTAGAAACATGGAACAGAATATGAACTTTCTGCTCTTCCCATTTTCTCAATCAGTAGCTTCCATACACCAAGTCCCTTTTTACCATTCATTGACCCCAACATATAGATTCCTTATACGTGTAAAGTAATCAATAAATTCTAGTCTGGCAACATGAACAAGTATATTTCAAGCTAGAATCTAACAATATTAAACACCAATGTTATTCACTAAGTTGATTGTTTATATTTAGGATCATTTGTTACAGCTTTGTCATTTTATTTTGTATTTATCTTATTTAATTATTTCATATATTTTACTTGTGATAAGGCCACACAGAGGGCCAGAGATAATTACAGGTACCTGTAATAATCTGAAGTACCCAAAAGTGCCATGACACCTGTTTAAGACCTTCAAACAGGTCAACATTCAAATCCTCAAAAAGTTCTACAGCTGCACCATCGAGAGCATTCTGACTGGTTCCATCACTGCCTGGTATGGCAACTGCTTGGCATCTGACCGCAAGACGCTACAGAGGGTAGAGCGGTCAGCCCAGTATATCACTGGGGCCAAGATTCCTGCCATCCAGAACCTCTATACCAGGTGGTGTCAGAGGAAGGCCGTAAAAATTGTCAATGACTCCAGCCACCCTAATCATAGACTGTTCTCTCTACTACCGCACAGCAAGCGGTACTGGCGCGTCAAGTCTAGTTCCAAAAGGCTCTTTAACAGCTTCTACCCTCAAGCCATAAGACTGCTGAACAGTTCATCAAATGGCTACCCGGACTATTTGTTTATTATCTATGCATAGTCACTTTACCCCTACCTACATGTACATATTACCTCAATTACTGTCACGCCCTGACCTGATTATTCTTTGTTTTCTCTATATATTTTGGTAAGGTCAGCGTGTGACGAGGGTGGTATGTATGTTTTTGTCTCATCTAGGGTTTTTTGTATGTCTAGGTGTGTGTGTCTAAGCTAGACATATTGTAGGTCTATCGTGGCCTGGATTGGTTCCCAATCAGAGGCAGCTGTTTACCGTTGTCTCTGATTGGGGATCCTATTGTCTATGTGATGTTGCATGTTAGCACTCAGTTTCGATAGCGGTCACGGTCGTTTTGTTATTTTGTTTGTTTAGTGTACTTCGTGTTTTTTCATCATTCATTAAAAGTATGAATTCGCACCACGCTGCGCTTTGGTTTCCTCACTACGACGATCGTGACAATTACCTGGACTAACCTGTACCCCTGCACATTGAGTTGGTACCGGTACACTCTGTATATAGCCTCGTTATTGTTATTTTATTGTGTTACTTTCTTTCTTACTTTTGTTTATTTAGTAAATATTTTCTTATCTCTTATTTTTCTTAAAATTGCATTGTTGGTTAAAGGGCTTGTAAGTAAGCATTTCGCGGTAAGGTCTACACCTGTTGTATTTGGCGCAAGTGACAAATAAAATATGATTTGAATTGATTTGAGATGTGCTAGATTGTGATAGATTACATAAAATCCTTGAACGATGCCAAAATTCTGGTAGTTTTCTGATAAACTTTGAAAGTAATATACCCTCCATTTGCAACCCTAGTTGTGAGTGCCTTTCTTCTTCTTCCTCCTTCCTCCTTTTCTCTTCCTTTCTTTCTTTTCTCTCTCCCCTCTGTGAGAGCATCTGGGAGAGGTCTTAATTAACGAGTAACCGATCTGTTAATGATTCATTCCTGCTGAGCTCCTAACGAGAACGGAGGCTGATGTCCGGGAGGAGGAGGAGGAGGAGAATGGGGAAGAGAAGGAGGAGGAGAGCAGGGGGCTGGCAGCCCCAACGAGCTGTTGATTAATACAGGGGCTGCTGGGCTGTGTCTCCTGAGTCCTGCATGGCGCCCTGCTGGGTTGACACATCCTCAGGCACACACACCTGTGATTCCTCCCAGTCAAGGACACGGTGACTGCCTTTGTTGTTCTGAGCATTAAAAAGAGCTCTCATTGCATTAGAAATAATCCTCCAGAGAGGCTTTCTGTGAGTGAATTCCAAAGCCATAAAACTATGGATTTTCAGCATTGTAGAAAATGCCTCATCAGTATTGGATCAAACATACTGTATGTATGCTACTGTCTAAAAGAAGAAGGAATGACAATGAGACTGTTCCCTAAAGAAGATAACTAAACATGCACACCGTGTCAGCCTCACATACAGGGCATACAGTATTTATCACTACACGTGGTTATTGTTAGGAGGGGTCAATAGGTCCCTCTTTTCTCCTCCTACTTCCTTCCATACTGTGATACTCAGAGGCAGATAGAAGGGAATCAAGAGAAGGCCAAGGTTCCAGTGTATTATCTTGAGCTGTAACACACTATATTATGATGTATTTATCTGTTCTCCACAAGAGTGTGACAATACAGACAGCTGGAGAAAGGCCTTCCATCACTCCTCTGTGTGTGAGTGACCCAAACGGTGTGTGTGTTCCTGCCCTGGTATCTAGATCCACTGTGTGGGCTGGGCACTGTGTCCTTGTCACTCTGTTCCATCAGAATCTCAGCTCCTAGTCGGAGCCCTGGCGACAGAGGACAGTATGACCTTCACAGAGACAGGGGTCAGATTAGAAACCCTATGCCGAAAGACAACCTTCAATTATGCAGCTAAGAGACAGGGACTAGTAAAGGAAATTGACTTGCATTAACATGCATTGACATTGTCAGTGAGTTTGTGTGCGTGCACCTGTCTGTGCGTGTATGTTCATGTTGAGTGGCGATGTGTGTCTGTGAGTGTGTACGTGAAGAGGTTGGTTGGGTGCTAGTGAGATATGTTTTTTCCTTAAAGATCAACAATCCCATGGGACTACTCTCTCTCCCTCTGACCTTTTGACATGGCTGTCCCTGCACCTGTCACCGTGGTGATCAGGGCATCAACATGGATTCCAATTACTGTCCAACACTGGCCATCAGGCTGGGATCAGTCACAGCTCATCAAAATCATCCTCTATAGTGGACAGGGGATGAAATAAGGTTTGGTTTAGTGGCCTATATCCCAGAAAAATATATGGGTTCTGAGGATCATTTTGGTCCTTTAACCTCTGTCGACTTTTCCAATGGATTTGTGCAATATTATAGGATCATTCTGTCATGCATGTACACAACTGTAAAGATTAAAGCTTAAACTGTGTTTAAGGCTGTTGCAAGAATGATCTGAAGCACAATAACCAAGGCTCTTCTCCCCTGATTGAACCCGATGGTCACTCTGACACAATAACCACACTACCAAGTGTGTAGAGAGAGGAAGAGGAGCCAGTGGTTCAATGAGGGGAGATGATATACGACCACGGGGAGGCAGTGGAGGCCCAGAGCAGGGGCACAGTCATTTTTTACTCTGCTGTCACAAATGTATGTTTAATGAGTGTGCACCCCTGACTCATCTGCACAGGAAAGGCTCTGTTCTTTTCTGTAGGGCCAGCCTGATCCTAATATTTTCTGAGAAGCAGCAGGGATGAACAGACCCAGACCCACATACTGTAATGGAAATAACCTTCAGCCTCCGCTCTATAGAAACATCCATCTGCCTGTGTCCTGGTTTTACTGCATAATTATTATACTTTTTGTTGTTGTTGTGAAGGGGAAAAAAAAATGTATTTTAGAATTCTTTCCAGAAATACCTTATTTACATAAAGTACCAATCAAAGGTTTGCACACACCTACTCATTCAAGTTTTTTTTGTTATGTTTACTATTTTCTACATTGTAGAATAAAAAATATATATATTTTCTATTTGATATTCTTCAAAGTAGCCACCCTTTTCCTTGATGACAGCTTTGTAGAGCTCTGAGACAGTATTGTGTCGAGGCACAGATCTGGGGAAAGGTACCAAAAAATGTCTGCAGCATTGAAGGTCCCCAAGAACACAGTGGCCTCCATCATTCTTTAATGGAAGAAGTTTGGAAACACCAAGACTCTTCCTAGAGCTGGCCGCCTGACCAAACTGAGCAATCAGGGGAGAAGAGCCTTGATCAGGTTGGTGACCAAGAACCCGATGGTCACTCTGACAGAGCTCCAGTTTTCCTCTGTGGAGATGGCAGAAACTTCCAGAAGGACAACCATCTCTGCAGCACTATACCAATCAGGCCTCTATGGTAGAGTGGCCAGATGGAAGCCACTCCTTAGTAAAAGGCACATGACAGCCCACTTGGAGTTTGACAAAAGGCACCTAAAAGACTAAAACCATGAGAAACAAGATTCTGTGGTTTGATGAAACCAAGATTTAATTATTTGGCCTGAATGCCAAGTGTCACGTCATGAGGAAACCTGGGAACATCTCTACGGTGAAGCATGGTGGTGGCAACATCATGCTGTGGAGATGTTTTTCAGTGACAGGGACTGGAAGACTAGTCAGGATTGAGGGAAAGATGAATGGAGCAAAGTACAGAGAGATCTTTGATGAAAACCTCATCCATAGCGCTCAGAACCTCAGACTGGGGCAAAGGTTCACCTTCCAACATGACAACAACCCTAAGCACACAGCCAATACAACAAAGGAATAGCTTTGGGACAAGTCTCTGAATTCTGCAGGATCCGCAGAGAAGAATGGGAGAAAGTCCCCAAATAGAGGTGTGCCAAGCTTATAGTGTCATACTCAAACAGACTCGAGGCTGTAATCGCTGCCAAAGGTGCTCCAACAAAGTACTGACTAAAGGGCCTGAATACTTATGCCCTATCTTTGGCTATGCCAGATTAAGTGATATGACATGTTATTCTATAAAATCCTTTCTCTGTAATTAATATCACCTGATGGAGCTAATCATGTAAATGTAATTAACTAGAAGGTCGGGGCACTACGAAATAATATTTATAGAGCAGTTATCTTCTAAATAAACTCTTAAAGACCTAGTAATATTTTACATCAATAGCAGTCAATATTAATCGTCACCTTATTTCAGTCTCATCTGAAAGTTGTAAATTCTTGCTTATCTTCACGAACCCTGGCTAACAAGTTGAATCAGCAATACAAAATTGGGATTAATTATATATTTACTAAATACCTAAATAATCACACAGAATTACATAAACACAGAATGAATCATACCTTGGTTACAAATTATGTCATAAAGGAAAATGTCCCTAGCGGACGGAACAGATATGACAGCTGGTTACACAAAAGAAAAGGGGCTGGGTTTGAGTGAAAGAGCGAGAAGACTGAAGAACAAAGGGAGAAGCGATGTCTCTATCGGGCCGCAGGCAGCTACTCTATCGTAAATACAGAATCTTATGCATTCTAAATTACCACTCATTTGGAAAAGGAAAATGCAATAAATATTTACTCTGAGCTGCGCTTCGGTAGGTTGGTCGTAGATGCTGGTCGTGTTGGCCAACAGAGATCTTTCTGTCCTCAGAAGAATGTCTCTGGTGGTAAATTGGATATGTTGTAGTAACGTCGTTGTGTAAATGGGATACTCTGTCTGTACTTTCCTAGCCCACGTTTGCAGCTGCTGTTGCTAACTCAATGGCTAGGAGGTATCACTTCTGTAGTGAATAAGAGTTCAAAGTTCATACCATTCGCAACCAAAGCTCACGCTGAGGTTGGATTCGTTCCATAGTTATTATCTGAACCCTTCTGACATAGGATCGTGGAAGTTTTTATTTTTATTTAAAAAAAAATTTTTTTTACCCCTTTTTCTCCCCAATTTCGTGGTATCCAATTGTTGTAGTAGCTACTATCTTGTCTCATCGCTACAACTCCCGTACGGGCTCGGGAGAGACGAAGGTTGAAGGTCATGCGTCCTCCGATACACAACCCAATCAGCCGCACTGCTTCTTAACACAGCGCGCGTCCAACCCGGAAGCCAGCCGCACCAATGTGTCGGAGGCTACACCGTGCACCCGGCAACCTTGGTTAGCGCGCACTGCGCCCGGCCCGCCACAGGAGTCGCTGGTGCGCGATGAGATAAGGACATCCCTACCGACCAAGCCCTCCCTAACCCGGACGACGCTAGGCCAATTGTGCGACGCCCCACGGACCTCCCGGTCGCGGCCAGTTACGACAGAGCCTGGACGCGAACCCAGGGACTCTGATAGTACAGCGCCCTTAACCACTGCGCCACCCGGGAGGCCCGGGACAGGAAGTTATATTGTCGTCAAGGCTTTATATAGGAAGGGAGAGTAGGGCGTGTTTCATAGTTTATAACCAATCTTCACGTGGGCCACTGAGTCGGGCCTAATTCACTCATGAAAACACAATTCTCACATTTTAGAAGCTAAAATCACATTTCATACCCTCACAAATAATTTAATATTCAAACAATTCCATGTGAATCTGTCGTTCTGCCCCTGAACAGGCACTTAACCCAATGTTTCTAGGCCGTCATTGAAAATAAGAATTTATTCTTAACTGACTTGCCTAGTAAAATAAAGGTAAAATTAAAATCTGATAACTATAATGTGTAGACTTTCCACTGTACTGTTTATGTCATCCTATCATTGATGAGAATGTCTCAGATGACAACCAAACTGACATCATATTCATTAAGTACCAACGCATATATTCAAGTGGTTGGATTACCAAAATATGGTTCATTTCCCCCCCAGCTTCTGATGTTCTCAGAATCTCTATATTAACCAAGAGATTTTCAATAGTCTATTGTTTTTCGTTTCTTTGCACACAGTGCATTCGGAAAGTATTCAGACACCTTTAATTCCTCACAGTCATAAATCCCCCCCCCCTTTTTTTCCTCTCTACCCTACTGATGTGAGGGTAGAGAGGGAAAAAAGGGGGGGGGGGAATTTATGACTGTCATAAACCCCCAGGCCAACGTCATGACACTTATGTACATTTGATATTTCCATGTATTTATTTTTATACGTTTGCAAAAATGTCTAAAAACATTATGGGGTATTGTGTGTAGGTTGAATAGGGAACAAAATGATTGAATCAATGTGGTTTAAATTAAAGGTGTCTGAATACTTTCCGAATGCACTGTGTGTAAAGAAACAAAAAACAATAGAGAAAAAATATTATAAGCATTATTTGTCCTGTCTGTCCCATTTTCCCTCTCCCTCCCCCTTCTTAGTAAGTGTGACCAATCGCTATTCTCCCCTCGCTCCTTTCCGCCCTCAGGTCATTCCTGTTTCTATCCACAATATAAGAGATATTATACTGAACAGAAATATTAACACAACATGCAACAATTTCAAATATTTTACTGAGTTACAGTTCATATAACGATATCAGTCAATTGAAATACAGTAATTAGGCCCTGATATATGGATTTCACATGACTTGGAATACATGCATCTGTTGGTCACAAATACCTTAAACAAAAAAACGTAGGGGCGTGGATCAGAAAACCATTTAGTATCTGGTGTGACCACCATGTGCCTCATGCAGCACAACACATCTCCTTCGCATAGAGTTGATCAGGCTGTTAATTATGGCCTGTGGGATGTGGTCCGACTCCTATTCAATGAAGACACACACACAGGTACAGCCACACATACACACACACACACACACTCTAAACACACGTACGTTGTAATATTGTTGTATGGTGGTATTATACATTATACATTTTGTAATGTGGATATTTAGTGGTGTAATATTGTTATATTATGTACTGTTTTATGTGTGATTGAAGTGCCTTAATGTGTTTGGACCCCAGGACCAACTTGGCAGCAGCTAATGTGGACCCTAATAAATACAAATACAAATAAATACAAATGGCTGTGCGAAGTTGCTGGATATTGGCGGGAACTGGAACACGCTGTTGTACACATTGATCCAGAGCTTTCCTAAACATGCTCAATGGGTGACAAGGCTGGTGAGTATGCAGGCCCTAAAAGAAATGGGACATTTTCAGCTTCCAGGAATTGTGCACAGATCCTTGCGACACGGGGCCGTGCATTATCATGCTGATGAATGGCACGACAAGGGGCCTCTGGATCTCGTCATGATATCTCTGTGCATTCAAATTGCCAACGATCAAATGTAATTGTGTTTGTTGTCTGTTGCTTATGCCTGCCCATACCATAACCCCACTGCCACCTTGGGGCACTCTGTTCACAACCTAGACATCAGCAAACCGCTCGTCCACACAACATCATACACATGGTCTGCGGCTGTGAGGCCGGTTGGATGTACTGCCAAATTTTCTGAAACAATTTTGGAGGCGGCTTATTGTAGAGAAATTAACACAAAATTCTCTGGCAACAGCTCTGGTGGACATGTTGCATTTATATTTTAGTTCAGTGTACTTACTGGTGAAGCAATTACTTTCAAAGGAATATTTTGCACCTAGTAGCCCATGTTGTGGACCTTATTATACGAATAAATATTCAAAAGACAAGTAACAAAAAACAAAATACACCAGATAGAAATGTACAGTTATATCTTTATTGAATTAAAAATGTAATTGTGTGCAATCTATGTTTAGCTGGTACAAAAAGGGACAAAGAGGATTCAGGGGGAATGGAGAATAAGAAAGAAGGATGGAAAGAGGGTGGTACAGAGAGAGAGAGAGAAAGATGCAGAGAGTAGCCTGCTGATTTCCTGGTGGTGGAAAACCCTGGAGCATGCTGCTGACACTTTACTAATGTGCTGGAGGAGAGGACAGGGAGGAACACGAAGGAATACATTTACTAGGCTGTGCCTGTGCCTCGGAGGGATGGAGAGAGAAGGAGAGAGGTGGGGCCGGGGGAGAGAAGAGGTGGCAGGAGAAAGGGGGAAGGGATGCCTGCCCGTGCCTTACATACATTTCACCAATTTGCCACTTATTCTTGGGTAAATTAAGGAAACCATACTGTCAATCCTCACCTCATTTCACCATGATTAATGCACAGGTTACATGCACATTAATGCATTATACAGATGACTGCACTTTACATTTGGACTGTTCTATTTGTTGGTGTCAAACCAGAACTATCTATGACCTCCTGAGGATGAAGACCAGCATCACCAGATAGGTGCATTCCCTTATGTAATGTATATGACAACTAGTGATCATATGATACAAATACAACAATTGGTTTTAGAACCATACAATCAGGCAGACTTGCCCATTCAGGATAACTCACAGCATAACAGCATATTACAATTTCAGTCATGTAGACTGAGGAAGCACTCTTCCTCTGTATGCCATTGTATGTCTGAACCATGCATTGATGATTGAGAAATGGTAGTCAAATCAAATCAAATCAAATTGTATTTGTCACATACACATGGTTAGTAGATGTTAATGCGAGTGTAGCAAAATGCTTGTGCTTCTAGTTCCGACAATGCAGTAATAACAAGTAATCTAACTAACAACTCCAAAACTACTCTCTTGTACACAGTGTAAGGGGATAAAGAATATGTACATAAGGATATATGAATGAGTGATGGTACAGAGCAGCATAGGCAAGATACAGTAGATGGTATTGAGTACAGTATATACATATGAGATGAGTATGTAAACAAAGTGGCATAGTTAAAGTGGCTAGTGATACATGTATTACATGAGAATACAGTCGATGATATAGAGTACAGTATATACGTATTCATATGAGATGAATAATGTAGGGTAAGTAACATTATATAAGGTAGCATTGTTTAAAGTGGCTAGTGATATATTTACATCATTTCCCATTAATTCCCATTATTAAAGTGGCTTGAGTTGAGTCAGTGTCAGTGTGTTGGCAGCAGCCACTCAATGTTAGTGGTGGCTGTTTAACAGTCTGATGGCCTTGAGATAGAAGCTGTTTTTCAGTCTCTCGGTCCCAGCTTTGATGCACCTGTACTGACCTCGCCTTCTGGATGATAGCGGGGTGAACAGGCAGTGGCTCGGGTGGTTGATGTCCTTGATGATCTTTATGGCCTTCCTGTGACATCGGGTGGTGTAGGTGTCCTGGAGGGCAGGTAGTTTGCCCTCGGTGATGCGTTGTGCAGACCTCACTACCCTCTGGAGAGCCTTACGGTTGAGGGCGGAGCAGTTGCCGTACCAGGCGGTGATACAGCCCGCCAGGATGCTCTCGATTGTGCATCTGTAGAAGTTTGTGAGTGCTTTTGGTGACAAGCCAAATTTCTTCAGCCTCCTGAGGTTGAAGAGGCGCTGCTGCGCCTTCTTCACGATGCTGTCTGTGTGAGTGGACCAATTCAGTTTGTCTGTGATGTGTATGCCGAGGAACTTAAAACTTGCTACCCTCTCCACTACTGTTCCATCGATGTGGATAGGGGGGTGTTCCCTCTGCTGTTTCCTGAAGTCCACAATCATCTCCTTAGTTTTGTTGACGTTGAGTGTGAGGTTATTTTCCTGACACCA
Source organism: Oncorhynchus mykiss (assembly GCF_013265735.2). Taxonomy (NCBI): domain Eukaryota; kingdom Metazoa; phylum Chordata; class Actinopteri; order Salmoniformes; family Salmonidae; genus Oncorhynchus; species Oncorhynchus mykiss. Next base: position 66,989,987 of record NC_048581.1, read on the forward strand.
CACTCCGAGGGCCCTCACCTCCTCCCTGTAGGCCGTCTCGTCGTTGTTGGTAATCAAGCCTACCACTGTTGTGTCGTCCGCAAACTTGATGATTGAGTTGGAGGCGTGCGTGGCCACGCAGTCGTGGGTGAACAGGGAGTACAGGAGAGGGCTCAGAACGCACCCTTGTGGGGCCCCAATGTTGAGGATCAGCTGGGGGGAGATGTTGTTGCCTACCCTCACCACCTGGGGGCGGCCCGTCAGGAAGTCCAGTACCCAGTTGCACAGGGCGGGGTCGAGACCCAGGGTCTCGAGCTTGATGACGAGCTTGGAGGGTACTATGGTGTTGAATGCCGAGCTGTAGTCGATGAACAGCATTCTCACATAGGTATTCCTCTTGTCCAGATGGGTTAGGGCAGTGTGCAGTGTGGTTGAGATTGCATCGTCTGTGGACCTATTTGGGCGGTAAGCAAATTGGAGTGGGTCTAGGGTGTCAGGTAGGGTGGAGGTGATATGGTCCTTGACTAGTCTCTCAAAGCACTTCATGATGACGGAAGTGAGTGCTACGGGGCGGTAGTCGTTTAGCTCAGTTACCTTAGCTTTCTTGGGAACAGGAACAATGGTGGCCCTCTTGCAGCATGTGGGAACAGCAGACTGGTATAGGGATTGATTGAATATGTCCGTAAACACACCGGCCAGCTGGTCTGCGCATGCTCTGAGGGCGCGGCTGGGGATGCCGTTTGGGCCTGCAGCCTTGCGAGGGTTAACACGTTTAAATGTCTTACTCACCTCGGCTGCAGTGAAGGAGAGACCGCATGTTTTCATTGCAGGCCGTGTCAGTGGCACTGTATTGTCCTCAAAGCGGGCAAAAAAGTTATTTAGTCTGCCTGGGAGCAGGACATCCTGGTCCGTGACTGGGCTGGATTTCTTCCTGTAGTCCGTGATTGACTGTAGACCCTGCCACATGCCTCTTGTGTCTGAGCCGTTGAATTGAGATTCTACTTTGTCTCTGTACTGACGCTTAGCTTGTTTGATAGCCTTGCGGAGGGAATAGCTGCACTGTTTGTATTCGGTCATGTTACCAGACACCTTGCCCTGATTAAAAGCAGTGGTTCGCGCTTTCAGTTTCACGCGAATGCTGCCAACAATCCACGGTTTCTGGTTAGGGAATGTTTTCATCGTTGCTATGGGAACGACATCTTCAACGCACATTCTAATGAACTCGCACACCGAATCAGCGTATTCGTCAATGTTGTTGTCTGACGCAATACGAAACATGTCCCAGTCCACGTGATGGAAGCAGTCTTGGAGTGTGGAGTCAGCTTGGTCGGACCAGCGTTGGACAGACCTCAGCGTGGGAGCCTCTTGTTTTAGTTTCTGTCTGTAGGCAGGGATCAACAAAATGGAGTCGTGGTCAGCTTTTCCGACAGGGGGGTCAGTCACTTCCTCAGCATAAAACTCCAGATCCTTCATCCATTCAGTCCATAATGAGAGGTGAGTCCTTCAGATTGATCTTTTCATGTTGAGGAGTGAGATCGGAGGGGATTCACCCCCCTCTCAGTTTGTCCATTTACTCTAGTCAGTGAGTCATTGAGTACAGTTAGTGACTGATTGAGTCCAGTGCGTGTCAGTGTTACTGCAGTCCTCTGAGACCTGTTTGTCTAAGGGATGACAACTCCTCTATGCCAGGAAATGTCACCATTAGATGTCAGGAGCGGCTATATGAACAGAAGAAGAGGTCACATGCTGTCTCTGCCCTGTTGTGTGTGGGGGCCAGGGGCCTATTTAGGCACAGAGCTGGGGACCACACAGGAGGGGGGGGGGCAGTCTAATATGCTGGCATCTCGTTGTGACTGGTTGTCTGCCTTCCTGGCCAATGGTAGTCGATGGTCTTGATGGATGCTGTTGTAGAAAACTAAATCCAAAGATTACGCAGAGACTAATTTATGATTATAATAGCGAATATTTAATACATACGGGCAGCTGTAAGGCAGATCTGTCTCTGATCGCAGTCAGGGAGCTCGAAGAGTAAGTGGTTACATGTCCCTTATATCTATCCTATTTTTATATATACAATCGTATTGTTTACACAACAGTTATTTTATACAAGCAACAGTTCCAGAACACAATGGCCTTCTGTTAGGTTGCAGTGATAACATGAGTCTATGAAATGCATAACATCACAGTCTAACACAGAACAGAGAACAAAGACAGAACAAAGACATAACCCCAGCTCACTCCACTTCTGCCACAGCAATTACCCCTTTGATGCCATGGATATGTGATATATCTGAGCTGTTGTCAAACAGAACTTAAAACCTTCTGGTTTCTGGGAAATTGCCATTTTACACAGAAAGGGGTGGTCTGAATGGAACTTCTGAAAGGTAACTTTATAATAACAATCTGGCGAAAAGGAAGGTTCATAGGGATCTGTTTTGTAGGGCCGGCTACAATGGTCCTCCTATACAAGTGGGAGAAATTGTGATTTGTGGGTACTGGGGTAGCACGCACAGCAGGAACAACATAGGCAGCATAGCATGATCCTGACCAGTTTGTAGGCAGATAAGAGTAGGCTTTCTCCCACACACATACATAGTTCCACTTACTGAGGAAGTAGGTTTAGCATACACACTGACATTCTGGAGTCTATAATGTATTCTCAATGACATGTTAGGGTTGAATGTTCCATTTCTCAACAGTAAGGGTAGGGTAAGGTTATTGTATACGGAAAGGTTATACTTACAATTACTTTCCCCCAACTGGGGACCAGTTCCATTTTCTATATAACCCAAATAACCTGGGGGAGAGTATGCCAGGGTGATGGGTTGCTTGGGCAGAGAGGTGTGATTATTAAAATCAAATCTTCTCATATAAAAACACCTCATCCTCCACCCAATCAAGCTCTCAATCTGAAAGGTTACCTGCTTTGGTCCACATCAATATTACATAAGCATTAAGGGGTATAGCTAGCAATGGCATAGTCTCAGCACTGTCTGTCAACAGTCCACAAACCCAACAATCTGATACATTCTGTAGCACAGAAACATTATTAGTTACTTGTAAGAAAGTGTTTGACCCGGGGAAACCCCATAATGTTTATGTCCTCTTTTTCTTCTCTTCAGCTCAGCGGGGTCACCAGGGTCCAGGTTCAGGTCAGCAGGGTCATCTACTTCTCGGCTTCCACAGTCTCGTTGGACTGAAGAGGTCGGGGAGAGGTTACTAGCACATTCTCCCGCCTCTGGCTCGAAGTCTGCTACCACCCAGAGGATGCCCACAGCCACAATATCTGTGAGTCCCAGGGTAAACAGAGTGCTCCTACTGGATTGTAGGAGTAACAGGAGTAGCATCTTCTTCTGGCTCTGCTACTTGCTTACAGTGGGATACGTGGATCCAGGTGTCTTTGCCTAAGCACTTTGCTGTCGTTGGGTTGGTGAGCGTGGTCCCTTCAACCTGGCTTTTAAAGCTTTTTTTTTTTAACATTTGATTGATCTGTCTGTCGATATGCAGGGAGCAGTCCAGTCTCTCCCCCATGGTGTCTGTGTTGATGAGGGAGTGGCGCTTGGTCAGGTCCCTGTGTAGCTCCTGTACCTGGTCCTTCATGTTCTAGATCTCAGTCTGGAGGATCTGGGACAATAATAAACACTCACGAGCGTGCACACACACACACACCACAACACTGTCACCCTATGGCCGAGCCCTGGGGCATGTCACTGAGGGACGGGGAGTGGCAGGACATGGAGAGGGGAGGCCCAACCACAGGGCATTAGGGTACCTTCACTCTGTCTCATATTTATTACGGTATTTCCTTGCTGCAATAGTTAAGGTGTTGAAGGGTCAAGTGCCACCCTCAAGGGTTATACACAAATACTTCAGATGAGGATGAGGTAAAGATACTATGTTTCATTTTAAGGCTCTAATTATGTACTTGTGTATCTTTCCCAGCCCATCCCTTATGTTCAATATTTAATTTTGTTCACAACCTCTCCTCACTGCTAATGTTCCAGAGAGAGTGATTCCTAATTGAAGAGTGTACATTAAAACCTTAACTCAACACTCTGAAGAATGCCATGTTTACAACTAACACTGCAAAACATTTGCTTGTCGAGTTCCAGTTCAGAAAATAATTGCTATACAAATGGAGGACAGTAAAACCACAGTACTTTGCTTAATATATTTGCAACAAATGGAAACGATCAACTACTGTAGACTGTACTTGAGTCCCTTAAGTGCACTGTTGAGGCTTGGTTGAACTGAAGACTGCTAATTCTCGCTGTCTCCAGTGAGCTTTAAGACCGAGACACCAGGACATGCAGACAGAGGGCCCTGACCTGGCTTTCCTCACTCCTTACCACCACCACCACTACTACTACTACTACTGCCACCACCACCACTACCACTACTACTACTGCCACCACCACCACCACCATCACTACTACTACTACCACCACCACCACCACCACCACTACTACCACTACCACTACTACTACTGCCACCACCACCACCACCATCACTACTACTACTACCACCACCACCACCACCACCACCACCACCACTACTACTACTACTACTACTACCACTGCCACCACCACTACTACTGCCACCAACCCCACCACCACTACTACTACTACTACTACTGCCACCACTACTACTACTACTACTACTGCCACCACCACCACCACCACTACTACTGCCACTAACACCACCACCACTACTACTACTACTACTACTGCCACCACCACCACCACCCCTACTACTACTATTACTGCCACCAACACCACCACCACTACTACTACTGCCACCAATACCACCACCACTACTACTGCCACTAACCCCACCACCACTACTACTACTACTGCCACCAACCCCACCACCACCACTACTACTACTGCCACCAACACCACCACCACTACTACTACTACTACTGCCACCATCACCACCACTACTACTGCCACCAACACCACCACCACTACTACTGCCACCAACCCCACCACCACTACTACTACTACTACTGCCACCAACACCACCACCACTACTACTGCCACCATCACCACCACTACTACTGCCACCAACACCACCACCACTACTACTGCCACCAACCCCACCACCACTACTACTACTACTACTGCCACCAACACCACCACCACTACTACTACTACTACTGCCACCATCACCACCACTACTACTGCCACCAACACCACCACCACTACTACTGCCACCAACCCCACCACCACTACTACAACTACTGCCACCAATAACACCACCACTACTACTGCCACCAACCCCACCATTACTACCACTACTACTGCCACCAACCCCACCACTACTACCACTACTACTGCCACCAACCCCACCACTACTACCACTACTACTGCCACCAACCCCACCACTACTACCACTACTACTGCCACCAACCCCACCATTACTACCACTACTACTGCCACCAACCCCACCACTACTACCACTACTACTGCCACCAACCCCACCACTACTACCACTACTACTGCCACCAACCCCACCACTACTACCACTACTACTGCCACCAACCCCACCATTACTACCACTACTACTGCCACCAACCCCACCACTACTACCACTACTACTGCCACCAACCCCACCACTACCACTGGAGTAATAGTTACAGTGCCTTCAGAAAGTATGCATACCCATTCATTTATTCCACATTTTGTTATGTTACAGCCTGAATTAAAAAATAATTTAATATTATTTTTCTTCTGAATCATCTACTCAAAATACCCAATATTGACAAAATTCAAACATGAAAATGAAAAAAAAAAAAAAAACTAATTTCCATAAGTACACCCCTGAGTCAATGCATGTTAGAATCACCTTTGGCAGCGATTACAGCTGTGTCCTTCTGGGTATGTCTTTAAGAGCTTTGCACACCTGGATTGTACAATATTTGCACATTATCCTTTTAAAAATTCTTCAAACTCTATCAAGTTGGTTGTTGATCATTGCTAGACAGCCATTTTCGAGTCTTTCCATAGATATTCAAGCCGATTTAAGTCAAAACTGCTACTAGGCCACTCAGGAACATTCAATGTCGTCTTCATAAGCAACTCCAGTGTATATTTGGCCTTGTTTAGGTTATTGTCCTGCTGAAAGGTGAATTTGTCTCCCAGTGTCTGTTAGAAAGCAGACTGAACCAGGTTTTCCTCAGGGATTTTGTTTGTGCTTAGCTCTATTCCATTTACTTTTATCCCCAAAAAACTTAATAGTCCTTGCCGATGAGAAGCATACCCGTAACATGATGCAGCCACCACCACACTTGAAAATATGAAGTTGGTACTCAGTGATGTGTTGTGTTGAATTTGCCCCAACTTAACGCTTTGTATTCAGGACACAAAGTACATTTCCTGACTGGTTTCCTTCCTTTCCGGCAACTGAGTCAGGAGGGACGCCTGTATCTTTGTAGTGACTGGGTGTATTGTAATTAATAATTTCACCATGCTCAAAGTGATATTCAGTGTCCGCGTTTTTGTATTTTTACCCATCTACCAATAGATGTCCTTCTTTGCGAGGCATTGGAAAACCTCCCTGGTCTTTGTGGCTGAATCTGGGTTTGAAATTCACTGCTCGACTGAGGGACCTTACAGATAATTGTAATGTGTGTGGGGTACAGAGACGAGGTAGTCATTCAAAAATCATGTTATACACTATTATTTCACATAGAGTGAGTCAATGCAACTTATATGATTTGTTAAGAGAATTGTTAGTCCTGAAATTATTTAGGCTTGCCATAAAAAATGGTTTGAATATTTATTGACTCAAGGCATTTCAGCTTTGAATTTTTTATGAATTAGCCAACCATTTCTACAACACAATTCCACTTTGACATTATGGGGTATTGTGTGTAGGCCAGAGACACAACATTTCAATTTAATCCATTTTAAATTCAGGCTGTAACACAACAAAATGTGTAAAAAGTCAAGGGGTGTGAATACTTTCTGAAGGCACTTTAGCTATTCCATTATATTGTACACCACTTTAACAGCCCTTCCTAACAGCTAATATCACAATTGTTACCAAATGTTTTCCATAGTTTACCATTGTACTGTAAAACATGAATGAGAGAGGGCTACTTTATGTATGTTGCAAATAAAACATAGAATGAACTGAAATATATGAAAGTTGGAAATACTGTATCATTAGCCAATAGGTAAAGACAGATATTCTATAATTACGGAAAAAGTTTATCGGCACACAACTAGAGAAGCCATGCAGCTTACCTGGGCTCTGGGATGCTTTTATTCCAGATTTTCTTGCCTGGCACATGCCCTGATAAAGCAGTAGAACTATCCCTAGAGTAAGTCTGTGATTGTTTGCTGTGAGCATCGCTCTCTCACCCTGCCATACACATTTAGTCCTGTGAGCATCGCTCTCTCACCCTGCCATACACATTTAGTCCTGTGAGCATCGCTCTCTCACCCTGCCATACACATTTAGTCCTGTGAGCATCGCTCTCTCACTGTAACGATTCTCTTCTTGTGAAGTAGAGGCGGACCAAAGCGCAGCGTGGTGGTTGTTCATTGTATTTTATTCACGACACTATACATGAACAAACTAACGAAAAAACAAGAAACGTGAGAACTCAAAACCTAATACAGCCTATCTGGTGAATACTACACAAAGACAGGAACAATCACCCACAAACACAGTGAAACCCAGGCTACCTAAGTATGATTCTCAATCAGAGACAACTAATGACACCTGCCTCTGATTGAGAACCATACTAGGCCGAAAACATAGAACTGCCCCACAACATAGAAAAACAAACATAGACTGCCCACCCAACTCACGCCCTGACCATACTAAATAAATACAACACAAAGGAAATAGAGGTCAGAACGTGACAGTACCCCCCCCAAAGGTGCGGACTCCGGCCGCAAAACCTTGACCTATAGGGGAGGGTCTGGGTGGGCGTCTGTCCGCGGTGGCGGCTCTGGCGCGGGACGCGGACCCCACTTCGCCATTGTCTCAGTCCGCCTTATTGTCCGCCTCTGTGGCTTACTCACCATGCCCACCCCTCTCAATGACCCCACTGGACAGAGGGGCTGCTTGGGACAGAGGGGCAGCTTCTCGGGACAGAGGGACAGCTGCTCGGGACAGAGGGACAGCTGCTCGGGACAGAGGGACAGCTGCTCGGGACAGAGGGACAGCTGCTCCGGGCGGAGGGGCTCTAGCGGCCCCTGGCTGACTGGCGGCACTGGCGGCCCCTGGCTGACTGGCGGCCCCTGGCTGACTGGCGGCACTGGCGGCCCCTGGCTGACTGGCGGCACTGGCGGCCCCTGGCTGACTGGCGGCACTGGCGGCCCCTGGCTGACTGGCGGCACTGGCGGCCCCTGGCTGACGGGCGGCACTGGCGGCTCCTGGCTGACGGGCGGCATTGGCGGCTCCTGGCAGACGGGCGGCACTGGCGGCGCTGGGCAGACGGGCGGCGCTGGCGGCGTTGGGCAGACGGGCGGCGCTGGCGGCGCTGGGCAGACGGGCGGCACTGGCGGCGCTGGGCAGACGGGCGGCGCTGGGCAGACGGGAAGCTCCGATGGCGCTGGGCAGACGGGAAGCTCCGGCAGAGGCGCCGGACAGGCGGGAGGCTCCAGCAGAGGCGCCGGACAGGCGGGAGGCTCCGGCAGAGGCGCCGGACAGGCGGGAGGCTCCGGCAGCGCTGGAGAGGAGGAAGGCTCTGGACGGATGGGCCGGAGAGACAGCCTGGTACGGGGAGCTGCCACCGGAGGGCTGGGGTGTGGAGGTGGTGACGGATAGACCGGGCCGTGCAGGCGCACTGGAGCTCTTGAGCACCGAGCCTGCCCAACCTTACCCGGTTGAATAGTCCCGGTCGCCCTGCCAGTGCGGCGAGGTGGAATAGCCCGCACTGGGCTATGCAGGCGAACCGGGGACACCGTGCGCAAGGCTGGTGCCATGTAAGCCGGCCCAAGGAGACGCACTGGAGACCAGATGCGTAGAGCCGGCTTCATGGCACTTGGCTCGATGCCCACTCTAGCCCGGCCGATACGCGGAGCTGGAATGTACCGCACCGGGCTGTGCACCCGCACTGGGGACACCGTGCGCTCCACAGCATAACACGGTGCCTGCCCGGTCTCTCTAGCCCACCGGTAACCACAGGAAGTTGGCTCAGGTCTCCTACCTGGCGTAGCCATACTCCCTGTTAGCCCCCCCCCCAATACATTTTTGGGGCTGACTCCCGGGCTTCCATCCACGACGCCGCGCTGCCTCCTCATACCAGCGCCTCTCCGCTTTCGCCGCCTCCCGTTCTTCCTTGGGGCGGCGATATTCTCCTGGCTGAGCCCAAGGTCCTTTTCCGTCTAATTCGTCCTCCCATGTCCATACGTCCTCGCGCTGCTCCTGCTGCTGCTTTTTCCTTTGCCCATTACCACACCGCTTGGTCCTGTTGTGGTGGGTGATTCTGTAACGATTCTCTTCTTGTGAAGTAGAGGCGGACCAAAGCGCAGCGTGGTGGTTGTTCATTGTATTTTATTCACGACACTATACATGAACAAACTAACGAAAAAACAAGAAACGTGAGAACTCAAAACCTAATACAGCCTATCTGGTGAATACTACACAAAGACAGGAACAATCACCCACAAACACACAGTGAAACCCAGGCTACCTAAGTATGATTCTCAATCAGAGACAACTAATGACACCTGCCTCTGATTGAGAACCATACTAGGCCGAAAACATAGAACTGCCCCACAACATAGAAAAACAAACATAGACTGCCCACCCAACTCACGCCCTGACCATACTAAATAAATACAACACAAAGGAAATAGAGGTCAGAACGTGACACTCACCCTGCCATACACATTTAGTCCTGTGAGCATCCACCTGCTGCCCCCACCACTGATACCAATTTAAGACATTGGCAAAGTCAGTGATAACAGTGGCATAGAACAAAATGGCCCCACCACTTCTGTGTGTGCCTAGCTATCAGATGAATCCTGGAGATTTCTGTGAAATTCTGGTAAAAAATAGTGCCAGCCTGCTCAGTGCCATCCCCGCCCACTCCGCATCTTACATGGAGTGGCACTGGTTGGGAGGGAGGACAGTCAGTATGGTGGGGGTTTGGGAAGCTGTGAACAGTTGGGAGTAATTGATGTGGAAAATTGGTCAGGGAGCATGTGTCACTTGTGTCCACATGGCCAGAGACAGAGTTTGCATCTGAATGAGTTTGTGATAACAAATGGCTCCATTCTGACAACCAATGACCCTCTCTGTCTGTGTCAAAAACCTACAACTATAGCTTACGCCAACTAAGAATCAAGGCTCTTGAGGGAGACATTTAGTTTCTGTTAAAACTCTGGTAACAGCTAAGCCCATTGCTTGAATTTGGGTCCAGGCGTCCTCACTGGATCTTCTACTTCAGCCAAATACATTCATACCCAGTTTGTGTGTGTATAGAGAGGCACACTGTCATATGTGTGTCAAGGTTGGCTAGGGATCCAAAGTGTGCTGTGATATCCAGATGGACAAGACTGTAAAACAGAGCATTGCAGGAAAAAATTAATTTCCTGGAACCCTGGCTTTGCGCTGGTTGAGCTATTATCAGCAGTCTCTCTGGCAGAACGGGACTAGTGCCTGCTATAACAACAAGACCGCCACCAAAAAGGTCAGTTACGTAGCCTTTTATTTAACCTTTAGTTACATAGCCTAAGCATGTCTGTGGCCTGCGCTTACAGACAGACAGAATAACTGACCTAGGTGGGGTTCATGGCATCTCCTTCCCTCTCTCTGTGGTTATCGCCGTCTGCTAGTTGTGCTTCCAAGCATTTTTCATATTATATCTCATCTTTTAATCTTAAGTTTGGTTCCAGAGTTTCATAAAAATGCCCCACCATATCATCATGATATTGAAATGTTACATTCAACCTTGTACACTGAAAGATAGAGATTAAGGGAGATTTCAAAGCCTTTCAAGCCAACGATTATATTTTAAGCCCAAAAAGACTCACAGGGCTGCGATACTAGTTTCCCCGGTGACGGAGGCTGGGTGGCGCTGTCCCAGCAGCAGTAAGGGCTCCAGACAGTGAGCAAATTCACCCCTGTAGTATGTGCTAGTCTGAGGGGAGAGAGAGATCATCTAGGTCAGAGCTTGGCTAGCACCTTTCTTTGAGGGAAGGGACAAGACATTTACTGTAGTTCTAGTAAACTGTATACAAATCTAATTCTAAATGACAATGTTGAGTAAAATCACATTGTTTTGTAAGATCAGAGTAGACGGGTCACACTCACTTTGCTGCTTTGCACTGGTCACATTCAATGAGGGAGCTTCACAATCCTCATCAGCCTCAGTTTCTGTGGGAGAGAGAAACCATGTGTGATGCAAACCTCTGGGGAATTTACCCATTCTATCTTTGATTCTCCCCAGAATATGAAGTGCCAGTACTCACATATCCCATGTCCAGACACTCAAACTTGTTGGCTGAGCTGAGGAAGGCTGAATGAACCTTGGAGAGGGCATCAGTGAGGGTCAGCGGTCAACCACACTGGAGGGCTGGTGAATAATTAACTGTTCAGGTAATAACTAACAATCTATCCCCACTGTCAATTTTATTTATGGGTATAATTTAGTTCCATGTGAGTTCAGCAATTAGTTGGAGATATGGAGATATGAGTTAGGGGTGTCTGATGACCTAACCTGCAGGGTTGGCAGGAGGACAGCAAGGTGTGACATCTGCGCTCCTTTAGTGCCTTTTCCTTTTCTTCATGTTGGCTGCAAACACACACACAACATTACCACTACACAACTATCCCCTCGATGCAGAGGGTTAAGAAATACCCACACAACAACACAGAAACTCATGCTCTATATATCCAGGTCCTTATCTATAGTCTGCTTCCCATTACAAACACATACACACAGACAGACACACAGACACAGAGACGGAAACACACAGCCTGCCATAAATAGCCTTTAACTTCATACAGTCTCTGGTCTGCTTCCAGGCAGCGGGGCAAGAAAGATGGAGGACTAAGGGCACAAAAATCTAATTAAAAATCTCTACACAATGCAATCTGATTCACTTTCTCCCTCACACACTCCAGAGACAGTAATGCTGCCGTCCAGTGGCCCCCAGGCTGTAGCTTCCTGCTCCACTAGCTGTGATGGACTGCTCCCAGCTCTCAGAGGTTATCTACACACATTTTTCATGTAGCCACGAACTGCAGCCGTGGAACGATGAGTATTGTTTGAAGCAGTCTTCACTCTGTTTGCCTTGCCATTCTTGTTTTAACTGTGTACTGTAAAGTCTCTCTCATGGGGCCAAATGGAAACTAGCCTACACCAGGGTTCTGGCATAAAATGGCTGCAATACTTTCTTAGTGGTAAATTAGGTTTGTTAACCCTGTACAATGTAAGGCACCTTGAGACCTTGGGGAAATTGCTAACTTCAATCCTTGCCTAACAGATTGCCTATCCATTGTCTTTGTGGCATCAAAGCAACCGTTTCAAAGCAAAGTAATGCAGTACCTGTGAGCCGCTCGCAACAGAGAAACAGTTAACCACAAGAAAAATGTGGCTCAGTTGGTAGAGCAGGCATTTGCAACGCCAGGGTGTGGGCTTGATTCCCACAGGGGACCAGTGCGAACAAATATGAAAATGTATACACTCCCTACTGTAAGTCGTCGGGATAACAGTGTCTGCAAAATGACTCAAATGTAAAATGGCTGTGGGCTATGACGTTGTCTGCTAGTAGTAGGCCTACCGTGAAAAAGACTGTGGTCCTTGTGCAACCCTCCATTTGAGCAAATAACTGTCTGGGAATTTAACTTGTAGTGATTTTTCTCTAAAATGTAGTTTTGTGGTAAACATTGTCTTGTAATTGTACCAGTAAGTGTTTGGTTTAACTCCATTGATAAAGTGTTTGTTGAGTGCAGAAGACCTTTAAATCTTTTCACAAAGAGAGCAAGAGAGACACTCAGTGGTCAGGCACCATCATCACATATTCAAATATGGAATTATATTTATTGTCTTGCACTTAGATAGTTACATTTCACAATGTTTATTTAATACATTCCTATCTCAATAACAACATTATCAATAGCATCTGTTTTTCTTTCAGGTGACCTGAAAAGAGTTCTTTAGTGAAGTTTTACCTGTATACTGTTGCAGAGGTCACAGATTGCGTTCTCCTCTTCCTCGATATTGGAGCATACCTCCCCTATCATGGCCCTCAGCATGAGAATAGCTTCATGGGCCAATGTCTGCAGCTCTTTCACTGCCTACAGAGGAAGCAAGGCTCACGCATGGACATGGTAGATATGCTCATTCACCTGGAACTAACCTGTAGCTAAACCAAACACACATGATCATATGCTTTATCTCAAACCCAAGACCCAGCCTGTAGCGTTTCAAAAACGACATAAGGATCCTATACTATGGCATGTAAAATACAGCATGGAAACAATTCAGAGTTACTACATAGGCCATGGAGTTGAGGACTAAACACATAAAACATGGATTTTCAGAGGGGGTGACTGCGAACCATCGATGTTATAACACACAATGTATGAAGAGAATAAAAGTAAATCCACTCACCAGCACTGCCAGCTCTAGTATCTCACATCCTTCCCAGCTAGAACATTTGGTTCCTTGGAAGTTGTGGGAACATACATTTTTGGTTTCCCATTGTTTCTGGGAACAAAGTCATAAGTTTCCTGACCGGTAAAATGGAATGTTTTTTAAACATTCTGAGAACGGAAGTGAACATTTCGACTGTTCTATTTTTAGGTTGCATAGAAGTTCTGAGAACGTTTTACTCAGGTTCCTTCTGGGATTTTTAATTTACTCTGGTTCCTTCTGGGAGGTTTAATTAATGCTCTGAGAATGGAAATGATAGGTTATTGAGTTTTTTTTATAACGTCCTTAAAACTTTCACTGAATGTTTCAATAAGACTTATTTTGGGTCAACTTTTTTTTTTTACTCCAAGCACAGATAGGACACATGGAAATTAATTTCCTTAGGCATTAATCATGCAAACACATTTATTTTTTATTGTGACACGTTAATGAGATTCAAACCTATAATCTTCTATTCTCTATACTTAATTAGTCTATAATTAGTCTATTGCACCACCTAGATGGAGCCATGTTTGTTTGGAGCCATGTTTGTTTTTACACATACACTGTTCAGTTTAGTCTATTCAAACAGACCCAATTTCAAAGGGTCTAAGGAAACTCAGGTGTTGCCAACACACTGAACAAGATGATGCTGAGAACAGAATGTTTACGTTTTTAAACATTCTCTGAATTTTACTAAAGTTTTCTTTAGTAGTTCTTTAGTTTCCTCCCCAATTGTTAGTAATTACTATCTTGTCTCATCGCTACAACTCCAGTACGGGCTCGGGAGAGACGAAGGTCGAAAGCCACAACAGTGCACATCCAACACGGAAGCCAGCCACACCAATGTGTCGGAGGAAACACCATGCACCAGGCAACCTTGGTTAGCGTGCACTGCGCCCAGCCCGCCACAGCAGTCGCTGGTGCGCAATGAGACAAGGATATCCCTACCGGCCAAACCTAACGACGCTAGGCCAATTGTGCGTCGCCCCACGGACCTCCCGGTCGGCTGGGGCGGAGCCTGGGCACGAACCCAGAGTCTCTGGTGGCACAGCTAGCGCTGCGATGCAGTGCCCTAGACCACTACACCCCCGGGAGGCCCATTTTCTTGTGGTTTTATGGAAAGTTTACTTAATGTTCTTGGCACAATTTGAGACCATGACTTTGAATACAACCATGAGGAAACCTGTAGGAAACGTTATGCTGAAGTACTAAAATTCCCACAGAAGAACGTTGTTTCTTAATGTTCTCTGAATTATTTCCGAACATTCCCAATGCCAAACCAATTGGAGAATGTTTGAAATTAAATGTAACCATGTTTGAACTTTTAGGAAACGTTCTGATAAAGTAATGAAATACCAAGAAAATGATGTTTCTTTGTCAAGTTCCTTAAATGTGCTGAGAATGTTCCAAAAGCCAAGCAACTATTTTGCACCATTCCCAGAATGTTATGGGAAGGTTGTATGCAAAACAACCATAGCATAACCACGCTCTCACCAAGCTCTAAGAAACATATGGTTCTCCAAAAAGTGCTAGCTGGGTTGCATGTATTCTGTTGCAATGTTAATGCAGTATGTCAGGCTCTCCCTGTGAAATTTCAAATCGAATCAAATTTTATTTGTCACATGCTTCGTATTCAACATCTGTAGACTAACAGTGAAATGCTTACTTACGGACCCTCCCAACAATGCAGAAAGAAAGAAACTAGAGAAATAATAGAAAAGTAAAACACATAATAAAAGTAATAATAAATACACAATGAGTAAAGATAACTTGGCTATACATGGTACCAGAACCAAATCTAGGTGCAATAATTTGGCAGAAACATAAATGAGCTTTACTAACAGTGTTCCTCCTGTGTGAATGTTGTGTTGCTGTAGTAGGAGCTTCACTCACACTTGTATGTATGTCTCTGAAACACTTCATGCAGATAATAGACTTATATTCAGTAGAGAAGATAATGTAGTGCTCCTTATGGAGAGCTGTGGAGACAAACACTAAGTTAAACCATCACTATCACATCACTATTCCTTTAATACATATTTCAACGCAATGAATAGTGTTTTTTAAGTATTCAATAAATAAATAATTGTTCTTATGTAAGGGATTTCCCCTGGGAAATAATGCACAACGTGGAAGGTGTGTTCTGTCGATATACACTACTGATGACGTCTGACGAGTATACACGTGCAGGTCAAGGGGCGAGGGGGGAAGGAATGATTTTAAAATGGACCTCCCTGGCCCAGAAATTCATCACTCGTTCATCCCGTGATGATTGTGTTTTCAGCCACCTGTAGCTTCTGGGCAGTGTTGCCAACTTAGCGACTTTGTATATTTAGCGAGTACTCAGACCCCTCTAGGGACACATTTTCAAAATATCGACTAGCGACAAATCTAGTGACTTTTTCTGGTGTTATTGGAGACTTTTGGGGACTCTGGCGTGAAAGCATGTATCGTTCTTACTCTTCTCAATGAGTAGCGGGTGCTCCCGCGGGCCCCACCCCATGCCAAAGCACTCACAGGCGGTCCAGTCCTCGCGCAGCTGTCCCTCCCAGCTGCAGTCAGAGCAGGAGATGTTCACCCCTCCACGTCCAGACTGCAAATTAATCGCGCATGCGGGAAGCCACCGCTTACTGATCCTGCCGTGGCTTACATTCAGGGAGGGATGTAAATTTAAAATGTTCTTTGTCTAAAATAAATCACTACACAAAAATAAATCACTGCTTTTGACTCACACATCTTCAGTCACTTACTCACCTTGTCCACTGTGTGTGTGCCTCTCTGTGACATGAGCTAAAGATCTAGCTGGCTAGCTCATCATGTCTCAGTCTAAACTGTACACTCAAAAATACAGAAAGGTGTGGGAATCAAACCCTGAATTCAAAGGCTTGTTGAAGCCGTTTATTGGAGATGATACACGAGCATACTGCCTGTATTGTAAGGCTGATTTCTACGCCAAACTGAGTGATTTAAAAAAAACACATGACAACTCAAGAACATACTCAAAAGGAAAAGCCAGTTCCACCCAAAACAAGCTGCCATTTCTGGTTAAAAAAGGCTGAGGCCACCATGCATGGCATTAGCTATCGCTGAACACTGTTCCATGCTGGCATGTGATCACATTGGAGAAGCATGTAGAGCTGCTTTCTCAGACTCCACTGCGTGTACCCACTTCAACATGCACAGGACAAAGTGCACAGAAATGATTAATGGTGTCCTAGCACCATACTTTCTGAAAACGTTGGTCGCAGATGTGGGTGACCAGCGTTTCAGCCTCCTTACTCCTCGATGAGTCCACGGATGTAAGTGTTTCTAAGTATCTGGGAGTTGTGATAAGGTACTTTAGTTACACCAAGCAGACAAGTGTATCAACATTTCTGGGGCTTGTTGAGTTGGAGGGAGGAGACGCCAAATCTATAGCCCATGTTGTTGTGGCTTTCCTCGAGAAGTGTTGTCTTAAAAAAGAGAAACTCCTGGGGGTAGGGACTGACAATGCCTCTGTTATGGCGGTGATTAACAATGGGGTCCATAAAGTGTTGGAGGAGTATGGCCTCAAATATCTGGTTCTTATTTGTTGTGTGTGCCACTCTCTGCAGCTTGCTGTAAGTCATGCTTCCAATGACACCATCCCCCATAAGGTGGAGTACTTGGTACGAGAGACTCAAAACTGGTTTTCAGTGTCTCCAAAGCACAGGGAGGCCTACAAGATCATATATGAGACCATCAACTGTGGGGAGAAACCTTTACAGATAACCAAGGTGTGTGCCACATGTTGGCGCTCCATTGAACCCGTGGTTTCACGCATTTTGGACCAGTGGGAGGATCTTAGGCTGCTTTTCGCAGTCACCAAGTCCAGTGAACACTGCTACATGGCTGAGGTTTTATACTCCATGTACAGTGATCCTCAAAACATATTGTATATTACTTTTTTGAAGTCAGTGCTGGGTGAGGTACAGTTGGCCATCAAGGCTTTTGAGCGAGAGCAAGTAGATCCTCTTAAACTTCTTGACAGCTTGGTTAGCCTGATCAAGTCTGTCACGCCCTGACCTTAGTTATTTTAGTTTTCTTTATTATTTGGTTTGGTCAGGGTGTGACAAGGGTGGTGTGTTTGGTTTTTTGAATTGTCTAGGGGTTTTTGTATATCTAGCGTGAAAGGAAGGAACAGCGCTTGTTGGAAAAATGGACCCGGGAGAAGGATGAGTGGGTGACAACCTGGGAAGAGATAGAGGTGGTTGATCGATCCAGGGAGAGTGCCAGAGCCTGCCTGGGACTCAATGGAACAGTGCGAGGAGGGATACAGGAGAATGGAGGAACGGCGACGATATAAGGGTACATGGCTAGCACGGAAGTCTGAGAGGTAGCCCCAAGATTATTTTGGGGGGGCACACGAGGAGATTGGCTGAGTCAGGTAGGAGACCTGAGCCAACTCATTGTGCTTACCGTGGGGAGTGTGTAACTGCTCAGGCACCGTGTTATGCAGAGATGCGCACGGTGTCTCCAGTGCGCTATTCTAGCCCGGTGCGCTCTATTCCAGCTCCTCGCATTGGCCGGGCTAGAATGGGCATCCAGCCAGGAAGGAGGGTGCCGGCTCAGCGCTCCTGGTCTCCAGTATACCTCCTTGGACCAGGATATCCTGCGCCGGCTCGGCGTACTCTGTCTCCGGTGAGTGTGCACAGTCCAGTGCGTCCTGTGCCAGTGCCCTGCCAGTCCAGAACCTCCGGCAACGGGCCATAGACCGGAACCTCCTACGACAGGCCACAGTCCAGAACCTTCCACAACGGGCCACAGACCGGAACCTCCCACGACGGGCCACAGAGCGGAAACTCCCACGACGGGCCACAGTCCGGAACCTCCTACGACGGTCCCCAGCCCGGAATCTCCCAAACAGGCCCCAGCCCGGGGTCTCTAGCGACGGTCCCCAGCCCTCAGTGTAAAGAAGGGGGGCGGCGTCCAGAACCAAAGCCGCCACCAAGGTTAGATGCCCACCCAGGCCCTCCCATATAGGTTTAGGTTTGCGGCCGGGAGTCCGCACCTTTGGGGGGGTACTGTCACGCCCTGACCTTAGTTATCTGTGTTTTCTTTATTATTTGGTTTGGTCAGGGTGTGACAAGGGTGGTGTGTTTTTTTGTTGTTGTATTGTCTAGGGGTTTTTGTATGTCTAGGGGTTTATATGTCTATGGTTGCCTAGATTGGTTTTCAGTCAGCTGTTTATCGTTAGCGCGATAGCGCGCTGGACTTCGGGCTAGAAGGTCGAGGGTTCGAGACCTGCTCCCTACCTCTTTCATTACACTATATAATTATTAATATTCGCCTACTGTAGCCTGCCTAGCTACTTCTGAAGAAGGAAAATGTTTTATTTCTACAATTTCCAACAGCTAACCAAACAAAAATATCATTACTTTTATGAGATGTTTGTGCATTTGTAGCACAATTTCTAACTTATTTACATTCGTTCTTACTTACACTTGTATGTTGACTCTAATATTGATGTTGAGGTTAATATTTGTTTTCTTTTTTAAAGTAAGTATTATTTTTATTTTTTTGTATATATAAGTATATATATATATATATATAAATAATATACAAAGGACAATTAGGCTTGGGGGTACAATATCACATTACACAAGGACCTTACATACACATTCTAACAGCTTTTATGTTAGTAGAGTATTTAATTGTCTTTAAAATATAGTTAAATTTATTTTTGTAAGGCAAGAAAATGTGGTGTTTTGTTTGTAAATGTACATTTGTGAATATGAAATTTGTCCGAAGTTGTTTCAATTGTTTTCATAGGTAAAGTATCAAAGCAGAATATTTCTCCACAATAATGTAAAATCTTCATTAATGTGTTCAATTATACATCTACTGATGTCTTGCTACAGTTTCCTTACATGAATACAATGCCAAAAAAGATGCAACACCATTTCTGGGTGGTCACTTGTCACGTCCGTTGTAAGAAAGAGACCAAGGTGCAGCGTTGTAAGCGTACATTCTTAATTTATTAAACGAATGAACACTGAAACAAAATAACAAACAACCAAACGAACCGTGAAGCTATACATATGAGTGCTAACAGGCAACTACACATAGACAAGAACCCACAAATACCCAAGGGAAAATGGCTACCTAAATATGGTCCCCAATCAGAGACAACGATAAACAACTGCCTCTGATTGGGAACCAATTCAGGCCACCACAGACATACATATACCTACTTACTAAACCCCTAGACTTACAAAAACTTTTCTATGGTTCCCTGGGAGGTTTTATTAATGAATGAGAACGTAAATTGTCGTTTTTTGGATAATTAATTTTTTCACTGAATGTTTTAATAAGACTTTTAACAGCATTGGTTTGTTTTGTTTCAAACACATATAGGACACATGGAAATTATTTTGCTTAGGCATTAAATCATACAAACACATTCCATTTTTATTATGGCACGGCATCAGTCAGATTCAAAGCCATGATCTTGCGCCATGGAATTAGTCCACTGCACCACCAGGACGGATGCCATGCTTTTTTCACTCATTCAATTTTTTGTCTATTCAAACAGACCCAATTTCAAGGAAACAAACACTCATTAAGATCAGGTGTGGTCAATTAGTGGGCGCGGCCAAATCTGGCCCGCCAACAATATTATTTGGCCCCCAAAAGACTGCCAAATTAATTATAAATATTTTTTTCAGAAAAAATCTAAGAAAAATAAGAAAAATCTCAGACCTGAGATGCAGAAACTCCCAAATGCAGTGTCCCAAGAAGGAAGTTACCCTACCTAAATAATTCAAAAGTTACAATTTAACTTCATTAATGAGGAGAGAGAATGCAGGAGACAGTCAACTAATAAAGCAGGCAGCGGACCATTTTTTGGTGCTGAAACGTGCTGCAACCACAGCGCAAACAACAGGAGGTGAACAGCGCCTGGTGCTGAAAATATAGCTAACTTGTTACACAAGTGTTGCACAGCGACAGATTTAGAAAACCTACACCAGTCGAGAAATGTATTTTAACAATAATCTTAATTTTAATTTGTTTTTACGAACCACAAGAGGGCTTAATTGGAGTCTTATTTATTCCAAGCCTAGGCCTATATTAAATAACAACTGGCTGAGGTAGGCTATAAAACTTAACAGTATCTTTCACAATAAAAAAATATATGGCCTAATAGAAGTGGGAAGTGTTTTTTTATTAGGCCAATTAACAATTGCAACTGGACAAAAATGTAGCATCCTGCATAAAACAATAATTGAAAGAAAAAAAGTCGATGTCTGTGTCTGAATGTCTATCGGGATAGCCTGCTCCTGTAACGACAGAACAAACAGAAAACAATGTCAGCTTGAGACCTAAATATTCCTGGAATTAGCACTCACAATAATGTATTTATTTACTAAATGAGGGAATACTTTAGCTCCCAAAACTTAACATGTAGGCTGCTCTACTGCACATACCCCCGACTCCTTTTTAGAAGTAAGAGTTATTTTGTACCTCCAGCCAATCACAATCACTCTATTACAGTTGTGGAAAAGGTACTCAATTGTCATACTTGAGTAAAAGTTAAGACACCTTAATAGAAAATGACTCAAGTAAAAGTGAGTCACCCAGTAAAATACTACTTGAGTAAAAGTCTAAAAGTATTTGGTTTTAAATATACTTAAGTATCAAAAGTAAATGTAATTGCTAAAATATACTTACGTATCAAAAGTAAAAGTATGAATAATAAAAAAAATCCTTATATTAAGCAAACCAGACGGCACAATGTTCTTGTTTTTTATTTATTTACGCATAGCAATGGGCACACTTCAACACTCAGACATCATCTAGAAACAAAGCATTTGTGTTTAGTAAGTCCGCCAGATCAGAGGCAGTAGAGATGACCAGGGATGTTCTCTTGATAAGTGTGTGAATTGGACAATTTTCTGTCCTGCTAAACATTCAAAATGTAACGAGTACCTTTTGATATAAGGGAAAATGTATGGAGGAAAAGTACATTATGTTCTTTAGGAATGTAGTGAAGTAAAAGTAAAAGTTGTCAAAAATATAAATAGTAAAGTACATATACCAAAAAAACGACTTAAGTAGTAGTTTAAAGTATTTATATCCAAGTACTTTACACTACTGCTCTATTGAGACATTTTTCAACGAGTGCAGACTCGTTGAAAAACATGTTGGTAATCTTTTTAAGAACAAACATGAGTACATATCTTTCCATAATTTATCTAAGGATGAAAAACAAGCTTTGCTTGATTTACAATCCGTTATGTCAATCCTTACCCCCCTGCTGATAAGGGTGGGTCGGTTGTACTCATGGATAGGACAGTTTATGTAAATTAGTGTCATAGACAACAGCTTAACACCTTTTACAAGAATCTCAGAAGTGACCCTACTTCCCAATTTCAGAACACTATCTTAACTGTCCTAGATAGGTATTTAAGTTCTGGTCAAATCACCAAAAAAATAACACAACTTTTTGGCTTTTCAACACTGTAAGTGGTGCGTACTGGCGGCAGAGAAGTCAGACGCAGGAGAGCAAAAACGGTGTTTACAACGGAGCAGTTTAATAATAAAACCACGAGAATCAGAACAAACAATCAATGGGTACAAAACCCGTCGCACACCAGATAAACGTGCACATGCACTTACAATAAACAATTCCGGACAAGGACATGGGGGGGAACAGAGGGTTAAATACACAACACGTAATGATGGAACTGAAACCAGGTGTGTGGGAAGACAAGACATACAAATGGAAAATGAAAAGTGGATCGATGATGGCTAGAAGACCAGCGACGCCGACCGCCGCCCGAACAAGGAGAGGAACCAACTTCGGTGGAAGTCGTTGATAAAATAATGTATATGTTGAAAGATAATGATAAAATAATTCCACTCTGAAACCTTAACTGTATGAAAATGATTACAATCATAAAATTATAAATCTGATGATGTGTGTAGTTTTAGTCAGAATTATAATCTTTCCACTGTATAGTGGAAAACACAGACTGTCTGAGCAAGGCGTAGCTTATGATTTGAACTTGTATGTGTGTGCTGAAGAAAAAAAACGAGAACAGTTAAACTGTGTTTGGACCGACCTGGCTAGGCCTCTGAGGAACCTATGATAGCATAGGTAGTGCTTCTCAAGGTTTCCCTAATCTCGGGGAATGGAACTGTTGGCTGGGCAGTGATACACAGTGGTGAGAACTATAGAGAAGGATAAAACTCACCTACTGTTTGTGTGGAAGTATGTGCGTAGGATACCTACTGTTTGTGTGGAAGTGTGTGCGTAGGATACCTACTGTTTGTGTGGAAGTATATGCGTAGGATATCTACTGTTTGTGTGGAAGTATGTGCGTAGGATACCTACTGTTTGTGTGGAAGTATGTGCGTAGGATACCTACTGTTTGTGTGGAAGTATGTGCGTAGGATACCTACTGTTTGTGTGGAAGTATGTGCGTAGGATACCTACTGTTTGTGTGGAAGTATGTGCGTAGGATACCTACTGTTTGTGTGGAAGTATGTGCGTAGGATACCTACTGTTTGTGTGGAAGTATGTGCGTAGGATACCTACTGTTTGTGTGGAAGTATGTGCGTAGGATACCTACTGTTTGTGTGGAAGTATGTGCGTAGGATACCTACTGTTTGTGTGGAAGTATGTGCGTAGGATACCTACTGTTTGTGTGGAAGTATGTGCGTAGGATACCTACTGTTTGTGTGGAGGTATGTGCGTAGGATACCTACTGTTTGTGTGGAAGTATGTGCGTAGGATACCTACTGTTTGTGTGGATGTATGTGTGTAGGATACCTACTGTTTGTGTGGAAGTATGTGCTTAGAATACCTACTGTTTGTGTGGAAGTATGTGTGTAGGATACCTACTGTTTGTGTGGATGTATGTGTGTAGGATACCTACTGTTTGTGTGGAAGTATGTGCGTAGCTATAAAATGGATGTCTTTGTATAATGGACTTTAGAACGTTCTCTGAATAAACTTTATATTTTTGCATAAGCTGAGTCTGACTAATTATTATTAAACCCATGGTCTTACAGATCTCGGGGATTGGTCAGAGCTATTGATTGTCAGTTATTATCATTGGGATTGAAAATTCTCGTGACAAACACCCTAAAATTGCCACTTTCTATACTTTGCCAAAATTACACAAGAATGTTACAAAACCTCCAAGACACCCTATTATTCAAATCAAATCAAATCAAAGTTTGTCACGTGCGCCGAATACAACAGGTGTAGACCTTACAGTGAAATGCTTACTTACAGGCTCTAACCAATAGTGCAAAAAAGGTATTAGGTGAGCAATAGGTAAGTAAAGAAAT
Source organism: Oncorhynchus mykiss (assembly GCF_013265735.2). NCBI lineage: Eukaryota > Metazoa > Chordata > Actinopteri > Salmoniformes > Salmonidae > Oncorhynchus > Oncorhynchus mykiss. Next base: position 67,013,889 of record NC_048581.1, read on the forward strand.
AAAACAACAGTAAAAAGACAGTGAAAGATAACAGTAGCGAGGCTATATACAGACACCGGTTAGTCAGGCTGATTGAGGTAGTATGAATATATGATGAACAGAGAGTAGCAGTAGCATAAAAGAGGGGTTGGCGGGACACAATGCAGATAGCCCGGTTAGCCAATGTGCGGGAGTACTGGTTGATCGGCCCAATTGAGGTAGTATGTACATGAATGTATAGTTAAAGTGACTATGCATATATGATAAACAGAGAGTAGCAGCAGTGTAAAAAGAGGGGTTGGGGGAGGCACACAATGCTAATAGTCCGGGTAGCCATTTGATTACATGTTCAGGAGTATTATGTATTGGGGGTAAAAACTGTTGAGAAGCCTTTTTGTCCTAGACTTGGCAATCCGGTACCGCTTGCCATGCGGTAGTAGAGAGAACAGTCTACGACTGGGGTGGCTGGGTGTCTTTGACAATTATCAGGTCCTTACTCTGACACGGCCTGGTGTAGAGGTCCTAGATGGTAGGCAGCTTAGCCCCAGTGATGTACTGGGCCGTACGCACTACCCTCTGTAGTGCCTTGCGGTCGGAGGCTGAGCAATTGCCGTACCAGGCAGGGATGCAACCAATGCTCTCGATGTTGCAGCTGTAGAATCTTTTGAGGATCTCAGGACTCATGCCAAATCTTTTTAGTTTCCTGAGGAGGAATAGGCTTTGTCGTGCCCTCTTTACGACTGTCTTGGTGTGTTTGGACCATTCGAGTTTGTTGTTGATGTGGACACCAAGGAACTTGAAGCTCTCAACCTGCTCCACTACAGCCCCGTCAATGAGAATGGGGGAGTGCTCGGTCCTCTTTTTCCTGTAGTCCACAATCATCTCCTTTGTCTTGGTTACGTTGAGGGATAGGTTGTTATTCTGGCACCACCCAGCCAGATCGCTGACATCCTTCCTATAGGCTGTCTCGTCGTTGACGGTGATCAGGCCTACCACTGTTGTGTCGTCTGCAAACTTAATGATGGTGTTGGAGTCGTGCCTGGCCATGCAGTCGTGGGTGAACAGGGAGTACAGGAGGGGGCTGAGCACGCACCCCTGGGGAGCTCCAGTGTTGAGGATCAGCAAGGCAGATGTATTGCTACCTACCCTCACCACCTGGGGGCGGCCCGTCAGGAAGGCTAGGATCCAGTTGCAGAGGGAGGTGTTTAGTCCCAGGATCCTTAGCTTATTGATGAGATTTGAAGGTACTATGGTGTTGAATGCTGAGCTGTAGTCAATGAATAGCATTCTCACATAAGTGTTCCTTTTGTCCAGGTGGGAAAGGGCAGTGTGGAGCGCAATAGAGATTGCTTCATCTGTGGATTTGTTTCGTCGGTATGCATATTAGAGTGGGTCTAGGGTTTCTGGGATAATGGTGTTGATGTGAGCCATTACCAACCTTTCAAAGCACTTTATGGCTACGGGCGTGAGTGCTACGGGTCTAGTCATTTAGGCAAGTTGCCTTTGTGTTCTTGGGCACAGGGACTATGGTGGTCTGCTTGAAACATGTTGGTATTACAGACTCAATCAGGGACAATCATGTTGAAAATGTCAGTAAAGACACCTGCCAGTTGGTCAGCACATGCTGTAGTGGACATTTCCTGTATTACCAAATCACAAGAGAGCAAACCACACACAAGACAGAGTTATCATAAAGTCCATCTTTAATTATATGAGCTCCATCACAACCCTGTGACTCTCAGATCAATTCAGTGTCTATAAATGAATTATCTGAGAGTGCTTACACATTGCAACTGAGATCCTTTATAGCAAAGACACACATAGCCAGACAGCATTGGCTATAAATTATCGTTCAGCTTTGGTCTCCTAAACTATGTTCTTATCTCGCTCTTGGTACCACTCAGAACCAAAAACACTACCTCTTCCAATGGCATATATCAAATACACCCCCTCCTGGACAAGATCACAGAGAGACAGTGACTGGCACACAGGCATTGTGGAGCCAAGAGATAATTGGTTCCCCCAATCATCCCTTCACATGGTTTAAAAGATACGTTTACACATGACACATTCACAGATAAGACTAATCAGACCTCTCCCCTCTCTGGGCCCAAGTAACTTTCCCACATAAGCATGCTATAAAATGAATAAAACATCTTATTTATAAATGTTACCTAAAGAATTCTGATTCAGCCACGACAATGCCCGGAGCACACATCCTGGTAATCTGTCTGGCCCTGCAGCCTTGTGTATGTTGAACTGTTTAAAGTTCTTACTCACGTCGGTTACGGTGAGCATGATCACATAGTCGTCCAGAACAGCTGATGCTCTCATGCATGCCTCAGTGTTGCTTGCCTCGAAGCGAGCAGAGAAGTGATTTAGCTCGTCTGGTAGGCTCGTGTCACTGAGCAGCTCTCGGCTGTGCTTCCCTTTGTAGTCTGTAATAGTTTGCAAGCCCTGCCACATAAGACGAGCGTCAGAGCCGATGTAGTATGATTCAATCTTAACCCTGTATTGACGCTTTGCCTGTTTGATGGTTCGTCGCAGGGCATAGCAGGATTTCTTGTAAGCTTCCGTCCGGGTTAGAGTTATAGCGGGCATTGATGCAGTAATGGCCCCTTTATCGATTTTTGTTCATTTTTTGCTAGACCACTTGCAGAACAGCTCCCCTCCTTGGTAAAGGACACCAGCAGTATGATCTCTATTATTGAATCTCTTGATCCTCTTCCTGAGAATACTTTGTTTGTTACTTTTGATGTTAAGTCGTTATACATTATTATTCCACACGAGGGCGGTATGGAAGCCATGGAAAATATTATTCTGCAGCGTGACACCTTCCAGTGCATGCGTTATAACATTGGCTGAAATAGTACTTTTTAAAACATTTTCTTTCTTTTTTTATATATATATTTTAAATTATGAACACAACAAATAAAATAAAAACAGAAATATACAAACAAGAGTACATAAACCTAACAGACATTATGACATATCAAGATTCATTTTCCATTTGTTAAATACTTTTATGGTCCGTATTGATTTTTTGTTTTTACATTTACTGATCATTTCAAAATAATATTTACATTCTATCTTAAATAATGTGAAGAGGGGTTTGTTCTCTGCCCACTTCATTTTATGGACAAATAATCTTCCATGAAAGATAAACACATTAACAATGAAAGTTAAATCAGGGTCCATATCATTTGGTTCAAAATAAAACATAATATCAGAGTCTTTCAAATTAACATTAATAGTCATTTCTTTCAAAATAAAATCTTCTAACTCACACCAAAATTTTCTGCCATAAGAACAGTCCCAAAATAAATGGTCAAGAGTCTCTGGGTCACAATCACAAAATACACATTTGTTATCAATAGCTAATTTAAATCTGTGCATAATAAAGGTCGTTACAGGGTAGATTCTATGAATGAGTTTGTATGATACTTCTTTCACCTTATTTGATATACAATATTTACCAGATAACAACGAAACTTTGTTCCAGTTCACTTGTCCTAGGGCTGCATTCCAGTACATTTTAGCAGAGGGAATAGTAACATATTGACATAGTTTCCTTATATTCCTTCTAATTGTATTGAGGCTACAAAATCCTCAACAGTTGCACTTGGAGTATTGTTATATTCTCCTAAAAGAAGAATAGCACCTTTAGGGATGGCTAACAACAATTTGATACTCCTCGGGAGTGAATGTAACATTGTGTGTTCTAATAAATTCTGTATAATCATATAGTTGTCCATCATTATTCAATAATTGTTTAACCCAAATAATGTTGTTGTCAAACCAGTTCTGGAAAAACAAAGACTTGTTTTTGTATTTTATGTCTTTATTATTCCAGATTGTATGCCTATGAGGGGGAAAATTGTGTTTGTACATGAGGTTCCAAGTTAGAAGTACTTGTTTATGAAAGTTTGCAAGCTTAATAGGGATTTTACCCATATCAACGTTGCATTTGAGTAAGAATTCTAGACCACCAATCTGTTGGAATATTAAATTAGGGATGATATTCCAGATGCAATCCTTATATCTTAAATAGTTTTGTATCCATTTAATCTTAAATATTATATTAGAGGTTTTAAAATTCAGAGTATTCAAACCTCCCTCACCTTGGGTGCTACATATTACTGCTTGTCTTAAATAATTAGGTCTATTCCTCCGTATGAAGTTAAATCATTTAGTATCAACCATTTTAGTTACTGACAGAGGAACATCCATCCAAACTCATCAGCACCTTCAGATTTTGATAAAAGTACACGTCCAGATAAAGAAAGATCTCTTAATAACCAGGAGTTAAATCTCTTTCCAATTTTCTCTACAATAAGATAGAAAGGGCCAACTTAAATTTCTCTCTGATCTTTGCTAACTGTAATACCAAGATACAGTGCCTTGCGAAAGTATTCGGCCCCCTTGAACTTTGCGAGCTTTTGCCACATTTCAGGCTTCAAACATAAAGATATAAAACTGTATTTTTTTGTGAAGAATCAACAACAAGTGGGACACAATCATGAAGTGGAACGACATTTATTGGATATTTCAAACTTTTTTAACAAATCAAAAACTGAAAAATTGGGCGTGCAAAATTATTCAGCCCCTTTACTTTCAGTGCAGCAAACTCTCTCCAGAAGTTCAGTGAGGATCTCTGAATGATCCAATGTTGACCTAAATGACTAATGATGATAAATACAATCCACCTGTGTGTAATCAAGTCTCCGTATAAATGCACCTGCACTGTGATAGTCTCAGAGGTCCGTTAAAAGCGCAGAGAGCATCATGAAGAACAAGGAACACACCAGGCAGGTCCGAGATACTGTTGTGAAGAAGTTTAAAGCCGGATTTGGATACAAAAAGATTTCCCAAGCTTTAAACATCCCAAGGAGCACTGTGCAAGCGATAATATTGAAATGGAAGGAGTATCAGACCACTGCAAATCTACCAAGACCTGGCCGTCCCTCTAAACTTTCAGCTCATACAAGGAGAAGACTGATCAGAGATGCAGCCAAGAGGCCCATGATCACTCTGGATGAACTGCAGAGATCTACAGCTGAGGGGGGAGACTCTGTCCATAGGACAACAATCAGTCGTATATTGCACAAATCTGGCCTTTATGGAAGAGTGGCAAGAAGAAAGCCATTTCTTAAAGATATCCATAAAAAGTGTCGTTTAAAGTTTGCCACAAGCCACCTGGGAGACACACCAAACATGTGGAAGAAGGTGCTCTGGTCAGATGAAACCAAAATTGAACTTTTTGGCAACGATGCAAAACGTTATGTTTGGCGTAAAAGCAACACAGCTGAACACACCATCCCCACTGTCAAGCATGGTGGTGGCAGCATCATGGTTTGGGCCTGCTTTTCTTCAGCAGGGACAGGGAAGATGGTTAAAATTGATGGGAAGATGGATGGAGCCAAATACAGGACCATTCTGGAAGAAAACCTGATGGAGTCTGCAAAAGACCTGAGACTGGGACAGAGATTTGTCTTCCAACAAGACAATGATCCAAAACATAAAGCAAAATCTACAATGGAATGGTTCAAAAATAAACATATCCAGGTGTTAGAATGGCCAAGTCAAAGTCCAGACCTGAATCCAATCGAGAATCTGTGGAAAGAACTGAAAACTGCTGTTCACAAATGCTCTCCATCCAACCTCACTGAGCTCGAGCTGTTTTGCAAGGAGGAATGGGAGAACATTTCAGTCTCTCGATGTGCAAAACTGATAGAGACATACCCCAAGCGACTTACAGCTGTAATCGCAGCAAAAGGTGGCGCTACAAAGTATTAACTTAAGGGGGCTGAATAATTTTGCACGCCCAATTTTTCAGTTTTTGATTTGTTAAAAAAGTTTGAAATATCCAATAAATGTTGTTCCACTTCATGATTGTGTCCCACTTGTTGTTGATTCTTCACAAAAAAATACAGTTTTATATCTTTATGTTTGAAGCCTGAAATGTGGCAAAAGGTCGCAAAGTTAAAGGGGGCCGAATACTTTCGCAAGGCACTGTATGTGACCACATCTTTTACAGGGATATTACATACTGAGTTTAAGTCACATCTTTTCAATGCAAATAATTGACATGTCCTAATATTCCTAATGTGACCATTAAAAATAAGAAAGGAGAAATTGGGCATCCTTGTTTAATTCCACGTCAAATGTCGAATCTTTGCGAAGTCCCATGGGATAATTTAACAGAGCTGTTACTTTACTATTGTAAAGTGTCTTAATTACACTTTGAAAATATTGACCAAAACCAAAAAAATCGAAGAGTCTCAAAAAGAAAATAATGTTCAACTGTATCAAATGCCTTGTAAAAGTCTACAAATAAAATAAAGCTATCTTCCATAATGTGCTCATTGTAGTCTATCAAGTCCAATACTAGTCAAATATTATTACATATATGTCTTCCCTTCATAAAACCAGACTGGGTTTCATCAATGGGTTTTCAGTCTTTCTGCAAAGATGGATGCAAGTAGCTTTCCATCATTGTTCATTAATGTGATTGGTCTCCAATTTTCTAAAATCAGAGAATCTTTGTTTGGTTGGGGTATTACAGAAATTAGTCCCAGTGTCATAGAAACAGGCAGGACCCCTAAATCAATTGCCTCCTTAAAAACATTAAATTCAATAATATCCTCCTGAAAATATTTGTAGAATTCACTGATAATGCCATCATTCCCTAGAGATTTCTCTCTTTTAACTTGCTGATACATTTTTTATTTCATTAATAGAAATCATTTTAGTCTTCATCTATGAATTTTGCACAGTCTTTGACAGAGTCTAGAAAGGCAGATATGTCACAAGTAGGGCAGGCATTACTGGTTACCATTGAATTCTGAAACATATTTTGAAATATCTTTGGGGTTTTCATTTTCTTTGCCATCTATATTGAGCTTATGAATAGATGTAAATTCAGAATTTTTTCTTTCTAAATTGTAAAATTATTTTGTATTTTCACCTTCCTCCAACCATCTCCTTCTTGATCTTACAAATTCCCCTTTTGCTCTCTTCATACATTCAGTCAAATTTCTAGTTGTAAAGAGAAAAACTGACCCTTTCCCTCTTCATCAAGGTCCTCCATAAAGATTAGAGAAAGTATTTCCTTAACAAGTTTATCTTCCCTCAATCTTTTAAGTTCAGCAATTTCTTTACCTCTCTTCATGGCTGTTTGTCTTATTTCATACTTCATTAATTCCCAATATTTCCAATAAGACTTAAATAGTTGGGCTTTCCTCCAATTGTCTTGTATAATATCTTTGGCATCCATCTTGAAATTATCATCTTCCAACAGTCTACTATTGAGTTTACAATAACTCCAATTCGGTATAACATCAGATCCAATAATATTTAAAGGTAAGAATATAACTTTATGATCAGTAAGAATTGATGGTTCAATTGATACCTTGACTACAGAATTATCTAATGAATTAGAAATCAACCAGAAGTAAATTGTTGACTGTCTGGACATGTCCTTGTTACTCCAAGTGAATTCCTTTTTATCAGGACATTTAGATCTCCAAATATCGACTAATCCAAGACATAGGTTATTAAACTCAGAATTAACTATGCTGGATCTTTTAGGAGGGGGATATCTGTCAATCATCACATTAGATACAGAATTAAAATCTCCACCTAAGATAATTTTGATATCCTGAAATACACCTATAACTCTATTAATTTCTTCTTCAAATTCTTGAAAAAATATCCTGTTGTTTTGTTTGTTGTTGGATACATAAATATTCCCTAATAAAAACATTTCACTGTTGAAATTTACTGTTGAAATTAACCAATGTCCAGAGTGGTGAGTCTTACTACTGATGATCTTCCCTTTAAATACACCTCTTAAAACTGCTACACCTGCAGAGTGGTTGTTGCCATATGATAACCAGATATCGTTACCCCGTTGATTTTTCCAAAAAGATAGATCGGAAGAACAAGCATGAGTCTCTTGTAAAAAGTAAAAGTCTGCATTAAACTGTTTGCAATACAGGCAAATAGCCGTACGCTTGAGTAAATTACGAATAGCCCTGACATTAATTGAACAAAGAGATAAAGACAAACTTCAAACAACAACCTTGTTATGCTAATATAAGCTTTTCCTAGGTATATGTAACTCAAAAGGATTTCCATCCCATTACTAACCTCTCCCCCAAAAAATTGGTCATAAAGTTACCAAAGTATTCTTACTCCCACAAGGTGGAGACATTGTGTAGACTTTACAATAAGCAGTTATTCACCTATAGTTAGTGTTTAGTTTACCAGTTCTCAGGTCAGCTTTTTCTCATTCAAGTGTTTATGTACATTTTTATAATAAAAGGCTGCTTTTCATCTGGTAATAATTTTTTGGGCCTGACAGTTCTGTCCGAGTTAGACTCTGGCATTCACTCAAATGTTCTGATTTGGCCGAATTTCTTTCCCATTGATGATCACTCTTGCGCCGATAAAAAAAATGCAGTTTACCCTGCCTTTCGAGCTGCAGCCACCATCGGCCACAGTTTCTCTCTTGTCACTTTGTCTGCTGAGGTCAGATCCTCCGTGAACCTCAATTTTTGCTTGATGAGGAATTCACAATTCTTCGCTCGCCTCCAAAGAAGATCCCGTGTAGATCTGTTGGTGAACTGGATGATGGTTGTCCTCGGTCTCTTGTCTCGATCCTTAAGTCTTCCCAAATGATGGACGATGTCTACATGTTCCTGAAGTTTGGCTTTTGATTCGGAAATGACAGCTCCACAGATGTCAACAACTCTGCATTTGATGTCCTCATTCGTCTGCTCTGGAATTCCATGGAGCCTCAGGTTCCACCTGCGATGGTATGTCTCCGCCTCCTTCACCCTTTGCTCAGTTCAGCCACCTTCTTTTCATTTTCCTGGCAGATAACTTCCACTTTCTTCATGTCACTTTTGAGGGTTTTCACTTCTCCAAAGATAAAGTCAACAGATGGCCTCAATTTTAATCGTTATCTCCCTAAACATGACCTTTCATCTATGTTTGCTGTCAAAAGCATTACAATATTGTTTTGCATGTCAAGAAGTGACAGACCCTCTTGGCCTCTCATGTTTTCACCCTGGGGCTTGACTGGAGTGCCGGGGTTGTAAGGTAAAGGCCTGAGCTGGGGACTGGAGGGGCGCAAGTTGTGAGCATTGTTGTCCTGCTCACCACATTTTCATCACCCATTGCAGTATTTCCCCCCAGTTACATTCTGAAGAGGAGTACCCAAAATCATACTATCTTTTGTGGTTAGTTGTCCATCTGACGATCTCTCCATTTCTTTCCTTTTGGTTCTGGTCGTGGCAGTTTCCATGTACGTTCGACAAGCTCGTTTTTGAGCTAGCTAAACTTATCGGGCTATCTAGTATCGTCGCAAACTTAGTTTTAATGGTGAATAACTTGCAGAAAGTAATCAATTACTTTGCTAAATAAACTAACCCATATTCATACGGGGTTTAATGACCGTAGAAAGAATCCAATGGTCATAATTGGGTAAGGAAATCCAATAATTCATTCAGCTACCAAAACAAATGATCTGCACTGACCGCCATCTTTTGCGCGCCCTCGGCTGAAATAGTTCTAAATTAGTTGTTTATTCAGGCGAAGGGTACTGCCATGGGATCCCCTATGGCTCATAACTATGCTAATGTGTATGTGGGTTACATCGAGAAACAGTCAATTCTCAATCCTCTCGAAAATGTTTCTTGCCTACCATTATTATTTGGAAACGTTACATTGATGATATTTATTTTCTATGGAGGGGTGATGCAAAACAGCTCAAGGCATTCCATGCTTTTCTTAACTCTTGTTCTGAGCACCTGAGATTTACTATGCAAGCACGAATTAAAAGTACGAATCTCAGCGTATCGTAGCATTAGGTGCAAAAACTTGACGTACCCAGATGCGGCCCACTTTTTGGGAGCGAACCACTCGATTTCGTCCCTAAGTTATATCGGCATCGAACACTTCACCCTCCCTAGGAAAGGGGGTGACCTCGACAATTTATGGTTAAAATGAGAGGCTGTCTGGATCTTTCATTTAAAGACCCTTTCTGCCTTCGGTCTCAACGTAGACCTTGGTCTGAAGTCATTTTTGTGATTTTGCTATTCATTGAAAAAGTTTGTAGGACTATGTAGCCAAATTATATCTATGATCATGTGCTATCCATTTATGTTTCTTATATGTTCTATTTACATCTGTAAATTAACAAATGATATCAAGCCACACACAGACATGATTACAGACACCTGTGTGTGTCCTTTGACATACCCTGATGAAGACAGCTTGTCTGTCGAAACGTTGGTAATTAATTCAATTATTGCATCTGAGCGCGGCTCTCCTTTTCACGGATTTCCTAAATACCGTCATATAGGCCACTAAACTACTCACTCAATGGATTGCAAATGGATTGCATTTCCCCTCGTACACGATCTTGTGGCTGTCTCGTGAGATGGATGTGATTTTGATGTGCAGGCAGTCCTCCGATTGACTTATATGAAAGCCGGTCCTGTCTTGAGTCTATATTGCGTTCATAGAGGAAAATGAGGACTCGCAAGTGTAAGTCTTTACGAACATTGTTAGCACATAAAATGCAAGTGTCTTTATTGGCTGTATTCCTCAATATTTACAGGCTAAAATCGCCACTATTGTAGGCTACAGTAGACCTGTTTTCCACCACCAATCAATGCACAGAGAAATATACATAAATAATAATATAATTGATACATGGTGATTTTTATGAGTGTAATCAGATATTAAACATTTTGGTCAATTTGTAGTGTAGGCCAATTAATTGTGCTAATTATGTTCTGGCTGATTGACTATTAGCTCAGAAGAAATTTGGCCCAAGGCGAAACCTAATTAATGAACCCTAAAGTATAGTCTGAGCCATTGTAGTACAGTGGCTTGCGAAAGTATTCACCCCCTTGGCATTTTTCCTATTTTGTTGCCTTACAACCTTGAATTAAAGTAGATTTTTTTTTAAACAACATTTTATATAATTTGATTTACACAACATGCCTACCACTTTAAAGATACAAAATATGTTTTATTGGGAAACAAACAAGAAATAAGACAAAAACAGAACTTGAGTGTGCATAACTATTCACTAAGTCAATACTTTGTAGAGCCACATTTGCAGTAATTACAGCTGCAAGTCTCTTGGGGTAGGTTATTTTATTAATTCGACCATTTAAAAAAAAAAAAAAGCACACATAAAACTTGAAAAAGCCACACATGCACATGAATAAAATCATTGATGATAACACACAAAGTCTGGGACTTATTTCCATTGTGGTCCTCTTGAGACAAGATGGCTAGACAAGATCGAACACAGTATGGCAGTGAAATAATAAAACAAAAACAGAAGAACATCGATCGTCATTCCCGTTACATTATAAGGGTTCTTCATATGGGCACAGAAGACATCAAACATATTTTAACTTTATTTTTTAAAGCTGCCCAGAGAGGACATTGTTTTTATGGGCAGAGGCAACTCATTCCATTCTGAGGAACCAGTATACAAGAAAGTACCTTTCCCAGCGTTACTCCTATACCTGTATAAGCACACATCAGCAACACCTGATCTGGTGCTGTGATTGTGTGCATCCCTAACACGAGGAAAGTAATCACTTAGATATCTGGGCGCAGGTCCATAAATACTCCTGTAATCCAAACCTAGTCTAATCTGGGACATCCTAGCCTCAACAGGCAGCCAGTTTAGTTCCTGAAAGGAGCTCCTGCCTATGTGAGTACGTGGACTCACCTTCAATACTAGCCCAGAATAAGCTGATCAGGGTATCTGGAGCTTCCCCTTCATAAGTTTAGATAAGCCCCCAAACCAGAAAGTACTAGCATAGTCAAAATGGCATTGAATGAGGGCTGTAGCTAGCACTTTCATGGAGTCCTTATCAAGCAGCTTGGACTTTCTAGCCAAAAATGTAGTCCTGGCATTAACCTTCCCTAGCACCTTATTGGCCATGCTCACATCTCCCATGCTTCCATCAAGGATACGTTCCAAGTAGCGAACAGAGATTTTAGTAGTCAGCACCTCACCCCCTAACTCCACTCTGATTTCAGATGACCTACACAATTTAGGTCTGGGTCTAAAAATAATTGCTTCAGTTTTCCCTAAGTGCAGAGAGTTTATTATCTCTAAGCCATTTGCTAATGTTAGTAAGCTCTGTGCTAAGTATGCTCTCCAACATAGTTTTACTTTTATGAGACACCAAAAGTGTAGTCATCCGCATAAAGAAAAAGACGGCAAGAACAAGCATCTTTCATATCATTAATATACTATAAAAACAGCAGAGGCCCAAGCACGCTCCCCTGCGGAACGCCACAACTCATTGGTTTTGCCTGAGACAGTGAACCATTAATCTCTACTACTTGCTCCCTTCCTGATAAATAGGACTTTACCCAGCCTAGAGGGATACTGCTTAACCCCCAGTGCTAGTTTGGAGATTAGGAGACAGTGGTTAACTGTATCAAAAGCCTTCTGTAGGTCAAGCAGTACCATTCCACACAGATTTCCCTCATCAATCTCTTTCCTGATGAAGTCAGTCAAGTAAAACAGGCATGAATCAATGTAGTGTGTTTTTCTAAAACCCAACTAAAAATCATACATTAGACCCTGTTTGATAACATATTCATACATTTGCTCATGTACAATTCTCTCCAGGATCTTTGATGTTACACCGAGGATAGATACAGGTCTATAATTCCCAGGGTCAGACTTTATCCCCTTCTTATACAGGGGTATAACTTTAGCTTGTTTCATGTCCCTGGGAAAGGTGCCTTGTTCAAGAGAGATTAACGATATGCGTAAACCAAGGGCCAATTTGCTAAGCAGAATCTATAAGAAACCTTGCAGGAATATTATCCAGGCCTGTGGCTTTGAAGCATTTAAGCTCTGCCAACATACTTACTATTTTGGCTGTTGCTACCTTTGCAAAAGAAAGAGTTTGGCTGAACCCTTAACTCTACAATAGTTCTTGACTTGGTTGCTTCCATACAAACCAGAACTGGTGGGCAGCTTGCTAACCAGCTTTCTGGCAACATAAGTAAACAAAGAGTTGAATTCATTGGCAACCTCTGTTTTTTCATATACCATCTCCCCCTTGATGTTCAGTCCAATACTGTTTAGTTTAGTTTTTGGTAGTAGTACTACAGCCTAGTTCCTTAAATGATTTCCAAAGCTTTTTAGGGTCATTTTTGTTCTCAATTATTTTCTCAGCAAAGTAACCCCTCTTAGCTTCATCCATCCTACTCTGTGCTTCATTTATGTGATGTTTATATAGGACAAAATCATGCTGATCTTGAGAGTTCTTAATTTTTTTTAAAGGCCTTATTCCTTGCTTGGACAGATTCTAGAATCTCATGCAAGTATGTCTCTATAAGCTTGGCACATCTAGACACAGGGATTTTTGCCTTTGCCCATTCTTCAAGGCATTCTTCAAATTTGTGGGCAGAAAAATCATGTGTGAGTAAGGAGGCCTACAAACCTGACTCAGTTACACCAGCTCTGTCATGAGGAATGGGCGAAAATTCACCCAACTTATTGTGGGAAGCTTGTGGAAGGCTACCTGAAACGTTTGACGTTTGAGTGTAAGTAAACTTCTGCCAGGAGAACGCTACCTGCTACCGCTACGGCATATGACATTCTAGAATATTCTGTGCTTTCAAGTACACTAACGCTTATAAGAAATCCCGCTACGCCCTCCAACGAACCATCAAACAGGCAAAGTGTCAATACAGGACTAAGATCAAATCCTACTACACCGGCTCTGATGCACGTCAGATGTGGCAGGGTTTGCAAACTATCACGGATTACAACGGGAAACCCAGCCACTAGCCGCCTAGTGACGTAAGCCTACCACACCAGCTAAATGCATTCTACGCTCGCTTTGAGGCAAGCAACGCTGAACCATGCGTGAGAGCACCAGCTTTTCCAGGCGACTGTGTGATCACTCTCCATAGCCAACGTAAGACCTTTAAACAGGTTATCATTTACAGACAGATTATCAGGACACATGCGCTGGCCAGCTGACAAGTGTATTCACAGATGTTCAACCTCTGCCTGACCCAGTCTGTAATACCTACCTGTTTCAAGGAGACCACTATAGTCCCTATGCCCAAGAATGCCAAGGTAACCTGTCTAAATGACTATCACCCCGTAACACGCACATCTAGAGCCACAAAATGCTTTGAAAGGCTGGTCATGGCTCACAACATCATCTCAGACACCTTAGAGCCACTCCAATTTGCTTACTGCCCAACAGATGCACAGATGCAATCTCTATTGCACTCCACACTTCCCTTTCCCACCTGGACAAAAGGAACACCGATGTGAGAATGCTGTTCATTGACTACAGCTCAGCGTTCAACACCATAGTGCCCTTGAAGCTCATCACTAAGCAAAGGTCCCTGGGACTGAACACCTCCCTTTGAAACTGGACCCTGGACTTCCAGACGGGCCGCACACTGGTGGTGAGGATAGACAACGACAAATCCGCCATGCTGGCCCCCGAGTTGAGGGTCAGCATGGCGGATTTGTCGTTGTCTAGTTTGCATGTGTGCATGCTTAGTCCCCTTCTGTACTCCCTGTTCACCCACGACTGCATGGCCGCGCACAACTCCAACGCCATCCATTAAGTTATCAGATGACACAACAGTGATAGGCCTGATACAATAAAATCTAAATGTATTGTTCACATACACGTTTAGCAGATGTTATTGCAGGTGTAGCGAAATGATTAACTACGATGACTACTGACTATGATGAGAGAGCCTATAGGGAGGTGGTCAGAGACCTGGCAGTGTGGTGCCAGGACAACAACCTCTTCCCTCAATGTCAGTAAGACAAAGGAGCTGATCTTGGACTACAGGAAACGGAGGGCTGAGCACAGGGCTGCTGCAACTTCAACAGGGCTGTAGCGGAGAGTAGAGAGCTTCAAGTTCCTCGGTGTCCACATCACTAAGGATCTATCATTGTCGAAACACACCAACACTGTCATGAATAAGGCACAACAACACCTTTTCCCCTACAGGAGGCTGAAAAGCTTTGGCATGGGTCTTCAGATCCTCAATATTCTACAGTTGCACCATTTTAGAGCAATATTTTTTGGGCCTTCCTTTGAGACACCTGGTATAAAGGTCCTGGTTGGCAGGAAGCTTGGCCCCAGTGATATAATGGGCCGCACGCACTACCCTCTGTAGTGGCTTGCGGCCGGAGTCAGAGCAGTTGCCATACCAGGCAGTGATGCAACCAATCAGGATGCTCTTGATGGTGCAGCAGTAGAACCTTTTGAGGACCCTAAATCAAAACAATTTAGTGAATACCTGTAGCCCGGAGCCATGTATTTAGAACTCTATAAACATATGGCTCTGCTGTAGCCCACATATGCCTGTTGACTCTATAATAATTGTGGAGTAGTCCTACTCTCAAAATTGGGTTCCAAGATGATTTCAGCTGATCCATAGTTGAAGTGTAGAAAGACAATACAACTGTTTTGCCCAAATCATACTTTCAGCAGAAAAATAAATAACATGATAAGAAAACTAAGTCAGAAACATCTCACTCAAACTGGGGCAAAGAATATCTCCTGGCCGAATCTATCCCCGATTCATGGATTTAATCTATTTATCTAGACCGGATATAGGGTTGTAATAAGCCCCGCCTCTTCCTTTCTGGACAAGAATCGTTGGCCAACATGGCTCCGATTGTGAGTACTCACGGTGAAATATGTTGTATAGCTAACTATAATATGTTTTTATTGTCTGTCGTTTATTGTACTTGATGTGCACGTAATAAATCCATATTGGACTGTGTTTCCGTGAGGCCAAATAAGTAAAGGAGTACCAATAAATGGCTTTGTTTACCAGTTGGGCCTGCACCCAATGAACCACGTTGTAGCAATTTAGTTTATGCGTTACCTAGCTATTCGGCAACTGTATCTTAAACGTGAACCATCGGCACACCAGCTGGCAATGCACTAGATAGAAATTGTCGTGCTAAATAAAATCCGATTAATGGCACTTTTAAAATGAATACAAATAACCTTGGGCCCGGTTTCCCAAAAGCGTCAGTCAGCATGTGTCGGTTCGAATTTGGTTAGGCGAACCAGACGAGTGTGCTCGCATACTTAATTTAAGATCTGAGACTTTCGCTTGAAAAACGAGAAAGTACCGGCAATAGTACCATGTCCATATTGGGCACCGTAGTCAGTAATACACGTCCTCGAAATAGTCTGAATTAATCTAAGGGTGCGTTCGTATAGTCACTCTGGCGATCTACTCCGATTTCAGAGCGCACTCGTCTGAGTGCCTGAGCGCAAAATAACTGATTAATTTACGAACGTGCAACACCCGTTGAATATGACCGGTGTCAGTAAATGTAGAATTAAAACGTGATTAAATTGTTGCCAGCGGTACAATTGGTCACCAAAGCTGTAGATAACGTAAACAGCCAAACCAGCTCTGCTAGGGCTGGTAAAATAGTCAGTGAGGCGTTCTCTCATTTGTGACTGAAAATAACTAGCCAACTTTATCCAGCTAACTTGGGTACTTGACTGGCCAAATTTTGGCTGTGCACGACCACATGAAAAACGTTTTATTTAATTAGGCAAGTCAGTTAAGAACGAGTTCTTATTTACAATGGCGGCCAAACCGGACGAGGCTGAGCCAATTGTGCACCGCTCTATGGGACTCCAGATTATGTCCTTTTGTGATACAGCCCGGGATCGAACCAGGGTCTGTAATGACACCTCTAGCACCGAGATGCAGTGCTAGAGTGCTACCGCTGTGCCACTTGGGAGTAGAACTTGCGGGAACACCAAAATGAACAGAAACGTTACAAAATATCATAATATATGCACAAACTGATGGGAATAATGCGTGGGTGCCTTTAAGTACATCGCTAGAACCATTGAGCTCAACGGTTCCAACGATATACTTAAGCATTTGGGAAACTGGGCCCTGGCCAGTTTGATAACACACACCAAGTTAGCTAGTTTTAAAAACAGATTATCCATTATATTATTGTCAAATGGCTGATATAACAATGGAAATAAATGTTTTCAAAAATAGAACGCAGTAAGGAGGCAAGATCAAGAGGGACCATTCTAGCACATGAGAGGGCAGGTAGATGTGTACAGGCATGTAAAAGTGTTTTTTTACCTAAAAGTTTCCAGAATGTCACCTGGCCTAATTATATCAGTACATTCATAAAAACCTATGCATCACAAAACTTCTATTAGATCAAATAAGACCCATGTGGCTCAGTTTGTAGAGCATGGTGCTTGCAACACCAGGGGGTGGTTTCGATTTCCACAGGGCACCAGCACAACAAAAATTATCCACTCACTACTGTTAATTAAGTCTGCTAAATTACAAATTGTAAGATTTATTTTTATAGTTGACCAAATTCAACACCGTCTCATTGACTTCCATACAAAAACTCCTAGCTTGGTGAGCGGGAAAAACTGACACCTGCTGGAGAATGATTTTGAGCCCAGTTATCCCTCTCGCTTCGCCTCTTCCTGTTTTTAACAACCAAGCACCAAAGACAGTACAATATGCAGATTGGCAGAAATTGCTTCTGTAAATAAGAATTTGTTCTTAACTGACTTGCCTAGTTAAATAAAGATAAAATAAATGTTAAACACTGCTAGCACGTTAGATACTTAAACAAAACCGCCAGTGGTGTATTCATCATGCCAACTCTGTTAATTGTTTTGCACCAGAAAATATTTACTCCAAACGGAAATCGTTATGCAACAAAAACAAGTTTCTATTGGACAAATTCGGGTAGGTCCCTCCCTGTTCCGTTTGGTTCTTAAATGGTAATCGACTTCCTTTGCATGACGAAATGTATTTATCAAGTCATTTGGAATAACGTTAGCCCCTCTGCAATGTCTTGACAGAAGAAGCAGGTCATCAAAAAGACCAAAACAGGTGGCAAGAAGAAGAAGCAGATCCTGAAGTTCACCCTGGACTGCACTCACCCAGTGGAGGATGGCATCATGGATGCTGCCAACTTTGTAAGTAGCCAATGTTAGAGAAAATAACATGCAATATCCTAGGGCTGGGAATTGCCACGAAGTTCACAATGTGATATTATTGCGTTTCTCACTATTCTATATGTCTTGCGATTCGATACTATTAGTGCGAGTGACGTTCCAAACATATTGCTCACTGTTGCAAAAAGATGAAATAGATTTTTAATCAGTCATGGAAATAAGTTCTGTAAACATGTTGGCTCCCTATTTTAAAAAGATGAAGAACAAGCCTTGAGATGAAAAATACCAGTGTTTTGTCACAGGCACAGCCGACTAGCACTAGCTAATGCTACCTACCCATGTGTTGGTCCCATGTTTCATGAGCATTATTCAACAGCAGTCAAGGTTGTTCTGGCTCTGAGGCCTATAATGCGCTAATGTATTAAGTGGACAATACGGAATGTTTTTTAATTTAAAGACTAATCAACACTGATTTTACGGGGGTGTGAGTTCACTGATGCTCTCTATTGGCCTATATGTCCATTTAGAAAGTTTCCTAAATTATCTCTTTAATATGAATCAAACACTCCTGTCATGATGTAATCTTGTGAAAGGCCTATTTTCAGTAGCTTAGACTACATTATTTCTCTCATTATGGCCTCTTCTCTTTGAAGAACCACCCCCGAATGGTTATGTCGGTGACAGTATTCATTGGCCTGGCCAATTACTGTGACCTCAAATTCCAAGACTGGCACAGCCCTAATTGTAATGTTATTTTTGGTGTTGATGAGTTACTCCGGTGATGGGAGGATAAACTGCATTAAGTAATTAGCCTAGGCACAGAGGCCTGCTAGCCAGCTGCACAGATGGGACACATTTGCAATGTGGTATTTAGCTATGGGACACAGATGGGACACAATTCACTGGTATGTAGCTATGTTTTTATCTATTTGTAGTGCTTTAGCCACTGAATTCTAGTAGTTTTTACTTGAAAGAATAAAACGTCAATCAAAAAATGTACCACTTGCACAATACAGCTAAATTCCGCACAGCACTGCATCTCGCCTGGGTTGTGGGGCACTAGCATTCGTCATGGATGTGGGGGTTGTAAAACATGAATTTGGACCAATCCCCGACAACCCATATATCAAACTTTAGCTACTAAGCTCTACTTTGTAACTTTCTGTTTGTTTTTGTCTCTGATAACATTTGAATGACAGAAGTGATGAAAACCTTTACTTTATATTTCTGTCAAAATATGTCCGATGACTGAAACACCCTCAGGACTTCCCACACTTCTTGGAAATACAATGTTGCATCGGTCTTACTGTGGTATGTTTGGGAATACTCATCGCAAATATGAAAACAGATTTGGCAAGTTTCACAAATTGGGCAGTCCCACAGATCTGAATGTTCTTAGCAAGGCACCTGCTTTACATTTGGGCTCATATCGTGTCAATATCATAAAGCACAGTATTGGGATTGTTAGACATGGGTAACAACTGCCACATTAATGTTTTCAAATTAGTTATCTATTTTGACAAGCATATTATTGACATTTAGTGGGGAGAAAAATATATTTTGGGGGGTAGAATCCATTGTTGCGTCAACCTAACGCCATAATAATATCGCCGAAATGTAACTATTGATTGTATTTATTTTTTCACTACAATATCCTATTAAATGTCTTTATTACTAGAGAAGGGCCCTATTATTTCGATGTAAACATTGCATGGCACAAATGATTCATAATCCAGATACTCCTGGTTTATCCACGTTATGCTGACACTGGCCTGTCTTCAATGTAGTAACGCGACAACTGTAATGGGTAGTGGGGTATGATATTTTGCAGTTGGTGTGTTACAAGGCAGACAATTATGATTCAGATTAGGGGTTTTTGAGGTTGGTTTCGGTTGGATTATAAACAAATAATCTAGTTTTTTGGTTTCAATTATTTTTGTGGGTTGACTGCTGTAATAACACTGAATAAATGTCAGATGGTGGTGACTGCCCATTACTGGTTCACTTACTAACCATCATTTATTTACTTGACTTTAATAAAATATTTGTTTTGTGTTATGACGTATCAGTACTTTGGACTAACAGATTGTTTGTTGGTCTCGGGCCCAGGTTATTACAGTTGTGAAACGTGAATGCCATTTGTGGCTAGCATTAATGCAAGGTGACTCGGTACATCTGGGCTTTATTTAATGGGGGTCAGGGTTCAAATTATACATTGACTATTGGCTAGCCCCAAAGTGTTCTGGGGGTGCCTGACGTATCCTGATAGTTGCAATGACACTTGTACTTGTCTTCTCTTACTTGCACTGATTTTGCTGTTAGCTGCTTTGAGGAACTTTTAGTTAGGTACAACAACCACATATAGTCATACTAACTAAAGTTAAATGTGTTAACTAAATTCCTCTGAATTAGAGCATCTACTAAATGTTTAACATGTAAATTATATTGACAGAATATTTGCAGCAGTATGTAGCAGTCATTACAGCTAGTATCCATATTTGGGAGAAAGACTGTCCTAAAATACACCTTTGGTCTTGTTGGTTAGGAGCAATTCCTGCAGGAGCGCATCAAGGTCAACGGTAAAGCTGGGAACCTGGGTGGTGGTGTGGTGTCCATTGAGAGGAGCAAGAGCAAAATCGCTGTGAATTCTGAAGTGCCCTTCTCCAAAAGGTATGTTTAAATATAGATTTGATTCATCTTTTGAAATGCCCTGCTTGCAATGTGATGTGCCGAGCAACATCACTTGCCATTTTATGTTGTTGTCTGATGGAGGGACTTGGTTTGTCTCCACAGTTATGCATGTATGGGTTATTGCATTTTCACTTGTTCAATTAGGAAGTTGGAGCTGTCTTTTGCTTTATGTGATATTTTCCATGTTGCTTCCTGTTATGGGGTCATGGCACTGTTTTGTAATCGATGTTAGGCCTTTATTGGTTTTATTGTTTTGCCTGATGGACAGTCTGGAGCAAATCCATGTATAATGAATTATTTGAAGTGCTTTTAAAGTGATTCGCGTTTGAAATAAGGTCTGCGGCTCATAAAATACTAACATTAGGCGGACTGAGATGTACATGAATAGAAGAAGTTAAGAGACATGGATAGAACGCATGTTATTTTTGGACTTCTGTCAGTTTTATTTCCACAAGTGGAGATGCTGTGATCTGATCAATGTATCCAGCTGTGAACAGGATTTTTGTCAGTTCTATTAAAAAAATGTTTCCATGTCACCATGTATCCTCAGACATTCATTGATTCTTAAGCACCGTCTGAAGCTATATTTAACCCTATATGGCATGAAATTATAGAACACCAGCAACTCCCCCACCCCACCTGGTAAATAATTGGAAGGTATAATTTATAATCATGGATTTATTTTATATTGTGCTTTTCATAACAAGAACAATCTCAAAGTTGCTTTAAAAACAAAATTGGGGATCTGGCAGTTCTATCGCATCCCCCGATGACAGGCAGTTTGGAAAGGTACAGTTGAGGGGGGGGGGGGGTCTCACATTGATGTTTCAATTGTGACGAGGGAGTCCTGATTTGTTATGGGGGTGCAAATTGTTTAGAAAATTGCAGATAGAAAAGTTAAACATTGAATCAACTCCATGTTCTGCATGTCATTTTGTCCTAATTGCACTTTCTGATAAGTTCTCAAAATATAAATCTAACAACTGTACAGTACACCTTTTTCACAATGTAATTTTCAATGGGTTTTACATTGCTGACACTGCTGGTCTTTCCTCTCCTTTCTGACAGGTATTTGAAATATCTGACCAAGAAGTACCTGAAGAAGAACAACCTGAGGGACTGGCTGCGTGTGGTGGCCAACACCAAGGAGAGTTACGAACTGCGCTACTTCCAGATCAACCAGGATGAGGAGGAGGAGGAGGACGAAGATTAAATCCATGCCACTGTCTTTTGTCAATAAAATTTCAAAGGAACAAAAGCTTCTCACATGGTTTTATTTGCTGATTTGAGACTAAACCTGCACGTTTGAAAAAGTGTACCTACTCTGGTTAGACTTGAAAACCCATATTCTTTATCATGCAAAAATATTTGTGCTCTGTGTTTACATGGAGTTGTCTGGGGAAATATTGCAAGCAATAAATGTATTTGTAATCAACAGCTTTCTACTTTGACAACACTCAACCTTGAAACTGACAGTTGATTGCATTCAGATTTAGTTGTGTGTTAAGTTTGTACATAAAAATAATGATTCCATTTATCAATTAATGCTTCAAATAGTAGTGTGTGTGGGCTGAAATTACTTCTTGAATCTGCTTTTAGATAAATGGCGGGCTCTAAAAATGACGCTTCCTTCATTTTATGTGGTCCAACCATAGTGTATGGGCAAAGATGGTTTAAATTGAGTTATCTAGAAACTCCAAAAACTCGGTTTCTTTCGCTGATCACGCCTGGTGACGTTGGCTGGCTAGGCACATGCGCAGAAACACGTCATTTGGTCTAATGGTCGTTTCGCAACGAATTGCGCATGTGCAGCCCGTCAGTCACTCCGAAGAAAATGAAAACGTATCAGTCTATTTTACCAGGCAAGTTAAGAACCAATTCTTATTTGCAATGACGGCCTAGCAAAAGGCTTCATGTGGGGAAGGGGGATTAAATAAAAATATAGGACAAAACACATCACGGCGAGAGACACCAAAACACTACATAAAACACGGTACAAACATTGGGCAAAGACCACAGCACAAAGGGCAAGAAGGTAGAGACAATACATCACGTGAATCAGCCACAATTTTCAATAAGAGTGTCCATGATTAAGTCTTTGAATGAAGAGATGGAGAGAACTCCAGTTTGATTGGGGTTTTTTTGCAGCTCGTTCCAGTCGCTAGCTGCAGCGAACTGGAAAGAGAAGCGACCCAGGTATGTGTGTGCTTTGGGACCAGAATGTGACTGGCAGA
This sequence comes from Oncorhynchus mykiss, assembly GCF_013265735.2. NCBI lineage: Eukaryota > Metazoa > Chordata > Actinopteri > Salmoniformes > Salmonidae > Oncorhynchus > Oncorhynchus mykiss. Next base: position 67,036,807 of record NC_048581.1, read on the forward strand.
AAGGGTGAAGGATGAGGGCTGCAGTAGGTATCTCAGGAAGGGGAGAGAGGCCTAAGAGGGTTTTATAAATAAGCATCAACCAGTGGGTCTTGTGACGTGTATACAGAGAAGACCACTTTACAGAGGAGTATAGAGTGCAGTGATGTGTCCTATAAGGAGCATTGGTGGCAAATCTGATGGGCGAATGGTAAAGAACATCTAGCTGCACCCTTACCTGCCTATCTATACATGACGTATCCATAATCTATTAAGGGTATGATGGTCATCTGAATAAGGGTTAGTTTGGCAGCTGGGGTGAAAGAGGAGCGATTACGATAGAGGAAACCAAGTCTAGATTTAACCTTAGCCTGCAGCTTTAATATGTGCTGAGAGAAGGACAGTGTACCGTCTAGCCATACTCCCAAGTACTTGTATGAAGTGACTACCTCAAGCTCTTAAAAACCCTCAGAGGTGGTAATCACACCGGAGAAGAGGGGCATTCTTCTCACCAAACCGCATGACCTTTGTTTTGGAGGTGTTCAGAACAAGGTTAAAGGCAGAGAAAGCTTGTTAGACTAAGAAAGCTTTGTTGTAGAGAGTTTAACACAAAATCCTGGGAGGGGCTAACTGAGTATAATACTATCTGCATATAAGAGAGCGCTTCCTACTTTCACGAGGTAATATCATGTTCAGGCACTTAAAACATTGTCTTGAATCAATGTGACTTTTAGATTTCAAGAACATGAACTAAGGAAGAATGTGTCGCTTCTCTCATTGACTTCTCAAACCCCGGTCTGTTCTGCCGACCGCTTCACAAGCTTTCCCGGAAGTATCGCGATGTTGGACCTATGGGTTTAGAAACTCTGGTCTGATCACACGAGCGTCTTGTTCCCGCGGTGGTAACCTTGACAACTATTCAAGCAAGCGACTGCACAGGCTGCACACTTGCCAATAAACTGGATTTCTTGTCAGTGAAAGGAAGTTTGTTGAATGCATGCCTTTGCTAAATACTTTCTAAAACCTAAAGGAAATGGACTACTATAGTTGAAATTGCAATTCAACCAAATCTACTGTAGACTACAATGTCACGAACGAATGCCCTCTCTCTAATGTAGGCTAGCTGATTATTTACTTTGTAATATTCGCATTTCGGCACGCGTAGCCTACATCAATCAAGATACAATATAGCCAAAATTACCGCTACCTAAAATCGATATAATTATCGTTAAACGACGTAATTTTGGCGGTTATTCAAACCCATTTTGACTTAGATCGATTGTCTTACTGGATACATGATTACGTTGCATTGAATCAATTTGAAACGACATGCAAAGTGGGGACTCGCGAGGGGATTGAATCCCCCCACTCCCCATACCCTGGTGTAACCTCAATTTCTTTGGACTTGCTTGGGAAAATGGGCAAAGCGACAGGCTGGTGGTGCACACAGTGGCATTGCTACTTGCAGCACTGCTCACGACTAGTAAAAGTAGTAACTAGGAGAGCATGCCTAACTAGTTGTGGTGAAAATTATGGGATGGATTGTCATGGCAACAGACCAGACGTCACAATTTGTGCATGTGTTCCATTTTTGTCTTTCTTATTTTCAGACTGGAGGACTTAGATAGTGAAGAGTGGAAAAGGAAACAGATTTTTCCCAACAAAAAGAAGGAAGCCATCTTTCTTGAAAATAAATTGTATTTACACAAGTATCATACAATTATTTTCCGGGAGGCACGAAGAGGTGAACAGTGGCAATTTCAGGGTTAACTTTCAGAGAGGTTTTTTTTGTATGCGATAAAGATGCCTGGGTCGTTAAGCAATGAAGACGAGGGACAAGACGACATGGATTTTGAAGACGAGATACCAGGTGAGGGAATGAAGTAAGGGGAGGGGGAGTTTCTGCCCTGAATATATTTTGCGCTGCTATACGCCTAGTTGAATGTGGGGGAAAGGGCTTGCCCTACGTTCTAGGAGAAAAGAGGAGGGGTGGGGTGCAGTAAGCGTTCCAATTTATTATTTTAGTACTACCCGTTTTCCTCCGGCACAGGTTTGCAGGGGTCGCCAATGTGTCATCTTCAAATGATGATATGATATGGCCGAATGAAAATCCGCCATCTGTGGTAGCCTACTGAAATGACCCGGTCCGAGAAAAGAACAGCCGCAGGCATCAGTGCGTTCGTGTGAAAAAAAAAATGAAAACCTCCGATGTTAGGCCACCGAACTCCATTTTACTTTGACTGCGATCAGCATAGATAGCCTACTTGATTTTTGTTATTAGATTTAGGCACATGCACAATTTTGTTGGTGCACGGTTTTATGCTCTTACCATATCAGAAGTTGCACCGATCGATCACATGCTGTGACAGCTGAATAAAATGTATTCGTTATCTATAAATTAATGTCAATAAACGTCCCATCTCACCCAGGTGCTACTGCCCCGTTATCCCAAATTGTGCAGCTGTGTCCCAATTGTTTTGAGGCTCTTGTCCAAAGTCAGCAGTGGCCGCAGAGGTGCTGGGCTGTGACTATGAAAACACGTGTAACCGGAAAACAATAGTTTAGAGCAGGGGTCCCCAATTACATTCAGCCATGGGCAGATTTTTCCTTGAGTGAATGGTCAGGGGACCAGAATATAGTTGTAAATAATTTGTACACTGCTAATTGACCGCAATAATCCCAAACAGTGCAGAAATAAAGTATTCATACCCCATGATTTATTCCACATTTTGTTTTTAAGGCCTGGATTCAAATGTGGATTAAATATATATACATTTTTTCTAACCCATCTACACACAATGACAAAGTGAAAACATGTTTTTATAAATGCTTGCTAATTTATTGAAAATTAAATACAGAAATATCTAATTTACATAAGTATTCACACCACTGAGTTAACACTTAGAAGCTTCTTTTGCAGCGATTACAGTTGTGAGTCTTTCTGGGTAAGTCTCTGAGCTTTCCATACCTGGATTGTTTGCCCATTATTCTTTTCAGAATTCTTCAAGCGCTGTCAAATTGTTGATCATTGCTAGACAACCATTTTCAGGTCTTGCCATAGATTTTCAAGTAGATTTATGTCAAAACTGGAACTCGGCCACTCAAGATTATTCATGTCTTCTTGGTGTGCAACTCCAGTGTAGATTTGGCCTTCTGTTTTAGGTTATTGTCCTGCTGAAAGGTGAAATCATCTTCCAGTGTCCGGGGGAAAGCAGACTGAACCAGGTTTTCCTCTAGAATTTTGCCTGTGCTTAGCTCAATTCAGTACACTTTTTTCAATTCTGAAAAACTCCACGGACCTTAACGATTACAAGCATACCCATAACATGATGCAGCCACCACTATGCTTCAACATATGGAGAGTGTTACTTGGGAATGTGTTATATTGGATTTGCCCCAAACTTAACAGTTCGTATTCAGGACAAAAAGTTAAATGCTTTGCCACATTGTTTTGCAGTATTACCTTAGTGCCTTGTTGTGAACAGGATGCATGTTTTGGAATATTTTTTATTCTGTACAGGCTTGCTTCTTTTCACTCTTGTCAAATAGGTTAGTATTGTAGAGTAACTATAATGTTGTTGATCCATCCTCAGTTTTCTCCTTTCTCCAGCCATTATATTCTAACTGTTTTAACTTCACTATTGGCCTCATGGTGAAATCCCTGAGTGGTTTCCTTCCTCTCCGGCAACTGAGTTAAGAAGAGAGCCTGTATCTTTCTAATGACTTTGATGTGTAACCTTTATTTAACTAGGCAAGTCAGTTAAGAACAAATTCTTATTTACAATGACGGCCTATACCCGCCAAAGCCGGATGACGCTTAGCCAATTGTGCACCGCCCTAATGGGATTCCCAATCATGGCCGGTTGTGATACAGCCTGGAATCGAACCAGGGTGTCTGTAGTGACACCTCAAGCACTGAGATACAATGCCTTATACCCACTGAGCCACTCGGGAGCCCAATACACCATCCAAAGTGTAATTAATAACTTCACCATGCTCAAATGGATATTCAATGTCTGCTTTTTTATTTTTACCCATATACCAATAGGTGCCCTTCTTTGGAAAACCTCTTTGGTCTTTGTGGTTGAGTCTGTCTTTGAAATTCACTGCTGAGGGACTTCACAGATAATTGTATGTGTGGGCTACAGAAATTAGGTAGGCATTTAAAAAACAGTTAATGGAACTTATTATTTGACTTGTTAAGCAAATGTTTACTTGAGAACTTATTTAGGCTTGTCATAACGGGGTTGAATACGTATTGACTCAAGACAATTCAGTTTATAATTTTTTATTAATTTGTAAACATTTCGAAAAAAAAACATAATTCCACTTTGGCATGATGGGATATTGTGTGGAGGCCAGTGACAAACTCCATTTAATCCATTTTAAAATCAGCTGTAATACAACAAAAATGTGGGAAAAAGTAAAGGGGTGGGAATAGTTTTTGAAGGCACTGTAGTATTTGAAAAAAACTAACTTCAAACCTTGATTACATTAGGATGCTTCTCTTTAATGTGTAGGAATACTTGAACAGATTTCCTAAATTAAAATGACTATGAGCTAATTTCCTGGTGATTTTACAGTCTTATGTCCAAGAATGAAAATTATATAAAATAATAACTATACAGTTCATTTGTAAAGTATTCAGACTTCGTGACTTTTTCCACATTTTGTTATGTTACAGCCTTATTCTAAAATGGATTAAAAAAAATATATATATTCTCATCGATCTTCACACAATACCCCACAATGACAATTTTGCTAAGTTATTCAAAATAAAAAGCTGAAATATCACATTTACTTAATAAGCATTCAGACCATTTACTCAGAACATTGTTGAAGCACCTTTGGCAATGATTACAGCCTCGAGTCCTCTTAGGTATGACGCTACAAGCTTGGCACACCTGTATTTGGGTAGTTTCTCCCATTCTTCTCTGCAGATCCCCTCAAGCTCTGTCAGGTTGGATGGTCTGTAAAACTACACTTTTGAATGCACTCAAGACCATGGCCATGTTCAGTTGCCAATCGTTTTAGAATGATGGAGATAGAAATACCATGAATAAAGCCGATGTGATTCCTTATTCTTCATGTAAGAGAGGCATGCTTGTTCTACATAGCCAATTTCTATTTGAACGGTCAAAACGTTGCGTCCTACTGAACGCGCCCCATGTGAACCTTCCAAACCTTAAAATGGTGAGAGCATGGTAGATGACATCTTTAAACCCATCAACTCATCTCTTATTTACACTGCTAGTTAAATAGGGTGCCCCCTGAGCCTAGTTTATCAATCTCTCCATCCATGGCAGTCAACCAGGTCCTAAATATCTGGGGAGCCAGTGGCTGAGCCAGTGTCAGGCCAGTGGTGATGTGATGAAGTACCTTACAGGAATGGTCCAGGCCAGGAGCCTGCCTTTTTATTCCACCATGTCAGTTCACTCAATACAATCATTGCATTCATAGTTTTTCTCCTCCAGCTAGCTCCAGGCCCCAGATGATTTACTACTGGATTAGCAGCCAGGGCCAGGGTTGCACATTTTGGGGAATATTCAGAGGTGGAAACTCTGTGGGAATTAACGGGAATATATTGGAATTAATGGAAATATATGCAAATGAATATTAATACCATTTAAATGTAGATGTTTTTTTACATTGGATATATTTACCATATCATATGGAGACAGAAACATAATCATTTTACCTTATCATAAGTAGACATAATTGAAAATTATGAAATCCTTCCAACAGAAAAAAAACAAAACTATTTTAGTTATGAATTGAACTTTAATTAAATGAGTTGACTCTTCACATGGGATGACTTCACTGAACAACAAAAGAAAGGGAATGATCCCCAATGATCCATTGCATCTTTTCAACATACATCTGTAAAATGATAGTCTAGAAACTAAAGCTTTGGTTTTCTTCCTCTCAGGCTTCCATGTCTTCTCCCTGAACCTCCTCAATGTCCACCCCTTGAACATCAGACTCTGTGGCCTCATCTTCACTGTCACTTTCCAACCTAGTTGAGGATGGCTCTTTGTCAGGCTCAAAAAGTCTCAAATTTGTCCGGATGGCCACCAGTTTTTCAACCCTTGTATTGGTCAGCCTGTTGCGTGCTTTGGTGTGTGTGTTCCCAAACAAGGACCAGTTGCGCTCTGAGGTGGCTGATGTTGGTGGGATTTGGAGGATGATGGAGGCAACAGGGGAAAGATCCACAAAGTCCCTTCCACCAGGTGGCTGATGAGATATGTTGGCACGACTGCCATATTGCATCTCCATCGAAAGCCCTTGCTTGGAAGTGTACTTTGCCCGACTGCCAAGAACCTTGCCCTCATCCAGGCCAAGGTGGCAAGACACAGTAGTGATGACACCATAGGCCTTGTTGATCTCTGCATCAGACAGAATGCTCTTGCCAGCATACTTGGGGTCCAACATTGCTTGGAGCAACAGTGAAGTGGGCAGGGCAGTACGGATTATTTCTCTTACATCAGCAAGCGGAGTCTGAACATCAGACAGGATGGCATTCTTTCCCTCAATATGTGCAATGGCTACTGCTATAGGTTTCAGGCTGCTTACCACTCTCTCCCAAAATACACCATCCAGGAGGATCCTCTTGATGGGGCTGTCCATATTGGCAGACTGTGATATGGCCATTTATTGGAGAGACTCCTTCCCCTCCAGGAGACTGTCAAACATGATGATAACACCACCCCAATGGAAGTTGCTGGGCAGCTTCAATGTGGTGCTCTTATTCTTCTCACTTTGCTTGGTGAGGTAGATTGCTGCTATAACTTGATGACCCTTTACATACCTAACCATTTCCTTGGCTCTCTTGTAGAGTGTATCCATTGTTTTCAGTGCCATGATGTCCTTGAGGAGCAGATTCAATGCATGAGCAGCACAGCCAATGGGTGTGATGTGAGGGTAGGACTCCTACTTTAGACCAAGCAGCCATCATGTTCGCAGCATTGTCTGTCACCAGTGCAAATACCTTCTGTGGTCCAAGGTCATTGATGGCTGCCTTCAGCTCATCTGCAATGTAGAGACCAGTGTGTCTGTTGTCTCTTGTGTCTGTGCTCTTATAGAAAACTGGTTGAGGGTTGGAGATGATGTAGTTAATTATTCCTTGCCCACGAACATTCGACCACCCATCAGAGATGATTGCAATACAGTCTGCTTTCTCTGTGATTTGCTAGACCTTCACTTGAACTCTGTTGAACTCTGCATCCAGCTAATGAGTAGAAAAAGCATGTCTGGTTGGAGGGGTGTATGCTGGGCGAAGAACATTCAGAAATCTCTTCCAATACACATTGCCTGTGAGCATCAGAGGTGAACCAGTTGTATACACAGCTCGAGCAAGACATTCATCAGCATTTCTCTGACTACGTTCCTCCATTGAGTCAACAAAACCTCTGATTCCAGGAGAACCATGAGCTTGTTGCTTGTTGTGAGCGCTGAGGGAACTTTATGCACTTGGCCAGATGATTCTGCATCTTTGTTGCATTCTTCACATATGATTTGGCACATTATTTGCAAATGTACACAGCTTTTCCTTCTACATTAGCTGCAGTGAAATGTCTCCACACATCAGATAGTGCCTGTGGCATTTTCCTGTAAAGATGAGAAAAAAATGAGTAAAATAACCCAAATATACAATTTAAATAGTTAAGCAGTTAGATTAAACAACTCCTTTGTAAGATACATGTTTTAAAATGAAACATGCATGAAAACATGTGAATTAACACTCCTCAGTTAGCAGGCTCAAGCAAGCTAAAACCAACATGGTAGCAAAAACTAACTAGCAGAAATTGTTAAGTTAGAAATGATTTAAACACACTTTGCTGTAGTCTACTATTTACTAGTTAACAAAAAATCATGTATGTCCTATAAAATATATTCACCCCACCAAGTATTGTAATCAAACCTTACCAAAAAGCATGTAGTGCTTGGCTCAAACAGTGTAGTAGTGTCGGCTCAATATTTTTTTATTTAAATTTTTATTTCACCTTTATTTAACCAGGTAGGCTAGTTGAGAACAAGTTCTCATTTGCAACTGCGACCTGGCCATGATAAAGCGTAGCAATTCGACACATACAACAACACAGAGTTACACATGGAATAAACAAAACATACAGTCAATAATACAGTAGAACAAAAGAAAACAAAAAGTCTACATACAGTGAGTGCATATGAGGTAAGTTAAGGAAATAAATAGGCCATGGTGGCGAAGTAATTGCAATATAGCAATTAAACACTGGAATGGTAGATCGGCAGAAGATGAATGTGCAGGTAGAGATACTAGGGTGCAAAGGAGCAAAATAAATAAATACCAGTACGGGGATGAGGTAGGTAGATAGATGGGCTGTTTATAGATAGGCTAAGTACAGGTGCAGTGATCTGTAAAATGCTCTGACAGCTGGTGCTTAAAGCTAGTGAGGGAGATGTGAGTCTCCAGCTTCAGAGATTTTTGCATTTCGTTCCAGTCATGGGCAGCAGAGAACTGGAAGGAAAGATGACCAAAGGAGGAATTGGCTTTGGGGGTGAACAGTGAGATATACCTGCTGGAGCGCGTGCTACGAGTTGATGCTGCTATGGTGACCAGTGAGCTGAGATAAGACGGGGCTTTACCTAGTAGAGACTTGTAGATAACCTGTAGCCAGTGGGTTTGGCGACGAGTATGAAGCGAGGGCCAACCAACGAGAGCGTACAGGTCGCAATGGTGGGTAGTGTATGGGGCTTTGGTGACAAAACGGATGGCACTGTGATAGACTGCATCCAGTTTGTTGAGTAGAGTGTTGGAGGCTATTTTATAGATGACATCACCGAAGTCGAGGATCGGTAGGATGGTCAGTTTTACGAGGGTATGTTTGGCAGCATGAGTGAAGGATGCTTTGTTGCGATATAGGAAGCCGATTCTAGATTTAATTTTGGATTGGAGATGCTTAATGCTTAATAGCATCTCATTAGTATGCAAGATCTTGAGAATCAAGTGTACATGTGATGGAAGAGTGCACTGCACATGATGGAAGAATGCACTGTGCATGCAGAGTGTTGCAATTCCATTGAATGATAGTTTAAACAAAATATGCCACAAGACCTAGAATTGTCTTATTTGTATCACACAAAAAAGGTTCACTGTTATAAGCTAACCTTTTTGATGAATTTAAGCAAAATTCACAAAATTCGCGGGCTTAACTTCCTTGGTAAAGTTTACCGACCCTTTGCAACCTTAGCCAGGGTAGACTAAAGTGCCCTCCTGCATTTTGCATTAGCCTATCAGTGTGTAATGGTTGGCTGGTTATGGCACCAGTTTGTCATGGTGCAATAAAGAATAACCTCGCATTAGGCCTAGCTGTGCAGTGTATGGTTTTGTATGTTGTGGTTTTTTGTTAAAAAATAGATTTCTTTGTTTATGTATATGCTCTGGATAGTTTGACGTTTGCACTAGCCTTACACGGAACCCAAACCAGCAGCGCGCGTGCGCCATTGTGCATAAATCTATTTTGTCCCCTTACACCAAACGCTATCACGACACGCAGGTTAAAGTATCAAAACCAACTCTGAACCAATTATATTAATTTGGGGACAGGTCGAAAAGCATTAAACATTTATGGAAATTTAGCTAGTTAGCTTGCACTTGCTAGCTAATTTGTCTTATTTAGCTAGCTTGCTGTTGCTAGTTAATTTGTCCTAGGATATAAACATTAGGTTGTTATTTTACCTGAAATGCACAAGGTCCTCTACTCCGACAGTTAATCCACACATAAAACGGTCAACCGAATCGTTTCTAGTCATCTCTCCTCCTTCCAGGCTTTTTCATCTTTGAATTTATATGGTGATTGGTATCTAAACTTTCATAGTATTACTACACTGACCGGCAATGCAGTTCGTCTTTCAATCACCCACGTGGGTATAACCAAAGAGGAGATGACACGTGGGTACATGCTTCTATAATCCAGTGAGGAGATGGGAGAGGCAGGACTTGCAGCGCGATCTACGTCAGAAGTAGAAAGGAGTTATATTTTAGCCCTTGGCAATGCAGACGCTCCCGAGCAGTGTGGGTGCAATAATTAAATAACATAGATTTCTAAATTTATTTTGCAACGCTCGCACACGAGATGCGAGCGGTGTGGTCAGCTTATTAGCGTAAATAACATAATGCCTATGTCTGAGCTCCTGTCTGATATTAGCCTTAGCCTGTTACATAAAAACATGTACATTATTATAATTTACAACAACATTTTACATTGGAGCATACATAAAAGGTTATTTTATGTGTAGTGCATTCGGAAAGTATTCAGACCCTCTGACTTTTTCCATATTTTGTACTTTACTTATTTTAAAATTGCTGAAATAAAAATACATCTTCATCATTCTACACACAATACCCCATAATGACAAAGCGAAAACAGGTTTTTAGAAATTTGTGGTAATTTATAAAAAAAAATACAAATACTTTATTTACATAAGTATTCAGACCCTCTGCTATGAGACTCGAAATTGGGCTCAGGTACATCCTGTTTCCATTGATCATCCTTGAGATGTTTCTACAACTTGATTGAGGTCCACTTGCGGTAAATTCAATTAATTAGACGTACACTTGTCTACATAACACCTGTCCCACAGTTGACAGTGCAGGTCTGAGCAAACACCAAGGCATGAGGTCAAAGGAAGGCGTAGATCTGGGGTACTAAAGGGTACTAAAACGTTTCTGCAGCATTGAAGGTCCCCAAGTACACAGTGGCCTCCAGTGACCTCCATCATTCTAATGCATCACAAAAAAACAAAAATGTATTACATTTTAGAATAAGGCTGTAACATAACAAAATGTGGAAAAAGTCAAGGGGTCTGAATACTTTCCGAATGCACTGTAGTCATGGGTGTTATGGAGCAAACCGACTCCCAAAATACTGTACCATAAAATGATTTCTATTGGTACAATTTAATTAAGACCAGCTTAGCTTCAGAAAGAGGAGAGTTCTTTGCAATTTTAGCACATAGTCTGCCAGCCACATCCTGAGGGATAACGCAATCACTGATGCACGACCCCAATAACCAAAGACTTGTGATTAAAAACGAAGTGTAAATGCATGCAAATAGCTATGAAAATGTGTGATTTAAATGAATCCTTCTTGTTATGTTTAAGTTGATTCTTTATATGTTTTATATATTTTCTCCCAGTGTGTTCTACACTGAGTGAAAAAAACATTAGGAACACCGTTCTAATATTGACTTGCACCCCCTTTTGCCATCAGAACAGCCTCAATTCATCTGGCATGGACTCTACAAGGTGTCGGAAGCGTTTCACAGGGATGCTGGCCCATCTTGAATCCAATGCTTTTCACAGTTGTTTCAAGTTGGCTGGATATCCTTTGGGTGTTGGACCATTCTTGATACACATAAGAAACTGTTGAGTGTGAAAAACCCAGCAGCGTTCCAGTTATTGACACTCTGAAACCAGTGCACCTGGCACCTACTACCATACCATGTTCAAAGGCACTTAAAGCTTTTGTCTTGCCCATTCACCCTCTGGATGCACACACACAACACACACAATCCATGTCTCAAGGATTGAAAATCCTTATTTAACCTGTCTCCTCCCCTACATCGACACTGATTGAAGTGGATCAATAAGAGACATCAATAAGGGATCATAGATTTCACCTGGTCAGTCTGTCATGGAATGAGAAGGTGTATAATTGTGCATGCAGCATGTTAACCGTGCATGATGCTTTGATGTGAGTGTTTTTCATATAGACCCAGCCAGGCTTGACAGCAGTCTTAAGGAATTTCAGGATTGGCAGGGGCCCTCCACAAGCCATGGAGGGAGAGCCAAGGACCCACAGTACAGTAGCTTCCACTGTTAGCTGTCACAGCCATACAATCACCACTCACTGTCAAATCATTCAGTTGTCCTTCCCATTGTCACATTTGATTTGTCATGTCACTAGCACTGCCCCTGTGTCTCAGTTTTACATGTTGCTACTGCATCTCTTTTTTTCATGGTTTCATCCTTCTCTGAAATGTAAAGATTATCATGGGCTTTTGTGTGCCTACTAAAGTCATCCCTGATTGGTGGGGCTATTTTTGGAGGCTCCACTGTGAAAGCCGACACCTTTTTTTGTCCAACTGTGTGTGCGTGTGTGTGATGCTTGCCCGAGTAAATGTGTATTATACTTGGGCAAGCATCACCTTTTACACTAGTTACCACTACATTTGTGTTCAACTGCACATATATGTTCTAATTACACTCATAATATACTACTACCATGTAATATTTATGAATGGGTGAGCAAGAATAGCAAAATATATAAGGAGCTGTAATGCTCTGTTACATCTGCCACCACCAGGCTCCTGCTGACCAGGCTCCTGCTGCCCTGAATTGACCCACAGTACACAACTAGCTCACTCACACACCATCACTCTGTACCCTTAGATATACACTGCCCTGCCACTATTTATTATCACTAACTTCCAAGACCCAGGAGTAGGAAAGTGAGCTCACAGTCAATGACTACTGCTCAAAACAGATTTTCTTGCACAGATTTGTAAGAAGATCGTTTACAGAGTATCATGAAGTCATACAGTCTACAATTCAGAATGCTACGCTATGACGGCATATCCGCTGCTAGATTGACCAAACTTTGGAGTAAATGTGTGTGAGTTCGCTTTTGTGTTTCCCAAGACATGACTAGAGTGGGCTAGAAACACCTCAATGAGGGGAGAACCCTGAAGTCACTCTCTCCACAGGGCACCATTAACTGGGTATTTCTATAAGGAGCCTGTCAAAGAGAGAGACCCAATGCGTTTTCTGTAAATGCTGAACATTCAACAAGGGAGAAGGTCATGAATCTCCCCTCTAATGGAGCGGTCCAGTGGCCAAGCCCTTGCAGGAAGTTCAGAGCGGTGCTGCCTGCCCACCGTCCGCGCTTTAAAGTGGACACAGTGTGCGAAGTAGGGCTGCAGCTTGGTTCAAACAAGAAGTTTGTGGTTCAAACAGGGCCTTGTGCCAGCTGCCCTGTGACACGTGCCACAGTGATCCCCCTCAACACCTGGCACAGTCAGATACGCACAGCCAGCCACCAGGCTGGTTACTAGGCTGCCACCTCTGGAAGACATCACAGAGCATTTTGAGTAATAGCTGCGAGCTATTTTATTAGTCAATATGCGCCAAATCAAATTGTATTAGTCACATGTGCCGAATACAACAGGTGTAGACCTTACAGTGAAATGCTTACTTACAAGCCACTAACTAACAATGCAGTTAAAAAATCTGGATAAGAAATAAAGTAACAACTAATTCAAGAGCAGCAGTAAAATAACAATAGCAAGACTATATACAGGGGGGTACCGTAACATAGTCAATGTGCGGGGGCACCGGTTAGTTGTGGTAATATGTACTCGTAGGTAGAGTTATTATCGTGACTATGCATAGATGATAACAACAGAGAGTAGCAATGGTGTAAAAGTGGGGGGTGCAATGCAAGTAGCTTGGGTAGCCTGTGATTAGATGTTAATGAGTCTTATGGCTTGGGGGTAGAAGCCTATTGGACCTAGACTTGGTGCTCCAGTACTGCTTGCCGTGTGATTGCAGAGAGAACAGTCTATGACTAGGGTGGCTGGAGTCTTTGACAATTTTTAGGGCCTTCCTCTGACACCGCCTGGTATAGAGGTTTTGGATGGCAGGAAGCTTGGCCCCAGTGATGTACTGGGCCATTTGCACTGTAGTGCCTTGCAGTCGGAGGCTGAGCAGTTGCCATACCAGGCAGTGATGCAACCATGCTCTCGATGGTACAGCTGTAGAACCTTTTGAGGATCTGAGGTCCCATGCAAAATCTTTTCAGTCTCCTGAGGGGGAATAGGTTTCGTCGTGCCCTCTTCACGATTGTCTTGGTGTGCTTGGACCATCTTAGTTTGTTGGTGATGTGGACACTAAGGAACTAGAAGCTCTCAATCTGCTCCACTACAGCTCTGTCGATGAGAATGGGGGCGTGCTCGGTCCTCTTTTTCCTGTAGTCCACAATCATCTCTTTTGTCTTGACCACATTGAGGGAGAGTGTCATGACTTTCGCCGAAGTCGGTCCCTCTCCTTGTTCGGGATTGCGTTCGGCGGTCGACATCACCAGCCTTCTAGCCATCGCCGATCCACTTTTCATTTTCCATTTGTTTTGTTTTTGTTTTACACACCTGGTTTCAATTCCACAATTTACATGTTCATTATCATCTGTTTTCCCCATGGTTTTTGTGCGTGATTGTTTTATGTATGTTCGGTCCGTTATTGTGGGCTCGGTATTACGTCATGTTATTGGAATATTTGAGTAAAGTTACTTGTGTTACTCATCTCTGCTGTCCTGCGCCTGACTCCTCTGCACCAGCTACACCCAGACCATTACAGAGAGGTTGTTGTCCTGGTACCACACGGCCAGGTCTCTGACCTCTTCCCTATAGGTTGTCTCGTCGTTGTCGGTGATTAGGCCTACCACTGTTGTGTCATCGGCAAACTTAATGAGGGCGGCAGGTAGCCTAGTGGTTAGGGCGTTGGACTAGTAACCGAAAGGTTGCAAGATCGAGTACCCGAGCTGACAAGGTAAAAATCTGTCATTCAGCTCCTGAACAAGGCAGTTAACCCACTGTTCCTAGGCTGTCATTGAAAATAAGAATTTGTTCTTAATTGACTTGCTTAGTTAAATAAAGGTAAAATAAATAACATTATGGTGTTGAGCCTGGCCGTGCAATCATGAGTGAACAGGGGAGTACAGGAGGGGACTGAGCACGCACCCCTGAGGGGTACTTGTGTTGAGGATCAGCATGGCGAATGTATTGTTACCTACCCTTACCACCTGGGGGCGGCCCGTCAGGAAGTCCAGGATCCAGTTGCAGAGGGAGGTGTTTAGTCCCAGGGTCATTAGCTTATTGATGAGATTTGAAGGTACTATGGTTTTGAACGCTGAGCTGTAGTCAATGAATAGCGTTCTCACATAGGTGTTCCTTTTTGTCCAGGTGTGAAAGGGCAGTGTGGAGTGCAATAGAGATTGGATCGTTTGTGGATCTGTTGGAGCGGTATACAAATTGGAGTGGGTCTAGTGTTTCTGGGATAATGGTGTTGATGTGAGCCATGACCAGCCTTTCAAAGCACTTAATGGCTACAGACTTGAGTTCTACAGGTCGGTAGTCATTTAGGCAGGTTACCTTCGTGTTCTTGGGCACAGGTACTATGGTGGTCTGCTTTAAACATGCTGGTATTACAGACTCGGACAGGGAGAGGTTGAAAAATGTCAGTGAAGACACTTGTTGGTCAGCACATGCTCGCAGTCAACGTCCTGGTAATCCGTCTGTTACGCGGAGTGGAACAGGGGAACCCAAGAGCAAGACTAGGATAAGGAGACTGGGATGAAGTAACCAAGGTATTTATTGAAACACAAGGGGGAGATGGAATGCAGGTCAGGGGATGCTCGGGCGGGTTGCTGGAAACCAGGTGCGGAGGCTGAGGCTGGATCGAGAGGGCTTGAAACAGGGTAAGCAGGTCGGGAGGGAAATCCAAGGGAGTAGTAGAGTGGGGAATCAAGGACAGAGTAGCAGGATGACGAGACGTTGGACTGGGGACAGGGACCAGAGTCAGAGCGGGAAGAACTGTAGCAGAGAGGAAAACAGCGTCAGCCAAGGAAAACAGGCTTAACAGGAATAGTAACAAATGGCTAGAAACGTAGACTGACTGAGCAGAGATTACGATCTGGCAGGGCAGAGTATTTGTAGAGGTCTTTGTTATGGAACATGTTGCAGCTGGTGGGGATCTGCTCTGAATCCAGCACACCTGTCTCTGCCCACACAATCACACACATAGAGAGGGAGAGGGAGCGAGTACTGGGGGAGCGGCGGCAGGTCAAGGAGACACAGGATGAGCAGTAGAGGGCGTTGCAGGAGCTGATGTGACAGTCTGGCCCTGCGGCCTTATGAATGTTGACTTGTTTAAAGGTCAAACTCACATCGGCTGCGGAGAGCATGATCACACAGTCTTCCGGAACAGCTGGTGCTCTCACGCATGTTTCAGTGTTTTTTGCCTCGAAGCGAGCATAGAAGTAGTTTAGCTCGTCTGGTAGGATCGTGTCACTGGGCAGCTCTCGGCTGTGCTTCCCTTTGTAGTCTGTAGTGGTTTGCAAGCCCTGCCACATCCGACGAGCATCAGAGCCGGTGTAGTACGATTCGATCTTAGTCCTGTATTGATGCTTTTCCTGTTTGATGATTTGTCGGAGGGCATAGCAGGATTTCTTATAAGCGTCCGGGTTAGAGTCCCGCTTCTAGATAGCGGCAGCTCTAGCCTTTAGCTCAGTGCAGATGTTGCCTGTAGTCCATGGCTTATGGTTGGGGTATGTACTAGAGGTCGACCGATTATGATTTAACGCCGATACCGATTAATCGGACGATTTTTATATATATTTCTAATAATGACATTTACAACAATACTGAATGAACACTTTTATTTTAACTTAATATAATATATAAATAAAATCAATTTAGTCTAAAATAAATAATGAAACATGTTCAATTTGGTTTAAATAAGGCAAAAAACACAGTGTTGGAGATGAATGTAAAAGTGCAATATGTGCCATGCAAAAAGCTACCGTTTATGTTTCTTGCTCAGAACATGAGAACATATGAAAGCTGGCGGTTCCTTTTAACACTAGTCTTCAATATTCCCAGTTAAGAAGTTTTAGGTTGTAGTTATTATGGGACTATTTCTCTATACCATTTGTATTTCATATACCTTTGACTATTGGATGTTCTTATAGGCACTATAGTATTGCCAGCCTAATCTCGGGAGTTGATAGGCTTGAAGTCATAAACAGCGCTGTGCTTCAAGCATTGCGAAGAGCTGCTGCAAATGCAGGAAAGTGCTGTTTTAATGAATGCTTATGAGCCTGCTGCTGCCTACCACCGCTCAGTCAGACTGCTCTGTAAAGTATTAAATCATAGACTTAATTATAACATAATAACACACAGAAATACGAGCCTTAGGTCATTAATATGGTAAAATCTGGAAACTATAATTTCAAAAACAAAACGTTTATTCTTTCAGTGAAATATGGAACTGTTCCGTATTTTATAGAACGGGTGGCAACCCGAAATCTAAATATTGCTGTTACATTGCACAACCTTCAATGTTATGTCATAATTATGTAAAATTCTGGCAAATTTAATTACGGTCATTGTTAGGAAGAAATGGTCTTCACACAGTTCACAATGAGCCAGACGGCCCAAACTGCTGCATATACCCTGACTCTGCTTGCACTGAACGCAAGAGAAGTGACACAATTTCCCTAGTTAATATTGCCTGCTAACATGAATTTTTTAAAACTAAATATGCAGGTTTTAAAAAATATACTTGTGTATTGATTTTAAGAAAGGCATTGATGTTTATGGTTAGGTACATTGGTGCAACGATTGTGTTTTTGTTAAATCATCACCCGTTTGTCGAAGTTGAAGTCGGCTGTGATTCGATGATAAATTAACCACATTGATTATATGCAACGCAGGACAAGCAGGTTAACCTAGTAATATCATCAACCATGTGTAGTTAACTAGTGATTATGTGAAGATAGATTTTTTTATAAGATAAGTTTAATGCTAGCTAGCTACTTACCTTGGCTCCTTGCTGCACTCGCGTAACAGGTGGTCAGCCTGCCACGCCGTTTCCTCGTGGATTATAACGCAATCGGCCATAAACGGCGTCCAACAATGCAGATTACCGATTGTTATGAAAACTTGAAATCGGCCCCAATTATCGGTCGACCTCTAGTATGTATGTACGGTCACTGTGGGGACGTCGTCATCAATGCACTTATTGATGAAGCCAATGACTGATGGTTGTGTACTCCTCAATGCCATTGGGAGGAATCCCAGAACATATTCCAGTTTGTGCTAGCAAAACATTCCTGTAGTTTAGCATCTGCTTCATTTGACCACTTTTTTTATTGATCTAGTCACTGGTGCTTCCTGCTTTAATTTTTGCATGTAAGCCGGAATCAGGAGGATAGAATTATGGTCAGATTTTCCAAATGGAGGGCGAGGGAGAGCTTTGTATGCAACTCTGTGGGTGGAGTAAAGCTGGTCACTGGTTGCACATTTAACATGGTGATAGAAATTTGGTAAAAACGGATTTAAGTTTCCTGCCATTAAAGTCCCTGGCTACTAGGAGAGCCGCATCTGGGTGACCATTTTCTTGTTGGCTTATGGTGGAACACAATTCATTCAATGCTGTCTTTGTGCCAGCCTCAGTCTGTGGTGGTATGTAAACAGCTACGAAAATACAGATGAAAACTCTCTAGGTAGATAGTGTGATCTACAGCTTGTCATAAGATACTCTACCTCATGCGAGCAATAGCTCAAGGCTTCCTTAGATATTGTGCACCAGCTGTTATTTACAAAAATACATAGTCCTCCGCCCCTTGTCTTACCAGGCGCTGCTGTTCTATCCTGCCGGTACAGCGTATAACCAGCCAGCTGTATGTTGACAGTGTCGTCGTTCAGCCATGACTCCGTTAAGCATAAAATATTACAGTTTGGATGTCCCGTTGGTAGTTTAATTTTAATCTTCCGCGTAGGTCATCGATTTTATTCTCCAAAGATTGCACGTTTGCTAGCAGAATGGAAGGAAGTGGGGGGTGGGGGTTTATTCGATCACCTACGAATTCTCAGAAAGCATCCCGCCCTCTGGCCCCTTTTTCTCCGCCTCCTCTTCACGCAAATCACGGGGATCTGGGCCTGTTCCCGAGACAACAGTATATCATTCGCGTCGGGCTTGTCAGACTCGTTAAAGGAAAAAAGGATTCTGCCAGTCCATGGTGAGTACATTTAGATGTGATGCCTTACATACATTCTAACATGTGCGGACATCATGTGTTTATCATGTGTTTATCTCAATTACATTTATTAAATTTGTGGTCAACTTGGTGGTAGATAATGGGGGGTGTCACATATCAGCAAGGAGGAGTGTTCTTTAACCAGAAACAGACAATTATTTTCTTTCTCAACCTGCCTGTATTTCAACTGCATTTCTCCTCATCTCAGTCAATTGCATCATCAGTGCATTTGAATGAACTACAACATTAGCTGTGTTGTTGTGATGATGTCATGCCTGGCAGGCAGCAAACATGGACAGTAGCTCAGACATGAAAGAGCTCCTATGAGATACTGCAGACATGTTGGCTTATTAACTATAGAGCTTGAGGCACTAGCTGCCTTTACATGTTTATGAGAGAGCCTCAATCTACACAAGTGGGATGATGCATCCAGTTTAGCCAGTGGTGAATGGGAATGTATAAATAGACAATTCTATGAGTCTCTCATTGATAATGAACCTTGGAAGCCCCTAGTGTCTGTGTAGCCCCTCCTGACTGGCCTGGCTAAATGGAGTATAAGTACATTGCAAGTCAAGGTTTGTGCTTAGGAGACAGGGAACCCCTACTCAGTGTTCCTCTGGGAGTGGTAGGCTGCAAGGCTAGCCTAGTGTTGACTGACTGAATGACTCTGATGCACGTGCTGCATATTTCATGCCCTCCAGTCTGTGTGTTTGTGAATGAGGAGTGTGTCTCTTTATAGTGATGTACTGTCTACTGTCTCTTATTCCTCTGTGACCCACTATGGCCACACTGAAGTCTGGAGCGCCGTAGTACACCCTATTCAGCATGCTTCTTTGTATACAACAACATTGAGGCAATACAGTTGATGGATGACTAGCACCTCACTAGGAGTTTTACCTGGCTGATAGGATATAAGGTAAAAGGGGAGGATGGATAGGTGATGATGACTACCAGAACCCCTATGAAATTTGTATGAGTATTACGGTAAGAGTAAAGGTTGTATAGAGTACCAGTCAAACGTTTGGACACAGCTTCTCATTCCACGGTTTCTCTTTATTTTTTACTATTTTCTACATTGTAGAATAATAGTGAAGACATCAAAACTAAGAAATAACACGTATGGAATCATGTAGTAACCAAAAAAGTGTTAAACAAATCAAAATCTATTTTATATTTGAGATTCTTTAAAGTAGCCACCCTTTGCCTTGATGACAGCTTTGCACACTCTTGGCATTCTCTCAACCAGCTTCATGAGGTACTGGAATGCCTTTCAATGAACAGGTGTGCCTTGTTAATGAACTTCTTAGGGCTGCAATCCCGTTAACGGGATTGATATGACAACAGCCAGTGAAAGTGCAGAGCGCCAAATTCAAACAACAGAAATCTCATAATTAAAATTCCTCAAACATACATGTATGTATTTATACCATTTTAAAGGTCATCTTGTTGTTAATCCCACCAAAGTGTCCGAAATCAAATAGGCTTTACAGCAATTTACAGCGATTAGCACCACAAACTATTATGTTAGATCACCACCAACTCACAGAAAAACACAGAGAGGACTCACAAAAAGCAGAAATAGAGATACAATTAATCACTAACCTTTGATGATCTTCATCCGATGACACTCATAGGACTTCATGTTACACAATACATATATGTTTTGTTCGATAAAGTGCATATTGATGTAAAAAAAAATCTCAGTATACGTTGGCGCGTTACGTTCACTAGTTCCAAAAACATCTGGTGATATTGCAGAGAGCCACATCATTTTACAGAAATTCTCATTATAAATGTTGATGAAAATACAATTGTTAGACATGGAAATATAGATACACTTCTCCTTAATGCAACCACTGTGTCAGATTTCAAACAAACTTTATGGAAAAAGCAAACCATGCAATAATCTGAGTACAACTTTCAGACAACAAAGCAGCCAAAAAGATATCTGCCATATTGGTTAATCAACATTATTCATAAATAGCATTATAAATATTCCCTTACCTTTGATGATCTTCATCAGAATGCACTCCCAGGAATCCCAGTTCCACATGAAATGTTTGATTTAGTTCGATAATGTCCATCATTTATGTCCAAAGAGCTACTTTTGTTAGCTCTAACAAATCCAACAAATCCAAGTCATGAAGCGCGTTCCCTAAAAGCAGACGAAATATCAAAAAGTTCCGTTCCTGTCCGTAGAAACATGTCAAACGATGTATGGAATCAATCTTTAGGATGTTTTTAACATAAAACGTCAATAATGTTCCAACCGGAGAATTCCAAGTGCGATGGAACAGAGCTCCCTCTCGTGTGAACGCGCATGGTCAGAGCATGGTCAGCTCATCTCAGACCTTACTCATTCCCTTCGTATTCGGTCCCCCTCACAATAGAATCCTCAAACAAGTTTCTAAAGACTGTTGACATCTAGTGGAAGCCTTAGGAAGTGCAACATAACCAATATCCCACTGCGTATTCAATAGGGGCTGGGTGGAAAATTGACCAACCTCAGATTTCCCACTTCCTGTTTGGATTTCTTTTCAGGTTTTTGCCTGCCATATGAGTTCTGTTCTACTCACATACATCATTCAAACAGTTTTAAAAACTTCAGAGTGTTTTCTATCCAATACTAATAATAATATGCATATATTAGTAACTGGGACTGAGGAGCAGTCCGTTTACTCTGGGCACCTCTGGGCACTTTTCATCCAGGCTACTCAATACTGCCCCTGCAGCCATAAGAAGTTCATTTGTGGAATTTCTTTCCTTTTTAATACGTTGAGCCAATCAGTTGAGTTGTGACAAGGTAGGGGTGATATACAGAAGTTACCAGCCTCCAGAAATTGCATTCCAAATAAATGCTTCACAGAGTTCAAGTAACATACACATCTCAACATCATCTGCTCAGAGGAGACTGCATGAATCAGGCCTTCATAGTCGAATTGCTGCAAAGAAACTACTACTAGAGGACACCAATAAGAAGAAGAGACTTGCTTGCGCCACGAAACACGAGCAATGGACATTAGGCCGGTGGAAATCTGTCCTGTGGTCTGATGAGTCCAAATTTGAGATTTTTGGTTTAAACCGCCTTGTCTTTGTGAGACGCAGTGGAGGTGAACGGATGATCTCTGCATGTGTGGTTCCCACCGTGAAGCATGGAGGAGGAGGTGTGGGGGTGCTTTGCTGGTGACACTGTCTGATTTATTTTGAATTCAAGGCGCACTTAACCAGCATTGTTACCACAGCATTCTGCAGCGCTACGCTATCCCATCTGTTTTGCGATTAGTTGGACTATAATTTGTTTTTCAACAGGACAATGATCCAACACACCTCCAGGATTTGTAAGGGCTATTTGACCAAGAAGGAGAGTGAAATAGTGCTGCATCAGACGACCTGGCCTCCACAATCACCCAACCTCCACCCAATTGAGATAGTTTGGGATGAGTTGGACCTCAGAGTGAAGGAAAAGTAGCCTACAAGTGCTCAGCGTATGTAGGAACTCCTTCAAGACTATTGGAAAAATCATTCCAGGTGAAGCTGGTTGAGAGAATGCCAAGAGTGTGCAAAGCTGTCATCAAGGCGAAGGGTAGCTACTTTGAAGAATCTAAAATAGAAAATATATTTTGATTTGTTTAACACTTTTTTTTGGTTACTGCATGATTGTTATTTCATAGTTTTGATGTCTTCACAATAGTAAAAATAAAGAGAAACCCTTGAATGAGTAGATGTGTCAAAACTTTTGACTGGCACTGTACCTGTATCATGTGTTTCTGAATGCCATGTTTGTGTTTGTGTGTCAAGATGAGGATGAGGAGGGTGAACACAACACTGTCCCGCTCACATCTCTGGACAGCTTCTTCTCTGACGACGACTCCCTCAAACAACAGAAGAAGAAGAAACCTAAAAAGATGAAGGAGGGCAAGATGCCCAAAGTCAAGAAGAGGAAAAAGGAGGTGAGCTCTATCAGACTGCAAACATTTTTGTGCACAATAACACACAACCTGTAAGAAGCTACAGTAGATGTTGTGCAATAAACTGTAGTAGTCTCTTTGTGCCATTTAGACTGTGGATCAGGAGGAGTTCCTGTGGTAGTCAACATGGACGGTAGGTTAGGAGTGCTAGAGCGTGTACCAGTGGGTGCCAGTAACAGCGTTGTAACAGAGCTGTTCTGACAGCTGAACTCTCCCAGGCATTAGTTCCTGACATTCAGGCAACAGGCTTTAAACAGCAGCACTGAGCTGGGACTCTCCATAGACCACACCACAACCATTATATCAAAACAGACATCAAACAACTCCTTGACTTTATTAGTTTCATGGCTGCTTTTTAGATTATTGGCTAATTGAGGTTAACCACTGTGTGCCTTGAAAGAGATCATAGAGGAGTCAGGGGAAAGTGTTCGGTGTAACACAGTGATCCAGGAGAAAGTGTTTGGGGTAACACACCCACATGAAAAAATACTTTAGTTTACTATAGAATACTACAGTACTTACTATAGAAATATGGAGTATACTATAGAATACTATACTGCACACTTAGTATCCCTCAAGCATGTAGTTTTGTAGTATACTGTAGAATACTATAGTAAATACTATAGTATTATCCCCCAAAACACTGCAGTAAATACTACAGTAATGTCTGCAAAAACACGGCAGGTAGCCTATTGGTTAGTACGTTGGGCCTCTAACCGAAAGGTTGCTAGATCGAATCCCTGAGCTAACAAGGTACAAATCTGTTGTTCTGCCCCTGAACAAGGCAGTTAACCCACTGTTCCTTGGCCGTCATTGTAAATAAGAATTTGTTCTTAACTGACTTGCCTAGTTAAATAAAGGTAAAATAAAATAAAACAAATAAAACAATACAACAGTCCACAAAAACACTACAGTAAATCCTACAGTATACTACAGTCCGCAAAAACACTACAGTAATTACTATAGTATATACAACAGTAAATACTACAGTATTCACTCTGACTTAAGTCCGCAAAAACTCTACAATGAATACTGCAGTAAAGTCAGCAAAAACACTCCAGTGACTACTATAGAATTTATACCATAGTATACTATGATCTTTTTTCATGTGGTTATCTGTCTGCCATTTGAGGGCCTTGCCCGTTATACAGTTTGTGTTGGCTTTGTGGTGCCTGTTTATCATCTGTGTGTCCTCTGCCTGGGTTTGGGATTGACCAGTGTTCTGAAGAGTGGTGGTGACAGAACAGGGAGGTCCCTGTCAACGGCTGCCAGCGGTACTAGAAGGAGCTTTGGTGGCCCTTTGGCTGGCCGCGAAAAACACAGAGCACTGGACCCTGTCATGCTAATGAGGGGTCGCCCCATCTCTTTCCCCTCTGTCACACTCTCTTTCTTTCCATCCCTCTCTCTTACCATGCTCAGTTCACAAGCTCTGCTCGACAGTACACTGTACGTGTTCATCGGGCAGCACTGACTGCTAAGGGAAACCACATCTAGCTGTTATTCACTTACAATCTCTCCCCGAAGTCTAGTGTCAGTAATGGGCCACGGATCAATGGAGGTCACAGCCCCACCAGTGGGTCTCTCCCCCCAGTTTGTCTCAGAGCTGAAGGAAGGAACCAGCTGTGCTCAGACTCCCTCCAGCAGGGCCCGAGCACGCCACAGGAGAGCTGTTAGTACTGATGACTGGCTAGATCTGTTTTAAGGAGAAAAATCCCTTTAGGGGACTGTGCGTGTTGATAGTAAGCAGTGTTTTTTTCACACTGTACAATTGTAAGGCTTGGGGTGTTTAAGGTATCGTGAGGATATGACGTTTGTATATTCAACCTGACATTTATTTCTTACATAATGGCTGGACAGTATGTACTAATTTAATTTAGTTCTGAAAGTCCTTAATTAATCTGAAATAAAGTTGATACAAAGGAATTTTCTTTAAGACTTTCTTTATTTTTCCTGATCTCCCAGCAGAGACCTCCTCTTTGTTTCCACCCTGATCTTGTGCCCTGTGATGCGTTTGTGTAACATTGAACCCTCTGCATTGTGCGGTCAGGGGTTGGGTTAAGACTCTTCTCTGTAGTTACTCTCTCTGGATTAACAGTGGTTCTGCTTTCCTGCCTCCATCACCCTCCACTCCGTTTTCATTTGGACCCCCCCTCCACACTAATTTTCTCCCCTTCTCCGTATGCATAAATGAGATTTGTCTAGACGGGCGCTGGAACACAGGCTCTGCAACCACAGGCCTCTGCATAACAAGCTCGTTATGCAAACGTGTCTGATTGGATGGCGCTGTTCCATTGGCTGCTGCTGCTATAGAGTGAGGGGGAGGGGGGAGAGAGAGAGAGAGCTCCAGACTGCACAGTTTGGTCACCATAGCAACACAGACGGACTGGCGGTGGGGTTGGCAGGCGCTGCGGCAACATGATCCTTTCCTCTGCGCCGCAGAGCAAGACGCCTGTGAGTCTCTCCATGGATCCACACAGGCCTACTGTGCAACGTTCATGCACGCACACACAAACACACGCACGAGGGTGCATGCACCCACACATACAACCCAATGCCAGTGCTCACTCACACACTCCATCTATAAACGTTCAACTGCGTAGCCTTACAGATGTTGCCATAGCAAGGCCATGGAGACAATACATAGAGACAATATATGCCTTAGTCTTATTGACTGGCTAGGAGGGGGAGATGTGATTGGCTGGACTTCTGAAGGTGTATGTTGCTTTGTTATTGCTGTTCTCTATGTAAGCAGAAGGTTTAGAGGTGAATGTGCCTCTGATCATGCCATCTATGGAGCTCTCAACAAGCTGGGAGCTAGATATTAACTCAGTTGATTAAATGTTAATTGTTATCCAGATGGTATGGGGGTGGAGGAGTAGGAGGTCAAGTCAAGAAATTATTCATGTTTTTTGGATGTATGCTCTTTCTCCCTATTTCCTCTTC
Source organism: Oncorhynchus mykiss (assembly GCF_013265735.2). Classification (NCBI taxonomy): domain Eukaryota; kingdom Metazoa; phylum Chordata; class Actinopteri; order Salmoniformes; family Salmonidae; genus Oncorhynchus; species Oncorhynchus mykiss. The sequence goes on from NC_048581.1 coordinate 67,062,548, forward strand.
AAATATGAAGACTGTGTTAGTGATATTTGCTGACTCATTGTCTGTGTATAAAATGTCTCCTGATTGATTGACAGACAGAGGGGGTGGGATTGTATACTGTAAACAGTGTGTGTGTGTGTGTGTGTGTCAGGGAGGAGGAGGTGGCGGAATAGGAGTTGGTGGCAATGACCCAGAGGAGCAGGCCTCAGAGCGGGAGGATGACCATCCACTGCAACGTCCAGAGATTGGCTCAGAGAGCGAGAGCAGCACCTACGCCCCCGCCCCCACCACAAAGAAGAAGAAGAAGAAACCAAAGGAGAAGAAAGAGAAGAAACCCAAACGGAAGAAGAGAGAAGAGGAGGAGGAGGAGGATGACGATGATGATGACGACGATGATGATGATGATGAAAATAATAAGGTACATTAAGCGTGTCTCTGTTAAACCATCTGTCTAGTTTGACCTGTATTTGTTGTTATCATAGACTGGACTCGCACTTGTGTTGTTCTGCCCCAGGAGCCCAAGTCATCCAGCCAGCTGATGCAGGAGTGGGGTCTGGAAGATGTGCAGTATGGCTTCACAGAGGAGGACTATACAACCCTCACCAACTACAAGGCTTTCAGCCAGTTCCTCAGGTACTCAACATGTAGGGTCATCATTTATTGCTTGTCTTGGATCTATGGATGGTCTATGGATGGCTGTCATGTCTGTGTTGTTAGTTGTTGCTTGAAGCTATCCTAATTAAAACTGCACAGAGAAACTGGAGCAGTGTGTTGAACATTTGACCTTTTTTTTTGGGGGGGGGGGGGGGCTTGTATGACAGCCTGGAGGTTCAGAGACTGAATGTATTGACCCGATATCTTAGAGGCCACTGTGCCAAACCACAAGACATTGGCTGACAAATCACAAGCATGCCATGCACACAACACAGAGGCGACGTTACACAGAGAGGACGTCACACAGATGGGTCACCACTAGTACTGAGGAATAAAGATACATGTCACTCTAGTGCAGGTTGTTATATAATTAACTGAGAAAATAACAAGGTAAGACAACAGTGTTCTTTCCCTATTCTCAGGCCACTTATTGCCAAGAAGAACCCTAAGATCCCCATGTCAAAGATGATGACAGTGTTAGGGTCCAAGTGGCGTGAGTTCAGCGCCAACAACCCCTTCAAAGGCACCTCCGCAACTGCTGTGGCTGCCGCGGTGGCTGCTGCTGTGGAAATGGTCACTGTGGCCTCGCCCATCTCTGTCAAAGAGGTGACTACCCTACCAAGCTCTCAGCCTGGGCCAATCAGAAAAGCCAAAACCAAAGATGGAAAGGGTAAGGGCTGTCAATCAAGCATGCGGTATATCAGAATGTATAGAGATATAGTAATAAAGTACCCTCTATACCTCTCTGGTCTGTGCCTGATCTTGTTGTCCTATAGGGCCTGGGGTAAGACGGAAGACAAAGACTGTAAAGGAGGTGAAGAAGAAAAGTAAAGGGAAGAAGACCAAATCAAAGAAGAAAGCATCCTCGGTAGGGTTTGGAGCGGCACACGTCTCCTTTCTTACCTTCAGTCACATTACTGTGACTTAGAATAGATACAGTAGGTTGTTGTTCCCAAACTCTAGTATGGATGAGGTATGTGCTTATTGTGTTAGTTATGAAGTTGCTGATTGACTGTGAGGTTGTGAATGACTCCGTGTCTGTTGGCAGAGTGAAGAGGACTTTGGGCTGGAGGAGTCGGACTTTGATGATGTCAGCATCCACAGTGCCTCAGTGCGCTCTGATACCTCGGGGAATGCCAAGAAGAAAGCCCGGAAGGGTCGGAAAAAAAGGAAAAGTATGCTGTGTCTTATCTACACTAACTAGTTCTACTAGCTTATATCCTCCCTTCTTTCCATAACCCTCATAACCCAATGACTGTTACTGCTGTGTGTGTAGACACAGACTACATTGACTTGTATCTGAGTTTCCTGTCTTGTGTGCAGGAGAGGATGGGGACGGCTATGAGACAGACCACCAGGACTACTGTGAGGTGTGCCAGCAGGGAGGGGAGATCATCCTGTGTGACACCTGTCCCAAAGCTTACCACCTGGTGTGTCTGGACCCCGAGCTGGAGAAGGCCCCCGAGGGCAAGTGGAGCTGCCCCCACTGTGTGAGTAGTACACCTTAACCTTGACTGTCACTAAACACAACAGCAGTACATCATCCCTATCACATTATGACATAAGTGCATTGTTACAACAAAGTACATTATCACTATCCCTCATCTGTGCATTCAGGAGAAGGAGGGCATCCAGTGGGAGGCCAAAGATGATGATGATGATGAGGAGGAGGAGGTTGCGGTTGAGGAAGAGGATGACCACCTGGAGTTCTGCAGAGTGTGTAAAGATGGAGGGGAGTTGCTGTGCTGTGACACCTGCCCCTCCTCCTATCATATCCACTGCCTCAACCCTCCCCTGCCTGAGATACCCAATGGGGAGTGGCTGTGCCCAAGGTGCATGGTGAGTGACAAGTTATCCCACCAATCAGTGTTCAGTCAGTGTCACATGCTCCACAATGGTCCAGTTAATGAACCATGTTATTTGTGAGAATGCACTTTGCTCTCCATTAATAAAATATACTGCTGGAAACAAAATGGAAAGTGTCACTCTGTGCAGGCTCCCAAGAGAGAACAGAGATAGACTAATGAGGATAATACCATTCTGTCTCACATAACTCTCTTTCCCCCTCTAGTGCCCACCTCTGAAGGGGAAGGTACAGAGGATTCTCCACTGGACTTGGGGGGATCCCCCTTTACCCACTGAGGTGCTCCCTGGCCCTGATGGAGAGATGGTGGACCCGCTGGTCAAGCCCCCCCTGAAGGGCCATCCGGAGAGGGAACTGTTTGTCAAGTGGGCTGGTCTCTCCTACTGGCACTGCTCCTGGGTCAGCGAACTACAGGTGAGACTATAATCTGTCTGTTTGTCTGACTGCTGCTGACTGCTGGGGGTTTGTCAGAGTTATCACAGTGTTTGAAAGTCAGCCATGTTCAAATATAGTGGCTTACAAGCAGGGCCGTGCACAGGGGGCAGGTGCTCCAATTCTTTTTTTAAAGGACACCCCCCTTGAAAAATAAATCATCGACTTTCATAATTCATATCTAGAAATTCATAACAGGCCTACTAACTGCCTCTGTAACGAATGTTTTCATTTTTTATCGTATGGTTATTTATTTCTCAAACAACACACTCACTCATCACAATTTTTAAGCAAGCTAGTTAGTGAAGAGGAAATTATAGTCCTGAAAAAGCTTTCCAGTTTCACTGACCTACCCAATGATGTACAGCTCCCTCACTGGCGATGGCCGATGCTCTCGTGCCAAAAGCCTACCTCCCTCTTGTTTTACTTTTTAAAACAATGTTCGCTCAAAAGACCTATTTGGAAGTTGATAAAATATGTTGGTAGCCTACAGCAGAAAGATTAGAGTCTTCTCTTTTCAGCAGGAGCCATTTGCTTTCCAACCTGTTATTCTGCAATTTTATTTGAAATATTGCAAAAGGACTGTTTTGTCTGCATGCTGTTAGCTGACAGATGTGCCGCGCGTTCCCCACTGTACGCTACACATTGTTCTTGGGCTACACACGATCCAAAGCTTTAAAAAAACTAAGCTATTGTTCCCTCTGCTACCTCACTGCAAGCAGTATTAATGCACCAGGTCTGGAACCAATAGGACCCTGAACAGCTTCTACCCCCAAGCCATATGTCTTCTAAACAAGACTGCTAAATAGCTAATCAAATGGCTAGCCATGTTATTGTCTGCTCCCTGTATTCTCTATAGCCATGTTATTGTCTGCTCCCTGTATTCTCTATAGCCATGTTATTGTCTGCTCCCTGTATTCTCTATAGCCATGTTATTGTCTGCTCCCTGTATTCTCTATAGCCATGTTATTGTCTGCTCCCTGTATTCTCTATAGCCATGTTATTGTCTGCTCCCTGTATTCTCTATAGCCATGTTATTGTCTGCTCCCTGTATTCTCTATAGCCATGTTATTGTCTGCTCCCTGTATTCTCTATAGCCATGTTATTGTCTGCTCCCTGTATTCTCTATAGCCATGTTATTGTCTGCTCCCTGTATTCTCTATACTATAGCCATGTTATTTTCTACTCCCTGTATTCTCTATACTATAGCCATGTTATTTTCTACTCCCTGTATACTGTATAGACATGTTATTGTCTGCTCCCTGTATTCTCTATACTATAGCCATGTTATTTTCTACTCCCTGTATACTGTATAGACATGTTATTGTCTGCTCCCTGTATTCTCTATAGCCATGTTATTGTCTGCTCCCTGTATTCTCTATAGCCATGTTATTGTCTGCTCCATGTATTCTCTATAGCCATGTTATTTTCTACTCCCTGTATACTGTATAGACATGTTATTGTCTGCTCCCTGTATTCTCTATAGCCATGTTATTGTCTGCTCCATGTATTCTCTATAGCCATGTTATTTTCTACTCCCTGTATACTGTATAGACATGCTATTTTCTACTCCCTGTATACTGTATAGACATGTTATTTTCTACTCCCTGTATACTGTATAGACATGCTATTTTCTACTCCCTGTATACTGTATAGACATGCTATTTTCTACTCCCTGTATACTGTATAGACATGTTATTTTCTACTCCCTGTATACTGTATAGACATGCTATTTTCTACTCCCTGTATACTGTATAGACATGTTATTTTCTACTCCCTGTATACTGTATAGACATGCTATTTTCTACTCCCTGTATACTGTATAGACATGTTATTTTCTACTCCCTGTATACTGTATAGACATGCTATTTTCTACTCCCTGTATACTGTATAGACATGCTATTTTCTACTCCCTGTATACTGTATAGACATGTTATTTTCTACTCCCTGTATACTGTATAGACATGCTATTTTCTACTCCCTGTATACTGTATAGACATGTTATTTTCTACTCCCTGTATACTGTATAGACATGCTATTTTCTACTCCCCGTATACTGTATAGACATGCTATTTTCTACTCCCTGTATACTGTATAGACATGCTATTTTCTACTCCCTGTATACTGTATAGACATGTTATTTTCTACTCCCTGTATACTGTATAGACATGTTATTGTCTGCTCCATGTATTCTCTATAGCCATGTTATTTTCTACTCCCTGTATACTGTATAGACATGTTATTTTCTACTCCCTGTATACTGTATAGACATGCTATTTTCTACTCCCTGTATACTGTATAGACATGCTATTTTCTACTCCCTGTATACTGTATAGCCATGTTATTTTCTACTCCCTGTATACTGTATAGACATGCTATTTTCTACTCCCTGTATACTGTATAGACATGTTATTTTCTACTCCCTGTATACTGTATAGACATGCTATTTTCTACTCCCTGTATACTGTATAGACATGTTATTTTCTACTCCCTGTATACTGTATAGACATGTTATTGTCTGCTCCCTGTATTCTCTATAGCCATGTTATTGTCTGCTCCCTGTATACTGTATAGACATGTTATTGTCTGCTCTGTATTCTCTATAGCCATGTTATTGTCTGCTCCCTGTATTCTCTATACTATAGCCATGTTATTTTCTACTCCCTGTATACTGTATAGACATGTTATTTTCTACTCCCTGTATACTGTATAGACATGTTATTTTCTACTCCCTGTATACTGTATAGACATGTTATTTTCTACTCCCTGTATACTGTATAGACATGTTATTTTCTACTCCCTGTATACTGTATAGCCATGTTATTGTCTGCTCCCTGTATTCTCTATACTATAGCCATGTTATTTTCTACTCCCTGTATACTGTATAGACATGTTATTGTCTGCTCCCTGTATTCTCTATAGCCATGTTATTTTCTACTCCCTGTATACTGTATAGCCATGTTATTGTCTGCTCCCTGTATTCTCTATACTATAGCCATGTTATTTTCTACTCCCTGTATACTGTATAGACATGTTATTGTCTGCTCTGTATTCTCTATAGCCATGTTATTTTCTACTCCCTGTATACTGTATAGACATGTTATTGTCTGCTCTGTATTCTCTATAGCCATGTTATTTTCTACTCCCTGTATACTGTATAGACATGTTATTGTCTGCTCCCTGTATACTGTATAGCCATGTTATTTTCTACTCCCTGTATACTGTATAGACATGTTATTGTCTGCTCTGTATTCTCTATAGCCATGTTATTTTCTACTCCCTGTATACTGTATAGCCATGTTATTGTCTGCTCTGTATTCTCTATAGCCATGTTATTTTCTACTCCCTGTATTCTCTATAGCCATGTTATTGTCTGCTCCCTGTATTCTCTATAGCCATGTTATTTTCTACTCCCTGTATACTGTATAGACATGTTATTTTCTACTCCCTGTATTCTCTATAGCCATGTTATTGTCTGCTCCCTGTATTCTCTATAGCCATGTTATTTTCTACTCCCTGTATTCTCTATAGCCATGTTATTGTCTGCTCCCTGTATTCTCTATAGCCATGTTATTGTCTGCTCCCTGTATTCTCTATAGCCATGTTATTGTCTGCTCCCTGTATTCTCTATAGCCATGTTATTTTCTACTCCCTGTATACTGTATAGACATGTTATTTTCTACTCATTATTTTCCATTATTATAATATCTTATCTTTAACTGTGCATTGTTGGAAAAGGACTCATAAGTAAGCATTTCACTGTTAGTCTACACCTGTTGTCTACAAAGCATGTGACAAATAATATTTGATTTGATTTGAAATTTTAGGCCTACTCATGATGTAGTAGACTATTCTGAATGATTTATTCTCTTTCTGATCAGGAAATAAATGAAGTGCTGCACGTAGGCTATCAGACAATCAAACCGAATATTGATGATGTAAATCAGGTGTTATCAAGTGTTATGCTGCTGTGGCAGTACTGTTGATATTTACACTAAGTAGCTTGCTACTCACACTCGACCTGTGACTGCATTTCAAGCCATGCATGTTTGGATACCGGGCGTGCGCAATCTCCGTACAGGCAAGGGTGGTGGGTGGTGAACTTGGGGGCAGTGGGTTCAGAACAACAACAACAAAAACAGTATACAAATGTTTTTATAATTATACCACCACCCAAAAGGGCACTTGGCCAGTGAGAGGTCAAAGGGGAAGGTACACCACTGTTTGTGGACTTGCCTGCTTACAAGACAACACGTCACAGCACATTGTCACAAATATGACAAGAATATGGAAGGCAACTTCATGTCATACTTTTTCCACAGCATTGTTGGTTAAGCCATGCCCTTGTCTCTGGTGTGTGCAGTTAGAGCTGTACCATGCGGTGATGTACCGTAACTACCAGCGGAAGAACGACATGGACGAGCCCCCTCCGTACGACTACGGCTCTGGGGAGGAGGAGCTGAACAACGAGAAGAGGAAGAGTAAAGACCTGCAGTATGCTGCCATGGAGGAGAGATTCTACCGCTACGGCATCAAGCCAGAGTGGATGGTCATCCACAGGATCATCAACCACAGGTGCTCACTTCATACACACACTGTCCTCTCCCTATAGGGACTTTCTCTCACCCAGACTCACACTCACCACTTTATATACAATGGAGTAAAGACAGTCATATCTACAGCATCATAAAACATTTTTGCCCCAGGTTTGAAATGTGTACAAGTAATTGTCTTTGTATTCTGAGGTTCAATCCAAAAGCTCACAGAGTTTTGACTGTCATTGATCCTTGCGTTCCCTGCAGTTATGATAAGGATGGAGATGTGCACTACATGATCAAGTGGAGAGACCTGCCCTATGACCAGTGCACCTGGGAGGTGGATGACTTTGACGTCCCTGAGTATCACCACAGCAAACACTCCTACTGGGACCACAGGTCAGCTCAGATCTCACACTTTGTTTTATCTCTCTCTCTTTGTCTCTCTCTCTGTCTCTCTCTTTCTTTCCCTCTCTGTCTCTCTCTTTCCCTCTGTGTCTCTGTCTCGCTCTCCCTCTCTGTGTCTCTCTCGCTCTCTCTAGTACACACACAAGCATATTTGTTTCACATGATTTCACATTCTGAGTTGACTATTTATTAATGTCTACTGTGATTTGACAGGGAGCAGATGATTGGTGATGACCAGCGCCCCTTAGTGGTGAGAAAGGGAAAGAAGGGTAAAGATGAGGAGAAGAGGAGGGAGAGAGAAATCCCCCCTGATGCCCCAATTATAGATGTGAGTGGCCATCATTACTAGGGACTAAAACATACAGTCCTATTAGCTTAAAAATCAACTGATATACCTCTGGTTGTTCTCTCTCTGTCACTAGCCTACCATCAAGTTTGAACATCAACCCTGGTACATCAATGCCACTGGGGGCACCCTGCATCCGTACCAGCTGGAGGGTCTGAACTGGTTACGGTTCTCCTGGGCACAGAGCACAGACACTATCCTGGCAGACGAGATGGGCCTGGGCAAGACTGTCCAGACCATCGTCTTCCTCTACTCACTCTACAAGGAGGTGGGTGAGGAGGACAGGCTCATACAGAACAGGGGCCTGTTTGTTTGGTATTCATGTTCTATGACGTTATTAAAGGACAAGTTTTCTTTTTTACAACCAAATGTCTATTTTTGATGTAAATAATATTTTATAGAAGGGTCCAGACACCTTTTTCTATAACATACCATTTTCATCAAAAATAGACATTTGGTTGTATAAACGAAAACTTCTCCTTTGGGTAAATACAACACAATAGAATCAGTACTGATTAAAGTAATACAATTTATGTTGCATATATTGTCAAATAGTATCTTTAGTCATGACTGAAACATGCCCCCCCCTCCCCTTCAGGGTCACTCCAAAGGGCCATACCTGGTCAGTGCCCCCCTGTCCACCATCATCAACTGGGAGAGGGAGTTTGAGATGTGGGCCCCAGACTTCTACGTGGTCACTTACACTGGGGACAAAGATAGCCGAGCGGTCATCAGGGAGAACGAGTTCACTTTTGAGGACAGTACAGTCAAGACAGGCCGCAAGGTCTTCCGTATGAAGGTATCACCATGAACTACAGTTACAATGTATTAAATCTCAGTGAACATCGACAAGCGTGTAATTTACATTGAAAGGAGAGTGGTTGTCATATCTAGAATCTCTGTTTTGGTCTTGACAGAAAGATAGTGCCATCAAGTTCCATGTGTTGTTGACATCATATGAGCTGATTACCATTGATCAGACCATTCTGGGCTCCATTAACTGGGCCTGTCTGGTGGTGGACGAGGCCCACAGACTGAAGAACAACCAGTCAAAGGTAACCCACCTCAAATTAAACCAATGCATTCAACAAATTGATGGAATTGGTCATTATTGTATTTTTCACTGCTAAATTGTCTAATAGTCCGTTTCTTAAGATCTAAATTCTGATTTCTTTACAATCTATTATCAATATATTATCCATCTCCTCCCTTTCAACTTCATCAACCTCGTATATAATTATTACTCAACTCTATTTGTGGCTTGGTTGAGCCTCTAATGTCTCTGTCACTGTACCTTAGTTTTTCAGAATCCTCAACGGTTATAAGATCTACTATAAGCTGCTACTGACTGGCACTCCTCTGCAGAACAACCTGGAGGAGCTGTTTCACCTGCTCAACTTCCTCACCCCAGAGAGATTTAAGTAAGAGCTGTACTGTACCCCCCACTGGGGCCCCTCCATTAGCCTGGCAGTCTGCCTATGGGGCCTGCTATCTGCTGCTGTAGCAGAGCGTAAAGAGCTACTGCTTAGGGAGATGCAATGGTGACCACAGGGTCCTCCTTACAGTACTGCCTGAAGCCAAGGCTTCCATTGCTCATTTTAACATTGACTGTACCATCTTTAAAAGGTATCTATAAACTGTTTTGCTGTGTCTGTGCTTTCTCTTTCTGCAGTAACCTGGAGGGCTTTCTGGAAGAGTTTGCAGACATCTCCAAGGAGGACCAGATCAAGAAGCTGCATGACCTGCTGGGCCCACACATGCTCAGGAGACTGAAGGCTGATGTCTTCAAGAACATGCCTTCCAAGACAGAGCTCATTGTACGAGTGGAGCTCAGCCCCATGCAGAAGTTAGTTAGTCCTCTTCTAGTACTTTTCTATTGGACTTCCCATTGTTGTATAAAACCTCTTCTGAGTTGTACCCCCAGGCTTAATCTGCCTCTCACCTTTGACCTCTGACTAACAGGAAGTACTACAAGTTCATCCTGACGCGGAACTTTGAGGCGCTCAACTCCAAGGGCGGGGGCAACCAGGTGTCCCTTCTCAACATCATGATGGACCTGAAGAAGTGTTGCAACCACCCCTACCTGTTCCCAGTGGCAGCCATGGTGAGGGAGGGTGGAGAGATGGGGGAGGGGAGAGGGAGTGATGAGGAGGAGAGAAGTGAAGGGAGAAGGGAAGTTATGTATTGTAGAAGTTTATAGGTTGCCAACATGCAGGTATTTGTGTTTATCAGTGAGAGTTGACTGTCTGTGTGTGAGGTGCTGTGCTTTCTCATTGGGTTATTTGCTCTTTGTGTAAATGCAGGAGGCGCCAGTGTTACCCAATGGCTCTTATGATGGGAATCAGCTGGTCAAGTCCTCAGGCAAACTCACCCTGCTCCAGAAGATGCTGAAGAAACTCAAAGATGAAGGACACAGAGTTCTCATCTTCTCGCAGATGACTAAGATGCTGGATCTGCTTGAGGACTTTCTGGAATACGAGGGCTACAAATATGAACGCATCGATGGAGGCATCACAGGGGGGCTACGACAGGAGGCTATCGACCGCTTCAATGGTGAGTTATGCTGCTGTTCTGTCTTTGTCCAGCAGGGAGCAGCACAGACAGCACTTATACTCACACACTTGCGTAAACACTCCATGACTGTGTGACTTAATTTCTACTGCAGCACCGGGCGCACAGCAGTTCTGCTTCCTGCTCTCCACCCGAGCTGGAGGCCTGGGCATCAACCTAGCCACGGCAGACACCGTCATCATCTACGACTCAGATTGGAACCCTCACAACGATATCCAGGTACTGTGGGACATGGTACACACTAAGACAGGCTACATAATAAACTGTCGTCTGTATGCATTAGAACCCTCACAGAGTTGTGAATAGTCTCTTTCCATTTCTCTTCCTCCTTGACACCCTGTTCTGTATCTGTCTCTGTCTCTGCTCCTCTCACTCTCTCCCTCCCTCCATCTCTCTGCTGCAGGCATTCAGCAGGGCCCACCGTATAGGTCAGAACAAGAAGGTGATGATCTATCGCTTCGTGACAAGGGCCAGCGTGGAGGAGCGTATCACCCAGGTGGCCAAGAGGAAGATGATGTTGACCCACCTTGTGGTGAGGCCCGGCCTGGGCTCCAAAACCGGCTCCATGTCCAAACAGGAGCTGGACGACATCCTCAAGTTTGGCACTGAGGAGCTCTTCAAGGATGAGATGGAGGCGGCCGCTCGGGCCATGGGTTCCCACCAGAAACTGTGTAAGACTAATGATGCGCGTACTGACTACACTGACTACAATGTGTCACAATTATAATTCATTTCTGTATGAAAAAGTCAAACCTGTTTTGCCAGGAACATATTGTAGTTTTTAACTGATTTGAACAAGATGTAAGTCTGTGTTCCTCTGACACAGTATATTGTGAATCGTGTGTTTACTCCAGGGGACATAAAGGATGGAGATGAGGGCAGTGTCATTCACTATGATGACAATGCCATCTCCAAGCTGCTGGACCGTAGCCAGAATGCCACGGAGGACACTGAGATCCAGAACATGAACGAATACCTCAGCTCCTTCAAGGTGGCCCAGTATGTGGTCAAAGACGAGGACGCGGAGGTAAGGACACACACACTCAGTCAGCATTGGAGGTGTCTATGTCTAGGAGTGGCTCTGTTATGTATTCTCACAGTGTGTGTATGTGTATTCAGACGTCTCTCTTCATTGTATTCTCACTTTAATCAGTAGTAGCTAAGGTAACCACTTTGTTTACCCAGTAGTATCCTTGTTTCCTTGTTCACTATTCTCACTGTGTGTGTGTTCCTGTGTGCGTCTGTGGGTGTGCGTGTGTTCAGGAGGAGCCCCAGCGGGAGATCATTAAGCAGGAGGAGAATGTGGATCCAGACTACTGGGAGAAGCTGCTGAGGCACCACTATGAGCAGCAGCAGGAGGACCTGGCCCGTAACCTGGGCAAAGGCAAACGCATCCGCAAGCAGGTCAACTACAACGACACGTCTCAGGAGGACCAAGGTTTGCCCCATACTGTACTGTACACTCTGGCCTGCATTTCTCTTCTGCTTTAACAGGAACTATATGCTTATTCCCCCTCCTAGGGAAAAGTTTAGTGAACTAAGCATCCCTCTAGATATACCTCTGGTAACACGAGTGGCACACTATACCTCTTTTTGGTTATGTGTGTATAACTATAGCAGCTTGCTTGAAAATAGTGACACATTTAGAAGCTGTATTGCTTTATATTGCTTTAGCTTTACAGTATGTAAGTTGTGTTGAGGTGCTCTTTAACACGATCCCCCATAGTTCAACAATAGGTATTTGAGACTGAAGGGGAACTGTTTTAAAACCCATCTAAAGCAAAAGCACACTCAGAGACGAAGTGTTGATGAAGAGCACAGTCCACCAGTGTAGTGGCTGGGAGGACCGAGCAGACAGAGGCTCTGCTGCTAGTCGGTAGTAGTCAGTAGAGGATGCCTGCCCCCTAGTGGAGTAGTGTGCATGCCCACTGTAGTGGTCTGCAGTGCCAGCCCCCCCCCCCCCCCCCCCCCCACCCCCCTAGTGGGCCCCTGCAGAAGTGAATGCACTGTGCTGTTTCTCTCTGATCTGATCTGTGGCTCAGAGTGGCAGGATGATCTTTCAGACAATCATTCCGAGTACTCCGTGGGGTCCGAGGACGAGGACGAAGATTTCGAGGAGAGGCCGGAAGGTGGGTGTCAATGAGACCTGCGTAATCACTACGTTATAGATTACTCGCTCAGTGCCAGCTCTGCTCTGTGTAGATGGGCCTGGAACCTATCATTGGTAAGATGTTACTGAGGCACCTGTCTGATGGTGGGGGTGTTTCTCTGTAGGTGGGCGCAGGCACTCTCGCAGACAGCTGAAGAGTGACAGGGACAAACCTCTGCCACCCCTGCTGGCACGCGTAGGGGGCAACATCGAGGTAAGGAAGGAAGCACTCTGGTTTTATTTTAGTAGACAACGTGTGTGCGTGTTGATTTGACTAGTGGGTATAATGCTCTGTGCCAGGTGCTGGGGTTCAACACCCGTCAGCGGAAGGCCTTCCTCAATGCTATCATGCGCTGGGGCATGCCTCCTCAGGACGCCTTCAACTCTCACTGGCTGGTCAGAGACCTGAGAGGGAAGAGTGAGAAAGAGTTCAGGTATTTAAAGCTCATCTTGTATTCAGGAGTATTTTAACTGGGATTCAACGGCATCTCAACAGTCTCTACTGTTCACCATTACGTCCCATTCAAATGCATACCTGTCTGTGTATGATGTCTCCCTGTCTCTCTAGGGCCTATGTGTCCCTGTTCATGAGACATCTTTGTGAGCCGGGGGCAGATGGAGCGGAGACCTTTGCAGACGGTGTCCCACGAGAGGGCCTGTCCCGCCAACATGTCCTCACCAGGATCGGAGTTATGTCTCTGGTCAGGAAAAAGGTACACATCAACCAATCATTAAAATTTACCAACCAATCACATAAATTAAACCCAGCAGAAAACAACTAGTTCCCCTCCTAACTGGGATGAGCAATGTTTAGATTTAGTAAGGCTGGTTCCCTGCCTTTAGCATCTGGTTTTAGATAGCATGCCTTCAATACAAAGTCTAGAATGGTGGAGAAACCCAGTGTCCTCTCATAGATTGTTAACTCACTGTTGTGTCTGTATCCAGGTCCAGGAGTTTGAGCATGTCAATGGAAAGTACAGCACTCCAGACCTGATCCCACTTGGACTAGAGTTGAAGAAACTGACTGAGAGTCTGTCCTCTGACCCCAACACCCCTGTCCCTGCCAGCCCTGCAGCCACACCCCAGCCTCCTGGCACTCCTGTCCCACCAGGTCAGAGTCACATTTGTTTTTTAGTTTTTTGCCAGGTTAGTCTCATTGAGATAAAAATGTAAAAAACTATTTTCCTAGAGAGACCTGGCCAAAATAGCAGCACACAGTTTCAGACATAATTAAAACACAAAGCACCACAGTTTAAAAACATACATTTACACATTGAGCAGGCAAGAAATATGTGGGAAGGTGTGGTGCATCTAAGGGTCAAAACATTCAGCCCCTCACTTTATTGTCCACCAGAGATTTGAGCCTAACTTTGAACTCATTCAAGAAGACCAGCTCCTGCAGTTTCATGTCCATTTGTAGCTTCTTCCAGTGTGTAGTGTGTGTGTTTGTTTGTGTGTGTGTGTGTTTCACTTATGTTAGTTCATTAGATTTATTAAACAGGAAATGAGAGACAATGTTGGTGATTGATTTGCTGTTTTTACAGAGAAGATGGACTCAACCTCAGGGCCTACTGAAGACAAGGAGACCACAGAATTAGAGTACAAGAAGCTACCAGAACTGGAGGTCAGAGTTCACTCCTCTTCTTCTGAAATGTTCCTTAATTGCCCTGTCTCTTATCCTTCTTATCCCTCTATCTTTTACTGTCCTCATACTGTTCTTTTCCCCTACATCTAATTGAATCGTTCTTATAATTCAAAACATATGCCACCTTCTAACTATCACCTTTTAATGTAAACTGACTCTCTGTCTCTCTCAATTCAATTCAAGGGCTTTATTGGCATGGGAAACATGTGTTAACATTGCCAAAGCAAGTGAGGTAGACAACATACAAAGTGAATATATAAAGTGAAAAACAACAAAAATTAACAGTAAACATTACACATACAGAGGTTTCAAAACAGTAAAGACCTTACAAATGTCATATTATATATATATATATATATATATATACAGTGTTTTAACAATGTACAAATGGTTAAAGGACACAAGATAAAATAAATAAGCATAAATATGGGTTGTATTTACAATGGTGTTTGTTCTTCACTGGTTGCCCTTTTCTCGTGGCAACTCTCTCTCCCCCATCTGTCTCTTCCTCTCCGTCTGTGATGGTTGTCTCTCCAGACTAATCTAAGTACAGAGTCATCTTCCCAGGTAGAGAAGACGGACAAGGCTGCTGACAGGGATGAGACAGTGAAGTGCAGCACAGAGGACAAACCAGTCTCCTCAGAGGAGAGTAGTGAAAGGACAGGCACACCCTCCACACTTCCAGAGCCATTCACCAATCCTAAAGAGCCTCCATCCAAACAGACAGAGCTGTCCTCCAATCAAAGCTCACCAAAAGGTGAGTGGTGCATTACATGGTTATTATGATCCAATGAGATGTAAATGGTTAATGTATTGGCTTTGGTTTGTCCCACCTCATAAAAGTCAGTTGTGACATTTCTCTGTTTTGATTTGGCCATGTGTCTGTCTATGACCCCCTAGCGGAGCCTTGTAGAGAGACAGAGAAGTCTTTAGATAAAGGAGACAGTGATAATGCCCCAGCCAAACCTGAGGAAAAGGAACTGAAGCCAGGTAAATGCACAACAAGAAAAACCTGAAAACCTTCTCACTCTTTGAGTAGCAAGAGTGAAAGACACATTACTGTATATTAGTGAGGTAACACTTTTTCCTGAGGGTGGAACTCAAACATTGAATCTTGTCAATCCATTTACTTAGTTTTTTCAGACGAGCCCAAGAGCGAGGACATGCCAGTGCCCGAGGGCAGGCTTAATGGTGAGAAAGAAGCACAGGAGGAGACGGAGGACATCAGGAGGGAGGTGGAGAAGAACGGCTTCAAAATGAGGTTCATGTTCAACATCGCCGACGGAGGCTTCACAGGTGAGGGATGAGCAGGAGATACAGGTAGTATAATATTTTAATATATGCCATTTAGCAGATACTTGTATCCAAAGCACTTATTCGTGCATGTATTTTTTGTATGGGTGGCCCCAGCAGGAATCAAACCTACAATCCTGGTGTTACAAGCGCCATGCTCTACCAATTGAGCCATACAGGACAGCTAAGGTATAGGAAGGAACACTACATGTTTGGTCAGGTCTAATGTTTGTTAATCTCTGTCAGAGCTACACACCCTGTGGCAGAACGAGGAGCGGGCCGCTGTGTCATCTGGGAAGATGTATGACATCTGGCACCGTCGCCACGACTACTGGTTGCTGGCTGGCATCGTAACGTATCCTTCCTCTGCATCTTACAGAGCTGGTCAGAATTCACAGTGCACAGTAATTCACTTGTCTGGTCTCAGAGGAGCTGAAGTCTTAAAGCTATTTGTGATGTGAAGTTCTTTTATAATGTTTGTTTTCACTGATGGGGGAACCTCAGACATGGCTATGCCCGCTGGCAGGACATTCAGAACGACCCACGTTATGCCATCCTCAATGAGCCCTTCAAGACTGAGATGCACAAGGGGAACTACCTGGAGATGAAGAACAAGTTCCTGGCTCGTCGCTTTAAGGTGAGATGCTTCTTGCTGTCATAAAAACACATTCGTGAACATCCTGAATCTGAATAGTGGGCAAAACAACATTTCAATATCTCTCTCTTTCTCTCTCTCTCTCTGTCTTTCTGTCTCTGTCTCTGTGTGTGCATGCTGGGAGCATTTTGTAGTTGAGAGGCCGTGTGGAGGGCTCTGTCCATACTTATTTTCTTGATTCTTTCCTTGGTCTTTTCTTTCATTTTTTTTCCTATGGTGGAGGATTAAAGCACTGTTGGTTTAGTGGTATCCACTGTTAGTTTAGTGGTATCCACTGTTAGTTTAGTGGTATCCACTGTTAGTTTAGTGGTATCCACTGTTAGTTTAGTGGTATCCACTGTTAGTTTAGTGGTATCCACTGTTAGTTTAGTGGTATCCACTGTTAGTTTAGTGGTATCCACTGTTAGTTTAGTGGTATCCACTGTTAGTTTAGTGGTATCCACTGTTAGTTTAGTGGTATCCACTGTTAGTTTAGTGGTATCCACTGGGTTTTTTTTAAGTTAGGGAGGAAGAGAACAGCGTTTTAGGGGGCCATGGAATCGCAGGCCGCTGTGGCTGGGTCTAGTCATGCTATAGATGGTGGTGTAGATGAGGCTGGGCCTAGTCATGCTATAGATATTGGTGTAGATGAGGCTGGGCCTAGTCATGCTATAGATGGTGGTGTAGATGAGACTGGGTCTAGTCATGACATGGATGGTGGTGTAGATGAGGCTGGGTCTAGTCATGACATGGATGGTGGTGTAGATGAGGCTGGGTCTAGTCAGGTTATGCTAGTGGATGAGGAGAGTATAGTGGGGAAGGGGACGGTGTCAGGACGGTGTCAAGCGGAAAAGGAAAAAGGGGGCAGAAGACAGGAGGTGGGAGGGGAGGCTGGTGTGGTCAAAAGTGCAAATGAACCTTTGCCTGGTGCTGGGGGGGGGGGGAGAAAGAGAAGAAAGGGCAGGTGGTCAGGATGGGAGATGGAGATGAGGATGGCGAGTCTGAGGAGGAGGACGATGAGGATGCTTTTTTTTCAGACTCAGTGGGTCCAGAGCTGAGAGGCAAAGGGTCAAAGTGCACGGTGAGGGAACTGTCAAGGTTCCTGAATGAGACTAAAGGGAAAAAGGTTCATCTTGAAGCTTTTTTCTTGCTGTCTGTGAAGGTTTGTAAGATCAGAACAACACGCTGTGGAAAATGAGGGGCATGGTGTCCTCTCACCCAGGAAACGGTTGAGGAAGTAGGTCACAACCGTGCGTAAAGGTCTACCTTCAGACACTGTTTAGATTCATAATTTTTTTCTGATACTGGGGCTTTTTGAGCTTTGCTATTGGTCTCGTTCTCTGCTGGTTTTTCTCCCACTTCTTATGGAGACTCTTTGGGTAGGCTCGCTCAATATAAATGGCGCCAGAGATGCGGGAAAGAGGAGTGTGTTGGGTGAATATGTAAAACAAAAAGAAGTACAGGTGTTGTTTCTGCAGGAGACGCATAGTGATGTGGTGAATGAAGTTGATTGGGGGCTCTGGTGGAAAGGGGGTGGCAGTCGTTGCACCGTGCCTGTCTGTAAAAATGTGCTCCTCAAAGGAGGTGTGTAGGAGTAGACTGCTTGTAGTAAAATAAATAAAAATTGTCCTTATAAATGTGTATGCGCCTAACACAGGGAGAGAGAGATGGTGTCAAGCGGTCTGTTTGAGTGTCTTAGACAGGAACTCTCACAGGTAGTGCCTGAGGAGACACTGGTGGTTGGCGGGGACTGGAACTGTACGATGGATTATACAAAAGACTGAAATGGGGAGGAGCCTCATTCAGGCTCAGTGGGGGTGTTAATGGACATCATTAAGCAGTTTGACATAGTGGATGTTTGGAGAACTAGATATCCCAACACAAGATAGTATACATGGGGGAAGGTCTTTGGGGCTAGGGTGAGTGCAGCCCAACACAAGATAGTATACATGGGGGAAGGTCTTTGGGGCTAGGGTGAGTGCAGCCCGACTCGATCGATTTTACATGTCCAGGAATCAGAGTAATAGGCTGCTGGGCGCTACCATTCTCCCGGTAGGTTTTTCAGATCACATAGCCATGGCTCGGCTGTCTGTTTCACCAGGGCATCGGCAGGGATCCTATTAGAAGTTTAATGTAAAGTTCTAACACTTTTTGCTGAGGCTTCCATACTTTTTGGGAAAGATGGGGGCATCGAAGAGAGGAGTATCAGTCTCTGAGTCAATGGTGGGATATTGAAAAAGTCCAAATTCGGCTTTTCTGTCAACAGTATACAGCTCTCTCATCCTCAGAGGCTAGGAGAGTACTGGGGGAACTTGAGCATAGTATCAGTGAAGTGGAGGTAGAGCTGGCGGGGCAAGGCAATGTAGGCCTTCAGGCTAATTTAGCTGAATTACGTAGGGACTTGGGCAGTTTACATAGGGACCTTAGTATAAAACCGTGGAGTTGCTTATGGCAGAACTGTGTGATCCTATGTGTGCTGAGGTTTTGTTTGCAGAACTCCCTAAGCTCTCTCTGGCACATAGGTATGAAATGGACATTCCCATGAACTGGCAGAGGCCATAACCCAAATGTCCCCCGGCCGTGCACTGGGGGTCGATGGACTCCCAGTACAGTTTTATAAAAAATTCTGGGGAATAATTGGACTGGACTTCTGTTGCGTGTTGCATGAGTGCATCGAAGTAGGAGAGTTGCCAATGATCTGCCGTCGGGCTGTTCTGACTCTCTATCCCAAAAAAGGGGACTTGTGTGAACTTGGGTGGCAGTCTAGTGGTTAGAGCGTTGGGCCAGTAACCGAAGGGATGCTAGATCGAATCCCAGAGCTGACAAGGTAAAAATCGGTTGTTCTGCCCCTGAACAAGGCAGTTAACCCACTGTTCCTAGGCCGTCATTGTAAATAAGAATTTGTTCTTAACTGACTTGCCTAGTTAAATGAAATTTGAAAAATATATATTTTTAAAGAACTTTAAAGATTTTAACACTCTGAGCCTGGTGGCGTTTGGGGGAGGCGGGAGGGGGGGGGGGTAAAGCCTTCTTCAACCTCTGCATTAAGGTGAGGAACATTAGGAGCCTTACAGGAGTGAAGGCACATCAGTGGCAGGGGGTATATGGGGCGGAGAGAATGGTGGGTCTTAGATGGAGGGGTCTCTGAACTTCCAGTACCAAAAAGGTCAGGGGACCACCAGTGGAGGGTTCTACGAGGAGCCCTGGACACTAACAGCTGGTTGGCACGGGTCGACCCGGGAGTCAGACGGGTGTGTCCTTTCTGTGTCATGAGTGAAACTGTGATTCATGTGTTTTCTGTGTGCACCAGGTTAATGCCTTTAATGTCTCTGTTGGAATGTCTGTGTGAGAGGTTGGGAGTGGAGTTTACTGTTGGGATGTTTATAATGGGGTACAGGTATTCAAAAAAGGAAAAGGCCAGATTTGTGTTTCTGTTTGCTCAGGCAAAGTTGGCTATTTAGCTAACAAGGAGGAACAGGGTCAAAGGTGGGGGGATAACAGACCCTTTACTATTATTTAATGGGATGGTCTCTGCATGTCTTAGGGTGGAATGTGAGTTCTATAAAATTATAAAAAGTGTGTAGATGTTTCAGGAGACACAGTGGGGCAAAAAAGTATTTAGTCAGCCACCAATTGTGCAAGTTCTCCCACTTAAAAATATGCGAGAGGCCTTTAATTTTCATCATAGGTACACTTCAACTATGACAGACAAAATGAGAAAAGAAAATCACATTGTAGGATTTTTTATGAATTTATTTGCAAATTATGGTGGAAAACAAGTATTTGGTCACTTTGTTATTTACCCTTTGTTGGCAATGACAGAGGTCAAACATTTTCTGTAAGTCTTCATAAGGTTTTCACACACTGCTGCTGGTATTTTGGCCCATTCCTCCATGCAGATCTCCTCTAGAGCAGTGATGTTCTCCCCCAAGATGACTGACTAAATACTTTTTTGCCCCACTGTATGTTGTGGGGGGGGTTTGTCTGTACAGCTGGAGAAGATGGGTTTGATATACGGTTGTAGAAGCAGTGGGATTTGGTTAGTCTAATGTGTTGTTTTGTATCGTGGGGTAGAGGGCAGTACAGGGGATATTCATTTTTTAAAGGGGGGGTGGGGTGAGGTTTTAATAAAATGAAATGAGGATGTATTATTAAAGAAAGGCAATGTCAAAAGTCTCTCTCTCTTTTAGCTGTTGGAGCAGGCTCTGGTGATAGAGGAGCAGTTAAGAAGGGCAGCGTACCTGAATATGACCCAGGACCCCAACCACCCGGCTATGGCCCTGAATACCCGCTTTGCTGAGGTGGAGTGTCTGGCTGAGTCCCACCAGCACCTGTCCAAGGAGTCTCTGGCTGGAAACAAGCCAGCCAACGCTGTGCTGCACAAAGGTCTGTCATCTCCCAGTGTGTACACAGCAGCAGGACTAAAACACTGTCTACAAACTCAAGATCTGGGTGAATAAAAATTAAGTATTGCATCAACTGTAGATAAGATTGGATACATTAGTGCATTCTTGTCATTGACGGTGTCTGTGTGTTCCAGTACTGAACCAGCTGGAGGAGCTGCTGAGTGATATGAAGGCAGACGTGACGCGGCTTCCCAACATGTTGTCCCGGATCCCCCCGGTGTCTGCCCGTCTGCAGATGTCTGAGAGGAGCATCCTCAGCCGCCTCACCAGCCGCGGCAACGAACCTCCGCCCCAACAGGTACTGTACAGGCATGGGCTCGGATATGGTGAAAGGTGGGTTAGGATTGGTACAATTAGGTTTAGTTTGGTTGGAGCAAGATTAGGCTCAGGGTACTGTAGGTTTGGCTTGGTTTAGTTGGGGTGCTTTGGTTTGGTAAGTCATTTTGGTTGATATCATCATTGACAAGATGTGTAAATTGTGTTCTGTACTCCAGCCGTTCGGCCAGAGCTCATTTGCCTGTTCCCAGATGTACAGCACTGGTTTTGGGGGCAGCTTCCGGGGGCCTGCGGGAGGAGCCATGGTCAACTACAGCCAGATGCCCCTGGGACCCTACGTCAGTGGTAAGAGGCCTGTCTCTGCACGACTGTAGGTCTAACTGTAAGATGAGATGTTCCTTATCTGAACAGCCGAGGACAGAAACTGCAAGATAACTGAAAAAGAAGGAGCACTGTAAGATGAAATGCTGCTCTGTGTCCCTTTCTAATAATATGTTAGGGAATGAAAAGCTTAAAATGTTTTATGTGGGTCATTTATTTTTCTGAGCACCCTTTCTTTGGTATCCCTGTTTGATATCCCTTCACCCCCCTCCCCCCAAATTATTCCCCCCCCGGGGCCCCCTTTTCTAGTGTCCAACGGCCCCCCACCCCCGTCCAGCCACCTGGACAAGAAGTCCTGCGACCCGCTGAGGGACGTCAACACCCCTGACCTCAAGTCAGGCAAGCCCAGTGATGTCATCTGTATTGAAGATTAGATCAGCTATCCCAAAATTGATCTGGAGTCAGCCAAGCCCAGGGATGTCAACTATTATATAAATGATTACAGAATCTTCTCCCCCCCCCCCCCCCCTTCCTCATCCTCCCCTCCTGTAAGAAGCTCTCTGTCTATGGATCAGAGGATAAACCTAGGAATAATACACAGATGTATTTATCTATCGTATGAATTGCACTTCTATCTTTCGAGGATTCTACAACATACTTCATGCAGTAGCTATTTGCTTTTATGACTTAGGTTGGTGAGTCAAGCAGAGGAACTGTCTATTATGATGTGAGAGTCAAACGACCTCAGACGCCCGGCTTCTGCTAACTGACACGTGGAAGGGAAGTGATCTTATAGAATGACTGGAACCGCCCTGTCTGAAGGGGAAAGTATTGGCTACAGGAAGAGCTGCAAAAAGTGAAAGTACACATGGTGGATGAGCCGGTGGAGGTGCCAATGCTCCGGATCTGCTGTAATGAGAATCATCTGTGTCTATTAATTGACTTTAGGCCTGGCTCTGCTCCTTCATTCTGGGTCTTTTCCTTCTGCGTTCATCTTTTGCCTATTCTTTGTGCATCGGGACCGACCTCTGCTGGAGCAGTGTGCTTTAGCTACGTACACATAGAAGGAAAATAGAACTATGAAGGCATACGGCTCCCATCCTAGGATAATAGAGATCATAAGTGGGTGCTGATACGGCAGCCAATTCTCTCATTATGTTTACTACGTGTTTGTTTTATGGCAGAGCCTTGAGTTGGAACTTGTAAGAATAAGCGTGACTTTAAGGAAGTACAGCTACACTATGCCTCAACCCCTAAAGACTGCCATCTCCCGCCTCTGGAGAAAGGGATCCTAGTTACAGAGCTGCATTAGCTATTAATATACTAAGGGGTTCTCCCTTGTAATGTACATAGTTCAAGAGACTGCTGTTTATTTTGCCTTGCATTGTCATTGTGAATTTGACGCATACATGCATAAAACTGTAACAGGCTGGATTAGTGCAAAAAGTGAAGATCACATAGAAGTTACTAGCCTATTTCTGCAAATGTACATGTATTTCTTTAATATTTGAATGTGATTATTGGCCAACCTCCGGGGCCATGACTAGTGTGTGTTATAAACAGAATTTCCTCCTGTCTGTCATATGGTTGGGATGTCAAGCTAACTGTGTACTGGACATGGTGCTGGATGGGAGTAATTATGTTGCCTTTAACACATACAAGTTATTGTGTTATAGTTCCCCAAAGCGCCTCCTTCCCTCCCTCTTCCATTGTGAGAAATTAAAAACTAAAAAGTGCTTATGACACTACGTCACCTTTTGGCCTAGGTTTCATGTTTTCCATGAAATGTGCGTTATTGTGTGTGCTTCTTTTTAAGGTAAAGTGTTATTTCAGAATGTACTGCTTTAGTGCCACTTAAAGAGGTCTGCTCACTCCATGGCCCTGATGGCTAATGTCCCAGATTGTATGCTTGATAATCTTATAAATGGGTGGAATTATTTCCATTGAGAACTGAGGGCAGTGGTTGAATAAGATAGCTAATTCAATCATCAATAGATTATAATCTTCATAGAGTTTTTGAGGACCAAGGTTGGATAGCCATACAGTAAAAGTATCAAAAGCTGTTTTTGTTTTCTTGTTTTTTAATGTTTTGTTTTATATAGGTTTCTTGGAAGGGAACTGTTTATTGCATTACATGTTGTGAGGACTAAACTGTATCAGAGCGACAGCATGGATTCACTTGACAATAATTTTTATTCCATCTGTCTGCTAATGTGATTGTCCAAAGTGAAACTACCTTTTTATATGTTCAATGAGACTTAATTTGTTGAGATTTTTCATGAATGTGTGTATTACATTTACTCATTGAAAACCTTAAAGGCCCCAGTGCAGTCAAAAACGTGAATAACCTGTGTTTTATATATATTTCCACACTATGAGGTTGGAATAATACTGTGAAAATGATGATAATGTCCTTTTAGTGTAAGAGCTGTTTGAAAAGACTGCCTGAAATTTCAACCTATTTTCATGGGACGGAGTTTTGGCCTGCCTGGTGACATCACCAGGCGGTAAATTAGTTAACAGACCAATTAGAAAGAGAGCTCCAAACCGCTCAATAACAGCTAGTTTTCAGTTTACCCTCCCCACTCAAGATCACTCCCAGACAGTCCTGGCAAAATTATTGCTTGTGATATTGCTCTTTGCTAAAAAAAAAAAAGAGCTATTTTTGTTTCATTTTTATCATTTTAATCGAAAACAATCACAGTAAGGCACTTAATTGTTAACCGGAAATTATTTTATATTGAGATAAGAACGTCTGCATTGGACCTTTAAATGCGATGTTTGCTCTTAGAGGCATTACACTACCGTTCAAAAGTTTGGGCTCGCTTAGAAATGTCCTTGTTTTTGAAAGAAAAGCACATTTTTTGTCCATTTTTAAAATAACATCAAATTGATCAGAAATACAGTGTAGACATTGTTAATGTTGTAAATGACTATTGTAGCTGGAAATGGCAGATTTTTTATGGAATATCTACATAAGCATACAGAGACCAATTATCAGCAACCATCACTCCTGTGTCGCAATAGCAAGTTGTGTTAGCTAATCCAAGTTTATCATTTTAAAAGGCTAATAGATCATTAGAAACCCCTTTTGCAATTATGTTAGCATAGCTGAAAACTGTTGTCCTGTTTAAAGAAGTAATAAAACTGGCCTTCTTTGGACTAGTTGAGTATCTGGAGCATCAGCATTTGTGGGTTTGATTACAGGCTCAAAATGGCTAGAAACAAAGTACTTTCTTCTGAAACTCGTCAGTCTATTCTTGCTCTGAGAAATTAAGGCTATTCCATGCAAGAATTTGTCAAGAAACTGAAGATCTCGTATAACGCTGTACTACTCCCTTCACAGAACAGCAAAAAAACTGTATCTAACCAGAAAAGAAATAGGAGTGGGAGGCCCCGGTGCACAACTGAACAAGAGGATAAGTACATTAGAGTGTAGCGGAACCCCTCCGCAATAGCCAGTGAAAAGTGCATGGCGCCAAATTCAAAACAACAAAAATCTCATAATTAAAATTCCTCAAGCATACAAGTATTTTACACCATTTTCAAGATAAAATTCTTGTTAATCCAGCCACAGTGTCTGATTTCCAAAAGGATTTACAGTGAAAGTACCACAAACGATTATGTTAGGTCACCACCAAGCCACAGAAAAACACAGCCAGAGAGAGGAGTCACAAAAAATCAGAAATAGAGATAAAATTCATCACTAACCTTTGATGATCTTCATCAGATGACACTCATAGGACTTCATGTTACACAATACATGTATGTTTTGTTTGATAAAGTTCATATTTATATAAAAAAAATCGGAGTTTACATTGGCGCGTTACGTTCAGTAGTTCTAAAACTTTTGTGATTGTGCAGAGAGCCACATCAAATTACAGAAATACTCATAATAAACATTGAAATATAAATTATTACATGGAACTTTAGATAAACTTTTCCTTAATGCAACCGCTGTGTCAGATAAAAAAATAAAACACTTTACGGAGAAAGCAAACCATGCAATAATCTGAGTACAGCCTTTAGACAACAAAGCAGCCAAAAGATACCCACCATATTGGGTAGTCAACATTACTCAGAAAAAAGCATTTTAAATATTCACTTACCTTTGATGATCTTCATCAGAATGCACTCCCAGGAATCCGAGTTCCACCATAAATGTTTCATTTGTTCGATAATGTCCACCAGTTATGTCCAAATATCTTCTTTTGTTAGGGCGTTTGGTAAACAAATCCAAAAGTGCGTTCAGGTCGCGCCGAACGAAAAGTTCAAAAAGTTCCGTTACAGCCCATAAAAACATGTCAAACTAAGTATGGAATTCATCTTTAGGATGTTTTTAACATAAAATGTAATTAATGTTCCAACCGGGCAATTCCTTTGTCTGTAAAAATGAAGTGGAACATAGCTACCTTTCACGTGAGCGCGCCTGACTGAGGCTGTGGCAACTCTGCCAGACCACTCATTCAAAGAGCTCTTATGAGCCCCTCCTTTAGAGTATAATCTTCACAACAGGTTCTAAATACTGTTGACATCTAGTGGAAGCCGTGGGAAGTGAAACATAACTAATATCCCACTGTATCTTCAATGGGGGCTGAGTTGAAAACTACAAACCTCAGATTTCCCACTTCTTGGTTGGATTTTTTCTCAGGTTTTTACCTGCCATATGACTTCTGTTATACTCACAGACATCATTCAAACAGTTTTAGAAACGTCAGAGTGTTTTCTATCCAAATGTATTAATTATATGCATATTCTAGCTTTTACGGCTGAGTAGCAGGCAGCTTAATTTGGGCACGTTTTTCATCCAAGCTACCCAATACTGCCCCCTAATCCAAATAGGTTTAATTTCTCAGAACAAGAATAGACTGACGAGTTTCAGAAGAAAGTTATTTGTTTCTAGCCATTTTGAGCATGTAATCAAACCCACAAACGCTGATACTCAACTAGTCTAAAGGCCAGTTTTATTGCTTCAGTAATTCAGGACAACAGTTTTCAGCTATGCTAACATAATTGCAAAAGGGGTTTCTAATGATCTATTAGCCTTTTAAAATGATAAACTTGGATTAGCTAAGACATCGTGCCATTGGAACATAGGAGTTATGGTTGCTGATAATGGGTCTCTGTATGCTTATGTAGATATTTCATAAAAAATCTGCCGTTTCCAGCTACAATAGTCATTTACAACATTAACCATGTCTACACTGTATTTCTGATCAATTTGATGTTATTTTAATGGACAAAAAATGTGCTTTTCTTTCAAAAACAAGGACATTTCTAAGTGAAGTGAGCCCAAACTTTTGAACGGTAGTGTACCTATTTGTATTATTTTTAATGACACGGCTATAGCCCTCATGTGGAGGTCTTGAGAAAGGAATTGTAAATGGACTGTCCTGAACTGAAGAGATTACTGTATACAGTACTGTGTGATTGTAGCTCTGCTCTATAGGCTTTTTATATGAATGTTCTGAGGTGCTCTGTTGGCTGAAAAGTGTTACTGCACAGTGTCTGCCCGTGTCTGACTGTCTTCTCAGACAAAGCACTTTACCTGAAGTTTAACTGAGTGCAGTATCACACGGCCTTGACTGACCTCATTCAATTACAAACACAACAATAGATATTGGCCAGTTGAAATAGGGATAACAAATAGGGCACATGTCAGTTCTTAGGCTACTATTTTGCCCCCAATTTAGTGCGTGTTTATCAGTGCTGTTCTGTCCATGGAGTGTACAGTCCCAGTGTTTCTGTTCATCCTGTTACTCCATTTGTAAGTCATGTGAGGGTCACTGTGTGGACTAGCTATAGTGTAGTTTTGGACAAGACCCACACACCTTGTCATTGATTGAAATAGGGTTACTGGATAGCAGCATATAACAACGCTATGTAAATACTAAGATTTACAATGCTTTGTCTCTCTCATACTCTTATCGATCATGTACCTAACTACACAGTATGCATGAGAGAAACTGAATGTTGCAGGGTAGTTGCCATAGAACTGCAATGTGCGCACAGGATGTGTTCAATCAAATCCACATGTCTGTTTCCTTACGGAGTGCTGAAGTGACTATGAAATGCAATCAAACTGAAGTCAGTATGAATGTAATGTGTTTGTAAGAAGGCCTCAGTCTAATACTATAAATATATTTACAGTGTATGTACATGCTTATAAACAAGGCTTCAAAAGCTACCAAATGACCCTGGTAAAGGCACCTTTGTTGCAGTGAATGTACAGCATGTGAAATCTTTTGTATGAAGGTTCACTTTGGTAAAGTTCGTAAAGTTCAGAGATGGTTGCTCTGTGTAGCTAGCTTTGAGAGAGACATTGAATTCAAGCAGTGTTATAATGGTACAGATGTTTGTGCTAAATTGCAAATGAATGAAAAAAGTGAATTGTCATCTTTTACTTTGTACTCTGTGTATTTGTTCAATGTGTTTTAATAAATCCCCTCAACAACAATAGACATACCTCATTGCTTAAATGCACATCTGAGAAAATAAGCTAATTCTCAGTTTGAGTATGTTTGAGCTGTGAAGTTATATATTTGAAGGTGACTTTCTTTTGCTGAGAGTGAAACCCACAGGGCAGAAGGAAGGTTGGCTGCCCAAAAAAGACATGGAACAGCACAAATGAGGAGAAGATGAAGGCAGGAACCACCTGGAATGAAATCAAGAAAACGTTCCAGAACAGAGTTTTCTGGAGTTGCAGCTCTGAGGCCCTTTGTTCCACTAGGAGCTGAAAGGAATAAGCCAAGTAAGTCAAGTTGCCTTGAAACATCAATAAAGAGAATTAAGAAATAGTTTGAGTTTAGAACTGCAGGCTTGTTAATGGGGCTTGACCCCTGATGTCTGCCAGTGGTCCAGGTCACTCACTGCCTCGCCGTAAAGTAAATGAACTTAGGAGCAGAAATTGAGCCATTGACATATTAAGTCAGAGTTCAAGACATTCAGCCAATCACAGCTTTTACGGTACATTATTCTCTTTCCTTGAATATATAAATTGACCAAAATGTTTGTACCTAAAAAGGAGATGTGTTTACTGACAATTGTTACACGGTAGTTATAAAACACATATTGCACTATTATTCTCAGGTACATCTCTTTCCTCTCTACTGATGTCCATCTTAGTTCAGTTGACATTAGTATTTTTTCATTTTAACATTTGTATTCCTCAAGTCCTTGGCTTGGTGATGTAATCACTAACATTGTTCCAAACTATTCCCCCTTTCACCCAAGTTTCCCATCCTAATACCTCTTGGCCCACCCTCTACATCTGCATATCTGCTCTGATTGGGCATGTGCCATACTTTAGCATTTCTATTGGCCGAAGCCAAGACTTTTGCTCTGCCATTGGCCAATTAATGCTGAGAAAGCCCTTTGGCCTGCTTTGTGTCTGTTAAGCAGCAGGGGGCAGGAGATTGGAGGAGGGAGGGAGGGACTAAACATAAGGGGAGAGAAAAAGAGGGAAGAAGGACAGAAAGACAGGGCAAGAAATTGTGAGAAAGAGAGCGAGAGGGAGGGACTGAACCATAGAATCGAGAGAGGAGGGAGTAGGGGGAGCCTCATTCAGAGCAGCTAGTGTGAGGAGTGGAGCTGACCTAATGTGGGAAAGTAAACAGTATTTCCAGTCTATTCTGCCGGAGCCCTAGGAGCTCTTAAAGCAGACATACAGAGGAATGAGTGAGGAACCTGCCAATATATACGCAGAATGTTCATGGGAGGTAACCAGGATTAAAGAGTCCACAGGGAGTAACTGAAGCTTGTTGGAGGAAATACTACCGAGGACAAGAAGGTGAGAGGTGTATTTTTATTGTATTCTACTATACACACTCTCCCTCTTTTTTTGTTTCACTTCTCTGCATGTTCACCAAGACAAGAGCTTTGTTGAAGGGGCCATGGAGGGAGTGGGGGTGGGTGGGTGTGTTGTTTTGTGCTCTCAGACCCTGGGTCCGATAGCTTGCAGCTTCGGGCAGCGGAGTTACAGAGGAGGAAAGGAGAGCAGAGGCAATACCCAAAGCCGGGTGGCCTCTTTGTTGAATACACTCTTTCACAGACGATTACACCAGGACTAACCTTCAGAGAGGGCTGTGTCTGGGGCTTGGCTACCCATATTATCAAGGGAAAGACCATGAGGCACTCTGGTCCAGAGACATACACCATCTATAGGGAGGATCTATACATTGCAGTAAATACACTCCAGTATATACATTACTGTACCCCCTCCATAGCCCCAGGCTGAAACAGGAGTCGTCTATCCAGCCCTAGTCTTGGGGCTCCTTCCTGGAGTACAATAGCCCCTCCCTGAATGAATTTCACGGTGCCTCAGGAATGGGGAGAGGGGGACCTCTGATCTGCATTTTGGAAAGATGTAGTGTTTCCCGCTTTAGTCGGATGTCCCAGCATTCCCTGAGTCAGACTGTTAAACTTTTGTTCGACAATCAAGTTCCATTAATTAATAGTCCATGCATGTCTGGCCTGGAGCTTAAACCACAAAGATTCTCCTATGAATGGGACCCCACTCGCCTTTTCCTCTCACGCCATAGAGAATACACAGCTGAGGCCTTCCCACTCCCGGAAGCCCTAGGGGAATTAGTACAGACAGTTATGGATGAAGACCGTCATGAAAATAAAATAACCGTCATAACCGTTTCAAAAAATAATTGGAAAGAATGGCTGACTGAAGATGGGACGGTCAGGCATCCGTGCCCGTTTCCGCTGTAACGTGAAACTTTATTGCTCCTCGCTAAAACAAGCAAGGTGCTGTAGCAAATCATTATTGTAGGCAACGGCCCCTCCCACACATAGAAATATAATGTATTTCAATGGCAGCATATGCAGTCAGGAGCAAAGGGGGGGAAAACGTTTTAACAGTGAGCGCGCCATGACCATCACAGCCCTACCATCTCTCTGTACTGTGTCACATCCTTCATGCTTGCTGTAACTGTGCCGTAAGTTGCATTCATACATTAATAGCAAAGTCAAATTCCTACGACTGCATCAAAGGGACAGCTCAACCCCCCTCTGTATTGTAACAGCTAACAATTCTGTATAATGATACTGAACAACAACCCTGGCTGGCCAAGACTGAACAATAGGGAAGAAGTAACAATGAACATGTACACAAAGCTTCAAACCGAGCTTTCATTGGCCCAAGAAAAGATCATTCAGATGCGCCATTGACAGAGATCACAATGGAGAGTGTGGGAACAGGACACCCAGGTCAGTGAACCTGCTGTCACACAGTGACGTTTTGGTCATTCTGACACCCAACCATAACCTTAGATGGGAATGTTTGATTATTAAGGACTTACCATACACCTAGAATATTTGATCTTGGTTAAACTACACGTGCTTTTAACATCAAATAACATTCTATTTGTCACATACACAGTTTACAGCAGGTATAAAAGGTGCAGTGAAATGCTTACATGCTAGCTCCCTCAACATTGTAGTACGTTATCAATATCAATAAAAATAATAATAAAAAATAAGTCAATAGAGGAAGGTAGTATGCATAGTAATAAAACTGCTATGTACACAACAGGATGTACAATATACATTTATGAATGTGCAATGTCAACTATGACTGCATTACAAATATAAAGTGGATTTCTACTATAATTACATTGCTAAAAAGTGACTTACCTGCAGTGTTTGGACTTAGGTATGTACTGTGACAAGGTATGTACTGTGACAAGGTATGTACTGTGACAAGAAAAAGTATGTATGATTTCTGCATAAACTGGTTATAAAATTTGTTCTGAACTTCATCTAAGTCACAACAACAGACAAACACAGTCTGCTTAAACTAATAACACAAATTATTGTATTTTTCTTGTTTATATTGAATACGTAATTTAAACATTCACAGTGTAGGTTGGAAAAATTATGTGAACCCCAAGGCTAATGACTTCTCCAAAAGCTAATTGGAGTCAGGAGTCTGTTAACCTGGAGTACAATCATTGAGACGAGATTGGAGATGTTGGTTAGAGCTGCCCTGCCATATTAAAAACATTCACAAAATTGGAGTTTGCTTTTCACATTGCCTGATGTGAACCATGCCTCGAACAAAAGAGATCTCAGAAGACCCAAGATTTAGAATTGTTGACTTGCAAAAAGCTGGAAAGGGTTACAGAAGTATGTCTAAAAGCCTTGATGTTCATCAGTCCACGGTAAGACAAATTGTCCATAAATGGAGAAAGTTCAGCACTGTTGCTACTCTTCTTTGGAGTGGCCGTCCTGTAAAGATGACTGCGTGAGCACAGCGCAGCATGCTCAATGAGGTTAAGAAGAATCCTAGTGTGAGCTAAAGAACATGCTAACCTCTCTGTTGACGAGTCTATGATACGTATAACACTAAACAAGAATGGTGTTCATGGGAGGACACCATGGAAGAAGCCACTGCTGTCCAAAAAAATACATTCCATGTCTGAAGTTTGCAAAAAAACATCTGGATGTTCCACAGCAGTACTGGCAACATATTCTGTGGACAGATGAAACTATAGTTGAGTTGTTTGGAAGGAACACACAACACTACTGGCAACATATTCTGTGGACAGATGAAACTATAGTTGAGTTGTTTGGAAGGAACACAGCACTACTGGCAACATATTCTGTGGACAGATGGAACTATAGTTGAGTTGCTTGGAAGGAACACACAACACTACTGGCAACATATTCTGTGGACAGATGAAACTATAGTTGAGTTGCTTGGAAGGAACACACAGCACTACTGGCAACATATTCTGTGGACAGATGAAACTATAGTTGAGTTGTTTGGAAGGAACACACAGCACTACTGGCAACATATTCTGTGGACAGATGGAACTATAGTTGAGTTGCTTGGAAGGAACACACAGCACTACTGGCAACATATTCTGTGGACAGATGGAACTATAGTTGAGTTGCTTGGAAGGAACACACAACACTACTGGCAACATATTCTGTGGACAGATGGAACTATAGTTGAGTTGTTTGGAAGGAACACACAACACTACTGGCAACATATTCTGTGGACAGATGGAACTATAGTTGAGTTGTTTGGAAGGAACACACAACACTACTGGCAACATATTCTGTGGACAGATGGAACTATAGTTGAGTTGCTTGGAAGGAACACAGCACTACTGGCAACATATTCTGTGGACAGATGAAACTATAGTTGAGTTGTTTGGAAGGAACACACAACACTATGTGTGGAGGAAAAAAGGCACAACACACCAACATCAAAACTTCATCCCATCTGTAAAGTATGATGGAGGGAGCATCATGGTTTCGGGCTGCTTTGCTGCCTCGGGGCCTGGACGGTATGCTATCATCGACGGGAAAATGAATTCCCAAGTTTATCAAGACATTTTTCAGGAGAATGTAAGGCTATCTGTCCACCAATTGAAGCTCAACAGAAGTTGGGTGATGCAACAGTACAATGACCCAGAACACAGAAGTAAATCAACAGAATGGCTTCTACAGAAGAAAATACGCCTTCTGGAGTGGCCCAGTCAGAGTCCTGATCTCAACCTGATTGAAATGCTGTGGCATGACCTCAAGTGAGCGGTTTACACCAGACATCCCAAGAATATTGCTGAACTGAAACAGTTTTGTAAAGAGGAATGGACCAAAATTCCTCCTGACCGTTGTGCTGGTCTGATCTGCAACTACAGAAAACATTTGTTTGTTGCTGCCAGAGGGTCAACCAGTTATTAAATCCAAGGATTCACATATTTTTCCCACCCTGCACTGTGAATGTTTACACAGTGTGTTCAATAAAGACATGAAAACATATAATTGTTTGCGTGTTATTGGTTTAATTAGAGTGTTTGTCAGCTGTTGTGACCTAGATGAAAATCAGATCAAATTTTATGACCAATTTATGCAGAAATCCAGATTTTTCCAAAGGGTTCACATACTTTTTCTTGCCACTGTATAGTCAGTACAGTCAGTGGTCAGAGCCCAGATGGAGAAACAGTGGAGAACAGTAACACTCACTGTGACCTTGAGTAGTGTGACTACCATCACAGACTACCTTCGTGCACAGTGGGCACAGCAACAGCTTCTGTAGTGGAGGGCAACTGAAGGCCAATATGGCTCTTGTATGAATAATGTATACCTGCATGTCTGAACAGTGCCGACCAT
This sequence comes from Oncorhynchus mykiss, assembly GCF_013265735.2. Taxonomy (NCBI): domain Eukaryota; kingdom Metazoa; phylum Chordata; class Actinopteri; order Salmoniformes; family Salmonidae; genus Oncorhynchus; species Oncorhynchus mykiss. The sequence continues at coordinate 67,096,190 of NC_048581.1, forward strand.
GGCAGTGCGTATGAAAGCAGCGCATCATGAATGTTTCACTATGCTGTCCACACAGTCTATGATACTGACACATATTTGTTCTCAATGTTCAGTAATCAGTACACTATAACACAGCTTTCTGTACTGTAGCTTACAATGGAGCTTACATCAGGAGAAAAACAAACTGAGTTTTGGTTTATGATTAATTCTACTCTTGAGTTAAATCTGACAGTCAGATAATCTAACAAGTCCCTATGCTCAGTGTTTGGCAGGAGTTAGTTGGGAAATCAAGGAGGAGGCATACAATCCATTAGTATGTGTTACAAACACTCCCACTCACGGAGCTCTGTTTTTGACAGCTAAAGGATGACAGACAACTGCTTCTGACCAGATGAACTGTTTCTTGCATCTAAATGGGTTGTCTCACATCCCTATCTCTTGACGACAAGACTATTTCCTTTGGGATCTTGATATTCAGAAAAAGGGAGGTAGAACTTCTTTGGACTGATATGTTCCATTGCATCTCCTGTCTAGTAGAGAGTGGAAGTTTGGAAACCAGTCAAACCACCCTCCATAAAACCAAGGAAGAGCCTAGATAAAAGAAGGCTGTTTTAGCTGCCTTCTGTAAGAATTCCGTTGCTGTTTATTCAGTCTATACTCCACCAGCTGCGGCTCTGTTCTATTGTCCATTGATGCACCCTGACTCCCTCTCCTTGCCTAACCAATGACTGCCCCGGCCTGGGCCTTATGCGGGCAGCCAGCACTGGACTCAAGTCTTTGTGGGGGATATTGCACATTCAGTTCAGCAGATCTCTCCCATCTCATGTTCGAATTCAAACATCTCTATGAATCCAGCTTGCAGTTGCACATTCTATACTCCCAAACATTGAATCATTAGGAAATATGTGCCTTCCTCCTGTCTGTAATTGCACCATCTGCTTTTGCATCCAGCAGTGAACAGGGAGTGTTCTGGAAGTCAAGGTCCAACCTTACCCCAAAGACCTCCTTGTCGCCTCTGCATCTTCTCCAAACATTGCCACACCACGGCTGGGCTGAACTCTTTATTTGCGTTAGGGTGTGTGGTTGTGTTTGTTTCATTTTAATTCTGCAAGGTACTGTATCCAATTTCCTCAAGAATGCCTTTAGGACAGAACTAGTTCAAGCTTAGTTTCCTCTTATCCTAGTCTCTTTTGACAGGCAGTCTAAAATATTTTTCACTTCGAGTTTGGTTTTTAAATGTATGTTGTACACAAGTATTTCAACAAAAGGAGGGGGTTTCCTGAGTTTGAAGAGGCTATACATTCATGTACATACTACCTCAACTGGCCTGACCAACCAGTGCTCCCACACATTGGCTAACCGGGCTATCTGCATTGTGTCCCATCACCCATCCCCGGCCAACCCCTCTTTTATGCTACTGTTACTCTCTGTTCATCATATATGCATAGTCACTTTAACCATATCTACATGTACATACTACCTCAATCAGCCTGACTAACCGGTGTCTGTATGTAGCCTTGCTACTTTTATAGCCTCACTACTGTTATCTTGTCTTTTTACTGTTGTTTTTATTTCTTCACTTACCTATTGTTCACCTAATACCTTTTTGCACTATTGGTTAGAGCCTGTAAGTAAGCATTTCACTATAAGGTCACCTGTTGTATTCGGCGCACATGACAAATAAACTTTGATTTGATTAGTCAGGCAGCAAACAATTTTCTGCTGGCAATGTCAAGTGCATTTTTTATGCAAAAAGTGACATCTCATTCATTTTCATTGTGCAATTGTATTGTGTTAGAGTATTTAATACATATTGCTCAATGTCAAAGAACTTAGGGGATGCTCTGCTCGAAAGATCATATCAATTACACCAACAGAACTTATTATGAAAGATTATTTTGCCAATCCTGCTTTTCCTTCTCTGGAAAAAACCCTGGTGATTTTTCCATTATACATGGCGGTAGACTACTAAAGTATTTAACTCGGAGGGAGGAGCAGTTCTCATTGATTTTATCCCACAGATCCTCCATTATACTGAGCAGAGCATGGCTCTGACATATTACATACAGCACAGCATGGTCATCACCCTCTGACCTGTGATCTCACTCCCAGACAGTCCAGCAGTTCAGTGACCAATGCAGAAACAATGCTTTCTGAGAGTGAGCAGAGCTTTTCCCCTACAAAAGGCTCATTGTTTATTAGAGCAGTAAGTGGGCCGGCTGGAGAAACTGGGTTTGTGGTACAGCGAAGAGGATAGAGGCCGTGGTGGGTTGGGTCCACACATGACTAGAATTGCACCAACCGAGTGAGGATATTGTCTTAGTATTACCCCTGAAGAAAAGTGACTGCAATTTTCAAACCTGGCCTACTTTGCCACTCATGTTTATACGTCTCAAATTAAGATTAGAAAAGTATCCCTGTTTGGTAGTTTCAAGCCATCACCATGCCAACAACATTAATGCCAACAACAACAAAAAAATAAAGAAACACGATGTATTGAAAAACAAAAAAACAAAAATAAAAATAATAATTTATACAGCCATGTTTACGAAGCATTACAACTTCCCATGTGTCCAATACCCCACTCCCTATAACTGACCTAATTTCCTGTTAGAACTGTCAGGAGAGGGTTAAGTCAGACTTTGTATTCAGTGGAGGATTTGGGATGAAAATGAATTGCGCAATGATCTCCAAATGGGCCAGCTCCAAACTCTTTTGCCGCCCATGGTCTGGTCCACCCCACTTTACCCTATGCTGTCATTCCCCAAGGGGGCGTGCAAACAGGCCAATCAGGGCCAGGAATGTTCCTGCAGAGGAAACAGTTCAGCACTAATCGAAATGTAAAGCAGATGCTGCACTATGAGACTTCACCAGAACTCCAGGACTCAGGAGTGGTGCTCTGCTAAGGATACAGAGCCGCCCTCTACATGTAGGGAAACCCCCCCCAGCTATGAGGTTGAGGTATTTAGGCCAGACACGTTGTATGTAGTGAGAGGAATACCCTATTAAAATGACAAAAACAACGCGTATGGGCACATCACCGTCAGGGTATAGATGTCTCCTTTAATCTTCAGGTAAGCCCTGTCAGACTGTTTAATTATGCTAACAGCCTTTCTCAGCAATTTTGCCCTGCTTTTATACTGGAACTGTAATCCCCTCTCTGTTGCATGTCTCTTCCTTTGTGGTTCTGGAGGCAGCCATAATTCTGCCGTGCTTAAAGGATTGGAATTTTTCACAGTACTGAGAAAGCAAACTAGTCAAAACAACCTGTTGCTAGTGACCCACATTCAGTAATGTAGGTAATACCGCGTAGTATTCACAACAACTCAACTCTGACCAGACTTTTTTAAATTTTTTTTTTATTTACATCAGATGATCCAGTGAAAGGATTTAGTGACTTGTGAATCCAGGAATAGACTGTTTCCTCACAAAATATCTTGCAGTTGTCTAAATGTTATTTTGTATTACAATACATGTCTATGTAAACAGTATGAGGCTAATGTTTCCAAACTGGCGTAACATAGTAAATGTAAATCTGGGACACTCAAATTAGTATGATATATTAAGTTTGGTATTGTATGTATTCATTTGTGGATGTCCATCATCCATTTCTTATGATATGTTACAAATTGCAATTTGTTGTGGCTAATGTTAGCTAGGTGGCTAAAGTTAGCTAGGCTAGGGGTTAGGGTTAAGGTTAGTGTTAAGGTTAGGGTTTGGAGTTAGGGTTAAGGTTAGTGTAAGGGTTAGCTATCATGCTAAGTGGTTGCAAAGAAGCTAAAAGTAATAAGTAGTTGCAAATTAGCTCAAATGCTAAAGTTGTCTGTGATGAAATTCGAACACACAACCTTCGGGTTGTTAGACATTTGTGTTGTACACCTACCCAACCACCCTACTTTCATGTTTGCCTTAAGTTACCTTCTGTCCTATGTAACCATACCAAATGTAACATATTATACTAATTTCAGTGTCCCAGATTAACGTTTGCTGTTACGTCTAGTCTATGAGACCAGGCTGATGTTTCACACCATTGTTTTTTCTGGAATTTAGATTGGAATGAAACTAAAACCAGTGGTGGAAATAGTACCCAATTGTCATACTTGAGTAAGGGGAAAGGGAAAGGGGGATACCTACAACTGAAGGCATTCAACTGAAATGTGTCTTCCACATTTAACCTGAAGATAATGACTTAAGTAAAAGTGAAAGTCACCCAGTAAAATACTACTTGACAAAAAGTATTTGGTTTTAAATATACGGTACTTAAGTATCAAAAGTAAGAATATAAATCATTTAAAATTCCTTATATTAAGCAAACCAGATGGCACCATTTTTCCCTTCTTTTTACGGATCGCCAGGGGCACACTCCAACACTCAGACATCATTTACAAATGAAGCATGTGTGTGTAGTGAGTCCGTTTTCCTGTCCTGCTAAGCATTCAAAATGTAACGGGTACTTTTGGTTGTCAGGGGAAATTAAAAAAGTACATTTTCTTTAGGAATGTAGTGAAGTAAAAGTTGTCAAAAAGATACATATAAGTACAGATAATCAAAAATGTTGTAATAGGGGGAACTGGAGCCCATTCCAACATAATTCCACCTTTTACGTTTTCACCCTGAGTTCTCAGCAGCCAGCACCCATACACAAACTACAGATTAGAGTCTTAGTACTGTGTAAAGTTTAAACAACGATTAGTCATTGGAAAAAGAGCACAAAGTAAATAAGCTTTACCAAAATAATTTGTCATGTATATGAAATGGACATTCCACTTGCAGTGTCTTAAAACCTTTGCATGTGGTGGTTACATAGATTCCTTAGTACACTTTATTAGTACTTACAACTGTTATACCTTTTTGTGGTTTGTGTATTTATACATTTAACTATTTATATGTGTTTGCTTTGTAAACAAAAACTCCAATCAGTTTCTAAATTGTAGCACATTTTGGGAAGTCAAGTGCATGTCTGTTTTTGTCAGACAAGGAACATTATTTCTGTTTTTTCTTCAACATTTGTATTTCAACTATGCCTTTGTCTCTGTTCTCTGTTCCAGAGCTTATGTCCACTGTGAATTATCAGCAGCAACAGAGGGAGGAAGAGGAGGAGGAGGAAGATGAAGAGCAAGGAGAGAAGTTTGAGTTTGATGACAGTGCTGATGAGAAAGACCCAGTGGAAGCCATGCAAACGGCAAACAAGTCATCTATGGAGGCCACAAGCCAACCACAGGACAATGCAGTAACAACACCCCTTGCACACTCACAACAGCACCTCAATGCACTGCCCCCTGCTGGTCAGGAGGACAATCCCTCACAGGGACAAGACTCCACGGCCTCTTCAGGTAAAGTGTTCTTTCTATTACAACACATTGTGAGTGACTCTTCTCCACTGGTCTCATAAGGTGCTGCCCGTTCTTAAAGAGATTTCATAATAGAGAGAGCCGGGTTCTAATTGAATAAAGAGCAGTGAAACTCTGGTTGATATCAGTATGCTGTTGACTACCTGAGTCATGTTGCCAAACAAGCTCTGTTAATTACACTCCTTGCTAAAGAAGGAGATTTAAATCTATGTGAACTTCTGTCGGACAAAAGGAAGCGATTAGTGCTTAATTAAAATACTTCTCACGAAGCCTACGCGTAGTAATCCGTTAAGTGGGTTGTGGTGCATTTCTCCACTGCACTGGGGAATTCTGGGGTTGATGATGCTGTACGGTGGAAGCCTGTTACCCAGCGGATGGTGGAGGATGAGATGAGAGGGCTCACATTGTCTCTGGATAAATTAAATAATAGTTTGAATAGGAATATCTTCCATAAAAGCTGATTTGCACACAGGACCTATATAGCGCTAATAATACAATTCCTGTGGTCTGTTCTCATCAGCGATTGTCTTCTTGGAGACACAGGACCTACCGCTCTTCATAAAACAAGGTCAATTAAGATGAAGTAAAGAGGAAATAAGATATACTTTTGTAAAGTTTTCCTCACATTGAGACCAAACTTTTTAGCTGTCCTTCCCATATGGTACACGTTGTACAAGTTATAGTAACAAACACAAGCATGACGTTACATAAAAAAAAATGATGTCTAATGTCTCCCGCTTCATTTCTCCCCACAGATGTTCCAGTTAGCAACCCACCCAGGCGGTAAGAGACTCTCTGCTTTCTATCTGCATTCCATCTTCAGGGGTTGTGTGGTTTGGCCTCATTGGAGCAAACATCTGTCTTCATTAAGTTATCAATATACTGTATTAGCATGACCCAAAATCAGAAACATCTCTTTTTTCATAGAGAAGGGGCGAGTCAAAGTAAAATGGTATAGGACTGATATGTTTGGAAAAGGAAGTCAAAGGAGATGGCAAATCTGTGACAGAGGCTATGTTGGAAAAAAACTCTTCCATGTCTAACATATTGAATCAGTAGCCTAAACAGGTACTCTGTAGTCTGCAGGTTATAGCAGTTTGCAGTGTAAAAAGTTGTATATGAGTTAGGGGGTTCACTAGAATGTACATTTAGAAACATGTTATCAACCTTTTCATTTGGGGTCCCCTGTCTTGGTGGGGACCACTGGTCCTGGTTAGGTCCCAGCATGATGGTGTGCTAGGAAGTGTGCTGGGAAACCCGTGCTGATAGGAGAGCCAGGGCCTGTCGTTCCTGTGGGCTTTCCTGTGCTGAAAAGCGGGGTGTATGTGAGTGACTGTGATAGTGTGTATCTCTCAGTGTGTCTGTGTGTGTATGTTTGAACAGGGTTGGATTATGAGAGAAGGGACTGTGGTTTCTGCGATTTCTCCTCTGGAAGATTTCAGCTGAGTAGACTGTTTCACTGCGGGTCAATATTCTCCCTTTCCTAGTGGAGCTATCAATAGCTTTTTCCTCCAACAAGGTGTAAGGTGTGTGTCAGCACGTTTGCTCTGTGTGTCTGTTTCATCTCAGATTCAGATATTTTTGCATCGCAAAGAATACTTTGTAGTAGAAACATTGTTGTAGAACATGCATAACATGTCTACAGGTCTATTCAAGTCAGGAAAGCAGTGGTATTGTGTGCGCGTGTCTAGGTGCATCTGTTGATTCTAGGACCTTTGACAGATAGCTTTCATTAAGTGAGACCCTTAAGATGAAAAGTCCTGGACAACGGTCACCATGACAACTTGACACTTGACATTTATATGGCTCTGCTTTATGTTCAGTTGAGCTGTAGCCTTAGACTAGAGGGGCTCACATTTAACACTCCACCGAAGCAACCCCACTTTACAACACTCCTTTTCCTTTTTTCTTTATCTTCATTCCACCTTTCCTTGCTGTCTGCTCTGCACAGTATTCTGCTTAGTGGTAGATCTGCAAGCTGGGTTTGCAAGCTGTTCAAGTAAACAATGTTACTAAAGGCACTGATACCGTATACTGACCTGTGTACACTGTCAGGGCGCAGACGCAAGATGCAGTTGCTATAGCAGGTGGTGTGTTGTTTGATTAGACTCGTTATAGTAACTGTAGTTACAATGAAGGTCTAGCTAGCCCATCATCAGCATGGTCAGCACTATTTCCATAGAGACGGGAGGAAAGCCAAGTAAACATGGCTCCCTGGTTGACTGTGTTCTGTAGTTAGAGGGCGTTGAAACACATCTAAGGCCTTGCATTCAGGCTGCTCACACTGTGCCTCCGTCTGTTCTATTTGCATTGAAACACGTTTGCCAATTCTTCTGCTGTAGGCCTATGACTCACAGGGGCTTGTATGGACAAGTGAAGGGCGTAGGCCTACAAAGATGAACCATACAATATATCATTTTCCAGTCTTTTAAACATTGAAATAGTTTGTGTTCTCAAAAAACGTCTGGTTAAATACCCATTTGAAACCACAGTAATGAGACATGAGTTCTGTATGAATTTTACAGAACAGAACAGGTTTCTTGTGTTTCATGATGAGGCATTTCATATGCTGTGTTATTAATATGTCTGAGGCACATTCTACCCCAGCATAGTTTTTCTTATAATTTATTTTAGAAAGTTCTTATTCATAGAAAACTGCTTGAGTAGACATTATTCTGTAAAACCTCTCAGCTGTAATATGTTGGGTTATCTTTGCCAGCCCTGTGAGCTGCTTCCTGACTGAGTCTGGTGTCTTTGGGGAGGCAGTGCAATGTGAACAGTTGAAACGTTTATTAGCGGACATTACTAAGAACTGGGTTTGAAGTTTCAACATTGCTCAAACAAGCTTTAGCTAACGCCTTTTTGTTGTCTTGCCAAAGAAGGTAATGCAATAATATATACAGAAAGTCTGGCCAACAGGTTGCTTGCAAGCTATATTTGGCTTCAAAATATTTCCTACACAACTAAACCGTGTAATTCTGTAAACATTGAGGACTGTCAGGCATGCCTGGAACAGGAGAGAGGTACAGTATCTTGCTGACTGATTGACATGGTGGCTGTTGGCAAAGTCGAGAGGGATGGTGGGAGGGATGCATTTAATGAGATAGGTTTCTCCTCCATCCCAGATCTAGCTGTATAATCAAGCATGTGGGAGGATTGCTGTAACTCTCACTGGTAGCTTGAAAACATAAGAAAGTGGTAGCTCTTTACAGAATACCTACAAGATCAGTATTAGGAGATGTCTCAAAGGCAATATCCCAGGGCCAGTCATTATTATGGTCAGGCTTTAGGAATGGCAGGTGATCAATGGCTATCGTTTAGGGGGATCTTTCATAGCTCACAGTTAATATATCAAGCAGGAGGTAAGGTCACATTATCATATTCATGGTCTCACATGAGTTTACCTGGATCAGATGACTCTCTCCATCCCTCACAACAGCAGTCAGCAGAATCATCACACCACAGTGAATAGGACTGACCAACCTAGCAGAAATGAGCTGCACTAGGAACATATAGCTGTGGCAGGTTTAAGGAAGTGTTACACCTCGTTCACATCAACAGCGTCATTGCGTTTTGGTACACCAGAAGTTAATTAATTTCCAATGGAACTCTGTATTTAACTTGTAGCATTGCGTTGCAGAAGCAGTTGCAGTGTGTTGTGTGGTGCATACGTTGGATTTATCTAACATATGCATCAAATGCATAGACGGCTTGACAAAAATGCATAGACGGCTTGACAAAAATGGTAACTTTTGTTGCACACATTTCCAGAATATGCTGCTCACCATTTTGTGCAATGACACTGTCTGTGTGATCAAGGCGTTACCATGCTGGGACAGCAGTGCTTCAGACTCTTTGCCCCGCCTCCTTCACCTTTGCTCCTCGAACTCCTCCTCCTCCACATTGCAATTCACTTGTAATGAGCCACACAGCATCCAGCCTAGAGTGGTCATAACTGCTTTCAATACTCTGCCTGGTATGTTCCAGGGTCTCTGGCCCAGTCGAGCTGGTTGAGCCCATCGCTGCAGCACCTTCAGTGGGAGAGCAGCCCCGGGAGGAGTCCCAGGAAAGGTCTGGTCCTGGAGACATGTTACCAGTGGAGAACCAGACCGATTCGGAGGACCATAGCGTGGAGACTGAGAAGAAGAGCTCCAGCTTGAGAGAACACTCTGAAGGTACAGAACTACATAGATATAAATACATGAAACATGATATAGACAGAAGAGAACAAGCTTACACCAATTACAGTATAGGCCTTCATAACTTCCATTGTGTCCTTTTTCCCATCTTAATCTTTTATTTTTATTGGACAGTCTGAGATATGGCTTTTTCTTTGCAACTCTACCTAGAAGGCCAGTATCCTGGAGTCGCCTCTTCACTGTTGACGTTGAGACTGGTGTTTTGTGCGTACTATTTAATTTCTATTCTGTTTAGAGCCAGTTTGCGCTTTTCTGTGAAGGGAGTAGTACACAGTGATGTACAAGATCTTCAGTTTCTTGTCAATTTCTCGCATTGAATAGCCTTAATTTCTCAGAACAAGGATAGACCTTCGAATTTCAGAAGAAAGGTCTTTGATCTGGCCATTTTGAGCCTGTAATCAAACCCACAAATGCTTATGCTCCAGATACTCAACTAGTCTAAAGAAGGCCAGTTTTATTTATTCTTTAATCAGAACAACAGTGTTCAGCTGAGCTAACATAATTGCAAAATGGTTTTCTAATGATCAATTAGCCTTTTTGAAATGATAAACTTGGATTAGTGCCATTGGAACATAGGAGTGATGGTTGCTGATAATGCGTCTTTGTACGCCTATGTGGATATTTCATAAAACATCTGCCGTTTCCATCTACAATAGTCATTTACAACATTAACAATGTCTACACTGTATGTCTGATCAATTTGATGTTATTTTAATGGACAAAAAATGTGCTTTGTGACCTCAAATTTTTGAACGGTAGTGTATATGTAGGGTCGAAGTAACTATGCAACAGGATAGATAATAGACAGTAGCAGCAGCTTATTTGGTGAGTGTGAAAGTGTGTGTGTGAGTGTACAGTTGAAGTCGGAAGTTTACATACACCTTAGCCAAATACATTTAAACTCAGTTTTTCACAATTCCTGACATTTAATCCAAGTAAAAATTCCCCGTCTTAGGTCAGTTATGATCACCACTTTATTTTAAGAATGTGAAATGTCCGAATAATAGTTGGGAGAATGATTTATTTCAGCTTTTATTTCTATCATCACATTCCCAGTGGGTCAGAAGTTTACATCCACTCAATTAGTATTTGGTAGCATTGCCTTTAAATTGTTTAACTTGGGTCAAACTTTTCAGGTAGCCTTCCACAAGTTTCCCACAATGAGTTGGGTGAATTTTGGCCCATTCCTCCTGACAGAGCTGGTGTAACCGAGTCAGGTTTGTAGGCCTCCTTGCTCGCACACGCTTTTTCAGTTCTACCCACAAATGTTTTATAGGATTGAGGTCAGGGCTTTGTGATGGCCACTCCAGTACCTTGACTTTGTTGTCCTTAAGACATTTTGCCTCAACTTTGGAAGTATGCTTGGGGTCATTGTCCATTTGGAAGACCCATTTGTGATGAAGCTTTAACTTTCTGACTGATGTCTTGAGATGTTGCTTCAATAAATCCACATCATTTTCCTGCCTCACGATGCCATCTATTTTGTGAAGTGCACCAGTCCCTCCTGCAGAAGAGCACCCCCACAACATGATGCTGCCACCCTCGTGCTTCACGGTTGGGAAGGTGTAATTCGGCATGCAAGCCTCCCCCTTTTTCCTCCAAACATAATGATGGTCATTTTGGCCAAACAGTTCTATTTTAGTTTTATCAGTCCAGGGGACATTTCTCCAAAAAGTATAATCTTTGTCCCCATGTGCAGTTGCAAACCGTAGTCTGACTTTTTTATGGCGGTTTTGGAGTAGTGGCTTCTTCCTTGCTGAATGGCCTTTCAGGTTATGTCGATATACTCGTTTTACTGTGGATATAGATACTTTTGTACGTGTTTCCTCCAGCATCCTCGCAAGGTCCTTTGCTGTTGTTCTGAGATTGATTTGCACTTTTCACAACAAAGTACATTAATCTCTAGGAGACAGACGCGTCTCCTTCCTGAGTGGTATGATGGCTGCGTGGTCCCATGGTGTTTATACTTGCATACTATTGTTTGTACAGATGAACGTAGTACCTTCAGGCATTTGGAAATTGTTCCCAGGGATGAACCAGACATGTGGAGGTCTGCAATTATTTTTCTGGGGTCTTGGCTGATTTCTTTTGATTTTCCCATGATGTCAAGCAAAGAGGCACTGAGTTTGAATGTAGGCCTTGAAATACATCCACAGGTACACCTCCAATTGACTGAAATTATGTTAATTAGCCTATCAGGAGCTTCTAAAGCCATGACATAATCTTCTGGAATTTTCCAAGCTGTTTAAATGCACAGTCAACTTTGTGTATGTAAACTTCTGACCCACTGGAATTGTGATACAGTGAATTAATCTGTCTGTAACCAATTGTTGGAAAAATGACTTGCGTCATGCACAAAATCGATGTCCTAACCGACTTGCCAAAACTATAGTTTGTTAACAAGAAATTTGTGGAGTGGTTTAAAAACTATTTTAATGACTCCAACCTAAGTGTATGTAAACTTCCGACTTCAACTGTATGTGTGGCGTCAGAATCAAATCAAATTGTATTTGTCACATCTGCCGAATACAACAGGTTTAGGCCTTACAGTGAAATGCTTACTTTACAAGCAGTTTGCATGTGTGCTCGTGTTATGTGTGTGTGTTGTGGTATCAGTCAGTGTAAGTATGTGTGAGTGTGGGGATGCATCCAGTGTGTTTACACTGTTATTGCAAAAATGGGTCAATGAGATAGTCCGGGTAGTCATTTAATTAACTATTTAGCAGTCTTGTTAAACAGTCTTATGGTTTGGGGTTAGAAGCTGTTCAGGTTCCTGTTGGTTTCAGACTTGGTGCACTGGTACCACTTGCCATACGTTAGCTGAGAGAACAGTCTATGGCTTGGGTGGCTGGAGTCTGTGACAATTTTTTGGCCTCCCTCTGACACCGCCTGGTATAGAGGTCTTGGGTGGCAGGGAGCTCGGCCCCAGTGATGTACTGGGCTGCACTCACCGCCCTCTGTAGCACCTTGTTGTCTGGTGCCTTGCAGTTGCCGTACTAAGTGATGATGCAGCCAACAAAGATGCTCTCAATGGTGCAGCTGTAGAACCTTACTTTCAGCATTCCGAGGGGGAAAAGGTGATTTTTTTGTCCGCTCTATAACTGTATGGGTGTGTGTGGACTTACATTCCTGTACATTGATACAAATCTATTTGACACATTTGATAACACTGTTGCCATTTAGTCATACTACAGTATGGATGCTCTGTGTTACTATCAGTACTGGATTACTGCAGTGTAATAGTAAGTTTGTAACCGATTCAAAGATTCTGGTACCGGTGCTCTGTCATTGAGTTCAATACCAGCCTTACATTTTCTTCTGGTCCTAACATTACGACCAGTCTGGGTCCTAATCCCAGGACTATCGTCAAGAAATGCCATACTGTGCTAAAAAAGGTTTTCACCAAACCAAGGTGAAACTTCCCTGAGTTCTGCTGTGTTGCCTTCTTGGATTGTTGGGGAAAATGAACTCAGCTTGAAGAAATACACTCAGGTTTACACCCAGGCTGTTTGAAATAATGAGCACTGTTCAGAAGACTGAGTCAGTTACTTTGCAGATCTGCAGATAGTCAGGCTGATAGCCAAGATTCAGTTATTCCCCTTTCATTCGGTACACATTCTTCACAGAGAGAGGATGTGTGCGTGTCTCTGTGTGTGCACGATTGCGTATATAATTCCTATTGTAGTAGAAGAACACTGTCTGTTTTGTCTCTCTCTTGGATTGTTTCCAAGGTTATTTAGAATCTTATATAGAGCTGTGGTGGCTAATCCGTGTCAGAATACACATCTCTCATCAGATTAATTGAATCCAGTGATTGTTGATGTTTGAGGTTTATAAGGAACCGTTCCAGACAAATCACAATTTAAAAACGAATCAATAAAGCCCCTAAGCTAAATTAGGCTGAAACACTCTCAAAGCAATTAATTACAAATCCTGCAGACCGTGGAGATAGATAGGGTCGATACGTTACAGACAAGGTGGATATAATCATGTTGCCACAATTCCATAGCACAACCCCACACTTACCACAAATAACAACAACACACAGGGCCTCCCTGCTAAGTCCCTGCTAATATAATCAATGAACTGTTGATGTTTTCAAAACTATGATATACAGTGGCAAGAAAAGGTATGTGAACCCTTTGGAATTACCTGGATTTCTGCATAAATTGGTCATCAAATTTGATCTTATCTTCATCTAAGTCACAACAATACACACACATAGTGTGCTTAAGCTAATAACACACAAATTATCATATTTTTCTTGTCTTATATTGAATACTTAATTTAAACATTCACAGTGTTGGTTGGAAAAAGATTGTGAACCCCTAGGCTAATGACTTCTCCAAAAGCTAATTGGAGTCAGGAGTCAGCTAACCTGGAGTCCAAACAATGAGACGAGATTGGAGATGTTTGTTAGAGCTGCACTGCCCTATAAAAACACTCACAAAATGTGAGTTTGCTATTCACAAGAAGCATTGCCTGATGTGAACCATGCCTTGAACAAAAGAGATCTTAGAAGACCTAAGATTAAGAATTATTGTCTTGCATAAAGCTGGAAAGGGTTACAAAACTATCTCTAAAAGCCTTGATATTCATCAGTCCAGATTTTCTATAAATTGAGAAAGTTCAGCACTGTTGCTACTTTCCCTAGGAGTGGCCGTTCTGCAAAGATGACTGCATGAGCACAGCCCCTAATGCTCAATGAGGTTAAGAAGAATCCTAGAGTGTCAGCTAAAGACTTACAGAAATCTCTGGAACACGCTAACATCTCTGTTGATGAGTCTACGATACGTAAAACACTAAACAAGGATGGTGTTCATGGTAAGACGCCACTGCTGTCCAAAAAAAAAACATTGCTGCACGTAAACACAACACTATGTGTGGAGGAAAAAAGGCACAGCACACCAACATCATCCCAACTGTAAAGTATGGTGGAGGGAGCATCATGGTTTCGGGCTGCTTTGCTGCCTCAGGGCCTGGACAGCTTGCTATTATCGATGGAAAAACATATTCCTAAGTTTATCAAGACATTTTTCACGAGAATGTAAGGCTATCTGTCCACCAATTGAAGCTCAACAGAAGTTGGGTGATGCAACAGGACAACAACCCAAAACACAGAAGTAAATCAACAACAGAATGGCTTCAACAGAAGAAAATACGCCTTCTGGAGTGGCCCAGTCCGAGTCCTGACCTCAACCTGATTTGAAATGCTGTGGCATGACCTCAAGTGAGCGGTTCACACCAGACATCCCAAGAATATCGCTGAACTGAAACAGTTTTGTAAAGAGGAATGGACCAAAATTCCTCCTGACCGTTGTGCTGGTCTGATCCGCAACTACAGAAAACATTTGGTTGTTGCTTCCAGAGGGTCAACCAGTTATTAAAGGGTTTACATACTTTTCCCACCCTGCACTGTGAATGTTTACACGGTGTGTTCAATAAAGACATGAAAACATAGAATTGTTTGTGTGTTATTAGTTTAAGCATACTGTGTTTGTCTATTGTTGTGACCTAGATGAAGATCAGATCAACTTTTATGACAAATTCATGTAGAAATCCAGATTTTTCCAAAGGCTTCACATACTTTTTCTTGCCACTGTACATCTAACTGATGTAAATGGCACTGACAATTACAACATAGAAGTTACAGAACCTTGGGGTATAATGCTTGTGGTTTTGCTCTTGAAGTTTGGTTGCCATGCAAAATAATCACTGACAAACACTCCTCCTGGCTCTGTGGCTTGGGGTTGTGACTGGTCCTTACTGTCTTCCCCAATAGGTGAGGGGGTGGATGATGATGAGGCCGATGCAGCACTCCAGACAGGGAGCCCGGAGGTGATCTATGATGACGTGCCCTGTGAGGGACCACTCTCCCCGGACGAAGGTGAGTTCTGGGGCAGGGGCTCGGGCCACTGACTGCTTTTATTGGATGTCTCCGCTGTCTGATACTGCACCATCAGTCTTTAGATCAATGCACATCAGACCCGGGTTCAAATGCCATTTGGTTCCTCTTAAATACTGAGCTGTGCTTGATTGAGCTTGAGGATCTGCTGTCTGACAATGCACTGTCAGTCCTTGGATCACTGTACAGTCTTTGTGCCATCGTTGATGTCAGTATATCTATGTGTGTGTGTGTGTATGTGTGTGTGTGTGTGTGTGTCTGTCAGGGGACATGATCTACGAGGATGTGCACAGAGAAGAAATGCCCCAGGGTGCAGGCAATGGTTGGAGCTCCAGTGAGTTTGAAAGTTACGACGAGCAGTCTGATACCGAGAGCAAGCTACCAACCCGCAGCAAGGTAGGAGAGATGGCGTTCTGTTGTGTCTGTCTGTCTGTCTGTCTGTCTGTCTGTCTGTCTGTCTGTCTGTCTGTCTGTGTGTGTGTCTGTGTCTGGATTTTTGTGTTTGTGTTCAATGCATAAGACATGACTCAAAGAGAATATTTCACTCAATGCTACTGCTCTCCCACCACACTTATTTTATTCATGTGAGAAACTGTTGGGGAAAATACAAAGAACATGAAACATGCATCAGCCCTGTCTGGGTGGGTTAATATTCTCGCTTTGTGGCCTGAGAATAAACAAGCTTCCTTCTCACTCGAAAGGCATCAAAGTCATGACACTGTCCAGAAGCTGTATGTTATAACCATACTGTAGGTGACTGTAGGCTCTCTCTCCGCCACATGGGGGCAGTATATACTCATTGAAGTTGTGCGCTATTCTGGTCAGACTTGGTCCAGTCTCATCCCTGTGTATATAACGTGTATGTCGAGTACACTATGGGGAAGTTTTGACAAAACATATTTGACTGAGCTGGTGCTATTGATACGTAGATTGAGAAAACATTCTATGAAATGATATCCATATACAGAGGGGAGCGATGACCTGCTTGTTATGAACACTTGCTCGTTACGTTTGGGCAGAAACGATGGTAGCTTTACTGAAATGAATATCACAGCAGGAGGTAGTCTATGAACATCCCCTCCTCCCGCTTCATGTCTGCCTCAACCTTCCCCCTGCACTCACTTCCTTCACCAAGATCATTGCTATTAGTCCAGGCTGACATTACCCTTTGACCAGCGCAGTGCTCTAAGCTTCCGCTCTCCATCCTTGTGATTAATCCAGGTGTTGCCTCGCTTGTTTTGTCTTGATCCCTTTTCCCTCAATATTCCACTGTCTCATCTCCCTTCCTTCATCCCTGTGTCCTGCTGTGTGGTTTAACACAACCTGCCCTGACCTGTTTCGCACCACACTGCCCAACACCTGTGGCGTTCCCGTACTGTAGCAGTACTCCCCTGACGTGCGTCGGCTGAGGGAGCGTTGTGCCAGGACCAAACGTGAAATAGCCATGAGGCTGGGTGGGAAAAACAACTATGACACCAAGGTATATAACTGGCAGTAAGAAAACACAACATGACATCAATTTAGAACTCAAACTTACAGCACCCAGAAGGCTATGCAATGATTACAATATTACCAAAGCCAAAATATGCCTGCTGTAGTATGAAGTGCATTATAATGATTCACTATCTTAACCATCTTGTCCTTGCTAATGTTTCTCTGCTTTCCTCCAAACAGTCGTTCTCATGAGAGATTTGTCTCTCTCCTTCTAGTTTAGTATGAGGACCAGTTTTAGGGATACATGAATGAGTAAAACACATTTGCATCCATAAACACATTGCCAGTTTCTCCAAGTTGATAACCTAGTTTCCTGAAGTGGCATCATTTAAAAATACCACCACCATGGGTATATTCTGGGTCTGTGTGCATCACGAGTCTGCCAGGCCTCAGTGATACTCAGGGTGGAGTTTGTGGTTAGCAGAATCTATGATCTCCTCATAGACTTCCTGATTAGTGACTAGATCAGACAGTTACAGACCAACTGAGAGGCGCTTATGGCAGTATTCATGGCTTGATGCATCCAGTGTCCCATCTCTCTCTATCTCTCCTTGTGGATTACTCTGCAGTGTTCCCTGGCTCTGTCCTCTCTCTCCTCGTGGACTAACTGCTTTGGCCTCTTTGTCCTTTTGAACCAGGTTCACCAGCTAATGAAGGCCGCTAGAAGTGGGACCAAGGATGGATTGGACAAGACCAAAATAGCCTTCATGCGGAGAGTCTCCTTCCTGCACAAGAAGGACCACTCAGGTAATCTGGGAAAAAGTTCTTCAAAATGACTGTCTCAGATGAAAGTATCCCTTTTATGGAGATATGTGTAAATTTGTTGTGAAATGAGAGTTTCTGTGGAAGACAGGAGTTCACATACATTTCATCTGCCGCTTTGAATTAAGCTGCTGTGGAGAACTTGTGTGACGCTAGCCGAGCCAAAAGTAATGTTAGAGGCAGATAGAGAAGAAAGCCTCCCATTTCCTTTCCAATCCCAGCTTTAAAAGAGAAAAGACTCGTGGAAAATGATCTAAACGATGTAAGATATTTCAAATGACACAGCTGGGATAAGTCGAGCGGCTCGCGCCGATTAAAGACAGACTCTGTGGCGAACGGAAGGGTTTGATGTATGGGAGAGGAACGGGCAGAAAATCTCACATGACAGAGGTTGTACCCCAGGAAGCCTCGATACACAATGGAACCAGATTACCATCTGTTAATGGAGTGTCGAGCAGCTCCAGAAACCACAGATAACAGAGCCACAAATCAAATCATTTTTTCAAACAATCAAAAAGAGGTAAAGAGGCCAGTGGTTCTATTTGTAGCTGTTGATCAGGGGGAATCTGGGCAGCATTATATATTTCAGATACTGACACACGATTATTGTTCCAAAGTCATTAATTGAAGTGGTGTTGGCTGGCGAAAATCAGATTTTGGTATCTATGTCTATATGGTTGCAGGGAAGTTTGGATTTTGTTGAGTGCCTTCTGAACGCCTTTGTATTCATGCTGTTCATTTGCAATATCTTTTTCCCTCCTAAGTCTTTCATGCAGAGTGCAAATCTCTTTATATTTTAGAGATAATAAAGTTGGAGTGCATCTGGGATTGTGGCTCCAGTTGAGATGTGAAAGCTGTAAATGTGCCTCTGAGTGTGCGTGTGTGTGTTCCCCTGTGCAGAGGATGTGGAGGATGATGCAGGGTACCTGGATGTGGCTGTGTCGGAGGTGAAACAGCCTCCTGCACAGCTGAGCCCCATGCCTGAGGGGCTGAGCAGCCAGCAGGTGTGTATGTGTGTATACAGATGTTTGCATTTGTGTGTGTGTGTCAGAGTATTCTGTGAACATCTAAATTCATGTGATATGCAGGCAATGATGCAAACAATTTTATTTAAATTGGCAACACTGACTCTGTAGTACGATTGGGAGAAATATGTCTGCTACAGTTAAGTACAGGGCTACTCCTTTCAAGGGAAACCTCAGGGTAAATCCGGGCCTCATGAAAAGAAGGCTGCCCAACCCAAACTCTCTTACCCGATTACAATCACACGCCCAGGCATGACTACAGTAGCCTAGTACTATCAAACAACCTGTCACACACTCCCATCATGCCGTTTTCTTTGTGTGACCGTTGACCTCTCACCTGTATGTTTACCTGCCTGGACTCCTCTCTCAGGTGGTCAGACGCCACATCCTGGGTTCCATCATTCAGAGTGAGCGCAGTTATCTTGAGTCCCTCAGGAGAATCCTCCAGGTGAGTGCTTTACTCCCTACCATCCCTCCTCCGCCCTATGCTTACTCTGACAGATGTAATACTTTCATCTTTTCAGCATTTAAGAATGCGTCTGAAAAGGAAACTGGAGATGAGTATGAAATTACCAGGCTTGCTCCGCATAAATAATCGTGATGGAACAGATTCCTCTCACATCTTTGGTGCCCCGCTGATGCTAAGAGAGAGATTCTCTCTGTCAGGTTTTCACAGAATCACAGAATGGGATTCTCTCTTCTCTTTTTCTGTGGTGGAGAGAGAAGCATTCGTTATCTCCCCTCAGAGATGAAGAGACACACCAGCTGAAATGGAAACAGGCGTGATCAGTGGGAGGGTTATGTTTTCTGTTAAGATACAACGCTGTACTACCTTTGTTTTGTCATGAGATGATTGTGTTTGATAATTGCGAATGTTAATCCTTTTTTGTGATTTTCATTCAACAAGGCCAGCTCATTGCTAGAGGAAACATAAGAAAAAAGCCATTACGTTAAGAACTGCGACTTCAGTCCTATAAAATCAGAAATTGCCTGTGTTATGCCCCCTGTCCATATTCCACTTGTCGATAATTAATTTGCTGTGGAGGATTTATGGTTGGGCAGGGGAAGCTTGTAAAACAACAATAGCAGCACTAGTCTATCATCTATTGTTGTTTCCAAACATTGACTTTCATTGCTGATTTTCTGCTTACTGCATCTGGCAGTTTCTGATTTCACAGATTACATTTGCCATATTTAAATGACTCACTTTAAAAGACATTGCAGTAATGTGCACATGTTTTACACAGTCGACTAGTTTTGATAATGTACAGCATCTTAACTAATTGCAGTTGCTTATAGGAGTGTTACTAACTGACGATTACATCAATGTGCCTTCCAGTAAGGGTCCAAGCTCTGTTGGATGCTGCTGTTGTATCTGTTGAGAGATGTTGCTATTGAGGCTTTTTTATGATCAGGGCCTACCTGTGTATTTTATATCGTTCTCTACCGTAAAGCACACCTAATCCAAGTTAACTTGGGTGTACTGTTTCCCCAGGAGTACCAGAGGCCCTTGCTAGAGGCGGACCCACGCATCCTGAGCCCACGGAAGATCCGGCCCATATTTCACCGTCTACGGGAGATCACTCAGTGTCACTCCATGTTCCAGATCGCACTGGCATCACGTGTGGCTGAGTGGGACAGCAGTGAGAAGATTGGGGACCTATTTGTGGCCTCGGTTAGTGAGAGTGTGAGAGTGAGAGAGTGTGAGAGTGAGAGAGAGAGAGAGATATTTTTTAAAAAGTAGTCAGTTTTCCCATCAGAAGACAATTTCCACACACACACAGTTATAATGAGCTGCACTTAAAATTGAGAAAACAACACTAACCTCAAACATGGAGATAATTACATTTTAGATGAATATCTCTTTTGCAGCAAATAATCTCAGAATATGTGTGCTTATTGCATTGGCACTGGTCCATTGGACTAATCTATGAGTGTGCTGCTGTGACCCTCTGCAATGTGCTCATCCATAAGGCTTGCTCATTATTTACCTATCAAAGACACCATTCCGACCCATCTGCCTTCCTACTGGCCCTGTTTATTGTGATGTTTCATTAATATCCTGACACCAGCCAAATGAGCCTGTTGTGGGAGAGTGAGAGGTGATTTCTCTTTTTCACCTGAGTGTGTATTTGTAACCCAGATGTTAATGATTTATGCTATAGGTCTCACACTTGTATCTGTGTGTTGTTTTTGCCTGGCTTGAAGAGCAGGTGAAGTAAAGGGTTAATTTCTATGTGAGACTGGGTAATTTTCCAGCTACTGCTCCTCCAGCTACTGCTGCTGTCAGCAGCCCGCTTAGTGTTTAATCAAAGGAGAACGAAGGACTGTGCTGTCACAGCCGCGTCTCAACATCCCCACCTCACCCCCTCTAAAGGATTGTGAAGGGTGTTAACAGATCGGGGTGTTAAATACCACATTTAAATGGCCATTTTCTACCCTCCGCAACATTGAAATGACCTGTGGATTTCCAGTATTAGGATTACTAGATGAGCTGTTGAACTTCTAGGAACTTCGAAGATCTGTCAGAAAAAAGATATTGTCAGACGTTTTCACAGATCAAATAACCAAACATGACTTGTCCCTGAAATCATTTGTTTCATGAAAAAGCCACCAGATTCCTGATCTGATATCCAAAGGTTTTGTGTTTCCCATAATCCCACCTTTCTGGGTTTCCACAGTTTTCCAAGTCCATGGTGCTAGATGTTTACAGTGACTATGTCAATAACTTCACCAATGCCATGGCCCTCATAAAAAAGGCATGCATGTCCAAACCAGCTTTCCTGGAATTCTTAAAGGTGAGTTACAAAGTAGACTTGTCCATGTGCTTTTTTTCTCTCTAATACACTCTATTTTCCTTTAAATACTCTCTAACCAACGGTCACAGCTACTATTTAATTAGGCTCTTATATTATACTATATTCTACTAGTGTCTTGATACTTGGTTAAAAATGTAGTTGCTTTATTGTTTCTCTTTCAACAACTCGAAATCCTTCGTTTTATATATATATATATATATATATATATATATATATATATATATATATATATATATATATATATATATATATATATATATATATAACACAATATATATATACATATAAAAACAAAACGATATACAGTGGTGCAAAAAAGTATTTAGTCAGCCACCAATTGTGCAAGTTCTCCCACTTAAAAAGATGAGAGAGGCCTGTAATTTTCATCATAGGTACACTTTAACTATGACAGACAAAATGGTGTCATTTGACAGCTCTTTGGTCTTGGCCATAGTGGACTTTGGAGTGTGACTGTTTGAGGTTGTGGATAGGTGTCTTTTATACTGATAACAAGTTCAAACAGGTGCCATTAATACAGGTAACGAGTGGAGGACAGAGGAGCCTCATAAAGAAGAAGTTACAGGTCTGTGAGAGCCAGAAATCTTGCTTGTTTGTAGGTGACCAAATACTTATTTTCCACCATAATTTGCAAATAAATAAATTAAAAATCCTACAATGTGATTTTCTGGATTTTTTTTTCTCATTTTGTCTGTCATAGTTGAAGTGTACCTATGATGAAAATTACAGGCCTCTCTCATCTTTTTAAGTGGGAGAACATGCACAGTTGGTGGCTGACTAAATACTTTTTTGCCCCACTGTATATATATTTCCCTCATTAAAATGCAAATCAATTTATAACATTTTTGACATGTGTTTTTCAGGATTTTTTTGTTGTTATTCTGACTCTCACTGTTCAAATAAACCTACCATTAAAATTATACACTGATCATTTCTTTGTCAGTGGGCAAACGTACAAAGTCAGCAGGGGATCAAATACTTTTTTCCCTCACTGTATATATATATATATATATAAAAACAACACGATGTATATATAAAAACAACATTAGCAATTAGCAACTCTTACATACTGTACAGTGCACCTTCTCAAACCTGAAGTTTCACACAGTAAACTGTATTTAAATTGTATTTAATGATGAACCTGTTCGGATGATGTCAGTGTAGCACATTGTGGCTGTTATTATCAGCAGTTTTCTATTCATACACAGCTGTAGGACTTCACTCCCTGTGTTATGACCTACACCCACACCCATATACTGTACACTGACCACCTCCTTTTACTCATTCTCTACTGACCCGCACAGACACCAAAGTCTGTTTCTCCACACCTTACTAACCTAAACCCACTCCTACTCCCACACTCCTAAACTCTATATATCTTGTTCCTCTGAATAAGCACTAAAGGTATCTTTCTTATAGTGTATGGATTATCTTCTGACTGTACTATGCTATGTTGTTTATGTAAACCTACTTGTCCTGTGTTGTGTAGAAGAAGCAGGCGTCCAGTATTGATCGGATCACCCTGTACGGCCTCATGGTGAAGCCCATCCAACGCTTTCCCCAGTTCATCCTATTACTGCAGGTATATGCCTTTACCAGAATCTTTATCACTGCTAACAGTGACTAGATAATGTCATATTAGAAAACATAAATATAAACAATCTGAGATTTACACCAGACAATGTTTTATTGACCTAATCAAGAGTTCTGCACATGGCATGATACTGTACATTGGGCAGATGAAATCTACTATAGCAACATTTTCTAAATCCAACACCAGGCATGGCTCTACTTAGCTAGGGCTGCCAAGTGCATAACCATATTAGCTTTTCATGCAGTCAACTCCTTTTTCTTCCTTTACTCATCCTCTCTCAAGATTGTGTGTGCAAAGATTTTGATTTGAACTTGCGTACTGGAACAGCAGTACCTCATTTCATCCCTCAGTAGGCATCGATTATCCATGAATTCAAAGATAAGTTATGAATATGAATTAGGCGTTTTCCTCTTGCCTAAAACTCAAGACTCCGGAGAGGGAGTGTCTGTGTTAAATCATACATTACACAGGGAACTCAATTTAAAGCAGTTAAACCCTTCTGGGACTCACACACAGAATACAAGGACATATTTCTGCAGGTCCACAAGAACACACAGTTTCAGGTAAGCCAGACACACACACACACACACAGATCTGTGATGAAGCTCAATAAATCCTTGTTTTTTTTTGATAAATATGAAAACTTAAACGATGGGCTTTTACATTGCTCTGGGCCTTACACATACACACACACACACACACACACACACACACACACACACACACACACACACACCTATTCACTTTATTTAATGTTTGTTTCTGTGTTTGTCTCTTAGGACATGCTGAAGAACACACCTAAGGGTCACGTAGACCGCCTGCCTGTGCAGCTGGCTCTGACTGAACTGGAGATGCTGGCCGAGAAGCTGAATGAACAGAAACGTGTGGCCGACCAAATAGCTGAGACTCAGCAGCTAGCACGCAGTGTCAGCGACCGCTTGCTCTGCAAGGTGACCGAACCACTGCGATACACATGGACACACACTTGCACAAACACAGAAAGCACATGCACGGCATAGCATGCACATGCATGCACACACACTTGCACACACACACAACGACACACACAGTAATCAACCTGCTCACTATGTGGCTAAACCCCAGAGCCCTTCCTCTAACCCCACTGTGGTATAAGCATGAGCTAAACATCTATGCATTAGGCTATATAGCCATCACTTACATTACCATCCCAGACAGTCTAGGAAATCATTTTTATTTAGAAAAATCATTGCCCAGAAATGATGCCCATTATCGCCCCTGAACAGCATCCAAACACCACGGCAGGGGCGTTTCTTCTCCATTACCACACTGGAATTACAGTCTAGACACTGCAAATCTGAACAAATGCATTTCTGAATAAGAGGAATTAGGGGGTAAATGAGACATTTAATTGGAAACCGTGAGAGAGTTATCTCTCCCCAGTCTCTCGCCTTCTCCTTTCCCTCTCGTTTCCACCTCCCCCCTCCTTTCCTGTTGCTGTTATTTTCTTCCCTCTCCATCTCTTTCTCTCTTTCTCATTCTTCATCTCTCTCTCTCTCTCTCTCTCTCTCTCTCTCTCTCTCTCTCTCTCTCTCTCTCTCTCTCTCTCTGTCCTTCCTTCGCTCTCTTTCTTTCTACTGGTCCATGATGGTGAATTTTCCAGAGGTCTGAGATGAGCTGATTCGGCCAATCTCGTCTGCTCCACACATAATTCCATTTATTGCAGTGAGACTGCAGAATTGCAATAGGAAGCAGCTCTCTTCCATAACCATCCAGTGAAATATTAATTATTTGTCTCTAAGTATCTAAGTCAGTGGAATAGGGGAGATAACTCTGTGAGTGGGAACAGGTTGAGGTTTCCATTTTACTCTCTCTGACACAAAACAGTCACTCATGCATACACATGGTTGACACTTCTGAGGGGCCCTTCCATAACTTACATCTGTCTGCCTGTTGAGGGTGCTGTAGTTCTGTGATCATAGAAGACAGGCTACTGTTTGACTAATGACTCATTTCCCAAGCCATCTGAACAAACTCCAAGCACTGTTACTGATTCCCCACAGATATAACAATCAATTTTGTGAGATGTGACAGGATGTAGAGCAATGTGTATTGTAATATGGACAAAACACAAATGTATTATTCATAAAATTGTGAGGGTATGGAACAAACATAAACATTAAAGTGGGACACTGTATCGGAGTTATATATTTGTACTTTAGTGTTTGTTCAGTCTTTCGGCTTTACTGTTGTTGTAATGAATTTTTTTTCAGAAGATTGTTTTAGAATTTATAAAACTGACTATTGATTCAGCTGAAAATAAGAAGTTACTGGACCAAGTAATACAACTACTTCCTGTTATATTACCCTTTGCCATGCACTTTAGGAAAGTATGCCTTGTGTGTTTTCACATACTGTAGTATACAACAACATTTCTGTGAATGTGTGTGTGTGTGTGTGAGCGTGTGAATGTGTGTGTGTGAGCATGTGTGTGTGTGTGTGTGTGTGTGTGTGTGTGTGTGTGTGTGTGTGTGTGTGTGTGTGTGTGTGTGTGTGAGCGTGTGAATGTGTGAATGTGTGTGTGTGTGTGTGAATGTGTTCTGTTTGCCCTGACTGCACAACCCTACCTTGATCTGCTACTGATTCCCAATGAGACACTCACTTAACCAGACTTTAGCCTGCCTGCTGTGCTCCTTAGCAATTGAACTGAAACCCTGGGGAATTGGCACTTTGTGATGTGTCTTGAGACATTGTCCTGATTGCTCTGTCCCTTTAGCAACTGAACTCAGACCAGGGGTCACTGGTGCTTTGTGAGACGTTGATTGAGACGGTGTACGGGGAGCGTGGCCAGGTCCTGAAGTCTAAGGAGCGCAAAGTCTTCCTCTTCAACGACATACTCATCTGTGCCAACATCAACATCAAGTAAGTGGTGGGTGGTTCCACCTCAAAAAGAACAAGAAAGACGATTTCAACACCCACCATGTCAGATTGTTCTGAAATCCTTTCTGTAGTTAAAAACAGATAAGATAAGCATTCCTGCAACATTATTTAGTTGAAATGTAATTTGATCTCTGAATAATTAAGCTAATTGGATGCACCGAAATTGGCGATTTTTAAATGATAGTATTCATATAATATTAAATAAATATAATACATAACATCCGATTTCGACCCCCCAAAATAGAACAATGAGTTAGACATGAGGATTCCAAAGAAATGGTCAAAAGCCTCTCACAGACCCCCCATTGTCTCTCACAGACCCCCCCCCCCATTGTCTCTCACAGACCACCTCATTGTAAATGAGAACTTGTTCTCAACTGACTTACCTGGTTAAATAAAGGTGAAATAATAAGAAAGAAGAAAAAACAACCCCACGCCAACAACGAGTATACAGTATCAGTTCTCTATTGTTTGACAAGTAGTATGGAGCTGCAGTTCAGAGTATTGTTTCTTCATCCTATGTAATGGATTCTCAGTGAATTTAGGGATTCCCCCCCCTGTTCAGAGAAGTTAGTCATTGAAGTTTTTAGGTTTATATCCCATCCTACATTCTGATATGACCAGGTTCAGACCACTAGATGGTGCTGTTCCTGCTATTAGATTATATTAAAAAAAGAATCCACCCCACCTCAATGTTAAAGGAATAGTTCACCCAAATTACAAAATTACATATTGGTTTCCAATGCAAGTAAATGGTACCTATATTAGGACTTTCACCAGGGGGGTGAAAACATGACCAAATTCACAGAGAATGCATTACATACTAAAGAAAATATGAACACCCTTTGACTTTGTCCCATATTTTGTTGTGTTACAGCCTGAATTTAAAATTGATTTAAAAAAAATGTGTTTGTCTCACTGGCATATACACAATACCCCATAATGTCAAAATTGTACAAATGAATTGTAAATGAAAAGCTGAAGTATCTTGAGTCAATAAATATTCAACCCTTTTGTTATTGCAAGCCTAAATAAGTTCAGGAGCACAAATGTGCTTAACAAGTCACATAATAAGCTGCATGGACTCACTCTGTGTGCAATAATAGTGTTTAACATGATTTTTGAATGACAACCTAATCTCTGTACCCCACACATACACTTATCTGTAAGGTTCCTCAGTCGAGCAGTGAATTTCAAACACAGATTCAACCACAAAGACCAGGGAGGTTTTCCAATGCCTCACAAAGAAGGGCGCCTATTGGTAGATGGGTAAAAAAAGCAGACATTGAATATCCCTTTGAGCAAGGTACAGTTATTAATTACACTTTGGGTGGTGTATCAATACACCCAGTCACTACAAAGATACAGAAGTCCTTCCTAACTCAGTCGACAGAGAGAAAGGAAACCTCTCAGGGATTTCACCATGAGGCCAATGGTGACTTCAAAACAGTTATGGAGTTTAATGGCTGTGACAGGAGAAAACTGAGGATGGATCCACAACATTGTAGTTACTCCACAATACTAACCTAAATGACAGAGTAAAAAGAAGAAAGCCTGTACAGAATAAAAAATATTCCAAAACATCCATCCTGTTTGCAATAAGACACTAAAGTAAAACTGCACAAAATGTGGCAAAGAAATTAACTTCATGTCCTGAATACCAAGTGTTGTGTTTGGGGCAACCACAACACATCAATGAGTACCACACTTCACATTTTCAAGCATGGTGGTGGCAGCATCATGGTATGGGTATGCTTGTCATCGGCAAGGACTAAGGAGTTTTTTTTAGGATAAAAAGAAACGGAATAGAGCTAAGCACAGGCAAAATCCTAGAGGAAAACATGGTTCAGTCTGCTTTCTAACAGACACTGTGAGACAAATTCACCTTTCAGCAGGACAATAACCTCAACAAGGCCAAATATACACTGGAGTTGCTTATGAAGACGACATTGAATGTTCCTGAGTGGCCTAGTTACAGTTTTGACCTAAAAATGTCTGTCTAGCAATTATCAACAACCAACTTGACAGAACTTGAATAATTTTAAAAAGAATAATGTGTAAATATTGTACAATCCAGGTGTGCAAAACTCTGAGAGACTTACCCAGAAAGACTCAGAGTATGTAATCGCTGCCAAAGGTGATGCGAACATGTATTGACTCAGGGATGTGAGGAAATAGGAATACTCAGGAATACAATCTGTAAATGAGATATTTTTGTATTTCATTATGTGGTAATGTGTGTAGATGGGTGAGAAAAAAATCTATTTAATCCATTTTGAATTCATGCTCTGTAAAACAACAAAATGTGGAATAAGTCAAAGGGAATGGATACTTTCTGAAGGCACTATAAGATGAAGAAACAATACTCCAAGCTGTAGCTCCATACTACTTGTCAAACATAGTGAACTGATCTTGTGTAGTTGTTGTTGGGTTGGGATTGGCGTGGGGGGTCATTGGGTGGCTTCTGGCCATTTCTTTGGAATCTTCAGGTCTTACGCATTGTTAGAAAAAATGTGGTCCAAATCGGATGTTATGCTTCTATATTTATTAAATATTAAATGAAGCCTAATAATTTAAAATGGCCAATTTCAGTGCAACAAATTAGCTACATTTCTCAGAGATTAAATTATATTTCCACAAAATAATGTTGCAGGATTGCTAATATTATCGGTTTCTAACTACAGAAATAATTTTCAGAACAATCTGAGATAGTGGGTGTCATGGCTTGCTGAAATGACATGGAACAAGTCTGGTGTCTCTGTAGAGTAGAATAAATTCTGCTAAACAGCTCTTCAGTGAAAATACACAAACACCTTCTCGGCGCCACAGCATTAGCACCACAAGGCTCAGCCTACAAGGCTTTGCAGGGATATATTTAGGCAAACTGCATAGCAAAGAGTAATATAGCGTTCTTTAGCACTATCTGGAGTTACCAGAGTTTTATCAGCTTTTAACAAATGGCAGGCAGCTTAACTAGAGCAACAGGAGTCTTAGATTACTGACACAACATATTTCTTGGTGCCTCTCCAATTTATCCTCTATGACAGCACCATTGATCACATCTTCTCAGAGCTGAAGGTAAACAGGAAAGATTTTCCTCTATTTGCAAAGCTCCTGTCTGAGACGTTCATACCTCAAAGCTCTCTTGTTCAGCCTTCAAAGTAATTATCACCCCATGTTTTGTTCAACTTGATTCCCCTGAAGTTGACTTTGCCTGCCCTCTAGAATCTTGACAAACTGATCACAATGTTGATTGTGTGCTTGATTACAGGAATATATGAATATAAAATGAACCCTGCTCACAGCCGGGGGTCCTGCTTCTGTCGTGAACACTGCTGATCAGACAGATTCTAATTCTGCTCTCCAGCTATTTTTGTGATAATTCAAAGAGTGACACCTCGGTTCTCCTCCTGTTGGTGGTTTGGGATTAGTGCTTCTGTTAGGAGGAGAGGAATGCTGGGAAGAGCTTTGATTTAACTTGTATTATTTTTTCCACCACCAGGGGGCCCCCTGATATCAGCAGCCTGGTCCCTGTTGGGCCAAAGTACACAATGAAGTGGAGTGCCCCCCTGCTGCAGGTCCAGGTGGTGGAGGTGGGTCAGGAGACCTCCCAGGCCAAGGATACCTTGTTCCAGCATGGCGGTGCCAAGCACCCTGGCAGTGCCTGTCCCCCAGGTTGGTAAGCCTCCCGAGTCATCCTTCCATGACCTTTCTATCCCTGTTCATCATCTCCTACATGTAGTCCAGTTAATCTCATCACTTGGCCAGACTCCTAGTCTCAGCCCCATGATCTGACTCAGCACAGCCCTCTAATCAGTTTCCTACTGTCAACTGTCCAAGTGAATTTTGGTGACACAGGGCTGTCACTCTGATTGAGGATGTGTTTGTGAAAAGAATAGCGATGATGGAAAACATTGCCGCACCCTCCACAGTCTCATTTCACTCTCTGATAGACCACAAACATATCTGGAGTGGTGTCATCAATCTGCAGAGATTATTCCCTTCCTCTCCAGCTCCAATTAGAGAAGCTGCAGCACTAGATAGGAATCGAATGGAGTCCTTTTACCCCCCCTCACAGCGCATACAGCTTGGTGGAGAGATCCCTGATAAATGTGCCATGTAAAGGAGAAGATACAATGCCTTATCAGGATGTAATGGAACAGCCTTTTAAAGTTGGAGCTCCATGACTTCAATATTAATGGCGACTTTTACAGTAGCGCCTGACCGTGTCACGCTCAGCGAAGACAAACAGTTTAACAAGGAGGCCAAGATTAGGCTTAGATTCTCTGCAGATTAAGCCTTACAACACTGTGAGATCATTTAACTGTACATTTAAATATCTCTCTCTCTCTCTCTCTCTCTCTCTCGTGTTTGAAAAGCTATGGTTAAATAAAACATTTTGCACTGGCCCAATGCAAGCCATTCCCTTAATCATGCCTTTCCAGGAATTTTCCTCTGTGCATCTGTTGAATTACTTTCCAGTCTGCCAGTCACACAGGCTGGCCCCTCTATTTATAGTTCCCCGTCCCCTGTGATGTAATTCGGCGGGGCGTCCTGCCTAAATCCCACGCTCCCACGGCTTTGTGAGAAATTGACACATTTTTCATCTCTTGCCCTAGTCCCCTCCTTTATTGATGGAGAAGAGATCTCTCTCGCTCTCTCTCTCTCTCTCTCTCTCTCTCTCTCTCTCTCTCTCTCTCTCTCTCTCTCTCTCTCTCTCTCTCTCTCTCTCTCTCTCTCTCTCTCTCTCTCTCTCTCTCTCTCTCTCTCTGTGTCCCAGTCTCTCTCTCTCTCTCTCTCTCTCTCTCTCTCTCTCTCTCTCTCTCTCTCTCTCTCTCTCTCTCTCTCTCTCTCTCTCTCTCTCTCTCTCTCTCTCTCTCTCTCTCTCTCTCTCTCTCTCTCTCTCTCTCTCTCTCTCTCTCTCTCTCTCTCTCTCTCTATATTCAATTCAATTCAATTCAATTCAATGGGCTATATTGGCATGGGAAACATGTGTTAACATTGCCAAAGCAAGTCTCTCTCTCTGTGTCCCAGTCTCTCTCTGTGTCCCAGTCTCTATCTCTCTATATTGGGGATTTGGAAGCAGTGGCTGCTGTGAATTCCCTCAGGTTAGTTCCCAGAGCTGGATGCAGCACCAGCTGCATGGATATTCCTGCTGGCTGTTGTTACATGAGGTGGCTGCCCTTGGAAGGATGGGCAGGGGCCCCTGTGGGCTCAGCCCTGCCTTGCTGCTACGTGCCCGGCGGCCACTGTGAATAACCTTGTCTGAGTGTGAAAACCAATCCTGCCACACCAACGGGATTACGCTGGATTACAACTCAGCACATTCACCTCCAGGGCTGAGTCCAACTCCAGGCGTGCGGGGACACAGCGGACCTGTGTGCCAGCGAATCCCAAAGCCTCACAGGTTCAGGGAAGCCATTGTGTACAGAGGATCACGGCAGGCACACCTCTTTATATTCAGATGTCTGCTATTGATCGTGTCTCACAGATGACAGATGTCTGTGCCCGTCCGTGTCAGAGATCCCATTAAATCCCCAAAGGTTACAAAGGCTCTCTTTAAGATAACAATACTTGCCTCTCTCCACTCTCGCTGGCTCTCTCTCTGTCTATTTGTGGATACAACCACACACCTAGCTCTACAAGCCACGAGACTCCCACAAAGGACCATGCTTCAGTAACCTGCATTTTGACGAAGCTCCATAGCTACTTGATTATGTAGTTGTGGTGACAGCACAGGACAGGACAGCTCCACAGCTACATCTTGCTGCAAATGTAATAACGTCACTCTCCTGGAGCGGTGTGTAGAGATGTGGGCCAGGGCAGAAAGGAGGGAGAATGGGAGTGAGAGGCAGGACTATTGATCCCCTGAGGTTGGAGACGGAGAATGTGAAGACAGTATGCTCCCAAATTGATTGGTGAATCTCACGTTCAAATGGCCACATTTCTCTATCTGCTTTTTAGTTATACATCCAGATTACATTCAGATCATTCAACAAATAACGTCAGTGATCGATCCATCAAATATTGATCTCCTTTGGTACTTCTACTAGTGATTGTAGTTCAGGAAAGTAAAGAATTGCAGTTCCATTGGGGATTGCAATAGTTGTTTGAACTTGAGCTCTTACAAGGCCCTCACCCTCCCTTTGGCAAATCAGACCATACATTTATCCTCCTGCTTACAAGCACAAATTCAGCAAGTACCAGTGATGTACTCAATACAGAAGTGTTCCGATGAAGTAGATGCAAAGCTACAGGATTATTTCCCTAGCATAGACTGGTATATATTCCATGGATTTATCCAATAACATCGAGGAGTTTGGAACAGGCCCTCAGATCCCCCAAAAGTAATACAGCTGCACCATTGAGAGCATCTTGACTGGCTGCATCACCGCTTGGTACGGCAACTACAAAGCACCCAACCGTAAGGCGCTACAGAGAGTGGTGAGTACGGCCCAGCGCATGACTGGGGCCAAGCAGGACCTCTATACCAGGCGGTGTCAGAGGAAGGCCCTAAACATTGTCAAAGACTCCAGCCACCCATGCCATAGACTGTTCTCTCTGCTACCGCACGGCAAGCGGTACCAGTGCACCAAGTCTGGAACCAAAAGGACCCACACTGGATTCTACCCATACACACACACACACACACACAAACACACACACACACACACACACACACACACACACACACACACACACACACACACACACCCCAACACACACACACACACACACCCCAAAACACACACACACACACACACCCCAACACACACACACACACACACACCCCAACACACACACACACACACCCCAACACACACACACACACCACCCCAACACACACACACACACACCCCAACACACACACACACACACCAACACACACACACACACACTATTGTTATTCACTGTGGATTTATTCCTCGTGTCACTATTTCAAAAACATTTTTGGTTTAAATCTTTAACTCTGCATTGTTGGAAAAGGACCCATAAGTATTTCACTGTTAGTCTACACCTGTTGTTTACGAAGCATGTGACAAATAACATTTGATTTGATGTTAATAATGTAACCTGTTGATGTGTGTACTGTAGTGTGACATGCCATGTTGTGTTTTGTCCACAGGGAAGGTGATCCTGGGTCCTCCTCGGCTCTACCAGGAGCTCCAGGAGCTGCAGCACGACCTGTCTGTGGTAGAGGAGATCTCACTACTGGTGGGAACGCTACAGGGGACATACCAGGTACACCCCACCACACTACCCCACCCCACTTCACTACTTAGAACACAGCCCAAACCGCAACCTGTGGGTCTACTATAGTAATTTTTCGCATCACTACACAGCCCAGACTGCTTCAGAGTTACTCACAAAAGTCTATGTCCAAATTACCCACTTTAAAAACATGCAATCTGACCTCCAAAAGCACTGCTTTTTACTTGAAATATATTTCATTTGCAGCTTGACAAATTATTAATAAAGCTGATATTTCTAAATACTGCTTGCAAATGTAAGGTTGATCAAAGGCGATTTGTTTCTACTACAACCCAACTAACTACAGGTTTAAATCCCTGAGAACGCATAACACAAAGTATTTTGTAAAATGCTCAGTGCTGTACAACAACAACTATGTTAATTACACATAGATAGAGAAGAAGGGCATTTGGGGTCATCTCTTTCCGGAAACCTTCACAATGAGATTCAAAATGCAATTCAAATATGAGCAAAGAAAAGCTACAAATCTTTCTCGAATCATCAATTGATACCATCATGAATTCATTCAATATCCCCATGCAAACAGTGCCACAATAGTGATCATATGTGACCCTTCAAATCTGTCACATCTCTGAGCCTACCTCCTGAAGAACGGAGTGCCTCTCTCAGGACACCTCAGTAGTGTGTCTGTCTGCCATCATGACTTTAAAGTCACTGTACATAACATAGTCACAGTGTACTCCAGCAATCACCAAAGAGCCTCTCAGTGGAAAGGTGGCCTCTGTTTTTAATGACCACAATGTCCTTAGGTGGAGTACAATCGGCTTTTCTCCATATTACTGATTTTCACACCCTACCCAGTTATAATATAAATTTCCAACAAACAAATATAGGAAATACTTCTGCATGGTTGATTGATTATATTTAATGTGTAAATGATGTGTAAATGTTATATTTGATGGTATGAAAGTACTTTGGCCATGGGTTGATGAAAGGGTGTATAAATCAGAGCAGTTTTATGAGGAGGGTGTGGTCGGTTCTTTTAATAATAGAGAGTGTATGTCATTATAGTCCATGCATGATGGTGTGACTATAAGCATGGCATACTTATATTATGGTTGTGAATGGAAGGTTGTGAATGGAAGCAGCATAGCATGCACATGGGAGTATGTACTGCTATATTTTCATGTCACAGCTGGATGTTCTTATGTGTTTGTGGATCATAGAACCTGAACACGACCGTGGCCCAGGACTGGTGTCTAGCTCTCCAGAGACTCATCCGGATCAAGGAGGATCAGATTCAGAGTGCCAACAAGTGCCGCTTACGCCTGCAGGTGCCTGGAAGACCAGACAAGTGAGTATTACCTCAATATTACAGGACCTTGTGTTAAAGTCAGCCATACTGTAGTACCATCCAATGTGTGGATTTCATCCACTATCTTCACTTGTGTGATTTTATGATTTAAAAGGGCCAAATTGAACTGCGAGGGCTTGTTTTACACTGCCGCCTTGACTCCAGAAAACAGGTTGCTGGAGAAATAGCCTAATCCATAACTCGGAAAACAGGCCGTCACATGAGCACATAAAGATAATAGCTGGTGACAAGTATTTTAATGTGCCTGAGCGCTAACGTTATGATGATGAAGGAGCCTGATGCTGCGTTCACTTACCCTCAAAGAGCACATTACCTGGCATTATGCTCAGCCAGTGTTAAAAGCCTGCCCCCACCCACCTCTGCCACAGCTGGCTGGCAAATGAGGTCTGGACTGCACACCACGATGGGACATTAACTGATCGTTACATACAGTATTCACTTCCTTGAGAACTCAAATGGAATAATTGACAGCATTAGCCATGTTATTTTCATAGATTAAATGTGTTTCTCAATTGTTCAGAATCCTTTAAAAAAAATGTTATTGTAGTTCACCTCAAGGACACACAGGAAGTGGTCTTTGACTGACAGCTCATTTTGTAATTTTTAGATGTACCAAATCTAAAGGTCTAATGGGAGCTTATGTAATTCTGTCTCACTGTGGTGAGTCTGAATGTGCTTATCGTATTGTGCTGAAGTGGCTACGGACTCAGCTGAGAGTAGAGGAGGTGGATCGAGAATGAAGACAGATTAAAGAGGGAGTCGTGCTGTGGCTGCTAGTGTGTGGAGGATGAGAGGAGGAGGAGGAGGAGGGGAGTATCAGGAACAGGGAGGGAAAGAGACCTTGATCCACCTCCACCACGGGAGCATGGCTAGGTAGGGTGATAAAGGGGGACACCTATCAGCAAAGACCTAAATGTCCCTATCAAACCTAAGGTGACAGCTTGAGCAGCAGAGCACTGCAGATTGGTACCCCCCGCCCCCCCCCCCCCCCCTCTCTCAGTGGGGCCACAATGGGTCTGCCCGGTCAAGCTGCTTACTCAATGTTTGGTGTAGCTAGATGTCATGCAGGCAGGTTGGTCCCAGCTTCCATTTTGAGGACTACCCCACCCATGTCATTAGCAGCATCATGGACCAGGGCGAGATATCCCCTACCCATCTCTGTGAGCAGTATCACATAGTGTAACAGTATTTGTTTGTAGCAGCCTACAGACCTCATTCTGCCACACAGATAAGCAGGTTTCTACAGCGTTGAGTGGGGGGTGCTTTGAGCAAGTGAAGTCCTATAGAGACCTGGACTCTAGTATAGAGTGTAGATTGTGAGAAGCATGAGATAAAACCTGAGGATGAAAAAGAGAGAGCTCCTTTAGGAGAGAGAGCTGGGCAGGGACTCTGATAGCAGACTAATTGAGGCCAGGCCTCTGTGGCGGGTGGCTGTCTGGTTGCTTGGCAGGCAGGGATGTGGGTTGGAGGTGGCAGGGCCAGCAGAGGGCCTTAGGGCTAGGGGTTGGTGGTGATTGGTGGTGGTGTGTGTGTGTGTGTGTGTGTGTGTGGGGGGGGGGGGGGGGGGGGCGTGACAGGTGGCGCATCTCTCTCTCTACCCGTTGATATTCTACACAGTCTAGTTGTGTCTCTGTGAGAGTGGTGGTGTTAGAGTGGGTCCAGCCTGTACCAAGTTAGTCCTCTCCTGTCAGCCTGGGAGCGTTTCCATCGCCAGGAAGGCAGCACATCACAGCCTCCCCTTCCCTCCATCCCTTCTCACAGAGCAGGGACAGGCTGAGCTGAGGACATGGGGGGAATCTACTGCTGCCGCAAAGGCACCGCGGTATGTGTCAGCACATCGTTAGCACTCGCTTTATCTATGGCTGCTTTAGTATGGCTGTAGGCACCCACACACACACAGGCCAAATGTATAAAGAACAGCAATCATGGGTCAATGCCAAGGCTGTGCCAGATGACTCATGGTTTATTTTCTCTAGTGTTCTCTATTCTTTGACTTGCTGCATGCCACCTGCATGTCTTTTACTCCTCTCTCAATGAGCAGCTAAGTTGTGACTTTCCCAGTCCAGCCAGGTCCTGGTCTAGGCACACTGTATCTCCCACAGGGGCCTCTGACTGACCTCTATCAATGTCTGGACAATAGGTGTGTGCCGCCTCTCGCTCAGCACTCACTCCAACTCCATCTGTCCCGTCCTTGTGCGTTAGTGTCCCATGTGTGCCACAGCAATGACCCACAGTCATGTATCAGTCCGGGTCTAGGCTGCAGGGCTGGGATCTTACTCCACACCGTTCGCTGTTCCGCCAGCGTGCCCATGCCTATTTCCCCCATGCCTACTTCCCCCATTTCTACTTCCCCATTCTGCCCATGTACCAGCACACCAGCACACTTGTCAATCAGCCGGTCCGAGGACTCAGAGTCCGCTCTGTTTAGCATGTTTGGAGCTGTGAGAGCATAGAGTATTACCCTTCCTGGCAATCCGATGAAGGGAGCAGTTTCATTCTTATCGTTCTCCCTCTCTTTCCCCTCTCGTCTCGTCTCTCTCGTTCTTCAACAAATTGCTTCTGCTGTATTTAAGCAGTGAAGGGTATGAATTACATCTCGGTGTGAAAGCTCCACTTTTGTCAAAGAAGTTGGAGATCTTACTTACATCTTCCTGTCCTTGTCTACTCTCTCGCTCTCACTCTCTCACTCTGTCTGAGTGAAAATGAATTGGGTGCGGGCCGGGCAGCAGGCAGGTATGACAGAAGCAGATTCTCAGGCTGCACACCGTTCTCCACTCAATTACCCTCTAATGATGTCTGAACGGCTGAATGTGAAATGCCTTCCCTTTGTGAGTGTGTGTGTGTGGGTGGGGTGTGTGCGTGCGTGTCAGGAATGTCTCTTTAACAAGCAGGGCATTGGGTACAGTGACAAATGCACCTTCACTGGCTAAGTGAAGAGAGAGGGAGAGAGATACAGAGAGACAGAGAGGAATGTATGAGAGCTTCACCTTTAAGATGGGGCCAACTTTCAGGGAAAACAGCTATCTGGAGGCCTGCTGCTGAATCGAGTCACTGGAGATGTGTACTGCTGTTGCATCTTTTAGCCTGGCACTCAACCTGAAGCAAGTAGTATCCGTGTCCCTGTTTATTCATGTAGAACAGAGGAAAAACAAACAGGTATTTTGCATATACAGATGTAGGATCTTAAGGTTACCTATATTGTCACAGCAAAATAATCCTGCAACAACAGGATTTGAACGTTTAGTCCATAATGTTGCTTGATCAGTGGTTAGGCTATACATGGAAAGTGCAGTACTGTTACTATAACCTTGTGTTAGTGTGGATTTTCAGTGAATTGATGTGTGTGGCATTGTGAGAGGTAACCTGGTGGCTGGTTCACAGCTGCTGATCTCAGGGTACTGAGCCCCTACCGGATGCCTTTGGCCTTTATAGTTCTACACTGAGCTCCCCCCGTTCAAGGATCACGTTGTTCCCACATGCAGGACCAGAACGGTCGGCTTTTACACAGAGTGTAAAAGGCATGTCCAGGGGCAAGGAGCAGAGGGTCTTTTTCTTTGTGTGTTAGCAGCTCATGCTCCCCTCTCTGATCTGGGCATCTCAGTGCGGCGGTGACTGCACGACAACCTTCAGGGTCAGACGGAGCGCTGCATCATCTGACCTTCACATCACTTCCACTATCCTGATTAAAACGGGGAGAAATGTGCTGTTTGTCACAGCTCCGTGGTTATAGAACTCTGACACTTTCTTCTCCCTTTCCCTCTCCTCTCTCTCCTCCTCCTGCTCCCAGAAGGGCCACGAACGGGGAGGAGTAGGCAGTCTTATAGTACACTAGAATAAAACGACAGTATGTTTTTAGTTTTCCAGTGGGGGGTTTGTTTACAACATGTGTAAAATACAGCACAAACCACTTCAAGAAATCACATAAAAATATGTTTACACAATCAGGAGCCCAGAATCATATAATCCAACCATATCACAATCTCATGAGATATCTAAAGAAACCCAACATATATCCATAGAACAGACCAGTCTGCAACACTGTCCTGGGTTTGGAAGCTGATGACTTCAGTCCCAGAGCCATTTCTTATATGACCCTGCATAGACCAAAAGAGTACTTGACTTTATTGGAATTCGGTTTGAAAGTCTGAATTGGCACCCGGAACTTGTTCTTTAGTCTGTGTGGTCATTGAAAAAGAACTGGCCTTTGCAGGACATTTGTCTGTGGTATTTGTCTTTGTGTATTGATTGGCTCTATGGAGTACTATGCCACTAGTCCTACAGCTTTAGGCTATTTTCCAGTGCAGTGCTGAGGTGATGGTGATGAGGTCCCCACAGAGCATGAGTCAGATGTTTTACGTTGTGTGTGTGTGTGGGTATTCCCCTCTAGGTCGGGACGTCCCGTCAGCTTCATGGTGGTTTTCAACACCCCCAGTCCCCTCAGCAAGATCTCCTGGGTCAACCGGCTGCACCTGGCCAAGGTCGCACAGCGTGAGTACTACATAACATTACCCTTCCTTACCCTTACTGAAATCAATGGGGTGTGGATACAAAACACCAGTTACGTACTTAATACATATTTACAGCTGCAAATTACACATGGTGAATTGATTTCTGTGGTGTTGTTTAGGCTTTATAGAGTAGTGGTTAAAACATTTAATTTACAAATCCTTGCAAAATAGCAATAATATATCAGACACGGTGGTTAAGGCACATGCTCCAGCTAAGGCCCTGTGTGGTTTGTTTTATGGTCATTGGCTCAGTGAAAGTCTGGTGATATGTGTTATTGAATCAGATTAACCAAAGACCTCCCTCAGGGATAATGTGTGTGTTCTGTATAATGTGTGCTTGGCCTCAG
Organism: Oncorhynchus mykiss; assembly: GCF_013265735.2. Taxonomy (NCBI): domain Eukaryota; kingdom Metazoa; phylum Chordata; class Actinopteri; order Salmoniformes; family Salmonidae; genus Oncorhynchus; species Oncorhynchus mykiss. Next base: position 67,135,697 of record NC_048581.1, read on the forward strand.
AGGCTGGGCCATATTGAGCTGAGCATGAAAGCACACTCACAGTCTGAGGGGACTGCACCAGCGCTGGTCCCTTTCCAGCAGGGAGCAGCACTGTGCTTTCCTACTGCCTACCACTCCAGTCTCCCCCTCCCCACTACCGAAAGCCTGGCTGTATAGCCTGACTCCACCCATTGATTCTGGAGACCATCCATTGGGAGGTTCATCAAAGCATGTTCTGACCAACTGGCCCGTGCAGAGCCAGGCAGGGCTACTGCACATGATATTAATCTGATTATTTGGCCATGGTGACACTAGCTTCCCTGCAAAACCATGAGTGGGTTATGTGTGTGCGTGTATGTTTGGATGAGGGTATGCGTGTGTCAGGAGGGAGTGCCTGGGGTGATGGGGAAATAGGAATTATGATCATTCCATCACCCCAGGCACTCCCTCCTGACACACGCATACACTCATCCAAACATACACGCACACACATAACCCACTCATGGTTTTGCGTCTATGGTGTTGCTCTCTAAGCGCTCTGATATTGTGTTGCTTGGGCACTGCTCTGTGTTAGGCTGCTTAACTCCCAGAGGCCGTTGGTTACACAGTAAGCTCCCACACAGATCTGTAAAGGTTTCAAAGGAAGTTACTGGAACCAGATTAAATACCACAACATGAAATGCATTTTACAGATGAGCAGCCAGAGATGCAATTGAACAACATCCTGTTGTGCAGCCCCAAGGGACAACTCACACAGTGACCGATGGGGCCGGGATTAAGTTTGGCTATCCCCGGTGTTCGTTTCTCCATCAGACATCTGAATATCTCTATCTGTCCTCAGAAATACCAGTGAAAAGACCAATAAAGTGGATCTCTGCATGATGCTGCAGCTCTCACAGGGTGTGAGGTTGTGTGCTGGAGTACATCTGTAGGCTCTCCAGCAGAGCCTGTGATGTTGTCTGACTGTGTCAGAAAGGAATAAAAAAAAATCACCATTCACCGCTGCCCACACTTACATCAACAACACAGCAGGAGTGCTGATTAGGACATGGGATCTATAGAAACTGTAGCATATATATATAGCTTATATCAATCATAGCTACCTCCCTACCCATATGATAATTGTTTGGTGGTTGCTTATATTTGTCCAGTTTCACACAAGCGTGTATTATACAAATGGAAAATGGAAATATGTTTTTTTTGCATATACCAACTCCCCCGGAGACACTCTCGGAGAGTGTGCTCACGGCCAGGGTCAGCCATAATCAGCAGTGAGCCTGGATCAATGTGCCCTGGATCAAGGGCACATTGACAGATCTTTTCACTTTGTCAGCTCTGCGTTTCGAACTAACAACCTTTCTGCTACTGGCCCAATGCTCTAACCACTAGGCTACCTGCCGCTCATTGGACGAAATGCAAAGCCAAATTACTTTCAAGACACATTTTAGTACCATTCTGAAAGCTTTAGTCTGCGTAGTATATTCTCAATCCCATTACCGTAGAAACAAAATGTTTTTCTAAGACGAGCTAGGACAACAACAGTGTGGAGATGTGGTTTGTTTTGTATTTGTTTGGTATTTTGGTTTGCGTTGTTCCCTCCGCTTCCCAAGCTTTTGCCAAGTGCTTGTATCATCCTTTTGGCAGAGCTTTTCAACCTCTGCCATATTGTGGATTCAGAGCTATCTATCTTGTAGAAAACAGAGGGTTGTCATTAATAGAAGTTTCTCTAATGTTAAACTTGTAAAGTGTGTTGTACTGCAGGGCAGCTCTCTTGGCCCTCTATTCTTTTCTATTTTTACCAATGACCTGCCACTGGCATGAAACAAAGCCTGTGTGTCCATGTATTCTGATGATTCATCAATATACGCATCATCAACCGCTGCTAGTGAAATCACTACTCTCTAAACAAACCTAGTGGAGAAGGTGGAAAGTTTTAAGTTCCTCAGCGTACACATCACGGACAAACTGAAATGGTCCACCCACGCAGGCAGCGTGGTGAAGAAGGTGCAACAGTGCCACTTTAACCACATGAGGCTGAAGAAATTTGGCTTGTCACCAAAAACACTCACAAACTTTTACAGATGCACAATCGACAGCATCCTGTCGGGCTGTATCACCGCCTAGTACGGCAACTGCTCCGCCCACAACCATAAAAGGCTCTCCAGAGGGTAGTGAGGTCTGCACAACGCATCACCGGGGGCAAACTACCTGCCTTCCAGGACACCTACACCACCCGATGTCACAGGAAGGCCAAAAAAATCATCAAGGAAAGCAACCACCCGAGCCACGTCCTGTTCACCCCGCTATCATCCAGAAGTTGAGGTCAGTACAGGTGCATCAAAGCTGGGACCGAGAGACTGAAAAACAGCTTCTATCTCAAGGCCATCAGACTGTTAAACAACCATCACTAACAATGAGTGGCTGCTGCCAACATACTGACTAAATCTCTAGCCACTTTAATAATAAAAAATTGGATGTAATAAATGTATCACTAGTTACTTTAAACAATGCCACTTTATATAATGTTTACATACCTTACATCTCATATGTATATACTGTATTCTATACCATCTACTACATCTTGCCTATGCCGTTCGGCCATCGCTCATCCATATATTTATATGTACATATTCTATTCATTCCTTTACACTTGTGTGTAAAAGGTAGTTGTTGTGAAATTGTTAGATTACTTGTTAGATATTACTGCATGGTCGGAACTAGAAGCACAAGCATTTTGCTACACTCGCATTAACATCTGCTAACCATGTGTATGTGACCAATACGATTTGATTTGAAGAGTTGCAGTCAGTTTAAGAATGGGTGGCCAGTAATAAACTGGTCTTGAACATCTCTAAAACTAAGAGCATTGTATTTGGTAATCTGGAAATGAATGGTGTGGCTGTTGAGCAAGTTTGAAGAGACTACATTATTTGGTGTTACCCTAGATTGTAAAATGTCATGGTTGAAACTTAAACTTAAACAATTAATTAATTGTGTGTAAAGATGGTGAGAAGAGAAAGAGAAGACGCTTTTTTGACACCACAGTCCACGAAGCAAGTCCTGATTTTTTTTAGGCTGCAACTGGCCCAGAACAGTGTGCTACATTTTGCTCTTCATTGTAATCATAAGGAAAACATCAATACTATGCATGTCAGTCTCTATTGGCTAAGAGTTGAGGAAAGAAAGACTGACTGCGTCGCTTCTTGTTTTTATAAGAAACATTCATGTGTTGGAAATTCCAAATTGTTTGCATAGTCGTCACACACACTTACCCCACCAGACATGCCAACAGGGGTCTTTTCACAGTTCCCAGGTCCAGAACAAATTCAAGGAAACATACAGTATTATACAGAGCCATGATTGCATGAGACTCCCTTCCATCTTAATGTAGCACAAGGGAACAGCAAATCTGGTTTCAAAAACGAAATAAAGCAACACCTCACGTCACAACGCCTCTCCCCCATGTGACTTGATTTTTGTGTTTATGTACTGACATGTATGTGTAATTGATAGATGCGCGCACACTACATGTTCATGTTTTTAAATGTATGTAAATTGTAAAGTCTTTTGTCTGGAATGTCCTTTTCGTCTGTAATGTCTTTTTCAATTTTGGCCCCAGTAAGACTTGCTATCGCCATTGGAGTCAGCAAATGGGGATCCTAATAAAATCAAAAAGTCATCCATTTTCTAGGAGAGTGAATGTTTTTGCAGAATACACTGGCTGCACAACAATGGCAACCCTCCCCAATGCCAAGTTCACGATGCTTCACAAAATGTTTTTATGGTGATGAGCAAATAACAATCTGGGCTGACACTAATAAGTGGCTGTTGTGGTCTAAGTGTAAAGATCCCCGAAGCACAGATAGCTAGCTATTCAGTGAGAGGGACATGCATTTTCAACAGCCTATTTAAAGTTCAGTCTTTGGAATGTTTTAATACAAAACATCACGACCTGCCCTAAGACTTTCTCTCCATCACTTTACCTGTGCACTCCATATCCATTTATTTCTCTGGCTTCCTAATGTCACAGGTAATGCTCACTATGCATTATTGCGGTAGTTACATAGATTAGAACTATAGGTTTAGAGACTTATCAACACCGAGAAAATGTGTCTATGCAGGTTTCCATGCCATATTTCCATATTTAGGGGAAAATCCATTGAGGCGTTGTTTGTTGAATCTCTGGTGTGAAAGAGAATGAATCGACACCAACCTGGCCAGAATGTCAATTACATGTTAATTGCATTAAACACACACTTTGCCTTCCCCATTTAACCAAATGTAATTACAATAAGGGAGTTGTTGATGCGATTTTACGCATGGCCTGCAGTCACTAGGCTCTCCTGTCATTTCATGGTAATGCAGGCCTGATGCACGCCCTGGGGAGTCCTCCAGTTCAATCAGCAGTTGCACTCCACTCAGCTGTATCCTGTATGGACAGAGGAGTGCCATGCTCCAAAATGTCTCCAAATGGCTGATGCCCCAAATAGCAAACGCTTTTATGCATGGTTTAGTGAGCGAGTAGACATCACAAAGCTAATTTTGGAGCCAAACTCTGTACCAGCGTTTATGACTGTTACCGCCATTTATTTAACACACTTATATCCCTCAGGTACGTTTTCATGTACACTCCTTACTGTACCGCACAGAATATGCGTCGTGCCAAATGCTATCCCCAAAGTGTACTTTCAAAACACACATCTCATCTAATTTCTTACACTTAAGCTACAGTACAGGAATATAATTGTATGCCTGAGGTACAATTTGAAGCACATTTATAGCATGAGTTGTCTTTTAGTGTAACTCTTTGTCTTGGGCATTGACATTATATATACAGTACGAAAATCTGCCAGATATGAAAAGTTTGCTGATGTAGAGATAGATTTTACTTAGGATGGGACCAGCACTGAGACCTAACATCACAGATAGAATATAGAACAGATGCCTCCAGTAAACAACATTTGTCACTTTTAGACCACATATGGTGCAGTTATGAGGCCTGGAAATGGAATGGGAGAATTGCCCCACATCGGTGCTGCAGCGCACTCAGAGCTCTGGGCGCCATTAATAATATGAATTGGGGAAAGCAATGTGTTCCACAGCATCTCCCATGCCGCTTCAAGTTAGCCTACTCTTTCTGAGGGGGTCCTATAATAACATAGCCAAGAGCATAGCTTAATGAATGGGTTGATTCTTTGTAGAGCAATTAATTGCTATTTCAATGTACGGACCTCCAGCCTTTCCAGGCAGGGTTAGGACTGCTGATTTGATGAGGCGCTGAGACAGAGAGACGGAGGAATGGAGGGAGGCATGAAGAGAGATATTGAAAGGAGGGAAGGGGGAGGGGGGAGTGTGGAAAGGATGATTGAGACAAGCAATCAGTCCCACCACAGGGAGCAGAGGGCAGGCAGGGGGCTGTTGCCTGCGGTTACCCTGCTATCTCTAAGTGTGTCAGACTCTCCTCCCCAGCAACCGATCGATAGACAACGCCTGAGAAGTGGAGTGTGGCTTGACCGTCCCGGCACACACTCTGACACGCCCTCTTAATCCACTGCTAGCCAGCACTATGGTGAAGCACCAGGGAGCAGAATACAGGAGACGGGCCATGTGCTTTCTGTACGATGCTGTAGGTTCAAGTACAAATAATTGTCCTTACATGCTGCAGTTTCAAGTACTGTAGCAATTACCACAATGGCATTGGTCAATCTCCTTCAATTTCAAAGCAGGAGGATTCATGTTATGCATTCTGGTTGTTATGCACTGGCATACCAAACAGCCCTGCAGCCAGTGCAAGGCAGGGGGGCCCACGAACTCTGGGGACCCATGCGCCTGTCATCTATGTCTATTTTCTTTAATTTAATAAATAGTTTTGACATTAACCATCCAAAAAGTCATCCGTATTAACCTTTATAATTTCCATATGTATGGACAGTTGAAGTCGGAAGTTTACATACACCTTAGCCAATACATCTGAACTTTTTCACAATTCCTGTCATTTAATCCTAGTAAAAATGCCCTGTCTTAGGTCAGTTAGGATCTCCAATTTATTTGAAGAATGTTAAATGTCAGAATAATAGTAGAGAGAATGATTAATTTCAGCTTTTATTTCGTTCATTACACTCCCAGTGGGTCAGAAGTTTACATACACTCAATTAGTATTTGGTAGCATTGCCTTTAAATTGTTTAACTTGGGTCAAATGTTTTGGTTAGCCTTCCACACGCTTCCAACAATAAGTTGGGTGAATTTTGGCCCATTCCTCCGGACAGAGCTGGTATAACTGAGTCAGGTTTGCAGGCCTCCTTGCTCGCACACACTTTTTGTCCTTTTTGGCGTTTTGCCACAACTCTGGAAGTATGGTTGGGGTCATTGTCCATTTGGAAGACCCATTTGCGACCAAGCTTTAACTTCCTGACTGATGTCTTGAGATGTTGTTTCAATATATTCACATAATTTTCCTGCCTCATGATGCCATCTATTTTGTGAAGTGCACCAGTCCCTCCTGCAGCAAAGCACACTCGCAACATGATGCTGCCACCCACGTGCTTCACGGTTGGGATGGTGCTCATTGGCTTGCAAGCCTCCCCCTTTTTCCTCCAAACATAATGATGGTCATTCTGGCCAAACAGTTCTATTTTTGTTTCATCAGACTAGAGGACATTTCTCCAAAAAGTACGATCTTTGTCCCCATGTGCTGTTGCAAACCATAGTCTGGCTTTTTTATGGCGGTTTTGGAGCAGTGGCTTCTTCCTTAATGAGCGGCCTTTCAGGTTATGTCGATATAGGACTCGTTTTACTGTGGATATAGATACTGTTGTACCTGTTTCCTCCAGCATCTTCACAAGATCCTTTGCTGTTGTTCTGGGATTGATTTGCACTTTTCGCACCAAAGTACGTTCATCTCTAGGAGACAGAACTATAGTTTGTTAACAAGAAATTTGTGGAGTGGTTGAAAAACGAGTTTCAATGACTCCAACCTAAGTGTATGTAAACTTCCGACTGTACTAGTGCTTCAGTTTCTTGGGCTTGTGTGACTGAAATGTGAATGTGACTGAAAATGTGCCTCAGGCCTTGAAAAATATAGTTTTTACTGATTGAACGTATTTTTTGTGTATGTGGACACCTGCTCGTCAAACATCTCATTCAAAAATCAATGGCATTAATATGGCGTTGGTCCCCTCTTTGCTGCTATAACAGCCTCCACAGTGGGACATTTTCCACTAGATTTTGGAACATTGCTGCGGGGACTTGCTGTCATTCAGCCACAAGAGCATTAGTGAGGTCGGCACTGATCAATCAATCAAATGTATTTATAAAGCCTTTTTTCCATGATCTGATATCACAAAGTGCTGATGTTGGGGGATTAGACCTGGCTTACAATCGGCGTTCCAATTCATTCCAAAGCTGTTCGATGGGGGTGAGGTCAGGGCTTTGTGCAGGCCAGTCAAGTTCTTCCACACCAATCTCAACAAACCATTTCTGTATGGACCTTGCTTTGTGCATGGGGGCATTGTCATGCTGGAACAGGAAAGGGCCTTCCCCAAACTGCTTCCACAAATGGGCCTAGCCCAAACCATAAAAAACAGCCCCAGACCATTATTCCTCCTCCATACTTTACAGTTGGCACTATGCATTGGGGCAGGCAGCTTTCTCCTGCCATCCGCAAAACCCAGATTCGTCCGTCGGACTGCTAGATGGTGATCCATGATTCATCACTCCAGTTTCCACTGCTCCAGAGTCCAATGGCCACGATCTTTACACCACTCCAGCCGACGTTTGGCATTACACATGGTGATCTTAGGCTTGTGGGAGGCTGCTTTGCCATGGAAATTAATTTCATGAAACTCCCGACAAACAGTTCTTGAGCTGACGTATCTTCCAGAGGCAGTTTGTAACTCGTAGTGAGTATTACAACCAAGGACAGACGATGTTTACGCGCTACATGCTTCAGCACCTAGCGGTCCCCATTCTGTGAGCTTGTGTGGCCTACTGTACCAATTTGTGGCTGAGCCGTTGTTGCTCCAGATGTTTCCACTTCACAATAACATCACTTAGAGTTGAGCTCCAGCAGGGCAGAAATTTGATGAACTGACTTTTTGGAAAGGTGGCATCCTATGATGGTGCCATGTTGAAAGTCACTGAGCTCTTCAGTAAGGCAAATGTTTGTCTATGGAGATTGCATGGCTGTGTGCTCAATTTTATACACCTGTCAGCAACAAGAGTGTGGCTGAAATAGCCAAATCCACTAATTTGAAGGGATGTCCACATACTTTTGTATATATAGTGTATAAGGGGATATCGGTGAACAAATGCTGTGGTCAAGGATACGACGGTGCCAGTTCAACGAGAGGAGCTTACTCAGGCTTTCAAAAGCGCATATCAGACCTGGAGCTTTAGTGCAGTTTTAGTTTAGCAAACGATCTCTCTGTAGAAACGACAGTTACAGGATGGTAAAAACAGCTTGATTTGCTGTAGCAACTTCAGGGATACTGCAGTGAGTGGTCCTTCAAATACAGCTGTTCTGCAACATCTTTAATTGAGCCTCTCATTCTCCTTAATTGCCGGCCTCAACACGTTACAGAAAGAGATGAACTGTATAGGAAGATCTGGGGACAGGTCGTCTGGATACTGGACAGCCAATCAATTGGCAGATGTCACGTCCTGACCTTAGTTATGTCTGTGTTTACCATACAGAACTGTTTCGTGTCGTTCACTCTCTTTGTTGTTTTTGGTCATTTAGTGTTCTGTTTATTTTATTAAACATCATTAAACACTTACCACGCTGCACCTTGGTCCTCTTCACCTTCCACCTACGAATATCGTGACAGAACCACCCACCACAACCGGACCAAGCAGCGTGGTAACTAGGAGCAGTGGGTTCTGGACTCCTGGACATGGGAGGAGATTTTGGACGGTAAGGGACCCTGGGCACAGGCTGGGGAATATCGCCGCCCCCGTGAAGAGCTGGAGGCAGCTAAAGCTGAGCGGCAGCGTTATGAGGAGTTAGCACGGCAGCGCAACACGGATGAGAGGCAGGCACCGTGCTATGCCATGAGGCGCAGTGCGCAGGCATAGCCCGGTGGGCTACATCGCAGCTCCTTGTATCGCCCGGTCTAGAGTGGGCATCGAGCCAGGAGCAATGAAGCTGGCTCAGCGCATCTGGTCTCCAGTGCTTCTCCTCGGCCCGGGTTATATCGCACCAGCCCTACGCACAGTGTCCCCGGTTTGCCAGCACAGCCCAGTGCGGTCTGTTCCACTCCGCCGCACTTGCCGGGCTACGGGGATTATCCATCCAGGACAGGTTGTGCAGGCTCAGGGCTCGAGACCTACAGTGCGCTTCCATGGTCCAGTCCATCCGGTGCCTCCTCCACGCACCAGGCCTCCGGTGGCAGCCCCACGCACCAGGCTGTCTGTCCGTCTCCTTCCTCCAGGTGCTCCCTCCTGTCCAGCGCTTCCAGAGTCTCCGTCCTGTCCAGCGCTTCCAGAGTCTCCGTCCTGTCCAGCGCTTCCAGAGTCTCCCTCCTGTCCAGCGCTTCCAGAGTCTCCCTCCTTTCCAGCGCTGCCAGAGCCGCCCGTCAGTCAGGAGCTGCCAGAGCCGCCCGTCAGTCAGGAGCTGCCAGAGCCGCCCGTCAGTCAGGAGCTGCCAGAGCCGCCCGTCAGTCAGGAGCTGCCAGAGCCGCCCGTCAGTCAGGAGCTGCAAGAGCCGCCCGTCAGTCAGGAGCTGCCAGAGCCGCCCGTCAGTCAGGAGCTGCCAGAGCCGCCCGTCAGTCAGGAGCTGCCAGAGCCGCCCGTCAGTCAGGAGCTGCCAGAGCCGCCCGTCAGTCAGGAGCTGCCAGAGCCGCCCGTCAGTCAGGAGCTGCCAGAGCCGCCCGTCAGTCAGGAGCTGCCAGAGCCGCCCGCAAGTCAGGAGCTGCCAGAGCCGCCCGCAAGTCAGGAGCTGCCAGAGCCGCCCGCAAGTCAGGAGCTGCCAGAGCCGCCCGTCAGTCAGGAGCTGCCAGAGCCGCCCGTCAGTCAGGAGCTGCCAGAGCCGCCCGTCAGTCAGGAGCTGCCAGAGCCGCCCGTCAGTCAGGAGCTGCCAGAGCCGCCCGTCAGTCAGGAGCTGCCAGAGCCGCCCGTCAGTCAGGAGCTGCCAGAGTCTCCCGTCTATTCGGGGCCTGCTGCAAAGGTCCCCAGTCCGAGGTCGGCGGCGAGGGTCGCCGCTCCAAGGGCGCCACTTAAGTGGGCCAAGACTATGGTGGAGTGGGGTCCACGTCCCGTGCCAGAGCCGCCACCGCGGACAGATGCCCATCCAGGCCCTCCCCTATGGATTTAGGTTTTGCGGCCGTAGTCCGCACCTTTTTTGAGGGGGGGGGGGTACTGTCATGTCCTGACCGTAGTTCCTTTTTTATGTCTGTGTTTACCATTCAGAACTGTTTCGTTTTGTTTTTGGTCAGTTAGTGTTCTGTTTATTTTCTTAAACATCATGAACACTTACCACGCTGCACCTTGGTCCTCATTGCTAGAATATTTGATGTGTCATTTTTAAATATTTTTTTAATAAATAGCAGGTTCATGTAGCCTATACAGGACATGCAGCCACATAGACATCACGCAATTTCAGCACTATGGACAGCGATCGGTTTGTGAGTGGCTGTCTGACTGACACATTCAATTTTTGGGGGGCAAACTGCGACCTTGCTGGGGTCCAAAGAAACTATTATGGCAACTGCAATTCATTTGCTTTGCTCAAGCAACATCCATTTCAATATACACTGCTCAAAAAAATAAAGGGAACACTTAAACAACACAATGTAACTCCAAGTCAATCACACTTCTGTGAAATCAAACTGTCCACTTAGGAAGCAACACTGATTGACAATACATTTCACATGCTGTTGTGCAAATGGAATAGACAACAGGTGGAAATTATAGGCATTTAGCAAGACACCCCCAATAAAGGAGTGGTTCTGCAGGTGGTGACCACAGACCACTTCTCAGTTCCTATAAGTCCTGGCTGATGTTTTGGTCACTTTTGAATGCTGGCAGTGCTTTCACTCTAGTGGTGGCATGAGACGGAGTCTACAACCCACACAAGTGGCTCAGGTAGTGCAGCTCATCCAGGATGGCACATCAATGCGAGCTGTGGCAAGAAGGTTTGCTGTGTCTGTCAGCGTAGTGTCCAGAGCATGGAGGCGCTACCAGGAGACAGGCCAGTACATCAGGAGACGTGGAGGAGGCCATAGGAGGGCAACAACCCAGCAGCAGGACTGCTACCTCCGCCTTTGTGCAAGGAGGAGCAGGAGGAGCACTGCCAGAGCCCTGCAAAATGACCTCCAGCAGGCCACAAATGTGCATGTGTCTGCTCAAACGGTCAGAAACAGACTCCATGAGGGTGGTATGAGAGCCCGACGTCCACAGGTGGGGGTTGTGCTTACAGCCCAACACCGTGCAGGACGTTTGGCATTTGCCAGAGAACACCAAGATTGGCAAATTCGCCACTGGCGCCCTGTGCTCTTCACAGATGAAAGCAGGTTCACACTGAGCACATGTGACAGACGTGACAGTCTGGAGACGCCGTGGAGAACGTTCTGCTGCCTGCAACATCCTCCAGCATGACCGGTTTGGCGGTGGGTCAGTCACAGCCCTCCATTTGCTCGCCAGTGGTAGCCTGACTTCCATTAGGTTACCGAGATGAGATCCTCAGACCCCCTGTGAGACCATATGCTGGTGCGGTTGGCCCTGTGTTCCTCCTAATGCAAGACAATGCTAGACCTCATGTGGCTGGAGTGTGTCAGCAGTTCCTGCAAGAGGAAGGCATTGATGCTATGGACTGGCCCGCCCGTTCCCCAGACCTGAATCCAATTGAGCACATCTGGGACATCATGTCTCGCTCCATCCACCAAGACTGTCCAGGAGTTGGCGGATGCTTTAGTCCAGGTCTGGGAGGAGATCCCTCAGGAGACCATCCGCCACCTCATCAGGAGCATGCCCAGACGTTGTAGGGAGGTCATACAGGCACGTGGAGACCAGACACACTACTGAGCCTCATTTTGACTTGTTTTAAGGACATTACATCAAAGTTAGATCAGCCTGTAGTGTGGTTTTCCACTTTAATTTTGAGTGTGACTCCAAATCCAGACCTCCATGGGTTGATAAATTTGATTTCCATTGATAATTTTTGTATGATTTTGTTGTCAGCACATTCAACTATGTAAAGAAAAAAGTATTTAATAAGAATATTTCATTCATTCAGATCTAGGATGTGTTATTTTAGTGTTCCCTTTATTTTTTGGAGCAGTGTATTATTTGATGTAATTATAGAGCATTGCTAAACTTTAGAATTTCCACACCCCAAAATGTATCTGTCAGACTGCAAAGATTATCTCAACATCTCACTGTGCTCAAATGTGGGAAATATTTATGATGAGTAAACATTATCAGGGCAGCCAGGTGGAATAGTGAAGGAGCCCCATAGCTGCATTCAAGACTGGAGTGGATGACTGTTTAACCTCCACAGTATCCAACCTCAGTATCCATCCTTAGTGTATTGGTACTAAGGTTTCATTTTGAGTGGTTGACATCTGAAAGCTTCCCCACGCAGCTCCTGCCAGCAATTTTTTGTGATGGAGTGTAAGCCGTCACAACTGATCTATTCAAGGTTTTGGCAGTGGTGTACTGACCAGTGGTGTACTAAGTGGCTAGCCCAAGCTCTCTCTTTCCGCTCTCTTTCATTCAGACCTCCTGATGAGACTCATTGTTGTTGTTGTTTATCATTCTCCATGAGGCTTCAGTTTACATCCCTTCATCAAACAGAATAATGGCAGCTGCAGAGAGCGAGAAACAGAGAGAGCGAGAAACAGAGAGGGGGGGAGAGAGAGAGCGAGAGAGAGAGATAGAGACAGAAAGATAGGGATTTGGCTGTGGAGCTCTGGCTTTCTGCTCTGTCTGTGAAAGGTTTAGGGGGTCTTATGTGAATAGAATGCTTTATCTCTGATTCATTAGTGACTTTGCCCCTGTGTGTGTGATGTGACGGTCTGTCCTCATTAAGGCCTCTGATAGAACGGCTCTGTATTTACCATTTGTTCCGAAGGGCAGGCACCATTATTTGTCGTCATTAATACATAGTAAAGGCTGAAGGCCAGAGACAGGGTGTGTTCACACACACTGGCAGCATTTCACTTCTCCCGTCCTTCATGCACACAGTACTTATGGAAATTAGAATGGGTAAACACGGCCTTGGGCTTAGTCAGGTATTTAATCATATTTAATAACACCTTCCACGACAAATAACAACAGCAGGACCAATACCTTTGCTGACCCAATAATCACTTGGACGGCGGACATAGCGGAGTGTTATTCATACTAATTGAATGATTAGCTGAAGAAAGTTGCTGAGCGTTCAGGTGCAAAGGAAAGCAGTGGACCCTCTGACCCACACCAACCAGTCCTGGCAATATGCCTTCAATTACAGCCTTTTAATGAATGACCCTCAAAGCCCTGATCATCCCTGGGAAAGGCTATATCTGAGACAGACTCAGAGGTCATCTCAGAGGGGGGTCATTAAGAAATCCTCTGCAGGTACTGTATGAAGATTTTATACATGATTGCAACCCAACCACTAAATAGCCCAACTTCATCATTATTGATTATTCAGTCTATGATCTGGCTGAGCCTGCTCCTCTAATTGTTCAGGTAGTCTTCTCTGGGAGCAGAGACTTCATCTTGTTGCTCCTGTCAAATACCATGTCTATTATCTATTGTTCTTACAAAGAGCATGTGCACTACTATTTTAACTATCAACACATTTTAAAAGCTACAATATATCCTAATTTGCAACCTACCTTTCAACATGGTCCTAAATACGACTCCTCGGACATCTTAGCGATACAGTATCATAAGAAAATCTTAAAAATCTCTAAGCATTGTTGTCAAAATACCTCTGAAATCTATCATTCAAAAGACACACTCAAGGTTCCATCGATCCTATTCACAGTGGTTCTGGGAAATATGGAATAAGTTATCATATGAAAACATCTCAACAGAAGGGGCTTTTGTTTTTGAACAATGTTAACGTCGACCCTGTCCTCTCACTCTCTCTAAACATCACTGATTACCTTCAGAATATTCATCCATGCAATCTCAATGAGGTTATTGTACTGTATCTCAATTATTGTCATTGTACTGGAAATATATGTTTTAACTGTGGCTTGTTAACATAAAGTTATGCAGAATTCAGAGGTGTTGAATGTATGTGTCTCTAGTATACAGTACCAGTCAAAGGTTTGGACACACCTACTCATTCCAGGGTTTTTCTCTATTTTTCTTTATTTTCTACATTGTAATAATAAAAGACATCAAAACTATGAAATAACACATATGGAATCATGTAGTAAACAAAAAAGTGTTAAACAAATCAAAATATAATATTCTTCAAAGTAGCCACACTTTGCCTTGACAGCTTTGCACACTCTTGGCACTCTCTCAACCAGCTTCATCTGGTCTTGAAGGATTTCCCACATATGCTGAGCACTTGTTGGCTGCCTTTCCTTCACTTGAGGTCGGGTGATTGTTGAGGCCAGATCATCTGATGCAGCACTCCATCACTCTCCTTCTTGGTCAAATAGCCCTTACACAGCTTGGAGGTGTGTTGGGTCATTGTCCTGTTGAAAAACAAATGATAGTCCCATTTAGCGCACATCGATGGGAGGGTGTATCACTGCAGAATGCTGTGGTAACCATGCTGGTTAAGTGTGACGAATTCAAAATAAATCGTGACAGCGTCACCAGCAAAGCACCCTCACACCTCCTCCTCCAGATCATCCGTTCACCTACTCTGTGTCTCACAAAGACACAGCGGTTGGAATCAAAAATCTCAAATTTGGACTCATCAGACCAAAGGACAGATTTCCACCGGTCTAATGTCCATTACTCGTGTTTCTTGGCCCAAGCAAGTCTCTTCTTCTTATTGGTGTCGTTTAGTAGTGGTTTCTTTGCAACAATTCAACCATGAAGGCCTATTTGACTCAGTGTTTGTAACTTGAACTCTGTGAAGCATTTATTTGGGCTGCAATTTCTGAGGCTGGTAACTCTAATGAACTTATCCTCTGCATCAGAGGTAACTCCGGGTCTTCCTTTCCTGTGTGGGTCCTCATGAGAGCCAGTTTCATCATAGCGCTTGACGGAGTTTGCGACTGCACTTGAAGAAACTTTCAAAGCTCTTTACATTTTACGGATTGACTTACCTTCATGTCTTAAAGTAATGATGGACTGTCGTTTCTCTTTGCTTATTTAAGCTGTTCTTTCCATAATATGGACTTGGTCTTTTATCAAATAGGGTTATCTTCTGTATACCTTGTCACAACACAATTTATGGCCTCAAATGTATTAAGAAGGAACGAAATTCCACAAATGTACAATTAACAAGGCACTTCTGTTAATTGAAATGCATTCCAGGTGACTACCTCATGAAGCTGGTTGAGAAAATGCCAAGAGTGTGCAAAGCTGTCATCAAGGCAACGGGTGGCTACTCAAATATAAAATATATTTTGATATGTTTAACACTTTTTTGGTTACTACATTATTCCAAATGTGTTATTTCACAGTTTTGATGTCTTCACTATTACTCTACAATGTAGAAAATAGTAAAAATAAAGAAAAACCCTGGAATGAGTAGGTGCGTCTAAACTTTTGACTGGTACTGTATATTTAGGCAATAAGGCACAAAGGGGTGTGGTATATGGCCAATATGCCATGGCTAAGGGCTGTTCTTATGCATGACGCAATGCGGCATGCCTGGATACAGGCCTTAGCCTTGGTATACTGGCCATATACCACAAACCCCCGAGGTGCCTTATTGCTATTATAAACTGGTTACCAACGTAATTAGAGCAGTAAAAGGTTTTTGTCATATCTGTGGTATATGGTCTGATATATCACGGCTATCAGCCAATCAGCATTCAGGGCTCGAACCCAGTTTATCTAATTATCTTTAGAAAAGCAGAATAAGGGTTTAAAAGCAGTGCAACATCCTGCGGTAGTATATCACCTGCAAATTGACTCCCTCTTTTTGTGTACCAGTCCTGTTAAGAGAAACCATCTGAAATGTTATGATTTGTGGAGACCAAACTCAACTAATTGGCCCTTAAGTCTGCTGTATTCCTACCTGCACTGCAACAGCCAAACAACAAGTAAACAACCGTGCCTGTCAAATGAACTGGTCGCACATCTCAAACCAAATGAGGAGTTTAGGCTACACTGGGATAACGCTTTGGAAACAGCAACTCTGTATTTCTGTGGCTTATTACATATTGATGTATGCAGTTATGCACAAGACACAGGGAGTAAATTAAAACAAGCTGTTTGATTGCACACAAAATTGTGTTTTAGTTAGTTGCAATTGACAGTTACTAAATGACTTAATGGAGGAATGTTGGCAGATCTGTGTTGTGCCTGGTGAGGGGGTGCATAGTGGCTTCAAGGTATTCAGACAGCGTGCACAAGCCAAATTCTCTCCTTTATTAACTACAATCCGGCAGATGCCTTTCTCCCGCTGTGGTGGAATCTTACTGTTGTTTTGAATCTCATAAAGGCTCATTACCAGTACCTTAATCAGTGTTGAGGCCTAGCGTGGGGCTGCTACGCGTGGGCTGTACCTGGCCCCATCTCTCCCTGCCTCTGGCTGATTACACACACACACAATGCTAATTATCCTACATACTCATATTTCATACCTGAAGCCAATTCATTGTGTTACACTTTGTTTCTGAAACAAGAAAATAGACCTGTGCCCACTTTGTTCAGGTATTGCATATTTTTAAGAAGCATAGGAAGCTTTTTGGAGTGGGTCCTAAAGAAAAATATAGTTATTTAGGCCATTAACAATATAATATATAGTTATTTAGGCCATTAACAATATAATATATAGTTATTTAGGCCATTAACAACTTATAATTGAGTAGTAGTTAAACCTGTCATCCTTTTCTTCTAGGAGAGGAGAACACACCAGGATGGTTCTGTGCAGAAGATGAAGGGAAGACCATGGCACCATTTTGGCCTTTACTCACCTGCCGTGTGCTTGTCTTCGCCACCAAATCCTCGGACAGGAAGGTGAGTTCCAGCTTCAAAAGCCTCTTTGTTCGGCTCAAGTCGTCTAGTTAAACAGACTAGTGTGCGGTCTTCAATAGTTTTAAGGATTGTTTCTCAGACATGAACTGAGATACACTGTATGGCTTAACAGAATGGCCGCGGCCCATCGACATCACCACTCAATCAATAATCACAGCATCTACAAGCAGAGAATGAGGGGCATGTCTACTGTGCTACATTGCAGTGCAGTTAAACACAGTCTTTTCCCATTGACGGGTAATCAAAGAGTACTTGCTGCTGCACAACAGGAGCTAAAAATACACCATCTCAGGGAGGATCTCGCTCCAATGGTCCTAGAGTCTTGGAACAGTACATTCCCCAGCAACGCTGGCTAGAAAGTGGCGATCAATAGAGCCTGTTAAGAGTTGGGAGCCTCGCATAAATCAACTGGCAAACTGTAAGAGATGGACTAAAAGGTTTTCAGGACTCAGTCAAAAAGGTATCAAATCAATTTGCAGTGGCTGGAAGATGATATTTCTGACTACATTTTCAGCTATAATGTAGTTACAGGGCTTGCAGTGCAAGGTGGGTGGGGGATGCCAAATTACCATGGCCACCAGGGGAGGACGTTATAAAGTGATCATGCAATTACCTTAATGGCTATGAGACACCTAAGCATAAATCAATGTTCTGACATTAGATTAAGATTCCACACAACCCAATAGTCTGTCTGGAAGCCATATGGGCAACGGAGCAAGGGGGGTCCTCGGCAGCTGGAACAGTGGAGTCTGGAGGAGACAAACATCCCTCTGTATTATTGTGGGTTTTAGAACGTTCCCAAAGGATCGCATGGGGCTTCTGGATTCTTCTACTAATGTCTGGTACACCTGCTGAGAGAGTGAGCCAAGGCAATTAATGGATTTGGAGCCAGCAGGACCACACTGCCCCAGAGGATTTGCCCACATTCTCTTTTCCTAACACAAACAAATGAGACACCTGAGCATGCCAACCAAAGGGCATGGAAACCATGTCTGTCATATGAGCTGACCACAAAATTGCCTGATAGTGAATTATTTTCTCGGGATGAGAGACATTGTTGTTGTTGTGTTTACATGAACGTGCGGGTGAGTTTCTGAAATGTATGTGTTTATGCATGCGTGTGTGCCTGCACTGTGTGTCTGTGTTCACATTAGCTGTTGCTGGAGCGCATGTGGAAACAGGGGGCTGGAAGAAGGTGGCATTAAAGGGAGTGACTAAGTCTTCCATGCAGAACAGCCTTTGATTAGGGGCTTAACTCAACAACAGACCCCTCCCCCCTCTCTTTTTCTATCCCTCCCTCTCTCTCTGTCTTTCTCTCATTCTTTCTCCCTCTCTTTATCATCCTCTCTTTCTCACACTCCGTCCCTCCCTTTCTGTCTCTCTCTCTCTTCTCTCTCCAGCTCAGCCTTTGCACTTCCACTGGGAAGCACACATCTATACGTGCCAAAGCTCCCAACATCTCTTTCTCCAGTGTTGGCAGCCTCACTTGGCAGTCTGACTTACAGTGAGGGCGAGAAAATAAAAAAAAGAGATGTGGCTGAAGGAGCCAGAGAAAAAAGTTCTAAAGCAGCGTAGCATGAACATGCGAGCAGAGCGCGGGTCACCTGAGGGAGCTCTGCCAACTGATCACTGCTGTGCGCTCTGGACTCTGCTCACTGGGAGGTGGAGCGGGCTGCTGGGCAGATTCGTTAGGCACCGGAGATAACCCTTATCACAAGTCTCTGTTGAGTGAGATCAGTAGGGATTGACTGACACAAACTCACACACTTATGAGACCCAGTCTATCAGGCATGGTTTGCCCCACTTCTGAGGCACATAAGCAGAAGCTGTTATCGCTAATGTAGCACATCCTGTAGCCCTTTGTTGTGCTTGAAATTAATTATAATCTCTCAACCATGCAATTCCTCAAACTTTAAACTCTACTGTATGTTGAAATCAGGTCTTTGTAGAATATATTATATATATTATGTTATTAGGACACCATACCTCTACCCCATGTGAACTTGATGTTCATTTAACTAATACTGAGGGGTGAAAGAGATGGCTGTTTCAAAATGCCCAAGGAGCTGGCCGTAGGCTGTTGCCTGTGTCTAAGTGCTGGCTGGTAAAATAATTTTAGTTGGCTTAGTCTGTGGTGCTCAGCTTGAATCCCCCAGACAGGGCCCAGCTCTCCTTCCACCACTTCACTCTCCTCCAATCTCCATTCTGAGTAGGCACCTGAATGTCACAGGGATGTGGTCTGCTGTGTTTCCAAGGCCACCCATTTCCATTCCATCTAGCATTTGTCATACTCAGACGCTCCAAGGCCGGACTAATGGAGCGGATGCAATGATGATGATCCCCACTATCCTAGAGCAGATGAGTGGTTTAGTGTATCATATAGCAGCTCCATTGAGAACTTTGTATGTGTGTGTGTGTGTGTGTATGTGAGCATGCGTGTGTGTGTGCGCGTGTCTGTGATGAACCTGTCTTTACACAGCAGAAACCCTCCACGTATCCTCCAGACTGAAAAGGCCACATCCTCAGCGCCTCATAGGACTCTCACAGATCCAAGACCACAAAGAAAATAAATGTTACCATATTCCGTTTATGAGGCATTAGGAGAAGGAAAGAAGCTGGTGATGGCTGGTATGCAGCAGTAGAGCTCTTATACTACTTTTGGGGATTTCATCATGTAGGCTTTGAAGTGGAGAATGACAAGCTGGAAAAAGGGTTTGGGCTGCATCAGGTTAGCCTCCTTTTTCTCTTTCTTTGAGAGGATTATCTCCTGTGTCTCGGAACAGAGACTGGCTGGCTTGCGTCTCGGCCTAATACACTCAATTAGTTCACAGAGATCACTAGCCTGGCTAAGCAAGGTCACTGTTATTTGTTTTTAAAATCCATTAAACAGACGTCATGGCGAGACCATCTCCTTTGTTCCCTTCATTGAGTGCAGTGGAGAAACATTAAACATGGTCACTGGGGTCTCTGTGCAGTGGAGAAACATTAAACATGGTCACTGGGGTCTCTGCGCTGGACTTGTTGTGCGTGTTTGTACTGCTTGCTGTGCATGTCCCTCCCGCTCTCCGTCTCATCCATCTTTCCTGCTTATGGTGGGGATAAGAGAGGAGGCAGTGGCGTGTTCTACGACTGGCCCTAAAGGAGTGATTCAGTGCTGGAGAGGAATTTGTAGAGGGGCCATCATCACTGGTCTCAGGCTGTAAGTGTTGGAGTCTATTTATAGCTTTGTTGGGTTTGAAAGAACTGCTGATTTACGACAATACTGACTTAAAGCTGTTATGGCGTTGTTATCGATTGGAAGGCTGTATGTGTGTTGCTCACCACACTGTAGACGACGTGCCCATGAAATATGGATCAAAAAAGAGGGAGAAAAATGGAAAGGGAGAAAGCCTTTTCCCTGATGATGCAACATCCGTCTGTTGATTTCTCTCTCTCTCTCCCCAACATGGTTTTGGGTAAAGTCATCAAGATGACACCTTATGCAATCGCTCTCTTCCTCGTTTCTTCATGAAGGTCGTTCTTTTCTTTTCTGAGCAGCAGATATCATCCTCCTCTCTGATTTGTGGGGAACAGATGCCACAGCATGGATTAAAAGCTCTTCCTTGACACAGATCCGCTGGGGCGTAGCAGGCTCCCTTTCTAGTCTACAGCGCTATCCCTCTGGCAAACACAAACACACAAACAGCAGGGTGCAAAAGTGCCTGAGCCTGTCTGTTTGGAAAGTACACACTGTCCCCACAGCCATGTTCCCCAGCTCTCATCAAGGCTTTGCTTTATTAATTGCTAAAGCCGTAACCTCCCCAGCTCCCCTGTCTCACAGGAGTGGTGTGATTCATTAGGAGGGCTATAGATTTTTGGTGAAGGAGGGTTCATTTCAAACAGCCCTAATCTGCTGCTTGTTTATTCATCTCATTCTCCTCTCTCCTGGCGTGTCACCCAGCATCAGAGGAGAACTGATCTCTCCACACAAACAGACTGCCGCTGCTCATCCCCACAGTTCAAACGGGGCAAGGCGACAGGCCCTCGGAGGGAGGATTATAGGGATGCAGGAGGAAGTGTCAATCTGATTTCTCTGTGCTAGCTGGATCACAGCCGACGTGTCGCTTGGACTGATACGGCCAGGCCTCCTGGTCAATGCTGCGGGGTTGCTGGGCTCAGCAAAAGAAAAACTGCTTCAGTCCACCTTGTCACCATCGCGGGGACACAGTGACAGCACACAATCTCATACTGCTTAATACTCCTCATCAAAGAACCACTCACTACAGGGTCAGGGCAAACTTCTGTCATTTAGAGAAAACAACTCACTGTGAGTTGTCTATTCCAACATCTTCACCAAGGTGTAGTGTAGACAGTGGCCAAGCTCTCATCTTTGTGGATCTCTTTATGTCAGCACTAAAGACTATCAGATGCCAAGCGTATTGAGCCAAGATAATGTTTTATATTGATGGTGATAGTCAGCACAAACTCAGCCCACCTCAGCCTTCTGCTGTGTAGATTGGTCTGTCTCTCCTGTGAGTAGTCTTAGTGCTGTGCCGATCTGTAGGGACTTCAGAGGTAAACTCAAAAAGCACTGAGGAAGTATGAGTTGTATTTGAAAAATACCTACATTATGGTAATTAAATATGTATGAAGACAGGATTAATCACGTGCTTTACATTATCATCCTTTCAGGCCTCTGAATTATGTCGACATCATTATGAGTTGTTTGTGTGATTACCATGGTATTTAAATGGTTTTCACAACCCTCTGTTTTTCCATGCTTAAAGCTCTTTCAGTCTGGCTTCCATCCATGTCTTCTCTTCTCTTTTCTACTGCTCTCCATACCAACAGAGGGCAGTGTGGTGCTAGTGTTCAGATGCAGGGGCAGCCTGAGCCATTGCACTGCTTGACTGCGAGGTCATCTGCAAAGGGGCTGATCCGTCGTTGTGACAGTTAACATACTAATTACTGTAAATAATACGTTCTCTAGCAATGCCTTGGAGAGGGGAGTGCCGCTCCCGTCCTCCACCCCCCTCCACCAGTGTCTTACTTCACTCTGTTCCTGTCAAGATAGTGCACAGACAAATTGTACAACCAGGAGGGGAACACAGTAGATGGGCTAAATGTTAGCCTGCTGATGTAAACATTCCTCTTTTTGTATGATATAAAAGGATACTCTAATGTGTCAGAATATGAAATCCATGCATCACTGAAGAGAAAGCAAACGAGTTCTGCATCCCACCCTGTTCTACCCTGTTCTGAATGTTCCAGTGTTCCTGTGTGTTTATTCTGTTGGTTTGTTCTGTCTTTCTCACGGTTTGTTCTCTCCTTCTCTCTGTTCTTCTCTACTAATTACTCTGTCAGTCTCTCCTCTACCTGAACAATACATGGCCCACTGCCAGATCTTACAAGAACACTAGCTACCTACATCTAGAAAACTGTAAGACAAAACAAGAGGGCACCCTCTTTTGAGCACATAGTGGCTAATTGACCACCATGTTCATATTCCATAATGTAATAGTTCTTCCCTGTTGCCAGAAGTTGGCTTGATTTTCTTACTGTCCAGAAAAGTGGGTGAGCAAATGAATCAAGTCTTACCTTACAAAAGCAGAAAACTGATTCATATTTTTGAGAGACTTTTGCATTGAATTCCTGTTTTGTTGAGCCAATCTGGCCACAATAGAATGGGTTCCAAGGATGGCAGGGGAAATTTGAAACCCAAGATATTACTCCTTGATCCTATGTAGAGACGGCCTGGCAACTGTGTCCACGTCCCCCTGTTTTTGTCTCAGTGGGTACCAGAGGACTCTTTGTTCTGAGTTCCATGCCACCTGATCAGGAGGATTAAACTGCCTCTGCCACACACCCTGTGCCTCCCGTTTGGTGCCATCCAGGACCCCTGTCGAGACAGAGTTGTGGTTGTGGAATCTTATAGGTGGGCAGAGATCATCATAGCCTAGCACAACTGGGCCTCATGCAGATAGGTGCCTGGCAGGGATAGATGGAGGGAGGCGATTGACGCCACAGAGAACTCTTGGCCCGTGGTCCTCTTTTGAAACCCATTATTTGACGGACAGTCCATCGCTTTCATCCAGGGAAGTTGGAGCCGCCTGCCATTGCCGCTGGAGCCAGCGGGGACGGAGAGAGCGGCAATTCAGAATGTGCATCACATTGGCCGGACGTGTTGCTATTGCTCAGCGAGCAGCTGAGAAGGACACGTGGAACAGACAAATCTGTGTTGAGTCACGAATATCAGTTTGTGATTTCCTGACAATGTCAGGCCACACTCAGAGCAGATATATGCAAAACTATTCTTCCACTTCATTCCACGTATTGCCTGATCTGATCTGTGGAACAGCCAAAGGAGATACCAAATCTTTACTTTACAGACAATACTTATTAAATTGAAGGAGACATCCCTGGCCAGGCTTAATAATAAGCTGATATCCGTATGTTTATCCCAGAGCTTTAACCACACTGTGAGCTTAGCTTCACGACAATAAAGAGTTAAAAACAGAAAGCAGCTGCACCCTATTCAATCCATTCCTACTGCTGCAGATGGTTTAATCTTAGTCTTTCAATAACTTTGAATATTCTGAGTAGTAGAGGGCTGCAAGCACAGAAGGTGGTTGACGCTCATTTAATTTAAGTCACTGGATGACATCCAGATCATGAAATGATAACATGAGCAGAGTGTCTTAACTTTGATCCAGCCATCCTTCTGGGTTAGATTCACTGGAGGATATTGAACAACAACTAACAAGCAAACACAGGGCTGTCCCGTTGGTGGCAGTGCCATGTGCTCCTTAGACTGGAAGCTGTCTAAGAGTGTCTCTGCACATACTGACACTGACTGTGTGTGGGCTTTAACTGACTGCTACTCTATTGATTAAATGCAATTGGGTGCGAGTGCTGGAGCCAGTCAATTATCAGTTAATAAACAGCAGAAGTTTTCTATTAGTGCCTGTTAGTGCGTGTGATAGATTGTTGCTATGTGGATTTGACCAGGAGAGGGGAAGGGAAGTGATGGGAGGAGCGTTGCCTTGGGTGTATTATACCTAACTCCATTGGGTTGCTTTGTCTTGGCCGGTTTTGTTATTGTAGTACTGAGCTTAAAATATAATACATCTGCAAACAAACTCACAATTCTCTGCTGGGCCGGCCCAAACTGTAAGCTCAGGAATCACACTCCAGAATGAATCCCACAATTGGTATTACAGCACACTATCCAATAAAGAGAATCCATTACAAAAGAAAGAATGGAGCCAGACAATGCAATGCCTGCTTGCTGCAGTGTGACTACTCATTGATAACGTTACAAACCTCCAGTGGGTTCGGTGCATGTGCCTCGTAGAAGTGCGCACAGCGATCGTCACACATCTAATGTGTGGTAAATTTAGACACAGTGGAGCATAGATTTCACAGCAGATGCACAGGAACATAACACGTCCACCTGTGTTTCCCTCAGTAAGTCATCCCTCCCTTGTGGAACCAGAGACAAAAGCCTGACAACACATGCCAACTGTATAAATAGTATAAAACATGGTTCTGTTGTGGACTGTTACCAGTGACAATACCTTCAATCAAAGGCCAGATTTTTGGATTTGACTGCAGGATGCTTATGCATATTACTTTCTGGCTGCCATTGA
This sequence comes from Oncorhynchus mykiss, assembly GCF_013265735.2. Classification (NCBI taxonomy): domain Eukaryota; kingdom Metazoa; phylum Chordata; class Actinopteri; order Salmoniformes; family Salmonidae; genus Oncorhynchus; species Oncorhynchus mykiss. Next base: position 67,160,405 of record NC_048581.1, read on the forward strand.
TGCAAGCTAAAACATGAATGGTGACTATCATAGGGGGGAGGCCAGTCCCTGATGATGTGTGTAGGAATATCTACGGCTATAGCTTCTTCCCCTGTCTTCTAGCATGCTGCAATGCAGGCTATGGCCTACACTAACCATAGTGGCGCCCCCTTGGGGTAATGGGTGGGACGAATCCAGTGTCGGGAGTTGGGTCATTGGGAACCTACAGCTGGGAGACCGCCCTCTCATTCCATCAACAAACCTCCAAATCTTAATTAGCTCACCTGCTGATCACCTGCTGATCACTAGGTAGCCTAGTGGTTAGAGCTAGATTGAATCCCAGAGCTGACAAGGTAAACATTTGTCGTTTTGACCCTGAACAAGGCAGTTAACCCACTGTTCCTAGGCCGCCATTGTAAATAAGAATTTGTTCTTAACTGACTTGCCTAGTTAAATAAAGTTTAAAATAAAAAAATACCCCCCCCCTCCCTCTCTTTCCCGCATTCCCCAAAGTCCTCCATCAAATATCCCATTCGATTTGGCTTACCTGCCTCCCTCCAACTTGGATCTCCTCTTCTGATTGACAATTGCCTTAGCGGAATCTTGTATCACAATGATTTTTAAATGGTTCCTCACTGCTACCTTATCAGAATTGGCAACCTCAATGGCGTGTGCATCGCTCAAAACCCCACGTGGCCTCTGTACCTTTCAATGCTGATTTTAGGTTGAACTGGTGTTTATACAGCTTGATTTGTTTACACCTACTAGCATTATTTTTAAGGTATTTTGATGTGTGATTTATATTATGGAGTGTACACTTCAGCGGTGGGCAATCTATCTTGCTGGGAGCATTTAATTCCATTCGGTTGAGGTCCTAGCTACATGTGTATATATACAGTATACCTGGGACAGGAAGGGTATATATAGAGGGACAGTTCTGATAGAGTAGGGATCCCTTTAGTATTAGCTGACTTTCTCCAGAGAGTGCTAACAGACAAAGCAATTGCCGTCTGTGAAGATTGCCCGCGAAGGCTAGCTGTCTCCGGTGACTGATAAAACCCACCGTCTGCAGCCCACAAAACCACCAGCATCCCATCGCTACTGCTGCTGTCCCTCTGGTTCAGCTACCAGCCTCTTCCTCCTAACCTCAGGGCTTCCATATGGGGCCCTATTATGACTGCTGTTTAATTACCAATCAAAAAACAGCTCACTCCTCTTAAGGGATGGCTAGCCGAGAGGGAGAGAGAGGGAGAGACAGAATGAGAGAGAAATAGCTCACATGGGCTCTTTAAGCAGAGATAGAAGACAAAGGGTGAGGGAGAGCAAAACATTGATGGAGAGAGAGAGAGACAGTGCATCTGCATGATGAATGTGAATAGATGTAGAGAGACAGAGGGAGTGTGGAGGACAGATGGGCAGAAGCAGTCATCTGGCCGACATAATTTTTCTGGGGATGTGTTTGTGTTTACAAACAGACCCTGCCAGGGAGAGAGGGAGGGACTTAGCAAATTAATGTTATAAATTATCCATGATTTATGTTTGCTGCCTTGGGGACAACAGTAAAAGGCGTGCAGCATCCATAGCTGACCCGGCTGAGCCTTATCCCCACCCTAGCACCACACAATTAGATGTTCCGTCTGCCTCATGGCCCAGCATCACCACTTACACACATACATAATAATAAACATTCCCTCACGGGCATGGTGTTGGTCAGGGAGGCTGCGTGCCTGGACAGATGGTCATTTGCAAAGGAGACCTAGGTCTCATGTCTTCCCTGTTAAAATAAAGGTTAAATTAAAAATAAATAAATGCTCACAGTGCTGTGTCTCATGGGGACACAGGGATAGAAGCAGCAATTCATTGGCCAACACTGAAAGCCTCCAAGCCTAAGACAGCTGTTGTTGCTATTATTCTCTGGATGTCTATTTCTATACTTTTACAACTGACTCATGGATCTGAGAGCTGTGCTATTCTAAGCCAGTCATTGGCTTTTCATTGCAGCCATTCATACCGCTCCAACTCTGGACTGGTCTGTTATTGTCTACTCTAGACCCTCAGGAAATCTCAGGTAGGAGCCATTTCATTTCACACTCCTCCTTTTTCCCCCATGTATACTATAACTTTACAACCTTTTAGGTAATAGAAAATGTGTTGATGCTAAAGTGTCTCTTTCAACATCTATTCATACACCCCCCAAAAAAGCTTCACTCGGGAGTTACGGAAAACAGATTGTCTGTAAGTGCTCTGCTGGTCCCAGGTACTAGCTGTGGTCTTTCACTTGTGAGGGTGCAATTTGATGGGGTGTTGGGAAACAGAAGCTACAAAGGGCTGTGGGCAGTTGGTAGGATATATCTAGACAGCAGTGAAACGCAGGGTTTCCATTATAACCGTAAGAGCTATGGAGACCATTGTTCAAACTCTGGCCAGTTATTTTAGCCCAATCTAACTATTAGACAGTCATGAAAGGCCTTCGTAACAGAAGGTCACTATTACGATTGACAAATGAAAAGCCTACATCTGTGTATTTGTTTATTTCGACTTTCGAAACAGTGGGTCCCAATCAATTTCCGATGCCTGGTGCAATTTCCCAATGTGGTACTGTCAGTAGGAGAACTGTGCTGTGAGCACTGGTTGAAAGGATTTTACCAATAGGAAATGAGTGCCTTTTTTAGACAGCTGGTTATTTAAATCTAAAAACACCTCGGTTGACAACTTAGAGCTGCTGGACATGGTAACACTTGTTGATAATGGAACACGTGAACTGACCCCACAACCACTGAGAAACGGGCCTACAGTATGTCATGGATGAGTCTAATCTTCCTACTAACCTTTATAAGCCGAGACAGATATAGATCAGTCTCCCACTATAAGAGCAACAGTAGCTCAACCATATGGGGATGATGCACATTCAATTATCTAAATGAACAAAACAACATGTGATATTTCTGGTTACTTAATATTTGTTTTGTATCCCTTACAGCTTGAAGCTGCCCTTCACAATCCGGTGCAGTGTGCTTTGCTGGGCTTCTCTGCAGCGAGCACCTCGCTACCTCAAGGCTATCTCTGGGTGAGTGACTTACACATACACAGTTTACAGGCACACATATACATACATGCATGCATGCACACAAACACACATGTGCACACAGAAGTATTTAAAAAAGCGTTAACCATGACACCCGTTGATACAAATATATCCTCTGTAATATTACATTTGTAGTGGCCTCAGGGTTGATCACATCTATTAATCAAAAGTACAAAAAATGTGGCAATGAAAGGGATACAAATATTTTTTCTCTACAAAAACAAGTGTTGCCATGCAAACTGACCCTTCACTTTCATTTAGTATAGACCTTTTCAACTGTAAAAACCATAACAAGTTCTATATGTACCCACTAGAGGTTCTCCAGTAAACATCTGGCGCTAAAGAGCCCCATAATTGCTAGCTAGCTAGTTGGGGTGGCAGGTAGCCTAGTGGTTAGAGCGTTGGGCCAGTAACCGAAAGGTTGCTAGATTGAATACCTGAGCTGACAAGGTAAAAATCTGTCGTTCTGCAGCTGAACAAGGCAGTTAACCCATTGTTCCTAGGCCGTCATTGTAAATAAGAATTTGTTCTTAACTGAATTGCCAAGCTAAATAAAGGTTAAATAAAAAATGTAATGAAAGGTTGGCTAGCTAGCACAAAATGACAAGTTCGTATTTCTTGATCAAACCAAAAAACAGAACAAACTAAACTCACCCATTCTGTACAAATGTGCGCATCCCCAACATTCAAATGAGACTACAAAGAAAACTAATGTGACTGTAGCAACTGTGTTGACTTCAAAACCGGGGGTGTGAACTAGATTTCTATTCAAGCGTTGATCGACATGGTAATGGCTCTATAGTATTGGAGAAAAGTTGAAAAAACTGACCCTCCGTTACATCGTGACGTGTCATGCCGTAAAGTACAGCACGCATAAAGCAACTATTTCTGTCTTACAATCTCTCTCAACCAGGTGTAGCACTTCTCTCATCCTTTAAAAACAAGAAATGGACAGTGAAGGGGGTAAATACCTAGTAAATACCTAGTAATTTTTTGCATCATCATTGCATGCAATCATCATTCTCAAAGCCTCTGTTTACTTCTAAGATCACTTTAGCACCGCCCTAAAAACCCAATTCAAGTTCGACACAAACCTTCAAATAGGTGTAATAATAACACATTATATAAACTCTTTATATCATTTTATTTACATTTTAGAGGCGATAAGGTGATAAGTTGGACAGATCGAGTGAATAAAAGCAATTTTTCCATCTCTCCTTCTCACTAAGTTGGGTGAATTTTGGTCCATTCCTCCTGACAGAGCTGGTGTAACTGAGTCAGATTTGTAGGCCTCCTTGCTCGCACATGCCTTTTTTCCTCCAAACATAACGATGGGCATTATGGTCAAACAGTTATATTTTTGTTTCCTCAAACCAGAGGACATTTCCCCAAAAAGTACGATCTTTGTCCCCATGTGCAGTTGCAAACCGTAGTCTGACTTTTTTTTATGGCGGTTTTGAAGCAGTGGCTTCTTCCTTTCTGAGCGGCCTTTCAGGTTATGTTGATATAGGACTCGTTTTACTGTGGATATAGATACTTTTGTACCTGTTTCCTCCAGCATCTTCACAAGATCCTTTGCTGTTGTTCTGGGATTGATTTGCACTTTTCGCACCAAAGTACGTTCATCTCTAGGAGACGGAACGCGTCTCCTTCCTGAGTGGTATGATGGCTGCATGGTCCCATGGTGTTTATGCTTGTGTACTATTGTTTGTACAGATGAACGTGGTACCTTCAGACGTTTGGAAATTGCTCCCAAGAATGAACCAGACTTGTGGAGGTTTCCAATTTTTTATCTGAGGTCTTGGCTGATTTGTTAGGATTTTCCCATGATGCCAAGCAAAGAGGCACTGAGTTTGAAGGTAGTCCTTGAAATACATCCACAGGTACACCTCCAATTGACTCAAATGATGTCAATTAGCCTACCAGAAGCTTCTAAAGCCATTACATTATTTTCTGGAATTGTCCAAGCTCTTTAAAGGCCCAGTCAAGTTAGTATATGTAAACTTCTGACCCACTGGAATTGTGATACAGTGAATTATAAGTCTGTCTTTAAACAATTGTTGGAAAAATTACTTGTGTCATGCACAAGATAGATATCCTAACCGACTTGCCAAAACTATAGTTTGTTAACAAAAAATTTGTGGAGTGGTTGAAAAACGAGTTTTAATGACTCCAACCTAAGTGTATGTAAACTTCTGACTTCAACTGTATATCCATAAAAATAATGCCAGCTTTTTCATGATTTTGGCTGTTTGAGAAACGCTGCCTGCCTGTCTGTCTCGTCCCAACAATACGATGGGACAGCTGGAGATCGAATTTGAATATTGAAACAATGTTGCAAATGTCGGAGAGACAGACAGCAAGGTTTTTACAAATCTCCACAGTTGAAAATGGCAATGTTAGTCTAAAATAAAAGTGAGATAATGTCTACATGCTTTTTATAGTGGAGATCAAGTTTTTAAATTGCTTGGCTGATGAGACAGTGGATTGTGCAGTCAGATGGAACAGAGTAAATAGGCATTTTAACATCATAGATTTAGCCGGTGGTAACTTGTGGAATAGACTCCGGCTGGTATGCGGTTTTAACCAATCAGCATTCAGGATTAGGCCCACCCGTTGTATAACTGCTAATAATGTCTCTCTCCTGTGCATGTCAACCTTAAGGTCTACCTTCGTTACAAGGATAGGGCTTGCACTAATCCAATTCATGGGGGCATGTACAGTAGCTGTAGAAGTCAAACCTGGTATCCTTTAACATGGTTAGCCTCATTAATTGTCTAATAAAAAGAAAAACCCACAGACACTGATCTTGCCAGTATCAGCCTTTTATTTTCTTTCAAGTTGTTAACAAATGATTCCCACACACATAAGTTCTCAGATGTGTGAGTACTTTTCCTATTTCTAATAGTATCATTTCAAATGGAAGAAACAAATTAACAAAATGTAAACAATGTACAAGCCACATATACAAGTGCTTTGGACATGGCCACAAGGCTAATACTAATCCCATCACATGTCTGCATTGGACTTGCATGCCATAAATAATATCACTTCTACTGTGACCAAAAGGGTAGAGCACAGATAGTGGAGGCAAGAGAAAAAATACCCTGTAGAGTGACCACAGTAAATGGTCACTTTTACATGGGCTGCAGAGTAGCCATGTAATGTATGAGTTCCATCCCTGTATGGCTGACCGGGCCGGGATGCAAACCCTAATTAAATGACACTTGTAGCTAGCATGCCAACCACTGGAGAAGGATGATAGTGAGTGTAGCAGAATGAAGCAAATCAGGGCAACATTGCATGAGGAGATCCTCCCACAGCTGAGATGCTTAAAGTATTAAAATATAGATACATTTATGATAGACAGGAGGAGACACTACTTGAAGTCTCAGGGGGATGACATCACAGTGGCTACTAGAACTCACTTGCAGCTCACCTCTGCTACAGTCACACCCATTTCACCTCCTATGCCACCGACAGTATAACTGACCTGCCACAACTTACCCATTACTGTCCATGCAGGCAATACGGCACGCTGCGAAGCTTCTTTGGGAAATCGATGAACTTTTCTATTCTAAAATAGATTCGTCCCCAGACGTAAAGGACCATCTCACCTTAAAATACACTTAAGAAAACAACTATACTAAGTTAGCTAGCTAGCTGTTTACAGCTGCGACGGAACAATTGTTGTTTACAAATGCACCCAAAGTTCTTTGAGGTTCCAGAGTTCACTTCCGCTCCAAAAGCCATTAAAAAGGTATATACCAGAGTGTGGGAGAAATAAAAGACTACAGATGGGTTTTTTTATGAGTGGAGCAAATTGCACTGGCAGACAAAAGTGCCACAGTCCCTGGACTTGTTGGAATTTTGCTGGTTTTAAGAGGAACACTTTCTGTGAAAAACCTTGCCTCAGAAAATAAATTGTCTGTTAATCTTAAAGCAAAATGTTTTGGTGCCCCCTCCTTTCTGGGAAGAGTGGGCATTTTGTTGGGTAATCCCCGTAAAGCACGTGGATAAACCAGCTGGATAAGGCCCTCTAGGCCCCATCTAGACAGACTCAGCTCCCTCCCACTAGTTGTTGTTTCAACATACAGTCATTTTTCAACGTATTGTGACGTGGAATCTATGTGTAAAATACATTGGATTTACAAAGAGTCATCAACATAAACAGTTGTTTTGAGGGTGCAATTTCAACCACAAGATCATATCATAATCTAACCAATTTTCAACATAGACAAAGGTTGTTTAAAATATGTTGAATTTGTACCTCTGAAACAATAGACCTTCATTATTCTTTTTTATTTATTTAACCAGGCCAGTCAATTAAGAACAGTCTTATTTACAATGATGGCTTGGCACGAGGCAAAAGGCCTCCTGTGGGGACGGGGGATTAAAAATAAAACAATGTAAGACACGGGCATCAGCACAAATACAACAGAAAACAAACAGTAGATGTGTGTGTGTGCGAGCAGGCATGTGTGTGGTGTGTTTGAAGTAAAACAACATGCTTCCTTACATAAGGCAACACAAACTAGTGACACCGGGTCTCAAGAACCTGTTCATCTATTTGTCATTTGAACTGCTCCAGGGACACCAGGTCCTGGAATTTAAGGTTGGCTTGGAGGGAATTCCAAGACCAGAAGGCTGATTATTGAAAGGACCTTTTTCCATGCTCAGTTCATTTTTAGGACTGTTAGCATAAAACAAGATTGAGAGCTTAAATTAGTTTTAATTTCGAGCTAGAAGAGAGGTATAGATAAAATGGCAGTTTTCCTAAAATGAGAATGAACCAGTGTTTGAGCCTGCGTGTTGCTAGTGATGTTCACCCGACAGCACTGTAAAAATCACAATGGTGAGTTAGACGTCTCTGATTGGTGACAAAATCAAGGGCTGAATGACACACATAGTCAAGAGCCTTCAGTGTAGCGCTTGAAGCTTGCACATACAGTAAATAGTAACACCATAGTCCAACACTGACAGAAAAGTACAACGAAACAACTATTTTCTGGCAGCAAAGGAAAAAACAAGCTTTGTGACAGTAATAAAACCCAATATTTATATTTACATTTTTGTCATTTGTGACTCACAACCTGGATTCGGTCTTGTGTAGCAAAATTTGAAATTGTGTATTTTTTTTTACATTGGATAAAAGTAGAGAGCTACAAAATGGGAAAGTAATTCTGTTTTAAAAGTTAATCAACTTGTAAACTCATTTTTGAGAAAACGGCCTTTGAATTAGGGCTGGGCGAGAAATGTCGTTTTTATGACATATTCAAGTTTATGTTTTAGCTCTGTATCGCAAGAATCGAGGTTCTGTTATAACGTTGTAATGTTTTACAAATGCAGCATCTCACTGTCTCTTCTCTGCCAGCCCAATGCCGAATCATGTCCCAATTGTATGCAACACGTGCACAGAGGTTATCCACCAATTACAACCCTAGACAGCCTTTCACAAATTGTAACCACGCTGGAGAAGTGTAGCGGTGGTAAAACTTCCACCAAAATGGAAAGTGAAGAAGCCAGCTCAGCCTCTCGTGAGGATGAAATCATCCCCAAAAAGGGCAGCAATATTTTTTCAGTAATATGGAAGTGGTTTGTGTTGAAGAGATCTGATGTTCAGGAAACGAATGGCCTGTGCAAAATGTGTCGAAAGACAATTGCCAAGAAAAGCAGCAGTACAACTAACCTCTTCCATCACCTGCAACTGAAACGTGCGGCGGAATGGGAGGAATGCGTGAGACTACGCAATGCCGATTCCAGTCGCCCGATTCCCAAAACGTCTGCTAAAAGACAAACTACCATAGTCGCATCCTTTTCAAACGTAATCCCTTATGACAAGAAAAGTTTGAGGTGGAAATGCAGTGACCATGGCGAAAGATATGATATAAGATATAGGTACAGTTGACCAGAAATATCAGCTGCCAAGCCGCAAGTATTTCACGGAAGAAGCCCTGTCGTGATTATACACTGCTACCCGCGAAAGAACCGCAGAGAAGCTGGCTAGTGTTTCTTATTTTTCCACCACAGCTGATCTATGGTCGAGCAGAACGACAGAGCCATACCTAAGTTTGACAGTCCACTACATAAATGAAGACTGTAAATTGCAAAACGTCTGCCTCCAGACGTCTTACTTCCCCGATGATCATACGGGTGAAGTAATATCCCAGGGTCTCAGAGACTCTCTGGCATCGTGGAATATGAGCGAAGACTGAAAGGTGTGCATGACAACTGACAGCAGGAGCAACATGATAAAAGCACTGCGCTTGAACAACTGGACCCGCCTGCAGTGCTTTGGGCACAGGCTTCACCTTGCCATCGGTAAGTGTGACATTGGATAATTAAAGTGCATTCAAAAAAGTTATGTTCTGTAGGCTAATGTATTAGTAGTTATCATTCTGCCAATCCAATAGCAAATAACCACAGGCTGTTTTAATTATAACAACACATTAACTAAATTAATACATTTTCAATCAAAATGATTATATAAATGACATATTCTAACAGCTAGTGGTCTAACATTCTAAACAATAGAATAGACGTGTGGGTGTGTGTTGTTAATTTGTTTTGCACAAATAGGCCTTGAGGCCTTATATATATATATTTATTTTAATAAAGAAAATTCAGTTAAGAATTATGTCTTGGCCTTTTTTAATATGTTTAGAGAAAAACAAGAAATGTAGATATATATTGTGAATCGTCCAAACCTCTGAAAAAAAAATGGAGATATTACTTTTAGGCCTACTTTGAATGTTTTGGTATCTAGTGAAGAGCTCTTCTTTGTCTACACCCATTCAGCATCATTCACACCCTCTTAAGCTTTAGCCCCACCCACCTCGTTTTGATCTCGGAGCATTCAGAGCGCACATTTGATGCTTTGGCCAATGATTTGTTTACCTCTGGATAACATGAAAACAGCCTAACCGGCTCTGCTGGCAACAAATTAATTCAGATTTTTTCCGACGTTTAATGACACTGGCCATATTCAACGGGTGTTGTACACTTTATCTTAAGACATGTAGCTAGCTAACGTGAACTCACCCCATTCCGTACAAACATTCAAACAAGGCTACAAAGAAAACGAATGGGACTGTAGCGACTGTGTTGACGTCAAAATCGGATGTGTGAACTAGGTTTCTATTCAAGTATTGATAGACATGGTAATGGCTCTATAATATTGGAGAAAAGTTGAAAAAACAGACCCTCTGTTACATCTAGACGTGTCATGTCGTAACGTACAGCACGCATAAAGCAACTATTTCTGTCTTACAATCTCTCTCCACCAGGTATAGCACTTCTCTCATCGTTTAAAAACAAGAAATGGACAGTGACGTGGGTAAGGGGGGGATACCTAGTCCTAGACCTATGCAATCATCATTCTCAAAGCCGCTATTTACTTCTAAGATCACTTTAGCACCGCCCTAAAAACCCGATTCAAATTCGACACAAACCTTCAAATAGGTATGTAATCACACATTATATAAACTCATTATAGTGTTTTATTTACATTTTAGAGGCGATAAGGTGATTAGTTGGACAGATCGAGTGAAAAAAAGCAGTTTTCCCACACGACATCTTTCCTTCTCACTATCACGCATTAGTTTCGCTTCCCCACCCGCCATTTTTAAAAACACCCGACGGGGCTCATTGCCTGCTTGAATTATGCAGAAACGGGCAGAGTTTCGGTCATGTCATTTATTTTGTTGGAAAGGGGATAAATTGTGCTTTACAATGGTAATGACATTACAGTTGATCTGGAAGTATTACATTTTTGGGGCGCTAAAATAAGGGCAATTGTACGGACCAAAGTGATGTACGAGTTTACGTGAGTTTACTATAGATGGGTAAACAATGAATCTTGGTAAACAACATGTAAGATCACACATGTCACGCAATGTTAGATAACGAGTTAGCGCTAGCTAGTTAAACAACAATGAATCTGCTGGGAGCTAACCAACCAGATTCAATGTTAGCTCGCTAACATTAGGCTCAAACTAGCAAAGCACACGGCTCTGGGATATGAATAATAATGTCAGCTAGTGAGCCAGCAGCTAACTTTAGCTAGCTAGCAAACAGTACACTTTAGTTTAAGACATGTAGCTAGCTAGCTAGGTAAACAATGAACCTAGCTAGGTAAACAACGTGTAACATCACACATGCCACATAACGTTAGCTAACGAGCCAGCCAGCTAACGTTAGCTAGTTAACCTTTCTGATCTCCCCATCCCGGATCCGGGTTCGTGAATACAGACTCAAGCTCATTACCATAACGCAACGTTAACTATTCATGAAAATCGCAAATGAAATGAAATAAATATGCTAGCTCTCAAGCTTAGCCTTTTGTTAACAACACTGTCATCTCAGATTTTCAAAATATGCTTCTCAACCATTGCAAAACAATCATTTGTGTAACAGTATTGATGGCTAACGTAGCATTTAGCATTAGCATTCAGCTGGCAACATTTACACAAAAAAACAGAAAAGCATGCAAAAAAATCATTTACCTTTGAAGAACTTCAGATGTTTTCATTGAGGAGACTCTCAGATAGCAAATGTTCAGTTTTTCCTGAAAGATTATTTGTTTAGGACAAATCGCTCCGTTTTCTGCGTCACGTTTAGCTATGAAAAAACCCCTGTATCCAGGATTGTGTAAATCTATCAGCAAGCTCATTAGCATAACACAACGTTAACTATTTATGAAAATCGCAAATGAAATGAAATAAATATGCCATCTCTCAAGCTTAGCCTTTTGTAAACAACACTGTCATCTCAGATTTTCAAAATATGCTTCTCAACCATAGGAAAACAATCATTTGTGTAAAAGTAGCTAGCTAGAGTTAGCATTTCGCGTTAGCATTTAGCGTTAGCATTAGCGTTAGCATCCAGCACGCAACATTAACAAAAACATAAAAGCCTTCAAATAAAATCATTTACCTTTGAAGAACTTCTGATGTTTTCAATGAGGATACTCTCAGTTAGATAGCAGATGCTCAGTTTTTCCAAAAAGATTCCTTGTGTATTAGAAATAGCTCCGTTTTATACATCACATTTGGCTACCAAAAAAAATCCATAAATTCAGTCCTCAAAACGCAAACTTTTTTCCAAATTAACTCCATAATATCGACTGAAAACATGGCAAACGTTGTTTAGAATCAATCCTCAAGGTGTTTTTCACATATCTCTTCATTGATACATCGTTCTTGGAAACATGCTTTCTCTCCTGAATCCCAGGAGAAAATGCCTGCACCTGAAGATTACGCACAAATTTAGACAAAGGACACCGGGCGGACCTCTGGAAAATGTAGTCTCTTATGGCCAATCTTCCAATGATATGCCTACAAATACGTCACAATGCTGCTAAGACCTTGGGCGAACGACAGAAAGTGTAGGCTCATTCGTTGCGCAATCACAGCCATATAAGGAGAGAATGGAAAACAGAGCTTCAGAAATTCTGCTAATTCCTGGGTGATGCATCATCTTGGTTTCGCCTGTAGAATGAGTTCTGGGGCACTTACAGACAAAATCTTTGCAGATTCTGAAACTTCAGAGTGTTTTCTTTCCAAAACTGTCAAGAATATGCATAGTCGAGCATCTTTTCGTGACAAAATATCGCGCTTAAAACGGGAACGTTTTTTATCCAAAAATGAAATAGCGCCCCTAGAGCTCTAACTGGTTAAACAACAATGAACATAGTCCCAAATCATGTCGTTACTACCCTGCATGAATCTGCTGGGAGATAACATTGAACCTGGTTGGTTAACTAGCTACTGTAGAAAAGCAAACGGTTCTGGGATACGAATAACAACGTTATACACGTACCCGTTAGCTAGCTAGCTAACAGTACACTTTAGCTTGAAATGAAACCCCTTTCTGTAAAAATTTGAAACGTGTAATATTTGAAAATGTAGCTAGCTAACGCATGAAGGATGCATCTCCCTGTCACGGATGCATGCCACAGTTGCCCTTAGTTTGAAGATGTAATCCGGAGACAGGTGTTTTCTCCATCTCTTTAGCCATCATACTCTAATTCCACTGATTTCGAAAAACTCGATCCTCCAGAAAGTGGAGAGCAACACTTATACAGCTCCACTACACAATATTTTTTTTTAAAGCAGCGTTCGACAGGATAACCAACACAGACTGACCAGCTCAAATAGACAGAAGCCTGCTATGTGGCAGACCAATCTGAACTCTTCTCTTGGCATGTCCAGGCCACTCATTATCCCAGACAATCATGGCCAGTCGGAAGGTTCGCTCACTTTTTCTGTGGCTTAACCAACAAGGCTTGTAATTTAACAATTTTATTCGTATTTACAGATGGCATACACGTTTGTTATTAAGCACATGAAAGTTCAAAAAAGTTAATCTTAGCAATAACATTTTATTTGATACTTAAGTATATTTAAAACCAAGTACTTTTAGACTTTTACTCAATTAGTATTTTATTGGGTAGCTTTAACTTTTACTTGTGTCATTTTCTATTAAGGTATATTTTACTCAAGTAAGACAATTGGGTACTTTTTCCACCACTGTGTACTTCCTGTTTACAAAATTCATGCTAATGTTGGGTTTTTGAACTAGCGCCCAATTGACTCCCATTATTTCCTTGAAGGAGAGCTCTCCTTGTCCCAGAATTGCCAGAATGCACTGCATGGCCCATTGACGTAGCATGGGCAATGTGCACAATGGGCATTAAAACGATTCCTATGGAATTTCCCATCTCCTCAAAAGTTTCTCTGTTGTTGCGAATTCCAGACTCCACTCTGTGAGGCACATCAATCTGTAGGTTGAACATGGTGAGATTGTAGACTCCTAAATTGATAGTGCAGTTTGTTGATAGTGCCAGCCGATAGAAAAAGCATTACATTGTGGATTTTGTAGTCAACTTGAGCTGCAAAAGATTTCCACAATGATTTTCACATGTTGCTACCAACATTATTATAACGCCAAAATCAAACATTTGTTCACAAAAAAATATTGTTCTCACGTATTCATGTTATCTAACACTGTAAATTATAGGAATGAGTGGTTTTGGGTGGAATTTTCCTTTAACACACTGGGTTCTTTTTTATTTATTTTAATTAACCCTTATTTTACCAGGTAAGTTAACTGGGAATACATTCTCATTTACAGCAACAATCTGGGAAATAGTTACAAGGGAGAGGAAGGTTGATGAATGAGCCAATTGGAAGATGGGGATGATTAGGTGATCTGTCCATGATGGTATGAGGGCCAGATTGGGATTTTAGCCTGGACACTGGGGTTAGCACCCCTACTCTTACAATAGCACCCCTACTCTTAGTTACCACAGAGAGTCAGGACATCCGTTTAATGTCCCATCCAAAAGACACCACCGCTACACAGGGAAATGTCCCCAATCATTGCCCTGGGGCATTGGGATATTTGTTTTAGACCAGAGGAAAGAGTGCCTCCTACTGGCCCTCCAATACCACTTCCAGCAGCATATGGTCTCCCACCAGGACCAACCCTGCTTTAACTTAGGAGGCAAGCTAGCAGTGGGATACAGGGTTGTATGCTGCTGGTTATGCTGCTGGTTCAATTTGACAAGTAGTTCACAAACCACTCCGGAGCATGACAAGTAATCCCAATACACTTCAATCTCTGCACCAAGACAGTATGGTCCACAGTGTTAAATGCCTTTGACAAGTCTATGAATACAGATACACAATGTAGCTTCTTATCCAGGGCACAATGCATATCATTCAAAATCTTCAAAGCTGCAGTGACAGTGCTGTGGCTAGAACTGAAACCTGATTGCATACCACTCAAGGTATTGTTTTCCTGGAGGAAGGCTTTAAACTGCTTATTGACTAGGAACTCCAATACCTTTACCAGAACAGACAATTTAGATATGGGGCGATAGATATTCAGTAGAGTGGGATCACCTACTTTCAAAAGAGGTAGGACAAATGCTGATTTCTACATCTTGGGGTTTTCATTACATTCTATGGTGATGTTAAAGATGCATGTTAAATGGGGAGCAATGATGTCTGCAGCTAATTGTAGTAAGCGGGGGTCTAGATGATCAGGGTCAGGGTATTTTTTTTTTACATCAATTGTTTTAGGGCACTTCTGAAACAGAGAAAGGCAAGAAAGAAAACCAGGAGAATGAGTGCTTGGGAGTGTCAGGTAATTTCACATGGGGCTCATGTTGACCTCAGGTTGATCAAATAATCTGCCTGCATCAAGAAAATGTTGATTGAAAGAGTTCAGAATAGAGGTTATCACAGTTACCACCTGTGAGTCAACCAGCAGTTGTTTAGGGAGCTGTGCATCTTTAAATCTTTCTCTACCTGCCCACATTTTGAGATAGTGGTCTGCTTTCAGCTTTCGGTTCATAGCCTTATGAATTCAGACTAGTTCATCTGACAACCAAGGGTTGTCTCTGCCCTTAATTTTGTATTGTTTGAAAGGGGCGTGCTTGTTGCATACATCCTAGAATGCTTTATGGAGGTAAGAAAAGGCTAATTTAACATCAGAGATGTTCAACTCTATTCCTGGCAATGTTAAAAACATAATGAAAAAAAACCCTGAGTATCAAACTGCTTCCAGTTTCTTTTCATGATGATACTGTACATGGAGGTAGTTTAGGAATTGTACCATCCCTTACACAAGCAACAGCACAGTGATCACTTATCATTTGCAAATACACCAGAAGCATTAAAACGATGTGGAGTGTTTGTTAAAATAAGAACAAACAAAGATGATTTTATAGGACACCTTGCAAACAATGTTTAACAATCTGATTAAAATTATAGGTATTACAAATATTATTGAGTTGATCAGAGTTGGATGTCAACCAGTCTAGGTTCAGGTCAGGTCGCCCATAAGCACAAATTCAGATTTCACATTCTGCGATAATAATTCAAAAATGCAATCCAGAGGGCCAGCAATCGCAGCCTGGGGTCTATAACAACAGGAGACAACAAGATTCAAGGATGCACAGAGATTTATATTCAAGGACAAATATTCAAATTGCTTGGGTTTGGTAACAAAGGTCAGAATGGTTGCCAAAAATGTGTATTTTATGTATATAGCAACACTACCACCCTTAAATTTGCGATCTGACCAAAAAAACATTCTAAACATCAATGCCAATGTCTTTGTCAATGATAGATTTTTTTTGCCAGGTTTCAGAAAGACCCAGATGTATTTATGCTCTCTACGGTTTTAATCCAAATATTCACAAAATCAAGTTTCGAAAGAAGCCTTCTTACATTTATATGCAGAAACTTCAGACCATTCTTACTTTTTAATTCAGATGGGGTAGAAATGGTTAGGTTGGATTCCACATTTCCTGACAGTAAAATAAGTAAAATAATGGCAAGTCTAGATATAATTTTACAACTTTTGGATTCAGAGACTAAAGTTGAGAGGAACAAGTCTTTAATACAAGGTATTTCAAAAGGTGCGTACAGTCCAGAGACATAGTTAAATACCGAAAGAACAATCCACACATGTAAACGCAAGCATGCGGTTTCTCCCATGTCGATTGGGAAAAACTGGCAAAGTTCTCCAGTACAATAGCCTGGCAAGCGTATGGTTTCTCCCAAGATGCAACATGGGAAAAACACCCACATTTCTCAGCGTTTAACCTGTTTTGGAGACTGGTTTTTGTTCGAAATTTCGACGTGCCCAAAGAAAACTGCCTGTTACTCAGCCCCAGAAGCTAGGATATGCATATACTTGGTAGCATTGGATAGAAACCACTCTGAAGTTTCTAAAACTGTCAAAAAATGTCTGTGAGTATAACAGAGCTGATATGGCAGACGAAAACCCGAGTAAAATCCAACCCGGATTCTTCTTTTTTTTTTAGGTCACAGGCCATTTCAGTGCTTGCCTATGGGAAAGACAAATAGATGGGACCCAGATTGCAGTTTCTATGGCTCCCATTAGATGTCAACAGTCTTTAGAAAGGGTTTTAGGCTTAGGTGTCCCGCTAGCGGTTCATGCGCCTTAGAGGCATAACCATAGAAAACTTCAATAAGTAATCTATAATAAAATAACAATAAAGGCCAAGTAATACAATCTTAAATGCATACAAGTTCCTGAGTCAAAGCTCACAGATGTCCATAGGCTTCAGGTACAATTCAGATCAGAGACTGAAGTTTGTAAGTGTACGTGTGTGCTGAAGCAGTGAGCGAAGCTTAGGGGTACCTGTACCAGACGGGGGAGCAGGCCTGTGTAATCAGGAGCAGACCGAAAGGTGGTGGCCAAGCAGTGCAGCACACCATGGGAGTAGCCTAGGTATCACACTAATTTGGTAGAGGCTTGTGTCAGGAGGCTGGGTAGAAGAGGAGGCTTTCAACCAGGCAGGTGCATGGCCCAATGTGGTTAGGTAGACAGGCAAGGGCAGCAGGCAAGGGCAGCACCTTCTAGTGTAAAATGTATATAGCAAGTCATTTCTTGACTATATCAAAATATTACCGGAGTATTTGGAATTATTTAAAAAACCCACACGCAAACAAACAGAAGCGCACAAGACACACGGGTTCAGCTGCCGTGTTGGTGGGAATATGGACATATACTTTTTTAAATGTATTTTTTTACCTATTCCTAATCGGATTACTGAAGGAAATGGCCTTGGCTTTCACCTGGAATTGTTTATTTATGTTGGACAAAAAATTAAATAATTCAAACAATATTTAAATTCCATGCATCTTATAAAGGCTTCATAAACACTACATAAATGTGTCACACATCATCTATAACCGTATGTCATGCTCTATAAAGGGTTCATAGCCCACTATGTCAAATATGACAAAAAGCTGTGCTTCATAAATGGTGGCATAAGCAGCTTAATAAAGGCTTTATAAATCATATTAAATTGAGGCTTCACAGAGTATTTTTTAAAACTTGTCAGGCATTTTTGGTAGAGCATTGCAGCACCAGGATAGTGGGTTCGACTTCCGTGACCACCCATTCTTAAAAATGTATGCACATATGAGACTGTAAGTCACTTTGTATAAAAGTGTCTGCTAAATGGCATATATGATTTTGTATTATATTACTCAAAACCAAATATTTCACCTTCTTGATAGTCAAAATGGGGGAAAGGGCCATGAAAAACACAATTTTTCTTCATTCAGATGACTCTGGGTAAGTAGAGAAATGACCTACATCTCTCAGTATCCTTTTTAAACAGTGCTTTACATGCCCATGCCGTGTTTGTTATGTTATGTTAGCTCACAAAACAGAATATCCTTTAAACCTTAATAAATAAAGCATTACATTTAGAGGATTTGCTTGATATTATCAAGTACTGGAGTTATGTAGGCCTAATGTGTGACAAGTTGCAACACATGACACGATAACTAACTTGAAAGATCAAGTGTTTTAAGCACCTAAGTAAATGTTATTTCCAAGACATGTCACATGCCTGTATTTTATTCCGTAACATCCCCAAAGTTAGGAGAAAGGGGTTTAATAAAATACACAATATCATTATAAGAGCCGGTGGATCCATGAATAAACAACTGATCAAGTGGTCTGCTCTGCTCGGCTCACTCCCCCACTTGTCTCAGATCTACCTCCCTGGCAGGCTTGTCAAATGAGGGATGACACTAATCATGTTAAAGTGAGATGGGCTGGTGGGATTCTCCTGACTTTGATCAGAGTAATGACATTGTTTCTAATCAACCTGATTCACATGAATTTCCCTGTTTGCCTACATTACCGGTTCACTCCACCTTTCTGACTGGTGTTTTTCCCACGTATACCATAAATTAATTTTCCTCTCACCCACTCCATACTTCAGACAGTTTCAGATGAATCCTCATGGTGTGTAAAGGTGTTCAAAACAGCAGGTTTGAAACAGAACATGAGATAAAGTTTAGAATGAGTCATTGTCAACCTTACAAAGGTTAATTTTAACACATTGTGACTAATAACATGGACTTGAGCATTCATTCAGCGTCCCCACCATGGCATGTCCATGATCATCCTCTCCCACTGCCTCCCTCGGTCCAGACCGATCTCATTTCCGGGGCTCCCGAGTGGCGCAGGGGTCCAGCACACTGCATCTCAGTGTTAGAGGCATCACTACAGACTCTGGTTCGATTCCAGGCTGTATCACAACCCGGCCATGATTGGGAGTCAGTCCCATAGGGCGGCGCACAATTGGCCCAGCGTCGTCCGGGTTAGGGATTGGCCTGGGTAGGCTGTCATTGTAAATAAGAATTTAACTGACTTGCCTAATTAAATAAAGGTTAAATTAATTAACACTGGTAGAGTTAGTTACTTTCAGGAAGTTTCTTATGCACTCTGACAAAACATATATCTATTCCCACAAACAAGTAGTGATGAGTTTGTCAGGGCACAGTCATTTCACTGGATCTGTGAAGGAATTGGATGAGTGAGTGCTTAAGTGTAGGAGAATGTTGAAGTTGGGGTTGCTTAGGGCTGTGGTTGCACAGAGCCATTTGCCTTTAAGCTTTGTTTTTGGGGAGCTCGTCTCTGTGCAACAGTCCATTATTTTCTCTGGCTCGCTCTCCAGAGCCCATGGGACTACTCCTGTCCAGCATGCTGACACAAATCTAACAAATGATTGCATGCAAAAAAGGCCGGGCAGGGGGGGGGTGAAAGGGGCTAAAGACTATATTTATCCTATGTCTTATTCCCATAATGTGACTCGGGGAAAATCCTTATTTCATCTTCAGTGTCAGTTTTTGTGAGGAACATTACACTTCAGTTGGACCGTTGCACCAGTCCCATATCTAGAGAAAAACAACTTTGGTGAAAGAATCCTGTGAAAACCCATGAAGATTTCACTTATGATTGGAGAGTGATTTGGAGCCTCCTAATTGAAATTGCTACAGATCCAGGTTTACCCCCTGCCTCTCTTCCCTTCCCCTGTATTGACATTGGCAGGCTTGACACAAGGCCAATATGAGTGTGACACTTGCAGAATCAAGCCTCTATTCATGCATGCAGCCACTCAGGCCTACAGCAGAGAGTGTGGAACCCCAAGAGGGAGTTGGTGATGATTGCCTGGCGGTTTTTTGATTATATGAGGTCCGCTCTCTTGTTTTGTCAGGGATTCTTATTGGATTTTGGACTTTTTTAGAAGTTGGACTGCTATTCATGACTCACTCAGCCTATTCACCAACACACTCTATGTCGAACTCAGCCCTAGCAGACACTATAGACTGTGAGTAAAGGAAGACCACCAACATACAACAACTGCTCAATGTGCCCCCTCCTAATGACCAATAACCTTGTACCATTCTGTCCATTCAGTGAAGATGAGTTTTAATGGGGTCACCTTGTCTCCTAATTCAACAGTCAACTGCTGTATTTCATCCCTTCATTGGGATTGAGTGTGTCATTGCTAAGTCCCCGACTCAAGCATTAGATCAATCATCATCTTATACAAACCCTCAATTGTCAAGCGATGCACAGTCTTTGAAAGTCTTTTTTTCATCTGTCTGTTCTCTGCTGATGAAAATATCTCTGTTTTAGAAATGGTTTGATGTTCTAGAGATGACATTGTGAACCCATTGCGGTTTGTGGTTTCTGAATCTGAGGGATATTTAAAAGTGAGGGAGGAATATAGACAGGATTTGAAAGGATATTTGATTTTAACTTTACACTTTGCTGAAACTGCCTGGATTTGCTAACAGGTGCGGATATCAGAGCTAAGACGTATTACAGGAGAGTGTTCTGTGTCTTCTAAAATTATTCAGAAATTCTACAAAGACTTAAGCATGAGCAAGTAACTCTCCTACGCTACAGTACATTTTCTAAACGACCATCCACCTTCTCCACCTGTGCTATGTTAGCCGTTAATTGCTGTGATCTACAGTCTTTACTGACCTTTAAATGGACACCTCTTTCTCTCTAGGTGGCTAGTGGAGAAGATGTCTTGACCCAGATATATCTTATTGACTATAGATGCCCACGTGTCTCTCTCTCTCTCTAGGTGGCTAGTAATTGAGTATCTTACTGACCTTATATACCTAACTTCCCTCTCTGTAGGTGGCCAATGGAGGAGTATTTAAATGTCTCTCTCTGCAGGTGACTAGTGGAGGAGTATTTTACTAATCTTATATACCCACTTTTCTCTCTAGAAGTGGCCAGAGGAGGAGAATATCTTACTGACCTTGGATACCTACCTTCTCTCTCTGCAGGTGGCCAGTGGAGGAGATGCTACCCAGGGGCAGGTGGAGATCTTCTCCCTGAACAGGCCCACACCACGCCCAGTGAAGAGCCTCCAGGTGGGGGCCCCAGTGAGGTGTCTGGAGTATGTGCCTGAACCCAGCACCCCAGAGGAGATGGAGGCTGTGGCCCTCAGGAGCCCTACTGGGGTGGGGAACACCATTTGTCTGGGACTGGATGATGGAAGGTGAGGTCAACACAGCTTTTAGAGAAATTGTCAAATACAATGGTGTAAGTTACATTTAAGTAATGTGGATGGATGCATGGATGGATGATGATGATACAGAAATATTATTGTATTTATTATTGTTGGTCACCACTATTATCCTACTTACAAAGTCTATTTGTTTTGACAGAGAGTCATATTCTGTATCACCATGCAGTATAGTATGTTAGGTTAATCTCAAGACTAACAAAATCTGTCAATAGTAGATGGGACGAAGAAATCCGAGTTGATTTCATACACCTGGAATCCTGGTGCTCAACCATATCTTATTTTCCCATCTACTGTTTATATTTTCAGATTTTACTGCATGTAATGGAGGAATAGTTGAATCTCAGACTGTTACAGTCCTGGTGATTACATTACTTTCTAAGAGAAAACAGTCCTCCTGCATCTCATATTGCCAGTTGACTGTAGTTATTTTCCTCTGCAATTTGTTTGTTAATCATTTGGGCACCAGAATAAAGTGAAAAGTGTGCAGTTTATTTGTTTATGTTGACTCATTCACTATATGTGTCCTGAGAGGAGGGAAAATACAAAGTGTAATAGAAGCACAATTTCAGCATTTATTTTTGTGGAACACAATTGACTGTCAACTAGTTAACGTTCTCTTTCGAGAAATAAACATATTTTTCCAAAGGTGTGCATTTGTTCATTGTAAATTTAGGAAAAATGTGCAGAACAGTCAGTGAAGTTCAGATGGAATCTTAAACACAAGAAAGAGCAAGGGGCTGCCTACACACATTATAAGGTCCAAAGTGCCCAGTTACATCAAGGTACCCAGTCTTCATAAATGATGTTCATTTATCATGTACAGTGTACATTGTTCCTGCTCCTTTTGCCACCAGCATCCTGGTGTATGGCAGTGTGGACACTGCAGCCCAGTGCCTGTTGACCCTGTGTAACCCTCAGCGCTGTCCTGTCCTGTGCCTCAAACACTCCATCAACTTCCTGTTCGCTGGGCTCAGAGATGGAACCATGATGGTGTATGGACGAAGTAATGGTGGTAAGGTCTTTCCAAGGTCTCCCCCTGTATGTCAGGAAGATAGTCATCAGATTTCAATCCAAAATGACAGAATTGTTGAATCATCACATTACTAACATAGCAATTTATTTAATGTTAGCTACATAGAAGTATATGTTTCAAGCCATCACCATTATAGCAAGGAAAGCAATCACTGCACAATTAAAGCAGGAGAATGGAATAATTTTATAATTACGTTACGCCACTAATGCTCTTAGCTAGTAATTTGTATTAATTCAGGTAATCATTTCATTCACTCATTAGCCTACTGTAGCAACAATGTTTAAGCATTGTATTGTATGAAATGTGACATTAAAATGGAATAGTTATTTTGATATTAGACATTATTAACATTATTAAAATGGCTTTTAATTAAGTAATCAATCATATTAGTAGTGCAAATGTTAATCTTATTGTTTCCTTGTTTCAATTTGTACATCTTTCAAATTCCCATGTATGTCTCTTTCTTTTGCAGTGAATGCCTCCGTGAGTGTGTGTGAAATATGATTCTGCATGAGGAGACGTGCTATGAGTGATAGGATTTTCAGGGAATCCATCAAGTGGATGCGTTTGCAAAAGGCCAATTCATTTCAGACAAGCAACCTTGGAGAATATTTGAAATACTTAAAATACCTCTTTTCATGCCCAATCTTGGTGATCTTCGCTACCACTTAGTGTAAGGAAATGACTCCTGAAGTCACCATACAGTGGTTGGTGTGCTCATGTTGTGGTCAGACAGGCATATCATAGGACTAGGAGCACCATCTCAACACTCAATCTCCCAGTAGGTCATCACAGCCTGCGGTAGCACAATGGCTGCCCGGTTGCGGTGTGGTGCGTCTTACCTGGCTGTGTCAGTGTGGCTGCCTGCATCCACCCAGCACTCTGCTGTCCTCTCACCTCCAGCCAAGCAGAAAGGATGATTAATTACGCCAGTGTGCTGCGTGCCGATTAAATATTACTATTCATGTTATGTAAAATAAATAAATAATAAAGAGGTAGAAGACAGGGAAAAAGCTCTGGAGTGGAGCGTGGATGGTGCCAGGCAATGTTTGTGCATTCTGCACAGCTGTTAAAGATTGATGCCCCTGGATGGCACACTGCTGCCTGGAAACCATGTCTGCAAGAGTAGGAAAATATCAAGTCTTCACATGGGATTTCTATCAAAATGCATATGAATAGCCTGCCCAGCACATTGTTGCTTAGCGGATAATCCCAATTTCTTTTCTCATATAAATATAATTCATACTGTTCATAGTGTTGAAGGTCTGGGCTTCAGAAACTTATTTAGAAAATCTTTTGATGGTCTGAAACCGTTTTTGACCATTTTCCAGTGTTTTGCGGTGGTGCGTGTGGTAGAGCTGTGACATGGCCAAGGCTTGTGCATGGGGCTAGGGGGACTTAAAAGAAAGTGAATTAAAACATGTGGAAGAATGACATTTAGAACCCGCCAAGCAATTAACCTGAGGAAGTCAGAAGGCATTGTGAAGCTATTCTAATTTGAAAGGCAAGAAATAAACAACTCAAAATGTTAATTAAATGGCTGGGCGCACTTCCTTCTCTAATTTTGCTTCATTAAAGCACAGCAAAGGAAAAGCTTATGTAAGGTGCTTCATAATGCACTGCCAGGGTAGCTGCAATGGGTGCCCTGTGTTTACAACTCAAAGGAAAAATGTCTGCTTCATTTTCACACCAACGGGCGGAAAAATGAAGTGGCGATAAGGAGGTTAGGAAGCTGATTAAATTGTATGGCATTTGTTAGCATTTGGATGTTAGGAATGCCTTATTGTTTAGTCTCAAAGTACAGTCCATAGGCACTTTGTTTTCATCAAATTGTGATTCACGCTGGTTTTTGTGTGTATGTCTGTGTGTGTGTGAGTGCATGTGTGCGCACTGCACATGTGCATGCTTAGTTGTGTGAAACAGTAAGTGTAAGTATTTTCTTGTGTTTTCACTTTGGAATATTTGTCTAGAGAACACCAGGGCAAGTTGCTTGAGTGTAAGTAGAAGCAATGTAGTTTAATTGCCTTGCTCAAGGCAACAGCTGCTGAATCACCACACTGCGCAGTCAAACGGAAAGTTTTGCATGTATTTAAAACATAATCATAAACTGGCGATAACAAGTCATGATTTTGTTAGCTGTTTGAGCAAAACTTTGTTTTGTTCTTAGTATAGTAAGAGTTTAAAGGGTTCTGATTCTGAGCATTTGTTGTGTTGTCTTCTCAGGTGAGCTGTGGGAGCCAGACACCTGCAGGACTGTGAGTGTGGGCCCGGAGCCTGTGCGAACTCTTCTGGTACTGGAGGACTCTGTGTGGGCCAGCTGTGCCAACTCTGTGACGGTCATCAAGGGCTCCAGCCTTTCCACTCAGGTACAATAGGAGATGCACTAAGTACGTTATAGTTTGAACAACAGCACACAAATACAAGCCTCTCGAAATGCTCCAGGAAAGCATCTTCACCTCCATCTTGCATCCTTTTCACAACTGCTTAAGAGCAGAGGCTCATGCACAGAATTGTCTCAACAATACACTGTCCTTTCCTTCACCTAAACACACTTTATGTTGGAACTATAAACTATATTGGAACTCAAAACTCCTTGAGTTCTACATTGATACTTTGACCTAAAGTATTTGTGGGGATGTTGGCATCAGGATGTGTTTTCAGGCAGCAGTGGCTCTTTATGCTTGTACACTTTCCTCCCTGTTCAATTCTCTGGAGATCAGAGCTTAGCCAGCTGAGTGACCACGCAAAGGAGACAAGGTTATGTCTGGCTCGTCCCAGCGTATCCCCTCTGCATGGTGAACAGGCATGTGTGCTTGCGTCGGTGCTGGTTGCACCTCTCTTAGTGGGGGTGGGGGGGTGTGTGTGTCAGGATCGTGATCGCTCAGACTTACCCCTCTTCTACTTTAGGGGTCTAGCCCGCTTGCCTAAGTCAGATCAGCCTTATTGTCCTCCTCCCCCCACTCCTCCTGTGTGTGTGCTTGAAGGGACCCTTGTGTGTGCTCTGCATTATGACAGAGCTCAGAGAATGACCCATGTGCCCTAAAAAAAAAGAGGCCTGTCATCAGAGCCTAACCAGGCAGGACTGTGAGGATGCAGGGCATGGCATGACATGTCTCCCTCCCTCCCTCCCTCCCTCCCTCCCTCCCTCCCTCCCTCCCTCCCTCCCTCCCTCCCTCCCTCCCTCCCTCCCTCCCTCCCTCCCTCCCTCCCTCCCTCTACTTCTCTCTAGAAGAGAGGATGATGCTTATCACCCTCCCTCTCCTCCCTGTCCTACCCATGCCCACTCCCCTCCTTCCTTCACCTCCGTGGCTGTGGATTTGCTCCTCCTGAGAACAGACACCTTGTCACCCAGTGTAATGCAGGGCTAATGAGCTGTTCAGGCGTTGGGGCTTTAGCGCTGGGTCTTTAGCCTGCAGTGATTCTCCCCTCTGCTGATGAAGGACTTGGTGCTGCTGTTTGTGTGACAGAAGTGCTGGGTGGAAGGGGCATTTTACCTCTGTCACACTGCTACCACTCTCATGGCTGTAAGCAATGCAGAACTCATCTCGCTAATACCAGTGTGTCAATTGGGTGAACAGTTGTTGCCATCAGTTATTTGACACCATCCATTTTTAGAAGAGACCTTAGTACCAAATATCTGCTCTGATAGGCTCTCCAGGCAGTATCCAAGGCTGGCAGTCATGCAGCCCTGTAAACAGATCTCACTTCCACTAACCTCTTCTATTCAATTACTCTACCAGTTAATTCATTATTTTTACTGTAGCTATGGCATTGTTTTACATTTGGCCTCACTGGGATACAGGGGACAGATCAAATTGAAAGCAGTCTGATAATGACATATCCACTGAAACATATGCTAGACAAGGTGTCATGATGACAGGGTGTCAACCAATAATTAGCCTGTTAATTAACAATTTGTCTGTTCATGCCAAAATCACTGATTTAAACCCGCCCCATGATTTTCTAATGGTTCACTGACATTTTCAATGCTCTTTTAATTTTTTTTTTTTTTTTTTTACTTTATTTGTATTTAGTTAGTCAATTCTTTGAAATAGGGCTCTTTGGACTTAAATATTTTATAGAATTTAATGGTTGCACTTGAAAATGGAAGGGATGCGATTTCCTCTCTTCCTAGGTGGAGCAGAGCAGGCACCTTCTGCCGCGGAGTCAATTAAAAGAGAAAACACATCAAAGGGTTCTCTACTCTCCCCACTCTCAAACAAAGGAGGTCCCTCTGGCAAGGGCACACAAACAGGTGGTAATCCCCGTCCTCCGGTGCACAGGGGGGAGCACCCCTCCTCAGCCGTCTCCCTGACTAATCTCTCATCCCCGGACTCATGAACCGAGAGTGATAGGAGCGGGGAGACGATGCCAGAGCCAGCCCCTGTTATGGTGCAGACCTCGGGGGGTAGCATGCCTAACTATGATAAGGCGCGCTGCTCTTCCTCAGCTACTCATTAAGAATGTGTGCCTGAAACGCCTCCTCTTTTGCTGTGGTCTTGAGAAATTGGAGGGTGGGAGGAAGATGTATACTGACACAGTAGAAAAGATGCCCCTGTCTGTGAAACATTGGTGCAGTTCATTACAATCTCAAGAGAGACACGCTATAGCCTTTTCTGGGTTGGTGCAGGGTTGTTAATCTCCAGTCATCTGGCCGACTTGGGTTTTGTGAAAGAGCTCTAAAGAGGGGTACTCAAACCTACGCTCAGGCATTCTATTAGTCTTTTGTTAACAAGTAATATCCGAATGTAATTTGTTAATGGTGTTCATGTGTAATTCACTTTGTATGATTATGTCTGAGCACATTAGCAGTGTTGTCCATGGATACAGTGAACTAGAACTCCTGGAGAGGGGTTCTTATGACATGGATGCACAATACTTTATGCATTTGTTTAATGAAGTCATACTGTAGATCTAGGATATTATAACTTCATTATGGATTGGATGTCTATGTACAGAGACATACGTTTAACAATGTGCAAAGCAATGGTAAAGAAGCAATTACAGACAGTAACATCACACTTTAAATGGTAATCAGTTATCCATAGAAACATATTATAGATTTCCAGATTTCTGTAAGAACCCCCCCCCCCACCCCGGACTGGACCCAAGTACCTCAGTAGTTTTTCCCATTATCATCAATCTGACAGCAGAGAAAGCCAACCCAGACAAAATCCTGTCTCAAATCTTTTCATATCAAATTCCTGACAAGGCATATCACATCTGTTTTGTTGTATTTAGACCAAGATGTCTGCATGTAACATTGATCGGATTCATAAAAAACTCAGATCTACAGTATATTTCATTTAAAATACCAATGTAAACTGGGTCTAAATGGGGCTATACTGTTTATTTTAACTACATGTTCTGTGTAAGCATTTGCTTTGCAGCTCTATGCCTATTCTCTATGCCTAAGTCCCATCTCTACTATAGTTTCCAATATAGTTATTCACTGCTTCTCTCCTTCTCTCTTCCAGAGGTTTGAGGTGCACCCAGAACCCATGGTGAGCGTGGCCCATATGGTGCGGGCTGGAGGAGGAGTCTGGATGGCCTTTAGTGAGGGCTCTTCTATTCGCCTGTTCCACACTGAGACACTGGAGCATCTGCAGGAAATCAATATCTCCACACGAGTATCTTTGCACAACCCAGGTACAGTTCAAAACGCCTACACTCAGGTTGCTATAGGGATTCGTCATGACCTCCTCATTCCGGGGGTCAATGTTTTCTTTCTGTTTATACAGTAGAGTCAACTCCACAAGTCTTTGCTAGCGTTCTGTCACAAAATCTATTTTGTCATGAGCCTGACCTGCTGTATTTGTGGGGTTAGGAGGAAAACATATAGCATACATTAGTTCGTTTTTGGGGGCCCTCATTGTACAAGGGCAATGAGATGGCACCAATTAAGCCACGTCGATACTGCACTTCTCGCTGGAATGATATTCTGGTCTTGTCTTGCTGGAGCTGCTCCTTTGGCCCTGCACTCCGGGACTGACCTGAATAAGTAGCCATCTAAAGACCCTGAGAAGCCCCGATGGAGCCATAGGGTGAGAGGCAGGAATTCACAAAAGTACAATCATTGACGAGCTGTTACAATGCTGCCAGACAAAGGTTTTCATTGCACGAGTTGCCATGGAAGCACTCGTCTTTCCTTCAATATCCTGGCAACACTTGTATTGTGCCAGTTTTGTTTTCTTTTTACCTGCGTCTCTATTTTCTTTTCTTCTCTCTCTCTCACGCTTTCTCTCTTCTCATCTTATCTGTCTCTCTTTTATTTTATCTCTCACTGCAACCCCTTTAAGATGCTGTATACATTCTCCTCACTCTCCATCTTCCTCCATGATGAATTAAATATTTATCAACCAATCCAGGTATTTCCAGTGTTAGTATGGGGGAGTCAGGGTAAACACGGCGGACTGGCTGAAACAGAAATGAGCCTGTTTCAGGGTGGTCCTTCCACACATTTTATCAATTTGATTCAATATCAGCCCAGGGACCCATGGCCCAGGGAGCCATTACAGCCTAAAATCCTGGGGCCTCAACTCAGTCAAGCCTGTGCTCCCTTTCTCCTAATGCTGTCTGGATTCATTCAGTTTGATATTCTGCACGTAAAAAGGACTGAGGATCAGAGTCAGACAGAACTCAAAGGAGAGAAAGGCAGTGCACCAAATCAAGCTTCAGCAGCCGGACACAGGGAGTTTTTATTTAACCAGGTAGGCAAGTTGAGAACAAGTTCTCATTTACAATTGCGACCTGGCCAAGATAAAGCAAAGCAGTTCGACACATACAACAACACATGGAGTAAAACAAACATACAGTCAATAATACAGTAGAAAAATAAGTCTATATACAATGTGAGGAAATTAGGTGAGATAAGGGAGGTAAAGGCAAAAAAAAGGCCATGGTGGTGAAGTAAATACAATATAGCTGTAACGGTTTTCCTCCTCTTCATCTGAAGAGGAGAGGCGAGAAGGATCGGAGGACCAATATGCGGCGTGGTAAGTGTCCATGGTTCTTTTAATAAGAAATACTCAACCTGAACACAACTGATACAAAAACAATAAACATGAACTGAACGAAAACCAAAACCAAAACAGTACCGTGTGGTGAAAAAACACAGACACGGAAACAAACACCCACAAACCAACAGTGAAACCCAGGCTACCTAAGTATGATTCTCAATCAGAGACAACTAATGACACCTGCCTCTGATTGAGAACCATACTAGGCCGAAACATAGAAATCCCAAAATCATAGAAAAACAAACATAGACTGCCCACCCCAACTCACACCCTGACCATACTAAATAATGACAAAACAATATAAATAAAGGTCAGAACGTGACAATAGCAAGTAAAACACTGGAGTGGTAGATTTGCAGTGGAAGAATGTGCAAGGTAGAGATAGAAATAATGGGGTGCAAAGGAGCTAAATAAATAAATAAATAAATACAGTAGGGGGAGAGGTAATTGTTTGGGCTAAATTATAGATGGGCTTTGTACAGGTGCAGTAATCTATGAGCTGCTCTGACAGCTGCTGCTTAAAGCTAGTGAGGGAGATAAGTGTTTCCAGTTTCAGAGATTTTTGTCGTTCGTTCCAGTCATTGGCAGCAGAGAACTGGAAGGAGAGGCGGCCAGAGTTACTGTCAACAGGTCCATTTTTGTTGCCCTCTTTCAGAAGTTGCATGGAGAAGGAAAGAACAAAAAGAGACATGGTTCAGAAAGCCCAAACTTGTCTTTCTCCGGTCAAAGTTTATTTTTGTTAGAAATGTCTTCTTCGTCAAGTGCCTATCGGTCAAGATGTCTAGACTTTATATAGTTCGGTGAACCTTAGGTCATTTCCTCCCTACTCCAGCACTTCCTGATGAAATATGCAGGATGTTTGAGAATGAGAGAGGGAGGCAGGTTGGCCTCAGGGGAAGTTAGGAGACAGGGCACGAAGGGGGTTAGGGGGGCTAGGATGAGGGGTGGTTAGAGGGCTCCTGCTTACTTTCTCTTCTGCTGTGCTCATGGGTAAAGGAGCACCCGGTTCCTCTGGATACACATGAAACATGGAATACTGATACAGTTATTACAGATCAATGCACTTCCATTCCCATCTGTCTCTCCCTTAATTTTGATAGGACAAGAATTAATGATCTACTGCCCAAATCCTCGCCCTTTAATGTGCTGCTCCTCATCGAGGGGGGGTTTCTGTCTGATGTAGTAAACAGCTGGGAATTTTCTAAAGCCGAGAAGAAAAACCTGTGTCTTTTGCTAATGGATTTAATAGTCATTTTCTATACATGTAATTCAAAAGGTCCTCATTGAAATATCACAGCGACATAGTTATCTTTAGAGACGTAGATCCTTAGATCAGCCCACTGAAGACCTCTGCATTACTGTAAAAATTGGAGGTGGAGGATTGCTTAAATACCTCCCTAATCTCCTGTCTTTGTCATTATCCTCTTTAATTGCTGTTCCTAGATTATGCCTGGCTGGCACCTACATGCTCTAAACTTGACAGTTCATGTTAAAGAAACATTTCAAAAACAATATTTTTTGCATATGATGCAAAATGCAGCATCATGTGATACAAAATGTATCATACCGGCTGTATTTCTGTATTTTGAAGACTTGATTGCTGACATGCAAAATATTTTGGGACTATATCAACAATGGATTAATAAAACAAATACCAAAATATCGTTTTTGGGTGGAGTTTTCCTTTAACTCTGGAGTGGGTGGTCGCTGCCCCTCTGATGTAGCTCTTTGTGACATAGACTAGAAATAGACACAATCTCTATCTAAGCAGTCAACTGACATTTACAGTGCATTCGGAAAGTATTCAAACCCTTTGACTTTTTCCACATTGTTACGTTACAGCCTTATCATAAAATGGATTCAAATGTTTCCCCCCCTCATCAATCTACACACAATACTCCATAATGACAAAACAAAAATAGGTTTATAGAAATGTTGGCTAATTTATAAAAAAATTAAAACGGAAATATCACAATTACATAACTACTCAGACCCTTTACTCAGTACTTTGTTGAAGTACCTTTGGCAGCGATTACAGCCTAGAGTCTTCTTGGGTATGATGTTACAAGCTTGGCATACCTGTATTTAGGGAGTTTCTCCAATTCCTCTCTACAGAGCCTCTCAAGCTCTGTCAGGTTGAGTGGGGAGCATCGCTACACAGCTATTTTCAGGTCTCTCCAGAGATGTTAGATCAGGTTCAAGTCCGGGGTCTGGCTGGGCCACTCAAGAACATTCAGAGACTTGTCCCAAAGCCACTCCTGTGTTGTCTTGGCTGTTTTCTTAATGTCATTGTCCTGTTGGAAGATGAACCTTGGCCCCCATCTGAGGTCTTGAGCGCTCTGGAGCAGGTTTTCATCAAGGATCTCTCTGTACTTTTCTCCATTCATCTTTCCCTCAATTCTGACTATTCTCATAGTGCCTGCTGCTGAAAAACATCCTCAGAGCATGATCCTGCCACCACCAGGCTTCACCGTAGGGATGGTGCAGGTTTCCTATAGACGTGACGCTTGGCATTCAGGCCAAAGAGAACAATCTTGATTTCACCAGAACAGAGAATCTTGTTTCTCATGGTTTGAAAGTCCTTTAGGTTACTTTTAGCAAACTCCAAGCGGGCTGTCATGTGCCTTTTACTGAGGAGTTGCTTACATCTGACCACTCTACCATAAAGGCCTGATTGGTGGAGTGCTGCCGAGATGGTTGTCCTTTTGGAAGGTTCTCCCATCTCCACAGATGAACTTTGGAGCTCTGTCAGAGTGACCACCAATTGCTCTGTTTGGCCGGGCGGCCAGCTCTAGGAGGGGTCTTGTTGGTTCCAAACTTCTTCCATTTAAGAATGATGGCGGCCACTGTGTTCTTTGCTGCAGAAATATTTTGGTACCCAATTCCTTCGGCCTCTTGGCTTGGTTTTTGCTCTGACATGCACTGTCAACTTTGGGACTTTAAATAGACCGTTGTGTGCCTTTTCAAATCATGTTCAGTCAAGTGAATTTACCACAGGTGGACTCCAATCAAGTTGTAGAAACATCTCAAGGATGATCAATGGAAACAGGATGCACCTGAGCTCAATTGAGTCTCATAGCAAATTGTTTGAATAGTTATGTAAATAAGGCATTTCTGTTTTTTTATTTGTAATAAATGTGCAAATATTTCTAAAAACCTGTTTTCACTTTGTCATTATGGCGTATTGTGTGTAGATTGATTAAATATTTTTTTCTTAAAGGTAGTCAATTTTTGTACAAAATTGTATTCTTCACTGTGCCTTTAACTTTGTCCTGATCCTCTGAGATCTTTTTCCTAAATACCTCACTCTCTGCAGAAGCTTAACATGCACCTCAGCGATGCTGCCTCAACTCCCTCCTTGCACAGCGCTGCTGCTGCTTCCAAACATGGTCTGTGTTCATACGTGATGAAATGAATCAATTAAGGCGCTCTCTAAGCACTCATGCGAATCACACGTCATAATCTGAGCGTGACACAGAACAACCATGTAAATGCAGCTCTATATGTAAATTAGCATTCTCTCAGTAGCGATCACATGACTGATGTGTAATTCAATTAGGTGGTTGCCGTGGATATTAAGTGAAACTCTACATATCAGGACCACAAGAGCCAATGACAGAGACCAGAAAACCATAAACATCAGGCTCTTATTTTGTGTGTAATTTCACAATTATACCGTTTGCATGTACAGTTGAAGTCGGACGCTTACATACACCTTAGCCAAATACATTTAAACTCAGTTTTTCACAATTCCTGCAATTTAATCCTAGTAAAAATGCCCTGTCTTAGGTCAGTTAGGATCACCACTTTATTTTAAGAATGTGAAATGTCAGAATAATAGTAGAGAGAATGATATATTTCAGCTTTTATTTCTTTCATCACATTCCCAGTGTCAGAAGTTTACATACGCTCAGTTACTATTTGGTAGCATTGCCTTTAAATTGTTTAACCTGGGTCAAACGTTTCGGGTAGCCTTCCACAAGCTTACCCACAATAAGTTGGGTGAATTTTGTCACATTCCTCCTGCCAGAGCTGATGTATCTGAGTCAGGTTTGTAGGCCTCCTTGCCCGCACATGCTTTTTCAGTTCTGCCCTCACATTTTCTATAGTATTGAGGTCAGGGCTTTGTGATGGCCACTCCAATACCTTTACTCTGTTGTCCTTAAGCCATTTTGCTACATCTTTGGAAGTATGCTTGGGGTCATTGTCCATTTGGAAGACCCATTTGCGACTAAGCTTTAACTGATGTCTTGAGATGTTGCTTCAATATATCCACAATTTTCCTATCATCTATTTTGTGAAGTGCACCAGTCCCTCCTGCAGCAAATCACCCCCACAACATGATGCTGCAACCCCCTTGGGATGGTGTTCTTCTGCTTGCAAGCCTCCCCCTTTTTCCTCCAAACATAACGATGGTCATTATGGTCAAACAGTTCTATTTTTGTTTCATCAGACCAGAGGACATTTCTCCAAAAAGTACGATCTTTGTCCCCATGTGCAGTTGCAAACCGTGGTCTGGCTTTTTTATGGTGGTTTTGGAGCAGTGGCTTCTTCCTTGCTGAACGGCCTTTCAGGTTATGTTGATATGGGACTCGTTTGACTGTGCATAAGGATGCTTTAGTACCTGTTTCCTCCAGCATCTTCACAAAGTCCTTTGCTGTTGCTCTGGGATTGATTTGCACTTTTCGCACCAAAGTATGTTCATCTCTAGGAGACAGAACGCGTCTCTTTCCTGAGTGGTATGACGGCTGCGTGGTCCCATGGTGTTTATACTTGCTTACTATTGTTTGTACAGATGAACGTGGTACCTTCAGGCATTTTGAAATTGCTCCCAAGGATGAACCAGACTTGTGGAGGTCTACAATTCTTTTTCTGAGGCCTCTGCTGATTTCTTTTGATTTTCCCATGATGTCAAGCAAAGATGCACTGAGTTTGAAGGTAGGCCTTGAAATACATCTACAGGCACAATTGACCCAAATGATGTAAATTAGCCTAGCAGAAGCTTCTAAAGGTATGACATCATTTTCGGGAATTTTCCAAGTTGTTTAAAGGCACAGTCAACTTAGTATATATAAACTTCTGACCCACTGGAATTGTGATACAGTTAATTATAAGTGTAATAATCTGTAATCAATTGTTGGAAAAATGACTTGTGTCATGCACAAAGTAGATGTCCTAACCGACTTGCCAGAACTATAGTTTGTTAACAAGACATTTTTGGAGTGGTTGAAAAACGAGTTTTAATGACCTAAGTGTATGTAAACTTCCGACTTCAACTGTATAGTGATAACTAATGCCTATTGTACTGAAACAAAGAAAGTGCATGGAAACACAACAGCACAACACAACATGCATAACTGTGTACTGTTGAATGATACTAATAACTGACGTGATGTAAACATACTGTATGTGGTGCCAGAAATAATAATGCGGTTTTAACAACAATAACCGTAACATGAGTTATTGTTTCATTTCTATAATGCTATGAATACAGTACTTCTTATGGATAGGCAGGACAGTTGCGTCTCACTTGGGCAAAAAACAGGGAAAATGCAGCGCGGCAAATTCAAAAAAAATATATAAAATCAAACTTTCATTAAATCACACATGTAAGATACTCAGTTAAAGCTACACTTGTTGTGAATCCAGCCAACATGTCAGATTTTAAAAAGGCTTTTCGGCAAAAGCATAAGAAGCTATTATCTGATGATAGCCAACCAGCAGTAAACAAAGAGGATAGCATATTTCAACCCTGCAGGCGCTACACAAAACGTAGAAATAAAATATAAAACATGTATTACCTTTGACGAACTTCTTTTGTTGGCACTCCAATATGTCCCATAAACATCACAATTGGTCCTTTTGTTCGATTAATTCTGTCCATCTATATCTAAATGTCAATTTATAAATTGCGTTTGATCCAGAAAAAAACAGCTTGCAAAAAACGCAACGTCCCTACAAATTATTTCAAAAGTTGCCTATAAACTTTGCCAAAATATTTCAAACTACTTTTGTAATACAACTTTAGGTATTTTTAAACGTTAATAATCGATCAAATTGTAGACGGGTCTTTCTGTGTTCAATACAGGAATGAAAACAAACCAGTGAAAATTTTCACGTCTTGCGCGACTCTCAACAGTGTACCCAGTTCCTAGTTGGCCTACTTCTTCATTACACAAAGGAATAACCTCAACCAAATTCCAAAGACTAGTGAAATCCAGTGGAAGCGGTAGGAACTGAAAACCAGTTCCTAAGAAATATCGTTTTCCAACAAGAACACACTGAACAGACATAGACCTAAAAAAAAACTAAATCTGAACGGTTAGTCCTCAGGGTTTTGCCTGCTAGTTCTGTTATACTCACAGACATCATTCAAACAGTTTTAGAAACTTCAGAGTGTTTTCTATCCAAATCTATGAATAATATGCATATTTTATATTCTTAGCATGAGTAGCAGGAAGTTGAAATTGGGCACGCTATTTATCCAAAAGTGAAAATTCTGCCCCCTAGCCCCAAGAGGTTTTAACAAAACTCTCATGTTTCCCTTTTCCTATGTTGTAGGCCAGAAGAGCATGCGTGTCACCAGCCTGCTCCTCTGCCAGGGGCTTCTGTGGGTGGGGACTGCCCAGGGAGTCATCATCACCCTGCCCGTGCCCAAACTGGAGGGCATTCCCAAAATAACAGGTACAGATGAGGGGAGGAGGATATTAAGGTTTTCACTATGACAAATTATCCATTATCAAAATGGGAATACTAATTGCTTCTGGGGATATGTATGTCAACATTGTGCTTTTCTGGTTGTGTCTCTGTCCTGCAGGAAAAGGGATGACCTCTCTGAATGCCCACTGTGGTCCGGTGGACTTCCTGGTGGCCACCTCCAGCACCCTGTCCGCAGAGCTGCTGAAGAGGGACTCTGTGGGGGATGGACCCGACTCTGCCTGCGGAGGGGAGGACCGCAGTGACTCCTCCTCCCAGGAGTCTCTTCAGCAGTCAGGCTGCTCCCAGGGGGAGGGGCGGGGCAAGGGGCGGGGTGTGCTGCTACAGTACAGGCTACGCTCCACGTCGGGGTTGCCGGGGCCAGCACTGACGGCACGGGGCGACGAGGCGTCTGACTCCTCTCTGGAATCTCTGGAACAAAGACTGGAGGACGGCTCCATCTATGAGCTCAGTGACGACCCTGAGATGTGGGTGCGGGGGCGCCCCTGTGAGCGAGATAGGGGGCGTAGGGACAGGGTGACCTCGGCCGCGGTCATATCCGGGGGCAGGGGCTTCCAAAGACTGAGGGAAGGGACAGCAGAGCGCACAGGTGTGGAGTCTTCAGAAACAACCCTGATGGTATGGCAACTGCCACTAACTGTGTGACCTGGACATCAACATTCAGGCAGTGTAGAGTGGAGAAACAGCTCTTTATCCCAGCCCCGAATCCTCTCCATTCAATAATGACAGGAACTTGAACCATGTGAGAGAAGTGTATTAGTGCTGGCACAGAGCACAAGGCCAGGCAGATGGCTCCTTGTGTAGGTTCAGGAACTCCTGCATGCTCCATCTGAGGAGACCTGCTGGTGGCCTGTGAGGCATGGGGCACTGACATCCCATTGGTGGCTCTGTGTGTATCCTATTCCTCAGCCACAGGCCCAGGGCATTTCTTGTGACAGCTTAAACTAGTACTCTCCCCACCTTGCCAAAATGGATATCCCGAAATCTAGCGTCATTAGACTGACTGTGCTCACCTCACACACATTTATCTCTCACAGTTGACAGCATTCCCCTGTAACAATGGACCACATTCCTTTGAGAGCGACCGTTTGTTGAATTTACCATGCTGCAGTGCTGGAGATGGACATCTTTTATCTGATCCTTTGGGAGAGAACCCATCAGTTTAGAGCTGAGAAACTACTGTTGGTTTACGAAGGACTTATTTAGTTCTGTTAGTTCAGTAAGCCTCGTTCTCACTCCCTGGCAATGTGAAATATGTGAAACGTCTGTCATAGTGTGTCACAATTGAATCTGTGCCTCTAGGAAATTAAAGTGTGTTAGACACTGACTGTGAGTCCTTAATCGTCTGATGTTTTACAGTATACTGCATAAATAGGCGGGTTAGCTGAGGTATCATTGACAAGGAGGATTCCTGAGAGGGAATAGAAGGCAGATGTGTAATGGTCTATCGCAGTTTAGAGGTTTTAACTTTAAATGTTCCTACTCGAATTACTGCAAAATGCAAAACAGATACCATACTGTAGATCTTTATTGTCGATGACGAAGACATTGTACATTGTTAATTTTAAGTTAGTTAAGCAAACACATAGGCTCACAATTATTTAACCTTTGTTACACATCAAAAAGCCTGCTGAATTAACTACAAAATGCAACAACAACTGCAGCCACCAAGACATCATTAGGTGCTGTGTATAGGCAATCGGAGGGGAGAATGCTTCATATGGGGTTCTGTGGCAATTTAACACACGCAAACCTTTGATAAATCTATCCCCTAGTAGCATTTCTGTCTCCTTTCCTTCACTTACTTTGTGAAGCCATTGCCATCGGTGGTCTGGTGTGCTAACAGAGACATGGTATTATCCTGCCCTGTTCCTGTTTCTATTCTTCCACAATGGAAAAGACCTTTGACAACATCTTTGAAAAGTGTTCATTTACAAATTAATTGAGATGTTTGGCTATGAATGCATGGCATTGAAGTGTTCTTTTAAATTGCCTCTGCTGCTGGATGGAAGTGATGGTTGATTACATATTTTGTCACGACTTCTGTAGAATCTGTTAATAATTCCAGTTACATCTCCACATCTGAGTACTCTATTTCATCCCAGTTGAAGGCCATGCTTTCTAAGGTTTTGAAACATTCTTTGTCATGTTACTTAATCTCCCCGGCATTGACAGACAGCAGCTTTTCAATAGAAAACACAACTCAATACAGAGCGTTGAGGTTTTTCCATCCAAACGTACACATGAGAAAAGCTGTTTAAAGCATACTGTCAAAAACCACAGGACCTATTTAGTGTTTCTATGATAATACTATTCCACAACACTTTTCTGGAGGTCACCAACAAGTCAAGGTTATTTGGATTTAGCCAGAGTGTACATGAGGGTATGATTGAGTAACCTTTATGTGGTATAGATTATTCATCCACAAACACTACCTGTATGTACAACAATTGTTTCAGTGGTTTGCCTTTCCCACTGCTGGGGTGTTTGCTCAGACGTTATTGCACCCTATATCTTAGTGTGTTTCCACTCTCTCATCCTTTCACACTCATTATTATTTGATCTATTCAAACTCCTAAATGGAGATTGTCCATTATAACTTCACACTCATACCGACCATACTGTTCTTATAAAACCGATTTGTGCAGCTTCATTCACATAACTGAAAAGAATGCGCACTTATAATACTAAAGACTTCGACACCCCTGTGGTAGAGGAAGAGGCTTGTGTTGAGTCGGCTGGGTTAACTTTTGATTATGATGAAATAATTATGTGACTCAGTTGTGTACGTTGATAGAGTGAGAAGTCTTTAACATTAGATTAATAATGTTAAGTTACATTGCACATATAAAACATTGCTTTTCTCCATTACATGTCAATTCCAATGTCCTATTGGTACGTTAATAAATACATGCTTACATACTGTACTGTAAAAGTGTTTCATCATTCATGTGTAATATGTCAATGTTAAATAAATACTTCATAGTGATAACATGATTCTAATCATCTTTTGTGGGACTCAAATTAAGGTTGGTGTGTTGATTTGAAGATTTACAAGTCTGAACCAGTTCAATGACCCACAAACCATAAAATAGGTCTACATTTTGACCCATTTGTGAAGCCTAATAAGAGTCTGTCTGTTAGAGGCCACTGTAACCAATCCCTTGGCTCATCCCCAGACTTCACATTTCTCTGGAACCAGACTTCACATTTCTCTGTTCGTACAGCCCATTGCAGTATGGTCCAGCCCAGTATGTTGGATAACTGGACCTGGTGTGGCCCTCTGTGCTCAGTCTGCCCATATGTCTCCACACCTAGGGTTGCAAAGGGAGTGTATATTACTGGAAACCTTCTAAATTGACCAGTAAACTACCAGAATTGTATGTAATCACAAGACATCTAGTGGCCCGTTTTGGGTACTTCAGATAATCACAGGCATCTGTAATTACCTCTGGCCCTCTTATCACATAAAATATATTACATCATTAAAAAAGGGGAGTGGCTCCTAATCTGTGACAGGATCTTTCATTTCTGAGGCCCGATATCCAGTGCGAAAATTATCCCAGTATCTCACAGGAATTTGGGACTTCACTCATTTTCTCATGCTGAAACTGGTTTAGATACATACCGGTAGTTAAATCCAAGTTGAATGACAAAAATTCATTAGCTAATGTTAGCATAGCATCTGCTACATGATAATTAGCTCACATTAACTAGCTAGCATTATCTGCCTAGATCAGCCTAGCTAGCACTAGCCCAATGGAAATTGATGCAACCCTGCTGGGTAAGTGGCTAGCCTGATGACCAGTGGTGACAGTCAAATCAAATCAAATGTATGTATATAGCCCTTCGTACATCAGCTGATATCTCAAAGTGCTGTACAGAAACCCAGCCTAAAACCCCAAACAGCAAGCAATGCAGGTGTTGAAGCACGTTGGCTAGGAAAAACTCCCTAGAAAGGCCAAAACCTAGGAAGAAACCTAGAGAGGAACCAGGCTATGAGGGGTGGCCAGTTCTCTTCTGGCTGTGCCGGGTGGAGATTATAACAGAACATGGCCAAGATGTTCAAATGTTCATAAATGACCAGCATGGTCAAATAATAGGTCTGGGACAGGTAGCACGTCCGGTGAACAGGTCAGGATTCCATAGCCGCAGGCAGAACAGTTGAAACTGGAGCAGCAGCACGGCCAGGAGGACTGGGGACAGCAAGGAGTCATCATGCCAGGTAGTCCTGAGGCATGGTCCTAGGGCTCAGGTCCTCCGAGAGAGAGGAAGAAAGAGAGAAAGAAAGAGAGAGAGAATTAGAGAGAGCATACTTAAATTCACACAGGACACCGGATAAGACAGGAGAAGTACTCCAGATATAACAAACTGACCCTAGCCCCCCGACACATAAACTACTGCAGCATAAATACTGGAGGCTGAGACAGGAGGGGTCAGGAGACGCTGTGGCCCCATCCGATGATACCCCCGGACAAGGCCAAACAGGTAGGATATAACCCCACCCACTTTGCCAAAGCACAGCCCCCACACCACTAGAGGGATATCTTCAACCACCAACTTACCATCCTGAGACAAGGCCGAGTATAGCCCACAAAGATCTCCGCCACGGCACAACCCAAGGGGGGATGCCAACCCAGACAGGAAGATCACATCAGTGACTCAACCCACTCAAGTGACGCACCCTTCCTAGGGAGTTGCATGAAAGAGCACCAGTAAGCCAGTAACTCAGCCCCTGTAATAGGGTTAGAGGCAGAGACTCCCAGTGGAAAGAGGGGAACCGGCCAGGCAGAGACAGCAAGGGCGGTTCGTTGCTCCAGAGCCTTTCCATTAACCTTCACACTCCTGGGCCAGACTACACTCAATCATATGACCCTCTGAAGAGATGAGTCTTCAGTAAAGACTTAAAGGTTGAGACCGAGTTTGCGTCTCTCACATGGGTAGGCAGACCATTCCACAAAAATTGAGCTCTTTAGGAGAAAGCCCTGCCTCCAGCTGTTTGCTTAGAAATTCTAGGGACAATTAGGAGGCCTGCGTCTTGTGACCGTAGCGTACGTGTAGGTATGTACGGCAGGACCAAATCAGAGAGATAGGTAGGAGCAAGCCCATGTAATGCTTTGTAGGTTAGCAGTAAAACCTTGAAATCAGCCTTTGCCTTGACAGGAAGCCAGTGTAGGGAGTCTAGCACTGGAGTAATATGATCACATTTTTGGGTTCTAGTCAGGATTCTAGCAGCCGTATTTAGCACAGTGAGGTCCTTATGAGATTCAATGCTTTAATAAGTGTCATCATGCAGAAATTGCAAAATAAAATACTGGTTGATGAGCTAAGTTAGCTAGCAAGACAGCTATGACAGTTACCAGTGGGCATGCAGAAATGCAT
This sequence comes from Oncorhynchus mykiss, assembly GCF_013265735.2. NCBI lineage: Eukaryota > Metazoa > Chordata > Actinopteri > Salmoniformes > Salmonidae > Oncorhynchus > Oncorhynchus mykiss. The sequence goes on from NC_048581.1 coordinate 67,202,014, forward strand.
GATGACACATTGTATCGAAGTCAAGAAGTCATGCAGAACGGACTGCCTCTGGGACTGGACTTCCCCATCTAGCTAGCTAGCTAGTAGAGAGGTACAAAAACACCGGTACACAGATGCATAGCTCATACAATTATATTTTGTTCAAGTCAATGACAAAACATGTTGCAAAGTAAATATCTGCATCAAATATATCTCATTGCACTGCATGCTAGTCCATAAAATATCTAGTTGTGTTTTTTTTGTTTTATAGGAAAGGGGACTCACCCAACCTGCTTGAGGTTGTGAAGGGGGATACACGTTTATGATGGAATTGGCCGAGAATGAAAAACCCAGTGACCACTAGATGTCCTCGTATACCCATATTTACTGTAGATCAAATGGACTTGATTTTTCATCAGTACTGTTTGAATGACAAGCCCATTCAATCTATTTTGGGTATCTATAATCATATGTATTTTTTATACTCAGCAGGAAGGGGGCCTACGTACTTCCGAACATTTGTGTTCATGAAAGGCATTTGATATCACAAAGTATGCTGTATTTCCATTTCTCCTGGATTGCCATTTGTCATTTAGTTAGCCCAACCTCACCCTAGAAATACAAATCAGTTGTCAAATTAATTTAAAGAGAAAATACATAGTATGTACTGTGTGTCAAACATATCTATAAGGATTCTCCAAAATATGTTAATATACAAATAATATGCAATAGTGACATTTGACACCAGCGCAGAAAGTGGACTCTATCTATCAGTACTTAATTTGTAAAATCGGGAGGTCCCGGAACAAATTGTGAGCTCGAGAGCGGAGAGTGATCTAGGAGGCTCTGAGGTACCTGAAGGCATGAGAAAAAGAGTGACAAACACAACTTAGCAGTGCAGAAGACGGAGTAAACAGCCATGTAACCTGCCAGATGCATAGCCTATAGTATACCCACATACCTGAGTATTGCTGTGGGGCTTCCACAAGTCTGAATTTCATATAGCCTTATTTTCAAGACATCAATATACAGAAATATTTGTAGACATCAAAACACCTGCCATATGCATATGCACACATACACATCTGTGGGGCTTACAAGACTCAAATTTGATATACATTTCAAAACATCATATTAGCAGTAAAACAAACGTCACAATTTCTGAATATACACTACCGGTCCGAAGTTTTAGAACACCTACTCATTCATGGGTTTTTCTTTATTTTGACTATTTTCTACGTAGTAGAATAATAGTGAAGAAGACATCAAAACTATGAAATAACACATATGGAATCATGTAGTAACCAAAAAAGTGTTAAACAAATCAAAATCTATTTTTGAGATTTTTCAAACAGCCACCCTTTGCCTTGATGTCAGCTTTGCACACTCTTGGCATTCTCTCAACCCGCTTCATGAGGTAGTCACCTGGAATGCTTTTCAATTAACAGGTGTGCTTTCTTAAAAGTTAACATGTGTAATTTCTTTCTTTACTTCTTGGCGCACCCATCCCGTTAGCGGGATCATTTTCGTCAACATCCACTGAATTGCAGAGCGCCAAATTCAAATTAAATTACTAAAAATATTACATTTTCATGAAATCACAAGTGCAATATAGCAAAACACAGCTTAGCTTGTTATTTAATCCACCTGGCATGTCAGATATATAAAAAAAACTTTACAGCAAAAGCTATCCAAGCGTTTATGTTAGGACATCTCTTTCAGCAGACAAAACATTACAAACAGCCAGCAGCAAAGTAGATAGGTCACAAAAGTCAGAAAAGCAATAAAATGAATCGCTTACCTTTGATGATCTTCGGATGTTTGTCACAAGACTCCCAGTTACACAATAAATGTTTATTTTGTTCCATAAAGATTATTTTGATATCCAAAATACCTCCATTTGGTTGGCGCGTTTTGTTCAGAAATCCACAGGCTCGAGCTGCCACGACAGTGAAATTCCAAATAGTATCCGTAAAGTTTGTAGAAACATGTCAAAGGTTTTTTTATAATCAATCCTCAGGTTGTTTTTACAATAAATAATCAATAATATTTCCCCGTAGCTTTTTCAATAGGAGAGAGAGAGAAAATGTCTGCTCCAAGCTGTTGCTCATGCAAAACTCTGCTGGCACCCAGCCATCCACTGAAGTGCTTCTCGCTAATTTTTCAGATGTGTGCATTTCCAAATGATGTCCAATCAATTGAATTTACCACAGGTGGACTCCAATCAAGTTGTAGAAACATCTCAATGATGATCAATGGAAACAGGATGCACCTGAGCTCAATTTCAAGTCTCATAGCAAAGGGTCTGAATACTTTTTTAAATACGGTATTTCTGTTTTTACATTTTAATACATGTGCAAACATTTCTAGAAACCTGATTTCCCTTTGTCGTTATGGGGTATTGTGTGAATAAGGGGTATTATAGAATAAGACTGTAACTTAACAAAATGTGGAAAAAGTCAAGTGGTCTGAATACTTACCGAATGCACTGTATAGTGTAGGCCTTAAATTTTCGCAAAGATCCTATACGATTGGTTATGGGAAACGATATCTGATGAGCCAATTTATATTTTCTGCAAAAAACTACCACCTGTCTCTAAAAATGCGCTCTCTGTGAATAAAGTGTTCCAAATCTTCCAACAGATTATTCATCTCTCATTCCATTTCCCATTATATCAGTAAATTTGTTACGATAATAATCTATATAAAGTACAGTATTTCAACAATGGTTTCATTTTCACACGTGCCTCTAATTTAACAAATTACTGTACTTTACATAGATAATTATCCTAACAAATGCACTGATGTGGTGAATTTATACTTTATGTATATAGCCTGTCAATAATTGTTGCATGAATTCACAATGGAAATACAATTCAATGGAAAAATTATTTAACTATTACTCTCACGATTATGCAAATATATTTCCCCAATTTCTTGCTTGACAAGCAGTTCTCTTATTCCACCACTTGGCACTGTGTGTACGCATGGTCATGTCTGTGGGTAAATGTACACACACTCAAGCAAACATTCATATTGATAAATCTCACACTTTGCGTGGATATGATCCCACGCATTAGTTTACTCACAGATTTGTACCTACACATGATTGATTAATGAGGCCCCAGGAATGTTTCACAATGTCGCCTCTCATATGGTTTTCATGTCAGTCCAGGATGGGGGAATATGATCACTACAGGTGTTACTAAACATTTTTAAATACTTACACTGGATCATGGGTAGAATATCCTTTCAAATACTAGTGTCCTGCACTCAAAAGCACTTGTGGTTTAATTATTGTGTCCATTATCCACATTGGCATAAGACATCAATGTACTTACTGTCTAATATGTATTCTCTTCCAGAACGCTCTCTGGTTTTTAACACTCCCATCAAGCCACTGTGACTGACAGTAATGAAAGGACACATCAATTATATATGCTCTGTTAAAGTCTCCTGATATACATGCAATAGTGTTTAATATGAGTGCCACTTGTTTTCACTGTGTGAATGCCACCAGTTTTAGCATCACCATCTTTGGTGAATGGATTATCATGAAACCTTCAACTGATATGGGCCATTATGCCAAACTGCCAACATAAAAAAACGTTTTCTGACTAGAGTACACTGGCCTTGTTTCAATAAAGCAGATAGATGCACAAAAGGTATCTCGGCTAACGAATCAATGAATTAGTGATCCCCACATCTGCCCTTTGAGTGTTATTCTTTTCAAGGGAACATACACTTCTCATTCAGAACAGCCATACACAACACAGCCTTACGGCAAGGCACTAGGGATCTTGCAGTAGATGTTGATCAACTATCAGCTGATCAAATGTTTCCCTCATTGCAGCCTACTCTCTGCAACACAATGCATTGAGTTAGAATTCTACAAACACAAACCTAGGCAGAAGAGAATGTATCCTAAAATAGGAACATAATGCTGGGAACAGAATGCTGATCTGATAAAGCTCTGCTGAATTGCACCTTTTACGTGGGTCAGCAATAGAACGCATCCTTCCCTGGAAGCAAAATGACACGTTGAGAAAAAGCCCAAAATGCTGTGTAAGCTTTTTGCTGTCAAATAGAACTCAAACAGTACTGCTTTATGTGTGTCCTTATTTTCCAGGGGAACTTCAGATTCCCCTTTGTAAAGTATTCTAAAGATATTTCTGCCAATTAACCCCTGCCCCAGGGGAGATTTGCCTATCTTGAGCCCCAGCTTTGCGCCTGTGCAGCTGGCAGCGTCACTCTCCCTGTGTCTCAGGTATAATTTGCATGGCCCGGGCAAGGCTAAACTGGAACTGATGAAGCGATGCAGTTTGGAGGTCTTCTTGCTTTATCTGTTGGCTCCTAAAAGCTGAGCGTATTTGCATTGCTTTTAACTTCCGCTAGCTCGGCAGCACACATGATAAAGGAAGAACACTTTACTAGGTTAACTAGGTTTCTTCCTAGGTTTTGGCCTTTCTAGGGAGTTTTTCCTAGCCACCGTGCTTCTACACCTGCATTGCTTGATGTTTGGGGTTTTAGGCTGGGTTTCTGTACAGCATGTTGAGATATCAGCTGATGTAAGAAGGGCTATATGAATAAAATTGATTTGATTTGATTTGAATGACTAACCGTCCTCGAGAAAGGAAGCTGGAGCTGATGTTTTGCATTGAGAGAATACAAGGATAGGGCCCACATACAGTACACAGTCATATTGGGTGTTATTATGGGCCTCCAATGCTCTTAGTAGATGTATTTGGAATAGGCACAGCTCAGGTTAATGTGATGGCAAATGTTGGTAATACTGACCATTTCAAGCTCATATGAATAATCATAGGCCTATTCTGAGAGGTTTCCAGAAGCCATTGTGTTAAGTTTCCCAGACAGATCTGCCATGCAGTAGGGGTAACCAATTCCCAACATGTTGCTCTAATTGTCAGGCCCATCACTATCTCATTGCTCTGGGAAGACCTTTGTGGAGGCTTTGTGAAGGCTCATGGAGTGACTCAACCATATATTTTATTTATCACCTTTTAATCATGCAGAGGATTTATGAAATGTTGATTGCTGTACATTATTCAGCCTGTCTCCTAGGAGACGGTCTGCTCCATGGCTTGACACCATGGTGCTACTTATCTTCAGCGATTGTACAATATATCTCCATGTCCAGAGACTGGGAGAAGGGCTATTGAAAAATAGATGTTCTGCCTTCTTTTCACACATCATAACAATGACAGCTTTATTTTCTTGTGAAGTACATTCACTGCTCCCTAGTCCCAGTCCTTGATGTTACGATTTATGTGCAACAGTCTGTAAAATCACAATAGGTATAAAGCAACATAGGATTTTACAGGCAATGTCCTCAAACCTCTCATGCTACAGGTGCAAGATTGTAGCCCCTTTTCCTTATTTACCTTAGGAAGTATAAAACATTTGACACACTCTACTTTTTTCCTGACCTGCAGCATTTATTTCATGAGAATTTTTGAAGGGTGACCTTCAATTCATATATTTATTGCTGTACGTCTCCTCTACTATCTCATTGGGACCTCCGTGAAGGAGATACATTTTTGTTTTATGTCTTGCAGTGAATCAAATCGCTTTTATGTCAACATTTCTCCCACTATTCAAACAAAATAAGAGCATAAGCATTCAGGTCTCTCCTCTTCCCGTCTCTGTTGAATTTGGATGATGTCCAGAACAATTCAGAGGTAAATAATATGCATTGAATATGACAACAGCCCGGTCGTGTTTTACAAGGTGAGCAAAATATGACTTGCTGCATCCCCAATATAAAAAAGAACAACAACTAATCTATACTTTTCCCCCTGGGTATCCATATTGAGAGGCTATTATTTCACTGTGTGTCTGTTTGGTGCCCAGAATCAGCACTTGCTGCTCCTATCTTCTCCATCTGACAAACGCCCAGTAATCCCACACAATTTCCTTTCGGTATCCTTTGTATGACAGCTGTACCACCAGCCAAGACCCTGGTGGGCGAACATTGAGCAGTATAAACCATATCGGTCCCATGTCAGTCTCTCACTCAGTCTCTTACTTTGTCTCTCTCTATCTGTGTCTCTCTTCATCTGTCTCTGTCTCTCTCTCCCTCTGTCTTCAACTGTCTGTCTGTCTGTCTGTCTGTCTGTCTGTCTGTCTGTGTCTCTCTATCTCTCTCTCTCTATGTTCCAGTCTCTCTCTCTCTCTCTCTCTCTCTCTCTCTCTCTCTCTCTCTATTCAAGGGGCTTTATTGGCATGGGAAACGTGTTAACATTGCCAAAGCAAGTGAGGTAGATAATATATATGAATATATATATATTTATATATATATATATGAAATAAACAATAAAAATGAAAACTGTAAACATTACACATACAGAAGTTTCAAAACAATAAAGACATTACAATTGTCATATTATATATATATATATATATAGTGTTGTAACAATGTACAAATGGTTAAAGTACACAAGGGAAAGTACACAAGTACACAAGGCCCTTTTCTTGTGCAACAGGTCACAAATATTACTGCTGTGATGGCACACCGTGGAATTTCCCCCAGTAGATATGGGAGTTTATCAAAATTGGATTTGTTTTCGAATTCTTTGTGGATCTGTGTAATCTGAGGGAAATATGTTTCTCTAATATGGTCATACATTGGGCAGGAGGTTAGGAAGTGCAGCTCAGTTTCCACCTCATTTTGTGGGCAGTGAGCACATATTCTGTCTTCTCTTGAGAGACATGTCTGCCTACGGCGGCCTTTCTCAATAGCAAGGCTATGCTCACTGAGTCTGTACATAGTCAAAGCTTTCCTTAAGTTTGGGTCAGTCACAGTGGTCAGGTATTCTGCCACTGTGTACTCTCTGTTTAGGGCCAAAATAGCATTCTAGTTCGCTCTGTTTTTTTGTTAATAGTTTCCAATATGTCAAGTAATTATCTTTTTGTTTTCTCATGATTTGGTTGTGTCTAATTGTGCTGCTGTCCTGGGGCTCTGTGGGGTGTGTTTGTGTTTGTGAACAGAGCCCCTGGACCAGCTTGCTTAGGAGACTCTTCTCCAGGTGCATCTCTCTGTAGGTGATGGCTTTGTTATGGAAGGTTTGGGAATCGCTTCCTTTTAGGTGGTTGTAGAATTTAACGGCTATTTTCTGGATTTTGATAATTAGTGGGTATCGGCCTAATTCTGCTCTGTATGCATTATTTGGTGTTCTACGTTGTACACAGAGGATATTTTTGCAGAATCCTGCATGCAGAGTCTCAATTTGGTGTTTGTCCCATTTTGTGAAGTCTTGGTTGGTGAGCGGACCCCAGACCTCACAACCATAAAGGGCAATGGGCTCTATGACTGATTCAAGTATTTTTAACCAGATCCTAATTGGTATGTTGAAATTTATGTTGCTTTTGATGGCATAGAATGCCCTTCTTGCCTTGTCTCTCAGATCGTTCACAGCTTTGTGGAAGTTACCTGTGGCGCTGATGTTTAGGCCAAGGTATGTATCGTTTTTTGTGTGCTCTAGGGCAACAGTGTCTAGATGGAATTTGTATTTGTGGTCCTGGCAACTGGACCGTTTTTGGAACGCCATTAGTTTGGTCTTACTGAGATTTACTGTCAGGGCCCAGGTCTGACAGAATCTGTGCAGAAGATCTAGGTGCTGCTGTAGGCCCTCCTTGGCTGGTTTTTATTTTGTCCTGCAACTCATTCAAGGTTCTCTCTCTCTCTCTCTCTCTCTCTCTCTCTCTCTCTCTCTGTCAGTCTCGGTCTCTCTCTCTGTCAGTCTCGGTCTCTCTCTCAGTTTCTCTCTGTGTCTCTCTCTGTGTCTCTCTCTCCCTCTGTGTGTTTCTGTCTCTCTCTCTGTCTCTCTCTTTGTGTCTCTGTCTCTGTGTCAGTGTCTCTCTCTCTGTCAGTGTGTCTCAGTGTCTCGCTCTGCATCTCAGTCTCTCTCGCTGTCTCAGTCTCTCAGTCTCTCTCTCTCTCAGTCTGTCTCTCTCTCAGTCTGTCTCTCTCTCAGTCTGTCTCTCTCTCTGTCTCAGTCTCTCTCTCTCTTTCTCAGTCTCAGTCTCTCTCTGTCTGAATATCTGTCTCACTGTGTCTATGCCTCTCTCTCTCTCTCTGTCTCTCTTTCTTTCATGAAAATGACCATATCTAAGCTAAAAGGCTGTCAGTTCCACTTTAAGGTTCGGTTGATGATAGAATAACCAAATAATCAGCATATAGCAGGTAGCTCTGTATCAAATGGTGTGAGTGGTCCAACATGTCTGCTAATTCAGTGATATAAATGTTGAACAGGGTTGGACTCAAACAGCAGCCTTGTCTCACATCTTGATTTTGCGAATATAATTACGTTCTTTGGTTTTGGATTTTTATTGCACACTGGTTTACTGTGTAGTGTACATAGATTTCATTAAGTCATACAGCTTACTTTCAAGCCCTATTTGTATAATTTTGAAGAATAGACCTTTGTGTCAAATATAATCAAAAGCGGGGGCCCACAGTCCTTGGTAGCAGGCCGCGACTGGTGCTGTATTATCCTCAAAGCGGGCAAAGAAGATGTTTAGGTTGTCTGGAAGCAATACGTCGGTGTCCGTGACGTGGCTGGTCTTCTTTTTGTAGTCCGTAATTGCCTACAGACCCTGCCACATACGTCTCGTGTCTGGGCTGTTGAATTGCAACTCCATTTTGTCCCTATACTGACATTTCGCTTGTTGAATTGTCTTGCGGAGGGAATAACTACACTGTTTATATTCGGCCATATTCCTCAACCTCTTTCCATGGTTGAATACTGTGGTTCGCGCTTTCAGTTTTGTTCGAATACCGCCATCTATCCCCGGTTTCTGGTTGGGGTAGGTGTAAATAGCCACAGTGGGTACAATATCTCCACTGCACTTCCATACATGAAGGGCACTTTTCAGCATTGCTGTACGATCGATGAGAATGTCCATATTGCAAATGTACGGTCCCTTACTAGACTTCCGCGAATGTTTGTCAAATTCGTCGACGACGGCAGGCCGTGCACCGGGGCCAGATCTTCCAGGAAGTCATCGAACAAAGTCTCTCGGACATTCGGTATCTGTTTTATAAAATTTTCTAATTTTGGTCATTTTTCGGAAAAGATTTCGAAGACGAAACTTGGTGAGCATAGGTTTGGACTAATGGGCTGTTAGTCCAGAAACAAGATGGCATCGAGGCCTCAACGCTTTTTTAAGTTAACTTCTTGGTGACAGGGGGGCACTATTGAGTAGCTTGGATGAATAAGTTGCCCAGAGTAAACTGCCTGTTAATATATGCATATTATTAGTAGTATTGGATAGAAAACACAGAGGTTTCTAAAACTGTTTGAATGATGTCTGTGAGTATAACAGAATGAATGAGTCAGGTGTCTGGCAGAGAGCCACAGGCTCTGAGGCGTGGTCACGAGAGAGGTAGCTCTCGTTCCATTGCTTATCTACAGACATAGGAATTCTCCGGTTGGAACATTATTGAAGAATTATGATAATAACATTCTAAAGATTGTTTCTATACTTCGTTTGACATTTTTCTTTGAACTGTAATATGACTTTTTGTCTGAACTTTTGCCTGGACTTGCCCGCGCCTAGTGAGTTTGGATTGTGTACTAAACGCGCAAACAAAAAGGACATAAATCATGGACTTTATCGAACAAAACAACATTTTTTTTGTGGAACTGGGATTCCTGGGAGTGCATTCTCATGAAGATCATCAAAGGTAACTGAATATTAATAATGCTATTTCTGACATCTGTTGACTCCACAACATGGCGGGTATCTGTATGGCTAGTTTTGTTGTCTGAACGCTGTACTCAGATTATTGCATGGTATGCTTTTTCCGTAAGTTTAACAAAAAAATCTGACACAGCGGTTGCATTAAGCAGAAGTGGATCTAAAATTCCATGCATAACACTTGTATCTTTTAGCAATGTTTTTTATGAGTATTTCTGTAAATTGATGTGGCTCTCTGCAAAATCACCGGATGTTTTGGAACTAGTGAACATAACTCGCCAATGTAAACTGAGAGTTTTGGAAAAATATGAACTTTATCACACAACATACATGTACGGTGAAACATGAAGTCTTATGAGTGTCATCTGATGAAGATCATCAAAGGTTAGTGATTCATTTTATCTCAATTTCTGTTTTTTGTGACTCCTCTCTTTGGCTGAAAAAATGGCTGTGTTTTTCTGTGACTAGGTGCTGACCTAACATAGTTGTTTGTTTGGTGTGCTATCGTTATAAAGCCTTTTTGAAATTGGACACTGTGGCTAGAGTTACAACAACTTTATCTTTAAAATGGTGTAAAAAACATGTTTGTTTGAGGAATTTTAATCATGGGATTTCTGTTGTTTTGAATTTGGTGCCCTGCAATTTCACTGGCTGGGGTTTTAGGTGGGACGCTTGTGTCCTGAATATCCCAGAGAGGTTAATGCTACACAGTCAAGGTTAGGCTTGCACAGATTGGGACGACCTTAGGAAAATTCCATGTGGTTGAATTGTCCTTCTAACCCTAACGGTTCCACCGCTGTCCCCACAAAAGCACCTGACATTTAGGGACAGGCTTAATTTTGTGCCTACTTTTTTTCACAGTCGCAAGACTAGGTGCATTGAAACCGCCTCGGCCCATAGAGACGGACTCTAACGTTTCTGTCCAATAGCTCATTCAAGGACCCCTTAGCAACGCCTGGAAAATTTGGATTTTCATCACCAATTAAGGTCGCTGCTCGGACTCCAAATGACCTATCGAGCCAAAACTTGGGATTTGGGATCGCCTCAGCTAGCCCCTGGACCCGCTGCTACAACGTAACTAGGTGTTTTATGTTTTTATTATGGTTTAAACAGAATGCGCTGTGAATTCTGGGCTTGCTCTGAAATATGTGATAGTTGGTAAAAGTGGGTGTGGTGTCAGTTTGTATCAGTTTGGTGTCAGAATGATATCTAATTGACTGATGGATAGTGACTTCCTGGCTGACTTGTGTCCATTTGCAATATGTTTAAACAGTGATAGACCATAACCAAATTGACATTCTGAAATCAACACCAACGAGTAATAGAGAGGAACCAGAATCACTGCCCGGCCATCCCGAGTTCATCGGGCCAGTCAATTTCACATTCCTGCAGTAACCCTACAAATGGACAGCCGTGCACCTGGTGATTGGAATGGGTTACCAGGAGAACATAAAAAAATATATTTGTAATGCCTTTAGGGGGTGCAAGGGGTCCACGGTTTGGTAGGGAGCACCCCCCCACCCGTGCCCATCCAATAGGGGGCGCCCCTGGTAATTTTGGACGTTTTTCAAAGAATAATTTAAAGTCCCACTTCTCCCTCATCAAATAGACCATCTAGGTTGATTCTTGGCTTAACATGGTGATATATATAATTTGGGCAGTATAAATGCCATTTGGACATGGTTGACTTTTGACTTCGACTTTTGACTTCCTATGATATGATATTGCAAATGGACAAAACATCCTGATTTGGCACTTTCGATACTTTCATATTGCATTTGCACATTTCTTATGGCATTTGGCAATGGTTCACCAACTTTTGACTTCGACTTTTGACTTCCTATGAAATCATATTGCAAAACATATGCCTTATGGACAAGTAAAAAAAATATGACAATAAAATATGACAAAAGTATGTTCATACAGTTGCAATACATGTATAATTGACAAAGAAAATCGCAAAGAATTTCGAAAAACTATCCAGAAAGCACTTTTTTAAGGGGGTGATAAGTTTTTGAAAAATATTTCAAATTTTCAAAATTTGACCCTTCGGTCTTGACTTGATGTGCATTTGCAATATGAAAATTTACTGTGGGGCGCGCTCGCCATCTATTGGATTGTTGCTGTGTGACACTTGGCATTTGTCATACAACATTTGCAATGCGTTTTGAATTAAATGGCGTCCATTTGAATGGTATTGTACATCATGTATATGTTTTGTATGGTGCCAATAAGTTCCCATTCATTTTTGGGCATTTCAGGGGGATATTCCCTTACTAATAAACTCACTAACCGAGTCAGCATATAAATCAATGTCAATGACTGAGGCTTCCCAGAACATTTTCCAGTCCACGTGACCAAAACAATCTTGAAGATTCTGATTGGTCAGACCAACTTTGAACGGTACTAGTCAAGGGTACATCCTGTTTGAGTTTTTGCCCATGGGACGGTGGAGGGTGGGGGAGGGCATTGTATGCATCGCAGAAGATAGAGTAGCAGTGGTCCAGTGTTTTGCTCGAGCAGGTACTATAGTCAACGTGCTGGTAGAATTTAGGTAGCCTTGCTCTCAAATGAGCTTTGTTAAAGTCCACAGCTACAATAAATGCAGCCTCAGGATATATGGTTTCCAGTTTACATAGAGTCCAGTGAAGTTCTTTCAGGGCGGGGGGGGGGGGGGGGGGGGGGGGGGGGGGTGTATACACGGCTGTGACTATAATCGAAGAGAATTCTCTTGGGAGATGATGCGGTCAACATTTGATTGTAAGGAATTCTAGGTCAGGTGAACAAAAGGACTTTCCTGTATGTTTTTATTGTTACACCATGAGTCGTTAATCATGAGGCATATACCCCGCCCTTCTTCTTACCAGAGAGATGTTTGTTTCTGTCGGCACGACGCATGAAGAAACCCGGGGGCTGTATTGACTCTGAAAACGTATCCTGAGTGAGCCATGTTTCCGTGAAACAGAGAATGTTACAATCTCTGATGTCTCTCTGGACGGCAACTCGTGCCCTAATTTCATCCACCTTGCTGTCTAGAGACTGGACATTGGTGACTAATATGCTCGTAAGCAGTGGGTGGTGTGCTCGCCTTCTAAGTCTGACCAGGAGGCTGCTCTGTCTGCCTCTCCTGCGGCTACACCATTGTTTTGGGTCGGCCTTTGGGATTAGATCCAATGTCCAGGGTGGAGGTCCAAACAAGTAATCGACTTCGGGAAAGTCGTATATTCCTGGTCGTAATGTTGATAAGTTGACGTCGCTCTTATACCCAAAAGCTTTTCCCGGCTGTATATAATTACACTTTAGATTTTCAGGGCTAACAATATAAGAAATAATACATAAAAAAAAACAATTACTGCATGGTTCCCTAAGGACTTAAAGCAAACATTTCTGTCAGCGCCATCTTGCAGGCTTATTGGGTAATGCAATGGATTTTGTTGTTTTTATCGACTGAAGGATGTTACATTTTTATTGAATTTCTAATTGGTTAAGTCTTTTCTTTGGTTTACACAGATTTGATGCTGATTTTTGGAATATGCAATTCATGTTTCGAATAGCCGAATTTACACTTTATTTCTTTGTATCAAATACAATTTATTTATATAGCCCTTCGTACATCAGCTGATATCTCAAAGTGCTGTACAGAAACCTAGCCTAAAACCCCAAACAGCAAGCAATGCAGGTGTTGAAGCACGTTGGCTAGGAAAAACTCCCTAGAAAGGCCAAAACCTAGGAAGAAACGCAGAGAGGAACCAGGCTATGAGGGGTGACCAGTCCTCTTCTGGCTGTGCCGGGTGGAGATTATAACAGAACATGGCCAAGATGTTCAAATGTTCATAAATGACCAGCATGGTCAAATAATAGGTCTGGGACAGGTAGCACGTCCGGTGAACAGGTCAGGATTCCATAGCCGCAGGCAGAACAGTTGAAACTGGAGCAGCAGCACGGCCTGGTGGACTGGGGAAAGCAAGGAGACATCATACCAGGTAGTCCTGAGGCATGGTCCTAGGGCTCAGGTCCTCCGAGAGAGAGAAAGAAAGAGAGAGAGAGAATTAGAGAGAGCATACTTAAATTCACACAGGACACCGGATAAGTCAGGAGAAGTATTCCAGATATAACAAATTGATCCTAGTCCCAGCATAAGTACTGGAGGCTGAGACAGGAGGGGTCAGGAGACACTGTGGCCCCATCCGATGATACCCCCAGACAGGGCCAAGCAGGAAGGATATAACCCCACCCACTTTTCCAAAGCACAGCCCCCACACCACTAGCGGGATATCTTCAACCACCAACTTACCATCCTGAGACAAGGCCGAGTATAGCCCACAAAGACCTCCGCCACGGCACAACTTAAGGGGGGGGGGGGGGCGCCAACCCAGACAGGATGACCACATCAGTGACTCAACCCACTCAGGTGACGCACCCCCTCCAGGGACGGCATGAGAGAGCCCCAGTAAAGCCAGTGACTCAGCCCCTGTAATTGGATTAGAGGCAGAGAATCCCAGTGGAAAGAGGGGAACCGGCCAGGCAGAGACAGCAAGGGCGGTTCGTTGCTCCAGGGCCTTTCTGTTCACCTTCACACTCCTGGGCCAGACTACACTCAATCATATGACTCACTGAAGGGATGAGTCTTCAGTAAAGACTTAAAGGTTGAGACCGAGTTTGCGTCTCTCACATGGGTAGGCAGACCATTCCTTAAAAATGGAGCTCTATAGGAGAAAGCCCGGCCTCCAGCTGTTTGCTTAGAAATTCTAGGGACAATTAGGAGGCCTGCGTCTTGTGACCGTAGCGTACGTGTAGGTATGTACAGCAGGACCAAATCAGAGAGATAGGTCAAAATCAAATCAAATGTATTTGTCACATACACATGGTTAGCAGATGTTAATGCGAGTGTAGCGAAATGCTTGTGCTTCTAGTTCCGACAATGCAGTAATAAGCAACGAGTAATCTAACTAATAATTCCAAAACTATTACCTCATATACACAAGTGTAAAGGGATAAAGAATATGTACATAAAGATATATGAATGAGTGATGGTACAGAGCGGCATAGGCAAGATACAGTGGATGGTATCGAGTACAGTATATACATACGAGATGAGTAATGTAGGGTATGTAAACAAAGTGGCATAGTTTAAAGTGGCTAGTGATACATGTATTACATAAAGATGCAGTAGATGAAATAGAGTACAGTATATACGTATACATATGAGATAATGTAGGGTATGTAAACATTATATTAAGTAGCATTGTTTAAAGTGGCTAGTGATATATTTTACATCAATTCCCATCAATTACCATTATTAAAGTGGCTGGAGTTGAGTCAGTGTGTTGGCAGCAGCCACTCAATGTTAGTGGTGGCTGTTTAACAGTCTGATGGCCTTGAGATAGAAGCTGTTTTTCAGTCTCTCGGTCCCAGCTTTGATGCACCTGTACTGACCTCACCTTCTGGATGATAGCGGGGTGAACAGGCAGTGGCTCGGGTGGTTGTTGTCCTTGATGATCTTTATGGCCTTCCTGTGGCATCGGGTGGTGTAGGTGTCCTGGAGGGCAGTTAGTTTGCCCCCGGTGATGGGTTGTGCAGACCTCACTACCCTCTGGAGAGCCTTACGGTTGTGGGCGGAGCAGTTGCCGTACCAGGCGGTGATACAGCCCGACAGCCTCCGAATTTCTTCAGCCTCCTGAGGTTGAAGAGGCGCTGTTGCGCCTTATTCACGATGCTGTCTGTGTGGGTGGACCAATTCAGTTTGTCTGTGATGTGTACGCCGAGGAACTTAAAACATACTACCCTCTCCACTACTGTCCAATCGATGTGGATAGGGGGTGTTCCCTCTGCTGTTTCCTGAAGTCCACAATCATCTCCTTAGTTTTGTTGACGTTGAGTGTGAGGTTATTTTCCTGACACCACACTCCGAGGGCCCTCACCTCCTCCCTGTAGGCCGTCTCGTCGTTGTTGGTAATTAAGCCTACCACTGTTGTGTCGTCCGCAAACTTGATGATTGAGTTGGAGGCGTGCGTGGCCACGCAGTCGTGGGTGAACAGGGAGTACAGGAGAGGGCTCAGAACGCACCCTTGTGGGGCCCCAGTGTTGAGGATCAGCGGGATGGAGATGTTGTTACCTACTCTCACAACCTGCGGGCGGCCCGTCAGGAAGTCCAGTACCCAGTTGCACAGGGCAGTGTCGATACCCAGAGTCTCGAGCTTGATGGTAGGAGCAAGCCCATGTAATGCTTTGTAGGTTAGCAGTAAAACCTTGAAATCAGCCCTTGCCTTGACAGGAAGCCAGTGTAGGGAGGCTAGCACTGGAGTAATATGATCAAATTTGTTGGTTCTAGTCAGGATTCTAGCAGCCGTATTTAGCACTAACTGAAGTTTATTTAGTGCTTTATCCGGGTAGCCGGAAAGTAGATGTAATGGGATTCTTCCTGGGAAGGAGAGGCGGACCAAAATGCAGCTTGGTTATAATTCATGGTTCTTTAATAATGAAACTATACATGAATAAACTACAAAACAAGAAACGTGAAAACCCGAAACAGTCCCGTGTGGTACAAACACTGACACAGGAGACACCACCTAAAATACCCAACACAAAACAGGCTACCTAAATATGTTTCCCAATCAGAGACAATGACTAACACCTGCCTCTGATTGAGAACCATATCAGGTCCAAACACAGAAACAGACAAACAAGACATCCAACATAGAATGCCCACTCAGATCACACCCTGACCAAACAAAACATAGAAACATACAAAGCAAACTATGGTCAGGGTGTGACAGTAGAGCATTGCAGTAGTCTAACCTAGAAGTAACAAAAGGATGGATTCATTTTTCTGCATAAGTTTTGGACAGAAAGTTTCTGATTTTTGCAATGTTATGTAGATGGAAAAAAGCTGTCCTTGAAACAGTCTTGATATGTTCGTCAAAAGAGAGATCAAGGTCCAGAGTAATGCCGAGGTCCTTCACAGTTTCTTTGAGACGACTGTTCAACATTAAGATTAATTGTCAGATTCAACAGAAGATCTTTTTGTTTCTTGGGAGCTAGAACAAGTATCGGTATTCATCATTTCATTTAATTTCAATGTTTCAAATCATTTCTCTGCACTGTTTGGAGACCATCTGTACAATTGGTTCAGGTTGTACAGTTTATTTTTTGATTGAGTATTGCTGGTTAATTTCTTCAGAAACATGTTGATTGAATATGATCTGACAAAGGTGTCTCTGGTCTGAAAGTGAATGCACTAATGGAAGAGGGGTCCATGTCAGTGATAACATAATCGACTACACTTGAACCAAGGGCTGACCAGCAAGTAAACTGACCTAAAGAGTCCACTCTGATTCTACTATTAAGCATGTAAAATGCCTAAGGCACGACAGAGACGTAACTACTGTACAAGGAGAGGTGTCCAAATATGTGGTGGTCATCTCCCACATCAGTGTAGTCAGGCTCAGAACTTGTTCTCACATTGAAATCTCCACAAATAAGTACTTTACCCTCTGCCGAAAATTGAATGATTTCTGTTTGGAGATTGTAAAACAACGGATCATAATATGATGAATCTGAAAGAGAATAAGCTGCACATCCAGTACCAGTCAAAAGTTTGGATATTCAAGGGTTTTTCTTAATTTTTACTATTTTCTACGTTATAGAATAATAGTGAAGACATCGAAACTATGAAATAACACATGTAGTAAGCAAAAAGTGTTAAACAAATCCAAATATATTTTATATTTGAGATTCTTCAAAGTAGCCACCCTTTGCCTTGATGACAGCTTTGCACACTCTTGGCATTCTCTCAATCAGCTTCACCTAGACTGATTTTCCAACATTCTTGAAGGAGTTCCCACATATGCTGAGCCCTTGTTGGCTGCTTTCCCTTCACTCTGCGGCCTAACTCATCCCAAACCATCTTAATTGGGTTGAGGTCCGGTGATTGTGTAGGCCAGGTCATCTGATGCAGCACTCCATTATGCAGCACACCTTCTTGGTAGAATAACCCTTACACAGGCTGGAAATGTGTTTTGGGTCATTGTCCTGTTGAAAAACAACTGATAGTCCCACTAAGTGCAAACCAGATGGGATGACGCTGACGCAGCCATGCTGGTTAAGTGTGCCTTGAATTCTAAATAAATCACAGACAGTGTCACCAGCAAAGCACCCCCACACCATCAGACCTCGTCCTCCATGCTCCACGGTGGGAACCACACATGCAGAGATCATCCGTTCACCTATTCTGCATCTCACAAAGGCACGGCGGTTGGAACCAAAAATCTTCAATTTGGACTCATTAGACCAAAGGGCAGATATCTACCGATCTAATGTCCATTGCGCGTTTCTTTTGCTTATTTGATCTGTTCTTGCCATAATATGGACTTGATCTTTTGCCAAATAGGGCTATCTTCTGTATACCACCCCTACCTTGTCACAACACAACTGATTGGTTCAAACGCATTAAGAAGGAAAGAAATTCCACAAATGATCTTTTAACAAAGCACACCTGTTAATTGAAATGCATTTCAGGTGACTACCTCATGAAGCTGGTTGAGAGAATGCCAAGAGTGTGCAAAGCTGTCATCAAGCCAAAGGGTGGCTACTTTGAAGAATCTCAAATATAAAATATATTTGTTTAACACTTTTTTTGTTACTACATGATTCCATATGTGTTATTTCATCGTTTTTTTTTACGTCTTCACTGTTATTCTATAATGTAGAAAATAATGAAAAACCCATGAATGAGTAGGTGTCCAAACTTACTGTATGTATATATCATTGTCACAATTCATTGCACCTATGTTAAGTTTTTGACAAATGTGGTACAGTGCCTTGCGAAAGTATTCGGCCCCCTTGAACTTTGCAACCTTTTGCCACATTTCAGGCTTCAAACATAAAGATATAAAACTGTATTTTTTTGTGAAGAATCAACAACAAGTGGGACACAATCATGAAGTGGAATGACATTTATTGGATATTTCAAACTTTTTTAACAAATCAAAAACTGAAAAATTGGGCGTGCAAAATTATTCAGCCCCCTTAAGTTAATACTTTGTAGCGCCACCTTTTGCTGCGATTACAGCTGTAAGTCGCTTGGGCTATGTCTCTATCAGTTTTGCACATCGAGAGACTGACATTTTTTCCCATTCCTCCTTGCAAAACAGCTCGAGCTCAGTGAGGTTGGATGGAGAGCATTTGTGAACAGCAGTTTTCAGTTCTTTCCACAGATTCTCGATTGGATTCAGGTCTGGACTTTGACTTGGCCATTCTAACACCTGGATATGTTTATTTTTGAACCATTCCATTGTAGATTTTGCTTTATGTTTTGGATCATTGTCTTGTTGGAAGACAAATCTCCGTCCCAGTCTCAGGTCTTTTGCAGACTCCATCAGGTTTTCTTCCAGAATGGTCCTGTATTTGGCTCCATCCATCTTCCCATCAATTTTAACCATCTTCCCTGTCCCTGCTGAAGAAAAGCAGGCCCAAACCATGATGCTGCCACCACCATGTTTGACAGTGGGGATGGTGTGTTCAGCTGTGTTGCTTTTACGCCAAACATAACGTTTTGTATTTTTGCCAAAAAGTTCAATTTTGGTTTCATCTGACCAGAGCACCTTCTTCCACATGTTTGGTGTGTCTCCCAGGTGGCTTGTGGCAAACTTTAAACGACACTTTTTATGGATATCTTTAAGAAATGGCTTTCTTCTTGCCACTCTTCCATAAAGGCCAGATTTGTGCAATATACGACTGATTGTTGTCCTATGGACAGAGTCTCCCACCTCAGCTGTAGATCTCTGCAGTTCATCCAGAGTGATCATGGGCCTCTTGGCTGCATCTCTGATCAGTCTTCTCCTTGTATGAGCTGAAAGTTTAGAGGGACGGCCAGGTCTTGGTAGATTTGCAGTGGTCTGATACTCCTTCCATTTCAATATTATCGCTTGCACAGTGCTCCTTGGGATGTTTAAAGCTTGGGAAATATTTTTGTATCCAAATCCGGCTTTAAACTTCTTCACAACAGTATCTCGGACCTGCCTGGTGTGTTCCTTGTTCTTCATGATGCTCTCTGCGCTTTTAACGTACCTCTGAGACTATCACAGTGCAGGTGCATTTATACGGAGACTTGATTACACACAGGTGGATTGTATTTATCATCATTAGTCATTTAAGTCAACATTGGATCATTCAGAGATCCTCACTGAACTTCTGGAGAGAGTTTGCTGCACTGAAAGTAAAGGGGCTGAATAATTTTGCATGCCCAATGTTTCAGTTTTTGATTTGTTAAAAAAGTTTGAAACATCCAATAAATGTCGTTCCACTTCATGATTGTGTCCCACTTGTTGTTGATTCTTCACAAAACAATACAGTTTTATATCTTTATGTTTGAAACCTGAAATGTGGCAAAAGGTCGCAAAGTTCAAGGTGGCCGAATACTTTCGCAAGGCACTGTATACTCAACAAAATTATAAATGCAACATGCAAGAATTTCAAAGATTTAACTGAGTGATAAATTCCTTTGGCACTAATCTATGGATTTCACATGACTGGGATTACAGATATACAACTGTTGGTCACAGATACCTTTGAAAAAGTTTGGGCTTGGATCAGAAAACCAGTCAGACCTTTTGCCTCATGCAGCGCAACACATCTCCTTCGCACAGAGTTGATCAGGCCATTGATTCTTGACTGTGGAATGTTTTCCTTCTCCTCCTCAATGGCTGTGCAAAGTTGCTGGATATTGTCAGGAACTGGAACATGCTGTCGTTCACGTCGATCCAGAGCATTCCAAACATGCTCAATGGGTGACATGTGTGGTGAATATGCAGGCCATGGAAAAATTGGGACATTTTCATCTTCATCAATTGTGTACAGATCCTTGCGACATGGGGCAGTGCATTATCATGCTGAAACTGAGATGACGGTGTGCGGATGAATGGCACAACAATAGGCCTCAGGATCTCGTCACGGTATCGCTGTGCATTCAAATTGCCGTATATAAAATGCAATTGAATTCGTTGTCCATAGCTTATGCCTGCCAATACCATAACCTCACAGCCACCATGGGGCACTTTGTTCACAAAGTTGGAATCAGCAAACTGCTTGCCCACACAACGCTATAAACGTAGTCTGCGGTTGTGAGGCTGGTTGAATGTATTGCCAAATTCTCTAAAACATTGTTGGAGGCAGTTTATGGTAGAGAAATGAACATTCAATTCTCTGGCAACAGCTCTGATGGACATTCTTGCAGTCAGCATGCCATTTGCACGCTCCCTCAAAACTTGAGACATCTGTGGCATTGTGTTGTGTAACAAAACTGCACATTTTAGAGTGAACCTTTGTAATGATCATGCTATTTAATCAGCCTCTTGATATGCCACACCTGTCAGGTGGATGTATTATCTTGGCAAAGGAGAAATGCTCACTAACAGGGACATAAACAAAATTGCGCATACAATTTAAGAAAAATACGCTTTTTGTGCTCATGAAACTTGGGACCAACACTTTACATGTTGCGTTTATATATTTTTCCAGTGTACATGACACGGTTATGGAGTCATAGTTTTCAAATGGAGTGAAAATCAATATCAATGGTGGCAGACATTATATATATTCAAAATGAAATTCTGCTTCTGATATCATGAGGAGAGGAGGTTGGAGCCTGCACAGGAAGCCTACCAGCCTGAGAGCTGTCAGGTCTTAGCGGGTGGACATTCATTGTAACCAACATTGACAGGGACTATTTTTAAACCTCTCTCATCCATATGACTCCTGTTATGCAATATACCACATAGTCATATCCTGTTTTCTTGTCACAAACTAATGTAGAAAAAACCTGAATAACCAATTGTTATCAAAGCAGCAGGCAACTCATAGAACTGCAGTCAGATTTTTCCTTTGTGATGATTTTACTGTCATATACATAGCCATATAAAGATATGGCTATTATACTGCAAATATGGCTTTGGTCGTACTCCTTTAGATTTTGAATTAATGATGACTTGCTGAAGAAGCAGAACTATCAGGAAAAATAAAAATATCAATCCATTCCTTTTTCCTGCGGGTCATTTGTTTTGCAATACTATTCCACAAACGCACCACAACCGATGTGAAACAATTAAGCAATAATGCCAGAGGAAGTGTGGTATATGGCCAATATGCCACGGCTAAGGGCTGTTCTTTTGTATGACGCAACACAGAGTGCCTGGAAACAGCCCTTATCTGTGGTATATTGGTCATACATCAGAAACCCCTGAGTTGCCTTATTGCTATTATAAACTGGTTACCAACGTAATTAGAGTAGTAAAAATACATGTTTTGTCATACCCGTGGCATACGGTCTGATATACCACGGCTGTCAGCCAATCAGCACTCAGGGCTTGATCTATCCAGTTTATAATATTAAACAAAATATGACAGAATGGATCACAAATATTAGTTTCAATACTCCTGAAGATATTAACAAAACAATCACATATTACATCCTCTTTCACAGGATTATCACATGATCTCACATAATGTCATTTTAATGGGTCCTTCTAATGGAGTAACTGCAACCTCTAACACATCAGTAGGGGTAAAATAGCGAAGTAAGAAATGGTGCACATTTCTGGTTGTATTGTTACTTTCCCCAGCAAGAAAAGCAAAAATTGTCACGCAAACAGAAAGGAGAACTAACAATGTCACTGACAACAACCAAAACAAAACAGGTAAGGTTTTAGGAGGGGTTCTGAAAGACACTCATTGGGGTGTCCACTGAAAGTTGACTAGTAGCAACAACTGGGACCTAAGACCGGCATCATGAACGCCCACTACATTTACCCAAGTAGAGGCAAACAAAAGAAAAATCCACAATAAATGTAGACACAGGAAGCGAACCAAAAAGTGTCTCAAAACGAAAACAGGGAAGATCAGATAAAGGATTGTTTTTCTAGAAATCAAATAGGGAGAGCAAACTAAAGGTGTTAACCCTCCACATCTCTCATGCCAACTGGAAGGTGAAACACCTTCCAACAAATGAGATGGAGAAGCCACCACAGGTGTAACACAATCAGTGCCCCACATGCTAACGTCCAACCTCCAAATATAAATGGAAAAACCAAAGCCTGTAACAGTATCTACACATCTGCCTAACACAATTGACATCACACTTGTGCAGAGCCAGTATTTCACAAACAATTCATGGTGTTAAATGTATGATTCGTTGTCCATAGGCCAGGGAAGAAATTAGACTTAATTTCGAGACAGAATGAAGAACTTGCATCAAAACATACATGAACTGCTGGTTCATTTTCCTTCTTGAGGTAATTGTGACTCACATTCATCTACAAATAGAAGATGCAGACAAATCAACCTGGTTACCATAGTTATTATGAGTTTTGTGTCTCATTACAAATGGCTGAGGCTATGTTTTGGTTCAGTTCACAGGACAAGATTAGCTAAATCACAAAACAAGATTACCCTTTTGGCGTTGGTGAAGCCTGGATGTGATGCATCACGCTGTGCACTTTCATCAGTTGAGCAGTGTCCTTTTTACTAAACAGTATGGGGCCATCATCAGACAACAGCACACCATGTTTGCTTGGTAGGGAGCTTTGACCTCCCCTTTCAAAAGGCAGCTTTGTGATGTTGTACAAGCCATGCAAATGGGAGCCAGGATTTCTTTATCTGCTTCCAGCAGTGGTAGAACAAAAGGGTGATGGAATTATCACAGCCAAAGCTGTTTGATGACTGTAAAGTGCAGACACTGGTTGCTATTTAGAAAATTGGTGACACAAATCGATTTGGACACCCATTACTCATTAAAACAATGTTTGTCTGTGATACCAGATGAAATCACTGTGTTCTGTCATGGCTTTGACTATTCAATTGACCACTTTCTTGAGGCAGAGAATGAATCCTTGTCAAGCATAATGGTATGCCAGCTAGAACATGCTGTTAACATGTCTGTTCATTTACTGATAGAATAATATTGATCCAAGACGTTAAAGAGTTCCTTTAAACATGGTTGAGACACCATATAGCACAGTCTAAGTGTACAACTTTTTACAGCAAGAGACTCCCTTGACTTGGACACAGTGGTGGAGAAATCCATACCCCATTTATCTGGCTCCCTCAGGGCACATAGGTTTAATTCTAGACCGAGAGGACAAACACAACTTGAACAACAACATAACAATGGTGGGTAATTGACCAAGTCAAAAGGCAATCCCCCACACAATCAATCCCTCTTTGACCACCTCTCTAACTGCATCAATGAATGACTGGAGGTTGAGGATGGTCATGCTCGCACGAGGTTGTCTGTTGAGTTACCTGTTGCACAAGACCAAAGCCCTGAAGAGTGTAAGCTCTTTACATCTCCCCGACTATCATGTATTGTAGAATGGTGCTTTCAGTTTCATCATTCAACCACTGTGCTCAACCACAGCTTGTTTACAGTTAACCTACCAAGTGTTTTATATCCCCTACCTTTTTCAAATAGAATTTAAGAGTATGATTAACAATAACAAGATTGAACATTACCAGTGTTATAACAGTCCCAAAATTGTTTACACAATTGGAAGCTATGTCTTTGCATGAGTACATTTACATGTAGATGTACTTTTAAACTGATGAAGTGAAATTGAGGGGGAGGATGTTTTTCTCTCAGTTTGTCTTCCTTTTAAGGTTCAGCTACTGAACAGAGCTGGAACATTATGCACTGACCTTGTTTTACCCTGCATTTGTTTATCTGATCATTTTAATCTCAAATAATTACAATTTGACACAGAACTGTAATTTCTTGTTGGTATACGCTGAGAAGATTCATAAAAGGGTTCTGTATCCACAGGTTATTTTTGCCTTGCTTCCCTCCATGTTATTATTACACTGTTCCTCTTTTCCAACTGAACCAATACCTCATATTATTCCACTAAAAATCTCTGCCTCTCTTGCTTACACACCTACCCTCTGTAACACATAACCTTTAACTTTGATAGTTGTTCATAACATAAAATTGATTTTTTTAAGACCCTACTAACCTGATTTACAATAATATGTTAAATTAATAATGTCTGTTATGAGGAAATCATCCCATTTCTGACACAATAAAGGGAATATGAGATAGCTCTTCAAATCTAGGGTTTAGTCACGTATTGTTGAGAATGTTACAGAAATGAATTGGAGGGCCGGTTCCTGGGAGGAATGAAATCTGTAACAACTATGAAAAAATATAGTTAATGCTCAAAATACACTCAACGTGCCCATGTGAAACAGCTAAATGAATCAACCATCCACTCAACAAATTGGTCAACCAGGGACGTAAATGCACCACACCACCATGTGTGCTGTCACATGAATGCCTATCCATACTCGTTGATACCTTTAGTTTCCTCTCCACCTATTATCTTTCTAGGAACCATAGCAGAACAGTGCCTTCTATAGATTCAGTCTGCTGGGTTATTCACAAGCATTCCTGTAGGGTGAGGGGTGAGGAGGCTGAAGGTAATTGCTAAACACACTTCCCCTTGAGGGGGACAAAGATTGTGAAAAGTGAGAGATAATAAGCATGATAATCACATAAGCTTACATGTAAAAGGCTTGAGGCAATGCAATAGACTAGACACTTGCTCTCAACATTAAATCAGACACTGGGACCTCTACTATGTAAGTACATTTGCACATGGTTTCATTCGTTTTAGGCATTAATTGTTTTATTATGTATTTTCATGTAAATATGAATGCAATGCGGTGGGTGAAATGGCATGCATTAAAGTAATGATGTGCTTTACAAGAGGAACAACTATGTGCTTTCGTAGGAATACATGATCAGAATACAGTATAGCACTAGCATACTCACACACACACACACACATGCATACATGGCATGTACACACAGACATATGTGTCAAACATAGATTACTTTGACACTGTGCATGGCAATAACATATCTTAATTAATGCTGTCTCACAAATACAAAAAAAAGTGGTACAAAGGGTAGCTTTTTTGTCTCCTTTTTAATGTGCGTGCAGGAATAATTTATTTTTACTGCTTTTCTCGCCCTCAGACAAACAGCTCAATACCCTTGCCAACGGATTCCTTTCAATATAGAACGGATACACTCTACAGTTCACTCTACGCCATGTTTCCACCTATTGACTATACATAAAATACATGAATAATTGATTTGCAGCTCTACAATGTAGAAATCAATATGGTTTAAAGCTTGAACATGAGACACAGCACTCAGTTTTCATGATTGGAGTAAACATATTACCAGTAACCCAAAGTCTACAGCAGCCAAGGAGACACCATAGCGTAGAGTAGACTGGAGCTCCAATTTGACACCAGCGCTTCAAAGGTTTTATGGATGCTGTTTCTCAAATTATAGAGGAAACTACAAATCTAAACACTGCTTTGATCGGGGAGATTGGTTTTTGTACTTTAGAGTTAGAGGGACGTAAATCACCTCTGATTTTAATTAAATAAACGGGTGGATAATTATGAACTCTCTGGTGGCAGTGCCAGTTAATTGCTGATTAAGCGAGTTGGCCATTGTTTTTCCTCATTGCTCTGAGGATTAATGAGATGGCCACCAGTGTGCTGTAGCTGACTCACCTTTCAATTTGAAAAGATGGCAGTAATTGAAAATCGGTTGGTTCCAGACTAGTTCGGACGGAGACAATTACACCGATTAGTCGTAAGCTCTGGGTAAGTGCTGCTCATGTCTGTATAAAAGTGTCATACCTGGTCAGAGAGGGGAATTATGGGACTTGGACTGTGGTAAGGGCGTCCAACAGGGAGATCGCTCTAGTTTGAAGTCAAAGTTCAACGTCCATCCAGGTCCCAAGAACATCTAGAATTGCCTTCAAAACCGGCCACCAGTGGGCAACAGTGAGATCTATTACCTTCAAGTAGCCTGGAGGCTTTCTAGGGAGTTGTGGACGGGGATGGTGGATGCCTTTCCCAAACTTGAACCCCCCAGCCCGACTTGACTGTTCGATTTGGTAACAGTGTCTCAACTTACATTTCGAGGTCAAACTGTGACTAAGCACAAAGACCACGTTCCACAGGGTCCAAATAGTGGTCTTATACCCTCTCAGAGAAAATTGATGAACATGAACACCAATGATGCCAACATATTGATGTGCAGGGTAACCACCAACACAACAACACAAACAGAGACTTAGGTGATTTTAATAATGAGTCACCTTTTCTTTTTTAATTGATTTGTTTAATTTATTCCAATTTGAGATTTTAATGTGTACACAGCTGTCACATTGCTCTTTAAGACCATTAAATAGTAATTGATTTTTTTTGCATTCAAAGTAGCGAAGGCACTATGCTAATGCAGTAGGCAGATCATTTGTTTGCTGCTTTTAATGAACACAAGGGGTTCATCAAGAGGAGAATAGTATTTCAATTATCTCTTGTCCGTTCCTTATTCATCATGTGTGACAGAAAAGCAACACTTTGAAAAGAGTAAAACATCTACAGTACAGCTTAACACTCAACTCCTTCGTATTACATCATTTTGGTCAAGTACTGTATCTGAAATTAGCATCTTTGTCTCTATTGCTGTATTTACACAGCCACCCTAAGAATCGATATTTGATTTTCTTTCTATATCCAATATTTTTTTCTGACTGTCAACACTCAGTTTTACATATCAAATGTGTGCATTCATGTAGCCTCTGAAGTAGCACACAGATGCAATGCTCATTTTCTGTCACTGTTCCTTTACATTTTGGGGTAATTGTCATGGTAACTGCAGGGCATGTGCAAAAAAATCTGATCCGAGCATCCAGACACAGGTCGCATATGGAGGATCGGGTTTGTATCTGGATTCAGATCCACATATGGAGGTGGTATCCACTGAGTATACAAAAAATTAAGAACACCTGCTCTTTCCATGACACAGCTATGATCCCTTATTGATGTCACTTGTTAAATCCACTTTTATCAGTGTAGATGAAGGGGAGGAGACAGGTTAAAGGATTTTTAAGCCTTGAGACAATTGAGACATGGATTGTGTATGTGTGCCATTCAGACAATGAATGGGAAAGACAAAAAATGTAAGTGCCTTTGAAGGTGTGCCAGGCGCACCGGTTTGTGTCCAATACTGCAACCCTGACAGGTTTTTCACGCTCAACAGTTTCCCATGTGTATCAAGAATGGTCCACCACCCAAAGGACATCTAGCCAACTTGACACAACTGTGTGAAAAATTGGAGTCAACATGGGCCAGCATCCCTGTGCAACGCTTTCAACACCTTGTCGAGTCCATGCCCCGATGAATTGAGGCTGTTTTGAGGGTCTTTAGTTGTCTTTTAAAAAGTGTATAAGTCTGGAATGTCTACAAGTAATTGTAAAGTATTTTTGTCTGTAATGTCTTTTTCGTTATGTGTCGGACCCCAGTAAGACTCGCTG
This sequence comes from Oncorhynchus mykiss, assembly GCF_013265735.2. Lineage (NCBI taxonomy): Eukaryota > Metazoa > Chordata > Actinopteri > Salmoniformes > Salmonidae > Oncorhynchus > Oncorhynchus mykiss. The sequence goes on from NC_048581.1 coordinate 67,230,102, forward strand.
TCGCCATTGGCATCGGCTTATGGGGATCCTAAATAAAAGTACATGTTTTTTTCTGTTGCTGTTTACACATTAGGGAGAAGATCAGAGAATGATATGCAAATAATTGACAAAAGATCTGAATTGGGCTGCCTGTGTAAACACAGCTTAAGTACAGCACAGCATAATCATCCATCAAGTGATCATTCAATTAATGAAAAATAACAATCAACAGTTCATATTTTCAAATACAGGCCTGCCTACACATTGGCCTGTATTTACATAGGCCTACACATTGGCCTGTATTTACATAGGCCTACACATTGCACCACAGCTTCGCCCATTCCTGTTTCGTGAGACTTGTTTTCCAGTTGTTTGATTGTCAGTGGTTATTGTGAAGACATCATCCTGAGTAACTGGGTGTCTCTGCTTTAGGTAATCTAAGTACCACAGTGATAAAGCAATTTTCCAGAATAATTGTCATTTCAGAGTCACTCGTATTTCCAATGTATGACATTTCATTAGTCATTTAATTGGGTTGCTTGATAGGGCCCACACAAATTTAACAAAGAAAAGATGTCTGATCACCCCCTACCTAATACAACCTTTTCAGCTAAGCTGTTTAAACTGAAGTTATTGGAGGATCAAGCTCTCTGCAGAGGATGGATACGAACTCACTCCATTTGACTAAGGTGCTGTCAAAATACAATTCACTTAACCGATTTGCTTCGTAGATTTATATTCTGAAATGTATCACCTGACTGACTAGGTATCTCTGCATTATTCATGGAGCAGGAAGCCCCCTGAATGCAGACACCGTTGTACTCACACAGAGGGTGATATGACAGCATTGTCTCTACAACGCCCTTGTTAGAATTCAGCTGTGGGTAATGGGAGACACATACAGACACACTCAGCCTCATTAGAGGCCAGCCCCATGTGTCCAACATTATTGATGGGGAACGCCTAAACTGTCAATTGCAAACAGTCAATGTCATTTTCTATTTCCTGCATCCATAGGTCACTTAACGGTTTAACTATTGCAAAAAGTGGAAGCATAAAGACTTCTTTCAAATAACCTATTAACGGTTCATTAATGGTGAAGGTTTTCTCTTTGAGCCATCAGATAACATTGCATCTCAAAACATTTGAATTTACTGTGACCAAAGTACACTATAATAATGTTCAAAGGGAAAAAACACGTTCATAAAGAGTTGTGTAGCTTTCTTTGCTGTTGAAGTATTCCCTCCTGCACATCCTTGGCAACCAACAATGGATGCTTCATGGTTCTGCCCTGAATGGAACTTCAGAGCTTTTCTTCTAGTGATATGTGTGGAAAAGATCACGTAAATGTGTTTTGACATAAACATCAAAAGACCTGTGTTACCGTGACATTTGTTGGAAGGAGATTGTGGGTGGAATTTTTTAGTAGCCTACTAATTTTCTTATTAAGTAATCCCGGCTGATTGAATCCTTTGAACATGCATATGTCGATTTACCATTAGCAGTATGCAGTGACCGAATTAAAGAATAATATTCTTATGAAGAAGGTAGAGACTATTCAAACATTCTCTTTCCTGTAAGCGATTAATGCAATTCTAGTGGAAACCTCCCTCCCAGAATGTCTAACATACTGTAGTAGTAACCTTTCCATGGTCTTCTTCAAATGGCAAAAGATCAAGAAACAGCAAGACAGAGTCCTGCAGCTTGATTTTATCCTCTTTTTATGAGAGCGGGTCTAGCCCTGTACATGGACTCTAGCCCTACAGTAGGTGGACTCTAGCCCTGAAGTCAATGGACTCTAGCCCTGCAGTCTATTGACCCATTGTGGTATAGTTAAACAGATACATACAGTGCATTTCTAGGGTACGTGGGACTGTAGCGTCCCCCATCTGGCCAACATCCAGTGAAATTGCAAAGCGCTAAATTCAAAAATACTCAATTCAAATATTTAACATTCTTGAAAATATATGTGTTATACATCAAAATAAAGCTTAACTTCTTGTTAAAACCTCTTAGAACTACCCATCCCGGATCCGGTATATTTGTCATCAGCAACGCTGAATAGCATAGCACAACAGTCAAAAAATATTACTAGAAAATATTCACAAAATCACAAGTGAAATATAGCGAAACACAGCTTAGCCTTTTGTTAATCACCCTGTCGTCTCAGATTTTAAAATTATGCTTTACAGCGAAAGCAATACAAGTGTTTGTGTAAGTTTATCGATAGCCTAGCATAGCATTATGTACACTTAGCATCAGGAAGCTTGGTCACGAAAATCAGAAAAACAATCAAATTAATTGCTTTTCACTAGGACCGGGAGGAAAAATGGCTACCTCTCCGTGTTGCGCAAAAATCACACTGAGACCACTTACCACTTACGCAATGTGGATGTTTACGCTCATTCTTCAAAATAAAGGCCTGAAACTACGTCTAAAGGCTGTAGACACCTTAGGGAAGCCACAGAAAAATGAATCTGGTTGACATCACTTTCAATGGGCAATTGGGATGCATAGAAAGACAGGGGTTTCAAAATAAGAGTCACTTCCTGATTGGATTTTTCTCAGGATTTCACCTGCAATATCAGTTCTGTTATACTCACAGACAATATTTTTACAGTTTTGGAAACTTTAGAGTGTTTTCTATCCAAAGCTGTCAATTATATGCATATTCTAGCATCTGGTCCTGAGAAATAGGCAGTTTACTTTGGGAACGTTATTTTTCCCCAAAAAAAAATAGTGCCCCCTAGCTTCAAGAGCTTCCTAGCTTCCTAGCTTCAAGAGCCCCCTTGTCAGATTTCAAAAAGGCTTTACAGCGAAAGCAATCCATGCGATTACCTGAGGACAGCGCCCCGCTTACAAAAGCATGAAAATCATATTTCAACCAGGCAGGTGCAACACAAAAGTCAGATATAGCGATATAAAAATGCCTTACCTTGATGATCATCTTCTGCTGGCACTCCAACAGGTTCCAGTTACATCACAAATGGTCCTTTTGTTCGATAATGTCCATATCCATTAAAACTCAGTTTAGCTGGCCCGCTTCGGTCAATAATCCACTCAGTTTCCCTCCATCAAAATGCATACAAAATTAATCGCAAACGTTACTAATAAACTTTTCCAAACAAGTCAAACAACATTTATAATCAAACCTTAAGTATCCTAATACGCAAATAAACTATACAATTTAAGATGGAGAATAGTATGTTCATTACCGGAGATAAATAAGAAAGAATGTGCTTTCCTCTACGCGCTTGGAAACACAACAGCCAAAATGGGAGCCACCTAGAAAAACTTCAATTTCTGGCTCATTTAAAAAAAAAAACAGCCTGAAACTCTTTCTAAAGACTTTTGACATCTAATGGAAACCCTAGGAACTGCAATCTGTGAGGACTTCGCCTTATTATTAAAATACAAGCCATTGAAAATAGTGGTAAACTGAATTTTCTTTTTTTGGGGATGGTTTGTCCTCTGGGTTTGCCATATCAGTTCTGTTATACTCACATACATTATTTTAACAGTTTATGAAACTTTCGAGTGTTTTCTATCCAAATATACCAATTATATGCATTTCCTAGCTTCTGGGCCTGATTAACAGGCAATTTACTTTGGGCACGCCTTTCATCCGGATGTCAAAATACTGCCCCCTACCCCTGAGAGGTTTTAAGACCCTATGACTTTTTCCACATTTTGTTGTTACAGCCTTGTTTTAAAATCGATTAAAAAAACATTTTCCTCATCAATTTGCACACAATACCCAATAATGACAAAAATCCCAAACAGGTTTTAAATAAAGAAATACAGAAATACCTTATTTATTTATCAGACCCTTTGCTATGAGACTCAAAATTGAGCTGAAGTGCATCCTGTTTCCATTGATCATCCTTAACATGTTTCTACAACTTGATTGGAGTCAACATGTGGTAAATTCAATTGATTGGACATGATTTGGAAAGGTGCACACCTGTCCATATAAGGTCCCAAAACCAAGCCAGAAGGTCGAAGGAATTGTCAGTAGAGCTCCAAGACAGGATTATGTCGAGTCACAGATCTGGGGAAGGGTACCAAAAAATATATGCAGCATTGAAGGTCCCCAAGAACACAGTTGCCTCCACCATTCTTTAATGGAAGAAGTTTGGAAACACCAATAATTACTAGACCTGGCCGCCTGCTCAAACTGAGCAATTAGGGGAGAAGGACCTTGGTCAGGAAGGTGACCAAGAACCCGATGGTCGCTCTGACAGAGCTCCAGAGTTTCTCGATGGAGATGGGAGAACCTTCCAGAAGGAAAACTATCTCTGATGCACTCCACCAACTTTATGGTTGAGTGGCCAGACGGAAGCCACTCCTCAGTAAAAGGAACATTACAGCTCACTTGGACTTTGCCAAAAGTCACCTAAAGGACTCTCAGACCATGCGAAACAAGATTCTCTTGTCTAATGGAACAAAGATTGAACTCTTTGGCCTGAATGCCAAGCGTCACGTCTGGAGGAAACCTGGCAACATCTTTCCGATTAATTATGGTGTTGGCAGCATCATGCTTTGCTGATGTTTTTTAGAGGCAGGGACTGGGAAACTAGTCAGGATCGAGGGAAAGAGGAACAGAGCAAAGTACAGAGAGGTCCTTGATGAAAACCTGCTCCAGAGCACTCAAGACGTCACGCTGGGGCGAAGGTTCAATTTCCAACATGACAATGACCCTAAGCACACAGCCAAGACAATGCAGGAGTGGCTTCGGGACAAGTCTCTGAATGTCCTTGAGTGGCCATGCCAGAGACTGGACTTGAACCCGATTGAACACGTCTGGAGAGACCTGAAAATAGCTGTGCAGCGACGCTCCCCATCCAACCTGACAGAGATTGAGAGGATCTGCAGAGAAGAATGCAAGAAACTTCCCAAATACATGTGTACCAAGTTTGTTGTGTTGTACCCAAGAAGACTTACGACTATAATCGCTGCCAACGGTGCTTCAACAAAGTACTGAGTAAAGGGTCTGAAAACTTATGTCAACGTGATATTTCAGTTTATTTATACATTTGCCAACATTTCTAAACCTGTTTTTGCTTTGTCATTATGTGGTTTTGTGTGTGTAAAAAACATTCAAATCAATTTTAGAATAAGGGGTCTGAGTACTTTCCGAATGCACTGTATGTGTGATTTCAGAGGGGTTGGGTTAAAAGGTTGGATCTTTTGTGCATTGTAGTACATTGTCTTAATAATAGCATCTGAAGGGTGTGGATCACTATTAATTAAAGAGGTTATGAATACCGCTCTTCATAGATTAGATTTTTTATTTAAATTTTCAATTTGCAGTTTGAATTATGTACTGTAACAGCCCACTGTAGGATTTAATAGGATTCCAGGCAATTATAGAAGGGTCTAGAAGCAACCAGCTTGTCATGGGAACAATATTTGACTCTGAGATCTCAGGAAGGTGATGTGATATTCCTGGACAACTAGCAGTCACTAATTTCTTCATTTTAACAGTGATACTTGGTACTCACAGTAATGAAAATTGCTTATCAGTTAAAAGCCCACAATTTAAACAGATACATGCAGTATAGCTGACAGCCACTCGTCTTAGAACTGTTGTAGACAAGAGGTGATGAAGCATTGAGATATCATTGTGTGCCTTGGTCTATCAAAACACTCTAGCAAATATTTGCAATGCACCTGAGAAGATTTTCAAACCTACTTGTGTTCAATGGACAACCTAAGGACAAAATGATGATGTAGTTAGATTAAATATTGTTTTCCTTCTTTGTGAATGTAACTGCACATACAAAGCAAACGGCGATGATCTCAGGCATGATGCTACCCCTTGCTCAAGCAGAACATGTGATTAAAGTGAGGGTCAATCTTATTGCACTAGGATCACAATTGTGACTCATTTCATGAAACTAGGTATATGTTGCTTCGTACTTCACTGGAGCACCATTTTAACTTATTTTTTTATTTATTTGATCAAAACGTGTTTTTGGGCAGAAATGCCTTTTGGAATATGTGCCTTAAAACAAACTGCCATCTGTAAATACATATAAAATTGTTAAATTAGGACCCTAGTTGGTTTAGCCATGGAAAAAGCCAGCAACCTTCCCATTAGCCATGATTGACTGAGACAATGAGTGAGCTGGACATGCTGAGAAATTGAGTTCAGATTGGTCTGCCATGTTGCACGCTTCTGTCTATAACATGAGCTGGTCAGTATGTGTAGGTAATCCTTCCTAACACAGCTTTTATTTTTAAAGATTTCACGTAGTAGAACTGCTAGAGTTTTTTTTCTACTTTCTGGAGGACCTACAGTGGGGCAAAAAAGTATTTAGTCAGCCACCAATTGTGCAAGTTCTCCCACTTAAAAAGATGAGAGAGGCCTGTAATTTTCATCATAGGTACACTATACCTATGACAGACAAAATCAGAAAAAAAAATCAGAAAATCACATTGTAGGATTTTTTATGAATTTATTTGCAAATGATGGTGGAAAATAAGTATTTGGTCAATAACAAAAGTCTATCTCAATACTTTGTTATATACCCTTTGTTGGCAATGACAGAGGTCAAGCGTTTTCACAAAGTTTTCACACACTGTTGCTGGTATTTTGGCCCATTCCTCCATGCAGATCTCCTCTAGAGCAGTGATGTTTTGGGGCTGTTGCTGGGCAACACGGACTTTCAACTCCCTCCAAAGATTTCCTATGGGGTTGAGATCTGGAGACTGGCTAGGCCACTCCAGGACCTTCAATTGCTTCTTACGAAGCCACTCCTTTTTGCCCGGGCGGTGTGTTTGGGCTCATTGTCATGCTGAAAGACCCAGCCACGTTTCATCTTCAGTGCCCTTGCTGATGGAAGGAGGTTTTCACTCAAAATCTCACGATACATGGCCCCATTCATTCTTTCCTTTATACGGATCAGTCGTCCTGGTCCCTTTGCAGAAAAACAGCCCCAAAGCATGATGTTTCCACCCCCATGCTTCACAGTAGGTATGGTGTTCTTTGGATGCATTCTTTGTCCTCCAAACACAACGAGTTCAGTTTTTACCAAAAAGTTATATTTTGGTTTCATCTGACCATATGACATTCTCCCAATCTTCTTCTGGATCATCCAAATGCTCTCTAGCAAACTTCATATGGGCCTGGACATGTACTGGCTTAAGCAGGGGGACACGTCTGGCACTGCAGGATTTGAGTCCCTGGCGGCTAGTGTGTTACTGATGATAGGCTTTGTTACTTTGGTCCCAGCTCTATGCAGGTCATTCACTAGGTCCCCCCGTGTGGTTCTGGGATTTTTGATCACCGATCTTGTGATCATTTTGACCCCACGGGGTGAGATCTTGCGTGGAGCCCCAGATCGAGGGAGATTATCAGTGGTCTTGTATGTCTTCCATTTCATAATAATTGCTCCCACAGTTGATTTCTTCAAACCAAGCTGCTTACCTATTGCAGATTCAGTCTTCCCAGCCTGGTGCAGGTCTACAATTTTGTTTCTGGTGTCCTTTGACAGCTCTTTGGTCTTGGCCATAGTGGAGTTTGGAGTGTGACTGTTTGAGGTTGTGGACAGGTGTCTTTTATACAGATAACAAGTTCAAACAGGTGCCATTAATACAGGCAATGAGTGGAGGACAGAGGAGCCTCTTAAAGAAGACGTTACAGGTCTGTGAGAGCTAGACATCTTGCTTGTTTGTAGGTGACCAAATACTTATTTTCCACCATAATTTGCCAATAAATTCATAAAAAATCCTACAATGTGATTTTCTGGATTTTTTTTCTAATTTTGTCTGTCATAGTTGAAGTGTACCGATTATGAAAATTACAGGCCTCTCTCATCTTTTTAAGTTGGAGAACTTGCACAATTGGTGGCTGACTAAATACTTTTTTGCCCCACTGTAGTTCTGAAATCAGTGGAATTAGAGTATGATAGCTAAGGAGATGGAGAAAATTCTGGCATTTGATTGAAATATGCAGACAGAGTTGAAAAGAAAACACACAGAAGGCTGTTGTATAAAACAGCTGTCTCTGGATTACATCTTCAAACTAAGGGCAACCATGGCATCCGTGACAGAGAGGGAGAAGGGTCCATCCATATATACGGTTAAAATAGTCTAGCTAGCTACGTTTTCAGATATTACACGTTTTATAATTTGGTCAGAAAGTTGTTTACATTTCAAGTTAAAGTGTACTGTTAGCTAGCTAGCTAACATTACATGTATGATCTGTGTAGTAATATTATTTGTATCTCAGAGCTATTTGCATTGCTAGTTATAGCCTAATGTTAGCTAGCTAACATTGAACTTGGTTGGTTAGCTACCTGCAGATTCATGCAGGGTAGTAACGTTATGAGTTAGGATTATGGTTCATTGTTTAGCTAGCTATCTAGTTAGCTAGATGTATAAAATTAAGACTCTACTATGCAAGTAATTAGTTCAATAGAATGTTTTTAATGTAACTGTGAAAACTGTCGATAGACATAGCTGGTAAATTCGCTCTGGCTATCTGTTCTGATTTCAGAACACACTTGTCTGAGTGTATCAGAGTGCAGGATAACTGACACATTTACGAACGCTCAACATCTGTTGAATAAGGCCGGTGTCAGAAAAAAAATGTAATTAAATTGTTGCCAGCAGCACAATTGCAGTCACCAACGCCCTGGATAACATAAAAACAGCCTAACCAGCTCTGCTAGGGCGAGTAAAATGGTCAGTGAGCTGTTCTCTTATTTGTGTCTGGAAGTAGCTAGCAAGCTAGCCATCGTTAGCCAGTTAGCTTGGGTGCTTGACTGCTGTTGTTAAGTCAGAACACTTGGATCAACCCTACGAACGGAAAATCTGACAGCGCTCTGAGGTTACAAATGCCCAGAGCACACTCTGGCACTCCAGATTAAATTTACGAGCACATCTGTAGTATAAACCAGGTTTTAGTCTTGAAATCTTTGGTTGTTTAGTACATAGCTGTAATATAAGGACAGGACATGAGACGGGAGTAGAAAGTAACGTGGGCATTGTTTAATGCATTTCACAGGAAGAACATTCCAAGCATTTCAACGTTTTTTATTTTATTTTGTTTTTATTTCACCTTTATTTAACCAGGTAGGTCAGTTGAGAAGAAGTTCTCATTTGCAACTGCGACCTGGCCAAGATAAAGCAAAGCAGTTTGACACATACAACAACACAGAGTTACACATGGAATAAACAAACAAACAATCAATAATACAATAGAAAAATCTACATACAACATGGGCGGAAAGGTGCGGGCGGCGATCGGCTGAAGAGCATGCATTTAGTTTTACTTGCATTTAAGAGCAGTTGGAGGCCACGGAAGGAGTGTTGCATGACATGATGAAGCTGAATCTCATCTGTAGGTTAGTTAACACAGTGTCCAAAGAAGGGCCAGATGTATACAGAATGGTGTCGTCTGCGTAGAGGTAGATCAGAGAATCACCAGCAGCGAGAGCAACATCATTGTTGTATACAGAGAAGAGAGTTGGCCCGAGAATTGAACCCTGTGGCACCCTCATAGAGACTGCTAGAGGTCCGGACAACAGGCCCTCTGATTTGACATACTGAACTCTATCGGAGAAGTAGTTGGTGAACCAGGCGAGGCAATAATTTGAGAAACCAAGGATGTTGAGTCTGCCAATAAGAATGTTGTGATTGACAGAGTCGAAAGCCTTAGCCAGGTCAATGAATACGGCTGCACAATAATGTATTTTATTGATGGCGGTTATGATATCGTTTAGGACCTTGAGCGTAGCTGAGGTGCACCCATGACCAGCTCTGAAACCAGATTGCATAGCGGAGAAGGTACGGTGAGATTCTAAATGGTTGGTAATCTGTTTGTTAACTTGGCTTTCAAAGACCTTAGAAAGGCAGGGTAAAATAGATATACAGTGGGACTAAAAAGTATTGCAAATTTTGGTGGAAAATAAGTATGGCCAAGATAAAGCATAGCAGTGTGAACAGACAACAACACAGAGTTACACATGGAGTAAACAATATGTGTGCAAAAGGCATGAGGAGCAAGGCGAATAATTACAATAATTACAATTTAGCAGATTAACACTGGAGTGATAAATGATCAGATGGTCATGTGCAGGTAGAGATACTGGTGTGCAAAAGAGCAGAAAAGTAAATAAATAAAAACAGTATTGGGATGAGGTAGGTAAATTGGGTGGGCTATTTACCGATGGACTATGTACAGCTGCAGCGATCGGTTAGCTGCTCAGATAGCAGATGTTTAAAGTTGCCTGTTCCAGTCACAGGCAACAGAGAACTGGAAGGAAAGGCGGCCAAATCAGGTGTTGGCTTTAGGGATGATCAGTGAGATACACCTGCTGGAGCGTGTGCTATGGGTGGGTGTTGCCATCGTGACCAGTGAACTGAGATAAGGCGGAGCTTTACCTAGCATGGACTTGTAGATGACCTGGAGCCAGTGGGTCTGGCGACGAATATGTAGCGAGGGCCAGCCGACTAGAGCATACAGGTCGCAGTGGTGGGTGGTATAAGGTGCTATATTAACAAAACAGATGGCACTGTGATTTATCGGAGGTAACAGTGCCTGGGAGGAGGTGCTCTTATTCTCCATGGACTTTACAGTGTCCCAGAACTTTTTTGAGTTTGTGCTACAGAATGCACATTTCTGCTTGAAAAAGCTAGCCTTAGCTTTCCTAACTGCCTGTGTAGATGTGTTCCTAACTTCCCTGAAAAGTTGCATATCACGCGGGCTGTTCGATGCTAATGCAGAACTCCACAGGATGTTTTTGTGCTCGTCAAGGGCAGTCAGGTCTTGGGAGATACAAGGGCTATATCTGTTCCTGGTTCTACATTTTTTGAATGGGGCATGCTTGTTTAAGATGGTGAGGAAGGCACTTTTAAAGAATAACCAGGCATCCTCTACAGACGGGATGAGATCAATTTCCTTCCAGGATATCCGGGCCAGGTCGATTAGAAAGGCAACATAGGTAAGCAAGGGGTTACAGGTGCCCTAATGGGACAAAACTAGAATATCAATAAACAACATATTCCTCCCCTTTACTTTTGATGACTCATAAGGAAAAAGTAAATATTCATATGTTTTGCCTATTGTTTTCTTTTTAACATAAGTTATCTTAATGTAAATAAATTAACTTTTCAGAATAACCTTTTCTAAACTAGGGAAAGAGGGAAGACTGCCTCAGTTCCCAGACTTAACCCTGGGGTGTATTCTGCCCCAATGTCGGAGGTTAGTCTGAACTAAATAGTCAACCTGGCAAAGGGTTGTCTTTCTCTTGCAGGGTAATGACGACGTACAGGTGAGTCTACAGTCACATGGTCTCTGAGTCTGAGTGGTGTCTGAGTGGTGATGGTGTATTCCCAGACTGTGGTGCAACAGTACCCTGAGTAGGTAGGCACTGGAACAATGCATGTAGCCCATTCACTAATCATTCACTGGATCCAATACTCCAATCTCGACAAGTCTGTTTAGCTCAATTTCAACATTTGGTTTTATGGCGTGTGGGACAGGTCTAGCTTTGAAGCATTTTGGCTTCCTCAACATCCCTCAACATCCCTTGCAGGTTTGTGTCCTCTTTTACAAACATGTGAATTTCCTGCCAGTTTAGTTTGATCTTTTCCAGCCATGTGCGTCCTAGCAATGCTGGATGGTTGTCTTTCACAATGTAGAGTGGTAGCTTTACCTTCTGTTTGTTGAGCTCCACTGTAACAATCACGCTTCCTCTCACTGGAACAAGTTCACCGGTGTATGTTTTCAGCGTCATCTTTGTGGGCTGTAGTATGAAGTGATGCAGTTTCTCCTTGTATATAGCCTCAGACAGCAAATATATGGCTGCTCCAGTGTCCAATTGCATCCGTACTGCGTTTCCATCCAGTAGCGGTGTCACCCAGTATCCGTGTCCATTGTCTGAAATGGACAAAACATGCAAAGATTCTTCCCCTTCAGACAGGGTATCACTTTGTTCATCCTCTGTGTGCTCCATTTTATGCATTTTCTTTTTGTACTTCCTGAAGTCGCTTTTCCTTTGTTCAGTACTTTTGTTTGATTGTCTCTTTTTGTTCTAACATGCATTTGACCCTTTTTCCCACAACTTCGGCAGTCTAAGTCTTTGCACCAACACTGGTATGGTATGGTATGGCCTGGTATGGTTCCCAATCAGAGGCAGCTGTCTATCGTTGTTTCCTGTTTTGTGTTTTCACCTTTCAGGACTGTTTCGATTTTCATTTCTTACATTCACTTTGTTATTTTGTATTTTTGTGTTCTGTTATAATAAATAATCATGGACACTTACCACGCTGCGTTTTGGTCCGATCCTTCCTACTCCTCATCCGATGAAGACGAAGATCGTTACACATAGAGAACAAAGGAATTTTGCACCTCACAGAACTTGAGGTCCGAAGAACATGTATGTTTCGGAGAAGGTATAAAAGATCGGTGAAGAATCCAGCTACGAACTGGTCCGTTTGTTACATTTTGGTGATTTTGGACTGTTGAGTTTTGAGTTTAATCAATTCCCTTTTGAGTTGAACTAAATCAGAGGACCGCCCATGAGCCCAGTTAGGGTCAGGCATCCTGGGACAGCCCCTTTTCTGAAATTCCGAATATAACCCCAACTTTGAGAAATTATCAGGAGACCATGTTTTTCTCCATTAGGAAGGGACAAAGGTTGCAGACCATTGCTGAATCTCAACCATACCACGTGGTTAAACTCTTAGACTATTGATACGACAGAATAAGAACAAGTCTTTGATATTAATTACTAGTCTGCAGATAGGAATTTGGTATCATTGAACGCGAAGAACGACAACCGCCGAAACAACCGTTCTATAACGAAATGAATGAATGTCACTCTGAACCATCCATCCTAACCAGGACACAGAGACACACACACAGAGAGAGAGAGAGAGAGAGAGGGGGGAAACTCTCCAACAGAACTAACTTTTCAACAGCGATCAAGACGACACACTGAGCGTAAATATATATATTGATTGCAATTGTTCCCGAATGAGTGAGCGTTCATGTGCAAAGGATTAGCATTTCAATTGTTATAATTATCAACTCTGTAGTGACTTCTCAGCTGACCCCCACTCCCCGTTTTGTCCACCAAGCTGCGATGCCGGTCTAGGGCACATTCTCCTATCATTTCTTGTAACCATATTTACTTTGTTTGTTTGTGTCTGCACTTCTGTGATTGTTTAGTTAGTTAATAAATAAATAAATGATTTAAGACAATTGATGCATGGATGACTCATAGTGAAGACTGGGTTTGTGCAGATAACCAACTATTTACGACGTTTGGAATGAGACTAGTGTGAGGTAAAGTAAATAATTAATTAATCAGAAGACTATTGATCTGATATGAAAATATCTGAAAAGTTATATTAGGAAATTCTAACTTTGTAATCTGAATATTTTCCTTGGTGCCCCGACTTCCTAGTTAATTACAGTTACATGATTAATCAGTTTGATCGCGTAATACTAATTACAGAGAATCTTTGAGAAAAACTATACGTTTTCAGTTTAATGATAGTAAAGACACGACAACACCTTATGCACAGCTGTTAAGTTACTCTCAGTCAAAAGGTGTTTCTGAATTGCCTTGCTGCGCATGCCACACACTAACTTGTCACATATTGGGTCACTCATTGATTGCCCAAATTCACAGTGTTCAGATAACTGTTTCAATACAGCCACAAACTGTGAGATTGATTCCCCCCTCCTCTTGATTTCTCTTATGAAACCTGAATCTCTCTGCAATTATCAGTGGTTTGGGAGAATAATGTTCTTTTAAGGTAAGCACAATTTCATCGTATGATTTATCATCAGGTTTTTCAAGGGCGTTACTAGGCTGCGCAGTAGATTGAATGTTTTTCCTCCCATAACAGTCAAACATGTTGGCACAATGACTTTTCTTTAATTCCACTTGCCAACACAAAGTACTCAAAACATTCTGTGTAAGAACTCCACAGATTCACCAAATGTTTCTATATTTCCAACCAATGCAGACATTTTCGGTTTATTTTTCTTTCTCACACCTTTCAGACAGTCCCTTACTCCCAGACCATTTTTTTTCTTCTTTTAAACTCATGATTTCACTTTCTCCCGAAGCTAGACTCTTCCAATTCCTCGAGGCTCTCTGTCACGCCCTGACCTTAGTTATCTTTGTTTCCTTTATTATTTTGGTTATTTTATTATTTTGGTTATGTCAGAGTGTGACGACGGTGGTTTGTTTAGTTTTTGTATTGTCTAGGGGTTTTTGTATGTCTAAGGTTTTTTGTAAGTCTAGGTGTTTTTGAAAGTCTAGATGTTTATATGTCTATGGTTGCCTAGATTGGATCTCAATCAGAGGCAGCTGTTTATTGTTGTCTCTGATTGGGGACCATATTTAGGTAGTCATATTCCTTGGGTAGTTTGTGGGTTCTTATTCTATGTTTAATTGCCTGGCTGCACTAGCCATATTAGCGTCACGGTTTGTTGTTTTGTATAGTTTGTTCAGTGTTACTTCTTTAATTAAAAAAGTATGCACGCTCACCACGCTGTGCCTTGGTCTCCTCCATATGACGACCGTGTCACACTCGTTGCTGTGCCTTGGTCTCCTCCATATGACGACCATGTCACACTCGTTGCTGTGACATCAAAAGCTAGCTAGCATCACTCGACTGGCTAGCTCCACGTTTTGTTTGCGTCTTTCTACAGCAAAAAATAACGAATTTAATTCAGACTTTCTGCCAAAAATAATGAGCACAAACGTGAAAACGTTTCTTCCTCGTCGCCAGTTTTGTTGTATAGCACACTGTATTACTTATACAACTAATATAAGGAAGGGACATGAGACTGTATTACTTATACAACTAATATAAGGAAAGGACATGAGACGAGTAGAAATTAACGTGGGCATTGCTTCATGCGTTTCACAGGAAGAACATTCCAAGCATTTTCAACATTCCAAGCATTTAGGTAAGCAAGGGGGGTTACAGGTGCCCTAAAGGGACACAACTAGAATATAAATACACAACAATAGTCTCACATGTGAATCCTTAAAGAGATGAGTGGGGCTAAAGCTTACAAAGGTGTGAACAATACTGAATGGGAGTAGACAAAAAAGAGCTCTCCAGTAGGTAACAAAATATTCAAGGGCCATTTTATGAAAAGTGAGGTTACAAGTTAATCAACTTTCAAAGCAGAATTACTTTCCCATTGTTCCCTAACTGTAGTGTATGATATAACATTGTCTAGCTCTGAGTCTCTACTTTTATCCAAAGTAAAAATAAAAACATTTCAAATTTTGCTACATATGACCGAATTAAGCTGGTCAGTCACAATTAAGGTACAATGCCCACCTGCACACAGGAAAATGGTTAAGTAAATGTGAATACATAATACAACATATATCTAATTATCAGATGATATTGAAATAATGTGAGTGATTTCATGAATTTTTGAATTTCACATCCTTTCAAAAACATCAGTTTACATCAGTTTGCCAAGCAGACAAGAGGATGAGAGGACCTGCAGTTTGTTCCTGTCTCGTTGTGTCCCAGTGATGGCTGTGTCCCAGGTAGAGATCTTCACGAATCCACCTGTACCCGAATACCCTGGACCCAATCTGGACCCGAGCGGGAACAAATCCAGAATTCTAAATCACGTTACTAGTCTGGGTAGGATCTGATATGATTGTCACAGGTAAATGTCCTGAAGGACCCATATAGATCCAAACATGACTGTTGCAGTAGAGATTGTATAATTTATGCTGCTGCTCTTTGCTTTTCACGAAAGTGCCACGTGTAGCTTTTTGTTGGCCCATCCTAAATTATCAAAGCGGCAATAGGCTACAGTCATAGAACCTCGGTGCAAAAATTAGAAGATACCGTATCTAATCAATGGAAGATGGAATTAAAAGTTAAAGGAGAAGGATAGGCTACAACAACAAACAACTTTATATTCTGAATGGAGTTGTTGTTTAACTATGTAGAACGAGAAAAAGTGCATGCAGCCTCAGCCTAGCTAGCTAGCTTAACTAATTATCTTCTCCCGGTTTGAAGCAGTCAAGACAGATACTACTAATCATATTGGATGATAAATAACCTAGCTATGGCAGCTATTAGTCTACTATAGTGCAAGTCTCTCGTCTCTCCTTCCTTCCTGCCTGAGTCTCATCTCTCCCTCCCTCCCTCCCTCCCTCCTCCCTGTTCCCCATTATGTGTCACTCGCTCACCTTCACAGTAGCCGATACACACAGCACGGTCCCTGCTACAGCGTCGCCTTTCTTTACCTTCTCTCCCCCATGCTTTATCAGCTCCGGTTGATAAAGTAGCTTAAACATGTCGGACCGGGTCTGGATTTGACTAGGTCTATACGGAACAGGTCGAGTTGTCTTCAGGACCGTTAGGAACGGGTCTCTATATATATTTTTTTATTTATATCGATTCTGGATGGGAAAGCCCCAGGTCCATTTCGGAATGGGTCAAACTTTTTGGACCCATGAATGCCTCTTGTCCCAAGCTGCAGGCAGACACGGACACTGGTGAGTGACAGCCAGGAAGCTGGGGGGATGACAGGCTCAGCATGGACAGTGGCAGATTCAGATGTCACATGCAGCACAGGCCCATCTTTCACTTTGTAATGGTGAACAGAACACATATCACATTACAGGAGGCACAAGGAATCACAGGACGGGGACGGGAGGGCAGGGAGGGTGCGTCAAAGTGAATGAATTACCATCTTCTGAATTTAGGAAGAATACTTTCCCTTCATTATTTGTTGTAGCTCTCACTGATTGTTTCTGTGTAGCCCGAGAAAAATGTATAAAGCTTATTGGAAGTGCTCCTGGTGGCTTTGAGAAGTTAACATTATCACATGCTGTGGTCTAATTCAGCATGAATGACAAACACCAACCTCCCTTCAGGTTGAGAAGCTGCTCCATCTCAAACACACTCACAATCCACTGGAGGAATACCCGCTCAGTGATCTCAGAGTGCTGGAGCCCAGAAACTCCCGTCACACTCTTCATGACTCCGCTGTCAGGTAACATCATCCGACTGGCCATGTTGAAAATATGTAGAGGCAGTTATGCAATTCAAAAGAACAGACAGGCTAGATTAACATGCATATAATAGGTAGGTTTCAGAGGCTGGCTCAATGCAGCTGACTCCAGCTGCCTAATTAGATATGACAAAGTTCACAGTCTCTCGGGGTAAGGATTAAGAACACAGTGTGTGACGCAGGCCCCTCGAAAGAAATCGATTATGACAGAAATCCTTGATGAATAATGAATGTGGTCATTTAGCAGGGGAATACTGCTGTTGGAAGGCTGATGTGTGATGATAAAGACAGATTGGCCAGTAGGAATGAGTTTAACTGAGCCATTCCCAAAAGTATGATGCTGTGAGAGATCCCTCAGCCATCAATATCATTACAAACAGGGTCAAGGTTGTGGATACAACTGTCAAGACAGAGTTTAAATGAGTGATCTACACACTTATAAAAAAGGTGTTATCTAGAATTTAAAAGGGTTCTTCGGTTGTCCTCATAGCGGAACCTTTTGGAAAAACCCTTTTTGGTTCAAGGTAGAACCATTTCCACAGAGGGTTCCACAAGGAACTCAAAGGTTTCTACCTGGATTCAAAAATAGTTATCCTATAGGGACAGCCTTGGAACCCTTTTTCTAAGAGTGTAACCAGTGTTGGGGAAGTTACTTTGAAATCATATTTTACCAAACTACCAATTACTTTACACTGGAAGACGCTGGTGAATTGACATTAGCTGACTTAGTATTAATCAACTGCAGCTTTGTGATAAAAGCACATCCCCACCATATAACAAAGGCTGAACCCACCCATTTTCTCATCAGGGAGAGTGCTTCAACACCTGATTACATTTTTCAACTCATCTCCTCAGTAATGTTAAGTCAGTCTGGGTTGAACATCTTACTGTAGGGTAAAAATGAATGAAAATGCTTGATGTGTTATAAGCAATGAATCTGAGTTGCCAACTCCTTTGGGAGGATATTAACTCCCACCTCCCAAGCAGTATAAGACTTTGAATAATTTAACACATAAAGACTATGTGAAGGATGTGTTGGCTGAAAATCAATTGAGTGTCCAGTCTCATCTGTCTCCTTCCCTGCATTGATACCTTCAGACTCAAGGCATTTTCTGAGAGATATAACAGACGTCCTCGAGATCCAAACCGCAGATAGAGTTCCTCTTTTGTAAAAAGAACATTGGATCTGGGAGAAAGTACAATTTAAGCCACTTAAACTTTTTCAGCATGGAGACTGTGAGTAGGAAGACCACGGTTTGTCACATCATGATCCAGCAGTATTTCCTATTCCTGTTTAATTATGTTCCAATGGTAAGTGAATGGAGATCTGTGAGTCTTGACAAACAGGGCCTCCATAGTAGTTTGTGTTTTTTCTGTCTCCCCCCCCCCCCCCCCCCCCCCCCCAGCCCAGCCCAGCCCAGGAGATTCATGAGTGGAGCTGGTCTTGCTACTGTAGATCACTCCTTTTATAACAGCACCGGAGCTGGACTTCTGATTTATGAACTATCAAGGGCCTATTCAAGAATCCATTAACTATCGAGACATGAGGAGTGAGAAATGCATTTTCATTTAATTTATACAAGATTTCATCCCTCTCTCCAAGTTAGTTTTTTTTCATGGAAGTGTGTTAAAAAAAAAAGGTTAAAAAAAAAAACTTTACAACTTGCACTCCCCTGACTCCACCCCACTCACCCACCGCTGACGTGTCAGGAAGCAATTTACTGCAAGTGTAAGTGTCTATATGTGCGTGCGTGCATGCATCCGTGAACACTACTGTCATCAGTGGGTTAATGTTGTGGTTTGTTAGTTTTGAGTCTACTGTGTATGAGGACAGAGACATGCCACCAGCATACTATGGTTTTGGGACACACAAATACAGTTGAGTTCTTTCTCGGTCTTTAAAATTCCGGAGCGTTGCTGCGCTGATCCAAGCACTTCTACCCCAACGGAAATATGTGTAGTAATTTAAATGATTTGACAGGTACATCCACTCTGTGACAGAGGCAGGCTATTACAATGAGTCTGTGATTCATCCTATGGGCTGAGAAGAGACAGCTTTGCAACTTACAGAAGCAGACAATCCCTTTCAGTCAAGCTCATTCCCCTGAAAAAGCCAGTGAAACTACTATGTAAATGGTTTTGGAAGGAAATTCAGCTCAATACAACAGCTGCCCCAAAAAGTCAACAACTGAATCTAGATTCCCCTCATTACATTACCACGAAATAAACCATTTTAGATAGGAGAGGTGTGAAATGTACAGTATCATCACTGTTCATATACAGTACGGGGGTTGTCTTATGGGACATCATTACAGAAACAACTGACAGAATGCAATTATATTACAGGTTAAAGATGTCACTATGGGCAACCCCTTTACACACCTGTGTTCTCCACTCAATGGATACTTATGGGTACATGATAAAGTGTTTATATCTTTCCTTCTATTGTACATAATTGTTTCAAATGTTTTATTGTATACCCCTTTTTCATCAACACACGTCTGAGTCAGAGCCCCTTGTCAGGTTAACTGTAGAATACACAAATTAGACAACATGTTTGTAATACCACTGTACTTTTCATGGGGCAATTATCATTGTGACCTAAATGTATGTATTCATCACCAATGTCAAAGGTACTATATATCCCCTGGATGATGCACCAAAGGGATGGTGTCCTGGGGAAGGCTATTGTTCCTCTTTACCAAGGAAGGTCTTTTAACAGTGTTTCTTTTTTTAAACCAGTACAACAAATACATGCTTGACATAATTGCAAAACATGAGAAGGCTTAATGGAATTAATTAATGAACACGAAAGATCGAGGCCCCAAAAATAAATATAGAGAGGGGGAATAACAAAGTGTCTTGTGATAAATATAGTTGTCTTTATTGTTGTTGTCAGGAGTAATTATCAAATTTGACATGAGGTTGATAAACTGTAAATATACAGTACGTTATCACCCTGGATTCAAACTCATTATTTTCAGTTCTGTAAAACAGAGATTGATGCTCCCTTTGCTCTGGTCTTTTTAAACACTCAGATGA
This sequence comes from Oncorhynchus mykiss, assembly GCF_013265735.2. Classification (NCBI taxonomy): domain Eukaryota; kingdom Metazoa; phylum Chordata; class Actinopteri; order Salmoniformes; family Salmonidae; genus Oncorhynchus; species Oncorhynchus mykiss. Next base: position 67,250,149 of record NC_048581.1, read on the forward strand.
AATGTATCAGACTGTGGATAACGTAATTTTTTCAGATGCCAGAGTCTGTGCCAGTCAGGAGTTTAATCAAGCTCCGGAACTGTACACAACCACCACTGCATATTCCTCTGCATATACTCTGAGCTGTTTAAAAGTGTTGATGTCAAAGGTCCTGCTGATAGTATCTGGACTGTGACCTCGCCAGTGACTTTCCTTTCTCCCACGCTGTGCCCTTGTAACCCGTTGCCCTCTCAGAGCTGTAAACTGATCTATAAATGTGCCAGATTAAATAACCTATGAATATTAAAAATATTCTAACACACTGAGAGGCGGAAGAATGAGGCATATGGTTAAATTATGCATTCTAGAGTATTGAGCTCATTAGGCCCCAGGAGGTCTCTACAAGGGATAGGTGGTCTAGATTAGAGGCCTTCACGGGTTCAAAAAGTTTCCCATCCAGACCCGATATGCATAAATATTTTTTCAAATATAGAGACTAGACCCGTTCTGTTTAGACCCGGTCTGCTCTGATCCAAGTGAGGGAAGCAGCAGAAAAGTCCATTTTTAAGCTACTTTATTCACCGGAGCTGATAAAGTGCAAGTGAGCTGAGGTAGAAAGAGGTGAGTCTCTAGCAGGGGCCGTGCTGTGTGTGTAGGCTACTATGAGTGTGAGCGAGTGACATGGGAGGAGGGAGGGGGAGATGAGAGATTGCAACCAACCAAGCAGACTGCGCTGTAGTAGACAAATATCTGCCATAACTATAGGTTATTTATCATCCAATATGATTATGTAGTACCTGTCTTGACTGCATCAAACCGGGAGAAGCTAGTTAAGCTAACTAGCTAGGCTAATTGAGGCTGCATGTGCTTTCCCGTCCTACACAGTTAAAAACAACAACTCCATTCAGAATATTAAGTAGCAGCCTACCTGTTGGCTCTTGGTTGTTGTAGCCTATCTTTCTCCTTTAACTTTTAATTCCATCTTCCATTGATTAGATATCTCCTAACTTCTGGCCAGAGGCTCTAGGACTGTAGCCTGTTGCCGTTTTGATTACTTATGATTGGCCAACAACAACAGCAACATCAAAAAGAAAATCAAAAAGCAGCAGAATAAATTCTACTGTACAATTTTCTTGGTCTCTACTGCAGCAGTCACATTCGGATCTATAGGGTTCTTCAGGAAAAGTCAGTTAAAATTACACATACTTGAGAGAGATCTACCCATATCAGATCCGACCCAGACCTGTGACATTATTTAGAATTCTGGATCTGGTCCAGCTCTGGTCCCGGATTGAGTCTGGGGTATTCTGATACAGGTCGATCCTGACCTCTAGTCTAGATACCAATGCAGCACTCCATTTACAACCTATAGACACATAAAATCACTGATAATGGCACAATAGTCACATAATGAAATCAAATTAGATCCTTCCGTCTCATATTGTACTATCCATTACTAACTACAGGTTAATTAACTCTTTGAGGGCATGGCAGATTTACGCCCCCTTTGGAGAAATTGGGTACCCCTAGTAAACTGAAAAAAAATATATAAAAAATTGCTAATATATGCATATAATAATTATTATTGGATAGAAAACACTCTAAAGCTTCTAAAACCGTTGGAATTATGTCTGTAAGTATAGCAGAACTCACAGGGCATGCATTCTTCCAAACTAGTTTTTGTGGCCATGAAAGTTGGAGCAACTTTGACGTCATGGCCCCCACCCTTCCCGACCACTTATGGATCTGGGGACACTTTCCATCTCTTCCACTAGATGTCCTCTTTCTTTAGAGCGTTCAATCGTTCAAATCGCGCGAGAATTGGCCCTATAGGAGTGATTGGAGTAAGTGTCGCGATAAAAAAACCTGTGCGTTAGGGCGCGAATTGGTCACAGCCATTCCTTTGTTCCAGCACTCCTGGGAAGAGCAAACGATGCCCGGTTGAATTGAAGTTTGTTTTGCACGTCTAAAACATCATAAAGCTTGCTTCTGCACTTAGTTTGACCTGTTTAGTCGACATATAATGTGTAATTTTGAAGTTTTGATGCGCAACTTATCCGGACCGGAGGACGTTTTGGGTGCATTTCAGCTGATGTTATTAGCAGTAGCTAATACAAAGACGCAAGACTTGAAACCAAACGATGTATTGGGTAAGTATGAACCCTTCCAGAACATTCTGAACGAAGACCATCGAAGGTAAGGGAATATTTATGCTTAAATCTGTGTTTCTGTTGACTCCAACATTACGTGGAAATGTAGCTTGGAACTGAGCGCTGTCTCAGCATATGAAATAGTGTGCGATTTCTGTAACGTTAAAAATAAATCTAACACAGCGGTTGCATAAAGAAGCAGTGTATCTTTCTAACTATATGTAGAACATGTATATTTAGCCAAAGTTTATGATGTCTATTTACGTTATCTTGCCGAGCTACCTAGATTTCCTGCGGGCATTTTTGAGTAATTTCTGAACATGAGTACACTGTAAATGGACATTTATGGATATATATGGCATATTATTGAAAAAAAAAAATGTACTGTGTAACATGTCCTCTCACTGTCATCTGATGAAGATTTTCAAAAGGTTAGTGAGCGATTTATTTTTTAATCCTGCTTTTATAATTTTATATTTTCTGGGACAAAATGGCTGCCGCTTGTCTTTGTTTCGGTGGTGGTCTAATATAAATGTGTGGTGTGTTTTCGCCGTAAAACATTTTAAAAATCTGACATGCTGGGTAGATGAACAAGGTGTTTATCTTTCATTTGAGCTATTGGACTTGTTAATGTGTGGAGGTTAAATATTTCTAAGAATATTTTTGCGTTCCATGCGCCACCGTTTGAGCTGAATGGGGGGGAGGGTGTTCCTCCAGAGGAACTCCTGGCATCAACTAGTTTAACCATCCATCTGCAAGTGATTCATAGCAGCTCTTTATGACTCATTTCCCTGAAGATTGTGTGTAATAAAGACCGCAGAAGAAAATAAGTGTTTGATCACACATCAGTCTGGTGGTATGGCAGGCTAATCCAATAAGGAGTCCTTCAAGAGGGTCATGCTGAAATCCTTAGGCTTCTCTCACAGAACACAAGGGCATTGCAGGGACATTATGTAAGGTTATGATCACCCAGTGCAATTATGATAATTGTCATGCCTAGGAGGGTGTGCCATTTTAGAACAGCACTCTCAGTACTAAGTCATATCTTTATTTGTCACACAGCATGACCTGTCTGTGTGGACACTGACATGATGAATCACAAGCAATGTACTGTATTAATCAACTCACCTCAACTAACCTCACCAACATGATCAGACATACAGGTATACCTATTGTACAGTAGCCTACTCCTTGGCTGAAACGTTGGTTTAAAGACGTCCCACTGGTCTAGAAAGTCTATTTTCTAGACCAATTCATCTAATTACCACCCAGTAGAGCGGGACCTGCACACAGTGGAGGTGGATGGTCTCTCTGGGAGCACCACTGCTCCCTAACAAACCCACAATCTTTACCGCTCGCTGCTTGGAGAGCGAGTTCCTGGCGTGATATACACCTCCACATTAGTCCTTGACAGGAAAGGGTTGTTTTTGATGAAGTGCTGTGCTTTGGTGACAGCCTCTTCTCTCATGAAGAATATTTACACGTGCTCAACTGGAGGGCTGTAAATAAATGTATTTGTGGTGAACCGCAAAGCCAACAAAGCCATTCCTACAGAAAGGTGGAGAAATCTGGTGAGGCTACTATCTCTCTATTTTCCATCCTCTTAAAAAATGCAGTCATGGTGCAATTATATACAACATTGGGACAACAAGATTAATAGAGTCTGTCTGCCTGTGGCTTGGTGGGGGTGAGCGGACAAGCAGAGGAAGAGTGTTCTCCCTTTGTATTAAAGACCAGAGAGGTTCTGTGTTTGATACAATACTACCGTATGCATTTGCTACAGTTTGACATAAGAGCATCTGCAGTTTCACCCTCAAGCTTAAAGCACATTTATGTGGCAGGTGGTACTTGGTGATATCCCGGGTAAAACATTTAGCCTCTGCAGTAAGAGTACTGTAGGAGCAGCAAGGTATTGAATTCAACTGTCTTCAGTTTTTAAATGGAGGGGAATAATTACAGGCACCTGACAGTAATGGTTAATCAGTTGGCTCCCTCTGGAGCAGATATTTCTCTCTTCTGTCACTGTGCGCTCAGTGAGATGTTCCTCCTGGCTGTCAGGTTGGCGGTTGACAGGGTTGCTCTGTGTGGTCACCCTGAAAGCAACACCATTAAATGAAACAGTGTGTGTCTGAAGGCTGTCCATGAGCCGCGCTATTGGCTGGGCTGGCCTGGCACACAGAGAGGCTGTCTGGAGCAGATGGAGCTACTGTACCAAACACAAGTGCCACACTTTAATTAAATAAAAAGTAACTTCTGGGAGAGATTAAAGAAATGTACTGACAATCACACTGTTTGCCTCAATCAGGTGAGTTGACTTGTGTTACGCACAGTGTAATTAAAATCTGTCAAGACTGGAGTTACACTATCAAAACATCTGGTGTTTTTGGCACTCATTGCCTATTGCATTCATGCCTGAGTTATGTGCTGTTACTTTTATCTGTCTGTTGTCTTACACGGAAACCAAACCGGCTGTGCGCCATCGTGCGCTATCGTGCATACATTTATTTTGTCCCCCCACAACTTAAGCAATCACGACACGCAGGTTAAAATATCAAAACGAACTCTGAACCAATTACATTAATTTGGGGACAGGTCGAAAAGCATTAAACATGTATGGCAATTTAGCTAGCTAGCTTGCACTTGCTAGCTAATTTGTCCAATTAAGACAGCTTGCTGTTGCTAGCTTCTTATGGCTGGGGGCAGTATTGAGTAGCTTGGATGAATAAGGTGCCCAGAGTAAACTGCCTGCTACTCAGTCCCAGAAGCTAATATATTATTAGTATATTTGGATAGAAAACACTCTGACGTTTCTATAACTGTTTGAACGATGTCTGTGAGTTTAACAGAACTCATATGGCAGGCAAAAACCTGAGAAAAAAGCCAACCAGGAAGTGGGAAATCTGAGGTTTGTAGGTTTTCAACTCATTGCCTATCGAAGATAGTGGGATATTGGTCATATTGCACTTCCTAAGGCTTCCACTAGATGTCAACAGTCTTTAGAACCTTGTTTGATGTCTCAACTGTGAAGTGGGGGTGAATGAGAGGAGAATGAGTCAGAGGTCTGCCAGAGAGCCACGAGCTCAGTCTCGCATGCTCACGTGAGAGCGAGCTCTGTTCCATTGCATTTCTACAGACAAAGGAATTCTCTGGTTGGAACATTATTGAAGATTTATGTTAGAAACATCCTACAGATTAATTCTATACTTCGTTTGACATGTTTCTACGACCTGTAATATAACTTTTTGGACTTTTCGTCCGTACTTTCCGCTGGACTTGCACACCCGTCGGGAGTTTGGATTTGTTTACCAAATGCGCTAACAGGTATTTGGACATAAATTATGAACTTTATCGAACAAATCAAACATTTATTGTGAAACTGGGATTCCTGGGAGTGCATTCTGATGAAGATCATCAAAGGTAAGTGAATATTTATAATCCTATTTCTGACATCTGTTGACTACACAACATGGATAACAGCGGATATCTGTTTAGCTTGTTTTGGTCTCTAAGCGCTGTACTCAGATCATTGCATGGTTTACTTTTTCGGTAAAGTTTTTTTGAAATCTGACACAGCGGTTGCATTATTAAGGATAAGTTTATCTAAAGTTCCATGTATAACACTTGTATTTTCATCAACATTTATGATGAGTATTTCTGTAAATTGATGTGGCTCTCTGCAGAATCACCGGATGTTTTTGGAACTACTGAACATAACACGCCAATGTATACTGAGATTTTTTTATAGAAATATGAACTTTACCGAACAAAACATACATGTATTGTGTAACATGAAGTCCTATGAGTGTCATCTGATGAAGATCATCAAAGGTTAGTGATTCATTTATCTCTATTTCTGCTTTTTGTGACTCCTCTCTTTGGCTGGAAAAATGGCTGTGTTTTTCTGTGAATAGGCACTCACCTAACATAATCGTTTGTGGTGCTTTCGCCGTAAAGCCTACTAGAAATCGGACACTTTGGTAGGATTAACAAGACATGTATCCTTAAAATACTTGTATGTTTGAGGAATTTTAATTATGAGATTTCTGTTGTTTGAATTTGGCGCCCTGCACTTTCACTGGCTGTTGTCATATCGATCCCGTTAGCGGGATCTCAGCCATAAGAAGCTAGCTAATTTGTCTTGGGATATAAACATTGAGTTGTTATTTTACCTGAAATGCACAAGGTCCTCTACTCTGACAATTAATCCACACATAAAACGGTCAACCGAATTGTTTCTAGTCATCTCTCCTCCTCCTTCCAGGCTTTTTCTCCAGGCTTTTTCTCCTCATAAATTAGGTGCATTACCGCCACCGACCTCGTTCGTCTTTCAGTCACCTACGTGGGTATAACCAATGAGTAAATGCACGTGGGTGCCTGCTTCTATAAACCAATGAGGAGATGGGAGAGGCAGGACTTGCAGCCCAATCTGCGTCAAAAATAGAACTGACTTATTTTTTAGCCCTTGGCAACACAGACGGTCATTGACGCGTGCGAGCACTGTTGGTGCAATAATTGAATAAAATAGATTTCTACATTTATTTTGCAACACTCGTGGACGCAACACGAATGGTGTAGTCAGCCTGTTACGGACAGCTATGGTGTAGTGACAGAAGTAGTAATAGGCTTCGCTATGTGATATTAGATTACTAAGCCTGATAGATTGGTTTAAAAAGAAAACATTGTTTGTCCTTGTGAATGTAACAAAGTGTAATAGATATTTTATTGAGCAGTGCATTCTTTGACCATTATAATGGACATCATGACATACAAAAATCTAAGTGCCGACACACCACTGGTGAACAACCTTAAACTTCATGTGAGATTGTCACATACAGATTTCTATTCATTGAATATTAATATTGTAAATTAAACCAGTGTATTCAGAATGTTTATCATATTATACATACTGTATATAATTATGAAACATTAGTATAATCATTCAGAATATTTTTCAGAGAATAAAAAATACATTATGCGTGACCAAGTACTACAGAGCTATAGGCACCATACTGTATATAACTAATTGATTGATGTTCATAGTGTTTATGTAACAGTTACAAGTGTACAAGTCCAAACCCATCTTCAGCCACATCTTCTAATCTGACAGATGGTGCCTAAGACTGACATTTTCAGAACAAATGTATGATTTTAAATCAACAATCTTTCCTTGAGCCACTGTAATTTAGCAAAAACCAGAAAGCACAGTTATCTTTCTCATTTTCATGGTAAATTATTCCTGTGCATTATTTCACAAGGACAGCTGTTGTACGCAGTCTCTTTTCTCTTGGTGAGGTATGGCTTTGAATATGCATGGATCGGTGTGAAGCCAATCATCTTGCCATACATTCTGCATATCTCTATTTCTAATCTATCTGGCTTATTATCTCTCCTTTCATATCTCTTTGTAATTCTATCTTCAATTGAATCTATTATTTCCTCCTCACACATCTTTTACCCTTTTATCTTGACACTGATAGCATCAGCTAAAGGAAATAACAGGGTACTGAAATTATTAGTTGCAGAACACATTCACACACGACATTACACACACACACACACACACACACACACACACACACACACACACACACACACACACACACACACACACACACACACACACACACACACACACACACACACACACACACACACACACACACACACACACACACACACACACACACACACACACACAAATGGATAGTTCTAATGATATAGCTGATAATAACATTATCAGCATACATTCAACTGCATAATAATTAGTATTCCATCCAAGGTTCACTGGTGGTTCTTTTTCCATGATTTTATCCATTAAAGTGTTATTTTCTTCATACTATTCGGGTGGTTTTACATTCCAATTTTTGCCAGCATGTATCACAGTAATCTCTAGTACTAATGTGCTACACAAAAAAACAACTAGTGCTGTATCTGTTATGTATGCACATAAGGCACACAGAAATGAGCAGTAGGCTAATATGCAGACACTCTCAAATGCTCATTATAAAGCAGGCAGACAAATGCATACAGTGGTAATGCAGTGTACTGTAGGGCTGTGTGGGCTGTGGTGCGCCAGGCTAACAAGGACACATGGTGAGCCTGTCTTCATGTGGCTCAGCAGGGGTTATGCTGGGCTGTCCTCCACATTCTCTGTGCCCCTCAGAGCACCACTTATCTGCTCCCCCAGAAAAATGGTCTGCCTTGTGTTTTGACTCATCCCAATGGCCCCTCCTGGGACTCCACAGCATTCCTTTGTGAAGAGGAAGGCAGGTTAATACCTGGCCTGTTTTGCAATGCTCAGGAGCACCTTATCGCAAGCTGGCAAAAACCCTGGTCGGTGGATCGGAGACAGCGGGCCAGTCTCATTGGGTTGGGGGCTGGAGCTGCAGAACCATAGGCAGGTGAAACCTTATCTCAGTGTGAGCAGCCATGGCTCCCCTACCTACCCCTATGAACTCCATACAAGCCTCTCAGATTAGCACCCCCTCTCCCAATTCCCCTGTTGTCCACCTCCCTACCTCCCCTGTTCCCCTGTACAGACATCATTACCCTGATTATTACTGTTTATCAGCCTGATGAATGGGGGACAAAGCATGGCCCTTTTGTTTTGAGTGGCTTTGTTCTGGTCCTATGTGGGTTCATGGCTGTATCAGAAGTGTTGGATAAATGTGCACACAGGCCCAATGGGGAGGAAGATTCCATTGGACAGTCAGCTGGGAGTCTGATAAAAATGTCCTCCACACCACGTAGAACACATCAACAATACCCTACCATATTCTCAGTTAGGAAAACACTATCTGATTGGTCCAATGTTTCCCAGTACACCAAGAGCAAGAAAATCCTATGTTTTTTCATTGCTTTGCTGAATTACAGTGACACTCTTCCTAAAGTGATTTGACATCAGACATATACTAATCAAAAATACAAATGCATCATGTAAAGTGCTGGTCTCATGTTTCATGAGCTGAAATAAAAGACACCCATACATTTTCAATACGCACAAAAAGCTTATTTCTCTCCCGATTTTGTGGACAAATCTGAAAATCCATCCACCTGACAGGTGTGGCATATAAATAAGCTGATTAAGCAACATGATCATTGCGTAGATGCACCTTCTGCTGGGAACAATAAAAGGTCATTCTAAAATGTGCTGTTTTGTCACACAACACCATATATGTCTCAAGTTTTGAGGGAGCATGCAATTGGCATGTTGACTGCATGAATGTCCCCCAGAGCTTTTGCCAGAGAATTGATTGTTCATTTCTCTACCATTATCCGCCTCCAACGTCGTTTTAGAGAATTTGGCAGTATGTCCAACCGACCTCACAACTGCAGACCACGGGTAACCACACCAGCCTAGGACCTCCACATCTGGCTTCTTCACCTGCGCCATCGTCTGTTGTCAGCCACCAGGAAAACTGATGTAACTGTGGGTTTGCACAACCAAAAAATGTCTGCATAAACTGTCAGAAAACATCTCAGGGAAGCGTACCTGCATGCTCGTCGTTCTCACAAGGGTCTTGATCTGACTGCAGTTCGGCATTGTAGCTGACTTCACTGGGAAAATGCTCCCCTTCGATGGCCACTGGCACGCTGGAGAAGTGTGCTCTTCACGGATTAATCCCAGTTTCAACTGTACCAGGAAAATGACAGACAGCTTGTATGGCTGATGTCAACTTTGTGAACAGTACCCCATGGTGGCGATGGGGTTATGGTGTGGGGTTATGGTATGGGCAGGCATAAGTTACGGACAATGATCTCTATGGCAGTTTGACTGCACAGGGATACCATGACGAGATCCTGATGGCCATCGGCGTGCCATTCCACACACAATTCCTGGAAGCTGAAAATGTCCTAGTTCTTCGATGGCCTGCATACTCACCAGACATGTCAACCAATAAGCATGTTTGGGAATCTCTTTACGACAGCATGTTCCAGTTCCCACAAATATCCAGCAACTTCACACAGCCATTAAAGACGAGTGTGACAATATTGCACAGGCCACAATCAACAGCCTGGTCAACTCAATGCGAAGGAGTTGTGTTGCACTGCATAAGGCAAATGGTGGTCACACCAGATACTAACTGGTCTTCTGATCCACGCCCCTACCCTTTAAAAAAAAGTATCTGTGACCAACATAGGCATATCTGTATTCCCAGTTATGTGAAATCCATAGATTAGGGCCTACTGAATATATTTAAATTGACTGATTTCCTTCTACAAACTGTAACTCAGTAAAATCTTTGAAATTGTTGCATGTTGGGTTTATATTCACTCAAATGCCAATGTTATTTACACTTGACACTATGTCAGACCCTCACAGGTGTTCCCAAAATTCTATTGAGCAATGACAAACAGCACTATTTATTGTGTTAAGTGAAAGGGTACTGATTTCTATTTCTATGTAACCTTTGGATCTAAATGGTGGCCTCTGGTATAAAGGGATATAGTGTTAAATAGCATGAATTAATTTGATAAACAAAAGCATATTATTTAAACTGCATTATATGAAGTATTATGAGTAAAGTTTTGACTTGTGGTGGGGAGACATCAGCTAGGCTGTGGGCATCTGTTGACACGACAACCAACAGGCATCTTAATTAAATCGAAAGTGGTTTATGTGAGGGCGTTATTCAAATTAGACCATGTTTGTCTGGGAAATTATGTAGGAATGTATTTGAAACGTGAAGTCAAAGATACTCAAAAGAGAGCAAAATCGTTTAATTAAATCCCCATAGTTGTCATTAGCTCGCAAGCTTACGGAGCCCTGGTCACAGATTACATGTGAAGTGCTAAAAAGCTGACGAGCACTTTCATTCAAAAGTTATTAACTTTTTAAGCACCCAATTACGTCTGCTGGATCGAAAGCACACAATTTATAATCTTCTAAAGGGAACTTTGGCTGAAAATCATTGTATTTCTGAAGTGTGGCCAATTAAGCTGTGTTAAGGCTGACAGTGAAGACTAAGGGTCCAATTCAAATGTATGCCTTTCCTACTCACATATTTCCTACGCACTTTTCAGTAGTTGGTATTCAGACTTACCTTATGCAGGTGCTTAACAGGATTTGCAGGTGTGGTTCCCTTGCACACGCTGAATGAATGTTATTCAACCACTGAAAACCCTTTTACTTGCTGGCCAACAGATTTTGTTGTGGCGTTTGCATTCAAAAGGTTTTTCAGTATATTTATCTTAAGCCATCCCTTTAAATACGGTGTACGGTGTACCATTCACTTGAGTTTTGACAACAGACTCACTAGAATACATTGAGAGCGTGAGTTCAGATGATAGGGATCAATGAAAGAAAGCCATCTAAATATATACATATTCAACTCTGTTTCAGCACTAACTGGTGGATAAAGAAATATTCTGATCTTGTAAATGATTTAGGCAAAATGTTGGGTTGGGAATGTATGAATCATAAACAACTGGGTTGGAGAGCCTTTTTTTGATGAATCAAAAATACAGTGGTTTGCTTCATCCTGAAAGTTGCCATATTCAAGTTGAATGCATGAAACATTGGAAGGTGGAGAAAAGGGTAAAATAGAGGTTGAGCAATAGTCCTATAAATCTACACTAATCCCCACTAATCATGGAACTTTATGAGAATGGTCAAGTCATCGTGAACATGGCTCCAGGTTTAAACTGCTATGTGTGGTCTGAGTTCCATAGTGATTCAAATAGGCTACATTTCCCAAATTATTGCACAAAGTTAACCTAATATGATCTACTATTGTGACTAACCCTCAGGAACAACTACATGGACATGACACAGGAAAGACAGGAATGGAATGATGCAAAATGTAGGCTACAAATTGAAGGAAACTAACACTAAAGTGACAGTTAGAAATGTGTGTGGGTATTAATGACAGTGGCTCCTGATAGCCCTAATATTTAACATGATACAAATTGTAAAATAAAACGGAGAAAAGCCCGGGTCTCCAAATTTCATCAAAGCGAATTAGGAAGGCATACAATAAAAATTCTGAATAACGACACAGCTATTTATAGCCTTCTTCACTGTGGAAAAGGGTTCGCAATACATGTCATGTTGATATGATTTTCAGTTTGCTTCCATATGTTTGATTTCACATTCATCTCCAGGGATCAGAAGGAAAAATCATCTAAAGCAATTGCTATGTGTATTTACAATCCCCTTCTCCAAATGGATTACTCATTTATCTAGCTCTTATCAATTTTTGAATTACAGTGCATGGAGATTATTTTGGAGAAAAGAAAGTAGATGTTTTTTCTACTGGAAACCGGCAGGTACGCTCAACCTGATTCCTGGTGGAATAAAGGTGGTGGAGTTATTAGGGAATTAAATCAAGGTCAGAATACGGTATATCTGTAGATACACCTCCGCTTATTTGATCTCTACCCCAAACGAATAGCTGGTGAACAGCATGCTATTGTTGTGCTTAAATTCAAGCTCAGAATACGTGTAGAGAGAAAAGTGCATACAAATATTATTTTGTTCCTTTTACGAACTCAGGTAGGAATTCCCCACATAGAGACCAGTTGTGTCCCTACTTTTTGGTGTACAAAGATCTGGAGCCACTTTATATTTTATTTTTTCTTTAACTAGGCAAGTCAGTTTAAGAACAAATTCTTATTCATAATGACGGCCTAGGACCAGTGGGTTAACTGCCTTGTTCAAGGGCAGAACGACATATTTTTACCTTGTCAGCTCAGGGATTTGATCTAGCAAACTTTTTGGTTACTGGCCCAATGCTCTAACCACTAGGCTACCTGCCACCCCTATATATTGAGGAGGACGATGACAAACCCATAGTAGATTAAATTGCATCCAGAGTTATTTAAGTTAAAAGGGCAGTTGAAACAATGAAGCATTATCCCCACCACTGTTTCAGTAAAAAGCTGAGGGATGGGGCTGGAGAAATGTAACCACTCTCAAAGTCATAAACAGAGCTATGCATGCAAGGACTGACCATCCACGATATCAAAATTATGGTTTTAACCATGTTTTGAGGCTATAAAGTATTTGTTTACATTTACTTCGTTTCCAAACATTGGATTAAAACAAGCTTATATTTTGGATTCTGATGGGGTATGAGTTGAACTAAGCTCATGAGGCATTACTAAGTTATATTCTTCAAGAATCTATGTCTACATATCACTAATTTATAAATCCAAAAATGGATGTAGCAAATGCAGGTATATACTTGTTGAAATCTTCTAAACAGAGACAAATCTCAAACCACTCTCAAATCATACATTCAGTTCTACCAAAATGTCAGATTTACTTCAAACTTGATTTACGATACTTTGGCACTTGCCTTCTAATGACCCTATGCAGAAGCAGTCCTTTGTCTCATCTAGTACTCCATGTACTTATCCCTTCTGTCATGGAAACAACCTCTGTGTTATCTTCACCAGCACCCCACTTTAAAGAAAACAGGAACTTGTCATTCTCTTCCTATTCTGTTTGCCAACAGTAAATAATGTGCTGAAGTGTGATAACCACAGGGTGGCAAGCAAAGTATCTGGCTACGACAATGTCTGTAGTACCTTCATATAGCAACGCCTACGTAGACAGATGAGGTACCGTTATGCTGTTGGAAAGACAGTAAATAATGTACTGAAGTGCGATAACCACAGGGTGGCAAGCAAAGTATCTGGCTACGACAATGTCTATAGTACCTTCATATAGCAACACCTACTTAGATGGATGAGGTACCGTTATGCTGTTGGAAAGACAGTAAATAACCAAATGTTTTCCAACCACTTTGAGTTTTAGAAATGTACATCTGCAATATATATAGCAACATGGTACATGATAAAGTATGCATCTCATGACAAGTAGTGTCTATTTGAGAAAATGTTGACACATTTTGAGCATTTTATATGTAAATGATGTGCATTGTATGTGTCCATTTACAATAAAGGGTGGGCACCTTTCCAGAGGACAGAAGGCTTGGTATTTGTCAACCCTTTGCCATGCTGGAATTCAGGTAGGGAGAGAGGAAACCCATGTTGTGAAATTGTCATTGCAGTGACTGCATGGGACCTAAGGGACGTGGGTCAGTTGTCAAAAAGCAGAGCGAAATGACAGGGAATTCTGAACCCTGAATGTTTCCTGGGGTGCATGGCATTGTATCACACACTCCTCTACCAGGGACGACACAGCGTGGACCCCCTGCATTTCTGCTGCTTTGTATCCATTCAGTCACCTGTCACTACCTCTCTCTCTCTAACCCCTGACCTGGTCTCATTCTCTCACGCAAGCTTAGGGACACAGTCATGCCTTTGCCATACGATTCATCACAGAGCAGAAGAGGAAGATATCCATTCATTTCACATGTATTAGTGTAATTCTATGCCTTGATAATGATCTTATCAAGTTATTCATAATATAAATACTACATTCAATGTGAAAGTGAGATAACTTTGTCACCCAATGTCATGGAGAAATATGAACCACTCTATGCATGTTGCCTTTCTAAAATGGTTAGATGCTTGTGCAGTCGGTCATAGGCAACATAGGACATTATAAAAGGTTTTGTGTCTGAATGTGTTTGCTGTTTGGGAGAGGAATGTTATATACTGTAATAACTGGTGAAAAACTCTTGGTTAGGGTACTTTCCTCATTCCACATCTCACATTGTATAAGATGTTGCAAAAAAGTACTTAAATCCCCCACTAAGCTAGCAACCAGGCCCGACACCAAGCCCTAGACTTAAAGCTGACAAGCAAGTGAATAGCACTCACCCAAGCCCCTAGTTTGACAAAACTATATTTGCTTTTAATCTTCTTATTGAGTCCAACACTAGCCTTTTAAGGACCACTGGAAGGAATTTAAATCACATAAAAATGTGGAATAATTCTGATTTCTCAGTCCGCTTGTCCCTCAGTGGCCACATCCAATTTTCAGACTAAGTTTATCAGCCTTGGCAAAGCGGTCAGTGGACTAAAGGAGCTAATATCTGCCAGGCCAGTCACTCAGCCAGGACAGGGAACGGGAAGGGAGGGTAAATTCACTGTTACTGTGATCAAATGAGCATACTGGAGCTAATCTAAATTCCATGGTCAAGAAAAAAGTCTAATTGCAGACATGTTTAAATGGGGAGTGCATATTTCTACACTATGAGGTCAAAATAACACTCTGAAATTGTGAAAATAAGATAATGGACTTATTAAGAAGTTAAGAATTAAAATGGGCTTCCGTTATAGGAATAGATCATGCCTTTCATTAAATAGCAGAAAACCAATCATTCAGTCGACATTCACACCGGTTATAGACTATGGTGATATCATTTATATGAATGCAGCTGCCACTCTATTGAAGCCATTCGACACATTTTATAATGCACTACGCTTTATTATGGGTGACAGGATCAAATCAAATCAAACCAAATCACAATTTTATTTCTTACACGCACCGAATAACACCGGTGTAGACATTATGGTGAAATTCTTACATACAAGCCCTTAAACAACAATGTAGAATGTTTTAAAAAGTAAGTTACAAAATATTTGCTACAAATAAATAACGGTTGCTAATCGAAGCACATGTTGAGTCAGGAGAACAAGTTGGCTTTGAACTAAATTAGCTAGCATGGATTAACGTTACACAATCTGTTGTTTGCATGTTATCTTGTTGCCATACAGAAGCTTGGTTTGGTTGGAAGCAGGTTGAGTACAGAGCAGACAACATTTTGTAGCTTGTTTCTTTTAGCTGATGTGTTTTAGTACAGCTGTAACAGTCAACAAGCTATAGGAGATGAATGAATAAATGTTTTAAAACTCTAACCTATTTGTATTTGAGCATGAAAAGAACCTGCCTCTCCTCCTCAAGTACAAGTGAATGAATGAGGGTGAACAAGGTATTTTGCCTTTGTACTTCCTAACCCTTATGATTATAGATTATCTAACCATGAAAGCTCACACTTTGTGGTCATAATGGTAACTAAATCATCCTGGTCGAGCTGGTTTGTGACTATGCTACTTACAGGCATGCATGATCATATTATTTAAGTTATGGACTATAAGATATTCAATTATATTGAATGTTTTCTCAAATGAAAACCAGGTCTGGTTATGTTGTTTTGCCAACTCCCACTGTATGATTCTTGGCTACATACATGTAGCACAAAAATATTGAAGATCAATTTAACATTTGGCTGATTGTCAGAGCAGAAAGAATGAAACTTAAATGTACTTGAGGACTAGTCTAGAATTGTTGGCATTGTTACAGGAAAAAGGAGAATATGACTTTGTTTTCTTGTGTGGCACCTGGATGTGAGGGCAAGCGATTGTGTATGATGTTATGGTTATGATAGCAATGTATCTTGCACTTTGTTGTTAGGTTTGAATGAGTTGATATATTCCCTAATAAAGTTATTGTTGCATTAATATTTGTGCTGAGCGATTAGGGCTTTCTTTTGGTCGGTTCGACTTTGGTTCGATTATTAAAAAATTATCCCGGTTTTCGATTTTGGTTTAAACATAAAATACACTATGCAGTATGTGGGTTGAATGCTGTAACAACACAGAATAATACAAGTCCCATGATGGTTGTGACTGCACATCACTGCTTATCACTTATTAACTGTAATTTATTCACATTACTTTAATAAAATATTTAAGTTGTTGTATATATTACATTTGTTTTATTTGATGACTTTATTATTTCATTCTATGTCATCATCTCTATAGAGCTGCTGCCTATGCCGTCTGACAAAATCACTATTTTAGTAGTTTTTCAAAGTAAACAAGGTATATTTTTATGACTGCAGAATACCAACTGTCAATCACTTGGATCATGTATCTTCAGGTAGAGATACCTTGTGAAGCAACAGCTGCTCTCTACTGTATGTCACTTCACAATCTTGAATTCTTCTGGCTCTTCAGTAGCAGGCGTAAAAGAAACACACACCGGACAAGTAGATGCACAATGGATTATGGTCATTGTAGTTAATATGTTATATGTTAAACTATGTAGAATATTGGCCTGTTGGAAATTGCAACTCCCTACTACATCGCACAGTTCAGGTTGGATCTGATTTATCTCTAGAAGAACTGCATTGAGCTCACAGAAAAAAAACAGAAGGAAATGGAACTCAAATAATGGAACCAAATTCGGTTAATTAGTTGTTCAAAAAAGTTTTGGTTAATTGCTCATGGCCCAAATCTGGGGAGGCTCTATATTTATATATTTACAAACAACTACCTCTGTTCCAAATATGGTGCTTTTATCACAAACTTGTTGTTTTGTTTTACTATTGATTCCACATGTTCAGTTTATCCGCGCACCACAAGTGTATAAAAGAGAGATTATTTTTTAATTAACACAGAAAGCATTGAAAACTAATCTTTTACGCTGGTAAGTAGTTGCTTGACAATGTTCAAAAAAAGGACAATTAAAAAAAGGGTTTCAAAATTGAGATTTTTTTTAACCCTGTTGGTGCTTTTAGGGTGAAATATTAAATTATTAATAACCCTCAAGCTACCAACTGGGGTCATTTTGACCCCAGAGGCATATTTTTGATCATAGCCAAAGGTGGTTTATTCATTTCTTGACTTTGTTAACCCTCCTGATGTGTTCCGGTCGAATTTCAGAGTTTTCTCTCTGAAAAATGTAGTTAATTTAATCTGATTGTCATAAGGTTCCATGACTTTGTCCACACAGGGCATCTGAACACACAAAAAACATTTGGATGAAATTCATAATTTCATAAAAATAAAAGTTCCCTCACGGGAACCACACCTGTTGGCATTCACACAAACAATCACAACATTGTTTCAATAATATATAGAACTTTTCTCGCAGCTCTGGTATAAAAACTTTTTTGAGGCCTTGCTCACAATTCATTCCGTGGCAGCACAATGACCAAACAATATACTGTATGTGAGGCTCTTGATCATATCTTTGATCATGACACTGGTGAGGACACTTGTTAAACTTTGACACAAAGTAGTCTGTGATAAATAGTACAATATGTTTCATCTGAGTATTTGTTACAGTCAAAATAATAATAATCCAGACATTATACTTTTTTTCTTTTTTTTTAACTCAAAAATTAGTTGTATGAGCTCAGGTCAATTAGGCCTACAGGCCATAAATAGCAAATAGAAGTTCAAAACTTGTAATGTTCACTTGATAAAAAGATCTAACACAACATTTGCTGATAATATATGTATTATTATCAATTTTAAACATAATTAATTAACATGAAACTAACACAACAGGAGGGTTAATCAACTTGTCCTTAACAAATGTAAATGAGTGTTTCTGTAGCACTATGGAGCATCTTGTCTTGTTGCATCACCACCTGGTATGGCAACTGCACCGCCCTCAACAGCAAGGGTCTACAGAAGGTGGTGCAGAAGGTCCAATAAATCACAAGGGGCGAGCTCCCTGCCATCCAGGACATTTACACCAGGTAGAGGGAGGCCCAGAATATCGTCAAGGACTCCGTCACTGGAGTCACTGACTGTTCACTCTGTTACCATCTGGCAAACGGTATCGGAGCATCTGTCTCGGACCAACAGGCTCCTAGACAGCTTCTACCACCAGGCCATTAGACTTTTGAACAGCTAGACCCCAGCTGTCTACCCGCTTGCACCTTAGAGACTATTTGGACCGACTCTGCACACACACACACACACACACACACACACACACACACACACACACACACACACACACACACACACACACACACACACACACACACACACACACACACACACACACACACACACACACACACACACTGCTATGAAACCAATAACACACACACCTACAGGTTACTACTGGATTTCTTAACACGCTACACATAGTTAACACATTTAATTGCAGACAATTACTGTCTACATCGAGGCTACTCTTCTGCGAAAACTAACTTCTTGAAGACCAAACTTTTAATAAATAATTATCACATTGTAAATAAAAGTGACATGGATTGCAGAAACATGTGATAGGCAATTTGAATATCATTATAACAAAGGACTTTGCATCTGTTTCTTTGGTTAAAATAATGATAAATTCCTCTCTCTACCACATTTCTTTAGAATTCAATACATTGTTTCTTCAATAAAGTACAATATGCCACAGTAGGCCTACTGGCCTCATTACTGTAACCCTGTATGAAAACAAAGGTACGACATGAATTGCATTCATGTTGTTCTACAGGTAAATAAATAATCTCCACTAGCCACACAACATTGCAAATCACTACTAGCGTAACCACGAACAGCTCATCACACACAGACAATCACGCCAAGCTGTATGCTGTTATTATGTTGTTTTGTTTTTGAAAGTGATATAAAATTTTGCAGAAAATACTTATTTCTCTCAAATTGGGTGCATTTGTTTACATCCCTGCTAGTGAGCATTTCTCCTTTGCCAAGAAAATCTATCCACCTGACAGGTGTGGCGTATCAAGAAGATGATTAAACAGCATGATCATTACACAGGTGCACCTTGTGCTGGGGACAATAAAAGGCCACTTTAAAAGGAGCAGTTTTGTCATACAACACAATGCCACAGAGTGTGCAATTGGCATATTGACTGCAGGAATGTCCACCAGAGCTTTTGACAGAAAATATAATGTTTAATTCTCTACTCTAAGCTGCCTCCAACGTCATTTTAGATATCTTGGCAGTACATTAACCGTCCTCACAACCACAGACTATGTTAAACCATGGTCTGTGGGCCTGGCTCCCCAGTCATGTTAAATCCATAGATTAGGGCATAATTAATTTATATAAATTGACAGATTTCCTTACATAAACTGTAACTTCCATCTATGTAATTTTGTTCAGTATATAATAACTATTAGAATACAATATAATTTGATTTAAAAAATACAAATGTGTAGCCTACAATTCAGGAACATTTCAATTTCACCTGTTAGTAAGTAAGTCAAATAAAAAATAAAAACATTTTACACCATGATTTTTCCATTCATAAAATGTGTAGGGTAGGCTACATTGCCATATATGTGCTTTGACCTTCTACCCCTTGAAAATTGCCTCACAAATCGAAATGTAACGTGTTATCCACCTTAACGTTGTGTATCATCCCATCATTGTTTCATCTAGCATGGATGACAGCCTGTGAAAAGCAAAAAGCTAGCACTTTTTCCAGGTTGGCTTGTCTACTAATGGTAGATTTGCAGTGGGTAATGATAAATTGTACAGCTTTATTTCAGTTGTATAGAATGATTTCTAAAAGGGATAAATTGCCCTTGCCCTAAAAAAGATGAATTAAATTGCTATGATGATAATACCCACCAGAGGACAAAATATTATTGAACAATGTTGGCAGTAACCAGGACTAAGAGTAAACTCCAACATCCGCTTTAAGGAGAGGTAATTCGGTGGCCTATATGTTTGCAATTGAGATCAGCTGTGCGGGCGATTTGAGTGCATATTGATGGCGATAATCTACTGTAATCTGTAATCGGATTACAAAAAAACAAATCAGTTACTTTATCAGCAAAAATATTGTAATCAGATTACAGACATTCTTGAAAATCTAGATGATTATTTCTTGGATGACTTTTAAATTCATAAAGGATGTTTGCAACAACAACCAAAACATTAGGACACGTTTCTCAATGTTCTCAAATCAATTCAGCATTGAAAAATGGCCTAAATTTAAAGTCTGACCACAAGTCAGAGACCACTATGATGACACACCAAATGCGTTTGATGTCTTCCTCTAATGCCTCTTAAGGGGAAAGTAATCCAAAAGTAACTGAAAGTAATCAGATTGTTACTGAGTTTGCTAATTCAAAAATTGCTTTACTGATACACATTTTGGAAAGGTAACTAGTAGCTGTAAAGGATTACATTTGGAAAGTAACCTACCCAACCCTGGTCTTAGGTCTAGCTACCTGGGCCTTGTTTCCCAGAGCCTTCGGCATTAGAACATTCTTAAGATATATCTTAAGTAGCCAAAGTATTTCCCAGAGCCTTCATTACTAACGTCGTTAGAGGCTTTTTCCATGTCACTTTATTCACAGAAGATCTCTGCGAATCATCAGAGAGAATGGTGAGAATAATAGAGAACGGCGCTGGAGGGAATAGCAGTTGTTTTACGGGCTCCTGATCAATTGTGCTGTTTTGTGTACTGTTTTGCTCTGATCTTAACCCCCCCTTTGTTTCCTATGACCGAAAAGAGCTTCTGGACATCAGAACAGCTATCACTAAACTCATTCTGGACGAGGACTTCTACTTCAATGAGTCGGAGGCAAAATACATTAAATATCCCTGATCAGGCCCAAATTCCCCTACACTCGAAGAAGGAGGAGCGGCGCAATAGAGACCGGAGTACGGGATACCTGAGGAGATTAAAATGCCCCTACCCTTGCGTTCTATTGATGAACGTGCAATCACTGGAAAATAAAGGGGATGAACTCCATTTGAGACAATCCTATCAACGTGATGAACTGTAACATCCTATGTTGCTCTAAGTCGTGGCTGAACAAGGACATGGTAAATATAAATCTAGATGTTTTTTATTTTCATCGGCAGGCCAGATCGCTGGTGTCGGTGAAGCTCAGGGGAGGTGGTGTGTCTCTTTGTTAACAACAGCTGGTGCGTGATCTCTAATATTAAGGAAGTCTGAAAGTTCTGCTCGAGTTAGAATACCTCCTGAAAAAATCTAGACCATACTAATTATCATGAGAGTTTATCTATATTTTTTGTAGCTGTCCACAAACCGATGCTGGCACTAAGATCGTACTCAACAAGTACTCCTCTTGAGGAGGAGCTCCTAGTAGCCGGTGACTTTAATGCAGGAAAACTTAAATCCGATTTACCCCATTTCTACCAGCATGTCACCTGTGCAACTAGAGGTGAAAAACTCTAAATCAGCTTTACTCCACAAAAACAGATACAAAGCTCTCCCTCGCCCATGAATTTGACAAATTTGACCATAACTCTATCCTCCTGATTCCTGCTTACTAGCAAAAACTGAAACAGAAACCTTCATGAAAAAGATTGCAGTATAACTGCAGTATGCAGCAAATACTCCATCCAAAATAACAGTTTTTTTTTACTGCAGTAATTTTGTAGTGTTACTGCAGTTAGAGTGCAGTATAACTGAAGTTATTCTGCATTTACTACGTCCAAAATACCACAGTCGGCTGCAGTTACTGCACCTTTTTTTTGGTGAAGTACGAGTGACACGCTCAATACAGAAGTGGATGCTAAGCTACAGGACTGTTTCACTTGCACAGACTGGAATATGTTCCGGGATTCATCCAATGGCTTTGAGGAGTTTACCACCTCATTCACAGGCTTCATCAATAAGTGCATTGACGACAGCATGCCGACAGTAACCGTACGTACAGAGCCAAAGGCTAGAGCTCTTGCTTTCAAGGAGTGGGACACTTATCCGCACAGTTTTTAGGACGACAGTGTGATCATGCTCTCCGTAGTTGATGTGAGCAGGTCAGCATTCACAAGGCCGCAGGGCCAGACGGATTACCAGGACTTGTACTCAGAGCGTGCCAACTGGCAAGTGTCTTCACTGACATTTTCAACCTCTACTGACCGAGTCTGTAATGCCAACATGTTTCAAGCAGACCACCATAGTCCCGGTACCCAAGAAAGCGAAGGTAACCTGCCTAAATGATTACCACCATAGCACTCATGTCAGTAGCCATGAAGTGCTTGAAAGGCTGGTCATGGCTCACACCATCCCCCTGGACCCACTCCAATTCGCATACCGCACCAATAGATCCACAGATGAAGCAATCGCAATCGCACTCTGCACTGCCCTTTCACACCTGGACAAAAGGAACACCGATATGAGAATGCTTTTCATTGACTACAGCTCAGTGTTCAATACCATAGTGCCCTCAAAGCTCATCACTAAGCTAAGGACCCCGGGACTAAACACCTCCCTCTGCAACTGGATCCTGGACTTCCTAACCGGCTGTCCCTAGGTGGTAAGGGTAGACAGCAACACATCTGCCACGCTGATTCTCAACATGGGGTGCGAGCTCAGTCCCTTCCTGTACTCCCTGTTCACCCATGGCTGTGTGGCCAAGCACGACTCCAACACTATCATTAAGTTTGCTGACAACACAACAGTGGTAGGCCTGATCACCGACAGCGATGAAACAGCCTATAGGGAGGAGGTCAGAGACCTGCAGTGTGGTGCCAGGCCAACAACCTCTCCATGAACATGAATAAGACAAAGGAGATGATTGTGGACTAATGGAAAAGGAAGGCCGCACATGCTCCCATTCAAATTTTCGGGGCTGTAGTGGAGCGGGTCGAGAGTTTCACGTTCCTTGGTGTCCACATCATCAACAAACTAACATGGTCCAGTCAACCCAAGACAGTTGTGAAGAGTGCATGACAATACCTTTTCCCCCTCAGGAAACTGAAAAGATTTGGCATGGGTCCCCAGATCCTCAAAAGGTGCTACAGCTGCAACATCAAGAGCACCCTGACCAGTTGCATAACCGCCTGGTATGGCCACTGCTCGGCATCTGACAGTAAGGCTCAACAGAGGGTAGTGCGTAAGGCACATTACATCACTGGGGCCTAGCTTCTCGCCATCCAGGACCTACAGTTGAACTCTCGAACCAGGGGTGGAAAGACCTTGGATCATTGTTACTCTAACTTCCGCGACGCATATAAGGCCCTGCCCCGCCCCCCTTTCGGAAAAGCTGACCACAACTCCATTTTGTTGATCCCTGCCTACAGACAGAAACTAAAACAAGAGGCTCCCACGCTGAGGTCTGTCCAACGCTGGTCCGACCAAGCTGACTCCACACTCCAAGACTGCTTCCATCACGTGGACTGGGACATGTTTCGTATTGCATCAGACAACAACATTGACGAATACGCTGATTCGGTGTGCGAGTTCATTAGAACGTGCGTTGAAGATTTTGTTCCCATAGCAATGATTAAAACATTCCCTAACCAGAAACCGCGGATTGATGGCAGCATTCGCGTGAAACTGAAAGCGCGAACCACTGCTTTTAATCAGGGCAAGGTGTCTGGTAACATGACCGAATACAAACAGTGCAGCTATTCCCTCCGCAAGGCTATCAAACAAGCTAAGCGTCAGTACAGAGACAAAGTAGAATCTCAATTCAACGGCTCAGACACAAGAGGCATGTGGCAGGGTCTACAGTCAATCACGGACTACAGGAAGAAATCCAGCCCAGTCACGGACCAGGATGTCCTGCTCCCAGGCAGACTAAATAACTTTTTTGCCCGCTTTGAGGACAATACAGTGCCACTGACACGGCCTGCAACGAAAACATGCGGTCTCTCCTTCACTGCAGCTGAGGTGAGTAAGACATTTAAACGTGTTAACCCTCGCAAGGCTGCAGGCCCAGACGGCATCCCCAGCCGCGCCCTCAGAGCATGCGCAGACCAGCTGGCCGGTGTGTTTACGGACATATTCAATCAATCCCTATACCAGTCTGCTGTTCCCACATGCTTCAAGAGGGCCACCATTGTTCCTGTTCCCAAGAAAGCTAAGGTAACTGAGCTAAACGACTACCGCCCCGTAGCACTCACTTCCGTCATCATGAAGTGCTTTGAGAGACTAGTCAAAGACCATATCACCTCCACCCTACCTGACACCCTAGACCCACTCCAATTTGCTTACCGCCCAAATAGGTCCACAGACGATGCAATCTCAACCACACTGCACACTGCCCTAACCCATCTGGACAAGAGGAATACCTAAGTGAGAATGCTGTTCATTGACTACAGTTCGGCATTCAACACCATAGTACCCTCCAAGCTCGTCATCTGGGTCTCGACCCCGCCCTGTACAACTGGGTACTGGACTTCCTGACGGGCCGCCCCCAGGTGGTGAGGGTAGGCAACAACATCTCCTCCCCGCTGATCCTCAACACTGGGGCCCCACAAGGGTGCGTTCTGAGCCCTCTCCTGTACTCCCTGTTCACCCACGACTGCGTGGCCACGCACGCCTCCGACTCAATCATCAAGTTTGCGGACGACACAACAGTGGTAGGCTTGATTACCAACAACGACGAGATGGCCTACAGGGAGGAGGTGAGGGCCCACTCCGAGTGTGGTGTCAGGAAAATAACCTCACACTCAACGTCAACAAAACTAACGAGATGATTGTGGACTTCAGGAAACAGCAGAAGGAACACCCCCCTATCCACATCGATGGAACAGTAGTGGAGAGGGTAGCAAGTTTTAAGTTCCTCGGCATACACATCACAGACAAACTGAATTGGTCCACTCACACAGACAGCATTGTGAAGAAGGCGCAGCAGCGCCTCTTCAACCTCAGAAGGCTGAAGAAATTCGGCTTGTCACCAAAAGCACTCACAAACTTCTACAGATGCACAATCGAGAGCATCCTGGCGGGCTGTATCACCGCCTGGTACGGCAACTGCTCCGCCCTCAACCGTAAGGCTCTCCAGAGGGTAGTGAGGTCTGCACAATGCATCACCGGGGGCAAACTACCTGCCCTCCAGGACACCTACACCACCCGATGTCACAGGAAGGCCATAAAGGTCATCAAGGACATCAACCACCCGAGCCACTGCCTGTTCACCCCGCTATCATCCAGAAGGCGAGGTCAGTACAGGTGCATCAAAGCTGGGACCGAGAGACTGAAAAACAGCTTCTATCTCAAGGCCATCAGACTGTTAAACAGCCACCACTAACATTGAGTGGCTGCTGCCAACACACTGACTCAACTCCAGCCACTTTAATAATGGGAATTGATGGGAAATGATGTAAATATATCACTAGCCACTTTAAACAATGCTACCTTATATAATGTTACTTACCCTACATTATTCATCTCATATGCATACGTATATACTGTACTCTATACCATCGACTGTATCCTTATGTAATACATGTATCACTAGCCACTAACTATGCCACTTTGTTTACATACTCATCTCATATGTATATACTGTACTTGATACCATCTACTGTATCTTGCCTATGCTGCTCTGTACCATCACTCATTCATATATCCTTATGTACATATTCTTTATCCCCTTACACTGTGTACAAGACAGTAGTTTTGGAATTGTTAGTTAGATTACTTGTTGGTTATTACTGCATTGTCGGAACTAGAAGCACAAGCATTTCGCTACACTCGCATTAACATCTGCTAACCATGTGTATGTGACAAATAAAACTTGATTTGATTTGATTTGGTATGTTTACATACACATTAGCCAAATACAGTTAAACTCAGTTTTTCACAATTCCTGAAATGTAATCCTAGTAAAAATTCCCTGTCTTAGGTCAGTTAGGATCACCACTTTATTTTAAGAATGTGAAATGTCAGAATAATAGTAGAGGAAATTATTTCTTTCAGTTTTTATTTCTTTCATCACATTCCCATTGAGTCATAAGTTTACATTCACTCAATTAGTATTTGGTTGCATTGCCTTTAAATTGTTTAACTTGGGTTAAACGTTTCGGGTAGCCTTCCACAAGCTTCCCACAATAAGTTGGGTGAATTTTGGCCCATTCCCCCTGACAGAGCTGGTGTGACTGAGTCAGGTGGTTAGGCCTCCTTGCTTGCACACGCTTTTTCAGTTCTGCCCACAAATTCTCTATAGGTTTGGGGTCAGGGCTTTGTGATGGCCACTCCAATACTTTGACTTTGTTGTCCTTAAGCTGCGTTGTCCCATGGTGTTTATACTTACGTACTATTGTTTGTACAGATGAACGTGGTACCTTCAGGCATTTGGAAATTGCTTCCAAGGATGAACCAGACTTGTGGAGGTATACAATTTATTTCTGAGGTCTTGGTTGATTTCTTTTGATTTTCCCATTATTTCAAGCAAAGAGGCACTGAGTTTGATGGTAAGCCTTGAAAGACATCCACGGCTACACCTCCAATTGACTCAAATTATGTCAATTAGCCTATCAGAAGCTCCTAAAGCCATGTTGTAATTTTCTGGAATTTTACAAGCTGTTTAAAGGCACAGTCAACTTAGTGTATGTAAACTTCTGACCCATTGGAATTGTGATACTGTGAATTATAAGTGAAATAATCTTTCTGTAAACAATTGTTGGAAAAATTTATTTTTTCATGCACAAAGTAGATGTTCTTACTGACTTGCCAAAACTATAGTTTGTTACCAAGAAATTTGTGGAGTGGTTAAAAAACGAGTTTTAATGACTCTAACCTAAGTGTATGTAAACTTCTGACTTCAACTGTATATACTAGGCGGTTCCCAATATTTTCAAAGACTCCAGCCACCCAAGTCATAGACTGTTCTCTCTGCTAACGCACGGCACGTGGTACCGGAACGCAACATCTAGGTCCAACAGGCTCCTTAACAGCTTCTATCCCAAGCCGCAAGACTGCTGAACAATAAATCAAATGGCCACCCAGACTATTTACATTAACACCCCCTTCTGTTTTTACACTGCTGCTACTCGCTGTTTATAATCTATGCATAGTCACTTTACCCCTACCTACATGTACAAAATACTTCGACGAACCTATACCACTGCACATTGACCTGTATATAGCCTCATTATTGTTATTTTATTGTGTTACTTTGTATTTAATTTTTTATTTTATTTTGTAAATACTTTCTGAACTCTAATTCTTGAACTGCTTGTTGGTTAAGAGCCGACTTAGGGCTAGTCCTATTTTTCTCAATTTCCAACTGAATGATGTGCCCAAAGTACACTGCGTGTTGCTCAGGCGCTGAAGCCAGGATATGCATATAATTGGTACCATTGGAAATAAAACACTTAAAAGTTTGTATAAATGTTAAAATAATGTAGGAGAATATAACACAATAGATATGGTAGGAGAAAATCCAAAGAAAAACAAACCTGACATTATTCTTTTGAGACCATCCTCTTGAAAATGAACTCCCTGCATGCAATTCCTATGGCTTCCACAGGGTGTCAGATGTCTATGTTCAAGGTTTCAGGCTTGTTACTTCAAAAAAAATAAGTAATATCAGTTTTAGGACAGGGACACAGTCTTGGAAATTCGTGTTTGCGCTCGCCATGAAGACAGGATGCCCCTGTTAAAATCGGTTTCCTATTGGACATACTTCTTTCCGCAATAAATGTTATAGTTTGATTACATTTTAGGGTATCTGAGGAGTACATAGAAACGTATTTTGACTTGTTGAAACGAAGTTTAGGGGTAAATTTTTGGATTCCTTTCTCTGCATTTTGAACAAGTGGATTACTCAAATCGATGGTGCCAACTAAACATACTTTTTGGGATATAAATAAGGATTTTATCTAACAAAACACCACTGCATATTATAGCTGGGACCCTTTGGATGACAAATCAGAGGGAGATTTTCAAAAAGTAAGTGAATATTTAATTGCTATTTGTGAATTTTTGAAACCTGTGCGGTGGAAAAATATTTTGATATGGGGTACCGTCCTCAAACAATTGCATGGCTTGTTTTCACTGTAATAGCTACTGTAAATCGGACAGTGAAGTTAGATTAACAAGAATTTAAGCTTTCAACCGATATGTACATAATTGTTTAATATCCATCATTTGTATGATTATTTGACATTATGTTTCATTGGTGACATTGTGGAGCTTACTTTTACATGTGTCCTATATATAAACTGTATGTCGTGAACACGATCCAATCGTTAGCTGCAGCATACCAAACAAGTTTGAAATTAAAGGATAATTCCACCACTTTTCAACGTAATTTGTATTATCTCCAGCAAAATACCAGCATCTACATATATGAAAAAGGCGCATTTCTACACTTTGTAGAAATGTTTTTATTTCTACCCAATGACATCATCAAAAGTTAAAACATTGACAACAATGATTTTCAAACATTGAGAATCATGGTGAAGTGGAGAGCAAGAAAATACCCTCCATCTGGCTAGAAACTCGTTGCCGGTTTTGATTAACGCTACCCTGTGCCGACACAAAGAAGCATTATTTTAGGACCTTTCTTCTTGTCTTTTTAACCAAATCAAATCAAATCAAATCAAAATCAAATCAAATTTTATTTGTCACATACACATGGTTAGCAGATGTTAATGCGAGTGTAGCGAAATGCTTGTGCTTCCAGTTCCGACAATGCAGTAATAAGCAACAAGTAATCTAACTAATAATTCCAAAACTACTACCTCATATACACAAGTGTAAAGGGATAAAGAATATGTACATAAAGATATATGAATGAGTGATGGTACAGAGCGGCATAGGCAAGATACAGTGGATGGTATCGAGTACAGTATATACATATGAGATGAGTAATGTAGGGTATGTAAACAAAGTGGCATAATTTAAAGTGGCTAGTGATACATGTATTACATAAGGATGCAGTCGATGATATAGAGTACAGTATATACGTATGCATATGAGATGAATAATGTAGGGTAAGTAACATTATATAAGGTAGCATTGTTTAAAGTGTCTAGTGATATATTTACATAATTTCCCATCAATTCCCATTATTAAAGTGGCTGGAGTTGAGTCAGTGTCAGTGTCAGTGTGTTGGCAGCAGCCACTCAATGTTAGTGGTGGCTGTTTAACAGTCGATGGCCTTGAGATAGAAGCTGTTTTTCAGTCTCTCGGTCCCAGCTTTGATGCACCTGTACTGACCTCGCCTTCTGGATGATAGCGGGGTGAACAGGCAGTGGCTCGGGTGGTTGATGTCCTTGATGATCTTTATGGCCTTCCTGTAACATCGGGTGGTGTAGGTGTCCTGGAGGGCAGGTAGTTCGCCCCCGGTGATGCGTTGTGCAGACCTCACTACCCTCTGGAGAGCCTTACGATTGTGGGCGGAGCAGTTGCCGTACCAGGCGGTGATACAGCCCGCCAGGATGCTCTCGATTGTGCATCTGTAGAAGTTTGTGAGTGCTTTTGGTGACAAGCCGAATTTCTTCAGCCTCCTGAGGTTGAAGAGGCGCTGCTGCGCCTTCTTCACGATGCTGTCTGTGTGAGTGGACCAATTCAGTTTGTCTGTGATGTGTATGCCGAGGAACTTAAAACTTGCTACCCTCTCCACTACTGTTCCATCGATGTGGATAGGGGGGTGTTCCCTCTGCTGTTTCCTGAAGTCCACAATCATCTCCTTAGTTTTGTTGACGTTGAGTGTGAGGTTATTTTCCTGACACCACACTCCGAGGGCCCTCACCTCCTCCCTGTAGGCCGTCTCGTCGTTGTTGGTAATCAAGCCTACCACTGTTGTGTCGTCCGCAAACTTGATGATTGAGTTGGAGGCGTGCGTGGCCACGCAGTCGTGGGTGAACAGGGAGTACAGGAGAGGGCTCAGAACGCACCCTTGTGGGGCCCCAGTGTTGAGGATCAGCGGGGTGGAGATGTTATTGCCTACCCTCACCACCTGGGGGCGGCCCGTCAGGAAGTCCAGTACCCAGTTGCACAGGGCGGGGTCGAGACCCAGGGTCTCGAGCTTGATGACGAGCTTGGAGGGTACTATGGTGTTGAATGCCAAGCTGTAGTCGATGAACAGCATTCTCACATAGGTATTCCTCTTGTCCAGATGGGTTAGGGCAGTGTGCAGTGTGGTTGAGATTGCATCGTCTGTGAACCTATTTGGGCGGTAAGCAAATTGGAGTGGGTCTAGGGTGTCGGGTAGGGTGGAGGTGATATGGTCCTTGACTAGTCTCTCAAAGCACTTCATGATGACGGAAGTGAGTGCTACGGGGCGGTAGTCATTTAGCTCAGTTACCACAGATCATAGAAGTGCCCATTTTCACCTATGTAGACACTGGTACGGGGCTAGAGATAATGAATATGAGGTTGAAAAGTGGCGGAATTGCCCTTTAATTGCTGTGCCAATTATTTGAGATGTTACGGTTATTTTTTTACATCTCCACAATGTTGCCCAATGCCCACTTTAGCAGCCTAAAAATGTTTCCTTACTGTCTGTTCACCAGATTCAAAGCATCAATAAAAGTACTTTCAACATGTTGCTCTGCGAGGATAGTTTGAGTAGCATGTATTGATAGAAGATAAAGTAACACTGTAACCCCCCTCTAAAATGAAAGGTCACAATCCCAAACTCTATATCCCAAAAGGCTTCCTGTCAACTGCTATCACAAACAGTATTAACGGAGCTCTCTGGAAATCCAGCAGAAATCCCACCAGCAATTTTCACGATCTAAACGAACTGTCATTCGCTTGTCTCTAACAGATTCTCATCAACTAATCTCCCAAACAGATACCCCAAAAGGACAGAGATACAAAAAGGAATCGAGGAATCAAGTTTTAGGTAATTTGACAGTCAGTGTATAATATCTTATGGACAAATAGCTAAAGCTCATGTCAGCAACATTCCTCATACATTCACAAACTGTTGAAGGAAATTTGATATTTTTCTAGGATTTTGAATGCATTGCTGAGTTAAATGGAGACTGCCACATTCTTGCAGTATTCAAATGTTATCTAAGTCCAATGCAGTATGCATTACCGACTCACTCAACTCTTAAAGAGCTTAAAATGTTAAACAACATAGTTAGATGGCCATTATGACTACATGACCAAGTGACAAGACTGAGTCATTGGAACGGGTTATGAAAGTTATTTATATTCAAATTGTGATTATGTAAATTCTGATAAATATTTGGCAAAATAATTGCAGTTGTGCTGATAAAACTCCCAAAACTACTTCACTGCACAACTACCAAGCATAACTTGTTGAAGTTGAATTCTGCCTTAAGGACACAAAGGACTCAGGCGTTAATTCAATCACTTTTTACTTCTGACTTTGGACTGTCACTATCATTCAAGTCTTTTGTCAAATTCCGTATTTTCTTCACCACCGCCTGTCAGAAATATTTTCTTCACAGTCCACATCTGTGCCAGTCTCATTGATGCATGCTTTTGATGGCAGCCAACTGCAAAATACCTCCGTCAAAAGTGGAGGTTTGTCTTCATATTTCAGTTCCACTATGACTCTTGTTGATGTTTTTCTTGCTCAGGCAGTCTTTCTGTTTCATATGCGTGCATCTGTCATATCGGAGCAGCGTCTGTATGGTGATGGCTTTGTAAATCACATCCCCTCATACATAGGTAGACAAGAAAATCCCCCTCCCATATACTTTAATACTTTAACCCTGATATCCCTGCTATTTATTGCTACTCTCCTCATTTCTATTATACCTCTTTCTTTCTTTCCTTCCATCCTTCCAACCCTGCTCTTGTATTTGATACCTTATTTCCCAGAAAATCCGTGAGCAAAAGGGCAACAATGTAGAAAAAACCTGGACAGGGATTGGTTATATTACCATCACAGACAAACCCAGCGACAGATGACAGAAACATTTATATTTTGTTCCTGTTTTGCATGTCAGGTTCTGTGTTTTATGTGTACAATTAGGAAAAAGGTGCTGTCATTCTTTCATGGCCTCATATTTAACTAAGAAGTATTTAATTCTAGAAACACATATTTTGGAGCAAACATAGAAATTCAATGTCATAGTTCAAACACTACCTATTTCAATTAAAGTGTTATTTCATTGAGGTCTGTTGACGTACTGGAGGTTTGCAGATATTACAGTTGGTAAGTTAAAGAAGTTTGCTATTGCTCTGATTAGTCAAAAACGGAATATCCACACATGCATCCTTGTGTGATTGGATTGCTGTGCTAGCATCCATATTGACAGATCCATGTGGGTATCAAAGATAAAGAGCATTGTCTAATAATAATGCTGCATGGTAGATGGCCCTTGTTATATTCTACTTTTTTTCAGAATGCCCTCCTAGTGTTGTGTATACTGTGTGGCAGAGCCTGACATGCTTCAAAATTTATTTGGAGGAATGGCATCAAATATGCTTTTCTATATCGATCAGAATTGTTGTGATATTTAACCAGGCTTTTCCAAAGCTCTCTTTTGAAGTAGGAATAACAGATGGTGTTAATTAGCATTTAAACTGTTATTAATGATTAGGGTTATTGATCAAATAAAATCCAGTTTATTGATGATTGATAAAAATGCTAAAACATTCGGTTGAAAGTGTGTCAAGGGTAATAACTACCTGTTGTTTTCTCGCTAAGTTTGTAATTAGTTAGCATGTTTCTTACTCCCCTACCCTTGGATCCATGACATTGGGGCACTCAAAGACACCATTCCCATGTTCTATTATCAAGTGATACAAGTGTTCTTCAATTAAAGATCTCATTAAACCTACTTGATAAGTCCATTTATCCCTGGGGGGAATCAAGAAACTCATTAAAATCCCTAGCCAGGATAAAGGCTCCCCCATTCACCGTCACATTACCAGCTTGACAGATCTGAGGGGTGTTTGCGTGTCTGGGGACTGACTATAAGAAGAGAGACTCTTCACTCTCCGGACACAACTGGTTTTCTCTGCTGGTGATTAAATCCTGCTGTGGATCAGACTAATGGTGTGAGCTCAGTCTTTGTGCTCGACCGGGTCCCCTTACCCTCCCAGACCTTCTCCTACAGAAGCGGCTGAAGAAAACTGCTTTAGTGTTAGGCGATGTCATAAAAAGGTGCACTCATCACACATTCTGTATCACCAATATATTTTACTCCCAAGGTACACTCGTCACCAACCCCCTCTTGCATCTGTACTCCTGACCTCCTGACTGTGACATTACAGACCTTGTTAGTAGCAATATGTGAGGATTTTGAGGCCTTTTACAGACATTAATAGTGAATTGGTTGCACCCCTTTTGAGACTATTGTTATGTTTTTCTGCACTTGTAATACAGTGGGGAGAACAAGTATTTGATACACTGCCGATTTTGCAGGTTTTCCTACTTACAAAGCATGTAGAGGTCTGTCACTTTTTATCATAGGTAGACTTCAACTGTGAGAGACGGAATCTAAAACAAAATCCAGAAAATCACATTGTATGATTTTTAAGTAAGTAATTTGCATTTTATTGCATGACATAAGTATTTGATACATCAGAAAAGCATAACTTAATATTTGGTACAGAAACCTTTGTTTGCAATTACAGAGATCATACGTTTCAGGGATTTTGGCCCACTCCTTCATACAGACCTTCTCCAGATCCTTCAGGTTTCGGGGCTGTCGCTGGGCAATACTGACTTTCAGCTCCCTCCAAAGATTTTCTATTGGGTTCAGGTCTGGAGACTGGCTAGGCCACTCCAGGACCTTGAGATGCTTCTTATGGAGCCACTCCTTAGTTGCCCTGGCTGTGTGTTTCGGGTCGTTGTCATGCTGGAAGACCCATTCACGACCCATCTTCAATGCTCCTACTGAGGGAAGGAGGTTGTTGGCCAAGATCTCACGATACATGGCCCCATCCATCATTCCTTCCCTCAATACGGTGCAGTCATCCTGTCCCCTTTGCAGTCGTCCTGTCCCCAAGGAATGATGTTTCCACCTCCATGCTTCACAGTTGGGACGGTGTTCTTGGGGTTGTACTCATCCTTCTTCTTCCTCCAAACACGGCGAGTGGAGTTTAGACCAAAAAGCTCTATTTTTGTCTCCTCAGACCACATGACCTTCTCCCATTCCTCCTCTGGATCATCCAGATGGTCATTGACAAACTTCAGACGGGCCTGGACATGCGCTGGCTTGAGCAGGGGGACCTTGCGTGTGCTGCAGGATTTTAATCCATGACGGCGTAGTGTGTTACTAATGGTTTTCTTTGAGACTGTGGTCCCAGCTCTCTTCAGGTCATTGACCAGGTCGTGCCATGTAGTTCTGGGCTGATCCCTCATCTTCCTCATGATCATTGAAGCCCCACGAGGTGAGATCTTGCATGGAGCCCCAGACCGAGGGTGATTGACTGTCATCTTGAACTTCTTCAATTTTTTTATAATTGCGCCAACAGTTGTTGACTTCTCTCTAAGCTGCTTGCCTATTGTCCTGTAGCCCATCCCAGCCCTATGCAGGTCTACAATTTAACCCTGATGTCCTTATACAGCTCTCTGGTCTTGGCCATTGTGGAGAGGTTGGAGTCTGTTTGATTGAATGTGTGGACAGGTGTCTTTTATACAGGTAACGAGTTCAAACAGGTGCAGTTAATACAGGTAATGAGTGGAGAACAGGAGGGCTTCTTAAAGAAAAACTAACAGGTCTGTGAGAGCCGGAATTCTTACTGGTTTGTAGGTGATCAAATACTTATGTCGTGCAATAAAATGCAAATTATTACTTAAAAAGCATACAATGTGATTTTCTGGATTTTTGTTTTAGATTCCATCTCTCACAGTTGATGTGTACCTATGATAAAAAATTACAGACCTCTACATGCTTTGTAAGTAGGACAACCTGAAAAATTGGCAGTGTATCAAATACTTGTTCTCCCCACTGTATGTAGAATTCATGTTTGCCTGTGGAACAGTTTCGACCAAGTCCCAAGTCACATTTAATACACATTTTACATGAAACACACACTTATGGGTGAGAAGGCCCTATCTCGAGGTAGGATTCAGCCATCATTAACTCGTCAATGACGGAGACATTGGCTGAATTCCTCAAACTACATTCAATATCAAGGGGCAAAGACGTACAAGCTAACTTTCAGATGTGAGTACTGTACTGTGGTGGAATAAAGCTTTTATCTCTTTTTTTGGACCCAACTCATTACTGTTCCACACCTAAACTAATAGGCATACAAGAATCAGGAAAACGAGTGTCTATATTAAATGTCTGGATTAGAGTTACAAAATTCCTGGAACATTCAATACATTTCCTGGTTTTGCAGAAATCCTGCCTGAAAGATTACGGTTTTCCCGCTCATGATTCCGAGAACCTCCAACCGGGATTTCAGGAAAACCAGCAAATTTATTGAAAGTTTCCAGAATTTTGCTAACCTAATCTGGATTCATTCAGCAACTTCCCAGTGGTCTATGTAATTTTTGCACTTACCCTCACAGATGGCATCATTATCTCTCTCTTCTAACTATGGCAACAGGCCCAAAAGGTAATTTGTAATAATAAGATAATAGGCATACATATTTCAGATATAGCTAGATGTGCCATGTGACTCGGTCCTCAAAGAGAAGCCGAGAAGGAAACATTCCATTCCCCATTTACCTTGGAAATAATGTTAGTTGGTCAAACAATTTATTGCTGGTCTTATCATAATTACCTTGCCTTGAATATCTCTTAGTGCTTTAGCAATGGAAAAGAGATGTCCAGCAGAATCTATACGGATCCATTTGGGTGGAGATATCATGTAATTGTCCAGCTAATAGCATATATGCCAATTCATCACCAGGCTCATCTACTGGTCAGCTGAATACCATTCAGCTCTCTAGTGCTCTAAAGGGGCATCTTCTAGTCTGTGCACATTAAACCTCTCGTCTTACATTGTAGGTATATTAAAGGTGTACTCTGACACCAACATTAATATGAAATGCAATCAGAAAACCACTTTTCCTGTAGGTGAATAGAAAACAGACAGTGGTTGATGAGGTATTTTCTGTATCTGTTGGGTTTGAATCCATGTTCACTAGAAGAGCATCACAAAACAACACATGACAGATTTCAGAGCAACCTCCTTCCTGAGCCAACAGTAATGAGACTGTAAAAAAAAACAGAAATTAGCTTTAGGATGTATCAAGTCTATTAATATCTGAAATGCTCGCCTGTGGTGTTTGTTGTATTTTACTTAGCGTTTGCTATTTTTAATTCTTTGAGAAATTAAGACGCTAATTAGCTCCTATTGCCTGAGAAGCCTCAGGAAATGACATTTTAAATGGCCCCAGAACATGCACCGCACCCCTTGGTGAAATTAGAGCCAAGCTCTTGCTTGGTTATTAATTTGAATGACAGTTTTTACCCTCATCACCCTCCCCTAAAGAATAACCTTTAGAGTACTAATATAATTAAACAATTCTGGCCATGGATCTTCTTCAGAATATCAAGATATTACTCAACTTTGCCAGAGGCCTACTGGTCTTTTGTTCTAAACCCCTATTACTACATCATGTAACACTCATTTTACACAATCTGATTAGGTAGGTAATCGCTGTGACCAACCCCCCCCCCCCCCCCCCCCATTTGACCCCCTTAACAAATGTATTTGTATAACATTGTAATCTATATGAACCATGAAGGCTCATCTTAAACAGCAACTGGGCCTATCAGAATACTATGGACAGTACCAGTCAAAAGTTTGGACACACTGTCATGACGTTGGCCTGGGGGTAGGTTTATGACAGTCATAAATACCTCTTCCCCCCTTTTTCCTCTCTCTACCCTACTGAGGTTACCTTTGCAAAACCCTTGGTTGACATAGAGATTCTGGGAACATCAGAAGGTGGTGGTGAAATGAACTATATTCTGGAAATCTGATCAATTGAACATATGCGGTGGTACTTAAAGGATATGATGTCAGTTCGGTTGTCATCTGAGACATTCTCATCAATGATAAGATGACAAACTCTACAGTGGAAAGTCTACACATCAGAGTTATCAGATTCACATGGAATTGTTGTTCAATTTAAATGTTTGAATATGAAATTATTCGTGATGGGATGAAATGTGATTTTAGCTTCTAAAATGTGAGATTTGGGTTTTCATAAGATAGGGCTCTGCTCAATCAGTGGCCCACCCCTGTGAAGGGACAAGGGCTATAAAACTTTTCAAACACGCCCTCCTCTCCCTTCCTATATAAGCCCTTGACAACAATATAACCTCCTGTTCCGAGGATGTAGGAAGACGGCCCTATGTCAGAATGGTTCAGATAATAACTACAGAACGAAGCCAACATCAGCGTGAGCTTTGGTTGCGAATGGCATGAACTTTGAACTTACTCACTACAGAAGTGATATCTCTTAGCCGTTGATTTAGCAACAGCAGATGCAACGAGGGTTAGGAAGGAACAGACAGAGTACCCGGCCAAAACATAGAAATACAAAATCATAGAAAAACAAAGCATAGAATGCACACCCCACATCACACCCTGACCGAACCATATAGAGAAATAAAACATCTCTCTAAGGTCAGGGCGTGACAGGTGGCTACTTCGAAGAATCTCAAATTTAAAATATATTTTGATTTGTTTAACACGTTTTTGGTTACTACATGATTCCATATGTGTTATTTCATAGTTTTGATGTCTTCACTATTATTATACAATGTAGAAAATAGTAAAACATAAGAAAAACCCTTGAATGAGTTGGTGTCCAAAATTGTGAATTGTTCTTCAGGTAAAATTTAAATAAATGCTACATGAAAGTTTTTAAAAATGCATTATTCCCATGAATGATGGACAATCAGATCATGATTTATGGTCATAGGTTGTGATATAACTCCAATCTCAAAAATAACTGACCACTACATGGGGCTAAATCTTTTTTGAATGTTTGCTATGATAGGTTGCACCCACAGCTTTTAGAATGCACCGCCTAGACACGCCTCCTAAAAAACAAACTTCTTCATTCAAACATTGGTGGCCTGGTGTGGCTATTTCTCCTGCTGCATTTGTCCAGATAAGACCGTTTTCAGATACCTTTGCCCTGACAGCATAGGAGGTTGAAATGTAAATGTCACACCAGCAATTAGGCATCCGTTGCTCATCATCACATAAATACCTTAATAATTTAACACCTTTGCTGTGACTTCAGATTGCGTGGTCAATGTCTCCCATGGACACAACTGTTTACTAGTGTGGGTTTCTTATGGTGAGACACTGGGGGTAAAATAAGGTGCCCTGGAACTGTCATTCCTCATGAAAAATATGTTTCCTGATTAAATAAGTTTTCCCAAATGGGGGATGAACCTATTGAGTGGCCTTTGCCCTTTACAGTTCTGTGTTCACAGTGATGGGAACGCCAGGACTGTCACATTCACATTGTAGTTGGTTAAAGTTAAAGTGATGTACGGAGTGCTACTTTGTGCAAAAAGTCAGGTGAAATGTATTGGTTTAATTAGTCATTCTTAATGCTATTAACCTGAACTATAACATAGATATGGAACTCTTTAATTGATCATCTCCAGCACGAACCCAACATCAACATATGTGAAAATGCACATTTCTATGTTTTGCAGTCAGAAAGATAGAGGAAGGTAAGTTTTTCCAATGTCATCATCTGGTGTGCATCATGTGATTTCAATCAATTATGAGTAGGCATTGCCTACTAAATGCCTACTTATTGGTTAAAATCACATGATGTTGATGTTGGTGTAGTGCTGGAGATGATGAATATGAAGTTTACTTTTTTGAATTTCGCTTTAACATTAAACTACGTGATAAAAGGAGAAGGTTAACATTTTTTGTCATGAATCTTGTTCTTCAGGGAGCTCAGCAGAGTGGTCACTAGCTGGCAAAGCCACAAAGTAATACAATCTGATTTGAAACTTACCCTAACCTTAACCCTAACCTTAACCACACTGTTAACCTTAATGCTTAATCCTAACCTTAAAGCATATTTTGGTTTTCATGAATTTTTACAATATAGCCCGTTTTTACTTTGCAGCTGGCCTATCTAAGAGAGGAATTGCTCAGATCTGCCTCCAGGACAAGACTGCGGAGACACAAAAGCAAGTTCAAAATGGACTAGGGTCGAATCTGGGAGTGTTTAATTAAAGCTTAGTTGGTAGTTTTTGTCCACAGAGGGCATCAATCTATTATTCATTTATAATTACCTCTCTGGTTAAGGTCTCTGGTCAGCTCTTTGGTTTATTTTTCTGTAATCATGAACCCCTTCCAGGCCCAACAATCCAGCAAGCATACCTTAAGCTTTCAAAGACAGGATGATGTTTCATTTATTTTCAGCAGTAGCCTATACATGTAATAACCAATATTATACCTCAGAAATAATGAAGCAATTGTATATGTATATGTGCAATACAAAATCAATACAGTTCTGACAGTATTTTTCAGAGATGTATTCGCTGTTCCACTATGTATGATACTGTGTATATACAGCAAGTGTGAGTGGGATGATAATATTCAGATGCAATTCATACACCCTTGATTGATCACCAAGCACTAATCCACAGAATAAACAGAGATTAAGATACTTGAATATTA
The DNA here is from genome assembly GCF_013265735.2 of Oncorhynchus mykiss. Lineage (NCBI taxonomy): Eukaryota > Metazoa > Chordata > Actinopteri > Salmoniformes > Salmonidae > Oncorhynchus > Oncorhynchus mykiss. The sequence continues at coordinate 67,290,187 of NC_048581.1, forward strand.
ATGTTCTTGAATTGCTAAACATTTTCTGGCAGTGTGCAAAGCAGAAGGATAAGTGTGTTTGTAAAAATATGTCAAAGCAAAGAGTCATGTTTTTTTTAGTTTAGCTGACTTATAAAGAGATGATTCCGGAGTCCATTTTGACAACTACATGAAATATCATGCATCTACTTCTTACCAATATCCAGCTAGGAAACTAGGAAAGGGCAGGCAGGATACCTAGTTGTTATTCAAACCAAATATAATTGTATTTGTCACATCCTTACTTATGGGCCCTTCCCAACAAATCAGCGAGAAAGAAAAAATAATAATAGAAAGATAGTAACACATAATAATAAAAGTAATAATAAATACATAATGACTAATGACAACTTGGCTATATACACGTACTGAGTCAATATGCAGGGCTATGAGGTAATTGAGGTAGATATAGTGCCTTCAGAAGTATTCATTTTCCGATTTTTGTTGTTACAAAGTGGAATTAAAATGGACTTAATTGTCATTTTGGGTCAATAATTTACACAAAAATACTCTAATGTCAAAGTGGACAAACAATTGTAACATTTTATGAACAATTTATGAAAAATAAGACACCAATATATCTTGATTAGATTACTATTCTCCCCGCTGAGACAATACGTTAGAAACACCTTTGGCAGCGATTACAGCTAAGTCTTTTTGGGTATGTCTCTAAGAGCTTTGCACACCTCGATTGTTCAACATTTGCCCATTATTCTTTAAAAATGCATTCAAGCTCTGTCAAGCTGGTTGTTGATCATTGCTAGAAAGTCATTCTCAAGTCTTGCCATAGATTTTCAAGGCGATTTAAGTCAAAATGGTAACTAGGCCATTCAATGTCGTCTTGGTAAGCTATTCTAGTGTACATTTGGCCTTGTGTTTTAGGTTATTTTCCTGCTGAAAGGTGAATTAATCTCCCAGTGTCTGTTGGAAAAAAGACTGAACCAGGTTTTCCTCTAATATTTTACTAGTGCTTAGCTGTATTCCATTTCTTTTCATCCCCCAAAAACCTCTCAAGTCCTTGCCGATGACAAGCATACCCAAAACATGATGCAGCCACCATCATGCTTGAAAATATGAAGAGGTGCTCAGTGATGTGTTCTGTTGGATTTGCCCAAAACATAATGCTTTGTATTCTGGACAGAAAGTTTATTTCTTTACCACAATTGTTCACTATTACTAAAGTGTATTGTTGTAAACAGGAAGCATTTTTTAAAATATTTTTATTCTGTATAATGCTTTCTTCATTTTACTCTGTCATTTTGTTTAGTGTTAGGGAGTAACTACAATGATATTGATACCCCACCAAAACCTGATTTATAACTAACTTCTCCACACTCAAAGGGATATTCAGTGTCATCCAATCGGTGCCCTTCTTTGTGAGCCATTGAAAAACCTCCCTGGTCTTTGTGGTTGAATCTCTGTTTGAATTTCCCTACTCGATTGAGGGACCTTACAGATAATTGTATGTGTGAGATGGAGTAGTCATTCAAAAATAATGTTCACCATCATTACGGAACACAGATGTCCATGATGTGTTAAGCACATTTTTACTCCTGAACTTTAATTTTTTATTTATTTCCCCTTTATTTAACCAGGTAGGCTAGTTGAGAACAAGTTCTCATTTACAACTGCGAACTGGCCAAGAAAAAGCAAAGCAGTTCGACATAAACAACAACAGAGTTACACATGGAATAAACAAACATACAGTCAAACACAATAGAAAAAGTCTATATACAGTGTGTGCCAATGAGGTAAGATAAGGAAGGTAAGGCAATAAATAGGCTATAGAGGCGAAATAATTACAATTTAGCAATTAAACTCTGGAGTGATAGATGTGCAGAAGATGAGTGTGTGTTCCACACTTGGTACCGCTTGCTATGCGTTAGCAGAGAGAACAGTCTGCCCCAGTGATGAACTGGGACGTACACACTACCCTCTGTAGTGTCTTGCAGTCAGATGCCAAGCAGTTGCCATGCACTCTTAGAAAAAAGGGTTCCAGAGGGATACATTTATACTGTTTTGATCTGAAGAACCCTTTTTGGAAAACAACGGTTCTTCGTATGGCAAATGGTTCTACCTAGAATGTTTAACATCCTAAGAACCATTTTTGGAAGAAAGGGTTGTTTTATGATTGTTTGGAAGTGTCATGACTGTCCTGACCAGGTCAGGTTACAGGAGACAAACAACCCTACAGATTATCTCTCAACCCCAACAGAGGAGGAGAGATCTAGGGGTCTGAAGATGTGGGGGGTTTTATGACCACTCACGCCCCTGGTAAATCTCAAGCCACAGACAAATTCCTTTGTCCTGTTACTATGGAGAACCAGCCTCAGAACATTAAACATGAAATAAAGGGACTTTGGAACAATGGTTTCCGTCAGCCACAATGGTGGTCATAACGAATATGAAAATGTATGTCATTTTTGTCTTACTATTGAAGGTCAATAGATGACGTTATTACGAAAACATTGTAATGTGAAGAGTTTTCCTAGTATATGTTTGATGTTTATACATTGTACGTTGTATGGAAAATATCCAAATCAAATATAATGTTTTGGGGAAGATGAAATGTTAAAGTTAGTTGTCTAAAATTGGATTTGAATAACTTGGTAAGCCCAGAGAATTGCCATAAATGCAGTTACGCCCACTTCTGACTCAAGGGTATAAAACCTGTGAGTATAGCATTTACAGGAAGACTATGTGACTCAAGCTGCAGCAAGCTCTAAAAAGTCAACGAACCCAGAAAGCAATGCAAGTTTGAAGACAAAGAAATCCTTTTCTACCCAAGCTACGGATGAGTAGCTGTGTCTAAGCGGGTGAATTCAAGTCGAACCCTCCATCTCCCATCGAATCGTGGTATCTAAAGGGCTTCATTCCTATGCTGTGAGCTCTGAGCTACAGAGCTGTCTGTCCTCAGAAGACCCCTTCCAGAGCAAAGGGTGAGGGAACAGACTCCTAAACCAAAAGGACACTGACATCTGGATGACGGTCAGAGAGGTGGAGTAGTGCGTCATCGAGCAGCCTGGACGGTCCACGCAGTGAATCCTCGGAGATCATCCCCACGTAATTACATCATTATATTCGGACCCATAAGAGCGGCAGTTTGAGGCAAGGCTAGGATAGAATAGCATAGCTGACAAATTAACCCAAATGTGTATTTCTCTTGTGTACTTTCTTTTTTCTCTCTCTTTTGAAATCCCCATTGTGGGTAACACGCGCCATAGTGTGTTGGCCCGTTATACTAAGTTCTAATCAATAGCCTATAATGTGTTTTGTCTATGTGTATCTTTTATCATAATTTTAGCTTTTTAGCTTTTTTATCAACTAAGATTGGTGTGGTACGAACTCATTGGTGAGACCCGGGTCCGTGCTGATTCACGGGCTATTCGACGTTCAGAACGAGATTGGTAAAGGCAACTGGTTAATTAGTGGCTGTTGTATAATCGATATTCTGATATTCTGAGTTAATTTGGGAAATAGAAACTCAATAAAAACTAGTTTTCCCATGGTTCCCCAGGTTAATTAGTTAATAATTGCTTGATTTAGTTAATCACGCAACTAGAAACTTTAATCATTCGATGAACAACAGTCGTCATATTAACTAATACAACGTCACGACAGAAGGTAATAAGGATTCTTTGAAAAGCAAGAAAGGTTCTACATAGAACCATATATTATATTTCCCAGCATGCTCTATTACAGGGTGATTTTAAGAATGTATTTATTTTAATGTGTTTTTGCATGTACATTGATCGGTTGATCAATGTTATGCTACACAAAGATAAATAACATATATTAAACAACTAAATCAATTAGTAGTAGGATTTAGTAGTCTCAGTGTTTAATCTTCCCTACCCTGGCAGTCATTCTGAATGCAGGTAGCAGGTGATGAAAAAATCCACTTGTTGGATATCCTAATTGTCTGTATTCTTATAGGAATACAGGCCTAATGTTGCGTATAAACCAGGGGTTTTATAACAACACTGTGTTAGGATATAACTAAGCCCTCAACGAAATACCTTATGATACAGAATACATAATGTATTGTCATAAATAATTACATTTTAAAGGCTAATAAGGATGGTGGAAACATTCAAAGAGGGTTCTACAAATTAAAATGGCTATTGTTCTAGGCAGAACCCTTCATAGAAGGTTCTAGGTAGAAGCATATATCAAATCAAATCAAATGTATTTATATAGCCCTTCGTACATCAGCTGATATCTCAAAGGGGTGTACAGAAACCCCAAACAGCAAGCAATGCAGGTGTATACAGGGGGTTCCATGAAGAACCCTACACACAGGAAAAGGTTTATACCTAGCACCAAAAATGATTCCCCTATGGGTACAAGACAAAACAAAAAACGCTATTTGGTTCTATTTAGCACATTTTTGTCTAAGAGTGTGCAAAACATTGATGCAGCCGGTCTAGATGCTCTCAATGGTGGAGCTGTAGAACCTTTTGAGGATCTAAGGGCCCATGCCAAATGGGTACACAGTTGGGATTTGAGTGGCTTCCGCAACATACAGTGGGGCAGCCACCAATTGTGCAAGTTCTCCCACTTAAAAAGATGAGAGAGGCCTGTAATTTTCATCATAGGTACACTTCAACTATGACAGACACAATGTGAAAAAAAATCCAGAAAATCACATTGTATGATTTTTAATGAATTTATTTGCAAATTATGGTGGAAAATAAGTATTTGGTCACCTACAAACAAGCAAGATTTCTGGCTCTCACAGACCTGTAACTTCTTCTTTAAGAAAGAGGCTCCTCTGTCCTCCACTCGTTACCTGTATTAATGGCACCTGTTTGAACGTGTTATCAGTATAAAAGACACCTGTCCACAACCTCACACAGTCACACTCCAAATTCCACTATGGCCAAGACCAAAGAGCTGTCAAAGGACACCAGAAAAAAAATGTAGACCTGCACCAGGCTGGGAAGACTGAATCTGCAATAGGTAAGCAGCTTGGTTTGAAGAAATCAACTGTGGGAGCAATTATTAGAAAATGGAAGACATACAAGACCACTGATAATCTCCCTCGATCTGGGGCTCTACGCAAGATCTCACCCCGTGGGGTCAAAATGATCACAAGAACGGTGAACAAAAATCCCAGAACCACACGGGGGAACCTAGTGAATGACCTGTAGAGAGCTGGGACCAAAGTAACAAAGCCTACCATCAGAAACACACTATGCCGCCAGGGACTCAAGTCCTGCAGTGCCAGACGTGTCCCCCTGCTTAAGACAGTACATGTCCAGGCCCGTCTGAAGTTTGCTAGAGAGCATTTGGATGATCCAGAAGAAGATTGAGAGAATGTCATATGGTCAGATGAAACCAAAATATAACTTTTTGGTAAAAACTCAACTCGTTGTGTTTGGAGGACAAAGAACGCTGAGTTGCATCCAAAGAACACCATACCTACTGTAAAGCATGGGGGTGGAAACATGCTTTGGGGCTGTTTTTCTGCAAAGGGACCAGGACGACTGATCCGTGTAAAGGAAAGAATGAATGGGGCCATGTATCGTGAGATTTTGAGTGAAAACCTCCTTCCATCAGCAAGGGCATTGAAGATGAAACGTGGCTGGGTCTTTCAGCATGACAATGATCCCAAACACACCGCCTGGACAACGAAGGAGTGGCTTCGTAAGAAGCATTTGAAGGTCCTGGAGTGGCCTCGCCAGTCTCCAGATCTCAACCCCATAGAAAATCTTTGGAGGGAGTTGAAAGTCCGTGTTGCCCAGCAACAGCCCCAAAACATCACTGCTCTAGAGGAGATCTGCATGGAGGCATGGGCCAAAATACCAGCAACAGTGTGTGAAAACCTTGTGAAGACTTACAGAAAACGTTTGACCTCTGTCATTGCCAACAAAGGGTATATAACAAAGTATTGAGGTAAACTTTTGTTATTGACCAAATACTTTTTTTCTATTATGAAAATTACAGGCTTCTCTCATCTTTTTAAGTGGGAGAACTTGCACAATTGTTGGCTGACTAAATACTTGTTTGCCCCACTGTAAATAGATATCTACCTTTGTGCTAAATTATGTTATTAACATGGGTCAAATTAAATATTACTGTGTGATATCATCTCATTAAACCACTGTGATATTTGAAGTCTCAACTTAATACAAAAAAGTATGACTCCACATTATAGGTTATCAGTGGATATAGGTTACCAATGAGTTATTTCAATTAATAAAAGTGACAGTTATTTAATTATGTCAGGCATTCAATCCAATGCAGACGTTTTACATGCTAAGCATAAACTCACACAGGGGCAGTTTTGATACTATTATTATAGTTATTATTTTACTTAAAGGGTAATTTCCCCCTGGCTCTGCCAAGGCATATAGTTATTACTATATTAACAACATTACAATTTTACATAAACATCACAATTATCACAAGCTAGAACACGTACATTTTAATTTCAAATCAAATCAGATTTAATTGGTCACATACACATATAACTGGTAGAATCGCTCCCTGTGTATCGTCTACTCATATTGAACCAAAAAGTCTGGCATTCATAGTGAATGATGATACCACTCGCTAGGTAGAGGGAGCGTGCCCACAAACTTGAACAATGGCATTGTTTACTTCGAACGACCAACACACAGTAATCTCAGAACTTCTCTTTTTTTTTACGTTTGTTTTTCGCTAATGTTTGTCACCATGCCTGTGTGGTGTTCTGTGCCTGGCTGTGTTAATTACAAACAAGCGCAAAAATGTGTTACCTTTCACCGATCTATCGATTTTTTCCCTCCACAACAAGGCGGAATAATTTCAATTAGAGGTAACCTAAAATTAGCTAGCTAGCTAGAGTAAACATGTTTGTTGTTCGCTCTATCATTGACTGACTTTAGCTAATGTAAGCTAGCTAATGTTGCCCTTATTTGGAATCTCAATTTGGTAGGCATCTATTCCACCCTTGTCTTGAAAAAACACTCTGTTAATAACATTGTATTGTCGATATAGCTAACTCACTCTCTGTTTTTGTGTTGGTATCAATGATGAATGTGTATAAAATCATCTATGTTTGGTTAGTTGGTTCTCAGCCAGTCTCAGTTGGCTAGAAATCTTTCTGCCAATTTAGTGACTCTAGTTAGCTAACAATATTGAAATGTCCATGTTAGCTATGCTTAGCTAGCCAGTCTAATGGATATCATTACAATTAGTGGGGTGGTTAAATTGTATATTTTTATGGATTTGTTGTAAGTAGTACAGAATTGGATTTCACCAACTTGCGCTTCCAACCCCAAGCTCTGCACAATGTGAAGGTAAGTTGGTCATAATATTTACAAGCTAAGAAAGCTCAATTTACAGTACGCATAAACATGTATTGGCTAGTTTTTGTATGGTTTGTGCTTGTGTTATGGGGTTACAGGTGGTTAGAGGTAGCCTGAGGACTACAAAGTACCTTCCAGACCATGTAATCAATGTATTCTACCCCTCTTCTCTTTTTACCTTTTTCTTTTTGTAAAATTCAGGATATCTGGAGTGATTCCACAGTTGCCTGCTGAAAAATACCCCAAAGCGGCGGCATTTTGGGTACACAAGCATGAGAGAGCGGACACACCTTGCAGTTATGGATCACAACAGGACTGTGGGACAGAAACCATCAAGGAGCACTGAAAAGGTATAAAATCAAGACTACAACAGTAATGACACAACAACTTAATTCTTGTCTCTGCAGATTCTCCAAACACAATACAAATACATGTCAACAAAATCCCCCTGCAAATGATTACTATTGACAAGAATGATCTGTCAACGTCAATGGGCTGGGGGAGGTTTTACAGACAGTACTTTGAGATAAGAATGGGGCTTTTGGTTGTGCAGACTTGTGCTTAGACAGTAAATGTATTGTTGTGTATGAGAACGATTGAGGTGCCATTTCTCCTCAATCTCCCATACACAACAATTCATACTGTGTAAGAACTGCCTTCCTAAGACTTTTCACATCTTTAGTCCCCCCAGCCCATTTACTTTGTTGACTGATCTTTCCTCTCAAAAGCAGTTCCCAATGTCCCCTCACTGTCACTTAACATTAGGCCAGACGGTCCCATTCGGTTGATACATTTACCAACAAAGGCCTGTTGCCCTACGTTCCCTCCACGAAACGTGTAAAATGCTTACACCGCAACCATGTCTTTCCAGGAGACACGCAGTATCAGCAAATCTTCCGCAAGAGGACGAAACCGTTGGTGGTTAATTAGACCATACACCACGTTCGGTAGAGCATTATCCAGCTGGTCGTTCACCGCAGACAGGACAAGCCCATCGCCATAAGAACAAATAGTCTCAGCTTCCCCAGTCCACCATGTCAAACACAACTGCCAGTGTACTGAAGCTGGATAAAGGACTATGGCTGCATTTACACAGGCAGCCCAATTCTGAGGTTCTTTTCACTAATTGGTATTTTGACCAGTCAGATCAGTCCTGAAAAAGATCTGATGTGATTAAGACCAATTAGTAGAAAAAATATCACAATTGGGCTGCTTGTGTAAACACAGCCCGTGTGGCTCAGCATAAGACCATGTATAACAGGGGTCTCCAACCCTGTTCCTGGAGAGCTACCCTCCTGTAGTTTTTTTTGCTGCATCCCCAGTTGTAACTAACCTGGTTCAGTTTATCAACCAGCAAATTATTTGAATCAGGTGTGCTAGATTAGGGTTGGAGTAAAAACCTACATGACGGTAGCTCTCCAGGAACAGGGTTGGAGAGCCCTAATGTAGAGCCACAATAAAATGAATATGAATATTTTCTATCAATTGTATATGTATATAAGATGACATTCAGATAGTTGTATTTGTTTATTTGTCAAATTCTAAAATACAGTACACTATTTAATGCTAACTCAAATAACTGGGTATTCAAGAAGAATGTTATATGGTAAAAGTAACATGCAAAAAAAATGTATAAACAGTGTAGTACATTTCAGTGTGTCCGAGTGTGTTTCAGGTGTACAGACACACAAGTGAAGAGAACTGTAGCTACTGTACAAATTGTGACACCAGATATTGTGATTTACGCAAAGACTTTGGCCGACATCTTTTCTATTTCAAGTCTTCTCTCATTTGATTGAGACAGGTGGGTGTCCACCCCAAAGTGCTGCATGTCATGATGACAGAGACCTGTCTCAATCAATGAGTGAGAAGACTTGAAATAGACTCGATGGTGGTGCATATATTGTTGGATTACTTTATGAAGCAAAGAAAGTATTTATTTTAATAACAGAGCATTTTCTAAGTTCAAACTGACCCAGAGTTGCAAAGAAAAAGCCATATCTCAGATTGGCCAATAAAAATAAAAGATTAAGATCGGCAAAAGAACACAGACACTGGACAGAGGAACTCTGCCTAGAAGGCCAGCATCCCAGAGTCACCTCTTCACTGTTGACGTTGAGACTGGTGTTTTGCGGTTACTTTTTAATGAAGCTACCAGTTGTGAGGTGTCTGTTACTCAAACTAGACACTAATGTACTTGTCCTCTTGCTCAGTTGTGCCTACCACTCCTCTTTCTATTCTGGTTAGAGCCAGTTTGCACTGTTCTGTGTAGGGAGTAGAACACAGCATTGTACGAGAACTTCAGTTTCTTGGCAATTTCTCGCATGGAATAGCCTTCGTTTCTCAGAACAAGAATAGACTGATGAGTTTCGGAAGAAAGTGCTTTGTTTCTGGCCATTTTGAGCCTGTAATCGAACCCACAAATGCTGATGCTCCAGATACTCAACTCGTATAAAGAAGGCCAGTTTTATTGTTTTTTTAATCAGAACAACAGTTTTCAGCTGTGCTAACAATTTCAAAAGGGTTTTCTAACGACCAATTGGCCTTTTAAAATGATAAACTTGGATTAGCTAACCCAATGTGCCATTGGAACACAGGAGTGATGGTTGCTGATAATGGGCCTCTTTACACCTGTGTAGATATTCCATAGAAAATATGCTGTTTCCTGCTACAATAGTAATTTACAACATTAACAACGTCTTCAGTGTATTTCTGATCAATTTGATGTTATTTTAACCTCTCTGCGCACAGAACCCGTTAGCGGGATGAAATTCGACAACATACGGTGATCGCTACATAAATAGTCATATTAAACATTCATGAAAATACAAGTGTCTCACATGGGTCGAAAGCCTAGAATCTTGCTAATCCAACTGCGTTGTCAGATTTAAAAAAGGATTTACTGCGAAAGAATGCGATGTGATTATCTGAGGATAGAGCCCCATAAAAAACTATTTCAACCAGCACAGGCATTAACAAAATCACAAACTGCAATAAAATAAATCGCTTACCTTTGACGATCTTCCTCTGTTTGCAATCCCAATGGTATTTTGTTTGATAAAATCAATTTTTTGTGAACCGCTTGTGTCGTGAATTCCGTCTCATTCCATTTTCGACGACACATTCGAGGTAAATACACACACAAAACGTAACTTTTCCAGTCATGTTTGGTTTCATTGCAATCAACTGATTTGTTTGTAAGACAACCAAACCTGATGGGTCATTTCGCGGGACGTATTGACTGAAAGAAACCGATTTGAAGACAACAAGTAATGACATCATTGTGCACCAATGATAAGACCGCTGTTTCGTTGATTGACTGTATTTTAACCCAATGACCACTGATCGACTTGAAATCTAGCTAGGTAGATAGCCAATGAGCTGAGGTAAACGGCAATATGTAATGTTTATGTGTTGGAAGACCAACCCATGTAGTAAACTCCGGAGTAAAGAGGTTCATTCGCCATTGACGATTCATACCAAAAGGAGCAACGCATGTTACGCACAGCATTGTTTTGGTAAAGCGCATATTCAGCTGTTTATATATCAATCAGTATGGCGACTAAGTCAGGGAAAACTAAATCTAAGTCTAGATATACAGATGTACACACAATTTTAGAAGAAATTGATCGAGGACGATTCATTTAGCGATTCCCAAATGGAGGAATATTGTTTGAACGGAGAGGACATCGTTGACAGCTGTTGTTTGAAATTAATAATATAAAATATTATTTGTGAAATGAAATAGCCTATTTGAGGCTGTTGAGGGGAGGGCAGGCCCACAACAATGGCCAAAGTGAAGTGGAGACAGTAGATACAGCTTGTCTGTTGTAATATAATAAAGACAGTAGATCTAGCTGGTCTGTCATAATATAATAGAGACAGTAGATCTAGCTGAAATGTCATAATATAAATGAGACAGTAGATCTAGCAGGTCTATAATAATAATATATTCAACCTCATGTTCCCTGTACTCTATATATGTTATATATATATATATGTTATATATATGTTTATTATACCTGTTGATACAGGGCTCATATGTGAAACTATTCTAACTGGACATTTTCTTTCACAGTGACACTGACTCCGAATGGGAGCCCCCAGTGTCAAGGTGTCCATCCCCCACTGAAGCTGGTTCATCCAGCTCCTGCCACAAGTGGTGTTTATCTGCCCAAATGTATTTCTGCAGGCATGGATGTGCCTCAGGGCCAAAAGGGCACAGCATGGAGGCGTCGCTGTGTTCTTGGCAAAATTAAGTCCCCCTTCACCAAGCACCACATGCTTGGTGACCCTCTGCTTTACAGCAGAAAGAGACTGCTATGACACCTGGCATCAGCAGCACAATATTGTGTAGTGGACTGAGGGTCTTCCAAATATTGAAAGTGTTATTTTGTAAATGTATATATATTTTTTAGAATTGTTAGAATTGTATATTATTCCATTCAAAATGTATAACTTCACCAATTTGGCCACTTGGGTACATTTGGGCTACTTGTGTGGGACACCTAGGTGACTTCATGATAAATGTCATGTAGCACACTCATTTAGGAAGTTATCATTCTGAAACTTTGCACAATTACTGTTGCCCTCTTATGTTTTTCACTGAAATTGTCCCCATCATGCTATCTTGTTCATTTTAAAGATGATGATGCAACAATAAAAATAAAAACATCTGTTTTTTCTTTAATTGTACTAGCTAAGCAACATTTTTTTTTGTCTATTAATGGATACATTTTTGCTTTTCTTTCAAAAACAAGGACATTTCTATGTGACCCCAAACTTTTGAATTGTAGTGTACATTTTATGAGACTCCTGTTCCCCCGAATCGAGGACGAAGATGGCATCGCCAAGGTTGGTCAAAAATTATCTGTGCTACACCAAACAGTACTTAAAACTTCTTAGGGGCAGGGTTCGGAAATTCGGATGACTGACGTGCCCAAAGTAAACTGCCTGTTACTCAGGCGCAGAAGCTAGGACATGCATATAATTGGTAGCATTGGATGGAAAACATTCTGACGTTTCTAAAACTGTTAAAATAATGTATGCGAGTATAACAGAACTGATATGGCAGGTGAAAACCAGAGGACAATCCATCCGGAAATTTCTTTTTTGAGGTCACAGGCCATTTCAATACCAGCCTTATGGGATATACAAATTAATAGGATCCAGATTGCAGTTCCTATGGCTTCCACTAGATGTCAAGTGCTTTAGACAGGGTTTCAGGCTTGTTTCTTGAAAAATGAACAAGTAGTTGTAATTTTTCCAAGGTGTCTCTAGAAAAGTTGTCTTGTTGCGTGTGTGAATGAGGTGTGCGCTCTTCATTATTTATCCTCCCTATTGAACATACTATTCTCCGTCCTAAATATTATAGTTTATTTAGATATTAGAGTACCAGAGGATTAATTAGAAACATCGTTTTACTTGTTTGGACAAACTTTACCAGTAACTTTTTGGATTTGTTTGAATGCATGTTGAACAAGTGGATTACTGAGATCAATGGCGCCAACTAAACTGACTTTTTTGGATATAAAGAAGGAATTTTTCTAACAAAATGACCATTCATTGTGCAGCTGGGACCCCTGGGATTGCTAACAGAGTAAGATCTTCAAAGGTAAGTGATTTATATAATTGCTATTTGTGATTTTGTGAAGCCTGTGCTGGTTGAATAAGTATTTTGGTGTGGGGCGCTGTCCTCAGATAAATAAATAAATAATATATAATAAAATAACAATAAAGGCCAAGTAATACAATCTTAAATGCATACAAGTTCCTGAGTAAAAGCTCATAGAAGTCCACAGGCTTCAGGTACAATTCAGATCAGAGACTGCTGTTCGTAAGTTTACATGTGTGCTGGAGCAGTGAGCGAAGCTTGGGGATACCTGTACCAGACGGGGGGAGCAGGCCTGGGTAATCAGGAGCAGACTGAAAGGTGGGGGTCAAGCAGTGCAGCACACCATGGGAGTAGAGTAATGGATACCAAAACTCTTTTGTTAAATCACATTATCTAGTGTAACAATCTGTAGCCAAGAAATCTGGTGATCAGCAGATGATGGAAGAGGGAGTCATTATGAAATTAACATTCCAAAAAACATACAGTAAGTTTGGGGAATGCTTGTAAAGCTGTGGGAGGAGCTTCATGAGTCATATGATTGAAATCCAGAGGGAGGGATACGGTTCATGGGATACAGTTCTGCTACAATGACACATGCAGGCAGAGGAATTATGTTTCTGTGTCTAGAATCCTCTCCAGGAAGAAGCCCAGACACCACACAGTATTTTTTGTAAGACAAAAACTATAAACTCTATTGTACAATTTGAACAACAGTTGAACCGTGCCAGCATAACATCAACATTAGGTTAGACTAGTTGAACATGCATACATGTGCACAGGCACCGAGATTACATTTGCAACAATATCTAGCCTAATAGAAAGAAATGTGGTATAACCATCAACCTTTGCACAGTGACCAGACCATACAAATGAACCTGTGTAGGTAGGCAGACAGTATCTACCTACAGCCATAACTATCAGGCATGCTTAGGGAAATAGTTTAAAGAGTAAAACCAGCATCAGTTTTAGAGATTTACCAAATTAAATTGTTGTATTATTGTTTCTCCTCACTGTTTGCTAGTAAACCTAGATTGCTAGCTTTCTGGATATGCAATACTTGTTATTTGCATCTGTTTAGAATCCTATCTTGCATCATGCCTATACTTCTGTGAGATTGAAATGCATCCACAGTCATAATCATAACCAATGCGTCATGACTACCCTTTGAGGATCAGAATGGGTCAGATCAGACTGATGGGAGGGGGGGGGGGGGGGGGGGGGGGGGGTGAAAGTAACCAGGCCTATCTCTCTCCCACAGTTGGGAGAGGGGGAGCTGCTAGTTGATTGACTGTTCACGCCCTGTTATAAATTACAAGAAAGGGAGACTACACTGGATAATGGAACAATAATTCTAACATAAAGAATGTGGGGAATGGTCAGTGTGGAGCTATGGAAAATAAATATAATATTGCTTTTCATTTTGTGATGTCATTAACAACTGTATGGACAAAATACTGTAACGTGGGAAGTATATACTCTTTATCTGTCAAGTTTCCATCCAATACGTTGTGTATATAATATGAAATGTGTTGAAGGTATTTGTGTTAAGATAGAAATGTGATTTTAGTTTTCTAATGAGATAAAAGTTTTTGATATCCTTTGCACATTAAGTAGCCACGCCCCAAGTGATGTCAGAGAGCTTGTCAGCATGACAGAATGCCCCTTTTGATCAAGAGTGCATAAAGGCTTGGAAGAGAAATCAACCTTCAGACCAGGAAATGTGAGGTGGAGAGCTGCACATTTGAAATTGTTGAAACCAACCTCAACATGAGGTGAAGAAATTAACTCACCTACCAGACCAGACCGCCGCCAGTCTGGTACAGCTAAATAGCTGCTCTGAGGAATGAGCACTCACTGGAGACCAGACAACTAAGAAGGACATTGTGACCTCTTGTGGACAATTAGAGCCTTACACCGACAGGAGACTCAACCAAAACCGTTTCCAAGAAGGCTTGGTTCTGACAGAGATAGACGACGAACGAAGGCATTTCACACGGGCGGTGGTTCATAGGGAAACTATATGATTAACGTTACTGTGAGAATAATTCTGAATTGTCTTGATGATAAGTGTGCCTTTTTTTCTCTCTGTCTATCTTCTCCCTCTACATCTATGTTGTAAGAAGTCATCATATTTTGTCAGTCCACTAGGAACCTTTGTCTCATGTAAAGGGTGTAGGTTTATTCTGTGTAATTGTTTAGTTAGCAAGTAAGTAAATAATTTAAACCAATTTTTGTAGTACTGAATAATGAGCAAGGCTGGGGTTTTTGAGGATCCAAGAAGGTTACGACTGGCCAGAATGTTGATTTGAAAAGAAGTAATGATTAATAGTGACTGTTTATCGATTAAATAGATGTATACCTTTTAGAGTTTAATTCGGGAGATGGTAACTCTTTAAATAACTTCTTCCGTGGTGCCCCAAATCCTAATGAGTTAATTGTTACATTATTAATTTAATCCAGTAACAATTCAACAAATAACAGTCATCAGAATGTCAACCCTTGTCAATTATGTTACATAGCTAGCTAGTAAAATGATTTACAGTTGCTGATGTCACACATGTTTGTGAACAAGTTACAAATGTGAGGCGTGGCACATAAAACATTAGGAGGCGCCAGGCCAACTAGCTAGCCAATTCCAGTCATGCCAACGTTTGCTGATTAACCTAGCTTTAGGTGACTGGTTGTAACTTGCTGTTTTAAAACTAGCAATATCTAAGACTAAAAAGATAAAGGTTTTTACAACTGATATACAAAAAATCTCAGATTGTAAACCCTCTTCTATTTTTAGTCATATAAATGGCTACCGGTAGTTGTAAATATCTAAGACTAAAAAGATAAAGGTTTTTACAATTGATATACAAAAAATCTCAGATTGTAAACCCTCTTCTATTTTTAGTCATAAAAATGGCTACCGGTAGTTGTTTAGTTAGCTAACTTAGTTAGCTAGATACCTAGCTAGCAAAGTTAGCAAACAGAAAAATAAAAATCAATATCCCCCCACTATAATATGGGTTTCAGTAGATTAACTAAAGTTAGCTAGGTGGCTTGCTGGAAAATAACTTACTTAGCTAGGCACCATACTTGTCATCTGCCCTCTTGGTGCTTGCATCAGCTATAGCTGAGCTTCTAACGTTAGTTAAATCCAACTCTGATTCAAATCCTCTTCGCTATATTCAGGTTCAAACGTATGGTTGAATGTCACCATTTAGCTAATAGATGCTCCATCGTCAAATTTGTGTTGATCTGAGGAATCACATGAATCCATTGCATCACCCAACACAAGTGAAGCACTGCCCAACACAAGTTGTCGTCTTTCAGAGACTGGAAAAAATGTGTCTGCTTGTATATTTAGCAATGAATCCGCCAATAGGAACATTGCTTAAAAGACGTTGTGGCTCCACAAACATATCTACACCCACAGAAACGTATAGTGCGATCAGTATAACATAGCCTTTGCGAAAAGCCACAAAGCAGGACTCCATTCTTTTTTAGACCCCCCCCCCCCCCCCCGGTCATAGAGTGTATCATTCAGCGCGCAAAGCCCTGACCTGCCTTCCTCCTGGGCAATTATGTGTGAAAGACATCTCACTGTCCTAGAAATGCCTCAGACTTGACAACAAGCCCAGATGCCCCCAGGGTGAAATTCCCCTTTAAGTCAGCTGAAAATGCCTTCAATGGGGTTGCAGGAAAAGTTGAAATAAGAGTATCTATGTCATGGGTGACTTTGTACATACATGCTTGACACGCATAGTCCTTTCCTTTACCCCAAGCTTTCTCACCTTCCTTCTCCTCTGAATGCCGATGACCTACTGGAGTGTGGGGTGTGTGAGTGTGGCAGGGAGAGACGTTGGGCCCTTCCGTTGTCAGTCTATTCAGGAGCATCGGAACACCCCAGGGTGTTGTTGGATCCTCATCAATCTGTGGAAGGGAGAATAATGGTACCATAGCTCCTGAGGCCAGACAATCGATTTCACTATGCACAGACTCTCTGTCGTCATATTCACCTTTCCTACTATAGTTCCTCATTCCTCAATTGTTAATATGAAGTTTATTTCCAAAATGCTATAGCCCCCCTAAAAAATCACAAGCTCTCACAGTCTCACAACAGAATTAGACGTTCATCCATGTTTCTGAAACGTCACATTTTGAAGTTTAGATTAGGGTTACGTTTAGCCATTAACTCTGAAAGGTTAAGGTAAGGTTTAAGGTTTGGGATAGGCTTAAAATAAATATGTCAAAATATGTCAAAACAACATTCTATTGCTGGATTCAAACCTTTGGAACCAGAAGCAGATGCTTACACCCATACCCATGCTCTACAGTCTACACCTTAGCAAAATCAAAGCCTATTTGAAGATAACAGTGATCACTGTTGACCCTAGTGGACGGTTTCTTCTCCTGACATCCTCAGACATAGATGGACGTCAAATACTCACATGAAATCAAGCTTTATAAATAAAGCACATTTCAGACATGGAATGCAACACAATGTGCTTTACAGGAGAAAAAACAAATTAAAAACAATGAAAATAAAAGCTGAAACATTTACTACACAACAAACATAAGATAAAAAACAAAAGAATGACACAAACTGACTAAAAAGCACATAACTTTAAAGCATGTCTGACATGTATCGGGGAGCACAATCACAGATAGATTTAAAAACCAATAGAATAATCTTAAAATTAATTTGAAAACTCAAAAGCAGCCAGTATGTTTTGCAGTTGACCAATGGCTTTCTTGGGTAGACCAGACAGGAGAGCATTACAATAGTCAAGCCTGCATGGATGAGTCTCTCTGTATAAGCATAAGCATGTATCAGTCAGGAGCTACCAGAGCCCTCCGTCAGTCAGGAGCTGCCAGAGCCGCCTGTCACTCAGGAGCTGCCAGAGTCTCCCGCCTGACCGATGTAGCCGGAGTCTCCAATCTATTCGGGGCCCGCTGCAAGGGTCCCCAGTCCGAGGTCGGCGGCGAGGGTCACCGCCCCAAAGGTGCCACTTAAGTGGGTCAAGTCTATGGTGGAGTGGGGTCCATGTCCCGCGCCAGAGCCGTCACCGCAGACAGACGCCCACCCAGACCGTCCCCTACAGGTTAAGTTTTTGTGGCCAGAGTCCGCACCTTTGGGGACCTTAGTTCCTTTATTGTGTCTTTGTGTTAGTTTGGTCAGGGCGTGAGTTGGGGTTGGTATTCTATGTTCTTTTTTCTATGTTGTATTTCTGTGTTTGGCCTGGTATGGTTCTTAATCAGAGGCAGCTGTCGATCGTTGTCTCTGATTGAGAATCATACTTAGGTAGCCTGTTTTCCCCATTTTAGTTGTGGGTGATTGTTTTATGTCTCTGTGTTTTCCACACAGAACTGTTTCGTTTTCAGTTTGTGTAGTGTTCGGTTTTGATTAAAAAATATGACATACACTTACCACGCTGCGTATTGGTCCGATCCTTCCTACTCCTCCTCCTCAGAAGAGGAGGACGAAAACCGTTACACTGAGAGAGAAACAGCTTTACCTTTGCAATGTTCCTCAGGTGGGAAAAAGCTATTTTGTCCACATTACTAACGTGTGATTCCAAATAATGTTCAGAATCTAAAATAACTAATAACATGTGCGGCTAGATTCTCTCTCTGTGCTTTGGCTCCAATAATAAGTACCTCGGTCTTGTCTTGATTTAGCCGGAGGAAGTTATGAGCCATCCAAGGATTTAAATCACGAATAGAGTCTAATCATTTATCCATGGAGCTGAACATATATAGGGGTAACATATATATACTAAACAGGACCGGGCCCAAAATCGAACATTTTGGAACGCCACATATGATATGTATTTTCTCTGAGTTATGTTCACCAAGGGTGACAAAAAACTCTTGACCAGTTAAATAGGTCCTAAACCAACTTAGAAATGGACCAGATAGGCCAACCCACCTCTACAGTGTGTCTGGTCGTTTCTTGATTTAGCTGGAGGAAGTTGAGACATCCAAGTATTTAAATCACTAACACAGTCCAATCATTTATCCATAAAGCTAAAATCCTCTGGTGACACAAAAATGTAATGTCTGTGTAGCATTGAAAAACAACGCTTGGTTTTCTGATAATGACTGCAAATGGTAGCATTCAGTTGAAGTCGGAAGTTTACATTCACTTAGGTTGGAGTCATTAAAACTCGTTTTTCAACCACTCCACAAATGTCTTGTTAAAGAACTATAGCTTTGGCAAGTCGGTTAGGACATCTACTTTGTGCATGACACAAGTCATTTTTTCAACAATTGTTTACAGACAGATTATGTCACTTATAATTCACTGTATCACGATTCCAGTGGGTAAGAAGTTTACATACACTAAGTTGACTGGGCTTTTAAAGAGCTTGGAAAATTCCAGAAAATTATGTCATGGCTTTAGAAGCTTCTGATAGGCTAATTGACATAATTTGAGTCAATTGGAGGTGTATCTGTGGATGTATTTCAGTGTATTTCAAACTCAGTGCCTCTTTGCTTGACTTCTTGAGAAAATCTAAAGAAATCAGCCAAGACCTCAGAAAGAAATGGTAGACTTCCACAATTCCGGTTCATCCTTGGGAGAAATTTCCAAATGCCTAAAGGTACCACGTTCATCTGTATAAACACCACGGGACCATGCAGCCGTCCTACCGCTCAGGAAGGATACGCGTTCTGTCTCCTAGAGATTAACATACTTTGGTGTGAAAAGTGCAAATCAATCCCAGAACAACAGCAAAGGACCTTGTGAAGATGCTAGAGGAAACAAGTACAAAAGTATCTATAGCCACAGTCAAACGAGTCCTATATCTACATAACCTGCACGGCCGCTCAGCTATGAAGAAGCCACTGCTCCAAAACCGCCATAAAAAAGCCAGACTACGGTTTGCAACTGCACATGGGGACAAAGATCGTACTTTTTGAAGAATTGTCCTCTGGTCTGATGAAACAAAAATAGAACTGTTTGGCCATAATGACCATTGTTATGTTTGGAGGAAAAAGGGGTATGCTTGCAAGCTGAAGAACACCATCCCAACCATGAAGCATGGGGGTAGCAGCATCATGTTGTGAGGGTGCTTTGCTGCAGGAGGGACTGGTACACTTCACAAAATCGATGGCATCATGAGGATGGAAAATTATGTGGATATATTGAAGCAACTTCTCAAGACATCAGTCAGGAAGGTAAAGCTTGGTCTTCCAAATGGACAAGGACCCCAAGCATACTTCCAAAGTTGTGGCAAATTGCTTAAGGACAACAAAGTATTGGAGTGGCCATCACAAAGCCCTGACCTCAATCCTATAGAAAATGTGTGGGCAGAACTGAAAAAGCCTGTGTGAGCAAGGAGGCCTACAAACCTGACCTTACTAGGATTAAATGTCAGGAATTGTGAAAAACTGAGTTTAAATGTATTTGGCTAAGGTGTATGTAAACTTACGACTTCACTTGTATATAAACTGAACAGTACGTGCCCAATTACGAACTTGTGGAACGCCACATGTGATATTTATTTTCTATGAGTTATGTTCACCAATGGTGACAAAAAACTATTGACCGGTTAAATAGGTCCTAAACCAATTTAGAACTGGACCTGAGAGGCCAACCCACCTCTACAGTCTGTCCAAAAGGACATCATGGTCACAGTGATTTCATAGATGTGGTGGTCTCACCTAACTATCTTAAAAGATGAATGCGCTAACTGTAAGAGCATCTGCTGAATGACTAAAATGTAAAATGTAAATGTTTTGCATACACATCTCATAACTGTATTGATATATATTACCTGTTAGGGATAGGGTGCAGCATTTTCACTTTGGATGAATTGTGTGCCCATAGTGAACTGCATCCTACTCTGTCCTAGATTGCTAATATATGCATATTATTATTATTACTATTGGATAGAAAACATTCTGAAGTTTCTAAAACTGTTTGAATTATGTCTGTGAGTATGACAGAACTCATAGGGAAGGCAAACTTCCAAACAGGAAGTAGAAATTCTGGGGCTGGTTGATTTTCAACTCATTGCCTATTCACATCCACATAAGATATGGATATGTCCGCACTTCCTACGCCTTCCACTAGATGTCAGCATTCAGTAGAACGTGGAATGGAGCCTCTGGTGTGAACTTTGACCGAATGAGAGGTGAATGAGGCACTGTCCCGACAGAATGCAATTTCCTGGTTGCGCAATTGTCTGTTGATATCACCTGTGTTCCATTTGACTGCAGACAAAAACGAATGCTCCGGTTGGAACGTTATTAGATATATATGAAAATAACATCCTGAAGATTGATTCTCTACTTAGTTTGACCAGTTTATTTAACCTGGAATATATATTTTTGAAGTTTTCGTACGATTTCGCCTGGACCAGCACCAGCTTTTGGGCACGTGAGCTGAAAGTGTAGCAAATGCAGCTAATTGGACACTAGTAATGGATGTCATGGAACAAAATAACGATTTATTGTGGAACTAGGACTCTTGCACTGCATTCTGATGAAAGATCATCAAAGGTAAGGGAATATTTATTATGTAATTTTGTATTTCTGTTGACTCCAACATGGCGGAGAAATATATTTACGTCTTAGCGCCGTTTTAGATTATTGCATGGGATGCTTTTTTCGTAACGTTTAAAAAAAATCTGACACAGCGGTTGCATTAAGAACCAGTTTATCTTTAATTATATGTAAAACATGTATCTTTCGTCAAAGTTTATGATAAGTATTTATGTTATCTGATGTAGCTCTCTATAATTACTCCTGATATTTTGGAGGCATTTCTGAACATGCCGTCAATGTAAACCAATATTTATGGATATAAATATGCATATCATCGAACAAAACATAAATGTATTGTGTAACATGATGTCATATGAGTGTCATCTGATGGAGATTATCAAAGGTTAGTGATTCATTTTATCTCTAATTCTGCGTTTGTGACTCTATCTTTGGCTGGGGAAAATGGCTGTGTTTCTTTTGATTTGGTGGTGATCTAACATAAATATATGTTGTGTTTTCGCGGTAAAACATTTAAAAACTCGAACATGATGGATAGATTAACAAGATGTTTATCTTTCATTTGCTGTATTTGACTTGTTAATGTGTGAAAGTGAAATATTTCAAAAAAATATTTTTGAATTTCCCACGCCACCTTTTCAGCTGAATGGGGGGGGGGGGTGTTCCTTTTGAGGGACTCCTCGCCATAACAAGTTTTTAAAACAGCTTGATAGTTTTTTAATTAAATAAAATAAATAAAAAAGGCATTAAAAAGATTCCCCGTCCATGCAATTTTGTTTAAGTGCAAAAATTATATTTAAAATTGTTCTGATGTTTATAAAACATTACATTTGCGAACAGTATGGACATTCTCCCTTTCTGTTGATATTGGCTTTTTATTCAGCTCCCATGGAAAGTTTTGATGTGGGTAAAACCATCCATAGTCTAAGTTGCCTCGTCTGTATTATACATTCACATAAGTCCGTATTTTTTATATTTATTTAACTAGGCAAGTCAGTTAAGAACAAATTCTTATTTTCAATGACGGCCTAGGGTTAACTGCCTGTTCAGGGGCAGAATGACAGATTTGTACCTTGCCAGCTCGGGGGTTTGAACTTGCAACCTTCCGGTTCCAACGCTCTAACCACTAGGCTACCCTGCCGCCCCGATTATTATACACCCCAATTATGGTGCTTGTACTGTAATTGTATTTAGACATAAACAGATTGTAATTCTAATAAAAACGAACAGTCTTTTTAAGCCTTATCAATAGCTTAGTGAATTTAATCTTGCTTATTGACTTATTGGCATGTCCAGACTGCGTTTTACAGTAGGTCTAGCCCCTATATCAGTGTGAATGCTATAGCCTGTTTGATTGGCCAGTGAGGGGACTAGCCTTCGACATTTATTCAACAAAACCCAGGCCTTTCGCGCCACCGCCAGCTACTGAGCCCATAATTCCGGTTGTGAAAACATTTCTGACACACCCCCAAACCTATAACACTACTGCCAGCACTAAGATTTACCATTGCTTTAGTTTATTTTAAATGGAGCCCTCTATTGGCAGATTAAAATAAACACGTTTATTATACAGTAATAAACTAGTTCGAATAAATTGTCTCAGAGCGCCCTCAGCTCTGTGACCAGGGCTGTCGCACTGTGGAATGGACCCAAACAGAGCACTCTGCTGCAGGCCAAACTGGTAATAGGTTTTTAAGGACTTATAGCAGTCTCTGGTCACTGCAATGTTTTTTGCAACATACATATTTTGACTTCAATTGACATTATGAACCATTATGCAAAATACTTTAGACCTCACAATGTGAGTACGGCATTATGCAATAATAAACATATGACTATAGACTTTTAAACAAGTAAATTAAATTGTTGCTGTTTTGCACGCTGGGAGAGGACTTTTCGTCACAAAAAAATTCCAAACTACACTATCAACAGAGAATATAATATGTGTAAGATCATATATATACTGTCGTGGAAATTCACCACCATGTCGTGTAAAATACCACCAGGGACACTCAAAGTCAATCTTAAATGAATCATCCTTTATTGTCAGCACCCTGGAGAGGTTCCAACCAACTCATTGCACCATAGTACACATGTCAATCAGGAGCTCTGCTGGGGCAGTCCCAGCAGTTGTCTTGTATACGGATATACACAGACAAGTTATATTTGCATGATTTAGCATAATTAATGAATCATTACCATTTTGTTTCATTCAAGTGACCGACCAATACTGGTTCATGGCATGTGACAGACCAATACCTCACAAGGCTTCTTCTCTCTAAGCTGAGACCTTGAAATTGAGATATCTTTTGTTCTCAAAACAAAGGTCTGGGCATATTGACAAAGTGCAGCTACTGAGAGTGAGGATTCGTTCAGTCAGTCACTTGAATGAACACAGAAAACATTTATTAGAAAAGCACATGAATATATTACAGAAATTAATTATTAGAAAAGCACAAACATTAAAAATATAATC
Source organism: Oncorhynchus mykiss (assembly GCF_013265735.2). Taxonomy (NCBI): domain Eukaryota; kingdom Metazoa; phylum Chordata; class Actinopteri; order Salmoniformes; family Salmonidae; genus Oncorhynchus; species Oncorhynchus mykiss. The sequence continues at coordinate 67,314,086 of NC_048581.1, forward strand.
AGGTCACCAAATAATTGATTAGAACACACTATTTTACAAAGAATGTCGACAACAGCACTCTATCGGGTAGTGGTGTAACGTGCTTAAGTAAAAATACTTTAAAATACTTAAGCTCTTTTTTTGGGTATATGTACTTTACTATTTATATTTTAGACAACTTTACTTTTACTTCTTACATTTTCCCTATCACCCAAAAGTACTTTTTACATTTTGAATGCTTAGCAGGACAGAAAATGGTCCAATTCACAAACTTATCAAGAGAACCTTCCTGGTCATCCCTACTGCCTCTGATCTGGCGGACTCACTAAACTCAACTGCATAGTTTGTAAATTATTTCTGACTGCTGGAGTGTGCCACTGGCTATCCGTAAATAAAATAAAATGCAAGAAAATTGTGCTGTCTGGTTTGCTTAATTTAAGGAATTTAAGACTTTTAGACTTTTATTCAATTAGTAATTTACTGGGTGACTTTCTCTTTTACTTTAGTCATTTTCTATCTTTACTTTTACTCAAGAATGACAATTGGGTACTTATTCCACCACTGCTGTCGGTTAGCATCATGGTTTAGCCAGAGGACCGCTAGCTTCCATCCTCCTCTTGGTACATTGACTTCAATACAAAACCTAGGAGGATTGTGGTTCTCACCCCCTTCCATAGACTTAAACAGTAATTATGACAACTTTCAAATGATGTCCTCCAGCCTATCAGAGCTCTTGCAGCATGAACTGACATGTTGTCCACCCAATCAAAGGATCAGATAATTAATCTAGTACTGAAAGCATAAGCTACCGCTAGCTAGCACTGCAGTGTATAAAATGTGGTGAGTTGTTGACCAAAGAGAGAGAAAGACAATAGTTGAACAGTTTTGAACAAATTAATTTATTCCAAAATGAAGGAGAAGCAAGAGAGAAATAGGCAGAGATTGTCATTTTTTTCAGTTTCACTTACTTAGCTAGCAAATACAGCTAGCTAGTTTAGCCTACTGAAAAACCCTGCTCCAAAAGAGGGAAGCTATGTCATCTAGCTGGCTATGACTTTTCAACACAACACTGGAACTCTTACAAGTCAAGGTAATGGTGGTTTTTGCGACCGCACTTGATGACACTTTTAAAGTTCTTACAATTTTCCGCATTGACTGACCTTCATGTCTTAAAGTAATGATGGACTGTCATTTATCTTGGCTTATTTGAGCTGTTATTACCATAATAGGGATATCTTTTGTATACTGGAGGAAACCTGGCACCATCTCTATGTTGAAGCATGTTGGTGGCAGCATCATAATGTGGGGATGTTCTTCAGCGGCAGGTGCTCGGAGACTAGTCAGGAGTAAGGCAAAGATGAACGGCGCAAAGTACAGAGAGATCCCTGATGAAAACCTGCTCCAGAGCGCTCATAACCTCAGACTGACAACGCAGCAGTGGCTTCGTGACAAGTCTCTGAATGTCCCTGAGTGGCCTTGAACATCTCTGGAGTGACCTGATATAGCTGTGCAGCAATGCTCCCCATCCAACCTGACCGAGCTTGAGAGGATCTAGGAGAAACTCCCCAAATATATGTGCCAAGCTTGTAACGTCATACCCAAGAAGACTCAAGTCTGTAATCACTACCAACGGCACTTCAACAAAGTACTGAGTAAAGGGTCTGAATACTTATGTAAATGTGATATTTCAGTTTTATATATTGAATAAATTAGCAACATTTTCTAAAAACCTATATTTTCTTCGTCATTATAGGGTATTGTGTGTAGATTGATGAGGAGAAAAAATGATTTAATACATTTCAGAATAAGGCTTTAACCTAACAAAATGTGGAAAAAGTCATGGGATCTGAATACTTTCTGAAAAATATATACTTATTTCAAATGCTGTTGGCAGTCTTTTTTCTGCAGGTGGGGTCAGATTGTTTTTCACTGCGGGTTGCAGGTCTTCCAAGCCATATCCACACAGGTCTCTTGTGCAATGGAGCCATAGAAATGTTCTCGCTCATCTAATTAGAGCGAGTGATGGACTGGCTGAGAGAGATAACACCTCGCCCAGTCTCCATAATCTCATGGCAAATAGGGTAGGTATCCATCTCTCCATGCCACAAAGAGTAATTCTCACACTTTCTCTTCACCCATTCCAAAGTGGTGGGGCAGACATGCCGCTCATCCTCCCTCTCTGTCCTCTGCTCATTGGAACCATTCATCACAGGAAGTCCCACTGATGAAACAATTAAGGAGTGGGTGTGCCTGATCTTCACTGTCTTCCTGAATAAAAAGAGATCTGTGATTTGGAGCTCAGAGCCTGTATTCAAAATAATTTTCCATTGGACTGACCATTTTAAATAGGCTGTCAGTGTTTATAGATTTTCTCTGATGGGAACAACAACATTACTTCTCAGTTTGCCTTTCTTAACTGATACACATTGAGAGGATGTTTTTGTGGCTTTGTGAAAACCATCATTGGACACTTCACACATTTCAGAGCTCGTATCATCCTCTCTACAAGCCATGGCAGTTGGTATGTAGAGCTACATTTTACTCTGCAAATCACTATTTTCTAATCAGTAATTATCTTCACAAAAAATGCTGTTAATTTTTACCTGTAGTAAAACACAATCCATATGAACGATCCACAAGTTCTGAAAATGAAAGCAGGAAATATGTGCAGTATATTGACCTTGATATGCTCGTGTACACTGAGTGTACCAAACATTAGGAACACCTTCCTAATATTGAGTTGCACCCCCTTTTGCCATCAAAACAGCCTCAATTTGTCATGGCATGGACTCTACAAGGTGTTTAAAGCGTTCCACAGGGATGCTGGCCCATGTTGACTCCAATGCTTCCCACGGTTGTGTCAAGTTGGCTGGATGTCCTTTGGGTGGTGGACCATTCTAGATACACACGGGGAAACTGTTGAGTATGGAAAACCGAGCAGAGTTGCAGTTCTTGACACCCTCAAAACGGTGCGCCTGCCACCTACTACCATACCCCGTTCAAAGACACTTAAATATTTTGTCTTGCCTATTCACCCTCTGAATGGCACACACATACAATCAATGTCTCAATTGTCTGGAAGAAATGTTCAATAAAATACTGAGAAAGCTTTTAGTCAAACTCAGACTAGGTGGACAATGCTTTATACTGCATCTAATATCGTACACTCTGATCCTCTCCAGATATGAATACTTTTGTTTGTAATTTGTAACCAATTATCCAATTCAGAACAATAGTTGATGTACTCAGAAAGACAAAATAGCAGTCTATTAAATTGGGTTCATTAAAGCTGTGAAATGAGGGAAACAACTAATGACTAATGATTATCTAGGTAAGTGACTTTGAAGCATTGTGCACTTCATTCAGACTGTTTTCAATCATAGCCACCGGCTGATCTACCACCTACTGTGAAAATTGAATAGCAATTGATTCACGAGCTAAAATCTGGAAATTCTTTAAAAAATATATGAGCCGTTAATACCATCTTAGTCTCACTGAACATCAGTAATTTTGATTTTTCATTACTAAACTCTGAACCATTTATTTCCTCCTCCTTTTTCATCCACACATACTTTATAATGCTCTTACTGGTATGAAAGGTGTACAGGCTGTGCATTAGAAAGTCTTGATCGATACCTTTAGGAGCTCTGTTAAGGCCTGTTAAGTGTTGTTGTGCAGGCATGTTTGCAGCCACTGCTTTCCCTTTGGGCCAACTAAGTGACAGTTTCCAGATGGGGCTAATTTAATTTGCACTTAGACCTACCGCCTTGTCCTTTCCTCTAGATTACTCCTCTCTGTGTTTAGAGACTGTTTAGAGACTATGGGGCAGACGGTGTATTTGAGAGTGCTGATCATTACTGCATACTGTATGTAAACGCATATGTAAGTGTCTGCCATTTCTCCAGTGCAAACCGGTGACAAATGGTTAAGTGTTTTATCTGATAAGGGGAATAATATATTTTTTTACTCTGTCCATTAAAATAGAATCAGATGACGGGTAGGTTGAGGATTAAGCATAACAAGCAATGTAGTTGTTCTAATACACTACATTGTGTATGATGGCCTCGGAACCATGTGGCCTCTCCTATAAACAATAAAGAAGAGGAGTGAACTCAGGTTACTGATCGAAAAGCTAAAGAAGAGAGATACCAATTCTGAAACCCCATCGAAAGTGAGTCTCCACAGACATATAAGTGAGAATGAAGACAGGAAACATATTGAGGGAATTATTTTTTCCCCGTTGCCAATGATCAGTAATCACTGAAGCGTAGAGGAGAGTAATCTCAGAGAGTGGTTCAACAATTCTGTCCTTCCTGAGATTACATTATTTCCCCAAATTGCAACTGAAGCCCCTCAATCCCCCAGCCCCTGAATCAGCACTGCAGAGAGAGCTGGAAGAGACCCATGTGCCATGCCATACCAGGCAAGGCGTTGAGTCATTCCATGGAGGAATGAGGCCTCCAACTGGGAATACTGCAGCACATAATGACAAAGCCAAACCACACACTAGATTCACCTGCTGGGAATAGCACACAATGGAACAAAACATCTATTCACAATCAGTCTCAGAATATACTTCACTACAGGACCAAACAATGGATCATATACATACGTACCATAAAAAATAACACCAGGGAACTGGACCTTGTAATTGGAATCACTTAGTAATCTTACCACTGAATGATTGATTCACACGCTTTGGCAATCATCTAACACAGGGATGGGAAACTTTGATTGGGGTGGTAGCCACAAAAAATCTGAACTCATCTTGAGGGGCCGCAGTGGCTTACGGGTCTGCGTACCCACATCCTTATCCACACATGCAGTCAGCATTTTGAGGGCCCTAAGTTAAATTGTGTTTCACCTTGCGAGCCAAACATTTTAGCGCCTCCCCCCTTAACAGCGGAGAGTAAAATGTATATAGTTTTAGAGTTAATTTCCTGCAATTCTACACATTTTGCCATGGGCCAGAGAGAAAAATGTGCAGTTTTACAGCTAATTTCCTTCAATTCTACACATGTTGCCATAGGGTGGAGAAAAATGTTAGCAGTTTTTAATATGAAATCTGAGTGAGAGTGACTAACAAAATCAATGGGGGTCCCCCAGTCAATAATTCGACTAATTTACCAATCTAAACAATTATAGCTGACATGGGCTAATTAAGTGACTGTCAGTGACTGACATAACAAGAGAAACTGCTGATGCACAACCTATTTTTTGAAATTGCACCTTTTCTTTGGACATTTATCTGCGGGCCTACAAAAGGCTTCCAGTTGTCTATCCCTGATCTAACATGTGTTATAAGTGAAAATGTACTGTAACACATGAGAGTTTGAAGCACAAGAAGATAACACATTTTGTTGCATAGCTGTATGACTGAATAAAATATCTTCATATGGGTCTAACTGAATAGCTTCACATGGCTAGACAAGTTTCCCATGAGGTGATTGATTGAATTAGTGTTAAGCATCAGATATGTATTAATTCTGTTTGTGGCCTCTGGGATGGCTGTTAATTACTGACAAAGAACAGGTCGGATGGTTTATAAATACTATAGCACCCCTGGAATGCAAAGGGGGTAAATTAGTCCCGGAAATCTTAATATCAGTTTTATGAATGCTTTTCTTGGCTAATCTTTGAAACAGTGTTCAAAGAGAGGCTTACACGTTTTGCATTTTTAATTTCTAATTTAAAAGCTAATTATATAAGTCTACCTGATAACGCTGATTGTCTTGTCAGTCACATTGAAAAAACGCTGAAGACAGGATGAGTCATGTGAATATGTTTGTGAATACAGGAATGATATTACAAGGGTGGAAAAGAGTCACATACTTTAGACCTGCAATACAAAACAGAAATTTGCTTGTCTTGTACAGAGGTACTTCTAAAGTGCTAGATGATGGAGAGGGTGAAGGGATGTCTGTTGAAAGTAGGATATCTGTGTTTATGCCCTCTCTCAAAGGACTAAAACCTGTCTGTAAAGTGTTCTTTGGAAAGCAGAAACTTTATAGAAAAGTGTACATCAAGGTGTTTGGTTGGCAAATCAATGAGTTCGAACTGAACAGGCAAGAGGTGTTTAGTACCATCGAATCTTAAACACTTCTCCAATACAGTCTCCAAGTACACATACACCTTGTTATGGAGACCATAGAACATGGAAGCACAACATTAGAAAAGCAAGCATTCCTAGAAACTGCTCAATACAACTCTACTTTGTTTTTATTAACCTTGTCTCAAACATTCTAGTCATGTTCTATATAGCTTGAAGATTGTACGAAACTGGATGTTCAGCCTCCCTTTCTGCTGCATCAAATATTCACAATACCGATCCACTCTACTGCAGACTGGAATTACTATGAAAACATCTTGAAACTCCACAGAAAGAAAAACTGACAACGTACATGCAGCCCCTCAGGCTGTTTTCATTAAGAACGTGCAATTTTAAATGCTTTCGTTATGTGCTGCGTTCACAATAAGTGTTTTTTAAAGAATTTGAACATACATTTATCCAGTAATAGTTCACCCGGGGCTGAATTGGTGGCAAATAAGCACAAATACGCTACATACACTTCAAAATACTAAATGAATGCATTTACAAAGCATGGGGGATGTTTGTAGAAGAAGTGCCTCAGAGAACTATACAACTATTTAAGCCAGTGAAGCAAAACTGGCTAAGTAGTTAAAACCAACCTACACACCAATCGGAGCCTTAGTATAGTCTGTTGTTTTTTCATCCTGTAGCCTACATGGTTTGTCTGCAACTCATTTTCATATTGTTTACTTTAACTCTGAATAAAATATTAATGTAATCTTGAGCTGCAGTATTTCAAACTTATTTTAGATGAGCTTCTGCCCTGTCTATTTGATTTGTTACCAATTTTTTATGCAACTAAACAAAAATGTACCATGACATTCTTCAGCATTCTTGATTGTGTGCTGCGTCATTCAGAGCAATGAGTAGTTGTTTTTGATACATTGCAAATGTTCCATTATATGATTTAATTGGATCTGGTGGCCAATAAATAAAAAGGAGAACCGTTTCTGGTTGTTTGAGTTTCAAGTTGAAACTGAATGTTCTATTACCACACATTGTATGCAGAAATATATTTCCAACTTATTCCATCTTCCCTAGGGTGAGGTTCTGTAATTATTGACACGAGAGTAAACACAATCAATGTTGTTGTGCTTGTCAACTCTAAGTGGTGAATGCATGAATGCAAAATGTGTTGGTCCAACATTATCTATATCGTCAAATGATGCATCATTTAGTTATCATTTTTGTTAGTAATTAACATTTAGTTATTTAGTATCATTTAGTTATTTTATTAGTATTTACCACAGATATAGGATATTCATATAAATCACTTTTCTGTTGCTGAGACAGGAAATGCAGATGAGCTTCACGATTTACGTACATTTATTGAAAACCCGCACTAACACAGAGTTATATTAACAGTATTCCACTTTTCATGTAGCCTAATTTTGACCAGCTAATTGCCTAACCCCAGTCAAACAACATTATTGGCTAAACACTCAAATACTGTTGCTGCAGGATTATTTTGCTGCGACAATACAGATCAAATTAAGATCCTCCACTTGTAGTCCAATCGTGTGACAGATTGATTGACAGGGCAATGTTTGACCAACCATATCATGCGAATCACATTCACACTGCTTTGCCTAATCTTAATTAGTGACTGGACTTCCTATGTGGCTCTCACCATGGGAAATCAGCCTGGCAAACAGCCTGGAAAGCCCTGAAGAATCCCAGTTACCCTCCTCCCCACAACGCATCACATAGCTTTTCCCAGTTCCTCGCTGGACTGCCAACAGGAACAGGTTACAGTGGTAAAGTTATGTGCTCGATCTAAACCAACAGCTCCAGCCTTACCCATATTTCGGCGAAATTGATGCATGATTACGAGTGATGAGGTTACAATAAAGTGACAAAAATGACAAGAAAGTCCTGCCAAAATGCACTTAAAGCGGCAATCAGCAGTTGAAACAATAGCAGAGCCGTAAAAAGCTGAGGGGTGGGGCTGGGGAAACCACTCTCAAATTCATAGACCAAACCACGGATGCAAGGACTGACTATCCATGATATCAAAATAATGATTTAGTTATACATATTTTTTTACATTTACTTTGTTTACAATCATTGGAGTAAAACAAGCTTATATTTTGGGTTCTGACGGGGTACGCCAGTTGAACTAAACTAATTTATGAGTTTGATTATTCAAGAATCAATGGGCACATATCAGTGGAGATTGTTGAGGGAAGGACGTTTCATAAAAATGTCCAGATTGGAATGGTATTAAGTGCAAGGTCCTGTGTAGTTCCGTTGGTAGGGAATGGCGCTTGCAATGAAGGATTGCAGGTTCGACTCCCATGGGGGACCAGTACAACAATGTATGCACTCACTATTGTAAGTCGCTCTGGATAAGAGTGTCTGTTAATTGACACAAATGCATGATTTTTAAATGTTTGATTTCACTCCATTACAGCCATTATTATCAGCAGCCTCCGGGTAAATATAATTAATTAATAAGTCAAAATACAGTACCAGTCAAAAGTTTGGACAAAGTCTTTATTTTTACTATTTTCTACATACTTGAATAATAGTAAAGACATCACAACTATGAAATAACAGATATGGAATCATGTGGTTACCAAAAAAGTGTTAACAAATCAAAATATATTTGATATTTTAGACTCTTCAAAGTAGCCACCCTTTGCCTTGATGATAGCTTTGTACGGATTATCAAACTTTTGACTGGTACTGTATACCAGTTAGGATTAATGTGCTTTATTTTAAGAAGTTATTTGGACACTTTAGTTGTGATACAAACCATCACAGTATTCTTGATTTCATCTTAAAATCAAATCAAATCAAATGTTATTTGTCAAATGCGCCGAATACGACAGGTGAAATGTTTACTTACAGGCTCTTAACCAACAATGCAGTTTTAAGAAAAACAAGTGTTAAGAATTTATTTATTTTTATAATTAAAGAGCAGCAGTAAAGTAGCGAGGTTATATACAGGGGCTACCGATACAATGTACAGGGGCACAGGTTAGTCGAGGTAATGGAGGTAATATGTAAATTTAGGTAAAGTGACTATGCATAGATAATAACCAGAGAGTAGTGGCAGCGTAAAAGAGGGGGTGGGGTGGGGGCAACGCAAATAGTCTGAGTAGTCATTTGATTAGCTGTTCAGTAGTCTTATGGCTTGAAGGTACCGCTTGCTGTGCGATAGCAGAGAGAACAGTCCATGACTAGGGTGGCTGGAGTCTGACAATTTTTAGGGCCTTCCTCTGAAACTGCCTGGTATAGAAGTACTGGATGGCAGGAACCTTGGCTCCAGTGATGTACTGGGCCGTACGCACTAACCTCTGTAGTGCCTTGCAGTCAGAGGCCGAGCAGTTCCATACCAGGCGGTGATGCAACCATGCTCTCGATGGTGCAGTTGTAGAATATTTTGAGGATCTGAGGACCCAAGCCAAATCTTTTCAGTCTCCTGACAGGGAATAGGCTTTGTCGTGGCCTCTTCACGTCTCTATTGGTGTTGGTGATGTGGACACCAAGGAACTTGAAGCTCTCAACCTGCTCTACTACACCCCTATCAATGAGAACGGGGGTGTGCTCGGTCCTCCTTTTCCTGTAGTCCACAATCATCTCCTTTGTCTTGATCACGTTGAGGGAGAGGTTGTTATCCTGGCACCACACGGCCAAGTCTCTGACCTCCTCCCTATAGGCTGTATTAACGTTGTCGTTGATTAGACCTACCACTGTAGTGTCATCAGCAAAGTTAATGATGGTGTTGGAGTTGTGTCTTACCATGCAGTCATGGGTGAACAGGGAGTACTGGAGGGGACTGAGCACACAACTTTGAGTGGCACCCGTGTTGAGGATCAGCGTGGCAGACGTGTTGTTACCTGACCTTACCACCTGGGGGCAGCACGTCAGGAAGTCCAGGATCAAGTTGCAGAGGGAGGTGTTTATTTCCAGGGTCCTTAGCTTAGTGATGAGCTTTGAGGGCCCTAGGGTGTTGAACGCTAAGCTGTAGTCAATGAATAGCATTCTCACGTAGGTGTTCCTTTTGTCTAGGTGGGAAAGGGCAGTGTGGAGTGCAGTGACTGCATCATCTGTGGATCTGTTGGGGCGGTATGGGTCTAGGTTTTCTGGGATGATGGTGTTAATGTGAGTCATGACAAGCCTGTCAAAGCACTTCATGGAAACAGACGCTACGGGTCGGTAGTCATTTAGTTGAGTGCTATGGGTCAGTAGTAATTTAGGCAGGTTACCTCAGTGTCCTTGGGCACTGGGACCATGGTGGTCTGCTTGAAAAACGTTGGTGTTACAGACTCAGTCAGGGACAGGTTGAAAATGTCAGTGAAGACACTTACCAGTTGGTCAGTGCATGCTCAGAGTACAGTACACATCCTGGCCTTGTGAATGTTGACCTGTTAAAACCTCTTGGAACTACTATTTAAACTTTTATTTCTTTCATCACATTCCCATTGGGTCAGAAGTTTACATACACTCAATTAGTATTTGGTAGCATTGCCTTTAAATTGTTTAACTTGGTTCAAACGTTTCAGGTAGCCTTCCACAAGCTTCCCATAATAAGTTGGGTGAATTTTGGCCCATTCCTCCTGACAGAGCTGTTGTAACTGAGTCAGGTGGTTAGGGCTCCTTGCTCGCACACACTTTTTCAGTTCTTCCCTCAAATTTTCTATAGGGTTGAAGTCAGGGCTTTGTGATGGCCACTCCAATACATTGACTTTGTTGTCCTTAAAAGCCATTTTGCCACAACTTTGTAAGTATGCTTGGGGTCATTGTTCATTTGGAAGACCCATTTGTGACCAAGCTTTACCTTCCTGACTGATTTCTTGAGAAGTTGCTTCAATATATCCACATAATTTTCCATCCTCATGATGCCATCTATTTTGTTAAGTGCACCAGTCCGTCCTGCAGCAAATCACCCTCACAACATGATGCTGCCACCCCCGTGCTTCACGATTGGGATGATGTTCTTCGGCTTGCAAGCTTCCGTCTTTTTCCTCCAAACATAACGATGGTCATTATGGCCAAACAGTTCTATTTTTGTTTCATCAGACCAGAGGACATTTCTCCAAAAAGCACATTATTTGTCCCCATGTGCAGTTGCAAACCGTAGTCTGGCTTTTTTATGGCGGTTTTGGAGCAGTGGCTTCTTCCTTGCTGAGTAGCCTTTCAGGTTATGTCGATATAGGACTCGTTTGACTGTGGATATAGATACTTATGTACCTGTTTCCTCCAGCATCTTCACAATGTCCTTTGCTGTTGTTCTGGGATTGATTAGCACTTTTTGCACCAAAGTACGTTAATCTATAGGAGACAGAACAGGGGCCCTTCCTGAGCGGTATGATGGCTGTGTGGTCACATGGTGTTTATTTTTGCGTACTATTGTTTATGCAGATGAACGTGGTACCTTCAGGTGTTTTGAAAATGCTCCCAAGGATGAACTAGACTTGTGGAGGTCTACAATTTGTTTTCTGAGGTCTTGGCTGATTTCTTTCGATTTTACCACGATGTCAAGCAAAGAGGCACTGAGTTTGAAGTTAGGCCTTGAAATACATCCACAGGTACACCTCCAATTGACTCAAATGATGTCAATTAGCCTATCAGAGGCTTCTAAAGCCATGACATAATTTTCTGGAATTTTCCAAGCTGTTTAAAGGCCCAGTCAACTTAGTGTATGCAAACTTCTGACCCACTGGAATTGTGATACAGTGAATTATAAGTGAAATAATCTGTCTGTAAACAATTGTTGGAAAAATTGCTTGTGTCATGCACAAAGTAGATATCCTAACCGACTTGCCAAAACTATAGAAATGTGTGCAGTGGTTGAAAAACAAGTTTTAATGATTCCAACCTAAGTGTATGTAAACTACTACTACTAAAATTAACTACAGGACTATGCTTTTCCTGTGGTTCATTTTCATGCCAAGCAGGTAGGCTGTACTCCTGTTGTAAAGAGAAGCAATGTGCTAAATATTAGGAGAACTGGATCCTCCTCTTTATAATAGAGGCCATCACTCTGTTCTCACGCAATTGCATAGCCTATAGAAATGTAGTGCAATATGAGCTCATGGGCTCTCATTAAATTATTGATTAGATACATTTGCATTGACGTCAGAGTGATTATAGGGACAACATTGTGCTGAGTACCAGGCAGTTAGCAAGTTCGGTAGGCTACTAAGGATTATCAGCAGCATCAGAGCTTGGAGATGCCTAATAACCGTGACTAAACGGTCACGTGGAATTTCACTGCCATCATGACTCGTGACAGCAGGTCTGGCGGTAATACAGTCACCTTATCAGCCCTTGTAATAATTTCAGATTGCCCTTTTAACTGGTATTCACAAACAACTAAATGTATCTTTAAACTGACTGACAAGCAAGGTAAGCAACAATGCCTCTGTGTTATGATGATGACCGAGGGTAGGTGTCTGGAATGTAAAAAAGAGATACGTCCCATTGGTTCTCACTGCATTGCCCCATTTATCTTAAATGGGTATTGACATCTAGATAAATGTATACATTTTTTATTTCACCTTTATTTAACAAGGTAGGCCAGTTGAGAACAAGTTCTCATTTACAACTGCGACCTGACCAAGATAAAGCAAAGCAGTGCGACACAAACAATAGCCAGCAGCATACTGCTGGCTTGCTTCTGAAGCTAAGCAGGGTTGGTCCTGGTCAGTCCCTTGATTGGAGACCAGATGGTGATGGAGGGCAAGTAGGAGGCACTCATTCCTCTGGTCTAAAAAAATTATCCCAATGCCCCAGGGTGGTGATTGGGGACACTGCCCTGTGTAGGGTGCTGCCTTTCGGATGGGATGTTAAATGGGTTTCCTGACTCTCTGAGGTCCTTAAAGATCTCATGGCACTTATTGTCAGAGTAGTGCCGTTAACCCTGGTGTCCTGGCTAAAATCCCAAGCTGTCCTTCATATCATCATGTTCACCTAATCATCCCCAACTTACAATTGGCTCATTCATCCCACTCCTCTCCGCTGTAACTATTCTGCAGGTTGTTGCTGTAAATGAGAACGTGTTGTCAGTCAACTTACCTGGTAAAATAATATTTAAAAAAAACACAGTTACACATGTCAATAACACCGCCAAAGTCAAGGATCGGTAGGATAGTCAGTTTTACGAGGGTATGTTTGGCAGAATGAGTGAAGGATGCTTTGTTGCAAAATAGGAAGCTGATTCTAGATTTAATTTTGAATTGGAGATGCTTACAGTGAGTCTGGAAGGAGAGTTTACAGTCTAACCAGACATCTAGGTATTTGTAGTTGTCCACATATTCTAAGTCAGAACAGTCCATAGTGATGCTAGATGGGTGGGCAGGTGCGGGCAGCGATCGGTGGATGCATTTAGTTTTACTTTCATTTAAGAGCATTTGGAGGTCACGGAAGGAGAGTTGTATGACATTGAAACTCATCTGGAGGTTTGTTAACACAGTGTCCAAAGAAGGGCCAAGAGCAACATCATTGATGTATACAGAGAAAAGAGTTGGCCCGAGAATTGAACCCTGTGGCACCCCCATAGAGACTGCCAGAGGTCCGGACAACAGGCCTCCGATTTGACACACTGAACTCTGTCTGATAAGTAGTTGGTGAACCAGGCGAGGCAGTCATTTGAGAAACCAAGACTGTTGAGTCTGCCGATAAGAATTCGGTGATTGACAGAGTCGAAAGCCTTGGCCAGGTCGATGAATACGGCTGCACAGTATTGTCTTTTAACGATGACGGCTATGATTTCCAGCTCGGAAATCAGATTGCATATTTCAATGACCTAATTGCATAACAGGTTCACCATCAAGTAAATGGGGCTGAAAACTTGTTGGGATCTTGCCTTAATGTTTTACAGACCATAATAAGTCAGTGATTGCATTTTAATGCTGTGTGAATTTGTTTTTTTGAATAGTGGTTGAGTGTTGGCACTGCACATAACATTGACAGAGACTTATTTTGCCTACAGCTGAGAGAAGTCAATCAGAGGGAAGGCTGCTGCCAAGTGCTTTGTGTCTGTGTATGTCTCTGCTGGAAGGGTCACAGTCATCATGTTTCTCTCTAGTACGGCTGCACTCACACTTCCTCTTCTAATGACTAATCCATCACATTTTCCTCTGACATTTTCAATAACAAACAGGCAACTCATGTTTATTACAGCATTTAAATTCAATAAAAAATAATTAACTGACCCTCAGGTTCATCAGTAAAATTATTTTTTAAGTAGTATATTAACTTTTTAGAAGATATATTCTTTTCAACTTTGGATAACTTGTATTGTGTCTACTTAGATGCAAATCAAACTATGTCAAAAATAATAATCTGCTGACGGTTTCAAATTGTACTAGCCAACTCTCCAAACATCCAAACTCTCCAAACTTCAGGAGTGAGGACATGATCCAGTATGCTGTCCGTCCTTTAGAGGTGACATGAGGTCGGGATTCTTATGGTGGTCAGTGGACAGTCTTTACCCTTCTGAGTGGAAAATTACCAAGGTATTTTTACAGGGCACTGCATGGGGAGGGCCACACAAACAATCAATCAGAGAGGAAAGGGGCCAGGGTGTGTGCAGAGAGATGAGGGTTCAATCTGACTGATGAGTAATTGCAGGACAGTCCTGTCAGTGATGCTAGCCAGCAATTAATACCACTCCCACCAGCTGTGCTGGGGTCTGGAGTGGGCCTGATGGAGCAACTGATTTTAAAGCACAGTTAATGGTTGGGTCCAGGAAACAAACCAAATTGTAGCGTCTCTTACATCTGCTGTTTGAAATGCAGTACATTACACAGAGAATCAATACTCACCTCTTTTTAGATAAGGTTAATCCTGTGACTTTGGTTAACAGGGAAAATGTATCCACTGTATGTATCAAGTTAATGCCTTAGTGCTGACTACATTTGCCACTCAACAAGGGCCAAATTAGTGCTCATACGAGGCAGAAATAATTTGTTGTGGATAATTGTGAAATTAAAATAATTTCATGAAAGCCTTTGTCATTTAACAGTACTCCCATTGGTCATGGGCTGGGGCCTGTAAATGTCGCTAAGGGTTTTGAGCGATGACTGACTTTAGATGAAGACGTGAACGTCATACTGAGCCCAAGGGCACTGATGGCTAGGCAAGACAATGAAAATATGAAAATGATTAAAAACATCCTATTAAATAACTTAACTTGTTGTTTATTATATTACATTTCCCCTCAACACATACAGACCCCCACCTTTATCACTAGCCCATGCATACACAAAAAAAGTAGGCTGTTTTAATTGAAACATTTTCCCATGGGGCTGACTGAAGATGTTTGGAAGGGTTGGAAGAAAATGAAAAATGCTAACCTCTAGTTTATGAGATTTTTCATTGCAGTGACAAAAACATTTTTTTTTCAATTGGTGGTTTGGAATAACTGGTGAACAGAAGTCATGATGACTATGATTTCAGCTAAAAGACTGCATGTAGACTAGCCAGGGTACCAGTCTGTCTCTGCTCTCTTGCCAACTCCTAATGTAATTGTCATGCCAAACAGATGATATGTTTTGTATGACAATGACAGCAATGGAGTTGGCAAGAGCACAAACAGATCTGGGACCAGGCTACACAGAGACAGACGTTGGAGAGAATGAATCATACAACTCCTCAGCTGCCATTTTTCTCTTCAGATCTCTGTGCTTCAGACTAAAAGACTAGTATGAGTGAAGTTGCCTTAGTTCTTACAACAAACTTGTGATTGTAGGTCTGGCTGGCAGTCCTTTCCATACATGCCCTTGCATAGACTCAAAGCATGTGTTACAAATTTGAAATTCCATACTATAATATTCAAACCACAAGTAAATATGTTATCTTATAGGGAACAGTACACATTATCTGGCTCATGACATTCAAGTCAAGGACATCTCAGGAATTGCTTAGTGGGCCCCTCTGCTCTATTTAGGGACAGGACGTGTTACTTTGCATGGGGAGATTTTAGTTGGCTGATTCACTCTGTCAATCCAGTGCATCAAAACCTCATTGCATGCAGAGGGAGATCTCAGAGATAGACAGGATCCCTCAGTCAGAGTCGGCCCGCTTCACACACTTTGTTCCTTCCTTAGAAACACAAGCCCCTACTGAGCACAGCTCAATAATGCACACTAGTCAGCAGGGGAGTTGAGAGATTTGCAGCCGACCTCAGAACTCAACATTTAAGTGGATACCCAGCAAACCAAGAAATTCCCAGAACATTAGGTACGATTCCCATGAAGTTCTAGTTAGGGTTTTATCAAACATTAGAATGACAACATCCCAAAATCATTCAGATAATGATTTTCATAAAATCTCTTTATTTATCAAATGATGAAATATCCTTGGAATGTTCTCCTAACATTCACTCACATGTTGTGCACAACATATGCAACAACCACCACAGAACATTTTGCATACAACAATTGCCTGATGTTGCAAGAACATTCCTATAACACATTTAATATGTTCTATAAATGGTTCCCATAATGTTTTATTAGGTTGTGGGAACAGTCTGGTGGGAACATTGTGGGGACATCACAGAAAATATGTTCCCAAAACACATAAACTGTCCAGTTGTGCAGATGTTTCTACACTGTTTCTTTTACATTGCAAAAAAACCAACATTAAATTGATGTTACAAGAACGTTCCCACAACACATTTTGTCTGTTCTTTAAAGGTTCACAGAATGTTTCATTAGGTTGTGGGAACAGTCTGGTGGTAACATTGTGGGGACATCACAAAAGATATGTTCCCAAAATTAAAAAACTGTCCATTGTGCTGACATTCAGATAATGTTTGTATGAGGGTGCACAAAACATTCCTTTGATGTTGCAAGAATGAAATAAGTCTGTTTTTATTATGTTCATAGCATATTTGATTTAGGTTAAACATAATATTCTTGTCTTGGAGGTTATACCATTTCAAGAACTCTTAGAAAATGTTATATTTAATTTTTACCACAACATTCTCAGCATGCAAATTAAAGAAGATTGGAATACATTACCATTATCTTTGTCTCCAGATTTAATGCCAATTCACATTTGAGAACTCTATTGTAGATGATATAGAGACACATGGCATTTTATCTTAATTCATAGGACATTTGAACAGCAGTCTTTGAAACTGCAATGTTTGGTTCCCAAGCCAGGGCTTTTATCATCTGCACCACCAGGTAAATTCTCTTTCATCGTCTTCTTTTCAGTATATGGCCATGGCAGTAAGGTCAATCAGGGATTCCATGCCTTTTTATTCTTCTTAGACATAACTAACCCAGGGAAATACTGGTAACTGGGTTATTCACCACTTCACCCATCCTCTTTAGATGCTGCATACGTCTGGGCCCATATTTACAAGGTATTAAAGACTGAGTGGTAATCTAGGATCACTTATGCTTTTCAGATCTTGAAAAATGAACCAGGAGGGACCATATCAAGAGTCTCAAAGTAGGAATTATATCTGGTGCGTTTTTAAAAATTTGAACAGTACATTTTGACACAATGTAAAATGTTTTACAGTTAGTCTATACTGGATTTGTAAATCAGGCCAAAATAAAGACATCCTCTTTTTTAGTAGAGTATGTCTGAGCATCATTGTAATTTTTCTTTCTAAGAATCATGGTTACAGAATATGTGGGATTCAACCTGCAATATTCAGAACTGAAGGAAGATAATTAACTGCGCCACTATAGGATAGCTGTTGTATGTTGTTTTTTTTTCCTCGGTCAAATATGGTCAGTTATTAAAATGTTACCATCCTTTTCATATGCGGTGTACTTGTAACACTGTATTTTATGATTTTCTTTCGTCATCACGTGTTGAAAGCCTTATGTGATTTTATACTGAACAAAAACAACATGTAAAGTGTTGGTCCCATGTTTCATGAGCTGATGTCCCTGTTATTAAGCATTTCTGATTTGCCAAGATAATCCATCCACCTGACAGGTGTGGTATATCAAGAAGCTGATTAAACAGGATGTACATTACACAGGTGCACCTTGTGCTATGGACAATTAAAAGGCCACTGTAAAATTTGCCACACAACATACTGCCACAGATGTCTCAAGTTTGCAATTGGCATGCTGACTGCAGGAATGTCCACCTGAGCTGTTGCCAAATAATTGAATGTTCATTTCTCTACCATAAGTCGCCTCCAATGTCATTTTAGAGAATTTGAATTCAGTTTCTTCACCTATGGTATTCTCTGAGGGGGACCGGTGTTGAGTAGTGATTGGGGAGTAATTTATGTATTTATTTATATCGACAGATTTCCTTTTAAGAACTGTAACAGCAAAATCTTTGAAATTGTTGCATGTTCTGTTTATATTTTGGGAGACTGGGTTAGTTATGTCTAAGAAGGATAAAAAGGAAGCATAGAATTCCTGATTGACCTTACTGCCATGACCATATACTGAAAAAAGATGATGAAATAGTATTTCTGTTTGTAATAAACCGTTTTTGTGGAGAAAACTCATTCTGATTGGCTGGGTCTAGCTCCCCAGTGGGTGGGCCTATGCCCACCCAGGCCCGCCCACCCACGGCTGCTGCCCAGTCGTGATATTCATGGATTAGGCAGCAATTTATTTCATTCATTCATTTATTTATATTGACTAATTTCATTTTAAGAACTGTAACTTCGTAAAGTCTTTGAAATTGCTGCATGCTGCATTTATATTTTTGTTCAGTGTTGATGGATTGAGCTTCCTTTAAAGTATTATTGTATAGTCATATGATTCTATAATACAGACTCAGAACCTTCAAACCAAATAATATATTGTTTTACCTTCTCAATTTCAAAATCACTTTTCATTAGACGTTCAATATGTGATGAGAGAAAAGCATAAAATATTGTGTTATAAGTACACAGTATATGAAGAGGATGGGAACATTTTAATAAGTGTACTGTGTTCTGTGTCCTGATTGACCATATTTGACCGAAGAAAAAATACAAGGTCACTGCTATCCCCTGGTGGTGCAGAGGGTTAACGATCTGGCTAGGGAACCAAACATTGCAGTTGTCAACATATGAAGAGCAAAACATATAGTTGTGTTCATATGATTAAATGTTCAAATGTCCTGTAAGTTAAAATGCTTTGTGTCTCTATATTCTTCTACAATACAGTCCTCAAATGTGAACTGCCAATACATCTGGAAAGAAACATAACAGGGATCATTTCCAATCTGCCTTCTTATGCTTTAAGGATATACACATATAGGATATACCCATATAGGATATACCCATACTGTTCCTAAAACCTAATTACATTTTCTGGGTACATTTAAAGACCTAAGAAAGGCTGTTCTGTCAACATTCTTGCAACATCAAAGGAATGTTTTGTGCACCCTGATACAAACATTATCTGAATGTCAGCACAAACCTAAATACATGTTTTAGGAACTTTTAAATAACATAAAACATGTGTTCTAGGAACATTCTTGCAAAATCAGGCAAATGTTTTTTGCAACCTAATAGAAAAATTGCAATAATCAGCGCAAATGACATTTTTAGTGTTTTGGGACTATCTCCAGTCATGTCCACACAATGATCCCACAACCTAATGAAACATTCTGGGAACCTTTAAAGAACAGGCTAAATAGGTTCTGGAACGTTTTTTTTTAATACCAGGTGAATGTTTTATACACTCTGAAATTAACATTGTATAATCATTCAAACAACTGGACAGTTTTTGTGTTTTGGGAACACATATTTTGTGATTTCCCCACAATGTTCCCGACAACACTGTTCCGACAACCTAATGAAACATTCTAGGAACCTTTAAATAACCTATTAAATGTTTCCTTTGGATGTTCTTGTAACATCAGGTGAGTGTTTTTTTGCACCCAAAAAATAAAGAATCATGTATAATCAACTGGAAAGTTTTTGTGTTTTGGGAACATATATTTTGTGATGTCCCCACATTGTTCTCACCAGACTCTTCCCACAACCTAATGGAACATTATGTGAACCTTTAAAAAACATATTACATGTGTTCTAGCAATGTTCTTGCATGTTCAGGCAACTGTTCTATGCAAACATTCTATAATAATAATTTTGGTTTGCTGGTTATTCTGTTAAGTTAAGCAAGTACAGGGCAGTGTCACTTCTGCAAAATGTTGTAACATGTTTATATGGCATGTTTATATGACCACATAGGCTTTCCTCAAGATGGGTTCACAGAGTTTTCTGACTGTGTCCTCTGCAAAGGCATAGAGTATGCACTATTTTCTACCCTGGATGATTTTAGAAAAAAAAAAATATTTTGTTGACATTACACAATCAAATATTCAATTAATTTCATCAGGAAATATACCAAAAATGATACATAACCTACATATGCAAGCTGCAAAGTTGTGCAAGAGGACTGTTTCACAGGAAAGAGATGCAGTATAGGAGAGGACACTACAAGGAGAGGAGAGGACACTCTGCAACCCTGAGTGGATATTGTCTTGACCCTCTTTTTGTATTTTATCTATTTAGTTCACTTTCAACCCCTCTACCATTAGCCACAAGGTGAATGTGTTTATCTACTCCCTTCACCTCCTATCCTGTGTTAGAATAGGTCAACTGCCAAAGCAAACATGCAAGCCGTGCCAGCCTAGCTCAGCAGTTGAAAGTTGATTACCACATTTCTTTGTATGTTGGTATTTATTACTGATAAATCACTATACTGTTCCCAATTTCATAAATACATGGCTCTCTTCATCCTTCACAATTCACTCGTTTCTCTCCCCAATCTACTTTGAAGACACTGCATTGTGAATCACACGTATCCAATAGTTTCTTCTATGTACTATAACGTCCACTGGGCTCCCCTTGCACCGCAGGGTTATTCTCACCCAAGAGTGCATGGAGGCATGAAATTCTGGCTCCTGCTGCAGGCGTTTTCCATGTCATTTGCCATCCATGGACATCAGAGTAATGCTATAGCCCAGGGAGGGAAACAGAGTTATGTAGACAAAAAATAAATCAGCGCTTGGGATAACAGAGCTTCGCAAATTCAGCCTGATGCCAGCTGTGGCTGATCATTCATGCATGTCTCTTTAATCAAAGGTGGAGGGAAGGCAGGACTTTTCCTTCAGGAAAATCAGGGTTTATCCAGAGGAGATTTAAACATCAAATCACAGGTTAAGACCAAAAGACAGAACATACTCATACTCTTATCATTACATCCAGTTAAGATAACCTATTTCTACTGTTTTCTACATTAATTATCATCAAATCAAATTGATTTATATAGCCCTTCTTACATCAGCTGATATCTCAAAGTGCTGCACAGACACCCAGCCTAAAACCCCAAACAGCAAGCAATGCAGGTGTGGAAGCATGGTGGCTAGGAAAAACTCCCTAGAAAAGCCAAAACCTAGGAAGAAACCTATAGAGGAACCAGGCTATGAGGGGTGGCCAGTCCTCTTCTGGCTGTGCTGGGAGTAGATTATAACAGAACATGGCCAAGATGTTCAAATGTTCATAAATGACAAGCATGGTCAAATAATAATAATCAGGGTAGTTGACGAGGGTACAACAAGTCAGCACCTCAGGAGTAAATGTCAGTTGGCTTTTCATAGCTGATAATTAAGAGTATCTCTACCGCTCCTGCTGTCTCTAGAGAGTTGAAAACAGCAGGTCTGGGACAGGTAGCACATCCGGTGAATAGGTCAGGGTTCCATAGCCGCAGGCAGAACAGTTGAAACTTGAGCAGCAGCACGGCCAGGTGGACTGGGGACAGCAAGGAGTCATCATGCCTGGTAGTCCTGAGGCATGGTCCTAGGGCTCAGGTCCTCCGAGAGAGAGAAAGAGAGAATTAGAGAGAGCATACTTAAATTCACACAGGACACCGGATAAGACAGAAGAAGCACTCCAGATATAACAGACTGACCCTAGCCTCCCGACACATAAACTACTGCAGCATAAATACACAGGAGACACTGTGGTCCCATCCGATGATACCCCCGGACAGGGTCAAACAGGCAGGATATAACCCCATCCACTTTGCCAAAGCACAGCCCCCACACCACTAGAGGGATATCTTCAACCACCAACTTACCATCCTGAGACAAGGCTGAGTATAGCCCACAAAGATCTCTGCCACGGCACAACCCAAGGGGGGGGGGGGGGGGGGGGGGACGACGACAACCCAGACAGGAAGATCACATCAGTTACGCACCCCTCCTAGGGACGGCATGGAAGAGCACCAGTAAGCCAGTGGCTCAGCCCCTGTAATAGGGTTAGAGGCAGAGAATCCCAGTGGAGAGAGAGGAACTGGCCAGGCAGAGACAGCAAGGGCGGTTTGTTGCTCCAGAGCCTTTCCATTCACCTTCACACTCCTGGTCCAGACTACACTCAATCATATGACCTACTGAAGAGATGAGTCTTCAGTAAAGACTTAAACGTTGAGACCGAGTCTGCATCTCTCACATGGGTAGGCAGACCATTCCATTAAAATGGAGCTCTATAGGAGAAAGCCCTGCCTCCAGCTGTTTTCTTAGAAATTCTAGGGACAATTAGGAGGCCTGTGTCTTGTGACCGTAGCGTACGTGTAGGTATGTACGGCAGGACCAAATCGGAAAGATAGGTAGGAGCAAGACAATGTAATGCTTTGTAGGTTAGCAGTAAAACCTTGAAATCAGCCCTTGCCTTGACCGGAAGCCTGTGTAGGGAGGCTAGCACTGGAGTAATATGATCAAATTTTGGGGTTCTAGTCAGGATTCTAGCTGCCGTATTTAGCACTAACTGAAGTTTATTTAATGCTTTATCCAGGTAGCCGGAAAGTAGAGAATTGCAGTAGTCTGACCTAGAAGTAACAAAAGCATGGATTAATTTTTCTGTATCAGAAAGTTTCTGGACAGAAAGTTTCTGATTTTTACAATGTTACGTAGATGGAAAAAAGCTGTCCAGTCTTGATATGTTTGTCAAAAGATAGATCAGGGTCCAGAGTAATGCAGAGGTTATAAATATATTGTGAGATTGAGCTCATATTTATTTACATAGAATTCTACATAAGCAGTTATTAAAAAATATAGCTCACGTTTTAATAATCATATGTAACGGATGTGAAACGGCTAGCTTAGTTAGCGTGGGCGCTAAATAGCGTTTCAATCAGTGACGTCACTTGCTCTGAGACCTTGAAGTAGTCGTTCCCCTTGCTCTGCAAGGGCCGCGGCTTTTGTGGAGCGATGGGTAACGATGCTTCGTGGGTGTCAGTTGTTGATGTGTGCAGAAGGTCCCTAGTTCGCGCCCGGGTATGTGCGAGGGGACGGTCTAAACTTATACTGTTACACATACAAACCATCCAAAAGACTAAAATGTTTTATGACTGTTGTTGCAATTCTGTACAGATTGGAGTTGCATTAATACAATACTGAGATTAAATACATCCAAAGCTCTGAGCGAAGGATTCATTGTTTCTGTCCTCACCCCGAACGTTTACTTTTGATTGTAATCTCTGTTGGTAACCATTGTCCCATAAGATGATAGATTCTTTTTTAGGGCTGTCAGACTGTCAGCAACACCATCTGACATGTACATACATAGCAAGAAATCAGTCAGAAAAAAAGTGACTATCAAACTTTTTCCTCATACTGAAATAGTTGACCCCAATTAGCATACAATATTTAAATCAACTTTTTTATTTTCCTGAAGCTCCATTGGTAACTCCACATACTGCCAACAACAAATGATCATGAACAACCTTTTGACCTCAGCAATAATGCCCTATGCTACACTAGCATCAGGTCACTAGCCCGAGGAACGCATACAATGTAAAACATGCTAGATGAGGCACATAGACTTGGTTCAAAAATGGTATTACCATTTGCTGGTAAAACCAAAGTGTGAATTGCAGTCTTTCCTTGTTCATAAACTGCTTTTAAGGCTAGGACTCAAATAACAAAATATCAAGCATTCTTATTACAAAATGGCATCGCAAAAAAAACTACTTTTGACAAATGGTCTCAAAAAGCAAATTGCTGACAGGAAGTAAAGGAATCAACACACTTCTGCAATTGTTTTCTGATAAAAATGGGGATAAGAACAAGACCTGTAGATGAACTGTTGACATCAAAGGAAATATACTGTGACCTACCCTTCACCTCTGTTTACAATTTGTTTGTATTTAATTTGCTTCCCAATTTGCTTTAATGTTGTTATTCTTTTGATCCCTTTGAACAAATACCAATACATAATAAGGAATATAATTAAATGCTGCTAAACA
The DNA here is from genome assembly GCF_013265735.2 of Oncorhynchus mykiss. Taxonomy (NCBI): domain Eukaryota; kingdom Metazoa; phylum Chordata; class Actinopteri; order Salmoniformes; family Salmonidae; genus Oncorhynchus; species Oncorhynchus mykiss. The sequence goes on from NC_048581.1 coordinate 67,338,335, forward strand.
TAACAGTAATCAGGATTTTAATGCGAGAACTTTAAAGCCATGAGGAAATAATTTGTTGTAACATTAAATTAGAAGCTGTGCTGGAACTAAATGGGAAATGACAGGGATATAGTAGGCTAGTTATTTTACAAACTGTTTGGACCTCCATCACTAGTGCTGTGCCATTCATTAAGAACTCATTAGCAGAGGTACAGATAGCGCAGATCATTTTGGGAAACTGATATAAACATTATAACCTAATACACAAGTAAACAATTCAAAAGTCTCACAAATATACATGAAATCAGAAAGCAGAGGCTTTTCCCTCTAAGTCGCTGTGTGGATAACATGTTAATACAGAAAGATACAATACTGCATGAAATCAAAAGCTCTCTACAAAGACTGCCTGCCTTTAATTTAATAACTTTCATTGTTCTTACTGCATCAAAACCCCAAGCTGTTCATTCACTCTACATTTAAAGGACATACAAGGTGTGGGGTAAAACACACTCTGTCATGGCAGGAGACACCTGTCTGACAGAAGGTGGATGGAGGCTGACCGCACTAAGAAACCTAAATATTACAAGCCAATCAGAGAGATGCTGTAGGAACGTCTGGCAGGCAAGGAGATTTGCTGAAGCGAGACGCAGGGTTCAGAGATCATATCAGCATGGCACGTCTAACAAACTATGCCGACAATCCCTTTCAACTCCCCTCCGAGGTGGTTGGCATGTGCTGTTAAGTCAATAGTGAAATGTGGGGAGCATATTGATTTTCTGCTGGTGTCTCCCATACATCATGGCATGTTTTGGACTCTAGATTCTGACAGTCAGAGAGCTGGTCCAATTTAAAATCTCATGGCTCATTTCAGTTAACTTTTATGATATGATCTGAATACAGAGAGATGGTTTTCTGACATAATAAAAAGACAAGTGTATTGTAGCATTATTTTTCTTGCCAAATAGAAAACAACAAATGTGTTTCAGAAAATAGTTTCATGCATAGTAAAATAAAATGTTAACACCTCGCTGAAATGGCATTTTCCTGAATCAAGTGAACACTAACACATTTTCCAGTTTGGAATTTAAATTAACTTTGCAGTAATTCAGAAAGAAATTAGGCTAGTTCTTCTTGCTCATGTATAAATTCAAACTCAGAGTTGTACACTCTTAGAAAAAAAAGGTGTTATCTAGAACCTGAAAGGGTTATTTGGCTGTCCTCATAGGATAACCCTTTTGAAGAACCCTTTCTGGTTCCAGGTAGAACCCTTTCCACAGAGGGTTCTTCATTGAACCCAAAAGGGCTACACCTGAAACCAAAAGTTTTTTTTAACTGGAACCATAAAGGGTTATCCTATGGAGACAGCCAAATAACATCATTCAGACACATATCAGAGCAACAAACCATACCCTGAAATGATTATACGTTTATATACAGTAATGCATACTGGACAGCATAATACCATTAGGTTGTCGAGGTCTGTGATACTCTTTGCCAGGTACAGATACCATTATGCTGCTGATGGAACAGCTGAGTGCATACATATTGGTCAAAGATAATACATTTCATGAAGACTATAAGGCTATCTGGACTGTGGACAGCAGTTTTAGACAGAGGTCATTTGTCTTTGAGTATATCATTTAGTCTTGATAATACTGTCTGACCAGCAGGAGCATTAATGCACTACGTGGAAATGGTTAAATAGTATAACTGATGTTTGACAACAATTTCTGTCTTCAACGGGAGGCAAGACTAATTCAATTACTTTGAGTTCCATTTAAATGTATAAAGTGTTTTATTTGAGTAAAGTACAGAGAGCATCTGCCAATCCTCCCTTCTCTTCTTTGAAAGTGCTGGCAATGTTTATCTGCTCACAGCGTCATTGCTCTCAGTCAAATTGAAAACCCATCAGGACAAAGGTGTGCTATAATTGCTTTTTCGGATGAAATAAATAATATCAGGAAAATGTTAATGGATTATTGGACCCTGGTGGTCATGGTTAGAGCGTTGGGCCAGTAACCGAATGGTTGCTGGATCGAATCCCCGAGCTGACAAGGTAAAAATCTGTCGTTCTGCCTCTGAGCAAGGCAGGTAACCCACTGTTCCCCTGGCGCCGAAGACGTGGATGTCGATTAAAGGCAGCCCCGCACCTCTCTGATTCAGAAGGGTTGGGTTAAATGTGGAAGACACATTTCAGTGGAATACATTCAGTTGTACAACTGACTCGGTATCCTCCTTTCCCTTTCTTTGCCAAACTTTGGATGCAGGAGCAAATGACTAAAAACTGATGAAATATTTATTAAATTATGATTTTAGCATTCAAGGATATTATGATATTTAGCATGTATTTATTGCACAACATTCACCGTAAAGGATAACTTCCTTAGAACAAATCAACATTTCTTAAACCTTCTTGAATGTCCCACCATCACATAGAGTTTGGTGAAGTTGTGAGTGCAAGTGCATCTTGAAAATAATATCAGCAATGGGATCATCTATGTTCACTGGTAACAGCTATTGAATTCCAACTTGCTAAGATTGAATGTACATTTTTAAATCTGTTTGTGTGCAGAAAATCTCCAACTCAGGTCTGCTATGATGATCCACCTGGTATTCCAGTTCAGAAAACAAACGTGCAGATTGGGAATTTTTATGTCAGGACAAGAATATGTAATCTACAAGCTAGTTTGGGAAGAGAAGAATATCTATATAGAAAGTGAAACTCACTTTTGCAGTGCACCTTAAAGCCAAGTTGGCCTCATTAAATAGCTTTTTATGGCTTTTGAAACATAGCATGTTTGTAAAGCTTCAGCTCTCTACCTTTCCTTCCCATATTGCTGGTGCTGAAATAGAATGTGTTCCATTTTCTCCATCTCCTCCTGACAGTAGTCACACCTCCTAGTCAGATGTTTTCCTACCAATTTCAATGTACTATTGAGCCTACTATTGAGCCTGCCTTCTCTCTCAATTTGAGGACCTCCCTGCCCTCACCTTTTCCTTGATCCTATATGTGTCTTCTCTTTCCCCCCCTCTTCCACAACTCTTACCATTTGTTTTTAGCCACTGTTCTTATCAACCCCTTGGCTTCTGCTTTACTGATTGACAATTCCATTTCAACATTAGGATGTTTGAGAACCTGCTTGGCGAGAACATCTACCTCCTCATTCCCCCATACTCCCACGTGAACTGGTACCCAGAGGAACATCACAAACACCCCCATCTGTTTCACCCTATACAAACACTCCAAAATCTAATACAATAGATCGTGTCTGCTCTGAGACACAAATAAATTTAAGCACATCAGTTCTGTGCAGGAGTCAGAATAGATGGCTACCCTGTTTGGCCTCACCTTCCCCACACTCTGCAGCCAAGAGTATAGGCAGCAACTCCATTGTGTAACCAGATAAATGATCTGTTGCTCTTTTTGTCACTGCCACCTTAAACTCAGTAACACTAAAAGCTCCTTAGATCCATCTGTGAATATATTCAAGAAAGCATAGTACTATGTTGTTAAATGTTAGCTTTCAATATTTACTGGATCTGCTCTTTCTTCACCAGCTCTTACCCTCTCAAGCAACCCTAGGTCTATCTCCATCGGCTTCATGAGTTGTGAAGCTATAAGGCCTCACCTCAGAGGATTCCTGGTGTAGCTGCGCTTTCTACCGGACACTTTGTGAACCTAGCTAGACCAGTCATTTTACATTAGGTTACATCTGATCAACAAATCATACTAACATAGCAAATTGCCTTTATTAGTTTAAATATAATAATGAATACTCTAAGCATCACACTGAAGAAATGTATTATTAGTGTGTGCGTTTTGAAATAAATATTGAATCAGTAGCCTACGAATTAGCAAAAAAAAAGCCCCACTTATAGTCTTTGAAAATTAAACTACACTAGTGTGGAACACAAGTCTACCAACTACAATAACACCAAAAAGATTATATCAAACAAGCGCAGCTAATTGCATTCTGAGGTCAAGTGTTGAAAAAAAATAATAATCAAATCCATCACTTTATAATATAACCAGTAATACCACGACTCCTGGACTGCATTGAAACTCCCAGGATGCAAAGCTCCACTGGCTAATGTTAGAAATTAGCAAGCCCAGTCAAAGTCTAAATATACATGTCATTAAACATTTACTTTGGGTTAGAACCATATTATAATGCTCACATGAATATAATGCTGAATACATGTCCATTATGATGGTTAGCTAGCACTAAAATTGGAACTTGTAACGCAATCACCAAGACCTGAAACTCTTGTACCAAATCCCTAAACCAAGTCTGCAAAGTTTCAAACACAATTCTTGCTTTACACTCAGTTTTCAATTCTAAATCACACTCTTTGCTTAACACTACACACAGCTCTCTAAATTAGTCACAACATTCAAAATTAAAATATCTTTAGTCCCTTTGGAAAGCAACCCCAATCACAATGCCAAGCTCTATACACCAATTGGCAACACCCACTCCTCACAGGTGTAAACACTAGTTGCTGAATTGTTCACATAGAAATCAGAGCTTTAGCACTATAAAATGCCACAGATGAGCTCTCCTGTTTTGGAGGAAAATGGAAGTTAATGGTGAAGCAAGAGCTAGAGGTGAAGGGGTGAGAGTAAGAGGAGGAAGAGGAGGACTAGGACAAGAAATGACAGTTGTCTCAGATGAAATCAGGGCCACATTGGTTAACCATGTGCTCATCCATGGATTGAGTATGAGGGAGGCTGGGCAGAGAGTTCAGCCCAGCCTGAGCCGCTACACGGTTGCATCTTTCATCCGTACATTCAGAAATGAGAACCAATAAGTTGCCTACCATCTACACTATGCTCTTTATGTATGCATACTGTAGTATACAGCAGTCCAACATATTAGTAGACCTATGTTACTCAGTGATTGTTGGCCAATGTTACAGTAATGTCATTTCATATTGAAAGAAAATAGATTAGTTTAGCTTACTGTAACCAATCATATCATATTTGTGGATCTTCTGCATAACTGAGAGATGGCCAGGCCATGGTGGAAGACGCCGTCTGTTCACACCAGAACATGAGACCGCTATTGTGAAAATGGGAGTGGAAAAAAATGCCATTAGACTACGAGAAATCCAGAACCACATAATTGCAGACAACACAATATTCAATAATATTCACCAGATGGGCTTGTCTACATTGAACCGTGTATTACAGCGGTACCGAATCCGGATGAAACAGGTCTATAGGGTGCCATTTGAGCGCAACTCAGAGAGGGTTAAAGAACAGCGCTATGATTATGTACAAGTAAGTACGATACTATGAATTTACTATCATATCAGCACTGTATAGACAAATTACAGTACTGTATTCCAGTGTATTGTGCCTCACCATATTGACTGCTCTAGGTCTATGTCACATATTGTCTTGTCTGTTTCAGAGAGTCTTGGAGCTGGATGCCGCTGCGAATTCAGAACGTTTATATTTACATTGATGAGGCTGGCTACAACCTAGCCAAAAGAAGGGGACGGAACATTATTGACTGCTGTGCCATTGTGAATGCCCCTGGACAGCGGGGAGGAAATATCACCATGTGCGCAGCCGTTTTGCTAACAGTGATTGAGTTGTATTATTAGCCTAATTATGACCTCCATAACCCACTTTACCATACCCTGGGTTTAGATGAACCGACACTAATGCATTGACATCTGTGTGAGTCAACCACCAAAGATCTTTCAAGTAGTGAGTGACATGTCAACTTACTGTATGCATTTAGCTTAGCATAAGCCATGTATTAGCATCCACTAACACATACAAGTGAAACCATAGTTGTAATGTTGACTGTGTAGGCTATATGCATATATCTAAAGCTTCTAAATCTTTAAAAAACCAGTGGGCTCTGAGGGTAAAGGCTATTTTATTTCCCTCACTATTAGTTTGCCAAAAAAGAAACCAAGGTTGTTGTTAAAGGCATGCGAAATAGAACAGTGAGATGAGGCCGCTCAGCCTAGCCTGCTTATCGGACTACCAGTAGGCTACTTTATCGATCCCAGGACCTCATCAAGATGTTTGCTGTGGATGGGTAGAGACACACTGAAGAAGTCTATATCCAATCTCTTTTTTTGCTAATCTAAAACGTTGTCTCGGCTGTGTTTACGGACAGAAAAACCTCCTAAGAAAATGTTAAAACAAGTAATAAATCATCCAATTAAAAATGGATTTACATTAGGGTAGGTAGACTTCTTCCTAAGGAGCCTTGGCAGGAATCAGCTACTCTGTCTCCGTCTAAGTTCAAAGATATTTTAACGATGCTGACATACTGTACTATTTTTTCACAATGGTAATTTCTATCTCACATGCCTCTGTGAGATAAAATAATGGCTCCATTTGTGTGTCAAATGAGACAGCATGTGGAAATTCCATGCACAGTGTGTCTTTTCATTGCCTCGATGCAAGCGTTTCATTGCCCGGCAAAAATGGCCCCTCCTGCCATTACGGGAGCTTGTCAAGTATTTGTGCTTTCATCTGTCTTCATCACATAGCTCGAAGTACAAAACATCAAGTCACCACTACAAAAGGCCAACCTCTTACTCCACCTTCTCACACACCCTTTCAACGAAGTCTCCATTCTGATGCATGAGTTTATTATCTGACAAATAGGTTCATCTTCTTCCTCAGCATTTTACTGGCTCAACATTAACTTCTATTGAGCTCTGGCTGCTACATTAACTAATTGCTAAAAGGTTAAGGCTAATGAGGGAACTTTCAGCTCCAGCTGGCTGTGATTTCTCTTTTTTTTTTTTACAAGTCAGTAATATCTCATCATTGGACACTCTGGAATGCCGTGGGACTTGCAGCCTACACTTGTCAACATCTGCCAGGAGCAGGGGAACTGATTATAGGATAGAAAACTGGTATTTAGTCTGTAAACCAATCACACAACTTTATTCAAAAGACAAATTTGTGTCTCTCCAATGCCAGTCACAAAGGTGATTTTAATCATCAAATCAAATCAAATCAAATTTTATTTGTCACATACACATGGTTAGCAGATGTTAATGCGAGTGTAGCGAAATGCTTGTGCTTCTAGTTCCGACAATGCAGTAATAACAAGTAATCTAACTAACAATTCCAATACTACTGTCTTGTACACAGTGTAAGGGGATAAAGAATATGTACATAAGGATATATGAATGAGTGATGGTACAGAGCAGCATAGGCAAGATACAGTAGACGGTATCGAGTACAGTATGTACAAATGAGATGAGTATGTAAACAAAGTGGCATAGTATAGTATAAAGTGGCTAGTGATACATGTATTACATAAGGATACCGTCGATGATATAGAGTACAGTATATACGTATGCATATGAGATGAATAATGTAGGGTAAGTAACATTTATATAAGGTAGCATTGTTTAAAGTGGCTAGTGATATATTTACATCATTTCCCATCAATTCCCATTATTAAAGTGGCTGGAGTTGAGTCAGTGTCAGTGTGTTGGCAGCAGCCACTCAGTGTTAGTGGTGGCTGTTTAACAGTCTGATGGCCTTGAGATAGAAGCTGTTTTTCAGTCTCTCGGTCCCAGCTTTGATGCACCTGTACTGACCTCGCCTTTTGGATGATAGCGGGGTGAACAGGCAGTGGCTCGGGTGGTTGATGTCCTTGATGATCTTTATGGCCTTCCTGTGACATCGGGTGGTGTAGGTGTCCTGGAGGGCAGGTAGTTTGCCCCCGGTGATGCGTTGTGCAGACCTCACTACCCTCTGGAGAGCCTTACGGTTGAGGGCGGTGCAGTTGCCATACCAGGCGGTGATACAGCCCGCCAGGATGCTCTCGGTTGTGCATCTGTAGAAGTTTGTGAGTGCTTTTGGTGACAAGCCGAATTTCTTCAGCCTCCTGAGGTTGAAGAGGCGCTGCTGCGCCTTCTTCACGATGCTGTCTGTGTGAGTGGACCAATTCAGTTTGTCTGTGATGTGTATGCCGAGGAACTTAAAACTTGCTACCCTCTCCACTACTGTTCCATCGATGTGGATAGGGGGGTGTTCCCTCTGCTGTTTCCTGAAGTCCACAATCATCTCCTTAGTTTTGTTGACGTTGAGTGTGAGGTTATTTTCCTGACACCACACTCCGAGGGCCCTCACCTCCTCCCTGTAGGCCGTCTCATCGTTGTTGGTAATCAAGCCTACCACTGTTGTGTCGTCCGCAAACTTGATGATTGAGTTGGAGGCGTGCGTGGCCACGCAGTCGTGGGTGAACAGGGAGTACAGGAGAGGGCTCAGAACGCACCCTTGTGGGGCCCCAGTGTTGAGGATCAGCGGGGAGGAGATGTTGTTGCCTACCCTCACCACCTGGGGGCGGCCTGTCAGGAAGTCCAGTACCCAGTTGGAGGGTACTATGGTGTTGAATGCCGAGCTGTAGTCGATGAACAGCATTCTCACATAGGTATTCCTCTTGTCCAGATGGGTTCATGTTTGACTGTTCAATACATCTCAAGCCATAATGCAAAAGAAGCCATTGGAAATTATGAATATCACTTATATCAATTATGAATATCACTATACAAATTGTAAGTGGTTTGAATATCGTCTTCAACCCTTATTGCTATTCAGCTTATTTCTTTCACAACCCATGGCAGCAACAGGCACAAAAAAAGGCAGCAAAATGTTTTTAGTTGGATGTAGCTTCTTTAGATAGACAGGTACGAAAGCTCTAGCTTAACAAGAGGATTCGGAAATGGGAAGCTTGTCACCGGTAACAACACTGCTGGTAACACAATCTATTTGTGTCCCTAGCTAAACATGAACACAATTTATGCCCGCATTTTAAGCCTGCCTACCCCAAACTCTTGGTTTGATGGGAGAGATGACTGACTGAAGAGGACCATCCCCCAATAGTTTTTTTCTTTTTTTTTTTACCTTTCTTGAAGGTTTGGGATATGCGAAACTAAGTTGGATGCACAAAATAATTACGTGGTCAATTCATCAAATTAAATATGGATTATTGATATGAAAATGAGAGTGCACCTCATTTGTCACACTTTTAGATTATTTTAAACATTTCAGATTATTTATAAAATGTGTTTTGGATAGCGCAATTACTAGATGGGAAAAGAGAAAAGATTAAATAAATAAATACATACCCCCTGTCCATATAAACGGTACCAAATTAAAATAATTGTTACAAAATTGTTTAGCTATTTCCATTCTTCCAACATGTGGTTGCCTGACAGGTCAAATTTGACTCTAATTGGATCTTTTCTTCCCTCCCCATTGACACTGCAGGTGACCAGAAAAGAAAGGATCTGCATACATGGCCAAACCAAAGTAAATACCGCCGGAACCTATTATATTCTTCATTCAACACCAAAAGTAATGTAATGTTCCATGACTAGCAGTGTCGCATTTTATGAACTGATTACTATTTTATTCACAGTGGTGAGGCATTAGCCTGCCACGGTGTCGGAAATAACACATAGTTCATGTGATGGTTGTTTATTAAACATTCAATATTAGATCAGAGTAAATCGATGCCTGCATGTTTACTTATTTACCTATCAAAATCAGAGGTATAAGCGATACAAGGATAGAGGTGTTCCCAAACCGTAGACCGTCTCTTCACTCAACAAGCACAACCTGAACAATCAAAGGATTTGATGGATGGAGTTCTTCAGAGTTTTAATGACATCTCCCATGTAGAAAAATATATTTATAGAACAATTTAATTTTCTTAATAATCACAACTCTGATAATTCAAATATTTGTGTTTGCTTGAAGCAAGGTTTTTACTTGTCATCAGCATGAAGTGCATTCTGAGTGGTTTCAGTTAAAAGGCATAATATGTTGTTGGGTGATTCATTGAACAGATATTGTATTTTTCTGGGATGAGCTCTAGCAGCCCACAGCACTTCATCAGATGTTCTAGCATAATGTCACATTTTTCTGCCATGTGGTGTCAGTGCAAAGAAAAAACTGGAGCCTTTGCAATCTGTTGCTCCCAAGAGTAGATTACCTGAGGATGGTCGGTGGCCTTATCATTTCGGTCTAGTTTCTAAATCTACAACCATATTGTTATGAATGAAGTTAATGTGGAACAATTTGACTATAAATTGTACCCAGTGTAAATAAACCATAAGATACAGTTTCACAAGAGCATGATTTCAGAGACTGTTATTTATATAGCTGCATGGCTTTTCAACATGGCTTTCCCTTGCACATTGTTGCTTTTGTTCTTGCTGAATATTTGCCATTGATCCCTCCATACTATTGATATCCTCCAGCAGTTGAGCACATTCTCTCTCGCAGCCTTTTGTCCTTCAGTAACAATGTTTGAACAGCTCCTGTCGAGACTGTTTTTCATCATCTAAACCCTCTATGATACCATTTCCATGCCTACACTCTGTAAGGGTCTGTTCTTATGCACATGCCCAAGAAAGCCGTCTAATAGGAAATACTCCAGGCACATAGTGCCATAATCACATGCCGAACCAGATATTCCAATATTAAAAAGAAAAAAAGAAAAAGGTATGTTAAGCATTAAATTAATAACAAGAGGAAAATGTCACGTCTAAAGTCATTTCAGTGTGTGTTCCTTGTGTTGATTGCCACTACTATGTGTGGAAGTTCTAAAGTTATTGCCATAGAGACCATCTATCCTACGTTTTTCATGTTGATTCCTCTAGATGGTTTCTTGAATATCAATCAGGGAACCATGTTTTCATTCACTTTGTTTTCCACAATCATTATTTGCTTGATGTTGATCACCTTCTTTGTCTAACATTGATTTGGAATGGATGGCTATCAACACACTGGTACAGCTTTTAGTGAGAGAATTATCGTTGAACTAATTATTTCATATTCCAGTGTTATTTAAAAAAAATTAAAAAGCCTAAGCGTTGTTGTTCACTAGTTTACTCCAATTAGAAGAGGGGTGGTAGGGTTAGAAAGTAATAAAGGAAAACACAATATTTAAAAAAATGTATATGTGTCACGTTCGTCATAACGAGGAGACCAAGGCGCAGCGTGATATGAATACATTCCTCTTTAATGAAAGAGAACACTGAACAAATTATACAAAACGAACATGATGCTACATATAACGAGTGCTGACATGCAACTAACCAAAATGGAAATGGCAACCTAAATAGGATCCCCAATCAGAGACAATGATAAACAGCTGTCTCTGATTGGGAACCAATTCAGGCCACCACACATTTACCTAGACAATACCAAAATCCCATAGATATACAAAAAAACCTAGACAGGACAAAACACACATACCACCCTCGTCACACCCTGACCTAACCAAAATAATAAAGAAAACAAAGATAACTAAGGTCAGGGCGTGACAGTATGTATGTACACTACCGTTCAAAAGTTTGGGGTCAGTTAGAAATGTCCTTGTTTTTGAAAAAAAAAAGTCCATTAAAATAACATAAAATTGATCAGAAATACAGTGTAGACATTGTTAATGTTGTAAATGACTATTGTAGCTGGAAACGGCAGATTTTTTTATGGAATATCTACATAAGCGTACAGAAGCCCATTATCAGCAACCATCACTCTCCTGTGTTCCAATGGCACATTGTGTTAGCTAATCCAAGTTTATAATTGTAAAAGGCTAATAGATCATTAGAAAACACTTTTGCAATTATGTTAGCACAGCTGAAAACTGTTGTTCTGATTAAAGAAGCAATAAAACTGGCCTTCTTTAGACTAGTTGAGTATCTGGAGCATCAGCATGTGTGGGTTCGATTACAGGCTCAACATGTTCAGAAACAGATAACCTTCTTCTGAAACGCATCAGTCTATTCTTGTTCTGAGAAATGAAGATATTCCATGCGAGAAATTGCCAAGAAATTGAAGATCTGCGTACAATGCTGTGTACTACTCCCTTCACAGAACAGCGCAAACTGGCCCTAACCAGAATAGAAAGAGGAGTGGGAGGCCCCGGTGCACAACTGAGCAAGAGGACAAGTACATCAGAGTGTCTAGTTTGAAAAACAGGTGCCTCCCATGTCCTTAACTGGCAGCTTCATTAAATAGTACCCGCAAAACAACCAGTCTCAATGTTAACAGTGAAGAGGCGACTCCGGAATGCTGAATTTCTAGGCAGAGTTCCTCTGTCCAGTGTCTGTGTTATTTTGCCCATCTTAATCTTTCATTTTTATTGGCCAGTCTGAGATATGGCTTTTTCTTTGCAACTCTTCCTAGAAGGCCAGCATCCTGGAGTCGCCTCTTCACTGTTTACGTTAAGACTGGTGTTTTGCCATTCCTGGACCTGTGACCAAAAACAAACTACGTATGAACTGTACCAAAATAAATTATCTAATGATTCTGTCTCTTCGCAGCAAAATCTGCAGAGCTGGGAAGGTTGTATCCCCCATATAAATACAATTCTATTGGTTGCAAGAATTTGGTATAGTAATTTAAATTGAACAATTCTAAGTTTTGAATCTGCCGTCATTTTGCATATTAGTTCATAAACTGTGTGTCATGGAATTGGTACGTCAACTCTCTTCCTAACTATTTTGCAATGTATATGGCACAGATGTCAATTTCTTGTTCCTTAAATAAAACAAATATACTTTATCACATCTGTCTTTAACCATTTGTGGCCTTTCATGCAGGACCGACAAACAATTTCCTTACTTTTTCCCCTCCACTTTCCTCTTCCATTTTTTAGTAATGCTGCATTTAGTTGGTTGTAATTTTGAGTATAGCAGACATGTCTATATGTTTTTGTTAGCTGCATGTATGACAACTCCACGAGTCCAATTTATTATATAATTTACGAAGATTATACCTTTTTTTAAATCAGTTAGTATATTTGAGCTTCACCACAATATTTGTTGTATTATTTGTTCTTCCATTTCTGGTGGATTAAATTGAAATTGCAACCAACTTTCTATGGCTTGTATAACAAATAGTGATATTTGGGAAAGGATTTCCTATTCAAATAACTGAAAGCGAGAGGTTGTAATCTGAATAAAGGGAAAAGGGCCATTCTTGAACATAGGGTGAGACATTCTTATTCATTTGCTAGAGAACCAGTTCGGATTTAACTATAACTTTTGTATGACTGATGCCTTTAGTGAGCAGTCTAAGGATATATTATTTAATCATTTCTGCCTCCCAAATTCATATTAATTATTTTAAATAGGCCAGTTTAATTTTGTCTGGCTTGCCGTTCCAAATAAAATTGAATATTTTTTTCTCATATGATTTATTTATTTATTTATTTTGTATACAGAGTATATCCACATCACCATCAGACCATTTTATTGGTAAACTACACGGTAATGTCAAAGTTGTATTTTTTTTTGTGATCCAATACGTAATATCACTTATCATAACCACTTATCATAAATTGGTTGTAATCCAGAGAGGTTAAAAAATGTCTAGATCCGCTATGGTGTTGTGGAGGGATCCAAGTCGTGGATTTAAAAGAAAACATGAAAACACCTTTGTTTTTAAACCCTATACAATATTATTGTTAGATTTGATTCTAATAGCTAACATTTCGATGGCCATAATAAATAGTTATGCCGGTCTGATTAGAATGAATAATATCTGAGCAAACCTTTTAAATTCTATGTGCTATACATTTTGCTTCAATTTTTGCATCACAACAATAAAGTGTAAGGGTGTCACGACTTCTGCCGAAGTCGTTGCCTCTCCTTGTTCGGGCGGTGCTCGGCGTTCGACATCACCGGTCTTCTAGCCATCATCGATCCATTTTTAATTTTCCATTGGTTTTGTCTTGTCTTCCCACACACCTGTTTTCAATCCCATTCATTACCTGTTGTGTATTTAACCCTCTGTTTCCCCTCATGTCTTTGTCAGAGATTGTTTATTTGTCAGTGTAGTGTTTTTGTTGTATAGGTGCGCGACGGGTCTTCGTACCCATATTTGTTTATGTTCTTTTCCTGTTTAGTGTTATGGAGCATGTTTTTATGACATTATTAAAAGACTCCATTTTACACTCCGTTTGACTCTCCTGCGCCTGACTTCCCTGCCACCTATACACATATGCCTGACAAAGGGGCGTCCAATTTTTTAAGTTTATGTCACGAGTCCGACCGAGGGTGTTTCCCCTTCCCGGGCGGGTGGCGCTCGGCGGTCGTCGTCACCGGCCTATTAGCTGCCACTGATTGTCTTTCCTCCCCCTCCTTGTATGTTTAGTGGTAGCACCTGTTTATGTTTAATTAGTTTGTCTTTATTAGACAGCCGGCCCGCCTGGTTGTTGTGCGGGATTATTTCAATGTAACCTTCGGCTCTGTTGTAAGAGGTACGTGTTAGTGCCTGGTCATGATTTTTTCCATTGTACATTTTGATTCCCTGTGTTTGGGAACATAACTTTTGTGAGCACCCTGTGGTGCGTTGGTGCTATTAAAAGACGCACAGCATTGAACTCTCTGTCTCCTGCATTTGACTCCACACCCACGACACCCGGAGCCTTACAGTTTATTTACCACTTGTATCCTGTTTTTCCTCAAACTTATTCTGAGCCTCTATGGTACAGTTTTTATTGATATCTATATGTTCTGTTACACCTTCTATTTAATTGGTTAGTATGAACTCTTTTGACCTAAATTGCTTTTGTTTTAGAGATGAGTACTGAATAGCATGGCCTCTAAAGGCACATTCAAAAGTGTCCCATACAATAAGGGAATTTGCTGTACCTATGTTAGGTCGGAAAAATTGTTACACATTCCTCTCTCCTAGTTTAAAACAAGTTATCCAATAGGCTTTAATTATATTTCAAATATCCTTGCCCATGTGGAAATTCAGCAAGAGCAATGTACAGTATACAGTGGGGAGAACAAGTATTTGATACACTGCCGATTTTGCAGGTTTTCCAACTTACAAAGCATGTAGAGGTCTGTAATTTTTATCATAGGTACACGTCAACTGTTAGAGACGGAATCTAAAACAAAAATCTAGAAAATCACGTTGTATGATTTTTAAGTGGCTAACCTCCTTCCCTCTGTAAGAGCATTGAAGATGGGTCGTGGCTGGGTCTTCCAGCATGACAATGACCCAAAACACACAGCCAGGGCAACTAAGGTGTGGCTCCGTAAGAAGCATCTCAAGGTCCTGGAGTGGCCTAGCCAGTCTCCAGACCTGAACCCAATAGAAAATCTTTGGAGGGATCTGAAAGTCCGTATTGACCAGCGACAGCCCCAAAACCTGAAGGATTTGGAGAAGGTCTGTATGGAGGAGTGGGCCAAAATCCCTGCTGCAGTGTGTGCAAACCTGGTCAAGAACTACAGGAAACGTATGATCTCTGTAATTGCAAACAAAGGTTACTGTACCAAATATTAAGTTCTGCTTTTCTGATGTATCAAATAATTATGTCATGCAATAAAATGCTAATTGATTACTTAAAAATCATACAATGTGATTTTCTGGATTTTTGTTTTAGATTCCGTCTCTCACAGTTGAAGTGTACCTATGATAAAAATGACAGACCTCTACATGCTTTGTAAGTAGGAAAACCTGCAAAATCGGCAGTGCATTAAATACTTGTTCTCCCCACTGTATGCCAATTATCTGATGGTCCGACCTCATTATGTCCCTGATCAACACTTTTTAAACTTTTGGTGCCAACGAGAATGACATAAGAAAGAAGTCAAGACCACTAGCTTGAATGAGCCTCTGTCATGAATACCTCACTATGTCAGGTTATTTAAGCCTCCCTATATCCACTAGTTCCAATATATCATGACATTCTCAATTTCCTTAAGAGCATGAGGGTGGTAGTTTGTAGTGTGATTTCCTAAATGGTCCATAGAGGTATTTAAAACAGTATTATAATCTCCCACCATAATAATAGAGTATTGTATTGCTTGTAGGGTTGACCATTTATTATGTATATTTTCAAAGATGTGTGGATCATCATTATTTGTTCCGTAAAGGTTAATGAGCCATATCTGTTTATGGTCCAATTACATATTTTAAAACATCTTGTAACGACACTCGTGGGTTGAAGAAGGAGACCAAGGTGCAGCGTGGTAGGCGTTCATGATATTTAATCAACTGAACACCGCAACGAAATAACAAAGTAGAAAAAACAAAAGCACACAGTTCTGTCAGGCAACAAAATAGCTAAACAGAAAATAACTACCCACAAACACAGGTGGGAAAAAGGCTGCCTAATGATAGACAGCTGCCTCTGATTGGGAACCATACTCGGCCAAAACAAAGAAATAGACAACATAGAATGCCCACCCCAAATCACAACCTGACCTAACCAAATAGAGAAATAAAACAGCTCTCTAAGGTCAGGGCGTGACACATCTTGCGGATCTGTTAGAACAATTTGCACATTTGGATCAAAATTACTGTTAATATCATCACCCCTTTTGAGTTTATTTGCCCATGGGAGCAGTATATTTCACCCCCCCCTCCCAGACCTTTTTCCACACAACTTAATATAACATTGTTGAATGAGTTTCTTGTAAACAATGGATATTATATTCCTTCTCTTTGAGCCAGGTAAATATGTGTTCTTCTTTTCCTATTATCTGCTAAGCCATTACAATTATGTACAGTGCCTTGCGAAAGTATTCGGCCCCCTTGAACTTTGCGACCTTTTGCCACATTTCAGGCTTCAAACATAAAGATATAAAACTGTATTTTTTTGTGAAGAATCAACAACAAGTGGGACACAATCATGAAGTGGAACAACATTTATTGGATATTTCAAATTTTTTTAACAAATCAAAAACTGAAAAATTGGGTGTGCAAAATTATTCAGCCCCCTTAAGTTAATACTTTGTAGCGCCACCTTTTGCTGCGATTACAGCTGTAAGTCGCTTGGGGTATGTCTCTATCAGTTTTGCACATCGAGAGACTGACATTTTTTCCCATTCCTCCTTGCAAAACAGCTCGAGCTCAGTGAGGTTGGATGGAGAACATTTGTGAACAGCAGTTTTCAGTTCTTTCCACAGATTCTCGATTGGATTCAGGTCTGGACTTTGACTTGGCCAGTCTAACACCTGGATGTGTTAATTTTTGAACCATTCCATTGTAGATTTTGCTTTATGTTTTGGATCATTGTCTTGTTGGAAGACAAATCTCCGTCCCAGTCTCAGGTCTTTTGCAGACTCCATCAGGTTTTCTTCAAGAATGGTCCTGTATTCACCTCAGCTGTAGATCTCTGCAGTTCATCCCGAGTGATCATGGGCCTCTTGGCTGCATCTCTGATCAGTCTTCTCCTTGTATGAGCTGAAAGTTTAGAGGGACGGCCAGGTCTTGGTAGATTTGCAGTGGTCTGATACTCCTTCCATTTCAATATTATCGCTTGCACAGTGCTCCTTGGGATGTTTAAAGCTTGGGAAATCTTTTTGTATCCAAATCCGGCTTTAAACTTCTTCACAACAGTATCTCGGACCTGCCTGGTGTGTTCCTTGTTCTTCATGATGCTCTCTGCGCTTTTGACGGACCTCTGAGACTATCACAGTGCAAGTGCATTTATACGGAGACTTGATTAGACACAGGTGGATTGTATTTATCATCATTAATCATTTAGGTCAACATTGGATCATTCAGAGATCCTCACTGAACTTCTGGAGAGAGTTCGCTGTACTGAAAGTAAAGGGGCTGAATAATTTTGCACGCCCAATTTTTCAGTTTTTGATTTGTTAAAAAAGTTTGAAATATCCAATAAATGTCGTTCCACTTCATGATTGTGTCCCACTTGTTGTTGATTCTTCACAAAAAAATACAGTTTTATATCTTTATGTTTGAAGCCTGAAATGTGGCAAAAGGTTGCAAAGTTCAAGGGGGCCAAATACTTTCGCAAGGCACTGTAACCTCACACACTTTGCCAAAGCACAGCCCGCACACCACTAGAGGGATATCTTCAACTACCAACTTACCATCCTAAGAAAAGGGAGAGTATAACCCACAAAGATCTCTGCCACGGCATCAACCCAGACAGGAAGATCACGTCAGTGACTCAACCCACTCAAGTGACGCACCCCTCCTAGGGACGTAATGGAAGAGCACCAGTGGCAGTGAGGAGGACCGGAGACATGTTGGACAAAACCCACTGAGTTGATGATGATTCCGAAAGCCTTTTGGAGTGGGTCTGTGGACTTTTCCATGTGAATATTAAAGTTACCAAAAAAATAAATATCATCTACCAAGACTACAAGTTCTGATAGGAATTCAGGGAACTCAGTGAGGAACACAGCATATGGCCCAGGAGACCTGTAAACAGTAGCTATAAAAAGTGATTGAGTAGGCTGCATAGATTTCATGACTAGAAGCTCAAAAGACGAAAAACGTTGTTTTTTTTGTTACCAACACTTCCACCTTTGCGGGATGCGCGGGGACACGAGGATATGGTCACTAGTGTAACCAGGAGGCGAGTTCTCATTTAATTCATCAGGCTTGAGCCATGTTACAGTCAGGCCAATCACATCAAGATTATGATCAGTGATTAGTTAATTGACTATAACTGTCTTGGAAGTGAGGGATCTAACATTAAGTAGCCTTATTTTGAGATGTGAGTAATCACAATCTCTTTCAATGACTGCAGGAATGGAGGAGGTCTTTATTCCAGTGAGATTGCTAAGACAAACACCGCCATGTTTAGTTTTGCCCAACCTAGGTCGAGGCACAGACACAGTCTCAATGGGGATAGATGAGCTGACTACACTGACTGTGCTAGTGGCAGACTCCACTAAGCTGGCAGGCTGGCTAACAGCCTGCTGCCTGGCCTGCACCCTATCTCATTGTGGAGCTAGGGGAGATAGAGCCCTGTCTATGTTCGTAGATAAGATGAGAGCACCACTCCAGCTAGGATGGAGTCTGTCACTCCTCAACAGGCCAGGCTTGGTCCTGTTTGTGGGTGAGTCCCAGAAAGAGTGCCACTGATCTACAAATTCTATCTTTTGGGAGGGGCAGAAAACAGTTTTCAACCAGCGATTGAGTTGTGAGACTCTGCTGTAGAGCTCATCACTCCCCCTAGCTGGGAGGGGGCCAGAGACAATTACTCGATGCCGACACATCTTTCTAGCTGATTTAAACTCTGAAGCTATGTTGCGCCTGGTGACCTCTGACTGTTTCATCCTAACATCGTTGGTGCCGACATGGATAACAATATCCCTATACTCTCTACACTCGCCAGTTTTAGCTTTAGCCATCACCATCTTCAGATTAGCCTTAACATCAGTAGCCCTGCCCCCTGGTAAACAGTGTATGATCGCTGGATGATTCGTTTTAAGTCTAATACTGCGGGTAATGGAGTCGCTGGTGACTAGGGTTTTCAATTTGTTAGGCTCAAGCATCTTCAGACGCGAGAGGAGTAGAGACCAGAGAAGGCTTGGACTCTGACTCTGACTCGCTGCTTAACTTTTTATGGCTGCAGGGGCAGTATTGAATAGCTTGGATGAAAAGGTGCCCATATCAAACGGCCTGCTCCTCAGTCATAGTTGCTAATATTTGCATATTATTATTAGTATTGGATAGAAAACACTCTGAAGTTTCTAACACTGTTTGAATGATGTCTGTGAGTATAACAGAACTCATATTGGCAGGCAAAATCTTGAGTTGAAATCAAAACAGGAAGTCAGAAATCTGAGCTTGTATGTATTCACCAGAGTCCCTAATGAAATCCCCTTGAGATATGTATGATGTTGCACTGCCTAGGGATTCCACTAGATGTCAACCATCAATAGAAATTATAATGAGGCTTCTATGTTGTTGTGGGAGTGAATGAGAGCAGAATATATCAGCTGTCCATCAAGCAGACATTTTGTGATCCCACTTTTTCCTCATGGTAGTCACTTGCGTTCCATTGCTCACGAAGACAAGAAAGAATACTCCGGTTGGAACTTTATTGAAGCTATATGTTAAAAACATCCTAATGATTGATTCTGTACTTAGTTTGAAATGTTTATTCGACTGGTAATATCACTTTTTGAAGTTTTTGTCCGATATAACGCTGGCCAGAATTAGCGTTTGGATATGTATACCAAACGCTCTAACAAAATAAGGTATTTGGACATAAATAACAGACATTTTCGAACAAAACTAACATTAATTGTGAACCTGGGATTCCTGGAGTGCTTTCTGATGTAGATCATCAAAGGGAATATTTATCATGTTATTTCTTGTTTATGTTGACGCCATCTTTGCGGCTGTGGTGTTTTTAAATTGAGCGCGGTCTCAGATTATTGCATGCATTTCTTTTTTAAGGAGAGGTATATCTATAATTCCATGTGTATAACTATATTAACATCTACATTTATGATGAGTATTTCTGTTGAATGATGTGGCTATGCAAAATCACTTGATGTTTTTGGAACTAGTGAATCTAACGCGCCAATGTAAACTCAGATTTTTTTGATAGAAATATGAACTTTATCAAACAACATGCATGTATTGTGTAACATGAAGTCCTATGAGTGTCATCTGATGAAGATAATTCAAGGTTAGTGATTAATTGTATCTTTATTTCTGGTTTTTGTGAAGGCTATGTTTTGCTGTAAAGATGGCTGTGCTTATTGTGGTTTGGTGGAGACCTAACAATCGTTTGTAGTGCTTTCGCTGAAAAGTCTATTTGAAATCGGACACTTTGGTGGGATTAACAACGAAAATAGATTTTAAATTATATAAGACACATGTATGTTTTAGGAATTGTAATTATGAGATTTCTGTGGTTTGAATTTGGCGCCCTCTATTTTCACTGGTAGTTGTCATATCGATCCCAGTATCGGGATTGCAGCCATAACAGGTTGGGGAGAACCGGTTGAAGGTTTCTGTCGGCTGAATGAGTGACACAGCAGCACTTAAACAAGTCTACAAGTTGTAACCGGAAATTGGGAACTGCTCATTCATGCCAGCGAGTCTTTTATCCAGGCTTTTAACCATTACGTTATCCTTAAAGAAAGCAAATTTGGCAACGATTGGGTGCTCATAACTAACAAGCTTCAAGGGGACATCTCAGTAACCGTAGGGCCAAATGAATAACTGTTTCAGCTATTTGGCCAACACCTTTGGGTCTGCAATTTCAATACAATTATACAGTGCCTAGTGAAAGTATTCGGCCCCCTTGAACTTTGCGACCTTTTGCCACATTTCAGGCTTCAAACATAAAGATAAAACTGTATTTTTTTGTGAAGAATCAACAACAAGTGGGACACAATCATGAAGTGGAACGACATTTATTGGATATTTCAAACTTTTTTAACAAATCAAAAACGGAAAAATTGGGCGTGCAAAATTATTCAGCCCCCTTAACTTAATACTTTGTAGCGATTACAGCTGTAAGTCGCTTGGGGTATATATCAGTTTTGCACATCGAGAGACTGACATTTTTTCCCATTCCTCCTTGCAAAACAGCTTGAGCTCAGTGAGGTTGGATGGAGAGCATTTGTGAACAGCAGTTTTCAGTTCTTTCCACAGATTCTCGATTGGATTCAGGTCTGGACTTTGACTTGGCCATTCTAACACCTGGATATGTTTATTTTTGAACCATTCCATTGTAGATTCGGCTTTATGTTTTGGATCATTGTCTTGTTGGAAGACAAATCTCCGTCGCAGTCTCAGGTCTTTTGCAGACTCCATCAGGTTTTCTTCCAGAATGGTCCTGTATTTGGCTCCATCCATCTTCCCATCAATTTTAACCATCTTCCCTGTCCCTGCTGAAGAAAAGCAGGCCCAAACCATGATGCTGCCACCACCATGTTTGACAGTGGGGATGGTGTGTTCAGCTGTGTTGCTTTTACGCCAAACATAACGTTTTGCATTGTTGCCAAAAGGTTCAATTTTGGTTTCATCTGACCAGAGCACCTTCTTCCACATGTTTGGTGTGTCTCCCAGGTGGCTTGTGGCAAACGTTAAACAACACTTTTTATGGATATCTTTAAGAAATGGCTTTCTTCTTGCCACTCTTCCATAAAGGCCAGATTTGTGCAATATACGACTGATTGTTGTCCTATGGACAGAGTCTCCCACCTCAGCTGTAGATCTCTGCAGTTCATCCAGAGTGATCATGGGCCTCTTGGCTGCATCTCTGATCAGTCTTCTCCGTGTTTGAGCTGAAAGTTTAGAGGGACGGCCAGGTCTTGGTAGATTTGCAGTGGTCTGATACTCCTTCCATTTCAATATTATCGCTTGCACAGTGCTCCTTGGGATGTTTAAAGCTTGGGAAATCTTTTTGTATCCAAATCCGGCTTTAAACTTCTTCACAACAGTATCTCGGACCTGCCTGGTGTGTTCCTTGTTCTTCATGATGCTCTCTGCGCTTTTAACGGACCTCTGCGACTATCACAGTGCAGGTGCATTTATACGGAGACTTGATTACACACAGGTGGATTGTATTTATCATCATTAATCATTTAGGTCAACATTGGATCATTCAGAGATCCTCACTGAACTTCTGGAGAGAATTTGCTGCACTGAAAGTAAAGGGGCTGAATAATTTTGCACTCCCAATTTTTCCGTTTTTGATTTGTTAAAAAAGTTTGAAATATCCAATAAATGTCGTTCCACTTCATGATTGTGTCCCACTTGTTGTTGATTCTTCACAAAAAAATACAGTTTTATATCTTTATGTTTGAAGCCTGAAATGTGGCAAAAGGTCGCAAAGTTCAAGGGGGCCAAATACTTTCGCAAGGCACAGTATATAAAATGTTGGTATGTTGCTTTAAGTTGACCCATTTTAAAACTAAATTTAAGTTTTGTATTTTTATTAAATAACGTTACCTTCTCTGGCTTGGAGTTTTCTACTTGATGCATCAAGGCAACGCCACCTGCCCTTCAGCAGTCCGATGGTGCTCTCCACAACCAACCTTGTTCTGCCATTGCCCAAATTGTAGCGCATTTCCTCTGCTGTTTGGGGATCGACAAAGGGAATGAGAAGCCACGTTTTTCAGTGGAAAAATACAAAAATCATATTTAGTTTTAAAATTCAGTTTCCATCTGGAATGTCCCAGTAGCAAGGAATCCCAGAGTGGACAGTACTTGGACAGAAAAGGCTTGATTACAACGTGTCTTCCTTTCCAGATTAGGGGCTAAATCCGCACATAACATGACATTTCTTGGGAGACGATAGTGATTCATAAGCCATGGATCATCATGCGCAAAAAAAGTGATTCTGGTCTCTGAAAACTCTCTCCCTTCTAAACACACGGTTTTCAATGTCTTCCAATGATGCAAGAACAGCCATGGTTACTAATTTGACACACTATTTATCGAACATCGCATCCTGTTTTTAATTCAAAACATCTTGTTAATTCCTCACACTTTTAATTGATCATTCCTAGCTTTATGAACAATTTGTTAACGCAAAGTTCACCACAGGCTTGGACGCATATGCGTCCCAAACTGCAATACCCCTACATAACCAGCAGGAAAATCACTTATGCCAAGTCTAGACTTTGTGTAGAGATAAGATCATTTCCACGTCAAAGTAAGGTTTTATAAATAACTACTTATACATGGTTTTCTGCGTAAATCATACTTAAGACCAAAACGGATCATAAGACCGTTTTATAAATGAGGCCCCAGGAGTATTAAAAAGCCAACAATTTTTTTTCCATTGTCTTTTTTCGTGGTAATGTTAGAAATATAGCAACACTTTGTCTAACCACTAGTTACGGTTGCTTGACTTACTCGTCTCATTTCGACTAAATAGAATGTAACAATAATTTAGCTCCGTAACGCCCTACTGTGTGGGGACTGTAGGTGCCATCAGCCAGGTCAACACTGTATCAGGCCTGCGTACCACATTTGCTTAATGCAGAAATCCAACAGCTTGTTTATTGTCACCCTCATATTCTTCATTGATAGTCACTTGGGCTGACACTGAACAAAGTTTAGCATAAGCAGTGCATGAGATCATCACTTTAATTTACTGTGACAGTTGCTCTTATCACTTTCCTAAAACTAATAGATCCCTCTGCTTATCAGGTCTAATGCAGAGAGGAAGTGACAAACTAGTTTTCAGCCATTCTTTTGATATGATGTGTAACATTTTCCCAGGAAACTCATTCACCTTCAACCAAAGACGTATACCAAACAACATACAGTGGGGTCAAAGCTTGTCCAGAAACCATCAGATCAAACACATTGTCTCTGTGTCAATATAATATTTATATTTTCTGATAAATGTTTTCACACTTTGAAAGTCAATGTTATTTATGTTAGGGTTAACTTTCTTGCAAAATACTTATATGAAGTTCTGCTGATTGCAGCATTTAGTGGAGATTCCAATAGCATAAAACCATTATTCCTCTCAGCACGATGGATGGCTTGTTTGCTCATGGTCCTCTGGGGCCTGGTGCTTCTGTTCTTTCACACTGCATGTCTGCCAACAGCCGTGCTACACGGTTAGCAAACAATGTCTTAAAATTGGATTCATCTAAAAGAAAAGCCATTTAGCCAGGTATCAATTTTTACACGCAAGAATGCTTGCTCCATTGACCTCAACCTTCACTATCAGTGCACAGTTTAGAGACCACCATATAGAGAAAACATTACTTTGAAGATGGTTATCTGTAAGTACTGATATGCAAAAGTAAACCCGGTTACCAGGATTGATTAAATATGGACCTGGGATATTCTGGAATATACAGATCATGGTATTAAGGATGATAAACAGTTAATGCATTATTGGTTACTTTATTGATGCATATCTGTCAATATTATTAAGGTACATGAAAGTTCACATGTTCGAGAAGGCATTTTGCCAAAAAACTCATTTTGATAAAACATATATATATTTTTTAACAATCTCCTGTGAAGTTGTGATTTGCAACATACTGTAACGGTTTTCTTGATGAGAAGGAGAGTCGGACCAAAATGCGGCGTGTCTATTGCAATCCATGTTTAATGAAGAAACACACTAAACACAAACACTACCAAAACAATAAACTTAACAAAAACCGAAACAGCCTATACTTGTGTAACCTAACACAGAACAATGACATCAGGACACTAAGGACAATCACCCACAACAAACTCAAAGAATATGGCTGCCTAAATATGGTTCCCAATCAGAGACAACGATAAACACCTGCCTCTGATTGAGAACCACTTCAGACAGCCATAGACTTAGCTAGAACACCCCACTAGCTACAATCCCCATACATACACACCACATACAAAAACCCATGCCACACCCTGGCCTGACCAAATAAATAAAGATAAACACAAAAGACTTTGACCAGGGTGTGACAGAACCCCCCCCCTAAGGTGCGGACTCCCGAACGCACCTCAAAACAATAGGGAGGGTCCGGGTGGGCGTCTGTCCATGGTGGCGGCTCCGGCGCGGGACGTGGACCCCACTCAATCAATGTCTTAGTCCCTTCTCCTCGCGTCCCTGGATAGTCCACCCTCGCCGCCGACCATGGCCTAGTAGTCCTCACCCAGAACCCCACTGGACTGAGGAGCAGATCGGGACTGAGGGGCAGCTCGGGACTGAGGGGCAGCTCGGGACTGAGGCAGCTCGGAACTGAGGGGAAGCTCAGGAGTGAGAGGAAGCTCAGGAGTGAGAGGAAGCTCAGGAGTGAGAGGAAGCTCAGGCAGGTTGATGAATCTACCAGATCCTGGCTGGCTGGTGGTTTCGGCAGATCCTGGCTGACTGGCAGATCCTGGCTGACTGGCAGATCTGGAAGAGTCTGGTCGACTGGCAGATCTGGAAGAGTCTGGTCGACTGGCAGATCTGGAAGAGTCTGGTCGACTGGCAGATCTGGAAGAGTCTGGTCGACTGGCAGATCTGGAAGAGTCTGGTCGACTGGCAGATCTGGAAGAGTCTGGTCGACTGGCAGATCTGGAAGAGTCTGGTCGACTGGCTGCTCCATGCTGACTGGCAGCTCTGGCTGCTCCATGCTGACTGGCAGCTCTGGCTGCTCCATGCTGACTGGCAGCTCTGGCTGCTCCATGCTGACTGGCAGCTCTGGCTGCTCCATGCTGACTGGCTGCTCTGGCTGCTCCATGCTGACTGGCTGCTCCATGCTGACTGGCTGCTCCATGCTGACTGGCAGCTCTGGCTGCTCCATGCTGACTGACTGCCCTGGCTGCTCCATGCTGACTGGCGGCCCTGGCTGCTCCATGCTGACTGGGGGCCCTGGCTGCTCCATGCTGACTGGCGGCCCTGGCTGCTCCATGCTGACTGGCGGCCCTGGCTGCTCCATGCTGACTGGCGGCCCTGGCTGCTCCATGCTGACTGGCGGCCCTGGCTGCTCCATGCTGACTGGCGGCCCTGGCTGCTCCATGCTGACTGGCGGCTCTGGCTGCTCCATGCTAATTGGCAGCTCTGGCGGCTCCTTGCAGACTGGCAGCTCTGGCGGCTCCTTGCAGACTGGCAGCTTTGGCGGCATCCTGCAGACTGGCAGCTCTGGCGGCTCCTTGCAGACTGGCAGCTCCTTGCAGACTGGCAGCTCCTTGCAGACTGGCAGCTCCATGCAGACTGGCAGCTCCATGCAGACTGGCAGCTCCTTGCAGACTGGCAGCTCCTTGCAGACTGGCAGCTCCTTGCAGACTGGCAGCTCCTTGCAGACTGGCAGCTCCTTGCAGACTGGCAGCTCTATGCAAACTGGCAGCTCTATGCAAACTGGCAGCTCCTTGCAAACTGGCAGCTCTATGCAAACTGGCAGTTCTGAACAGGCGGGAGACTCCGGCAGCGCTGTAGAGAAGGAAGGCTCTAACAGCGCTAAACAGGCGGGAGACTCCGACAGCGCTGGAGAGGAGGAGGGCTCCGACAGCGCTGGACAGGCGAGGCGCACTGTAGGCCTGATGCGTGGTGCTGGCACTGGTGGTACTGGGCCGAGGACACGCACAGGAAGCCTGGTGCGGGGAGCTGCTACCGGAGGGCTGGGGTGTGGAGGTGGCACAGGATGAGTTAGACCGTGAAGGCGTACTGGAGATCTTGAGAGCGGTGCTGGCACAGGACGTGCAAGGCTAGGGAGGTGCACAGGAGGCCTGGTACGTGAGACTGGCACCATCTTCACCAGCCGACTAACACGCACCTCAGGACGAGTATGGAGCGCTGACCCAGGTGCCATCAAATCCCCGACACGCTCCGTCGGGCGAATTCCATGTTTAAAACACCAACACAGCAACTCCCTCATTTCTCTCTCCTCCAATTTCCCCATTAACTCCTTCACAGTCTCTGTTTCGCTCACCTCCAACACCGGCTCTGGTTCTGGTCTCCTCCTTGGCTCCTCACGATAAACAGGGAGAGTTGGCTCAGGTCTGGCTCCTGACTCTGCCACACTCTCCCTGAGCCCCCCCCCAAGAAATTTTTGGGGCTGACTATGGGGCCTCCGTCCGCGCCGCCTTGCTTGCTTCGCAAACTCCATTCTCCTATATCCTTCCGCGCACTGCTCCATCGACTCCCAGGCGGGCTCCGGCACTCTCCCTGGGTCGACCGCCCACCTGTCTATCTCCTCCCAAGAAGTATAGTCCATACTGTACTCCACTTTGGGCTGTTCCTGCCTGTTGACACGCTGCTTGGTCCGTTGGTGGTGGGTGATTCTGTAACGGTTTTCTTGATGAGAAGGAGAGTCGGACCAAAATGCGGCGTGTCTATTGCAATCCATGTTTAATGAAGAAACACACTAAACACAAACACTACCAAAACAATAAACTTAACAAAAACCGAAACAGCCTATACTTGTGTAACCTAACACAGAACAATGACATCAGGACACTAAGGACAATCACCCACAACAAACTCAAAGAATATGGCTGCCTAAATATGGTTCCCAATCAGAGACAACGATAAACACCTGCCTCTGATTGAGAACCACTTCAGACAGCCATAGACTTAGCTAGAACACCCCACTAGCTACAATCCCCATACATACACACCACATACAAAAACCCATGCCACACCCTGGCCTGACCAAATAAATAAAGATAAACACAAAAGACTTTGACCAGGGTGTGACACATACGCCTAGTTTCCTAAAATGGGTTGCATATGATAAATGTATCTAATTCTGTTAGCTAACTTCATTAGCATACTGGTTATTGTCTGGAATTTCGGATGACTGACGTGCCCAAAGTAAACTGCCTGTTACTCAGGCCCAGATGCGAGGATATGCATATACTTGGTAGCATTGGATATAAAACACTCTGAAGTTTCTAAAACTTAAAATAACTTATATGGCAGGTGAAAACCCAAGGACAATCCAGTAAGAATTATTTATTTTTTTAGGTCAGAGGTTATTTCAGTGGTTGCCAATGGGATATACAAATAGATAGGACCCAGATTGCAGTTCCTATGGCTTCCACTAGATGTCAGTCTTTAGAAAGGGTTTCAGGCTTGTTTTTGTTTTTTAAATAACAAAGTAGTTTGAAGAACTCCAATGAGTCTCTCATTACAAAAGTGGTCTTGTTGGCGCGTGAATGAGGTGCGAGCACTTCGTTATTCATCTTCCCTATTCAACATACTATTCTCTGTCTTATATACAATCATTCATTTAGAGTATCTGAGGATTGTTTGGATGAAATTTACTGGTACATTTTTGGATTAGTTTGTATGCATGTTGAAAGAGTGGATTACTGAGATCATTAGGGCCAACTAAACATACTTTTTTGGATATAAAGATGGACGTTATCGAACAAAACGACCATTCATTGTGTAGCTGGGACCCTTGGGATTGCAAACCGAGGAAGATCTTCAAAGGTAAGTGATTTATTTAATCGCTATTTGTGAGTTTGATGCCTGTGCGCAATGAAAAAGTATTTTGGTGTGGGGCGCTGTCCTCAGATGATCGCATGGTATGCTTTCACAATAAAGCCTTTTTGAAATCTGACAACGTGGTTGGATTAACAAGAAGTTACGCTTTTAAATGATGTATGACACTTGTATTTTCATGACTGTTTAATATTACGATTTTTGTATTTTGAACTTCGCGCTCTGCAATTTCACAGGATGTTGTCGTAGGTGTCCCGCTAATGGGACATGCACCCAAACAGGCTAAGGAGACATCTCAGTAATTGCATTGCCCATTAGTAGTGAAAGTTTGTTTGACAAGAATATTGGTGTGCAATTTCAAACCTAAATATAAAATGTTGGCCTGTTTTAAGAATTAATGGTTTCCCTCCCCAATCAAAGGTGACACGCATAATAATGCCATGTGGTGTCTTCCACAACATAGCCCTGAGGCATGGTATTGAAATGGATGCGGAGTTTAGAATGGACCCCCAAGAGCCTCCTAACCCACTACCCAATGGAGTACATGCCCCGGCTGATGCAGTGAAAAGGAGGCGACTCATACCGAGATTGGTAAGAAACAGAATGCCAGACAATTTAGAAAGCATAGGTTTTTTTATTAATGTTGTGGAAAACATTCAACAATTACATTAGGTGAAGGAGTCAAAACCCTGCATATTCTTCCGAGTTCAGTCACAATCTGCCCAACCAATGTGTTCAACTTGTTCTTCGTTGCAGGACTGAGGTGGTCAACACACGAACTGTGGATGCAGATGTGAATGAACCGTCGACACCTGTGGCCAAACATTCCCCCTCACTCTTGTCACCTGCGGGTCTGTGACGCTTATGAACCGGGGCCTCACGGACTTCATCCTGGAGCATGTACGCAGATGTGGACGGACCCTCGACACCTGTGGCCAAACCTTCCCCCTCACTCCGGGCACCTGCTGATTTGGGAGACTCACACACTTTATCCCTGGGTGGAGGGAGCACGGGCTGCAACACAGCTTCCCTTGGTGGAGTGGGCACCCTCACCCGGTGCACGGTCTGCAACGCAGCTTCCCCCATTTTCTATGTATATAAAAGAATGTTTAAAAATCAGTGCTTGTCTTGTATATTAAGTTACTGACAACCAAGTTTCACATTCTCCTAATTACTTACCGTGATCCAGTGATGCAGTTTTCGGGTTTCGCACTCCGACGTCACTTTCTGATGTCACTGATAAACGATGTAAAAGTTGGGATTAAACCATTTGAAAAATAGAAGAAACTCACCTTTTTTAACATTCACCGTTGCCGTCGGAGCATGTGTCAGTGTATGCGCTTTCCCCAATGATTTCCCCGATCCGCTGGTCCATTAGGGGGAGATCCGGCGTGCCGGGCCCCCTCTCGCTCCTTAATGCTGCGGTTATGTATGGCTATTATTTTTTTCCATTGCAGTTTAAGGTCTGACCATTTATTTTTCACATCAGCCACAGTTCTGTCTTGCTGCCCCACCTCGTTCACTGCATCGGAGACACACTCCCAAGCTACCTGTTTGGCTTTGTCAACCCACTATTTTGTCCACCGAAAAATACATGTTGCATGTCTTCAATCTCCTCTACCATTGCCCTGATCTCATCTTCCAAAATGTTTGCTTTTCTCTTTCGGTCCATGGCTATTCCTGACTAAACCCTAATTTGTGCAAGCATTCTACAACAGGAAATCGCTGATTGTAAGGCATGCTCAGGTGCTGTCAATTTTAAGTTAATTTGAGATTTATTGATCACAGGTGCATAAGTTACAAATGGGCTTCTTAGAACCTGCATAAGCAAGGTTTTTTTATGCTCAATATTTTTTATGAATCGAACGTAAGCACACTGTCGGAAATTATCTTACAACTAAGTTCAAGTATAAATCGAGGACATTTTTTATAAATGTTTCCGTACATCCATGTCATTAAGCTTTATACCTCCCATCATTTAGTACGCCTGTATCAACACGTACTTAATGAATGTTTTAGAGTGAACTCAAAGACCTCCATTAGTCTGATGTGTTTTGACAGGGCATTGTGTAATTACGTCCTCCTCAACAACACCAAAAGGCATTCTGCTTCTGTCTTCTGAAATAATGGAAGCCATTGTCACCATCCATCATCGAACAGGAGACCTGGCTGTCTCTCCAGTCTCACTGTCACAACACTCCCAATGGATGTGACTTTCACCTCCATTAGGGGTTTGTTTATCTTATTATTTAAATAATAATTAACCATTGTTACAAGGTTGGATGCCAGTGACAGTAGTTAATGCACTGCAAAGACATACAGTACCAGTCAAAAGTTCGGACAACCCTACTCATTCAATAAATCAATCAAATGTATTTATAAAGCCCTTCTTACATCAGCTGGTGTCACAAAGTGCTGTACAGAAACCCAACCTAAAACCCCAAACAGCAAGCAATGCATGTGTAGAAGCATGGTGGCTAGGAAAAACTCCCTAGAAAGGCCGGAACCTAGAGAGGAACCAGGCTATGAGGGGTGGCCAGTCCTCTTTTGGCTGTGCAGGGTGAAGATTAAAACAGATAATGGCCAAGATGTTCAAGATGAGCAGCAGGGTCAAATAATAATAATCACAGTGGTTGTAGAGGGTGCAACAGGTCAGCATCTCAGGAGTAAATATCAATTGGCTTTTCATAGCCGATCATTCAGAGTACCTCTAACGCTCCTGCTGTCTCTAGAGAGTTGAAAACAGCAGGACTGGGACAGCAGGACTGGGACAGGTCAGGGTTCCATAGCCGCAGGCAGAACAGTTGAAACTGGAGCAGCAGCACAACCAGGTGGACTGGGGACAGCAAGGAGTAATCAGGCCATATAGTCCTGAGGCATGGTCCTGGGGCTCACGTCCTGAGAGAGAAAGCGAGAGAACGAAAGAAAGAGAAAGAGAGAGAATTAGAGAGAGCATACTTAAATTCACACAGGACACCGGATAAGACAGGATAAATACTCCAGATATAACAGACTGACTCTAGCCCCCCGACACAAACTACTGCAATATAAATATTGGAGGCTGAGACAGGAGGGGTCGGGAGGCACTGTGGCCCCGTCCGACAACACCCCCGAACAGGGCCAAACAGGCAGGATATAACCCCACCCATTTTGCCAAAGCACAGGCCCCACACGACTAGAGGGATATAACCACCAACTTACCATTCTGAGACAAGGCCTAGTATAGCCCACGAAGATCTCCCCCACGGCACGAACATTCTACCCAGACAGGAAGATCACGTCAGTGACTCAACCCACTCATGTGACGCACCCCTCCTAGGGACGGCATGGAAGAGCACCAGTAAGCCAGTGACTCAGCCCCTGTAATAGGGTTTGAGGCAGATTATCCCAGTGGAGAGAGGGGAACCAGCCAGGCAGAGACAACAAGGGCGGTTCGTTGCTTCAGTGCCTTTCCGTTCACCTTCACACTCCTGGGCCAGACTACACTCAATCATAGGACCTACTGAAGAGATGAGTCTGCTTGCTTAGAAATTCTAGGGAGAGTAAGGAGGCCTGCATCCTGTATAGGTATGTACGCCAAGACCAAATCAAAAAGATAGGTAGGATCAAACCCATGTAATGCTTTGTAGGTTAGCAGTAAAACCTTGAAATCAGCCCTTGCCTTAACAGGAAGCCAGTGTAGAGAAACTAGCACTGGAGTAATATGACAAAATGTTGGGGTTCTAGTCAAGATTCTAGCAGCCGTGTTTAGCACTAACTGAAGTTTATTTAGTGCTTTATCCGGGTAGCTGGAAATTAGAGCATTGCAGTAGTTTGACCTAGAAGTGACAAGCATGGATACATTTTTCTGCATCAATTTTGGACAGAAAGTTTCTGATTTTTGCAATGTTACGTAGATGGAAAGAAGCTATCCTTGAAACAGTCTTGATATTTTCGTCATAAGAGAGATCAGGGTCCAGAGTAACGTCGAGGTCCTTCACAGTTTTATTGGACACGACTGTACAATCATCAAGATTAATTGTCAGATTCAACAGAAGATGTCTTGGTTTCTTGGGACCTAGAACTAGAATTTCTGCTTTGTCTGAATTTAAATCTTGAACATTTGTCGCCATCCACTTCTTTATGTCTGAAACACAGGCTTCCAGGGAGGGCAATTTTTGGGCTTCACCATGTTTCATCGAAATGTACAGCTGTGTGTCATCTGCATAGCAGTGAAAGTTCAAACTTCTTAGGGTTGGGTCCTTTATTCAGAATTTCTGCCTGACTGACGTGCCCAAAGTAAACTGCGTTTTACTCAGGCCCAGAAGCCAGGATATGCATTTAATTGGTAACATTGGATAGAAAACACTTTGAAGTTTGTACAAATGTTAAAATAATGTATGAGACTATAACACAATTGATATGGTAGGAGAAAATCCAATGATAAACCAACCAGATTTAGTTTTTTTTCAGATCCCATGCTTTTTCAATGGTAAACTATGGGTCCTATGCAATTCCGGCAACCACTAGATGTCAACAGGCTTTGTTCAAGGTTTCAGGCTTTTGTCTTCCAAAACGAGGAAGAATTTTGAGTTTTGGTACAAGGAGTCAGTTGGAAATCTAATTTTACTTTTCTATTGAACATACTTCTTTCTGTATGAAATATTATAGTTAAATTATATTTTAGGGAACCTGAGGATTAAATAGAAACTTAGTTTCTTGTTTCTTCTTGTGACTTGTTGTAATAAAGTTTAGCGGTAGCTTTTTGGATTCCTTGCTCTGCAGTGGATAACTGAAATTGATGGCGCCAACTAAACAGACTTTGGGAAATAAAGAAGGGTTTTATCTAAAAAAATGACCATGCATGTTGTAGCTGGGACCCTTGAGGTTGCAAAGAGAGGAAGATTATCAAAAAGTAAGTGATTATGTAATCGCTATTTGTGATTTTATGAAGGCTGTGCTGGTTGAAAAATATGTAGACGTGGGGCGCCGTCCTCAAACAATCGCAAGGTATGCTTTAGCTGTAAAGCCTATTGTAAATCAGACAATGCTGTTAGATTAACAAGAATTTAAGTTTTTAACCAATATAAGATACTTATATATTAATTGCGCGCCCTACAATTTCACTGGATGTTGTCGACAGGTGTTCCGCTGACTGAACGCCTCATCCTAAGAAGTTTTTAACATTATGTTTCCAAATGACATCACCAAGAGGTAAAATATATAATGAAAACAATAGTGGTCCTAAAACCTAGCCTCGAGGAACCACCAAAATTTACAGTTGATTTCTCAGAGGACAAACTGATATCTTTCCGACAGATCTAAAGGTTTATCTGTATTTTTACATTGTAGAATAATAGTGAAGACATCAAAACTAACACATATATAATCATCTAGTAATATTCTTCAAAGTAGCCACCCTTTGCACATTCTTGACATCCTCTCAACCAGCTTCACCTGGAATGCACTTCCAACAGTCTAGAAGGAGTTTCCACATATGCTCAGCACTTGTTGGCTGCTTTTCCTTCACTCTGCAGTCCATATCATCCTAAACCATTTAATTTGGTTTGAGGTCGAGTGATTGTGGAGGCCAGGTCATCTGATGACTCTTGGTCAAATAGACCTTACACAGCCTGGAGGAGTGTTTTGGGTCATTGTCCTGTTGAAAAAGAAATGATAGTCCCACTAAGCGCAAACCAGATGGGATGGCATATTACTGCAGAATGCTGTGGTAGCCATGCTGTTTATTAAGTGTGCCTTGAATTATAAATAAATCACTGACAGTGTCTGACAGTGTCACCGGAAAAGCACCATCACACCTCCTCCTCCATGCTTCATGGTGGGAACCACACCTGCAGAGATCATCCATTCACCTACACTGCGTCTCACAAACCAAAAAATCTGAAAATTTGGACTCATCAGACCAAAGGACAGATTTCCACCGGTCTCATGTCCATTGCTCGTGTTTCTTTTGGGGTCCTTTAGTAGAGGTTTCTTTGTAGCAATTTCACCATGAAAGCCTGATTCACGCAGTCTCCTCTGAACAGTTGATATTGAAATATGTCTGTTACTTGAACTCTGTGTGTAAGGGCGTTTGTCTGTAGGAGGAAGAGAAGCGGACCAAAGCGCAGCGTGGTGGTTATTCATGTTTTAATAAATCACTACACATGAACAAACTAACAAAAACAAGAAATGTGAAAACGCAAAACAGTCCTATCCTGTGACAACAAACACAGTGACAGGAACAATCACCCACAAACACACAGTGAAACCCAGGCTACCTAAATATGATTCTCAATCAGAGACAACTAATGACACCTGCCTCTGATTGAGAACCATACTAGGCCGAAAACATAGAAATGCCCCAAAACATAGAAAAACAAACATAGACTGCCCACCCAACTCACGCCCTGACCATACTAAATAAATACAAAACAACAGAAATGGAGGTCAGAACGTGACAGTACCCCCCCCCAAAGGTGCGGACTCCGGCCGCAAAACCTTGACCTATAGGGGAGGGTCTGGGTGGGCGTCTGTCCGCGGTGGCGGCTCTGGCGCGGGACGCGGACCCCACTTCACCATTGTCTTAGTCCGCCTTATTGTCCGCCTCCCTGGCTTACTCACCATGGCCACCCCTCTCAATGACCCCACTGGACAGAGGGGCTGCTCGGGACAGAGGGGCAGCTCGGGACAGAGGTGAAGCAGCTGCTCGGGACAGAGGGACAACTGCTCGGGACAGAGGGGCAGTAGCAGCTCGGGACAGAGGGGCGATAGCAGCTCGGGACAGAGGGGCGGCAGCTGCTCGGGACAGAGGGACAGCTGCTCGGGACAGAGGGACAGCTGCTCGGGACAGAGGGACAGCTGCTCGGGACAGAGGGGCGGCAGCAGCTTGGGACAGAGGGGCGACAGCTGCTCTGGACAGAGGGGCAGCTGCTCGGGCGGCCCCTGGCTGACTGACGGCACTGGCGGCCCCTGGCTTACTGGCGGCCCCTGGCTGACTGGCGGCACTGGCGGCCCCTGGCTGACTGGCGGCACTGGCGGCCCCTGGCTGACTGGCGGCGCTGGGCTGACTGGCGGCCCCTGGTTGACTGGCGGCACTGGCGGCCCCTGGCTGACTGGCGGCACTGGCGGCCCCTGGCTGACGGGCGGCACTGGCGGCCCCTGGCTGACGGGCGGCACTGGCGGCCCCTGGCTGACGGGCGGCACTGGCGGCCCCTGGCTGACGGGCGGCACTGGCGGCCCCTGGCTGACGGGCGGCACTGGCGGCCCCTGGCTGACGGGCGGCACTGGCGGCTCCTGGCTGACGGGCGGCACTGGCGGCGCTGGGCAGACGGGCGGCACTGGCGGCGCTGGGCAGACGGGCGGCACTGGCGGCGCTGGGCAGACGGGCGGCACTGGCGGCGCTGGGCAGACGGGCGGCACTGGCGGCGCTGGGCAGACGGGCGGCACTGGCGGCGCTGGGCAGACGGGCGGCGCTGGGCAGACGGGCGGCGCTGGGCAGACGGGCGGCGCTGGGCAGACGGGCGGCGCTGGGCAGACGGGCGGCGCTGGGCAGACGGACGGCGCTGGGCAGACGGGCGGCGCTGGCGGCCCTGGGCTGAGTAGCTCTCCTAGCGCCGAACAAGCGGGAGACTCCGGCAGCGCTGGAGAGGAGGAAGGCTCTGGTAGCGCCGGAGAGGCGGGAGACTCCGGCAGCGCTGGAGAGGAGAGAGCCCCTGCAAGGATGGGCCGGAGAGACAGCTTGGTACGGGGAGCTGCCACCGGAGGGCTGGTGCGTGGAGGTGGTGACGGATAGACCGGGCCGTGCAGGCGCACTGGAGCTCTTGAGCACCGAGCCTGCCCAACCTTACCCGGTTGAATGGTCCCGGTCGCCCTGCCAGTGCGGCGAGGTGGAATAGCCCGCACTGGGCTATGCAGGCGAACCGGGGACACCGTGCGCAAGGCTGGTGCCATGTAAGCCGGCCCAAGGAGACGCACTGGAGACCAGATGCGTAGAGCCGGCTTCATGGCACTTGGCTCGATGCCCACTCTAGCCCGGCCGATACGCGGAGCTGGAATGTACCGCACCGGGCTGTGCACCCGCACTGGGGACACCGTGCGCTCCACAGCATAACACGGTGCCTGCCCGGTCTCTCTAGCCCCACGGTAACCACAGGAAGTTGGCTCAGGTCTCCTACCTGGCGTAGCCATACTCCCTGTTAGCCCCCCCCCAAGAAATTTTTGGGGCTGACTCCCGGGCTTCCTTGCCAACCGTGTTCCCTCATATCGCCGGCTCCTCTCTCCGGCTGCCTCTGCTCTCCTCGCTGCCTCCACCTGTTCCCATGGAAGGCGATCCTTTCCCGCCAGGATCTCCTCCCATGTGTAGCAACCCTTGCCGTCCAACACATCATCCCAAGTCCATTCCTCCTTGTGCCGCTGTTGCCCGTTACCACGCCGCTTGGTCCTGTTGCGGTGGGTGATTCTGTAAGGGCGTTTGTCTGTAGGAGGAAGAGAAGCGGACCAAAGCGCAGCGTGGTGGTTATTCATGTTTTAATAAATCACTACACATGAACAAACTAACAAAAACAAGAAATGTGAAAACGCAAAACAGTCCTATCCTGTGACAACAAACACAGTGACAGGAACAATCACCCACAAACACACAGTGAAACCCAGGCTACCTAAGTATGATTCTCAATCAGAGACAACTAATGACACCTGCCTCTGATTGAGAACCATACTAGGCCGAAAACATAGAAATGCCCCAAAACATAGAAAAACAAACATAGACTGCCCACCCAACTCACGCCCTGACCATACTAAATAAATACAAAACAACAGAAATGGAGGTCAGAACGTGACACTGTGAAGCATTTATTTGAGCTGCATTTTCGGAGGCTGGTAACTCTAATGAACTTACAGTGGGGAGAACAAGTATTTGATACACTGCCGATTTTGCAGGTTTTCCTACTTACAAAGCATGTAGAGGTCTGTCATTTTTATCATAGGTACACTTCAAATATGAGAGACGGAATCTAAAATCCAAAAAAGTAATTAATTTTAATTTTATTGCATGACATACGTATTTAATACATCAGAAAAGCAGAACTTAATATTTGCTACAGAAACCTTTGTTTGCTATTACAGAGATCATACGTTTCCTGTAGTTCTTGACCAGGTTTGCACACACTGCAGCAGGGATTTTGGCCCACTCCTCCATACAGACCTTCTCCAGATCCTTCAGGTTTCGGGGCTGTCGCTGGGCAATACGGACTTTCAGCTCCCTCCAAAGATTTTCTACTGGGTTCAGGTCTGGAGACTGGCTAGGCCACTCCAGGACCTTGAGATGCTTCTTATGGAGCCACTCCTTAGTTGCCCTGGCTGTGTGTTTCGGGTCTTTGTCATGCTGGAAGACACAGCCACAACCCATCTTCAATGCTCTTACTGAGGGAAGGAAGTTGTTGGCCAAGATCTAGCGATACACGGCCCCATCCATCCTCCCCTCAATATGGTGCAGTTGTCCTGTCCCCTTTGCAGAAAAGCATTCCCAAGGAATGATGTTTCCACCTCCATGCTTCACGGTTGGGATGTTCTTGGGGTTGTACTCATCCTTCTTCTTCCTCCAAACACGGCGAGTGGAGTTTAGACCAAAAAGCTCTATTTTTGTCTCATCAGACCACATGACCTTCTCCCATTTCTCCTCTGGATCATCCAGATGGTCATTGGCAAACTTCAGACGGGCCTGGACATGCGCAGGCTTGAGCAGGGGGACCTTGCGTGCTCTGCAGGATTTTAATCCATGACGGCGTAGTGTGTTACTAATGGTTTTCTTTGAGACTGTGGTCCCAGCTCTCTTCAGGTCATTGACCAGGTACTGCTGTGTAGTTCTGGGCTGATCCCTCACCTTCCTCATGATCATTGATGCCCCACGAGGTGAGATCTTGCATGGAGCCCCAGACCGAGGGTGATTGACCGTCATCTTGAACTTCTTCCATTTTCTAATAATTGCACCAACAGTTGTTGCCTTCTCACCAAGCTGCTTGCCTATTGTCCTGCAGCCCATCCCAGCCCTATGCAGGTCTACAATTTAACCCTGATGTCCTTATACAGCTCTCTGGTCTTGGCCATTGTGGAGAGGTTGGAGTCTGTTTGATTGAGTGTGTGGACAGGTGTCTTTTATACAGGTAACGAGTTCAAACAGGTGCAGTTAATACAGGTAATGAGTGGAGAACAGGAGTGCTTCTTAAAGAAAAACTAACAGGTCTGTGAGAGCCGGAATTCTTACTGGTTGGTAGGTGATCAAATACTTACGTCATGCAATAAAATGCAAATTAATTACTTAACCTCTTGGAACTACCCATCCTGGATCCGGGAGATTTGTCATCAACTACACTAATTAGCATAGAGCAACGGCCAAATAATCTTACTAGAAAATATTCATATTCATGAAATCACTAGTGAAATATAGCGAAACACAGCTTAGCCTGTTGTTAATCACCCTGTCGTCTCAGATTTTGAAATTATGCTTTACAGCCAAAACAAGACAAGCGTTTGTGTAAGTTTATCGATAGCATAGCATTATGTCCAGCTAATAGCAGGAAGCTTGATCACGAAAATCAGAAAAGCAATCAAATTAACCGTTTACCTTTGATGATCTTCGGATGTTTTCACTGATGAGACTCCCAGTTAGACAGCAAATGTTCCTTTTGTTCCATAAAGATGATTTTTATACCCAAAATACCTCTGTTTGTTTGTCACGTTATGTTGAGAAATCCACTGGAAATAGCGGTCACGACAACACCGAAAAAATTTCCAAATTATATCCATAATATCGACAGAAACATGGCAAACGTTTTTTATAATCAATCCTTGAGGTGTTTTTCAAATATCTATTCGATAATATATCAACCGGGACAATTGGCTTTTCAGTAGGACCGAGAGGAAAAATGGCTACCTCTGTCTTTTACGCAAGAATCGCTCAGAGCCCTCAGCTGGCCACTTACGCAATGTGGTCCTTTACGCTCATTCTTCAACATAAAGGTGTGAAACTACGTCTAAAGGCTGTAGACACCTTAGGGAATACGTAGAAAAAGGAATCTGGTTGATATCTCGTTCAATGGCCAATAGGGATGCATAGGAACACAATGGTTTCAAAATATGAGTCACTTCCTGATTGTTTTTTTCTTAGTCTTTCACCTGCAATATCAGTTGTTATACTCACAGACAATATTTTTACAGTTTTGGAAACTTTAGAGTGTTTTCTATCCTAAGCTGTCAATTATATGCATATATTTACCATCTGGTCCTGAGAAATAGGCCGTTTACTTCGGGAATGTTATTTTTCCAAAAATAAAAATAGTGCCCCCTAGCTTCAAGAGGTTAAAAATCATACAATGTGATTTTTCTGGATTTTTGTTTTAGATTCCGTCTCTCACAGTTGAAGTGTACCTTTGACCTCTACATGTTTTGTAAGTTGGAAAACCTGCAAAATCGCAAGTGTGTCAAATACTCCCCACCGTATCCTCAGCAGCAGCGGTAACTCTGGGTCTTCCTTTCCTGTAGCGGTCCTCATGAGAGCCAGTTTCATCATAACGCTTGATGGTGTTGGCGACTGTACTTGAAATAACTTGAGATTTACCGGATTGATTGACCAAGTCTTAAAGTGATGATGGACTGTCGTTTCTCTTTGCTTATTTGAGCTGTTCTTGCCATACTATGGACTTTATATTTTACCAATTAGGGCCTTCTTCTGTATCCCCCCCCCCTCACACACACACACACAAACACACACACACAC
Source organism: Oncorhynchus mykiss (assembly GCF_013265735.2). Lineage (NCBI taxonomy): Eukaryota > Metazoa > Chordata > Actinopteri > Salmoniformes > Salmonidae > Oncorhynchus > Oncorhynchus mykiss. The sequence goes on from NC_048581.1 coordinate 67,378,709, forward strand.
ACCTTGTCACAACATAACTGATTGGCTCAAACGCATTAAGGAAAGAAATTCCACAAATTCATTTTTTAAGAATGCACACCTGTTAATTGAAATGCTTTCCAGGTGACTACCTCATGAAGCTGGTTGAGAAATTGCCAAGAGTGTGCAACGCTGTCATCAAGGCAATGGGTGGTTACTTTGAAGATTCTCAAATATAAAACCTATTTTGATTTGTTTAAACCTATTTTGATTTGTCTTCACTATTATTCTACAATGTAGAAAATTGTACAAATAAAGGAAAACCCTTGAATGAGTAGGTGTGTCCAAACTTGTGACTGGTTCTGTATGCTGCATAAAGGGGGCATGGTGCACAACACAACCCAGAGTTAAACATTCAAATGAATAAAGTTGTCACAGTTTGTAGTGTGCACATGGTGCGGCTGCTGTCGGCATCCAAAGATTATCCAACTTGAATAAATGCTTGGAGGTAAGGATGACAGCAGTGGTGTAGTCTACGGCGATACGGATATCACTTATTATTGATATCTACATAGCGCATTGATGTGAATCACACTGCTGCTCTCTCATTTAGCTATTTGCGCCTCACAGATTGTGGTTGTTGTGGAAGGCTGTTCGCAAATCTAAATGTGTATTTGAACCCAATAATGGTTGAATTAAAGAACTTTAAGCTGCCTATAAATGATTGTGTTTGAAACCAGTGGACAGCCAGTGAAGAATGAGCTCTTACGACAGCTGCATACTGCGGATCCCAGCCTATTGAATAAAAGTGGGGCTTTTATTGCTCAATCTAATTCATGCTGATAAAAATAAATATCCATAGGCCTAATGGACACATGCTCAAATTCACACACTTTTTTTTTGATAGACTTAAAGGGGCAATATTTAGTTGCTACATCCATTTTTGGACAAATATATATTGATGTAAAGATATAATTTAATCTTGATATCATATGTAGTAAAAAGCGATGGGTTTGAAAAAGCCTACATAACTAAAACATAAAATGTAGCATCCATATATGGCCAGCTATGTAAACTTTAACATTGATTTATCTTGCAATAGATATCGTTAAATTGGTAAGATACATTTTTGTCTTCTTCGAATGCCTCTTAAAGTGAAAAGAATCTAAAAGTAACTATGTAATCAGATTACGTTACTGAGTTTGGGTATTCCAAAAGTTACGTTACTGATTACAATTTTGGACAGGTATGTAGTAACTGTAACGGATTACATTTAGAAAGTAACCTACCCAACACTGATTTTCAGTCAGCAAAACACCCATTACAACAAGTGCTTATCTTTGTTGCTATCTTTACAAATAAGAACCCAAAGCACTGATTTGACCCTAAAAAGAGGAGCTACACTGCCTCTCCCAGTTTAAGTTTACTTATGTGTTGGTCAATCACAAAAACACGTTATGTATGGCACTCCGGGGCCATGGTTGCCAGCGTTGTAAATTACCCCGGACTTACCCACCGCTGTAAAATACGTTTTAACATCTTAAAATATGACATTGACTACTACCTACAAGTCCTATCCAAATGAATCAAAGGGTTGATATGGCTGAGTGAGACCACTGGGGACATATATGGGCATACTGTCTAACAAACATATTTAGTATTCTTTGTCTAGGGACTCATTTACAGAATTCTCTCCAAAGGCTGAACACAAGTGCTTGTTAAAATTCTTAAAATAGTACAGCGTCAGTGATGTGACTGGCCAATCCATCTGAAAGGGATGACTTTCTACTATTTCTGAGTAATGCAAATGATTATGCCTATTGCTTGTGCACACTGACATACTTATATATATATATATGTTGGTGCATTGCTACCTATCATTTATATATACCATGATTAAATTGCCATGTCTAAAATGGTTACAGGTGAGATGGTGATTGGCTTGTTCTCTGGATTCCTGCATAGATTATGTGCACTGGCTTTCCGATTCACAATTAGCTAGTTCATTGCCTGTGGGGAGATTGGAATGTTCCATTTACTTCTTCGTCTGGCCATGTCTCCAAATCACCTGTGCCCATTACACCAATTCGGGACATTAGCAGTAAGGCGATTTGAAGAAAAATATCCAGATATATGTGACAGCTCTTATCTGTCCTTCAGGAAACACATTTGCAGGTAGGGATTAGTCTGTGCATCATGTGGAAGATGCACAGCCAAGACAGGTGCCAATAGAGCTGTGCTGGAGTGAGCATTGAGAATTTCTCTGTTAATCCATGACTGGTGCCTGAAAATAACACACGTGCGTGTGTGCACAAACACATTCTTGCACACACACATGCCATATCCTTACGTCTTCATTAAATAATAGTCCAAATAAATATTCAGTGGGAAATGTTTGACCTCACAGTCAGAGACATATAGTGTAAATAATAATAATAATAATTTGGTGATTGCTTATATTTGTTATTTTTCACACTTGTGTATATACACATTTGTGAATTGGAAATGTGTTTTTTGCATATCCCAACTCTCCCTGAGACACCCTCAGAGAGAGTAATCCAAGTAAATATTCAGTGGGAAATTATTGATCTCACAGTCAGAGACATATTCACCTGCCATTGTCGAATATGTATGAATTGGATTTCTAATATCTTTCCACATGATACAGACCTTCATAGGACTCAATCAGAATGCATACTGTTCACAGCAGATGTTACATTGCAACTTGGTTTTGAAGGGGAAAACAATAGCAAGGAGACTAACCAACAATCTGCTCCTCAACAACACTATTTTATGAGATATTATTCTGTTATTTATTTGTATTTAAATGGGGTGTCACCTGTGCTCCCTCTCCGGCCTCTAGGTCACCAGGCTGCTCACTATGGCGCACACCTGTCACCATCATTATGCGCACCTGCGCGTCATTAGACTCACCTGGACTCCATCACTTCCCTGATTTCCTTCCCCAGGCGTTATTGTTCTGTTTCGGTTTCATGTCTGTGCGGTGTTCGTGTTTTGTATTATGTTGCGTTGATTTATTAAAAACACTCACTCCCTGAACTTGCTTCCCAATTCTCAGCGCACATCGTTACAGAATAACGCCTCACCTAAGGGAAGCATCAGGGAGTGTTTTTTATGTGTCAGGTGGAATGACGTCAAGTCCGGGAGCCGCTACAGGCTCTCATGCCTCAGCCGGATCGCCAGGCTCCCGCATCCCAGCCGGCGACAGGTTCCCACGCATCAGCAGGCGTGTCCGCTCCTGATCCCCAGGATTGTCCCTTGGGTTGGCGTCCTGTGGCTGGACCCAAACGCGCCGGGGAGGGGGTATCGTTAGGTATGCTCTCTCTCCGGTGTTCAAGGTCGCCATGCTCCTGCGTCTCAGCCGGATTGACAGGTTTCCTGCGCCAGAGGTGTCCGGTCCGCTCCTGATCCCAGGGATCGTCATTTTGGTCAGCGTCCTGCAGTTGGAGCCGAGCGTCGGGGAGGGGGTACTGTCACCAGGTCACTAGGTCACCAGGCTGCTCATTATTGCGCACACCTGTCACCATCGTTACGTGCACCTGCGCATCATCAGACTCCTGGACTCCATCACTTCCCTGATTACCTTCCAAATATATGTCACTCCCGTGGTTCCTTCCCCAGGCGTTATTGTTTCTGTTTTTATTTATTGTCTGTGCATTGTTCATGTTTCTTGTTTTGTATAATGTTGCATTTATTTATTAAAACACTTACTCGCTGAACTTGCTTCCTGACTCTCAGTGCACATCGTTACATGGGGATAATACAAGGTACATGCTTTTGGCTTTGGAGATGCTATATGGTTTAAAGCATAATAACTTGACCACAAAGGGTATTGGAAATATAGTGCTGGGACTCGTCAACTAAAACCAGTTTACAAACAATGTGTGCATTAGCCTAAATCCAACTGACTATGGCTCCACTCCCAAGAATATCCTTCAATATCCCAGAGCATGGCTTTGTATAGTAAACAGAACACAGTGCAGAATGCCTCCAATTGATTACGTGGGGACTCTTAGAGCAACTTCAGAGCTAATTAGATAAATTCAGTCAATCACTCCCCCTCATTCGCTGTAAGGGAAGCAGGCTTTATAATAATCTCTAAGGTAAAGTCTGCAACAGACAAATACCATTATTACAGTAACAGCCACCTTCACAATCACGGTAATGATCTTTAGCATATTTACTGTAACAAAGACTAATGCACTATAACCAACAGAAATGTGATAACTGCTAAACAAGCAAATAACAGATGAGAAGCAGGTACCATCTCTGAATCTCTATATTTTGTGCTTGAGGCAGTGTATCAAGAAATGTTCACTATGTTGATACAGAAAAAACGACTAGCCATGCTTTGGGTATTTCATTTGCCCACAATCTGAACCATTTGGTGACCTAACTTCTATTTATGGAAACGTAAAGTCTGGGCTGGATTTATGAAGCCTTTGAAGAATGGTGCAACATTTGCATACCAGCACTGGTCGGGTCATCCAGTGTTCATAATATTGCTGATTTGATTTCTTTATCAAGTGTTAAGTCCGTTCACCTGGCTGGTACACGCTGCTGTGCAAATGAAATGCACCTTTGAAATCAGTGGATGTACCTTTCAACAAAGCTTCAAGCTTCCGAGGTGAACAGACTAGGAACATTTCAGACCCGACATTAGTCAGCTATTTCCAGTGCTACTTAAAGTGTCATTACAGAGAGGGATAGGCTAAATAAAAGAAAGTCCTGGTACATTCTGATAAAAGAACATCCTGGTTGCTCTCACATCCCTCTAAATGCCACAGAACCACAGGGTATTTACTGCTCCTGGTCCCTAGCAAGGAACCACACTGAGAGCACAAGAGACACTTGACATCTACTTCTCCAGCTCTCCAGGACACTACCAGCAGGATATGTTGGTGTCTACCATCACTGTAAGGCTCTGTGCTTGGCATCATGTGATTTTGTCATATTAGCTCAGGTATACAACTCCGAACCAGGCCAGTGTGTGATTCAATACATCAATCCAGTCTTTGATTGTCAAAGTCATTGTTGTTCATCCAGAATGGAAAATTAATCCCTATTGGGGTGTTGTAGCCTACACTTGAAAGGATCACAGAACAGTTTACAAACATCAGCTAGATGCTCTACAGATGGTCATTAGCAATAAACTATGGGTCAGGGTTAGGTTTAGGGTTAGTGTTAGGTTTAGAGTAAGGGATACATTTAGGGTTAGGATAAGGGTGAAGGTTAGGGTTAGAGCTAGGGTTAGGGTTAGTAGATAGTTTACATTTTTCTGATAGTCTGTAAATAGTCTGTAGAGCATTTACAGATGGACTATCCAAATAGTGTTACTGTGTGCTGAAATGTAAATTGGATACACACATCTTATTTCTTAATTCATTTGACCAAGCTTTTCAACTAAATTAATGAAGACATGCTTGGGCCTTAACACGTTATATTTCAAACAGTTGTTGTAATGAGAGCATCGATGACCAATTTCCATGACCAGTAAGCTTGATCCAGACATAATACAAGTCAACATACAGTAAAAAGGGGTGAGCAGACCCACGGAGAACGCATGCTCTAACTTAACATCATGACCAGTTGATAAGGTAAACCCCCCAAAAATTACCTCTACTAGCTCTGAGACAAACAGGGACAACAGGAATGATTATGACTGTGGTCCACCATATCAGACTTGTAGGGCCCTTACTCCTCAAGCATGTCATTACTGACACAAATCATGCAGAGATAATGCATTCCATTTGCAATTAGCATATATTTGACAATAATGCCATATCTACCATGGGATGCAAAGGCTTTTACAAGATGTCTGCATTTTGCAATAAGAGTTAAGTGGACTCTTACCATGAATCAACAATATCTAATCTAAGAGCGTAATTGTATATACTGCAATAACTACAAGATGGGATGAACTGTTAAAGAATATAAATGAAGCAGGTAGGTGGACGTAGGTGCTTGTCTAAAGAGAGACAAAAAGTATGATTTATGTTCGACTACATTTTTTGCAGGATAGGCCTACTTCTGGACATGTTTGATTTCTATGTGCCTGTGTTCTGTTGTCTATGGTTATATGCTGTAAATCTCTTTTGTACTTATATGGCATATGACATTTTTTACTACTCGTTCACTGGTTTCACTGTATTATGTTGCAAGATGATGACCCTATTGTGAACATTTCCTTAGTCAAAGAAGCATATTCAATAGATAGCACCCACTGGCAACCCGGCCACCATCAAAGCCCCCGTAAATTGGGGGGGGGGGGGGGGGGCGCATGAGCTCTGGGGGCCCATGCGCCTCTCTGATATTGGTGTACAGTGTCTTCGGAAAGTATTCAGACCCCTTGACTTTTTCCACATTTTGTTACGTTACAGCCTAATTTTAAAATTGATTAAATACACACAATACCCCATAATGACAAAGTGAAAAACAGGTTCTTAGAAATGCTTGCATATTTATTAAAAATAAAAAACAGAAATACCTTATTTGCATAAGTATTCCGACCCTTTGCTAAGAGACTCGAAATAGAGCTCAAGTGCATCCTGTTTCCGTTTATCATCCTTGAGATGTTTCTGCAACTTGATTGGAGTCCACCTGTGGTAAATGCAATTGAATGGGCATGATTTGGAAAGGCACACACCTGTCTATGTAAGGTCCCACAGTTGACAGTGAATGTCAGAGCAAAAACCAAGCCATAAGGTCAAAGGAATTGTCCGTAGAGCTCCAAGACAGGGGACGGGTACCAGTAAAGGGTAAGTAAAGAGTCTGAATACTTATGTAAGTGTGATATTTCCTGGGGGTTTTATTATAAAATTGCTACAATAAAAAGGCATGGGGTACTGTGTGTAGATTGATGATGAAAAAAATCAATGATCTCTCGGCAGAAGCGACAGTTAATGGGATGCATAAAAACAGCTTGATTGCCGTAGCAACATCAGGGAAACTGGGCAGAAGGGAGTGGTGTTTTGAAACATCTTTAATTGAGCCGCTCATATTCTTCTTAATTGCCGCCCTCAACACGTTATGGAAAGAGATTAACTGTATAGGAATCTTTGGGATAGGTCATCTGGATATTGGATAGTGAATAAATTGGCAGATGCAAACAGATTTTCATCTTTAGTGGACAACAGTTATTGAGGGCTGAAACAATATCAACAGTACCTTATCTGTGGTATATCTTTGTTGAAATTTTGTGCAGCGTAATGAACGTCTAATGAACAATGTCTCAGTAAAAACTGTCTGGGTTGTCAGTACTATAAAATAGTCGGGCCCTCAACCTGAACTTACAGGCCTTGGTGAAAACTTTTGCACTCAAAAATGCAAGGTGACGCAGTCAAATACTGTAGCTACTATAGGCATCTACATAGAAAAAAAAGATGAGCATTAATAAACTGGTTTTACACACAACAACTTTCTATTCAAGCTGGGAGAGAGTGCAAGGACGGCTCATGTCATGCCGGTTCAGGTAGGCTATACAGGACAGTTGTACATAAAAAAATATACACTGCTCAAAAAAATAAAGGGAACACTAAAATAACACATCCTAGATCTGAATGAATGAAATATTCTTATTAAATACTGTTTTCTTTACATAGTTGAATGTGCTGACAACAAAATCACACAAAAATTATCAATGGAAATCTAATTTATCAACCCATGGAGGTCTGGATTTGGAGTCACACTCAAAATTAAAGTGGAAAACTACACTACAGGCTGATCCAACTTTGATGTAATGTCCTTAAAACAAGTCAAAATGAGGCTCAGTAGTGTGTGTGGCCTCCACGTGCCTGTATGACCTCCCTACAACGCCTGGGCATGCTCCTGATAAGGTGGCGGATGGTCTCCTGAGGGATCCCCTCCCAGACCTGGACTAAAGCATCCGCCAACTCCTGGACAGTCTGTGGTGCAACGTGGCGTTGGTGGATGGAGCGAGACATGATGTCCCAGATGTGCTCAATTGGATTCAGGTCTGGGGAACGGACGGGCCAGTCCATAGCATCAATGCCTTCCTCTTGCAGGAACTGCTGACACACTCCAGCCACATGAGGTCTAGCATTGTCTTGCATTAGGAGGAACCCAGGGCCAACCGCACCAGCATATGGTCTCACAAGGGGTCTGAGGATCTCATCTCGGTACCTAATGGCAGTCAGGCTACCTCTGGCGAGCACATGGAGGCCCCCCAAAGAAATGCCACCCCACACCATGACTGACCCACCGCCAACCGGTCATGCTGGAGGATGTTTGCAGGCAGCAGAATGTTCTCCACGGCGTCTCCAGACTCTGTCACGTCTGTCACGTGCTCAGTGTGAACCTGCTTTCATCTGTGAAGAGCACAGGACGCCAGTGGCGAATTTGCCAATCTTGGTGTTCTCTGGCAAATGCCAAACGTCCTGCACGGTGTTGGGCTGTAAGCACAACCCCCACCTGTGGACGTCGTGCCCTCATATCACCCTCATGGAGTCTGTTTCTGACCGTTTGAGCAGACACATGCACATTTGTGGCCTTCTGGAGGTCATTTTGCAGGGCTCTGGCAATGCTCCTCCTGCTCCTCCTTGCACAAATGCGGAGGTAGCGGTCCTGCTGCTTGGTTGTTGCCCTCCTACGGCCTCTTCCACATCTCCTGATGTACTGGCCTGTCTCCTGGTAGTGCCTCCATGCTCTGGACACTACGCTGACAGACGCAGCAAACCTTCTTGCCACAACTCGCATTGATGTGCCATCCTGGATGAGCTGCACTACCCGAGCCACTTGTGTGGGTTGTAGACTCCGTCTCATGCTACCACTAGAGTGAAAGCACCGCCAGCATTCAAAAGTGACCAAAACATCAGCCAGGAAGCATAGGAACTGAGAAGTGGTCTGTAGTCACCACCTACAGAACCACTACTTTATTGGGGGTGTCTTGCTAAATGCCTATAATTTCCACCTGTTGTCTATTCCATTTGCACAACAGCATGTGAAATGTATTGTCAATCAGTGTTGCTTCTTAAGTGGACAGTTTGATTTCACAGAAGTGTGATTGACTTGGAGTTACATTGTGTTGTTTAAGTGATCCCTTTATTTTTTGAGCAGTGTATATTGGTTGCTGATTCGTATGCTGTTGTTTTGAAAATGTATTTTTAACAAGCCTGTCTCTGTGCCGCTCTGGGTCTCCACACGGGTACCCCCAGGGTTGAGTGCTTAGCCACACCCTGTACACCTTTTTTACCCACGACTGTGTGGACACACAAGACTCAAACCCCACCTTCAATTTTGCTGTCAAATGTTTCAAGTTCCTCACAGTCCACATCACTGAGGACATAACATTGTCCTCTCACACCAGCACAGTCGTGAAGAAGACATGACAGCATCTCTTCCCCCTCAGAAGACTGAAGAGATTTTGCATGGCCCCCCAGAACTTTTACAGGTGTACCATGTAAAGCATTGTTGTATCAATGCCTGGTATGGTAACTGCTCCGCTCACAACCGCAAGGCCCTACAGAAGGTGGTGTGGACAGCCCAGAAAATCACTGGGGGTGTTCTCTCTGCTGCCGTCCAGCAGGCGGTACCAACATCGGGTCGCGGATCAACAGGATCTGAAGGAACTTCTATCCCCAGGCAATACGACTGTTTAATAGCTTAAAACTGATGACAAGCAAACTACCCCTGCCCTCTCTCTCCGGACTGACTACCTGCATGACTCTATTCCCATCCTCAGGTCCGACCGCAAGGCACTACATTCCTTTGTCAATCACTCCAGTACCCCTGCACATTATAATAACGGTACTGGCCCGGCACTGACCTGTATATAAGACCTGTATTTAAGACCTGTATATAAGACCTATATCAGCATTTTAAATGTGCAACCAGGGTGAAAAAGTTCTAGACCACCTTTACTCCACACACAGAGACGCGTGCAAAGCTCTCCCTCGCCCTCCATTTGGCAAATCGTACCATAATTACAGTATATCCCCCTGATTCCTGCTTACAAGCTAAAATTTAAGCAGGAAGTACCAGTGACTCAGTCTATAAAAAAGTGGTCAGATGAAACCGATGCTAAACTACAAGACTGTTTTGCTAGCACAGACTGGAATATGTTCCGCGATTCTTCCGATGTCATTGAGGAGTACACCACATAAGTCACTGCCTTTATCAATAAGTGCATCGAGGACGTCGTCCCCACAGTGACCGTACGTAAATACCCCAACCAGAAGCCATGGATCACAGGCATCATTCACATTGAGCTGAAGGGTAGAGCTGCCGCTTTCAAGGAGTGGGACTCTAACCCGGAAGCTTACAAGAAATCCCGCTATGCCCTCTGACGAACCATCAAACAGGCAAAGTGTCAATACAGGACTAAGATTGAATCGTACTACACAAGCTCCAACGCTCGTCAGATGTGGCAGGGCTTGCAAACTATTGCAGACTACAAAGGGAAGCACAGCCGAGAGCTGCCCAGTGACACAAGCCTACCAGGCGAGCTAAGTCACTTCTATGCACGCTTCGAGGCAAGTAACACTGAAACATGCATGAGAGCATCAACAGTTGCGGACAACTGTGTGATCACTCTCCACAGCCGATATGAGTAAGACCTTCAAACAGGTCAACATTCACAAGGCCGCAGGGCCAGACGGATTACCAGGATGAGTACTCTGAGCATGCGCTGACCAACTGGCAAGTGTCTTCACTGACATTTTCAATCTCTCCCTATCGGAGTCTGTAATACCAACATGTTTCAAGCAGACCACCATAGTCACTGTGCCCAAGAACACTAAGGTAACCTGCCTAAATGACTACCAACCCGTAGCACTCACGTCTGTAGCCATGAAGTGCTTTGGAATGCTGGTCATGGTTCACATCAACACCATTATCCCAGAAACACTAGTCCAATTTGCATACCGCTCCAACAGATCAACAGAGGATGCCATCTCTATTGCACTCCACACTGCCCTTTCACACCTGGACAAAATGAACACCTATGTGAGAATGCTATTCATTGACTACAGCTCCACATTCAACACCATAGTGCTCTCAAAGCTCATCACTAAGCTAAGGACCCTGGGCCTTAACACCTCCCTCTGCAACTAGATCATGGACTTCCGGATGTGCTGCCCCCAGGTGGTAAGGGTAGGTAACAACACAAGCGCGACGCTGATCCTCAACACAGGGGCCCCTCAGGGGTGCATGCTCAGTCCCCTCCTGTACTGCTTGTTCACTCATGACTGCACGGCCAGTCACGACTCCAACACCATCATTAAGTTTGCCGATGACACAACAGTGGTAGACCTGATCACCGATAATGATGAGACAGACTATAGGGAGGAGGTCAGAGACCTGACTGTGTGGTACCATGACAACAGCCTCTCGCTCAATGTGATCAAGACAAAGGAGATGATTGTGGACTACAGGAAAAGGAGGACCGAGCACGCCCCCATTCTCATCAACAGGGCTGTAGTGGAGCAGGTTGAGAGCTTCAAGTTGATTGGTGTCCACATCACCAACAAACTAACATGCACACCAAGACAGTCGTGAAGAGGGCACGACAAAACCAATTTTTCCTCAAGATTTGGCATGAGTCCTCAGATCCTCAAAATGTTTTACAGCTTCACCATCGAGAGCATCCTGACGGGTTGCATCACTGCCTGGTATGGCAACTGCTCGGCCTCCGACCGCAAGGCACTACGGAGTGTAGTGCGTGCGACCCAGTACACCACCGAGGCAAAGCTTCCTGCCATCCATGACCTCTATATCAGGCGGTTTCAGAGGAAGGCCCTAAAAACTGTCAAAGACTCCAGCCACCCTAGTCATAGACGGTTCTCTCTGCTACCGCACAGCAAGCGATACTGGAGCGCCAAGTCTAGGTCCAAGAGGCTTCTAAACAGCTTCTACCCCCAAGCCATACGACTCCTGAACAGCTGTTCAAATGGCTACCCAGACTTTTTGCATTGCCCCCCCCCCTCTTCTACACTGCTGCTACTCTCTATTATTATCTATGCATAGTCACTTTAACTCTACATACATGTACATATTAGCTCAATTACCTTGACACCGGTGCCCCTGCACATTGATTCTGTACCGGTACCCCCTGTGTATAGACTCGCTATTATTATTTACTACTACTCTTTCATTATTTGTTATTCTTATCTCTTACTTTTTTGGGGTATTTTCTTAAAACTTTATTTTTGGTTAAGGGCTTGTAAGTAAGCATTTCACTGTAAGGTGATGTATTTGGCGCATGTGACAAATACAATTTTACTTGATTTTAAATAAGCCCTGTATATAAGACCTGTATTTAAGACCTGTATATAAGACCTGTATATAATTGCATTATTTTCTTTTCTTTTTCTTCTCTCCCATTTCACTGTACTGTTTTACACCTGCTGTATCCTGTGCATGTGAAAATAAAACTAGAAACTTGAAACACACTAATAACAGCTAGGCCTATTACAGAATGTAATTAAACAAAGCCTCACCATCTTTTCTGTTTTTCTATCTTTAATCTTATTATCATTGTTAAAACTGCAACCAATATGTTTCAGGACTGCAACCCGGCCAGCGCATTAAGGTATAGTGGCTATAGATTGCTACGGTATAGTAGCTATAGATTGCTTAAAATTTAACGTCAAATAACTACAGTATCATTGGTTCTTCAGGTGAACATTACTTGGATAACTTCTGGTGAAGGCCAGTTACTGTAATGCAACTAATATACAGAGATTTCCAATGACAAACGGTATGATTTATTACACAGCTGACATGGCCAAGACAAAGAATGAGTAGCACCTTTCCTGAAGTCAAATGAACAAATTGCCCTCTTTATTTTACCTTTTTTTAACTAGGCAAGTCGGTTAAGAACAAATTCTTATTTTCAATGACGGCGTGTAATGTTCATGGGTGGAATGTTACACAATCCAAATCAAATCAAATGTATCTTACATCATCTGATATCTCAAAGTGCTGTAACCCAGCCTAAAACCCAAAACAGCAGGCAATGTAGAAGCACGGTGGCTAGGAAAAACTCCATAGAAAGGCCAAAACCTAGGAAGAAATCTAGAGAGGAACCAGGCTATGATGGGTGGCCAGTCCTCTTCTGGCCGTGCCGGGTGGAGATTATAACAGAACATGGCCAAGATTTTCAAATGTTCATGAATGACCAGCATGGTCAAATAATAATAATCACAGTAGTTGTCAAGGGTGCAGCAAGTCAGCGCCTCAGGAGTAAATGTCAGTTGGCTTTTCATAGCCGATCATTAGGAGTATCTCTACCGTGGGTTAACTGCCTTGTTCTGGGATAGAAGGACAGATTTTTTACCTTGTCAGCTCGGGGACTCGATCTTGCAACCTTTCGGTTACTAGTCCAACGCTCTAACCACTAGGCTACCTGCCGCCCCTCTAATACCCTCATGGGTGGAATGTTAATTTCATAATTAATAAACATATGTCAAACGGTTTCATTATATTTCAGTTATCAGTGATGTACGTATATAAAGTGTAATATTGGGATGCAAACTCAAAATTGAATACATACTTCTGTTTCAAAGTAGATTTGTTTAATTAAGACTACCAATAAACCCTCTGTTTGACCTTGATTTAGCCCACTGCAGTAAAAGGCTAAGGCAATTGGACTGCTTCAAGATCCTTCACACTCACCAGGCATTATGCTTCTATTCAGCCTACCTATGCACATTGACTCAATCATAAGCATACATTAATAACATTAGTCATAATGGATAAAAACACTTATGTTGAGTACAGGGTCTTTAAGTTGTTTGAAAGAATCATAAAAAATAGCATGAGGTGCAGAATGTAGATTTGCTATACATGCAATTCATTGTATGTAATCAGTGGTGACAGAAGATTCATTATATAAGTAAGATTCATAAAAAACTGAATTGAAAGAAAAATGGATCTGGTTTCATATCTCCACATCTGAGTGGGCTCATATGTCCATGAGGGAATTTGTTTGATCTTGAAAATAGATGCAATTTTTTACTTACTGAAAGACACACCACTTACACCATTATATGATGTCTATGTCTAGGCTTTGTTCCTTGCCGGAGGAAGGTTTTTGATAAATAAATAAATGTATTGACAAACTATATTATTACTGTTATTCCTAAAGTGTTATTATCACTGTTACTATGGTATTATACCTGCAAAAACTTACACAGTGGGTTTAATGCGAGTCAAAAACTGAAGCTCCTGAAAATGTGCCGATGGACTATATTTAATTGAGAAGGTAGCCTACTGTACCTATGTAAATCCACCCTGAGCTCCAGGAAAACAAACTGAAATGTGATTCATGAAGCAAAGCTTGGAAGTAAGCAGTGTTTCACCTTGCCATCTGTTTAAATCCCATGTTCTTGATGATTTATAATTGCAATGGAGGTCTTGGCTGGTATATCAGAAATGAGGCTAGTTACAGAGAGGTATGCAACTGTTTAATTAAATCGCTCACTCTCACTCCCTCTCTCTCACAACTCCTCTATTCAGTCACGTACTCACTAATTCAAAAACTACACAAATAAAGGATCCATCTGAATAGTTATAACTAAATATTGTGTTATTAGGAATTTCTGTCAGATGAGAAAATGAGATGCTTGAAGTTTGTCTCTATGGATGTGCTGGCCTCTGTGCCAGAACAGAGCTAATGAGAAATTACATTTTGACTGACAGTCACCAAATAACAGATATCGTCCCTTGAACTGTCTATACATGAAGAAGTGAAAATACTATACAAACCCAGATGTTCATTCAACTTCAATGTGATTATCTAAACAGATAAGGCGTTGCTTGCTCCCTGAGTAACAAGCAGAGTTGTCCAATGAGGACCCTGAGCAGCCATATGTTCAGCATGGATGACCAGAGAATTGAGGTTAAACTTTATAAAATTAGCTAGGTGATGTAATCTCCCTCTGTTCAAGCAGTCTCCCCACTTCAACTCTGCTCTGCACAGGGGCCCTGAGGTAGTGTGTGTGTGAGTGGCCTAGTCAAATAACAGCAGCGTGTCCCAATGATTTATTAAGGAGCACATGAAAGCTCAACAGGTTGTAAATTCTGTGTAGTATCCTCCCATATCAGTAACATCTGCCTAATTGCCACATTGATTGCCAACACCTAAGGATTGCTTGACTATCGAGCAAGTGCCAAAAGCGATTGTTCTTTTGGATGGGCCAACTTGATTAGAAGAGACTGGGAATATTTCTGCTGAAGGGCCCCTAGAGAAGGTTGCTTGTTCATTTGTATAGGAAGCCCCTGGCCAGTATACCTAATGACCACTAACACACTTTATTCCAAGCCTGTCAATGGTTTAATTTCAGGTCCAACAGCACTTAATTTTCAATAATTATTTCTGTCATTGCCAAAGTCCCCATCCTTTTGCCACACAGGTCCCAGGCCACATTTACGCAACATGCCACAACAAACGTTAATACCTCTTCCCTCAGGCCTTGGCACCTTACATAGAAAAATGAAGGATTAATAGTGTAATGGTGCCCACAGATAATTGTAATAACAATAATGACCCTTTCTTCCCTACTATATCTGTTTTTAACCTCTCTGGGATATTCGGGACGGTAGCGTCCCACCCCAACAACAGCCAGTGAAAGTGCAGGGCACCAAATTCAAAACAACAGAAATCCCATACTTAAAATTCCTCAAACATACAAGTATTTCAAACCATTTTAAAGATAAACTTGTTGTAAATCCAGACACAGTGTCCGATTTCAAAAAGGCGTTATGACGAAAGCATACCAAACTATTATGTTAGGGCAGTACCTAGTCACAGAAAAACACAGACATTTTTTTCAGCCAAAGAGAGGAGTCACAAAAAGCAGAAATATAGATAAAATTAATCACTAACCTTTGATGATCTTCATCAGATGACACTCATAGGACTTCATGTTACACAATACATGTACGTTTTGTTTGATAAAGTTCATATTTATATCCAAAAATCTCAGTTTACATTGGCGTGTTATGTTCAGTAGTTCCAAAACATCCAGTGATTTTGCAGAGAGCCACATCAATTTACAGAAATACTCATAATAAACATTGCTAAAATATACAAGTGTTATGCATGGAATTTTAGATCTACTTCTCCTTAATGCAAACGCTGTGTCAGATTTCAAAAAAGCTTTACCGAAAAATCACACCATGCAATAATCTGAGTACAGCGCTCAGAGACCAAAACAAGCCATGTTGTGTAGTCAACAGAAGTCAGAAATAGCATTATAAATATTCCCTTACCTTTGATGATCTTCATCAGAATGCACTCCCAGTAATCCCAGTTCCACAAGCAATGTTTGATTTGTTCAATAAAGTCCATCATTTATGATGCGCGTTTAGTACACAATCCAAACAACGCTCGGGCAAGTCCAGGCAAAAGTCCCGATGAAAAGTCATATTACATTTCGTAGAAACATGTCAAACAAAGTATAGAATCAATCTTTAGCATGTTTTTATCATAAATCTTCAATAATGTTCCAACTGGAGAATTCCTTTGTCTGTAGAAATGAGCTACCTCTCATGTGAGTGCATGTGACCAGCTCATGCCACTCTGGCAGACCTTTGACTCATTCAGCTCCCATTCCCCACTCCTTCACAGTAGAAGCATCAAACAAGGTTCTAAAGACTGTTGACATCTAGTGGAAGCCTTAGGAAGTGCAATATGACCCCATAGACACTCTATATTCGCTAGGCAATGAATTGAAAAACTACAAACCTCAGATTTCCCACTTCCTGGTTGGATTTTTTCTCAGGTTTTTGCCTGCCATATGACTTCTACCTCTCAATGAGCTACCTCTCACGTGAGTGCATGTGACCAGCTCATGCCACTCTGGCAGACCTCTGACTCATTCATTCCCCACTCCTTCACAGTAGAAGCATCAAACAAGGTTCTAAAGACTGTTGACATCTAGTGGAAGCCTTAGGAAGTGCAATATGACCCCATAGACACTCTATATTCACTAGGCAATGAATTGAAAAACTACAAACCTCAGATTTCCCACTTCCTGGTTGGATTTTTTCTCAGGTTTTTGCCTGCCATATGACTTCTGTTATACTCACAGACATCATTCAAAAAGTTTTAGAAACTTCAGTGTTTTCTATCCAAATCTACTAATTATATGCATATTTTAGCAACTGGGCCTGAGTAGCAGGCAGTTTACTCTGGGCACCTTATTCATCCAAGCTACTCAATACTGCCCCCCAGTCCCAAAGAAGTTAACAGATTGATCTTGTCAAAGGTCAAAATTAGCTGTGAGATGACGCAGAACCACTCAGGAGTCAGTTCTCTGAAGTGAAAGACTCATTCATTGTCATCTTCTATTCTGTCAAATCTTTGCAGTACAATCAGTGCAATTTTCACTATTACTCTTTATATGACCATCTCAGACTAACCCATTATGTACAACACTTATTACTCAGCTGATGCAAAGGAAATTGAACATTGATTTCTTTCTGTTCCTCAATTCTAATAATTTGTTGATGGGATTGTACTTTAGGATGGAGTTCTAGTAAATCTATATCATAAAACTATAAATATAGATGAAATATCAATTCCTATGCCATGTGTATACTTAAAGTAACTGGCCAGTGGAAATCTCACTTTTAAAAGTTCATATTCTGTTCATATTTAAAAGTTCATATCCAAATAATGCTGTTGACACATCCTATACTTATATTTGTGGAGAGAAAAAATATTTTTGGAGGAAAAAAAACAAAAACACATCAAACTTGTATCTCAAACAGACTGGTGTCATCTTCCTGACGAGGGTGGGCTGGCCAATCAACGGTCTAGAGGAGGATGAGCTAGTGTAACTGGTGTGAAATGGCTAGTTAGTTAGCGGTGTATGCTAGTACTTTATCATTTTAATTGGTGATGGCACTTGCTCTAAGACCTTGAAATAGTTGTTTCCTTTGCTCTGCAGGTGCCTGGGCTTTTTTTGGGGCAATATGTAACAATGCTTTGTGGGAGTCAGTTGTTGATATGTTCAGAGGGTCCCTGGTTGGGGCAAGGAGAGGGATGGAAGGAACACTGTCACATTGGTATCGTGACCCGGAATGATGTATGACACTTGTATTTTTATGAATGTTTAATATTACGATTTTTGTATTTTGAATTTCGCGCTCTGCAATTTCACCGGATGTTGCTGTTGTGGCACGCTAGCGTGACAGCAAGTCCAGAGAGTTTTCTCTTCCCAATAACTTGTCCATTTTATTGCCCAAAGATTGCATGTTTGCGAGCAGAATTGAGGGGAGTGGGGGTTTATTCAATCGCCTCCTACACCTCAGAAGGCAGCCCGCCCTCCGGCCTCTCTTCACCTCCTCTTCACGCTGATCACTGGGGTCAGAGGGCCTGTTCCCGAGGGAGCCGTATATCCTCCACCTCTGGCTCGTCAGAGTCGTGAAAGAAGATGTGATTAGAGAGGGACTCAGTGTTTTAATTTCTGTTTTGAGCTGTTTTGATCTGTACTTTAAAAAAAGTATACTTGCCATTGGGCATGTTGTTAATGTCTCCACTCTTTTGGCAGACAATATTGAATACCTGTAAGGACGTGAACAAAACATTGGTAATGCAGGTGTCCCTCAGTTCACACAAATACAAGGCCTTGCCCCTGGCAAGTGTGGCTATGGAAATCCACTCAGACCTTCCTTAAGATTAAACAATTGAACTGTCACAGAGTAGACTGTAGAAACAGAGGGACCTATATGGCTATGTCTCATTATGGTGTGGGTTGAGCGGGTTGACCCAGGTTAACCTCCAGCACCTCTCACTGTTGCCCACCATTTCCAGCTGACACTTTAATCAGTGTCACCATGTTAGCACCAGCAGAAAGTCTGGACATAGAAGTTAAGAAACTTGCCTGATGGGGATAATTTCTTCAGTCAGGGATAAACAACTTAGTACAAAGGGATGCTCCTGCATTTAAATACTTAAAGGAATCATTAATCATTCCTTTTGTATAGAACTCTCTTCTAGCCACCAAGTCATAACTTGAACCTCTAATGACCTAGTAATGAATATTGACTTTTAATTAGTCTCATCCAAATGATTAATGTCAAAAGAAAAATAATTATGTCCTCAAAACATGCGACAGATGACTGTGACATATGACAGATGGCAGTGAAGTGTTTTTATTTTATTTCATTCGATCCAATGAGTAGAACAATATGTCTGTGACTTTTACTCCTTCTGACAGATGTGTCACTGAAACAAACACGGGGGACGAGGCCCAGAGGGAGAGAGCTATGTCTCTGGCTTGACTGACTCATTGATTTCCTTTTCCTTTTAACCGTTTCATTTTAACTCGCAGGCCCATGCGTTAGCTCCCTTGGTCGCACAATCATTTCTCTGAGTCAATACGATCCATACAGCAGCTCTGTATGGACACCAAGCCTATGTAATTACTGCCCAGAGCCAGATCTATCCAACCATACTCCTGTGTTCTATCACCTGACTGACGACTGCAGGGGGATCACCAGTCTAGTGGGCCATTACTCATAGAGGTTGGTACTTGTAATAGAGCCAAAGCTCTACAGAGTGGAGAAATCTCATTCTTCAATAAAGGAACATGGATTGATTCCACCAGATGTTGGCAAACTCATGGATCATTCCAACCCAACTCTCCTCTTGTGTCTTTCACTTGCCTTCAAATGTTAGGATCCCTTTTCTATAGTTTTAATAGTTTGAATTACTTTTGGTTGCCGGGACCAAGACAGATGTTTCAGACAATTTCAAGACCTCGTTTTATTAGAATGGAGACAAGGAAAGGTGTCTTTAAAAATACATTTCCTTACAAGCAGAGATTACAAGCAGAGATTACAAGCAGAGACCAGAATTGAAAAATGTAAGAAAGTAGATTTACATCTGTGTTTCCAAGATAAATGACAAAGAATGACATATGCCCAAATAATTTAGCCTGAAAAGGGGACTGTACCCAATGGTGCTTTGATAATTTATTGAATTATTTTGACATGATCAATGGAAATGTACGATCTGTAGCCCTTCTTTAAAAGCTCTTCACACTTCCCCAGTGATTCCCACATCTTGCATGGTGGTGTGTCACGGGATGCCATATAAATTATATGGACAAGTTACCAATGCAATGGGTGTGAATTAAATTCAAAGATGATATACTAACATGACAAGCGAACAATATTATGCATTTGTACTGCAAGTAGTATGTAGTATGTACGAATGTACTGTAGCCTACAGTATGTATACCCCTCATCAAAAATCCTTCAATTTTAAATATAGATATTTTAGCCACCCTATCCTGTTATGGTTGCAATCCCGATACTGGGATCGATATGACAACTACCAGTGAAAATAGAGGGCGCCAAATTCAAACCACAGAAATCTCATAATTACAATTCCTAAAACATACATGTGTCTTATATCATTTTAAAGCTTTTCTCGTTGTTAATCTCACCAACGTGTCCGATTTCAAATAGGCTTTTCAGCGAAAGCACTACAAACGATTATGTTAGGTCTCCACCAAACCATAATAAGCACAACCATTTTCCAGCAAAATATAGCATTCACAAAAAGCTGAAATAAAGATAATTCAAGGTTAGAGATTAATTTTATCTTCATCAGATGACACTCAGGACGTCATGTTACACAATACATGCATGTTTTGTTTGATAAAGTTCCTATTTATATCATAGAAATCTGAGTTTACATTGGTGCGTTAGATTCACTAGTTCCAAAAACATCAAGTGATTTTGCATAGCCACATCATTCAACAGAAATACTCATCATAAATGTAGATGATAATACAAGTCATACACGTGGAATTATAGATATACCTCTCCTTAATGCAAACGCTTTGTCAGATTTCAAAAAAACTTTACTGAAAAAAGAAACACATGCAATAATCTGAGACGGCGCTCAAAAGTAAAAACAACACAGCCGCAAAGATGGCGTCAACATAAACTAGAAATAACATGATAAATATTCCCTTACCTTTGATGATCTACATCAGAAAGCACTCCAGGAATTCCCGGTCCACAATAAATGTTTGTTTTGTTCGAAAATGTCCGTTATTTATGTCCAAATACCTTCTTTTGTAATTGCGTTTGGTATACATATCCAAACGCTAATTCTGGTCAGCGTTATAGCGGACAAAAACTTCAAAAATAAATATTACCAGTCGAATAAACATTTCAAACTAAGTACAGAAGAAATCATCAGGATGTTTTTAACATATAGCTTCAATAAAGTTCCAACCGGAGTATTCCTCACGGAAAAAGTGGGATCACAAAATGGCTACTTGATGGACATCTGATATATTCTGCTCTCATTCACTCCCACAACAACATAGAAGCCTCATTATAAGTTCTATTGATGTCAACCATCTAGTGGAACCCCTAGGCAGTGCAATATCATTCATATCTCAAGGGGATTTCATTGGGGACTCTGGTGAATGCATACAAGCTCAGATTTCTGACTTCCTGTTTTGATTTCAACTCAGGATTTTGCTTGCCAATATGAGTTCTGTTATACTCACAGACATCATTCAGAGTGTTTTCTATCCAATACTACTAACAATATGCAAATATTAGCAACTATGACTGAGGAGCAGACCGTTTGATATGGACACCTTTCATCCAAGCTACTCAATACTGCCCCTGCAGCCATAAGTAGCTATTATCCATGTTGGTAATTTTGGGGGTGCTCAAGGTGGCCTGTGAACAAATTAAACATTAATGAAATGAGGAAAGCCATCTGCAACCAGATACATTACTCTGGATGGCAGCAGGAATTCCATTCAATCCTGGCAAAGGAGGCTGACACCCCATGTCTGAGCCAAAGAAAAGCGGCATGAACGTTGAATGTGTCAGTGGGGAAAATGACACCCATCAAGGTATTTTTGGCTAGAGGGAGTTTTGACAGTCTGTGTATCTGTAATTGAATAGAAAGGCATTAGTCATTGTAAGCCAAATACATATCAGATTCCAAAGTGTAATTAGACAGATTTAGCATCAATGAAATGGTCTTTTTGTCCTTTTCCTTTTTGTTCATTTATCATTATTTCAGTGTTATTTGTGACAGTGCACTTTGTTAAAAACTGAAAATGTATGTATTTATTTTATCCCTGAGATGTTCTGTGATTCTTATTCTATTCAAAACATTATGAACACCTGTTATTTCCATAACATTGACTGACCAGGTAAATCCAGGTGAAAGCTATGATCCCGTATTCATGTCACTTGTTAAATCCACTTTAATCAGTGTACATGAAGGGGAGGAGACAGGCTAAAGAATGATTTTTAAGCCTTGAGACACTGATTGTGTATGTGTGTCATTCAGAGGGTGAATGGGCAAGCCAAAATATTTAAGTGCCTTTGAACGAGGTATGGTAGTACAGTAGTTGCAAGGCACGCCGGATTTTGTCAAGAACTGCAACTCTGCTGGGTTTTCCAAGCTCAACAGTTTCCCTTGTGTATCAAGAATAGTCCACTGCCCAAATGATATCCAACCAACTTGACACAACCATGAGAAGCACCGGAGTCAACATAGGCCAGAATCCCTGTGGAATGTTTTTGACACCTTGTAGTCCATGCCCCAACAAATTTATATGGGGGGTGTTTCAACTCTGTGTCACTTTTGCTCAACCGAGACGTGAATAGACCCAATTTTTTACCATTAAGACATCAAAATGGCATGGCATATAGCCATACAAGACAGTATTATCTTGTGTAATTATGTTGACAGCGCAGGTGATAATAAACACATTTTCTGAACATACACTACAGACTAATGCAAATCAAATCTAACACCACTCGCACTATGAAAGTATCCTGTGTGGTGTGTGTTGGTGTGCTTTATTGAGGCTTTTTGCAGAAGGCCCACTTTTAAACAATGGTGAGTGGAGGTTATTACTGTATAAGTAGCTTTACAAAACTCACCAAACACAAAATGATCCTGCTTTCACTTATGTGCAATTAAAGTAGGATTTAGGGAAAATTGTTCATATTGTGTAACTCTGTTTCAATATAGACATACATCTACTGTTCAAAAGTTTGGGGTCACTTAGAAATGTCCATTTGTTGTCCATTAAAATAACATCAAATTGATCAGAAATACAGTGCAGGCATTGTTAATGTTGGAAATGACTAGCTGGAAATGGCAATTTACAGAGCCCCATTATCAGGAACCATCACTCCTGTGTTCCAATGGCACGTTGTGTTAGCTAATCCAAGTATATCATTTTAAAAGGCTAATTTATCATTAGAAAACCCTTTTGCAATTATGTTAGCACAGCTGAAAACTGTTGTGCTAATTGAAGAGGCAATAAAACTGACCTTCTTTAGACTAGTTGAGTATCTGGAGTGTCAGCATTTGTGCGTTTGGTTACAGGCTCAAAATGGTCAGAAACAAAAAACTTTATTCTGAAACTCGTCAGTCTATTCTTGTTCTGAGAAATGAAGGCTATTCCATGCAAGTAACTGCCAAGAAACTGAAGATCTTGTACAACGCTGTGTACTACTACTCCCTTCACAGAACAGTGCATACTGACTCTAATCAGAATAGAAATAGGAGTGGGAGGCCCCGGTGCACAACTGAGCAAGAGGGCAAGTACATCAGAGTATCTAGTTTGAGGAAAAGACGCCTAACAAGTCTTCAACTGGGAGCTTCATTAAATAGTACCTTCAAAACACCAGTCTCAATATCAACAGTGAAGAGGCGACTCCAGGATGCTGGCTTTCTAGGCAGAGTTGCAAAGAAAAAGCCATATCTCAGACTGGCCAATAAAAATACAAGATTAAGATGGGCAAAAGAACACAGACACTGGACAGAGGAATTCTGCCAAGAAGGCCAGCATCCTGTAGTCGCCTCTTCACTGTTGACATTGAGAAAGGTGATTTGTTGGGTACTATTTAATGAAACTGCCAGTTTAGGACTTAAGAGGTGTCTGTTTTTATATTTGAAGACAATTAGGAGACTTGAGGATATGCAGAACTTTTTGCAGAAATCTGTCTTGTTATGAATAGGCTCATCCCAGCATCTTCATTAATGGGAGCTTTTGCAGCTGACCCTGTTCTTTCAATGGAATTCTATCCAGAAAATAATCAAAAGCCGAAGACCTGCTGAATGCAGTTAATAGCTTTTTAGTGGCATGAAACCAGAAACGTGAAAGGCGTGAAAAACTAAAATCAGAGAGTATGAGAGCTAGCTAAAGGTGCACTAATTATGCTTAATGAAGATGTTGAATATAACGCTAGCAGGGTGATTTTCAGAGGAAAGCAAAATTGTGTATGTGTGAAGTTGCAGTAAAAGTGCAAAGGAATACACTTTTTGGCGCTGTTTAGAAAGACACACAAAGGACAATTACACTCATCTCCTTACTTTTTCTGGCAATCAACCTGACAGTCATTTATCAGTAAAATATACTTTATATCCTTCACCTTTTTAAACACTTGATATAAATGTGTATACAAAGTCCCTTGGGCACTGTATTTCAATTATTTTGTTTGGCAGACTCAGAAATAAACAGTGTAAATACTCTCTCAACAAGTATATTTTCAGGTGACAAACCTACAGTGTCTTTCTTCTCCACTCTTTAGTACATTGAAGTGAACTGTGTCACGCCCTGGTCTGTTTCACCTGTCCTTGTGCTTGTCTCCGCCCCCTCCAGGTGTCACTTATTATCCCTGGTGTATTTATCCCTGTCTTTCCTGTCTCTCTGTGCCAGTTCGTCTTGTATGTCAAGTCAACAAGCGTTTTTGTATCTCATGTCGTGTCTTTGGCATCATTAAACTGAAGACTGTTAGTTTATTAAATCCATTCTCCGTAACTATTATTACGTGATTAACTAATCAGATAAAAGTAATTAACTAGAAAGTCGTGGCACCAAGGAAAATATTCAGATTACAAAATTATAATTTTCCTAATATTACTTTCAGATATTTTAATATCTGATCAATTAGTCTTCTAATTAATTAATTATTCTTTACCCCACATTGGTCTCATTCCAAACGTCGTAAATTGTTGCACGAACCAAGTCTTCCCTAAGAATCATCCATACATCAATCGTCTCAATCATTTATTCATTAACTAACTAAATAGTCACAGAAATGCACACACAAACAAAGTAGATATGGTTTCAAGGAAATGATAGGGGGTGTGCACTAGTGGGCTAAACCGGTATGGCGGCTTGGTAGACAAAAGGGAAGATGGTGTAGACTGAGAAAGGCGGGAATTACGCAAATGAATCACTGCACACTTGATAATTCTAACAATTGAAATTATATTTTGCACATGAACGCTCACTAATTCTGGAATAATTGCAATCAATACATATACAGTGCCTTGCGAAAGTATTCGGCCCCCTTGAACTTTGCGACCTTTTGCCACATTTCAGGCTTCAAACATAAAGATATAAAACTGTATTTTTTTGTGAAGAATCAACAACAGGTGGGACACAATCATGAAGTGGAACAACATTTATTGGATATTTCAAACTTTTTTAACAAATCAAAAACTGAAAAATTGGGCGTGCAAAATTATTCAGCCCCCTTAAGTTAATACTTTGTAGCGCCACCTTTTGCTGCGATTACAGCTGTAAGTCGCTTGGGGTATGTCTCTATCAGTTTTGCACATCGAGAGACTGAACTTTTTTCCCATTCCTCCTTGCAAAACAGCTCGAGCTCAGTGAGGTTGGATGGAGAGCATTTGTGAACAGCAGTTTTCAGTTCTTTCCACAGATTCTCGATTGGATTCAGGTCTGGACTTTGACTTGGCCATTCTAACACCTGGATATGTTTATTTTTGAACCATTCTATTGTAGATTTTGCTTTATGTTTTGGATCATTGTCTTGTTTGAAGACAAATCTCCGTCCCAGTCTCAGGTCTTTTGAAGACTCCATCAGGTTTTCTTCCAGAATGGTCCTGTATTTGGCTCCATCCATCTTCCCATCAATTTTAACCATCTTCCATGTCCCTGCTGAAGAAAAGCAGGCCCAAACCATGATGCTGCCACCACCATGTTTGACGGTGGGGATGGTGTTTTCAGGGTGATGAGCTGTGTTGCTTTTACGCCAAACATAACGTTTTGCATTGTTGCCAAAAAGTTCAATTTTGGTTTCATCTGACCAGAGCACCTTCTTCCACATGTTTGGTGTGTCTCCCAGGTGGCTTGTGGCAAACTTTAAACAACACTTTTTATGGATATCTTTAAGAAATGGCTTTCTTCTTGCCACTCTTCCATAAAGGCCAGCTTTGTGCAATATACGACTGATTGTTGTCCTATGGACAGAGTCTCCCACCTCAGCTGTAGATCTCTGCAGTTCATCCCGAGTGATCATGGGCCTCTTGGCTGCATCTCTGATCAGTCTTCTCCTTGTATGAGCTGAAAGTTTAGAGGGACGGCCAGGTCTTGGTAGATTTGCAGTGGTCTGATACTCCTTCCATTTGTATATTATCGCTTGCACAGTGCTCCTTGGGATGTTTAAAGCTTGGGAAATCTTTTTGTATCCAAATCCGGCTTTAAACTTCTTCACAACAGTATCTCGGACCTGCCTGGTGTGTTCCTTGTTCTTCATGATGCTCTCTGCGCTTTTAACGGACCTCTGAGACTATCACAGTGCAGGTGCATTTATACGGAGACTTGATTACACACAGGTGGATTGTATTTATCATCATTAGTCATTTAGGTCAACATTGGATCATTCAGAGATCCTCACTGAACTTCTGGAGAGAGTTTGCTGCACTGAAAGTAAAGGGGCTGAATAATTTTGCACGCCCAATTTTTCAGTTTTTGAGTTGTTAAAAAAGTTTGAAATATCCAATAAATGTCGTTCCACTTCATGATTGTGTCCCACTTGTTGTTGATTCTTCACAAAAAAATACAGTTTTATATCTTTATGTTTGAAGCCTGAAATGTGGCAAAAGGTCGCAAAGTTCAAGGGGGCCGAATACTTTTTTTTTTTTACAACTTTTTTGGAAAGTTCGTTTCTGTTGGAGAGTCTGTCCGCCCTCTCTCTCTCTGCCGTGGTTAGAATGGATAGTTCAGAGTAACATTCTGAAATGTTGTTATAGAATCGATGTTTTGGTGGTTGTCGGTCCTCACATTCACATAATTTCTAGCTGCAGACTAGTAATTAGTATCGAAGAGTAGCTCTTATTCTGTCAGATCGATAGTCTCAGAGTTTAACCACGTGGTATGGTTAAAAGATTCAGCAATCTACTCAAACCTTAACTTGTTATGGCTGCAATCCCCCTATCAGGATAAGTGTCATCAACAACCGCTGAATAGCATAGTGCTACATTCAATAAATATTACTACAAATATTTATATTCATGAAATCACAAGTGCAACATAGGAAAACACAGTTTAGCCTTTTGTTAATCCACCTGTCGTGTCAGATTTTGAAATTATGCTTTACAGCGAAAGCAATCCAAGCGTTTGTGTAAATTTATCGATAGCACGACAAAACATTAAGTACACTTAGCATCAGGAAGCTTTTTCACGAAAATCAGAAAACCAATTGTTTACCTTTGATGATCTTCGGATGTTTTCACTCACGAGACTCCCAGTTACACAAGAAATGTTCCTTTTGTTCCATAAAGATTATTTTTATATCCAAAATACCTCCGTTTATTTGTCGCTTTATGTTCAGAAATCCACAGGAAAGAGCGGTCACGACAACACAGATGAAAATTCCAAATAGTTTCCATAATGTCCACAGAAACATGTCAAACGTTTTTTACAATCAATCCTCAGGTAGTTTTTAAAATAATCGATAATATATCAACCGCAAATGTCTTTCACAGTAGGAGAGGGAAAAGCAATACCTATCCAAACTCTGTTGCGCAAGCAAATTTCATGTGACCACTTGACGTGATGTTATCTTTCTGGCTCATTTTTCAAAATAAAAGCCTGAAACTATGTCTGAATACTGTCGACACCTTGAGGAAGCGATAGGAAAAGGAATCTGGTTCATATCCCTTTAAATCCAGCAAAGGCTATGGAACATGTAGTTTTCAAAATAGAAGCCATTTCCTGTTTTAATTTTCCTCAGGGTTTCGCCTGCAATATCACTTCTGTTATACTCACAGACAATATTTTGACAGTTTTGGAAACTTTAGAGTGTGTTCTATCCAATGATAATAATAATATGCATATATTAGCAACTGAGACTGAGGAGCTGGCCGTTTACAATGGGCTCCTTTTCATCCAAGCTACTCAATACTGCCCCTGCAGCCATATGAAGTTAACTCCCTCTGTGATGAGGTACTGGTCTGAAGGGAATTCCTCCCGTTGGGGGTTATATTCGTAAAGCGGGGCTGTGCCATGACGCCAGATCAATGTCTGTGCTCATTGGGCGGGCCAATGATTTAGTTAAACTCCAAAGGGAATTGGAGTTTCCTTCATTAAACAGTTTAAAATCACAGTACATCATTTCACAAATAGTTTAATCTTTACTCATTCATTTTATACAACAATTAGATGCAAGGTAATGTGGCTGTATTGTCTTTCCTGAGGTCACCAAATTGTACAAAATGGACCAGTTCGTAGCTGGCTACTTTACCAACCATTTATACCTTCTCCAAAACATGGATATTGTTCAGTTCTCAAGTTCTGTGATGTGGAAGAAGTTCCTTTGTTCTCTCTATGAAAACTCACTCTCTCTTATACTCTGGCCATGAGGAGAGAACTACTCTAGGAATTGATGACCTGCATAACAGAGCCTGTTGCTAGAGGGAAGTGAGAGAGGTGTGGTGAGAGAGGTAGGGGGATGGTGCAGAGAGAGGGGGATGGTACTCGCAATCCCCAAAGAGGGCAACGTCATGAAACTCACCT
The DNA here is from genome assembly GCF_013265735.2 of Oncorhynchus mykiss. Lineage (NCBI taxonomy): Eukaryota > Metazoa > Chordata > Actinopteri > Salmoniformes > Salmonidae > Oncorhynchus > Oncorhynchus mykiss. The sequence goes on from NC_048581.1 coordinate 67,407,484, forward strand.
CCTGCTTTTCCCAGACCCTCCTGGTTTTGACCCTTGCCTGTTCTGACTCTGAGCCCACCTGCCTGACCACTCTGCCTGTCCTGACCTCGAGCCTGCCTATCGTCTTGTACCGTTTGGACTCTGACCTGGTTTATGAACTCTCACCTGTACCCTACCTGCCTTTTGCCTACCCCTTTTTTTATAATAAATATCGGAGCTCAACCATCTGACTCCTGTGTCTGCATTTGGGTCTCGTCTTGTGCCCTTATGATCTTAGATTCTGCTTCTTTGACAGGAACAACGTAAGGGAATGCTTGGGATGCGAGAACCTCAGATTTCAGCCCAAGCACTTCCTTTGCTTTTCAGGGTATATTGAAATAGATTTAAAACAACACGATAGGGAAGATTTATCAAAAGTTTATACAGGGGACATGGGCGCAAGAATTATAAACAACATAAAATTAGCTATCAGTAAATACTATCAAATCAGCCTTTCAAAGCACTTCATGGCTACAGACGTGAGTGCTACGGGTAGGTAGTCATTTAGGCAGGTTGCCTTGGTGTTCTTGGGCACAGGGACTTTGGTGGTCTGCTTGAAACATGTTGGTATTAGAGACTCGGTCAGGGACAGGTTAAAATGTCATCGAAGACACTTGCAAGTTGTTCAGCGCATGTTCGGAGTACACGTCCTGGTTATCAGTAATTAAAAGTAATTTCCTCACCATCTTAGAGAAGCATGCCCATTCAAAAAATGCAGAACTAAGAACAGATATAACTCTTGGTTCACTCCAGACCTGACTGCCCTTGACCAGCACAAAAACATCCTGTGGCGGACTGCAATAGCGTCGAATAGTCGCCGCAATTTGCAACTGTTCGGGGAAGTCAGGAACCAATACACGCAATCAGTCAGCAAAACAAAGGCTAGCTTTTTCAAACAGAAATTTGCATCCTGTAGCTCTAACTCCAAAAAGTTTAGGGACACTGTAAAGTCCATGGAGAACAAGAGCACCTCCTCCCAGCTGCCCACTGCACTGAGGCTTGGTAACAAGGTCACCACCGATAAATCCATGATAGTTCGAAAATTTCAAGAAACATTTCTCAACGGCTGGCCATGCCTTCGTCCTGGCTACTCCAACACCGGCCAACAGCTACTTTGCAGACAGAGTTCAGTGTGTCAAATCGGAGGGCATGTTATCCGGACCTCTGGCAGTCTCTATGGGGGAACCACAGGGTTCAATTCTCGGGCCGACTCTTTTCTCTGTATATATCAATGATGTCGCTCTGGCTGCGTGTGATTCCCTGATCCACCTATATATAGACGACACCATTCTGTATACTTCTGGCCCTTCCTTGGACACTGTGCTAACTAACCTCCAAACGAGCTTCAATGCCAAACAACGTGGCCTCCAACTGCTCTTAAATGCTAGTAAAACCAAATGCATGCTTTTCAACCGTTCGCTGCCTGAACCCGCCCGCCCGACTAGCACGGTTCCGACCTAGAATATGTGGAGAACTATAAATACCTAGGTGTCTGCTTAGGCTGTAAACTCTCCTTCCAGACTCATATTAAACATATCCAATCCAAAATCAAATCTAGAATCGGATTTCAATTTCGCAACAAAGCCTCCTTCACTCACGCCGCAAAACTTAACCTAGTAAAAGTGACTATCCTACCGATCCTCGACTTCAGCGATGTCATCTACAAAATAGCTTCCAATACTCTACTCAGCAAACTGGATGCAGTCTTTCACAGTGCCATCCGTTTTGTTACCAAATCACCTTATACCACCCACCACTGCGACCTGTATGCTCTCACTACATACTCGTCGCCAGACCCACTGGCTCCAGGTCATCTATAAGTCTATGCTAGGTAAAGCTCTACCTTATCTCAGTTCACTGGTCACGATAACAACGCCCACCCGTAGCACACGCTCCAGCAGGTATATCTCACTGATCATCCCCAAAGACAACACATCATTTGGCCGCCTTTCCTTCCAGTTCTCTGCTGCCAGGGACTGGAACGAATTGCAAAATTGCTGAAGTTGGAGACTTTTATTTCCCTTACCAACTTTAAACATCAGCTATCTGAGCAGCTATCCGATCGCTGCAGCTGTACATATTCCATCTGTAAATAGCCCACCCAATCTATCTACCTCATACCCATACTGTTTTTATTTACTTTTCTGCTCTTTTGTGCACCAGTATTTCTGCTTGCACATCATCATCTGCTCATTTATCACTCCAGTGTTTATCTGCTAAATTGTAATTATTCGCTCCTATGGTCTATTTATTGCCCACCTCCTCATGCCTTTTGCACACACTGTATATAGCCTTTCTTTTTTTCTACTGTGTCATTGACTTGTTTATTGTGTTATTGGCTTGTTTATTGTTTATTCCATGTGTAACTCGGTTGTTGTCTGTGTCACACTGCTTTGCTTTATCTCGGCCAGGTCGCAGTTGTAAATGAGAACTTGTTCTCAACTACCCTTCCTGGTTAAATAAAGGTGAAAAAAATAAAAAAATAAATCAGTCTGGCACTGCACCTTGTGAATGTTGACCTGTTTAAAGGTCTTACTCACATCGGCTATGGAGAGCGTGATCACATAGTCATCCGGAACAGCTGATGCTCTTAGGCATGCTTCAGTGTTGCTTGCCTAAAAGCGAGCGTAGAAATTATTTTGCTCGTCTGGTAGGCTTGTGTCACTGGGCAGCTCGCGGCTGTGCTTCCCCTTGTAGTCCGTGATAGTTTGCAAGCGTCGGAGCGTCGGAGCCAGTGTAATCCTCAATGCTAGCAAAACAGTCCTGACCACGTCCTTATTGAGCGAGTCACTGGTACTTCCTGCTTTAATTTTTGCTTGTGAGGGAGAGATTTGTACGCGTCTCTGTGTGTGGAGTAAAGGTGGTCTAGAGTTTTTATTCCTCTGGTTGCACATTTATTATGCTGGTAGAAATTAGGCAAAACAGATTTAAGTTTCCCTAGTCCCCGGCCACTAGGAGCGCCGCCTCTGGATGAGAATTATCTTGTTTGCTTATGGCCTTATACAGCTCATTGTGTGCTGTCTTAGTGCCAGCATAGGTTTGTGGTGGTAAATAAACAGCTACAAAAAATATAGATGAAAACTATTGGTAAATAATGAGGTCTACAACTTCTTATGAGATACTCTACCTCAGGCAAGCAAAACCTTGAGTATCAGTATCTATTATTAAGGTTTCTGCTGCAACAAACACAATATAATTGAAGGATCTTGATCATTGTGGCGTGTTTGGCACATATATTAGTTATATAGTATGGAATATCTGCAGATCTGCAACGTTGAAACATTTGGTTAAAAATAAGCTTTGGTAAAAATGACATTAGCCATGATTTGGGTCTTTTGTAGTGGGAAAACGTGCATTAATTAACCATATACAGGCTTGATGCGGTCATTTGTTGCACACAGATAGAATGCAAATGATAAACAGCTATCAGAAAGAGCCTAATGGACACCACTTGAATACAGTAACACTTACAAAATGTGATACATGACAAACATGGTTCCACTTCAGATTTCAATTATTTCTCCCAATTATTGATGCAGTTAATATCCAGCTCTCTCATGCTGTCACCTATACTGTAGGAATATATTAACACTACATCTTCAAATGGTTGGACATTGGCCCAGGATAAGGGGCGTGTATGGAGTAAGAGGATTCTTTTATTTTACTAGGCAAGTCAGTTAAGAACAAATTCTTATTTTCAATGACAGCCAGTCAGAGTGCCTGCAGAACAACAGATTTGTACTTTGTCAGCTCTGGGGTTTGAACTTATAACCTTCCGGTTTCTAGTCCAATGCTCTAACCACTAGGCTACCCTGCCTAGGATACAGTTAGTTAGAGCATATGGGGCTCAGTTCTGAACTTTTCTACTTTCAGGGGCCAGTGCTGAGTAAGATATTTTGGATAAGGAATGCATTATGATCAGCTTTGCACAAAAAAAGGTTATCTATTGTACGTACTGTAAAGGCATAGATCAAATATGTGATTTAGTGAGTTATTTTTTGTTTGCACATGTTGGGGCATAGTAATTAGAAGAGAAAAATGAAGCCAGTGTGTTCTGGCAATTACTAGGTGATTGTGAGAGTCTTTAAAGAGGCTTGTAGCCAATAGGACAGTTGAGTAGTACAAGAAGAAAGCCCCATAATTACTAATTAGAAGTCTGGCACACTCATTCACACCCTCAATCATCCAAAGATTGCAGAACTTTCTCTATCTTCCTCAGAACTTCCTCTGCCTTCCAGCAATCACAGTAGATCCCAGTGGAGAGAGTGATGCTCATGACAATACCCTGGATGGTGGCTATACAATGTCCAGGAAAAGTGGACACAATGACACTGAGGGAGACTTTGTGTGTAGAAGACTAATAGAGACCATGAGTTAATTTTATGTAGCCTAAAGACTGGACGATCTTGGACTGATTACATATTATTACCTAATACACTAAACATTTGAAAAGTTTAATTCCAAAGCACTTTATTACCATTTGCATAAATGCTGGGCTATTAGCTTTTATTGTTTAAAGACATTATGAGTGAGTTTTTATCTTGTTTAAAATCTCTCACTTAATGTTTTCCTTTCACACTGTTGTAACGCTCTGTAACGCTCGTAGTGGGTGCGAGAGAGTACAGAGTAGTGCACACACGGCGAACTTAAGCCACCCCACGAAACACAGGGCTCACACAAAACAAATGCCCCAAACACAGGGACTCAAACAGTCCGGAGAAAAGCCCACGAACGAAAACACGTCAACCTCAAACGTGCACAGTAGCATCACAAAACAATCCCGCACAAAGAGCAGGCGAGCCTACTGGCTAACATAGCCCGACTAATCAGCCTACACACAAAACAGGTGAAACAAATAAACAGAGGCGCAGGGCGATCTGGATGGAGGCGATGGAAATCCCTCAACAGTGATGGTCCAAGATGTCCCCCACCGGTACCCAGCACCTGTCCTCTGGGCCGTACCCCTCCCAATCCACAAGGTACTAAAGGCCCCTCATCTGTCCAGAATGGGACATATCGTGTACGCCGGGGACCCCTCGATGTCCAGAGGGGGCGAAGGGACCTCCGGCACCTCACCTTCTTGCATGGGACCAGCTACCACCAGCCTGAGGAGAGACACATGAAACGAGGGGTTAATACAATAATAGGAAGGGAGTTATAATCTATAACACACCTCGTTTATCCTCCTCAGGACTTTGACGGGCGCCACACACTGCGGCCCCAGCTTCCGGCAGGGCAAGCGGAGGGGTAGGTTTCGGGTCGAGATCCAGACCCTGTCCCAACTGCCTCACTGCGGTGGTGGTCAGCACTCCTCTTCTGCCGTCCACCGGCTTGCTTGAGGAATTCCTGGAAGGCTCTCCAGGTCTCCTTGGAGCGCTGCACCCACTCCTCCACCACAGGAGCCTCGGTCTGACTCTGATGCCATGGTGCCAGGACCGGCTGGTAGCCCAACACACACTGAAATGGTGATAGGTTCGTAGATGAGTGACGGCGTGAGTTCTGGGCCAACTCCGCCTATTGGACGTACCTAGACAACTCCCCTGGCCGGTCCTGGCAATACGACCGCAGAAACCTACCCACCTCCTGGTTCACTCTCTCCTCCTGCCCATTACTCTCGGGGTGATAACCGGAGGTCAAGCTGACCGAGCATCCATAAATACCCGGAAAGTGAACTGGGAACCTTGATCAGAGACGATGTCCTCCGGCACCCCATAGTGCCGGAAGACATGTGTAAATAGCACCTCAGCAGTCTGTAGGGCTGTAGGGAGACAAGGGCAACGGGAGTAGATGGCAGGACTTAGAAAACCGCTCCACAACAACCAGGACCGTAGTGTTCCCCTGAGATGGGGGAGGTTGGTCAGGAAATCCACTGACAGGTGAGACCATGGCTGTTGTGGAACGGGGAGGGGCTGTAACTTCCCTCTAGGAAGGTGCCTAGGAGCCTTACTCTGGGCGCACACCGAAAAGGAAGAGACATAGAACCTAACGTCCCTAGCCAAGGTGGGCCACCAGTACATCCCCCTGAGACCCCGCACTGTCCTCGCCACACCAGGATGACCCGAAGAGGGTAGTGTGTGAGCCCACCGAATCAATTGATCACGAACACCAAGCAGCACATACTTACGACCTGCTGGACACTGAGGAGGCGCAGGTTCCACCTGTAACGCCCGCTCGATGTCCGAGTCCACCTCCCATACCACCGGTGCCACCAGCGTAGCTGGAAGGATGGGAGTAGGATCGATGGGCCAATCCTCCGTGTCATACAGACGGGACAGCGTGTCGGCCTTCGTGTTCAGGGAGCCTGGTCTATAAGAAATGGTGAACCTGAATCGGGTGAAGAACATGGCCCACCTTGCCTGACACGGATTCAGTCTCCTAGCTGCCCGGATATACTCCAGATTCTGGTGGTCGGTCCAGATGAGAAAAGGGTGCCTAGCCCCTGCAAGCCAGTGTCTCCAGACCTGCAGACCCCTTACCACCGCTAACAACTCCCGGTCCCCCACATCATAGTTACGCTCTGCCGGACTGAGCTTCCTTGAAAAGAAAGTGCAGGGGTGGAGTTTCAGTGGCGTACCCGAGCGCTGTGATAGCATGGCACCCACCCCAGCCTCGGACGCATCCACCTCCACTATGAATGCTAAAGAGGGGTCCGGGTGCGCCAACATGGGTGCATCGGTGAACAGCGCCTTCAACATATCGAAGGCTCTGTCAGCCTCTGCCGACCACCGCAAATGCACCGCCCCCCCTTCAGCAGTGAGGTAATGGGGGCTGCTACCTGGCCAAAACCCCGGATAAACCTCCGGTAGTAATTGGCAAACCCTAAGAACCGCTGCACTTCCTTCACCGTGGTTGGAGTCGGCCAATTACGCACAGCCTTATCGCGGTCACACTCCATCACCACCCCTGAGGTGGAAATGCGATAACCCAGGAAGTAGACGGCTCGTTTGGAGAACACACACTTCTCAACCTTGACGTATAGGTCATGCTCCAGCAGTCTACCAAGCACCCTGCGCACCAGAGACACGGCGTGGGTGTCGGAATGAATCAGAATATCATCGATATAGACAACCGCACCATGCCCGTGCAAGTCCCTGAGAATCTCGTCTACAAAGGATTGAAAGACAGCTGGGTCATTCTTTAACCCACACGGCATGACGAGGTACTCATAATCACCTGATGTGGTACTAAACACGGTTTTCCACTCGTCTCCATCCCGAATACGCGCTCCGAGGTCGAGTTTTGTGAAAATTCGTGCTCCGTGAAATGATTCCACCGCTGTAGCGATGAGAGGTAGCGGGTAACTAAACCCCACCGTGATGACATTTAGACCTCTATAATCAATGCACGGTTGCAGACCTCCCTCCTTTTTTTCACAAAAAAGAAACTCGAGGAGAAGGGTGTCATGGAGGGCCGAATGTACCCCTGTCCCAGAGATTCCGTGACGTATGTCTCCATAGCCAACGTCTCCTCCTGCGACAATGGGTACACATGACTCTTGGGAAGCGTAGCGTTTACCTGGAGATTTATCGCACAATCCCCCTGTCGATGAGGTGGTAATTTAGTCGCCCTCTTCTTACAGAAGGCGATAGCCAAATCGGCATATTCAGGGTGAAAGTGCACAGTGGAAACCTGAACTGGACTCTCCACCGACGTGGCACCGATGGAAACTCCCATACACCTCCCTGAACACTCCTCTGACCACCCCTGGAGAACCCCCTGTCTCCACGAAATCCTGGGATTGTGACTAGCCAGCCAGGGAACCCCAAGCACCACTGGGAATGCAGGTGAATCGATACGGAAGAGACTAATCCGCTCCTTACGATTCCCCTGCGTTACCATTTCCAGTGGAACCATTGCCTCCCTGACCAACCCTGACCCTAATGGCCGGCTATCTAAGGAGTGCACGGGGAAGGAGGGATCTATCGGCACTAGAGGAATTCCCAGCTTGATGGCGAGTCCGCGATCCATAAAGTTCCCAGCTGCGCCTGAATCGACTAGTGCCTTATGCTGGGAAGAGGGAGGAAAGTCAAGATTTTTTTTAAAATAAAAAACATGTGACCAACAGGGGGTTCTGGGTGAGTTTTGTGCTGACTCACCTGGGGTGACCGAGTAGTGTTCTGCCTGCCCTCTCGACTCCCAGACGGGCTCCTCCAGCACCGGTCGGCCGTGTGTCCTCTCCGTCCACAGCTGGTGCAGGAGGAGCCTCCTCCTCCGGTACCCCTTGGCACGGGGGAGCGGGAGTGCTAGGAGGTGGACCAGACAGGACCCTTTCCGAACGCCCGCGGGCAGCCAGCAGATTGTCCAGCCGGATAGACATGTCTATCTGTTCGTCGAGTGAGAGAGCGGCGCCCTGACACGCTAGCTCCCTGCGTACGTTCTCTCTGAGACTACACTGTTGGTTTGTATGTCAAAGCTTCACAACAATGTTACTACTAATCCATGCGATCCATAGCCGGCGCGGTCCCAAACGTTAACAACCATTACCTAGAACTGTCACACCGATGATTGAGTTAAATACTTTATAAACTATACACGCTGAAAAGAAACCAAACTTCTGCAGCATAGCACACACAATCAAACTGTCGCGCCAACCCAGAGCTCCTCCCCAAAGAGCTGAAAAAGCTGTCTATATTTCCTCCTTCCTTACTGCTGATGCTCTCTTAAAGTGGCAGCACACGGTGTAGGCTCCGTGCAGGATTTTGCCACAAATGTTTTAAACTGTAGAAATTATACATTTGTGACATCAATATTTAAAATTAAAATAAATACGCCTACAGAAACATGAGATCTGTACATAAAACATTGACATTTGATATTTTGGTAATTTAGCAGATGTTCTTAACCAGAGTGACTTACAGTAAGTGTATTCATATTAAGATAGCTCAGTGAGACAACAACATATCAAATCAAATTTTCACCATCTGGCAGACTGACAGACAAATCTGGGTTTGGCGGATGCCATCAGAACGCTACCAGCCCCAATACATAGTGCCAATTGTAAAGTTTTGTGGCGGAGGAATAATGGCCTGGAGCTGTTCTTCTTGTTTCGGCCTAGGCTACAGCTTACAATGACATTATAGACGATTCTGTGCTTCCAACTTTGGGGCAAAAGTTTGGGGAAGGCCCTTTCCTGTTTCAGCATGACAATGCCCCAAGCAGGAAGTGTTAGTGTTCAAAATACTGGAGAGTTGAGACCAAATCACGGACGCTGGACAGAGTGGATTTCAGTTGTAACAAAAGACAGTTTTAATGAGTCAGAGATATCTTGTCCCGCAGTTTTACGTGCACGGACCTAGTTCACATAACTCGGCAAGGAGCCAGGTGAAAAAGAGAGCCTATACAACGGTTACATTCATTTTTATACATAGAATAAAGTAGGTGGAGTCTTGTCGTTTCGGTCTTCTTGACTGGTCGGAGGGTTGGAGGCGGGCCTTGCTCTAGCCAGAGCAGAAGCCCCATTGGTGCACAGCAGAGCCTTATCCTGAGCATCCGACCAATAGAGGGGGTCAGTCTTGTGGCTGGGTGTATGTGTTTTTACGACGGAATGTCTTTGTTTATATGAGCTATGTGTATGAATACTTATATAACAAATCCCTCTCTTCACGTCTATTAGACGTGAAAACTATAGCAGAAAGGTGGCGGTTGCAATCGTGGGTATACATAAGGTGGTGCTCCTAACCTTGTCTGGTTTGCATGGTGGGTCTGTAGGTGTAGTGCTACGTTTGGGACGGGAGTGATTGGAGGGAGTGATATCAGGAAAGGAGTTAGGGACATGTGTAGGGGTTGGTGTACGTTATGTGGCAGGGTGAAATAGTTGTTCAATTAACCATGTGAAAGTCCTAGGGTTACTCCAAATATCAGTAGGAATATCACAAATAAGGGACCAGATATCCCCAGCCTCACCCAGAGAGGGAGAAATTTCCCTCTAACTGGGCGAGGTTCCCTTCTCAGGGGAGGCGGAGTTTGATGCCGCATCACATGAGGAAGGAGTGTCTTCATTTGGAATCGAATTTAGGCCGCTCAAATCAGCTCTGACTTCAGTCAGTGTTCTAGAAGGAATTGGGGCTGGGGTGCAATGTGTAAGGCGGTGCCAAGGTGTGCCTGATTTACCTTTGACCTGGACTGAGTGTGAAGTAACCTCCTTCACTTCGTACGGTCCAGTCCACCTGGGTTCCAGCCACTTTCTCTTGTGGACTGTAACCCTCACCCCGTCACCAACCTTTACCTTCAGTAGTGGCGTGTCCCCCGGCAGCTCCCCCTCCTGGACCTTGTGAACCTGGGTAGAGAGTGCTGCAGAGAGAACCGTCAGTTTTTTCACATAATTAGACATTACAATTTGTTGTACATCAAGGGCGGGCATATGACCTCCCTCCCTTGGTGGACCATGCATGACTCTACCAGTCATTATCCCATGAGGCACATACTTAAGCTATCTTAGCTTTTGCTTTTGGTTTGACGTTCCACCAGATTTTGGGATTGGGGCCTGTACACAGATCCAAATCTGTGGGTTATGCCAAATCTTTCTTCCACCTGTCTCAGGTGTTTAAATGTAAGCCATTTGTCAAATTTGATTTGTCTTGGGATGCCATACCTGGGTATTAGTTTGGTTTGTAGCCACTCAAAGACTGACCTAGCATCCTCCCCTTTTGTTAGTATTGCCTCTACCCATTTGGAGAACCTATCTACTATGACTAGGAGATAGAGTTTGCCTTTAGATAAATTTTCGGGGCCCATGTCAGTGTAGTCTATACTAATATCCTGAAAACATGCATTGGGTATTACGTATGAGCCCATTGGTGTTCGATATGGTTTCTTTGGGTTGTGTCTGTCACAACCATTGCATTCGTCACAAAATAAATCATCGTCATAAAATAAGTCAGTCATATTTTTTTATGTGAGGGTGCCACCAGATGTGCGAGGCCTTTTTGGAGGGTCTTTAGTTTGCCTTCGTGTGTGGGGCCATGTGTTTCTCATAAAAGTTCTGGGTCCATCAGTGTGGCCTGCTTCATGGGCATGGGCTGAGTCTGTATAGATATTCAGTCTTTCATTTTCCTCTGATGAGGACCTGCGTCAATCCGATGATTTCAGCTAATTTGGCCGATGCTGGTTGAGGGATGATGGCTGATTGAAGGGTGACATGTGAACCGTCTGGGAGTTGCTGTTTCCTTCTTCTGCCGTGGGTGGTGGGCATTTTTATGGCCAGAGGATGGTGTTCCCAGTCATTCCCTGGAACTGCGGTTGGTTGTATGCGGGTTGCTGATGCATGGGTGTGGGTCCTGGTTGCTGATGTTCGTACTGTTGAGGTCTATTTCCACCCCTTTCCTTCCCAAATGGACCTCTCGTAGAGTTCCACTGGCGTTGTTGTGGTGTGAGTGGGTATGGACACTCTCGTGAGTAGTGCCCTGGAGTTCTACAGTTGAAACAAACCCCTCCTCTTGGCTGGCCTGGTATCCATTGCGGCTGGTATGCAAATTGTGGTTGCGGGGGATACCAAGGCCCCGGGTTGGCTGGTTGAGGACCGGCCTGCTGTTGAATCATCTGGGAGATAGTCTGGGCCACTATTTGAGAGATGTCTGTTTTGGTGCCTGTCTCCTTCGTTTCTTCCGCCACCATCTGTTTCTTAGGTTTTTCTCCTTGTTGTGCTTGGAGTTTCAGGAGTTGTACCTGGAGGGACTGCACCTGGCTCTCAGCACCCCCTCTTTCCTTGTTGTGCTGGGTCACATGGTGGTGCACATGAGTGTTGAATTGGGTCAGAGGAAGTGCAATCAACCCTACCGTTCCTCTGAGTTTGGTTTTAACATCTCCAGGACACCCGTTGACCACCATTTCCTTCCACATGCTGAGTGTGGTATCAGTGTGATCGAATGGTTCTTCGTGGACCGATCTCCATGTGGTCTTAGCCCTGTCCAGGTATGCTGCAGGTTGCTCACCTGGGTTGATTGTAAAGGAGGATAAGGTGGCATGGTTTCTTTCTGTAGGGTATGCTCTCCGTAGAACTTCCCATAATCTGGTACGGAAGTGGTCTATGGGCAGTGTTGGGGCCCGCCATCCAAGGTCAGCTGCTGTCATGAGGGCCTCCATGGTTCCGTGGTCGGTGGCTCTTGCTAGAAGTGCTTTCATGTCTCCTAGGCAGAGTTGCAGGCCTGACGTAAGTGTCTGCAGTTGAAGTAGCCACGCTGAAGCTCCTCCATGTAGGCTAGGCATCTGTCCCATCAGTGTTGTTAAATCAGTCATTTTCCAGGGCTGGTACTCCACAGTGTGTGCATCACCTGGTGTCGGTCGCAGGGGGTACTGTCCTGCCATCTCCTGCTCTCGCTCTCTTCTATCAGCAATTCTGGAGGACCGACGGAGTGTTTCGGACCCCATTGATTCGGTAACTTTGGTTACTGTTCCTCTCATTATGCCTTCCACACGGTAGGCTCCCTCTCTGTTGTTATCTTGGTTAGCTATTAGCTCCCTGAGTTCCTTAGCTCGAGCTATTGATGATTTCAGCAGCTCCTGCATCTTAGTCACGTTTGGAGCTCCCATCGGAGCTGGGGTGAGCACCATGTCAATTTCTTCTTCGTTTTCGATATCCATGTTCTGATGACAGTCCTCCCTATCCGTCTGATAGAAGTGGTTTGAATCTAATCTTGTTTGTAGGTGTCCTCTGGTTTCAGAGGTGAGAGAGTTCACAGAGGAGCATTGCGGCCTCCGTTCCTGGGGGAGGTCTCCTGCTCCTGGAATCCCAGTTTCGAACTATTCACATACCATATGGCCAGCCGTTATCCCCAGGGTAATTTCCCCTTTTAACTCCCCTTGGTCTATTCTCAGAACTGGAGCCTGTATTGTGGGAGGTGCCCTGGGCAGGAATGGGTTGTGTGACGGGCTCCGGTGATTTTGTCCCTTTGAGTATGGCGGGGGCTGAACTGCCTCCATTGTCAATTGTGGATATAGTGAGGGAGAAACGGACACAGGGGGAGCCGTGGGCAAGTTCTCAGGCGGAGCTTTAACATCCCCCGACGCCACAATAGCAACGCACATCATGTCTGGTGTGTTTTTTGGTAGTACCCTCCTACTCTCCTGTATGGCCCATGTACCTATCTTGAGCTCCCCCTCCGCTCTCTCTCTCTCTCTTGTACCTACTTTTTTGAACCTGTGTATCTTGTTTCTCTCCGCCTCACTCGCTTTTGCATGCTCTACTGCGTCCTCTAATTCTGTCTGCATATCTTGGAGTTTCCCCCCTGTACGTGGTCCTCCGCTAAAATAACCTGCTTGTGTCCATCTTATCCGTAATCCTTTCCACACTTTCTCCACTTTCCCATACTGTTCTTTACCTCCCGCTCTATCAATCATACTCTGATCTAAATATTCATTGAATTTTAGTTTGGGCGTGGTAGCTGCAGACATTTTATCTAGTTCGTCTGATAATGTGTATAATGCGTTATTTAGGTATATTCAATCCTTACTATGTGGTGTTTATTTCTATCGTTGTATGCTTAGCCTGTCCCTGGTCGAGACCAGGGATGTGCTGCTGTACTGGCAATGGCTCATCTCTTCCACCCCCACCCTCGCATACAAAGGGGGTTATCAGTATGTGACGCCCGCCACGTGTGTATTTCTCCGGTATTTTATTTGAATTTGTTCAGCGATTCGTTTAGGTATTTTCTAGAAATGATTCGGCGATTTCCTTTTGGAACAATATATCAGTGAATATATGCGGTTCTATAACAATTTTCAGAGTAATTCTAGCTCTTTAGGAAATATAGATAGAATTTCTAGACAACTCAGAGTTGTTCAGTGAATTATTTAAATACTTTCTGTAAACCATTCGGTAAATTCCTTTATGAACTTATATCAGTAAATTCGAGCGATTCTATAGCAATTGTCAGAATAATTCTATATCTTTAGGAAATATGGATAGAATAGAAAAACCCAAAAATCAGTGGGTAGCTTTTAGCGTCTGTCAAACAAAGTCTGTACTAAGCTCGGCGGCTTATTTAAATACTTTCTAGAAACAATTCAGTAAGTTCCTTTATGAACTTATATCAGTAAATTCCAGCGATTCTATAGCAATTGTCAGAATAATTTTAAACTTTAGGCAATATCAACAGGAATGAAAAAAAGCGAAAATCAGTATTCCAGCCCGGCTGCTGTCAATCAAAGTTGCACGGCCATTCGATACTAAGGTGGCTTTGTCTACCAGCACGTGTGCCTAATAGCCCAGTTACGTATCCCAACCTACTCCGCGACAAACGTTTCTTTCAATTTAATTTCCCCCATCTCCAAATCATGGAATGTCAACTCTGGTTCATATTTTGTTTATTGTTTGATGTGCAATAGCCACATCATTCCCGATCTCTGTCTTGTGGAAGGCCAAACTTACATATCCTATATCTATTCGACTACACCTCTAACATAACCAATTAAACAGTTTACAACTTATTCAATAGGATCTTTTACATGCAGATTCAGTCGATCTATTAATTAACTACACCTCTAAACACAACCAATTAAACAGTTTAGAACTTATTCAATAGGATCTTTTACATGCATACTACACTTCTAAAACACAACCAATTAAACAGTAAGCACCTATTTAATAGGATCTTTTACGTGCATACTACACTTCTAATAATAGGCCAATTGATAAAAAAATAAAAATACAAATAAAAAATAAAAACGAGCAAAACAAGATCTCCCCGATCAATGTCTTAGGTTCTTATGTAAAAATGTGGGTACCGATTCATACTCACGCCCAGTACTTTCTGATCAAAATTTGGTTTAGGCTATAATACAATATGCAGATTTCGATATAACGGGCTCTGCTCACCTTATATAGAGCGCTCCGATCACATTTCCTGAGACAAGATGAATGGCTGGGGAAGTCACTCTTCCGTCTGATTTTTTAGCCGTGATCAGTCTCGTCCTCTCACACTAACTTATAATAGATCGAATTCAAGAATAACCAAACTCTGCTACCAAGTTCTGTTAGAGTTCAAAATACTGGAGAGTTGAGACCAAATCACGGACGCTGGACAGAGTGGATTTCAGTTGTAACAAAAGACAGTTTTAATGAGTCAGAGATATCTTGTCCCGCAGTTTTACGTACACGGACCTAGTTCACATAACTCGGCAAGGAGCCAGGTGAAAAAGAGAGCCTATACAACGGTTACATTCATTTTTATACATAGAATAAAGTAGGTGGAGTCTTGTCGTTTCGGTCTTCTTGACTGGTCGGAGGGTTGGAGGCGGGCCTTGCTCTAGCCAGAGCAGAAGCCCCATTGGTGCACAGCAGAGCCTTATCCTGAGCATCCGACCAATAGAGGGGGTCAGTCTTGTGGCTGGGTGTATGTGTTCTTACGACGGAATGTCTTTGTTTATATGAGCTATGTGTATGAATACTTATATAACAGAAGCGAGGCCCATACAGAAATTATTTGTTGAGATCAGTGTGGAAGAACTTGACTTGCCTTCACAAAGACCTGGGATGAATTGGAATGCCGACTGTGAGCCAGACCTAATCGCCCAACATCGGTGCCCGACCTCACAAATGCTCTTGTGGCTGAATGGAAGCAAGTCCCTGCAACAATTTTCCAACATCGAGTCATCTTGATTCATGATGATGACTGCTAGCTAAGATTTTGAAGTAGGATGTTGACATAATCAGTCCGATCAAAGCTACTGTAGATATAATGTGATTTGATGTAATTTTATCTCTTGCCAATGGCCTTGAGTCTTCTTGGGTGGACACTTCTAATGTAACTCTATGACAGCACCCAAGGGGCTTGAATTTTCGAGCTCTACCCTTAGATTTGTCTGTGACGTAGTGTCCCCATGAGTGACAGAACACTGAGCCAATCACTCCACAACTAGAGCGCATTACCAATCCCTATGCTCCTTATTTTCCACTGGCTGCCCCACCACCACAGAAAGCACTGAGCTAGGCTGAAACCTGCATTTTGTTTCTACCTTACTCAATAAAGAAAAAAAGAGACCTTGTTTCTAGGCGGCTTTATTTACTCAATGATTATTTTATATATTTTTTTGCAAACTGATATGTGACACAATAACATGCAAAACTGGCAACCCCCCACCTGCCCTGAAAAGATGGGTCGCCACTGCTGTTGATGATAATGATGTTGCTCCCTCATTAATACTCTAATTAAAAGAAACATTTTCACATACAACGACAGGAATGTTATTAGTCTCATATCACTATGAACTGACATGTACATTTGTAGTAACCTTTGGCCTATTATTGCAACAAACACGTCATTAGAGGTGGTTAAAATTGGAAAGTAACAGATGATACGTACTTGATACTATGCAGGTGTAACTATAATATATGGTGTTAATTCATTGACATGAGAAATGTAGGCTATCAAGTACTTGACTTTAACTTTGTCACACCTACATCATAACACTATCACTATGGGCAATCATTTTCATCAATTCAATTATTTTAAATATAAACAATTAAAATAGTGTTACTTTAGCCATGCATGCACTGCAATGGATGTATATGCTATTTGAAAAATGGGTACAACACAATCCATCCATCTTATCGATGTAAATCCATCCTAAATCTCTTCATACACTGTTTTACACAAAAGTGTTATTAAGAAATAATACCATAATGGGTGACATATTGCTGTCCAGTTTCATATACAGAGCGTATTATATTGTTAGAAGGCACTTGAAGAGCCATTTAGTAAATGCCAGAAGGCAGCTCTGATTCCTACTTGTCAGCAGGACCTAATAAAAGTGTCACATGCAGTGTTTCTGAGACGTATAGTAGCTTGGTCCCATTAATGACAGTCACTACTGATTTAGCTACTGCAAGCTTCCTAATTAAGCAGGCAGATGATTTTCAGGTGCTCCACACAACTATGAGAGCGGTAGTGGGGCTTTCTGTGGGCATAAGAGAAGGGGATGGAGGCATCCCTCCACACAGTCAGCTCCTACATTAACAGTTCTTATTATGCACATGTTATCCACTAGTTCTGCACTCATTATACACTCCTAAAATGCAAACGCCTTACATATCACATAGACTGTAATTTACACTGTGGTGCTGAATATGACGTAAGGGCAGACTGAGATAAATTAGTATGGGAGCAGCCTGATCACTGGAAATAGACTTTGATTAACCACTCGGAATGAATGTCTAAACTGTTAACTTTTTGAGTTTGTTTCTGTTTAAACCCTGTAACCACACAGAATTTACCCTGTAACCACGCGGAATTAATGTCAAAAATAGACATTAATCCATAAAATGTTGAATTTAAGTCTCAGTTCCACAAATAAGATGACTTGTTATCTTGATTGTGACCACCTCAGCTGAGGACATGGAAATCTGCTTCAAAACTGAAAATATTTATCTCCTCCCCATGTCGAAATGGGTAGAATTGCGGGAAATTAGTTGTACAACTGCAAAAAATATATAGAATTGCTGAAAATTGACTTTAATCCTGATACTACTGACTGGGGTCATTTTGACCATATATTTTTTTTACCGTAGCCCAACGGTGGTTTATTCAATTCTTCAAATTCTTCATAAAAACACCTCATTCCACTTATAGTCATTTGATAGATAGGACCTTTATTTGAATCTAGGTTACTCTGGAGACATAATAAGAAGTCATCCATACCCCCAGAGGGTGGAGGGGGACCTGTATCAGTGATTTTGACCAGATGGACAGGTCATCTGCAAAGATATAGTTCCCCATGTACCCTGCCCAAGATTGTACCTTTTCTCTACCATGTATCGTATGACTGTACAAAACTAAAACATATTTTGGTGCATATAAAAATATGCCAATTGTATACAAAATATGCCAATGGTTTTCAATAATTGATCAAACTTCATAACTAAAATACACTCTGAATCTACAAAGAGAGCAGTATCAGTGCGTATTCCGTGAAAAGTAGTTATTTTATACTCTTATAAAAAAAGTTCCAAAATGGTTCTTTGGCTGTACCCATAGGATAACTCTTTTTGATTTCAAGTAGAACCCTTCTTGGTTTCATGTAGAACCCTTTGTGGAAAAAGTTATACTTGGAACCAAAAAGGTTCTTCAAAGGGTTATCCTATGGGGATAGCCGAAGAACCCATTTAAGTTCTAGATAGCACCTTTTTGTAGTGTAGAAAAACATATATATACAAATTTGAATCCAGGTTTGTTTGCGGACTTAATATTAAGTTATACATATCCTCAGAAGGTGAGGGAGACCTCTATCAATGATTTTGACCAGAAAGACAGATCACCTGCAGAGATTATATAATTGTTATATATAATTGGCTATAACTAGGTGCGGCCGAGTACAAAATCAAAACGACCTGACGTTTTTTTATTTTTATTTGTTTTTATTTTTTTATTTTTTTTATTTCACCTTTATTTAACCAGGTAGGCTAGTTGAGAACAAGTTCTCATTTACAACTGTGATCTGGCCAAGATACAGCATGGCAGTGTGAACAGACAACAACACAGAGTTACACATGGAGTAAACAATAAACAAGTCAATAAAACAGTAGAAAAAAGAAAAAAATAGTCTATATACATTGTGTGCAAAAGGCATGAGGAGGTAGGCGAATAATTACAATTTAGCAGATTAACACTGGAGTGAAATGATCATATGGTCATGTGCAGGTAGAGATACTGGTGTGCAAAAGAGCAGAAAAGTAAATAAATACAAACTGGGCTATTTACCGATGGACTATGTACAGCTGCAGCGATCGGTTAGCTGCCCAGATAACAGATGTTTAAAGTTGGTGAGGGAGATAAAAATCTCCAACTTCAGCGTTTTTTGCAATTCGTTCCAGTCACAGGCAGCAGAGAACTGGAAGGAAAGGCGGCCAAATGAGGTGTTGGCTTTAGGGATGGTCAGTGACATACACCTGCTGGAGCGTGTGCTACGGGTGGGTGTTCCCATCGTGACCAGTGAACTGAGATAAGGCGGAGCTTTACCAAGCATGGACTTGTAGATGACCTGGAGCCAGTGGGTCTGGCGACGAATATGTAGTGAGGACCAGCTGACAAGAGCATACAGGTCACTGTGGTGGGTGGTATAAGGTGCTTTAGTAACAAAACGGATGGCACTGTGATAAACTGCATCCAGTTTGCTGAGTAGAGTATTGGAAGCTATTTTGTAGATGACATCGCCGAAGTCGAGGATCGGTAGGATAGTCAGTTTTACTATGGTAAGTTTGGCGGCGTGAGTGAAGGAGGCTCTGTTGCGGAATAGAAAGCCGACTCTAGATTTGATTTTAGATTGGAGATGTTTGATATGAGTCTGGAAGGAGAGTTTACAGTCTAGCAAGACACCTAGGTACTTATAGATGTCCACATATTCTAGGTCGGCACCATCCAGGGTGGTGATGCTAGTCGGGCGTGCGGGTGCAGGCGGCGAACGGTTGAAAAGCATGCATTTGGTGTTTACTAGCATTTAAGAGCAGTTGGAGGCCACGGAAGGAGTGTTGTTTGGCATTGAAGCTCGTTTGGAGATTAGATAGCACAGTGTCCAAGGAAGGGCCAGAAGTATACAGAATGATGTCGTCTGCGTAGAGGTGGATCAGGGAATCGCCCGCAGTAAGAGCAACATAATTGATGTATACAGAGAAAAGAGTCGGCCCGAGAATTGAACCCTGTGGCACCCCCATAGAGACTGCCAGAGGACCGGACAACATGCCCTCCGATTTGACACACTGAACTCTGTCTGCAAAGTAGTTTGTGAACAGGCAAGGCAGTCATTAGAAAAACCGAGGCTACTGAGTCTGACGATAAGAATATGGTGATTGACAGAGTCGAAAGCCTTGGCCAGGTCGATGAAGACGGCTGCACAGTACTGTTTTTTATCGATGGCGGTTATGATATCATTTAGTACCTTGAGCGTGGCTGAGGTGCATCCATGACCGGCTCGGAAACCAGATTGCACAGTGGAAAAGGTACGGTGGGATTCGAGATGGTCAGTGATCTGTTTGTTGACTAGGCAGTGCAGGATGGATATAGGTTTGTAGCAGTTTGGGTCCAGGGTGTCTCCCCCTTTGAAGAGGGGGATGACTGCGGCAGCTTTCCAATCCTTGGGGATCTCAGACGATATGAAAGAGAGGTTGAACAGGCTGGTATTAGGGGTTGCGACAATGGCGGCGGATAGTTTCAGAAATAGAGGGTCCAGATTGTCAAGACCAGCTGATTTATACGGGTCCAGGTTTTGCAGCTCTTTCAGAACATCTGCTATCTGGATTTGGGTAAAGGAGAAGCTGGGGAGGCTTGGGCGAGTAGCTGCGGGGGGGGGGGGGGGGGGGGGGGGAGGGAGCTGTTGGCTGAGGTAGGAGTAGCCAGGAGGAAGGCATGACCAGCCGTTGAGAAATGCTTGTTGAAGTTATCGATTATCATGGATTTATCGGTGGTGACTGTGTTACCTAGCTTTAGTGCAGTGGGCAGCTATGAGGAGGTGCTCTTGTTCTCCATGGACTTTACAGTGTCCTATAACTTTTTTGAGTTAAAGCTAGAGGATGCAAATTTCTGCTTGAAAAAGCTGGCCTTTGCTTTTCTGACTGCGTGTATTGGTTCCTGACTTCCCTGAACAGTTGAATATCGTGGGGACTATTCGACGCTATTGCAGTCCGGCACAGGATGTTTTTATGCTGGTCGAGGGCAGTCAGGTCTGGAGTGAACAAAGGGCTATATCTGTTCTTAGTTCTGCATTTTTTGAACGGAGCATGCTTATCTAAGATGGTGAGGAAGTTACTTTTAAAGAATGACCAGGCATCCTCAACTGACGGGATGAGGTCAATATCCTTCCAGGATACCCGGGCCAGGTCGATTAGAAAGGCCTGCTCGCAGAAGTGTTTTAGGGAGCGTTTGACAGTGATGAGGGGTGGTCGTTTGACTGCAGACCCGTAGCGGATGCAGGCAATGAGGCAGTGATCGCTGAAATCCTGATTGAAGACAGCGGAGGTGTATTTGGAGGGCCAGTTGGTCAGGATAACGTCTATGAGGGTGCCATTGTTTACAGATTTAGGGTTGTTTAGCTGCAGTCAAAACGGCTCATAAAAGTCTGTCAGTGGTATGAATACCTGTTAGAACTGTAATACAGAAACCAGCTACCCTCTAAATGTACTCATAATGCTGTACTAGTGTGTATTCTATGGGAAATGTTACATAAATACCAGAATTCCTATAATGTCCTCCAATATTCTATATGTGTAACTTCTTATGGTATTTGGGTTGCTATAACATTTGTGACTCAGGATTTGGGCATGCTTTTTGAAGCATATTTCCATAGGCCCTACCATTCCCATTGTTCTCTAGAAGTGATGCTAATGCTGGCTGTGGGGTAAGTGAATAAAGAAAACGAAGCCATATTATTGATCATTGTCTCTCAGGATCAATGTATTGAAGCACGTTTTGTCAATAATATGAAGTATACTTAAAATGTTGGTGTACCGGCATTTAAATAGCAGACGTTTTATACCACATAAAATATTTGAAATAACATTATTTACATGTGTAACTATGTTTTTTTTAAGAATTAAGTTGATATTTTGCTATGATTGTTACTTTTTCCAATAGTTTCCTCTTGGGGTCAGTTGGTAATTGTTAGGGGATTTTATATGAATAATGACTAAATAATGTATACATTTAACATAGAATTCTAACTAACAGAATTCTACCCTGTCTTTCTAGTAGTGTTAAATAATGTTTGTTCATTAGGAAGGGGTTATATGGCATGGACCTAGGAAGAAATGAATGTATGTGGGTGTAGAAAGAGAATGAAGAGGGGCATTAACCTATGTTTGAACCGACCTGACTGTAACTCTGGAGAGATAAGATAGGACAGGGAGAGCCCCTCCAGAGCTCTAGTATCTGGGGGAGACGGGAGCTGAGTGGTTATAAACTGTGGTGAGACTCATGAGAAAATCACTATGTTGGAGCTCTCGCAAATAAACTTGGATCTGATCAATTGTGAGCTGGGAATTATGTATGTTTTATTTAAGACCAGAACTTTACAACCTCTGGGTATCAGACAGATAAAGAAAATTTGAATTTATGAACATTGATTACAGTAATCCAAGTATTTAAATGATGTTGGTAGTGTGAGGGTTAAAACTGAAATGTTTTTCCAGCCTTCAAGAGGGAGCCACCAAAATGTTTTGTCCCCAAATGGGGCCCTAAGCATTGAGCAAAGGAAAAAAATTAACAAATCATGTGCCTCAGTCCTAAAGGCATTCTTTCATATAGTGGGATTAAAGAGTCGCTCCTACTCCCTACACTAGGCTGTGCTGTTCCAGATGGTGGGACTCTGCTCTAACCCATCCCACTAAGCATCGGTGCCACATTTGGCCCAGATACATAGGTGGCCTTAATCTCTGCCCTTAGCTGAGACAGATTAATCCCGACAGTGCTGACATTATCTCCTGTTCTACACTGTGGCACTGGACACTGGAGGAAACCCCAGCATCCTCACTTTTCCAAAGCCCATGGAGAACCATCCAGCTAGGCCAGAGCCCAGTCCATCGTCAGGGCCTTCGGTTATCAATGACTATTCCAATTGACATTTATAACATATTATAGTAAATCTATTGATTTATTTCAATCTTGTCCAAAACAATCTGATAGTGATCATATACGTTTCAAACAATCCAAGACCGTGTGAAAAATAGACAAAGGAAATGATTAGTGTGTATGACCTAGTTGAGGTGGTTCAAGGCTTTTGCTTATCAGAGTTTTACTTGTTTTTCTAATAATGACATGTAAATTATTTCTAAAGCACATACATGTCAGATGTTTGTAGTGGAAGGGAATTTAGTATTGAGTATTGGAGGATCCCCCCTCCTTCTTTTTAAGTACTTTGATCCCATGGGCTGAATCATCCCTACATGAAAAGCTTGTCAAGTGGGCTGATTAAAAGTATTCGGTGATAAATGATTACCTCCCTGTGTGACTTCCTGTGGCAATGATGTGGTTGAAAACAAGGAGCCTGGAGGTGCTGCTGCAGCCGCACTCTGACGAAAGATACATTATACATAATCTTTATAATTTATAAGCCAGGAGCTGTTTGATGCACCGTGACAGATTGTTATAATAAAGATGGAGCACAGTGGACGGAGCTGCACTGGAAAGCTTGTTTTATTAAAACAAAGCAGGCTCTTCTCCTTTACCATGGTAACAGCAACTTCAAAGCAGGCTTCATGAACTTTTAAATAATAAACTATTAGGTTCTGTTCCAGAATTTATTTCCCCTCAATCTGTCAACCACAGAGTGGTAGGCTGTGTGCAGAATGTAAAGAAAATAGGCTGAGAATGTACAGTAATGGTGAGCATTTTGAGACCTCATGGCTCTTTTGACCTTTTCCTATCTCCGCACAGTTACACCACCTGGCTTTTAGTGACACTAACAGGATCTTAGAAGGTCAAAGAGTCAATTTTGACTATGGATACAGGTCTTTTGGAAATCTGCCTTGACTGGAATCACTTTCACACTTTCACCACAGTTGTATTATCATCATACTTGGATGTGGCAAAAGGAGACAAGATTTATATTTAAAAATATTTTGCACAGATTCTTGTCAGTCATACTGCTGTTGGTGGTGCACAATGTCCACACTCCATGATCTACTGTATCTCTGTTCACTGAGACTTTGTGCAAAGCAGTACAATCTGTAAATCAAGTGGATTTTAGAACATGCTTTGCTTGCTGCTGGGTCTAGTAATAAAAACACCTCAGCCCACTCCCACCCCCAGTTGAGCCTGCATCTTTATTAACCCCTATAACAGAGACTCACAAACACTGCTGAGGGAGGCCTTCATCTCGTCCTGGCCACACAGCCATTCCTGTCACTGGACTGAGAGATAACCGGCTTTACTAAGCTTGTCCTTTATGTGGATGTCAAAGTATCCATGCAGGGGCCATGACACATCAGTGAGAGTCACTGTAGTCCGCAAATAACCCTGCTTCAGCAGCTAACTGCCTCCAAGAGGGAGCGCTTACACTCCTCGGTTCCTTGGCTAGAGCTCGGCCACATATGCTGGGTGTTACAGTACATGCCTACAGGAGCAAAATAGAGACATTGAAAAGTCTCCCAGAAAATCACATAGAACATTTTAGGTTTCCCATTCCCTCAATGTCTGGTTAACTTCTAACTTTATATGGCAGCTTCCAGGGAGTTGAAGTTTGCACTTTTAATAAAGTGATTTTTTTTGCAACCAAATCTCAATTTCTTATATAGATGGCATGTTATAGAAGAGTATGGGGGCCCCGGAAAAAAAAATTAACAAAGGCTCAAAATCACCCAAATGTGTCCTTTTAGTTTGATCAATGCACCTTGGCATAGATTCTTAAAGGGTCTGGAACTTCCTGTGTGGAAGCACCCCATGCTTTCAACCGCTCGGTCCCTCATTTATTGAAGTGTTTCCTTTACTTTAGCAGTTCCCTGTAGAATTGAGGGAGAGGTGTCACTCGAGTCGCAACAAAATGGAATATAAAATTGTAGATAAAGTTCAGAATTACACAATTTCATGTGTACAACATCTAAAGACCTTCATCCCTATACTGAGAGCTTTGCGATTTCTAAAATTACATATTTTTATGTTTTTGGAGCCTTTATTCATGTGTTTTCGGTAGGCCCCATATTACATAATGACAATGAGGAAGTGATTTGCTGTTTTAGGAAAGTTTCTCAAAAACATGAAATCACAAAATTGGTGTCTGGACCCATTCCATTTACATCAAAAATAGAGATCTGGTTGTAAAAAATGAAAACTTCTCCTTTAATCATCTGGTCCAGACGGTACTCATCGATCACCGCTCTATCACGTTAAACTCAAGTTGTGGGTGTCAACCCGGACAGTTCTCTGGGTCCTGGCATGTGTCACTTAATATCATTCCATTGTCAAAGTCACAAGCTGGCCACCCGGGATTACATTTATTTAATCCGTTGCTTTATCCTTGGCAAAAGCAGCAGACGAAATCACATTGGAAATGACTGAAAATAACTTACAGTTGAAGTCTGAAGTTTACATACACTTAGGTTGGAGTCATAAAAACACATTTTTCAACCACTCCACAACTTTCTTGTTAACAAACTATAGTTTTGGCAAGTTGGTTAGGACATCTACTTTGTGCATGACGCAAGTAATTTGTCCAACAATTGTTTACAGACAGAATATTTCACTTATAATTCCCTGTATCACAATTTCAATGGGTCATAAGTTAACATACACTAAGTTGACTGTGTCTTTAAACAGCTTGGAAAATTCCAGATAATTATGTCATGGCTTTCGAAGCTTCTGATAGGCTACCTTACATCATTTGAGTCAATTGGAAGTGTACCTGTGGATGTATTTCAAGGCCTACCTTCAAACGCAGTGCCTCTGCTTGACATCATGGGAAAATCAAAAGATATCAGCCAAGACCTCAGAAAACCAATTGTAGACCTCCACAAGTCTGGTTCATTCTTGGGAGTAATTTCCAAATGCCTGAAGGTACCACATTCATCTGTACAAACAATAGTACGCAAGTACATACACTATAGGACCACACAGATATCATACCGCTCAGGAAGGAGATGCGTTCTGTTTCCTAGAGATGAACGTACTTTGGTGCGAAAAGTGCAAATCAATCCCAGAACAACAGTAAAAGCCCTTGTGAAGATGCTGGAAGAAACAGGTAAAGTATCTATATCCACAATAAAAAGAGTCCTATATCGACATAACCTGAAAGGCCACTCAGCAAGGAAGAAGCCACTATTCCAAAACCGCCATAAAAAATCCTAAATACGGTTTGCAACTGCACATAGGGACAAAGATCATACTTTTTGGAGAAATGTCCTCTGGTCTGATGAAACAAAAATAGAACTGTCTGGCCATAATGACCCTCGTTATGTTTGGAGGAAAAAGGTGGAAGCTTGCAAGCTGAAGAACACCATCCCAACCGTGAAGCACGGGGGTGGCAGCATCATGTTTTGGGGGTGCTTTGCTGCAGGAGAGACTGGTGCTCTTCACAAAATAGATGGCATCATGAGGATGGAATATTATGTGGATATAATATTATGTGGATATATTGAAGCACCAGCTCAAGACATCAGTCAGGATGTTAAAGCTTGGTCGCAAATGGGTCTTTCAAATGGACAATGACCCCAAGCATACTTCCAAATGGCTTAAGGACATCACAGTCAAGGTATTGGAGTGAACATCACAAAGAGCTCACTTCAATCCTAAAGAAAATTTGTGGGCAGAACTGAAAAAGCGTGTGCGAGCGAGGAGGCCCACAAACCTGACTCAGTTACACCAGCTCTGTCAGGAGGAAGGGGCCAAAATTCACCCAACTTATTATGGGAAGGCTAGCTGAAACGTTTGACCCAAGTTAAACAATTTAAAGGCAATGCTACCAAATACTAATTGAGTGTAAACTTCTGACCCGCTGGGAATGTGATGAAAGGAATAAAAGCTGAAATAAATAATTCTCTCTACTATTATCCTGACATTTCACATTCTTAAAATAAAGTGGTGATCCTAACTGACCTAAGACAGGGACGTTTTACTAGGATTGAATGTCAGGAATTTTGAAAAACTGAGTTTAAATGTATTTGGCTAAGGTGTATGTAAACTTCCGACTTCAACTGTTGCTTTCACTTGCTATGTAAATAATCTTCAATTTCTAGCACAAACTCCAAGGTTCATATTCAGGTTGTGGGGGAAATGTTTACGAGAGCAGCTCATCTCCTCTCCAACAGTTGTAAGTATGCTGATGGTCCAAACCAAACAGCTTATATCGCAAGGTCATCAGACTGTTAAACAGCCATCACTAACATAGAGAGGCTGCTGCCAACATGGAGACTCAAATCACTGCCCACTTTAATTAATGGATTTAATAATGGTATCACTCGTCACTTCAAGTAATACCACTGTAATAATGTTAACATATCCTACATTACTCATCTTATATGTATATACTGTATTTTATACCATCTATTGCTTCTTGCCTATGCCGCAAGGCCATCGCGCATTCCATATATTTATATGTTCATATTCTTATTCCATCCCCTTACATTGTGTGCATAAGGTAGTCGTTGTGAATTTGTTAGATTACTTGTTAGATATTACTGCACTGTCGGACTAGAAGCACAAGCATTTCGCTACACATTAACATCTGCTAACCAGGTGTATGTGACCAATTAAATTTGATCAAATTTGATTTGATTTGAATCTACTCAGGTGCAATAGCAGAGATACTTTTCATTAGAACTGAGATGGTCTCCCTAAGTATAATATAAAACATTGTATCATTCAGATTACTGATTGAGGATACCGGCGTAATGAGAAGAAACAATGATGATGGCATCACTGTTGATTTGCAAAGTACTGGAAGTGGTAATGTAGGTACAGTATACTCTCTGGAGGCAAGGCCTCCCCTGAGCTTGAGGAACCCTTGCGTCCTGCAATAAATAGTTCAACATTTGGCAGAAAAGGTCAGTTTTAAGGCGTGACTGACATCCGGTTTAAATAAAGTCTCTAAAGTACTGTGACGCATCCAAAGGTTCCCACTGGAGCCTGAATTAAAGAATCCCAAATATTGAATGAATTTATCAATTCAAAATGTAAAGTCATTTACTTTACAAAAGTTACTCTTACTACATTCATCTCCTTTTCTATGTCATTATAAACTATGCATAACAACAGTACATTTTCTAAACCACAGAAGTATAGGTTGTGGGCATTTTAAGTGAATTAAATTGGCATCTTCCCTGGGCCCACCTTGAATTAATCCAATTGAAGGGTTTAGCTACACAGTATTCACTCAAACTTCACCACATTCCACCCACACGCTCGCATACACACATGCTCATATGCACACCAACTCTGTAAAAAGATCCTGTTGTTTTACGGTAACTTACTGGCAGCCCGTTACCTATAAGTTACTGTAAAAAGTTTATTTATGTTACCGTAACGTAATGTAACGTAACGTAACAGTAATGTACTGTTAAACCAAAGTTTCTTTGGAAATTTCAGTAACACACTGTTACTTTATTTTTTACTGTTTTTTAAAGTTCATGTCATAGGTTGACAGGAGACACAAGGAAGTGTAGTAAATGTGGCGCACCTGTAGCACATTGAGCCAGCTGAAACCGGAAGGGAAGTAGGGATAAATAGGAAGGTTATTCCTCATGCTCGGTTCGGTATAGTAGGCAGGGATTGAGAAGCTGAACACTTTGTGGTGCAGCAACCCTGGATCGGAGAGTGTGAGAGAGGGAGAAGGTTGATTGCCTTCCTGCCTGCCTGGTGTGAGCTTCAGGTGATAGAAATCTGATCACACTACCAGCACTTTGAAAATATGAAGTAATTATACTTCCCTTTGGATATATTTTCCCACATTCCTACCTCCAAAAGGACCAACTTTATTTTTTATTTTTTTATTGAACCTTTATTTAACTAGGCAAGTCAATAAAGAACAAATTCTTATTTACAATGATGGCCTACCCCGGGCCAAACCCTAACCCGGACGATACTGGGCTAATTGTGCACCGCCATA
The DNA here is from genome assembly GCF_013265735.2 of Oncorhynchus mykiss. Lineage (NCBI taxonomy): Eukaryota > Metazoa > Chordata > Actinopteri > Salmoniformes > Salmonidae > Oncorhynchus > Oncorhynchus mykiss. The sequence continues at coordinate 67,436,017 of NC_048581.1, forward strand.
TGTGACCCCCAATCATGGCCGGTTGTGATACAGCCTGGAATCGAACCAGGGTCTGTAGTGATGTCTCTAGCACTGAGATGCAGTGCCTTAGACCGCTGCGCCACTCGAGAACCTAACTGCTTGGACAGCCGGTAAATAATGTAATTTTATTCAACATTCTGGCTTGTAGAGGTCATGAGAGGAAACATTTCTGATTCCAATGCTCATTTCTGCCTGACATAGAATTCAATGCAATTCTACATCAGTTTTCCCAGGCAACATCTGATGCAGACAGTCCAACAACTGCAAGATTTACTGATACACACCAAGACACAGAAAAGGGTTGTGATAATTACCTTATTTGTGTGCTTATGGCGGATCCTCTGCTGGGTTATTTATATTATCTGTTTTGCTGTGCCTGACCAACGGAGCTGTAATGGAGCAGGTTGAGAGCTTAAAGTTCCTTGGTGTCCACATCACCAACAAACTATCATGGTCCGAGCATACCAACACAGTCGTGAAGAGGGCACGACAAAACCCATTTCCCCTCAGGAGACTGAAAAGATTTGGCATGGGTCCTCAGATCCTCAAAAAGATCTGCAGCTGCATCACTGCCTGGTATGGCAACTGCCTCTTACCGCAAAGCACTAGAGGGTAGTACGTATGGCCCAGTGCATCACTGGGGCCAGGCTTCCTGCCGTCCAAGACCTCTATACCAGGCGGTGTCAGAAGAAAGCCCTAAAAATTGTCAAAGACTCCATACACTCTAGTCATAGACTGTTCTCTCTGCTGCCGCATGACAAGCGGTACCGGAGCGCCATGTCTAGGTCCAAAAGGCTTCTCAACAGCTCCTACCCCCAAGCCATAAGACTCCTGAACAGCTAATCAAATGGCCACCCAGCCTATTTGCATTGTCCCCCCCCCTTCTTTTACGCTGCTGCCCCTCTCTGTTTATCATCTATGCATAGTCACTTTAACTCTACCTACATGTACATATTACCTCAATTACCTCGACTAACCAGTGCACCCGTACATGGACTCTGTACCGGTACCCCCTGTATATAGCCTCGCTATTGTTGTTTTAGTGCTGCTTAATTATTTGTTACTTTTATTTCATATATTTTTACTTATGTATTTTTTACTTAACACGTATTTTTCTTAAAACTGCATTGTTGGTTAAGGCCTTGTAAGTAGGCATTTCACTGTAACACCTGTTGTGTTCGGCGCAAGTGACAAATAAAATTTGATTTGATTTGATAACTGAAAGCAACGCCGGTTGCCGCTGTTGTTTATAGAGCAGAGGCGGACCCGGATGAGGCCAAAATCAAACTTTATTTGTCACATGCTCCGAATACAACAAGTGTAGACCTTACCGTGAAATGCTTACTTACAAGCCCTTAACCAACAGTGCAGTTCAAGAAGAGTTAAGAAAGTATTTACCAAATAAACAAAAGTAAATAATAAAAAGTAGCACAATATCATAACAATAACGAGGCTATATACAGGGGGTACCAATACCGAGTCAGTGTGCGGGGGTACAGGTTAGTTGAGGTAATTTGTACATATAGGTAGGGGTGAAGTGACTATGGATAGATAATAAACAGCAAGTAGCAGCAGTGTTCAAAACAAATGTGTGTGGGGGGTCAATGTAATAGCCCGGTGGCCATTTGATTAATTGTTCAACAGTCTTATGACTTTTAGGAGCCTTTTGGTCCTAGACTTGGCGCTCTGGTACCCCTTGCCATGCAGTAGCAGAGAAGACAGTCTATGACTTGGTCCAGACCAGGCACAACCTGAGAAAATCCACACCAGGGGCCAGAGCTCAAGATTTCTCACTTCTTTATTTATTTTTATACTGAACAAAAATATTTGTGTAAAGTGTTGGTCCCATGTTTCAAGAGCTGAAATAAAAGATCCCAGAAATGTTCGATACACACAAAAAGCTTATTTCTCTCAGATTTTGTGCACAAAATAAAATAAATAAAAGGCCACTCTAAAATGTGCAGTTTTGTGTCACAACACAATGCTACAGATGTCTCAAGTTTTGATGGAGTCTGACATGCTGACTGCAAACCATGTGTAACCATGTCAGCCAAGGACCTCCACTTTTGACTTCTTCACCTGCGGGATTGTCTGAGACCAGCCACCCGGACAGCTGATGAAACTGATGAGTATTTCTGTCTGTAATAAATCCTTTTTGTGGGGAAAAACTAATTCTGATTGGCTGGGCCTGGCTCCCAAGTGGGTGTAAAATCATTGAAATGGTTGCATGTTGCATTTATATTTTGGTTCAGAATATTTCATTTTGGGGATACGGTTCTCTTCCACAAGTGTGGCCGGTTGAATGAGAGGGAAGAAAACGTATCCCCATTATCCCTAAACTGTTTGTCCTGTGTGTCTGTGTGCCTCCAGGGCTTTGTCATTTCTACTGGCAGGGTGGGGTAGGTTACTTTTTAAATGTAATCCTTTCAGTTACTAGTTACCTGTCCAAAATGGTCATCAGTGACGTAACTTTTGGATTAACCAAACTGAGTAACGTAATCAGATTACTTTCCGTTACTTTTAGAATATTACCATTTGAACGACATCTATTGCAGGATAAATCAATGTTAGAATTTACATAGCTGGCCATAATTGGATGTTGCATTTTACTTTATGGGTTGGTTATGTAGTCTTCTTCTAACCCACTGCTTTCTACTACAGGTAATAATACCGTTAAGCTATATCTTTACATTAAAAACCAAAATATGTCAGATTTCCAATCATTCCAATTAATTGAATACCACTTGATCTTCAAGAATAGGACTTAGAAATATAGATTAGCCATATTGTTTTACCTGAGCATAACCCAAAAACAAAGGATTTATTAGCCTACTCTGTTGTTTATGATGATGTTGTCATGGAGGACTGATTAGGCAGGTTGAGTCTTGTCCTTGAGACAGAACTGAGGGATTTCCACTAGATGGGCCAGCTGCAAAGTCAAAATTTGCTATATTGTGAAAACAAAAATGTGCTTTTTGGTCTTCATTTAAGGTTAGGGTTAGGCATTATGGTTAGCAGATTGTATGACTTTGTGGCTGTGGAGCTAATAACCACTGCAGAACTGCCTCCTGAACAAGATTCATGGTGAAAAACACTAACCTGCACTGATTGGGCTCATTGCTTCGAGTTGAAAATGAAATGCTGCTCTCATGGAATGGCATGCTTTGAGGACTAACGTAAAGTGCTATTTCCATGAGAAAAATGTATCCCATATGCTGCATTTGCTATAGGCCTATTGTTTACGTTTTTGTTGGTGACATATTGATATCTCTATAATTTGTAGATGTGTAAGTCCATCAGAATTGCACTAGTGTGAGCATGTCTGTTAGGCCTATGGAATGAATCAGCAAGAATTAGATTGAGCAATAAAAGCCTCACTCATGGTGTTCTTAAATTAAAAACGTTTTTGACAGTATGGAGCACAAGACCTCGAAGGAGTTTAGAAGGGAGAACCTCTCTCAAACTTTTATTCCATAGAGTGCAAGAGTGCATTTTCACTGGCTGTCCACTGGTCACCGAAACAATGATTGATAGGCGGCTTAAACTTCTTCAATTCAACCATTATTGGGTTAAAATAAGCATAAACATTTGTGAACAGCCATCCAAAACAACAACCATAATCTGTAAGGCGCAAATAGTTAAATGAGAGACCAGCAGTGTGATTCACATCCATGCACTATATAGATTTTAATGATAAGTGATATCCGCATCGCCCGTAGACTACACCACTGCTGTCGTCCCTACCTCCAAGCGTTTATTGAAATTGGATAAACTTTGGATGCTGGCCTTCAGTTGCACCATTGGAAGACATAGAAAAGCCTATATCTGCTCTTTCCCATGATCCACCAAATGCATTTGGTGTGTCATCCTTGTGTTCTCTGACTTGTGGTCAGACTCTCTCAGGTGGAACAAACTTAAACTTGTGCCTTTTTTCAATGCTGATTTGAATGTCATTGAGAAAACAGAAAGGTGTCAAAGAAATTGTTTTCACAAACATCCTTTTTGAATTTAAAAGTAAATCATCTAGTTTCTTCAAAGTATCTGCAATCTAATTACAATATTTTTGCTGGTAACATGAGGGATTACACTTACCATTTTTTTGTAATCAGTTACATGTATTCCCCAACCCTGTCTAATGGGCCATTATACTCCACCCAAAAGCAGTACAGTGGGTCCCACTAAGTCAGTGGTTATTCTGGGGCGGGGCTTTTGTTTGAGAACACCATTGAAACAGTTTTCAGTGACAGAGAACCAGTCTAAAACAGTTTGCAGTGACCGAGCAAGATCTTTATACCGTTTGCAGTAGATTGTGTTTTTTAGCATATTTATTCCTCTTATCAATCTAATATATATTCATATTTTGTGGGCACAGTGATTTCTCCCTGAGCCAGAGTTTTCCTTTGTCCTGGAAAGGGTAAAGGTTAGCCAGCGGGGGTGGTATACAGCCGTGGAAGCAGGAGGCCGTACACATTTTCTGTAACCCTATTAATTTAGGCAATAAACTACTTTGGTTGTTCTTACTTTTTGTCCTGATCTTCTGTGTGTGTTGGGAACTCAAGGGATAAGGTCCTGCATGGGTGGAGTATTCAGAGTGGTTGCTGCTCTTGAAGTTTCAAACTGTGACACTGACATACACACAGACACACTCACTCATACACGGTATTAATGGTTAATGCCCTCTGATGATGATCTCGTGTCCTGGTCATACGTTCTCTATACATGCGGAGAGCACTCTGGACATTGTAACAATAACATTCAGTCTGATAAATCAAATGTTACCCGCTCACCCTGTAGTACAAAGTCCATCTGTAGAATGTATCAATGAATTTCATTGGATTTACTGCATTTAATCCCAAATGACATCTACAATCTAGAAGGTTGTGTTAAACTCTCAGGTCAGATGCATGATCCATCTGTTGGATTAGAAAAACAAAATCATCCAAGCTGATTATTTTTGTGTCTATTCCCCATCCTAATGAATATTCCGTGGCTATCCTCAACGACTGTGTTCTCTGAGGGGGAACATGGGTGGATAAGGATCTGTACATGAAACACAAATGAATAAAAGTGTAGCGTGACTGTCTCCAGGGCCCTATACCCCCATCTTCAGCATCAACTCTGCCTAAGGGCAAAACAACTGAGAACGGCACACTGAAGTGTGCAGACGAAGGTTACATTTCTTCCAACCTGGTAAACATCCATTACTACTGTATACAACATGGAGGGGGAGTGAGGTGTTCAAGCTAGTTTCCCTGGCATTTAGTGGCCTAAAATCTATCGTATCAACCTGAATGTTTAAATGGCATACGATTGAAGGGTTAGAGGAATTGTTAATCTGATGGAGGAATTGTGTCCCTGTTGTCATTATACTGTTCCATCTGTCCCTTGGGATGTGTTGTATGTCTAGTAAGCAAGAAATTAGATACCAATCCAGCGAAGATACTTGACAATGACTTAACAGCTGAAGATTTGCGTTGTAACTAGCTTACCTTTGAGCCATGTTTGAGTCATGAGTGATTCTAATTTATTGGTCAAAATAATGCATTTGGACTTCAAGGACACTATGCAACTTCCTTGATTAAATCATAAATGGTATTCTTCCCCTCAGTGTCACCTGGAATCATGCTGAAAACACTGAAAACTGAAAACACTCCTATCCACTTCCTGTTTACAGGAATGAATGATACATACAGTAATAGACTGAATGTGGCTGATACTTTGTGGTTTACCATGGCTCATAATGACGTTGACATTTACAATACAATACTACATTGTCTACCTTGTGTAAGGTTCTGTATTTATGTTCTTGGTCAACCTTGTGTTCTGTTTCGTTGTGTTCTTGAACGTAGCCCTGTTCCTTTGTGTTCTTGAACGTAGCCCTGTCTTTCATTTTTGTTCATTGATTTCACCTGTGTTAGTTATTCACCTGGTCTCTTCAGCTCCTTATTTAGTTCAGTTCATTCTGTTTGTGCCTTTGTGAGGTATTGTTTGTTTTGACTATAGCCTTTCCATTCCTAGATTTGAGTCACATGCCTGTTTGCCTACCTGTGTATGACCATTGCCTACCTGTGACCACGATTCCTGCCTTCTGTGAAGGCGAAATAAACACCTGCCACGCTCTGCGCATGAATCTACATCTTTTTCTCCCTAAGTATCTAAAAGCAGAATGATTCAGTGGAGCTACAGCGGCGCCTAAACCCAGCAAGAGGAGCATATGGAGGAAATCTAACATCTTCTCCGCCAGCCTACTCCTCCGATGACAGGTATTGTAACCCATAGCCTTCCATTCATATCCATGTCTGGAGAATGTGACGGTTCACCTGGGAAATGACAGGGATTTCTGATGCAATGCATTGAGCACAACCCCACTTACTTCGCCACCGACAAGAGCAAGGTGGATTTTGTTGTCTCTACTCGCAGGCAAAGCCCTGGATTGGGCCACCGCCATATGGACTGCCAACAGCACAGAACTCAGATCCGAGACCCATTTCCACATCCTCTTCAAAGAGGTATTTGATCACTCTCCTTCCAGTCGTCCAATACGAGACCTCCGAACAACAAGGACGCAATTCAGCTGCCGACTATGGCCTTGCGTTCCGCACCATGGCTGCAGGGAGTGGATGGAGTGAGGCTGCTTTACTTACCGTCTACTGAAGAGGGCTCAACAGGTAACTTCAGGCGGAGCTGGCCTGTAGAGGTGACCTTCAGGATTTAAATAATTACATTCGTATGTCCATCGACCACCTCATCGCCGACCGCCAAAGAACTCTGCCACCCAGGAACCCGAAACCTTCTTTTTCCATGATTCTGTCATCCCGTCTGAGTCTTCCAGAGCCCATGCAGTTGGGCCAAGCTCTTCTCCCGTGTATCGAACGTCAAAGGCTGATCCAAGAAGGGCTCTGCCTATACTGTGGAGGGAAAGATCATCTTCTCAGTCATTTCCCTGTTCGCCCCCCACGGAGAGAAGGGTCCCCTCCGCTGCCATGCAGGTAGGCGTGACCTTATTTCTAAATATCTCCCAGAAGCAATTCTCCATCCCGGTAGTGGTAACGGTGAAGGGGGATACTAATTACGCGGAAGGCTTGATAGATTCGGAAGCAGCAAGTAAATTTATTGATCACCAGCTAGTACAAGAGCTTGACATTGATCTAACACCTGTCACCCCTCCCTTAAGGATTAACACCCTGGACGGGCAGCCATTGAGCACAGACTTCATTATGCACCTGACACAGAGCGTCACCCTCCAGATTGGAGTCTTCCACACCGAAACATTCAACTCATGGAACTCTCATCCCCCAAACAGCCACTCATCCTCAGACACCCTTGGCTTTGTTGTCACGACCCTGCCAACTCGTGGCGACCAGGTGAAATATTCTGGTCTTCTAGTTGTCTCAGCCTACCCTGCAGAGCCACCACCATTGAGGACTCTGCCTCTGCAGTGCCACCCACCATGCCATCTGAATACACCCAGTACAGCAAAGTCGCACAGGGGACTATGCCATTGACTTGCTCCCTGGCGTGGAAAAAGACGGTCTCGTCCATGTATTGGTTACCGTCCCTGAATAACGTCACGGTCAAGAACAGTTTCTCTCTGATCCCAGCGACCCTTGAACAAGTGGGCCGTGCCAACATCTATACAAAACTCGACCTGCGAAGTGCATATAATCTTGTCCGCATACGTGAAGGTGACAAATGGAAGACTGCCTTTATCACCGAACGAAGGCACTACGAATACCTGGTCATGCCATACCAATTGCCCCCGCCGTCTTCAATCCTTTATGAATGAGGTTTTCCAGGATAAGATCAACTGCTTTCTCATCGTCTATATTGATGACATTCTGCTTTACTCCCTGAAGGAACACATACAGCATGTGCAAAAGGTTCTTCAACGGCTCCTTGAACATAACCTTTGAAGGCTGGAAAGAGCACCTTCCATGTAACCTCGGTAAACTTCCTCGGTAGCATCCCACCTGGCCAACATCCGGTGAAATTGCAGAGCGCAAAATTCAAAATACAAAATTTGTAATACTAAACACTCATGAAAATACAAGTGTCTTACATAGTTTTAAAAGCTTAACTTCTTGTTAATCCAGTCGCTTTGTCAGATTTCAAAAAGGCTTTACGGAGAAAGCATACCATGCGATTATCTGAGGACCGCATACGAAAGAATTAAACATTTTCCAAACAAGCAGAGACGTCAGAAATAGCAAGAAAACAAATCACTTACCTTTGAAGATCTTCCTCTGTTTGCAATCACAAGGGTCCCCGTCTACATAACAAATGATCCTTTTGTTCAAAAAAGTCCTTTTTTATATCCCAAAAATTCAGTTTAGTTGGAGTGTTTGACTCGGTAATCCACCGGTTTCCCTCGTTCAAAATGCATACAAATGAATCCCAGAAGTTACCAATAAATTTTGTTCAAACAAGTCAAACAGCGTTTCTAATCAATCCTCAGGTACCCGAATATGTAAATAAAATGTTAGACTGAGAATCGTATGTTCATTACCGGAGATAAATAACAAAGTGCGCGCCCTCACCGACTCGCACCACAACACTACAGCCAAAATGGGAGCCACCTAGAAAAACTACAAATTTTAGCTCATTTTTCAAAAAACAAGCCTGAAACTCTTTCTAAAGATTGACATCTACTGGAAGCCCTAGGAACTGCAATCTGGGAGGTATTCCATTGATTTTCATATAGACAGGAATTTTAAATGGTGTCACCTCCAAAAAAACAGTTTTTTTGTATGGATTCTTCTTGGGTTTTTGTGAAGACTGATTTTTGGCCAAGTTTCAGCCTCTTATCAGAGGCAACCAGGTTTTTGGTAAAAATGTCCAGGTTCTGAGTAAAGTTCAAGATGCTGTTGACCTTAAGGGCCCCAGGCTGCAGAAAGTAACCCCATAGTGTGTGTGTGTGTGTATGTATGTATGTATGTATGTATATATGTATATATGTATATATATATATATATATATATCATTTTTTTTTGTTATTCAATAAAAAATCTATAATTTTTTTTTTTTTTTTACATTAGAACGTTGATCATGACATCCAGACAAATTAGCCAACATGGCACACATACACAGTCAAATCACATCATAAGCGACAAAACAGAAGTAAATGGGTTTACAAGTGTAATTCATCCCTACAGAGTCTTAATGAGCATGACAAATAAAATGCGTCCAGATTCTAGAACGGTCATTTCTACCAGTGAGCCTAGGAAGCATTTGTTCATAAGATGATCCCTCCAACACTGTTTCAGAGTAGGAGTGGCATGACCCTTCCAAATTCTTAGGATTACTCTAGCTGCTGTAACAATACCAACAGTCATCATTGCAAATTCCTCATTTGTTTTTTTAGGTAACTCTGTTCTTTTGCCCAGGATACATATTCTTGGTGAAACTGGAATTTTTTAACCCCAACCTTTACTCCAGATATTTCATAACATCCTTTCAGAAACGTAGCACTAATGTACATTCCCAAACTGCATGTGAAACTGTCCCAGTGTCTTTTTGGCATTTCCAACAGAGAATTGTTGGTCAGCACCATCTTATGAAGCCTTGTTGGGGTACAATAAAACCTAGGTATCTTATTGGCATCGGTTGTCTTCCTCCCTAAGTTGGACAAGATCTTCAACCAGGTATCATCCTCAATATCACACTTAAGGTCAGTTTGCCATATTGTTCTGAGGTTTTTAGTCTTTACCCTGCAGATGATTAAATATTAAGTAAAAAATGGCTGCTTTGTGTGGGTAATTCCAACTGCTCCACTATTGGGTTCTTTCCTGGATTTTGTTCATAGCCATAGGTTATATATTTACAGAAATGTCCCTTGTTTCCCACATCTTTTTGTACCAAATCTGAGTATGACATTAAACATCTTAATTGTACATATCACCTACTGTGGAGTATGAACTCCTTTCATTAGCCAATGTTTTCAGTACACAGACTTTTCTATCCGTAGCTTAGGATTGAGTATCCTTGTTTTCGATGTGAAATTCCACATATCTTGTGTACTGTTCTCCACACCTCTTTTGAGTTGAACAAAATTGAGTTGGGAGTTTTTGCTTTAAGGTTACATCCTTATTAAGAGGGAGAGAGAGACTCTGTGGTCCATTACCCCAGTTTGCTTTTGATTAAAAAAAGGATTTTGAATTATATTTGCAGTGCTATGATTAAGAGACATAAGAATTCAGTTGAATTATTTTTTAATTAATGAGGCTTATAATTAAGTAGATGTTCTAAACAAAAATTTAATTCCCCTCCCTCTCAACCACATACCAGTTTACTTAAATAGAAAGTGTTACTTTCATGGCAACTATGGCAACTATGCTCTTAGTGCTTACTTAGCAATCACATACATATGCATGTACATACAGTGTGTTAGGAAAGTATTCAGACCCTTTGACTTTTCCACGTTTTGTTACGTTACAGCCTTATTCTAAAATGTATAAAATAATTGTTTTGCCTCATCAATCTATACACAATACCCCATAATGACAAAGTGAAAACATGTTTTAATAATTGTGTGTGTATCCTATATAAAACGTATTTACATAAGTATTCAAACCTTTGCTATGAGCGACGAAAATGAACTCGGATGCATCCTGTTTCCATTGATCATCCTTGAATTGTTTCTTCTAATTGATTGAAGTCCACGTGTGGTTAATGATTGGAAAGGCTGTCTATATAAGGTTCCACATTTGACAGTGCATGTCAGAGCAAAAACCAAGCCATGAGGTCAAAGGAATTGTCTGTAGACAGTATTGTGTCGAGGCACAGATCGGGGGAAGGGTACCCAAAAAAATTCTGCAGCATTGAAGGACAACTATCTCTACAGCACTCCACCAATCAGGCCTTTATGGTAGAGTGGCCAGACAAGCCACTCCTCAGCAAAAGGCACATGACCGCCCGCTTGGAGTTTGTTAAAAGGCACCTAAAGGACTCTCATACAATCAGAAACAGGATTCTCTGGTCTGATGTAGCCAAGACTGAACTCTTTGGCCTGAATACCCAGTGTCACGTCTGGAGGCAAAATGGCACCATCCCTAAGGCTATCTACCTCTCTCAAAGAGTGCAGTGTATAAAGTCAGAACATCTGCCTGCTGTCTCAGCCACTGCTTGTCACCAAGGTGGTACCCCAAGCCTTGATCCTAAGCCCTACGTTCTTCTCAATTTACATCAACAACATAGCTCAGGCAGTAGGAAACTCTCTCATCCATTTATATGCAGATGATAGTCTTATACTCAGCTGGCCCCTCGCCGGATTGTGTGTTAAATGCTCTGCAACAGTTTTATTAGTGTCCAACATGCTTTCACAACCCTTAACCTTGTTCTGAACACCTCCAAAATAAAGGTAATGTGGTTTGGTAAGAAGAATGCCCCTCTCCCCACAAGTGTGACTACTACCTCTGAGGGGTTTTAGAGCTTTAGGTAGTCACCTCATACAAGTACTTGGGAGTATGGCTAGACGGTACACTGTCCTTCTCTCAGCACGAGTCAAAGCTGCAGGCTAAAGATAAACCTAGACTTGGTTTCCTCTTTCATAATCGCTCCTCTTTCACCCCACCTGCCAAATTAACCCTGAACCAGATGACCATCCTACCCATGCTAGATTACAGAGACGTAATTTATAGAATGGTAGTTCGAACGGCTAGATGTTCTTTACCATTGATGTTCATTTGGCCATGCTCCTGAAAGGACACATTGCACTGCACTCTATGTAAACTGGTCATTTCTGTATACCCATCGCAAGACCCACTGGTTGATGCATATTTATAAAACCCTCTTAGGCCTCACACACTCCCCCTAATCTCAGATATGTACTGTAGCCCTCATCCTCCACATACAACACCCGTTCTGCCAGTCACATTCTGTTAAAGGTCCCTAAAGCACACACATCCATGGGTCGCTCGCCTTTTCAGTTCGCTGCAAATAGCGACTGGAATGAGCTGCAACAAACACTCAAACTGGACAGTTTTATCTCAACCTCTTCATTCAAAGACTCAAACATGGACACTCTTACTGACAGTTGTGGCTGCTTTGCCTGATGTATTGTTGTCTCTACCTTCTTGCCCTTTGTGATGTTGTCTGTGCCCAATAATGTTTGCATCATGTTTTGTGTTGCTACCATGTTGTCGTCATGTTGTGATGCTGCCTTGCTATGTTGTTGTCTTAGGTCTGTCTCTATGTGATGGTATGTTATCGCTTGTCGTGATGTGTGCTTTGTCCTATATTTATATATTTTTTAAATTTGTATTTTTAATCCCAGCTCTCGTCCACGCAGGATGCCTTTTTGGTAGGTCATTGTAAATAAGAATTTGTTCTTTAACCTGTTAGAGCTCTAGGGGCGCGATTTCATTTTTGGATAAAAAACGTTCCCGTTTTAAGCGCGATATTTTGTCACGAAAAGATGCTCGACTATGCATATTCTTGACAGTTTTGGAAAGAAAACACTCTGAAGTTTCAGAATCTGCAAAGATTTTGTCTGTAAGTGCCCCAGAACTCATTCTACAGGCGAAACCAAGATGATGCATCACCCAGGAATTAGCAGAATTTCTGAAGCTCTGTTTTCCATTCTCTCCTTATATGGCTGTGATTGCGCAACGAATGAGCCTACACTTTCTGTCGTTCGCCCAAGGTCTTAGCAGCATTGTGACGTATTTGTAGGCATATCATTGGAAGATTGACCATAAGAGACTACATTTTCCAAGTGTCCGCCTGGTGTCCTGCGTCGAATTCGGTGCGCAATTGCCAGCTGCTTCCACTTTACCATTTGATTCAGGGGAGAAAGCATGTGTCCAAGAACGATGTATCAATGAAGAGATATGTGAAAAACACCTTGATGATTGATTCTAAACAACGTTTGCCATGTTTTCAGTCGATATTATGGAGTTAATTTGGAAAAAAGTTTGCGTTTTGAGGACTGAATTTATGGATTTTTTTTGGTAGCCAAATGTGATGTATAAAACGGAGCTATTTCTAATACACAAGGAATCTTTTTGGAAAAACTGAGCATCTGCTATCTAACTGAGAGTATCCTCATTGAAAACATCAGAAGTTCTTCAAAGGTAAATGATTTTATTTGAAGGCTTTTATGTTTTTGTTAATGTTGCGTGCTGGATGCTAACGCTAATGCTAACGCTAAATGCTAACGCGAAATGCTAACTCTAGCTAGCTACTTTTACACAAATTATTGTTTTCCTATGGTTGAGAAGCATATTTTGAAAATCTGAGATGACAGTGTTGTTTACAAAAGGCTAAGCTTGAGAGATGGCATATTTATTTCATTTCATTTGCGATTTTCATAAATAGTTAACGTTGTGTTATGCTAATGAGCTTGCTGATAGATTTACACAATCCTGGATACATGGGTTTTTTCATAGCTAAACGTGACGCAGAAAACGGAGCGATTTCTCCTAAACAAATAATCTTTCAGGAAAAACTGAACATTTGCTATCTGAGAGTCTCCTCATTGAAAACATCTGAAGTTCTTCAAAGGTAAATGATTTTTTTGAATGCTTTTCTGTTTTTTTGTGTAAATGTTGCCAGCTGAATGCTAAATGCTACGTTAGCCATCAATACTGTTACACAAATGCTTGTTTTGCAATGGTTGAGAAGCATATTTTGAAAATCTGAGATGACAGTGTTGTTAACAAAAGGCTAAGCTTGAGAGCTAGCATATTTATTTCATTTCATTTGCGATTTTCATGAATAGTTAACGTTGCGTTATGGTAATGAGCTTGAGTCTGTATTCACGAACCCGGATCCGGGATGGGGAGATCAGAAAGGTTAACTGACTTGCCTACATAAATAAAGGTTAAACACTGTAAAATCCATGGAGAATAAGAGCACCTCCTCCCAGCTGCCCACTACACTGAGGCTAGGAAACACTGTCACTACCGATAAATCCACAATAATTGAGAATTTCAATAAGCATTCTTCTACGGCTGGCCATGCTTTGCACAGTAACTCGCCCAAACCTCCCCCACTTCTTCTTCACCCAAATCCAGATAGCTGATGTTCTGAAAGAGCTGCAAAATCTGGACCCCTACAAATCAGCCGGGCTAGACAATCTGGACCCTCTCTTTCTAAAATTATCTGCCGAAATTATTGCAACCCCTATTACTAGCCTGTTCAACCTCTCTTTCGTATCATCTGAGATTCCCATAGATTGGAAAGCTGCCACAGTCAACCCCCTCTTCAAAGAGGGAGACACCCTAGACCCAAAATGCTACAGACCTATATCTATTCTACCCTGCCTTTCTAAGGTCTTTGAAAGCCAAGTTAAACAGATTACCAACCATTTCGAATCTCACCGTACCTTCTCCGCTATGCAATCTGGTTTCAGAGCTGGTCATGGGTGCACCTCAGCCACGCTCAAGGTCCTAAACGATATCATAACCGGCATCGATAAGAAACATTACTGTGCAGCCGTATTCATCAACTTGGCTAATGCTTTTGACTCTGTCAATTACAACATTCTTATTGGCAGACTCAACATTCTTGGTTTTTCAAATTATTGCCTCGCTTGGTTCACCAACTACTTCTCAGATAGAGTTCAGTATGTCAAATCAGAGGGCCTGTTGTCCGGACGTCTGACAGTCTCTATGGGGGTGCCACAGGGTTCAATTCTCAGGCCGACTCTCTTCTCTGTATACATCAATGATGTCGCTCTCGCTACTGGTGATTCTTTGATCCACCTCTACGCAGACGACACCATTCTATATACCTCTGGCCCTTCGTTGGACACTGTGTTAACTTATTGCGTCGAGCAATCCCGTATCCGGGAGCGAAATCATAGCCTCAAGCTCATTACCATAACGCAACGTTAACTATTCATGAAAATCGCAAATTAAATATATATATTCACTCACAAGCTTAGCCTTTTGTTAACAACACTGTCATCTCAGATTTTCAAAATATGCTTTTCAACCATAGCTACACAAGCATTTGTGTAAGAGTATTGATAGCTAGCATAGCATTAAGCCTAGCTTTCAGCAGGCAACATTTTCACAAAAACAAGAAAAACATTGAATTTTAATCATTTACCTTTGAAGAACTTTGGATGTTTTCAATGAGGAGACTCTCAGTTAGATAGCAAATGTTCATTTTTTTCCCAAAATATTATTTGTGTAGGAGAAATCACTCCGTTTTGTTCATCACGTTTGGCTAAGAAAAAGAAAAGAAAATTCAGTCATTACAACGCCGAACTTTTTTCCAAATTAACTCCATAATTTCGACAGAAACATGGCAAACGTTGTTTAGAATCAATCCTCAAGGTGTTTTTCACATATCTATTCGATGATAAATAATTTGTGTAAATAATTGCGACGGAGGACACCAAGCGAGCACCTGGTAGATGTAGTGTAAAATGGTCAATCTTCCAATGATATGCCTACAAATACGTCACAATGCTGCAGACACCTTGGGGAAACGACAGAAAGTGTAAGCTTATTCCTGTTCCATTCACAGCCATATAAGGAGACATTGGAACACAGCGCCTTCAAAATCTGGGGCACTTCCTGTTTGAAATTTCATCTTGGTTTCGCCTGTAGCATCAGTTTTGTGGCACTTACAGACAATATCTTTGCAGTTTTGGAAACGTCAGAGTTTTTTCTTTCCAAAGCTGTTATATGCATAGTCTAGCATCTTTTCGTGACAAAATATCTTGTTTAAAACGGGAACGTTTTTCATCCAAAAATTAAAAGAGCGCCCCCTATATCGAAGAAGTTAACTAACCTCCAGATGAGCTTCAATGCCATACAACTCTCCTTCCGTGGCCTCCAACTGCTCTTAAATGCAAGTAAAACTAAATGCATGCTCTTCAACCGATCGCTGCCCGCACCTGCCCACCCGTCCAGCATCACTACTCTGGACGGTTCTGACTTAGAATATGTGGACAACTACAAATATCTAGGTGTCTGGTTAGACTGCAAACTCTCCTTCCAGACTCACATTAAACATCTCCAATCCAAAATTAAATCTAGAATCGGCTTTCTATTTCGCAACAAAGCGTCCTTCACTCATGCTGCCAAACATACCCTCGTAAAACTGACTATCCTACCAATCCTTGACTTCGGCGATGTCATTTACAAAATAGCCTCCAACACTCTACTCAACAAATTAGATGCAGTCTATCACAGTGCCATCCGTTTTGTCACCAAAGCCCCATATACTACCCACCACTGCGACCTGTATGATCTCTTTGGCTGGCCCTCGCTTCATACTTGTCGCCAAACCCACTGGCTCCAGGTCATCTACAAGTCTCTGCTCGGTAAAGCCCCGCCTTATCTCAGCTCACTGGTCACCATAGCATCACCCACACGTAGCACGCGCTCCAGCAGGTATATCTCACTGGTCACCCCAAAGCCAATTCTTCCTTTGGTCGCCTGTCCTTCCAGTTCTCTGCTGCCAATGACTGGAACAAACTGCAAAAATCTTTCAAGCTGGAGACTCTTTCCTCCCTCACTAGCTTTAAGCACCAGCTGTCAGAGCAGCTCACAGATCACTGCACCTGTACATAGCTCATCTGTAAATAGCCCATCCAATCTACCTCATCCCCATACTGTATTTATTTATTTATCTTGCTCCTTTGCACCCCAGTATCTCAACTTGCACATTCATCTTCTGCATATCCTACCATTCCAGTGTTTAATTGCTATATTTTAATTACTTTGCCACCATGGCCTATTTACTGTTTTGAAATGCCATTATGGGGTATTGGGGTGTGTAGATTTGATGTGGAAGAAAACATTTAATACATTTTAGAGTAAGGCTGAAACGTAACAAAATGTGGAAAAAGTCAAGGGCTTGAGTATAGATTTACCTTTTTGAGGGTTCTGTAAGTGCCTGTATAGAGTAATAGATCAAGTTTTTCCTCAAGGTTCTCAGTTGTATGCTAACACTATGCTTAGTAGCAAAGTTTTCATTATCAAGCATCTTAGTGCATTACAGTGTGGAAACTGTAGAGTTCAAGTCTAAAGAAAGGCACAACAAGCTACCAGAGCGTGTTATGTTATTACAAAAAGTATGTTGGTAGAATTAATAATCTAATAAAAAGCATGAGCTGGCGCGCACACGCAGAGAAAATAATTTTGTGCTTACTAACACCAAATAAACTGTAAGCTTTAAAAGTAAATAGAGTCGCACACTCTACATATAAACTCCCAGTAATTTATTTCACTCTCTTTATTTTTATTTTGTGAATAATTTCCTTTTTGTGAATAATGCCAAAGTGAAAAGGAGAAATACTTCAGCATGGGTAACAGCGAAATGACAATTTCAGGTATATAAAAAGACCTGTCCTGTAAGCCGAAAAATGTAGTCATTCAGACTATAATAGTGTATGTCGGACATTTCCCTTAAAAAATCATAGAAATACATTAAAACTTCCTAGAATTGATTGACGCACCCATGAGTCAATCATTTAACATAATAAAAAAAATTGGAAGTAGTTTTGTGGCCCCCCAAAAAAGGGGTTAAATATTTGTAAAATAAATTAAAATCCTGAGCTTTCTTATACAGTATCTCCTAGATATAGGACAGACACTTCAAAACCTTTTTCCTTATGATACATTTTTTGGACTGTCTGTTTTGCCATTTATGAATGTGTATTTAAATGCTTTTCTATGGGCTATAGCGTAAAAGGCCAAATTCAATATTTTATCAAATAACTACAAGGGTCTTAAAATTCTAAATTAAATAGCTAAATGAGCCATGGTATGACCATCTTAAAACAATTCCATATGTCAGCATAGACTTTTAGGGGTTAAATCACCAATTTGTTTCTTCCTATAGTAAATAAACCATATAGAGAGTTGAAATGCTCACTTTTTCAAAACAGCAACAATGATTGAGTAGATAGTCAAAGACCCCACTTTGCCCGTTTCCTATTTCTAGCATTGTATTTTTTGCTCTGTTATGAGTCATTGGAGCTGTTGAGAGGAGAGGATGCACATCTACATGGAGAGAGTGCTGTTGGAGTATGCTCTTAGAGAGAAATTAGCAATCATGGCTTGTCATTGTCTGCCTGTCCTCATTGGGCTGACCTTCCATGGAAGTACCATCTCATCGCTGCACATCAAAAACTAGTGAGGAGCCTGAAGACTGCACCATTTATCATAGAGACTTAAGATCATCTTTAAAGTTTGAGGAAGGTATAAAAGTAAACCGGATGAAGGTATAGGCTAACTAGGGTTGAGGCCTCAGTAATTGATGGTCAGATTGAGGCTAAAACACAAGTTGGAGTAATTATCATATCAAATGTGTAATACAAAAGTATAAAAGGAAAGGGATTTCAACCACACACAGTTCTATCCCTGCATCACATACTGTACCTATTCTAAACATAGGATTCATACATTAAAATGTTCCAACAGCTAATGAAAAGCTAAATAAGTCCCATTTGAATTCCCTAGCAGGGAATTGAGTGATTATGTGCCCTGGCTGAATTTAGCCGAAAACTATGGGAGGTATTTATAATCCAGCCCACGTGAGGGTCTTCTATTCAGTAGGCAACGGCAAGAGCTTCCCATGACTTTCCAATCAGGTCATGGGATGTGTGACAACCCTTATGAGTGGATTAGATATAAGGTAGTGAAGCAGGTTGCAGCAATTAATTGGCAGTATTTTCTGACACACACCATTTTCAACTCCACTCCCCTGCAGAAGAATGTCTCACTGTGAGACACAATGGCTAATTGAGTGAGCCTTCTGATCATAAAGGCATTTCATTGCACACTTACTATCTTTTCAGTGATATTCAATATGCCATTACGAAAACTCAATTAAGGAGAGAAAAGGGTAATAGGTATGTGAATAATGAGCAGTCATTAAAAACGTTCACAGCAAACCAGTGGCGTAGCGCAGTTTCGCGGGGCAACCCCTCAAGGTTCGAGCAATATATACACTACATAACCAAAAGTATGTGGACACATGCTCGTTGAACATCTCATTCCAAAATCATGGGCATTAATATGGAGTTGGTCCCCCCTTTGATGCTATAACAGCCTCTACTCTTCTGGGAAGGCTTTCCACTACATTTTGGAAATGTCCATTTCATCTCAAAGGTGATCGATGTGGTTGAGGTCAGGGCTTTGTGCAGGCCAGTCAAGTTCTTCCACACCGATCTTGACAAACCATTTCTGTATCAACCTCGCTTTGTGCACGCTTTGTCATACTGAAACAAGAAAGGGCCTTCCCCAAACTGTTGCCACAAAGTTGGAAGCACATAATTGTCTAGAATGTCATTGTATGCTGTAGTGTTAAGATTTCCCTTCACTGGAACTAAGGGGCCTAGATCAAACCATGAAATACAGTCCCAGGGGATCTTAGGCTTGTGTGCGGCTGCTCGGCCATGGAAACCCATTTCATGAAGCTCCCGATGAACAGTTCTTGTGCTGACATTGCTTCCAGAGGCAGTTTGGAACTCGGTAGTGAGTGTTGCAACCGAGGACAGACTATTTTTACGTGCTACACACTTCAGCACTCGCCGTTCCGTGAGCCTTTGTGGCTCCTAGACGTTTCCACTTCACAATAACAGCACTTACAGTTGACCGTGGCAGCTCTAGCAGGTCAGAAATTTGACGAACTGACTTGTTGGAAAGGTGGCATCCTATGACAGTTCCACGTTGAAAGTAACTGAGCTCTTCAGTAAGTTCATTCTACTGTCAATGTTTGTCTATGAAGATTGCATGGCTGTGTGTTCAATTTTATACACCTGCCAGCAACAGTTGTGGCTGAAATATCCAATTACACTCATTTGAAGGGGAGTCCACATACTTTTGCATAGTATAGTGTATATATACAGTACCAGTCAAAAGTTTGGACACACCCACTCATTCAAGGATTTTTCTTTATTTTTACTATTTTCTATATTGCAGAATAATAGTGAAGACATAACAACTATGAAATAACACATATGGAATCATGTAGTAACCAAAAAAGTGTTAAACAAATCAACAAATATTCTATATTTCAGATTATTCAAAGTAGCCACCCTTTGCCTTGATGACAGATATGGGAACTCTTCGCATTCTCTCAACCAGCTTCACCTGGAATGCTTTCCAACAGTCTTGAAGGAGTTCCAACATATGCTGAGAACTTGTTGGTTGCTTTTCCTTCACTCTGCGGTCCAACTCATCCCGAAAAATCTCAATTGGGTCGGGTGGTTGTGTAGGCCAGATCATCTGATGCAGTACTCCATCATTCTCCTTCTTGGTCAAAGCCTGGTGGTGTGTTGGGTCATTGTTCTGTCGAAAAACAAATGATAGTCCCACCATGTGCTAACCAGATTGGATGGCGTATCGCAGCAGAGTGCAAGGGTAGCCATGCTGATTAAGTGTGCCTTGAATTCTAAATAAATCACCCACAGTGTCACTAGCAAAGCACCCGCACACCATCACACCTCCTCCTCCATGCTTCATGGTGGGAACTACACATGCGGAGATCATTCGTTCACCTAATCTGCATCTCACAAAGCAGTTTGAACCAAAAAATCTCAAATTTGGACTCATCAGACCAAAGGACAGATTTCCACCGGTCTAATGTCCATTATTCGTGTTTCTTGGCACAAGCAAGTCTCTTCTTATTATTGGTGTCATTTAGCAGTGGTTTCTTTGCAGCAATTTGACCATGAAGGCCTGATTCACACAGTCTCCTCAGAACAGTTGATGTTGAGATGTGTCTGTTACTTGAACTCTGTGAAGCATTTATTTGGGCTGCAACTTCTGAGGCTGGTAACTCTAATGAACTTATCCTCTGCAGCAGAGGTAACTCTGGGTCTTCCTTTCCTGTGGCTGTCCTCAAGAGAGCCAGTTTCATCATAGTGCTTTATGTTTTTTGTGACTGCACTTGAAGAAACTTTCAAAGTTCTTGACATTCTGCAGATTGACTGACCTTCATGTCTTAAAGTAATGATGGACCGTCGTTTCTCTTTGCTTATTTGAGCTGTTCTTGCCATAATATGGTATTTTACCAAATAGGGATATCTCTGCATACCACCCATACCTTGTCACAATACAACTGATTGGCTCAAACGCATTAAGAAGGAAAGACATTCCACAAATTCACTTTTAACAAGGCACTTCAGTCTACCCCCTCCTTTTTCGAACATTCTGTTAAAAATCGCGCAACATTTCAGCGTCCTGCTACTCATGCCAGGAATATAGTATATGCATATGATTAGTATGTGTGGATAGAAAACACTCTGAAGTTTCTAAAACTGGTTAAATAACGTCTGTGACTATAACAGAACGTGAACAGCAAGCGAAATCCCAAGAAAAACCTGGTCACAAAAACCACAGAAAACTATTAATCCGCCAGTCTCTGATTTGTTTATTGCAAGCAAAAATATGTAGCAGGGAGCTTGCAGTTCCTACAACTTCCACACGATGTAGCCAAAAACGTCATTTTCATTGACAAAAATCCTTTGTGTAATGACAAATAGATCCTTCATTCCGTCCAGCATACAGGAATCGATTTTGGAAGAGAGAAAAAGGACATCGTTTTCTTGAGTAGCTGCTATTGAATACAGATCGCCCAGTGATCAATTTGATCGCTTATTAACGTTTACAAATACCTAAAGTTGGGTTACAAAAGTAGGTTGAAGTGTTTTGTCAAAGAATATAGGCAATTTATATAATTTTAAAAAATGACGTTGCGTGTTGGAAGAGAGCTTTTTTCCTAAACCAGACAGGCTATACAAATGGATATTTTGGGCATACATGGACGGATTTAATCGGGAAAAAGACCCAATTGTGATGTTTATGGAACATATAGGAGTGCCAACAAAGAATATCATCAAAGGTAATGAATGTTTTATATTTTATTTCTGCGTTTTGTGTAGCGCCGGCTACGCTAATTATTTTGTTAACGTCCCCTTCAGGTATATTGGGGTGTTGCATGCTATCAGATAATAGCTTCTCATGCTTTCGCCAAAAAGCATTTTAAAAATCTGACTTGTTGGCTAGATTCACAACGAGTGTAGCTTTAATTCAATACCCTGCATGTGTGTTTTAATGAACGTTTGAGTTTTAACGAGTACATTTAGCATTTAGCGTAGCGCATTTGCATTTCCAGGTGTCTAGATGAGACGTCTGCGTCTCAAGTAGGAGCAAGAGGTTAATTAATTGAAATCACTTCCAGGTGACTACCTCATGAAGCTGTTTGAGAGAACGCCAAGAGTGTGCAAAGCTGTCATCAAGGCAAAGGGTGGCTACTTTGAAGAATCTCACATTTTTGTTTAACACTTTTTTGGTTACTACATAATTCCATATGTGTTATTTGATAGTTTTGATGTCTTCACTATTGTTCTACAATGTAGACAATAGTCAAAATAAAGAAAAACATTTGAATGTGTAGGTTTGTCCAAACTTGACTGATACTGTATGTAATGACCTTGTGACGGGTCATTACCTTGTAACTTAGCATTGTTCATTCTGCTTTCCACAAACAGAACAAAATATGTAGTTTATAATTTACTGCATGTACTTGCTTGCAACAGGGAAATTGTGTACATTTTCACTGGGATTTACTTTGGTATACTTTGAACAATTCCTGTTTTATATAATTATAGTTTGTTGTTGTTGATGTGCTATTATGGGTGGCTTCATGAGGATAAATCATGATTCGGCTGTTCTGGAATCTGAGGGTTTAAATGCTGCAGATGGAGCGATGACCTTTTCATTTGCTCCATACAATATCGATTACCTGCAAGTTCCTTGACATAGTACAGAAAGTGTAGTTGTTAAAGGCAGTACAGGACCTTAGAGTTAGCAGGATCAACCAACCTCCAAACTCTCTTAACTGGTACAGAGGCCTTTTAAAGTGGGCAATTGGTAACTCCTATTAAGTTATACTGTACTTCGTCTCTATTTTGTGATTCCTTCCCCTGTCCATCTCTCCCCCAGCTTTTCTTCACATGCTGTTCTAGGCCCTGGCATTTCAACATGACCCTTGAAAAACATTGGCTAATTAGTTCCCAAGGAAGCCACAATCCATCTTCCTGAGCTAGTGCTGTGTCCACCTCCCCATTCATACTCTCTCAGACTGAAATTAGAATGTCTCAAACTCCAGCCAGGGGCCTCGCAGAGAGAATAGACAAAACATTTTCACCACTGGACACTGAGAAAGCTTCTGGTCAGGTAAGATACCAAAATAAAGAGTGTAAAAACAGAGAAATAATAGTAATACTTCTATATTGTTTTACAGATATATTGTTATTCTGACCAAATGCTTTATTACAAATACATCACTGAGCGTCAGCTGCAGCCATACATTCTCCTAACAAATCCTATGTTGGTCCATCCCCTATCATAATTTTCCAGGATTCTGTGTCAAATGAAGTAGCATTGGGTCAATATATTTCAATAGCTTTTCAAACTAGTATACCATATAGTATATCCAAAACTGCAGATACAGTAGGCTGGTAGTTATTTTTCCTGGAACACTTACCCATTGTTCTCATGATTCCTGGAATGCCTGCCAATGGATCCAAGAGCACAATGAGGAGAGGAAATCTAGATATGAATCCCAATAAGGACCATCTTCACTTGGACTTCAAAGACCGTGTTCAGACAATACAACGCTTTATTTACTGTCCTTGTTTACTTTGTTTTACAAGTGTTACATTTCATGAGACCCACCTGTTTTAAGCCCCACATTTTATGCAATAAATTTGTTTTTTTTGTTGTTGTTTTTTTAAATGGGGGGGGCTTGCCTGTTTTTCATGTTATTTTGGCATTAATACGGTCATTAATACCAGTCACATGTCAGTTTGCAAACAATGTAAAAAATATATATTTCATCGGGTTAATAAAGCCGCATGAGTAAGGCAACTCCAAAATGCAAGTGTTTCAGCATACCTCTGTGCTTTCTGTGGTGGTGGGGCTAGCCAGCAGAAAATAGAAGCATTGCGCCATGATTGGCTCAGTGTTTTGTCACTCATGAGGACACTACGTCACGTCCAAGTAGTAATGGTGGACTTAGAAAATTCAAGCCCTTTGGCTCCTGCCATAGAATTACATGAGTAGTGCCCTTCCAAAAAGGCTCAAGGTCATTGGCCACAGATAAAATTACATCAAATCACATTATATGTACAGTAGCTTTGATTGGACTAATCATGTCAACATCTTACTTTCAAAATCTTAGCTAGCAGTCATCATCATGAATCAACTCGACAATCTACTTGCAAATCCTTTTTAATCCTTGTCATATGAAGATAAATAATGAAGAGAAATTATAGATAAAACATATTGGGGCTCATTGGCCATTGGACATAAACATTACACAACAAGTTGGAAATCTCAAATTCAACAATGAGTGGTTTGGAAGGAATCAGTCGCAGTGGCTAACTGCAAGCATTGCAACTAGGATGTCGGGAATAAATGAGCTCAGACTGGGAAAATACTTTTGAACAGTCATCCAAATCCAACTCAGAATTGTAAATCTAGCCTCTTTTTCTTTCTTTGATTGCAAAATTTCACCACGAAGAACGGCTGCGCCACCTTCCTGTTCAAGTGAGCACATCACAAGGTGAGTCCAAAAATGTCTTATATGCTGCTGCAAAAATTATGTAATATGCAAGGGAGATATTTATACTGTAGCTAAGAAATAAATACTAAGTGTAAGCTTTTAATAGCACATGTGCCTCTGTCTTCACCTCTTAATTTCGCCTAATGTTACTGTTTTGACTCAATGGTGCACATGTAGCCTTTTACCTATTTTTGAGAAATGTAATCATTGCATATTGTAAGAGCTTTCATTATCTGGTTATATGCCCCCTTTATTTATCCTACGGTTCTGACTTGGTGTACAGGGAAAACACTGAGAATTCTGTCGCTGTACATTTCAAAAGCGCTGAACATACAGATATATTGACTACGTCTGTCCTGGCTCGTTCATTAATGTCTTAATCGAAATTATGGATTGCCTCTTGTCTGCTTGCCGTCCCCTTTTGCCATAGTTTGTACATCTCAATTGTCAGTAGAAACCACATTTGTTTAAGCAAGTCAGCCATATCAGCTATGTTTTTTTTAAAGCCATTAAATGAGGCTGAATGAACTGTTTCGCTGCCAGACAAGGCTCAGCTGATAGCTAGATGTAGCAGGTGTTGGGACTCTGCTGGTGGGGCAGCTTTATATAGGCCCTAACAGTTTGTGGGCACTGTTTGTCACCACAATTAAAGTATTGTTTAGTGTTGTGTTGTTTAGTGACTTTGCTGGCATGCACCCCACTTTGATTTTTTTTGCCCCACCAAGATTCACATGCTAAAATCTTCACTGCTTACCATTGACCAAAGCCTACAGTGATTTAGAAAAACATGATATTACTGTTACTGTGTCATTCATACAGTTCGGCAGATACAGGGAGAAATTTATATTTATGAATGCAAAACAACCATGGCCATGTGTCTTTGTAACGCTCATTTAAAAAAATATATATATATATATATTTTTTTTAGCCCTTTTTCTCCCCAATTTCGTGGTATCTAATCCAAGATACTATCTTGTCTAATCGCTACAACTCCCATACGGGCTCGGGACAGACGAAGGCTGAATGTCATGTATCCTCCGATACACAACCCAACCAGCCGCACTGCTTCTTAACACAGCGCGCCTCCAACCCGGAAGCCAGCCGCACCTGGCAACCTTGGTTAGCACGCACTGCGCCCGGCCCGCCACAGGAGTCACTGGTGCGCAATGAGACAAGGGCATCCCTACCGACCAAGCCCTCCCTAACCCGGACAACGCTAGGCCAATTGTGCGTCGCCCCACGGACCTCCCGGTCGCAGCCAGTTACGACAGAGCCTGGGCGCGAACCCAGGGACTCTAATGGCACAGCTGGCGCTGCAGTACAGCGCCCTTAACCACTGCGCCATCCGGGAGGCCTGTAACGCTCATTGTTGTAAGAATGGTCGGACCAAGATGCAGCGTGTGGTAGGTTAATCATATTTATTAATGAAAACCAGCAACAAAACAAGAAAGAGAAAACCAACGTTTCGTACAGCCTTGTAGGGCTCAACAGCAACAGCAACAATACAAAAACAAGATCCCACACAAAACAGGTGGGAAAACGCTGCCTAAATATGATCCCCAATCAGAGACAACGATAGACAGCTGCCTCTGATTGGGAACCATACCAGGCAAACATAGAAATGCAAAAACTAGAGTACCCACCCTAGTCACACCCTGACCTAACCAAAATAGAGAATAAAAAGGATCTCTAAGGTCAGGGTGTGACAGTCTTGTTACCTGTAATCTGAGAACTTAAAGTTTCCCACTGATCCTCCTGTATTTCCATGAGTAAATGGACATGCTATAGTAATCTGTATCATTCATTCAATCAATATGATGCTTTGTTTGTCAACATGGCCGTCATCATATATTTTGAGGTAGACAATTTTATACAACACAATTTTACTAAAATTCTAAATCTGGAACAGCTCTGTATGTATTTTTCCCTCTTTCTCTCCTGCAGTGCACTAGAATTTGTGTTGATTCGTAGTGTTCTGAGACTGCCTACTGTTTTTGAAAAAGTGATCCCTCAACGCATCACTTACATACAGTACCCCTCATTCATCCCCTTTACAATACAAGAATATCCTCTGCAAAGTCAATTTTGTAAATAAAAACAATCAGATCTTAACATGACCACGGTATAATGTGACTTCTTGTCCCATTTCCATTTCCATAAATATTTCCTTTATTTGGTTGTAATAACATTGCACAGTATGGGTGCCCATTTAACGTGAAAATAAGCTTTAGGCCTATTAAGTATGGCTTACCATTATCTCAATTTGTCAGTACTGGAAAATTAAAGAAGCATGCAGAATTTGCAGAATGCTTTGTTTGGATTAATGGTGCTGCAGTCCAGTGCACACACATTCATGTGGTTATTACTATCAATAAGAAGCTGAGGGTAGCGGGATGAGTGGGTCTGGTCCTTTTAGCCCATTTAGTCTGATAAAGTCAGGCAGAGACAGCGACAGGGTTATGGATAGAGATTCCATGATGGAAAGCAGAGGAAGATGAAAGAAAATGTAGGTCTGTGATGCAGGCAAGCAACCAATGCTGACAAAAGGCATTACCTTTTAATGTGTATAGTGGGTGGGGGATCTTCTCCCGTAAGAGCTTACCGACTGCATTGTGTCTCAATTGTTGTTTTCAGCATAGTGAAATAACAACTTAATGTACTGTATGGGTCTACACTGAGTGTACAAAACATTAGGAACACCTTTCTAATATTCAGCTGCACCCCCCTTTGCCCTCAAAACAGCCTCAATTTGTCTGGCATGGAATATAAGGTATTGAAAGCGTTCCACAGGAATGCTGGTGACTCCAATGCTTCCCACAGCTGGATGTCCTTTGGGTGGTGGACCATTCTTGATACACGCGGGAAACTGTTGAGCATGAAAAACTCAGCAGCGTTTTAATTCCTGACACACTCAAACTATGTGTAGCCATAAAAGGTGATTGGATGAATTATCAGCCACAACCTCTTCCCATGATCACTGACTAAAACCCATGGATAGTATGTACTTGGCAAGTTTCACAGTCTTCAACATCTTGAAACAGCAACACTCAGGAAGCTTTTTAGACTCCTTTGTCTGCATGTAGAACCAGTGGATTACTGAAATTGATGGTGCCAACTAAACGGGATATAAAGAAGGATTGCAAACAGAGAAAGATCTTCAAAAGTAAGTGATTTATTTAATTGCTTTTTGTAATTTTAAGAAGCCTTTGCTGGTTGAAAAATATGTTGATGTGGGGCGCCATCCTCAGACAATCGCATGGCATGCTTTCGCCATAGAGCCTATTGTAAATCGGACAACACTGTTAGATTAACAAGAATTTACGCTTTTAAATGATATAAGATACTTGTATGTTCATGAATGTTTAACATTACAATTATTTATTTGAATTGTGCTCCCTCCAACATTCACCAGATGTTGTTGGCTGGTGTCCCTCAAGCATTATACTTCAGAAGCTACATTTTGTAATATTCAGAAGAATATTGTCTGAGAAAAGATTTGTACAGTTGTTCTGTCAGGTTTCCGGTCCTGTCTTCTGTCCTTATTGTCCTTGTTCAGCATGTGACACTCCAAGTATGTGAGTGCATCACAAAGTTTGTCTAGGGACACACAATTCTTGTTGTATTTTTCAAATATCAAATAGAGTGCTCAGAAGTAGAGGTAATATCCAACAAATTCATAGAATTTGACTCAGAATTTTGCTTGCGACAAGACAGACATCTGAGAAGACATATGAGCCATGACCTTGGGAGCAATAATAGGCAATAAACATAAATCTCCAATAGGGGGATGTTCAGTTCACTTTTCTTAGGTATTTCTCAACTTTAAGGGTTTTCTGTGCCCAGTGCATTTTATTTTGTTGTACCGTTCAGGATAATTCAATCCATTTGAATGGACAGTGGGCCACTGTTAAGAGGCACTCAGTGAGACTAATGTAAAGGTGACCTTCAGGAAAGCTGGTCCGTTGGTCAAAATCCATCTTGTGATCCAGGTTTATTTCTGGCTGGAGCCTTGCTAGTATTATCTTGCAGTGCATTGCGCACATATAGAAGATGTGTCCTACAGTTAGTTATACGCCTGTTGCACACATATAGTTTAGCAACACAAATTGTGTAAATACTATGTTTCTAGTGGATCGCATCTAATAATTTATGACATCTATTTAATAATGTTAACCGCACAACATCAATTTCCTGATGAAATAGCAGTTAGCACCTTGCAAAGATGCATTGGGAAGATCTTAAATCTGACCCAACATCCTGTGAGGCATGGTGAAACACATTCAGTTAAAGATTAACAAATGACAATTAAAAAGAATATCAAACCCATCTATGCCCATCAGCATTGCAGTTCTTGAGACACTTAAACCAGTGTGCCTGCCCCATTCAAAGGCACTTAAATATTTTGTCTTCAAATCAAATCATTCAAATCATTCACCCTCTGAATGGCACACATACACAATCCATTTCTCAATTTAACCGGTCTCCTCCCCTTCATCTACACTGATTGAAGTTGATTTAAGGTGACATCAATAAGGGATCATAGCATTCACCCGGATTCACCTTGTCAGTCTACTGTATGTTATGGAAAGAGCAGGTGTTCCTAATGTTTTTTACACTCAGTGTATATATTGTATCACATCCACTCTGAGCTCAGCTGGCACTGTGAGCTTAACTAAGGGCTCAGTTCAATCAAACCAACATTGTCATTTTTTTGCTTTTTTGCTTTCCCCGTAGACAAATACATTGGTTTTGTTATTTTGTTTAAGACACTATAAAAACAGTACATGGACTCCTCTCACATACAGTTGAGACCTTCAGTTGTCAGAGTGAGAAGTGTATGTGTGCAAACAGCTGTTGTGTAAACAAAGGCACCGAGTAAACATTGCTATAGTAAGATTGATTGAATCTGGCCTTAAGAAAGCCCCTCTGCCTTCCTCTCCAACCCCACCTGACATCACAAAGAGATACATGTGATCTTGAGAGTCCTCATGTAGGCCAACCCAACCAGGAGGAGTGGGAGGCTGATCCAGTGACACATCCTGTGATTCAGGACTTTAACATTGTTATTTAGAAAATTACATTAGGTTACTATAGTACAGCATGTGCTCAAGTGCATCTGTAATTCTTACAGTACCTGTGAATGCTTTTTAAAGATCTAGATCATCCTGTAATATTTCTAATTCCTAGAGGTCTTACAAACTAATTCAGTTGGCCAAAAGGCCACAGCTCAATCAAATATACATGACTATAGCACAATATCTTTCTACAGGTCGTGAGAGGTAGCATGTGAGGTAGCAGCTCTAGGAAATACCTTAAGCTGACATCAAGGTTTTATTGTCTGTACCTATTCAGGCTGCATGACATAAAATGTTGCAGCTCCAGCATGTCTACAGCAGGTTTTAACCTGGTCAACCCCTCAAGCCTGTTCTCGTCCCATTTTCAGAA
The DNA here is from genome assembly GCF_013265735.2 of Oncorhynchus mykiss. Classification (NCBI taxonomy): domain Eukaryota; kingdom Metazoa; phylum Chordata; class Actinopteri; order Salmoniformes; family Salmonidae; genus Oncorhynchus; species Oncorhynchus mykiss. The sequence continues at coordinate 67,466,017 of NC_048581.1, forward strand.
ATCAGCCCTAATCGGTGGTGATGGTAAGGGCACATTTCAATGTGTTTCACACTGGAAGACTTCTGAGTCGACTCCCATGCATAATATCCATGCAATTCTGCCTCAGACAGATATGTGCTGTAATCTCTTTGAAAATGAGCACTTGCACCATATAAGAACCTCAAACCGCTGAGTTTCAGGAATAAGAGGGAGGAAAGGACAGAGCCATATTGTACTGTACACATGCCCTTGCTTTTGAGCATAGAATGTGTTCTATGGTCCAAAAATCTAAACTATTATTGTGTTCCAACCAGCAGCAAAATATCATAATTACATTTACCAGACACTCTTATCCAGAGCGACTTACCGTAGTGTGTGAATACGTACAGTACTTTTTTTCCATACTGGTCCCCCAAAGCCCTGGCGTTGCAAGCACCATGCTCTTCCAACTGAGCCATGATGTTCAGAAACCTTGATGGAACTGCTTAAAGAGATTGAATGGGATCTTAAGCACTTACAAATTCGTAACATACCAATTGCACAACAAAAAAATTTGCGGGACGTAACAAATCATACAAAATGGATGACGTTGTACACAATTGTGCAACATTTCTGCTGACCCGTTTTTGCTCACGAGCGCTACTTTCATAACTACTGGTTGAAATTATACAAAAGCTCTGTACCATCACCTTCAACAGACCCTGGAAACAAATCTTCCTTACTGCATTGTATTTTCCTTTTTTTCTGTCCTGAAGCAAAAAAAAATGATGAGTGGCAAAGGATGGTATGACAGGCTATTGCTATGCATGTGGTATACAGTACAAGTGCATTTTTAGTACACGTGTCAATGAAAACAGAGAATGTCTACCGACCAGTGTAACGTAGTTAAAGATAGATACAAATAAATACTGTGGAAGGTATCTGAGACAAAATAAAACAGGATTTAGACTCAACCCTATTTACCTATCTACCTCTGTGTCAGTCTGACTCTCCCCTGCTGTCCTTCAGTCCACAAATAAAGGAATAAACACCATTTACGGTTTATCGAACCAAAGGCATCCCTTTGTGTCCCCTAACTTAATTTCTGTTGGTATGAAACCTGTGCTGGCCACACCATACATGACAACAGTAGAAGATGTGTATCCCCTCGAGACTGCAGACCCCTCTTTGTTCATGGGGCAGGTGCCATATGGACAGGAAGACGTTCAGCTCTGTTGCCTCAATAAATTGTTGTTGACACTGCCCTCTAGAGATGTGTGATAGTGCATTAGTACTGCAGACCTTATCCCAGACAGCAGTCTTCTGCACTGAGGCCAGTTCCTCTACAGCAGTGCAATTAGATGCTCCAGGGAATAAGACTGTCTTTAGCCATTTATGACAACTTTTTCCTTCTATTTTTCTATTTTTATGTAATCTCTCTCCTTGTTTTATAGGCAAGGTCATTCAAAATACAAATATCTTTATACAATCCACTGACCAAAGAGAATCAAATATGCCACCATTTGCTCCAAATCCATTGTTGTAAGCTACTGCTATTTATCTAAAAATCAGAGTGCATACTTTATACTCAATAATATTGGGGATTACAACCTGGTCTGTGGGTGGAAGGGAACATAGGATAGGATAAACCCTACAAATATTTTGCATTATGTGAACCTTGAAGCAACTTCAGGTGTCTGTTTGTACACAGTGAAAAGATAGAATTTCATCTTGATTTGTTCCAGTAGCAACGCTGTCTCTGAGTGCAAAATCTAACTCTGATGATTTGATGACATTTTGTGAGCACCTGCAGTGAGTGCATAGAGGATAACATATGCATATGCCTTATTCAATCTATTGTGGATGATTTTCAAGAATTGGCCAAATGGACAAATGCAGACCTTACAAATAAAGTATGTGTGGACACTAAATTCACAATAACATCCATACCTCATTTGTATTTGGTCATGGGACATACTCATGATAAAGAGTAAAGGAGGGGAGAGAACCTGACATAATCCTACACTTGCATTAGGAGCTTGGCGCAGGCTACTGAAATGTGAATATTGGGGCAAAAGGTTTAATGTTTTTTTTAATAGAAGGGCAAGGTGCACTTCGGGATTAATTCATAGTTTTTCATGGTGATGACGCTCATGGTTTTGGTGCTATAGTATAGTGCCAGCTAAAGATGCTGAAACTATCCAGGTTCATTGCGTTAATGTACAGTAGAATAAGGCGTTGCAGTATTCAGGAGGTTATAATGATCTTTAAAAACCTTTTCACTAAAGAAAAACAAAATCCTGCAGAAATAAATCGGTTTAGTGGACAGAATTAGAGGGGAAGGGTTTAGAGCCAGGGTAGGATTAAGGAAAATTGTGTGAAATAAAGAGCGAGTGATCAGGAGTGACTGTGTGCTTGCGTGTGTGCGGGAGAGCGGGAGGATAGAGCGCGCGGGTGAGAGAGAAGAGCATTGACTGAGAAGCATAGATTTTCATCCAACCTATATCATTTTTTTCTAATCATCGACTGCACTGCTTAACGTTGATTGTCTAGCAGGAAAATATTTTTCTACGCAGTTGAGGAACCGTTTCAGTTGACGATTATTGGTCCTCTTTGCTGTATTTAAGTGTTCTTGGAACGAATTTATCATATTTCTATTTATACTTGAACTGCATCATGAACAGTTTGTGGGCACCTCTCGATCTCACACCTTTGGAATGGTGGGGATTACGCAGCCGACAAATGGGGAGCATGTAAACGCAGATGGAGTTTGGGATTTATTGCAAAATAAGGGAAAGATGACTGTCTTCTCTTTGTGTCTCCTCTTGTTCGCGGATCTGCTGGATTTAGCCGTTGGTAAGTCATAATTTATGCATAAACACAGTATGTGAGAGTTGAATAAGAAAAAGCCTCTCACATTTTAAGAATTCGTGAGGTCATAATTTCGGAGACGCTGTGGAAGGCAGATGGCTGAGTCCATGTACATTTGAAACAGTTTAAATGTTGGCCGCTCATATTATGAACCATAGCATTCAATATGTATGCACATAGAATTGCCTAAACTTTTCCCCATTCCGATAAAGTGAATGGTTTCCTTGAAGACACTAGAATGGTATTCCTCCGCAGCTTCAGTTTTGACTGCTGGCATCCTCAGATATGGTATCGTTGGGTACTAGGGTTTGGTAAAGGAGAGCATAGATGGAGGAAGTGTGCATCACACATCATGGTATTTCTTGCAAATGGTCCATAAACTTTACAGTGTGAAATCAAGTAATTATCTTCTTCTTGTTATTTTATTATGATTGTTATCATTACTACTTCAGATCGCTAACAGATTTGCTGCCTGTGAGTTATGGCATTCAACTACCGTTATGTTTCGGGCTCCTCGGCGACTCACATTGAATGCAGCCTTAGCTCAAGTGTTCTCCACAGCCCATGAATACAGCCAGGACCAGACTTCTAATAATAACAAAATATCAGTAGCCTTCTATCTGTGAATGAAGACAATTGATACATTTACTTATCTCCTACATATAATAGTTATAATGGAACTTTAAATGGAACTACTGGAAGTTTCTCATAAGATCAAGGCATTGTGTACTGCTGCATATTTTTATAAACAATTGAAGGCTATTCCATGGGCTCCTGGGGTTTTGCATTAGGCTTACATTTAAGATGTAGATCAATAACTTTTATTTAGCCAAACTAGGCTACAGCACAGTCACTGTTAGAGTAGATTTCGGTTATTTGTCTGACACTCAAAGATCTGACCAGATTCTACAGCATTGAAGCACACATTTTTCCGTAAAGCTGCAATATGTAACTTTTTAGGCCACCTGACAAAATTCACATAGAAATGTGATGTATATATACACTACCGTTTGATGTCACTTAGAAATTGACTTGATCTGGAAAGAAAATAATTTTTTGTCCATTAAAATAACATCAAATTGATCAGAAATACAGTGTAGACATTGTTCATGTTGTAAATGACTATTGTAGCTGGAAATGGAATATTTTTTTATGGAATATCTACATAGGCGTACAGAGGCCCATTATCAGCAACCATCACTCCTGTGTTCCAATGGCACGTTGTGTTAGCTAATCCAAGTTTATCATTTTAAAAGGCTAATTGATCATTATAAAACATTTTGGCAATTATGTTAGCACAGCTGAAAACTGTTGTTCTGATTAAAGAAGCAAGAAAACTGGCCTTCTTTAGACTAGTTGAGTATCTCGAGCGTCAGCATTTGTGGCTGTGATTGTAGGCTCAAATGGCCAGAAACAAAGAACTTTCTTCTGAAACTCATCAGTCTATTCTTGTTCTGAGAAAAGAAGGCTATTCTATGCAAGAAATTGCCAAGAAACTGAAGATCTCGTACAACACTGTGTACTACTTCGTTCACAGAACAGCGCAAACTGGCTCTAACCAGAATAGAAAAAGGAGTGGGAGGCCCCAGTGCACAACTGAGCAAGAGGACAAGTACATTAGAGTGTTTAGTTTGAGAAACAGACACCTCACAAGTCCTCAACTGGCAGCTTCATTAAATAGTACCTGCAAAACACCAGTCTCAACTTCAACAGTGAAGCGGCTACTCCGGGATGCGAGTTGCAAAGCCCAAAAGCCATATCTCAGACTGGCCAATGAAAATAAAAGATTAAGATGGGCAAAAGAACACAGACACTGGACAACTCTGCCTAGAAGGCCAGAATCCCAGAGTCGCGTCTTCACAGAACACTATTGGCAATCTCTCAACCAGCTTCACCTGGAATTCTCACATATATGCTGAGCACTTTTTGGCTGCTTTTCCTTCACTCTGTGCTCCAACTCATCCCGAACGATCTCCATTTGGGTTTGAGGTTGGGTGATTGTGGAGGCCAGGTCATCTGATGCAGCACTCCATCACTCTCCTTAGCCCTTACACAGCCTGGAGGTGTGCTGGGTCATTGTCTTGTTGAAAAACAAATTATAGTCCCGCTAAGCACTAACCAGATGGGATGGCACTTCGCTGTAGAATGCTGTGGTAGCCATGCTGCTTAAGTGTGCCTTGAATACTAAATAAATCACAGAGAGTGTCACCAGCAACGCACCCCCATCAAAACCCCCAAATAAACCAAAAATTGGAACCAAAAATAAAACATTTGGTCTCATCAGACCAATGGACTGATTTCCACCGTTCTAATGTCCATTACTTGTGTTTCTTGGCCCACGCAAGTCTCTTCTTCTTATTGGTGTCCTTTAGTAGTGGTTTCTTTGCAGCAGTTCGACAATGAAGGCCCGATTCACGCAGTCTCCTCTGAATAGTTGATGTTGAGATGTGTCTGTTACTTGAACTCTGTGAAGAATTGATTTGGGCTGCAATCTGAGGTGCAGTTAACTCCGATGAACTTATCCTCTGCAGCAGAGGTAACTTTGGGTCTTCCTTTCCTGTGGCGGTCCTCATGAGAGCCAGTTTCATCATAACGCTTGATGGTTTTTGCGACTGCACTTGTAGAAACTTTAAGTTCTTGAAATTTTCCGGATTGACTGACATTCTTAAAGTAATGATGGACTGTCGTTTTTCTTTGCATATTTGAGCTGTTCTTGCCATGATATGGTATTTTACCATATTTACATGTACGAAGGGCTATATAAATTTATTTGATTTGATTTGAATTTAATTGCATTCCAGGTGACTACCTCATGAAACTGGATGAGATAATGCCAAGAGTGTGCAAAACTGCCAACAAGGCAAAGGGTGGCTACTTTGAAGAATCTCAAATATATAATATATTTTGATTTGTTAATCACTTTTTTGGTTACTACATGATTCCATGTGTGCTATTTCATGGTTTTGATGTCTTCACTATTATTCTACAATATAGAAAATAGTTCAAATAAAGAAAGTCCCTGGAATGACTAGGTGTGTTCAAACTTTTGACTGGTACTGTATATTTATGATTCTCATTGATAGATCTGGTAGATCTGTTCTTTGTTTGCTATTTCTATGTTTCATTCTTAAATTTAGTTTTTGCTCTTTTACCCTTCGGTTTTGTACACCAGCTTCAAACAGCTGAAAATACAATATTTTGGGTTATGGAAAATATATATTTCACAGCAATTTAGATGGTACAATGATTCTCTACACTATACTTGCTTGTTTTATCACATAAACTGAAATAAGTCTAACTATTCTAATTTTAGCAACCAGGAAATGGCGGAGCAATTTATGCATAGTGCATCTTTAATACCTAGATGCAATCTATAGGCTGCCTTTTGACTGTCCTATTCCATTCATAAAAGGTTTGAAACACATAAGAAATTTGAAATACAGTGATTGAGCAGTCTAATCAATTGGTCACTGAATGCAAAGGATGGAGGCAAAATACTATAAGTCATTAGTTTTCATTTGAAGGAAAGGGAATTGAGGTGAAGTGAAAAAATGTGGGCAGAGTAAATTGATTCTGGTGGGTGGAGTGAGGCGAAAAGGTTAAGGAAAGGGAATGCAAATCATCAATGATGCTGCTGCAACTTTAACCAATTGAGGGAGGGAAAGCTTTGACACTTTCCTATTCAACCAAGCATGACACTGATTTTGAATTCGCATGCAGGGCTACCTCATCAAGACAACATGAGCCTAGCTCATGTCCTCTACATATACCCCCTATGACCTCCTACCCCATGAAAGACCGTCCCACAGTTGGGCGCCATTGTCACGTGTGGGATCGGAACCCTATTCTGTCACATGAGAAAACAACGTCATGACCATTAGACCAAGAAGCAACTCCCTCAAGGGCTGAGGGTGATACTAATTTTGAAGATGCAGGCAGGGCAACCTCATCACGATTTCATTAGCCAGACTCATATCTGCTACAAAATATCAGGGGACAACTCTGTTTCTAGCGAAAGCGTAGTTAGGAATGTCGGGCTACTTGCCACTAGATCCATGCTGCTCTGAAAATGCAGTGCATATGCCTACATTGGCCCACTGCATTCTAAGCAGCATCAACCCTTCACTTCCCACTCCACTCAAGTCAGTGAGCCCTCCATTGACGTTCCACTGACGCTTTCCCAAGGGAGCTCTTATTGTTCGAGGGTGAGAGAACGAGAGGAAGGTGTCATAGTAGTTTAGATTAGAACAGCCCTTTAGTCTCTCTTGTATTATTTTGTGTGTGTGTGTGTCATAACCTGACATTGAAAGAGTAATATTGTTGACAAGGACAGAGTCTGGCCACAATTGTGTAACTATATAAATAAATTATAATAATACAGACATTTATATAGTATTTTTCAATGGATCTAAAAAATCTGTACACTGAGAAACACCACATCCAGCACCAATGTATAGCACCTACCTGGGTAATGCATAACAGCCATTTTAAGATACTACTCACCTCACATCAGCTATCACAGTGGAGAGATGAGGGAGAGATTTTCCATGATTAGATGGCCATGATTATATGAGGGTCCAAGTTGGAGGTTTTCCCACACATGTACTAAAAACACATTCTGTTTTACCCACATAAAAATGGACATGGTATAGATACACAGCAATAGTTTCTCATTTAGTGCAGCAGGTAGTCCAGCGGTTAAGAGGTTGGGCCAGCAACCTAAAGATTGCTGTTTTGAATCTCTGAGCTGACTAAGTTAAATCTGCCGATGTGCCGTTGAGCAAGGCACTTAACCTTAATTGCTCTGGATAAGAGTGTCTGCTAAATGAGAAACAAATTTACTAATCTACTCCTTTTCCATTCCAATGCAGCTCTGTCTTCAATGTTTCTTGGCAGCATTGTCCAACTATGGGCATGTGTATTCTCATTTAAACGTTTTGCTCTCTTTTGTTCTCTGTGAGTCAACTCTGCCAGAGCAGCTGAATGCCTAGTGGTTGTTTATATGTCTAGCTGGGCACTCTTTGTAAGTACCCCCCATATGAAGAGATGTTTTTATTCATCTATATGGATGTGCACATTGTGGCAGCACAATGTCGTCTCTTATTGCAGAATCTCAAATACTTGTATTTAATTACTGTCCCTGTCATGTTTTGAGTCTGTGGATAACACACAAGCCTAAGGATATTTTGTATTGATTTATAACCTGCTGTAATGTATTCCATGTCAATTATTCAGGTCATAGAGCAGAGTTTAACTTTCTACAATGAACTACAGTAGCTAGCCATAATCCTATTTCCCCACATTGCCCTCTCCTCCACAGGGTCAGGGTCTAAATGCAAACAGAATAAAAAATGCATGAGAAACCCAATATCAATGCAGAGGACACATTTTGTCAGCATACATTTTACATGAGTGATGCGTTTTTTCAGGCTTTATACAATTTCCTCTAAATTGTTTGTAAATACCACTTAGATAGATTCATTAGATATTGTTTTGTAATATAACATCCTTATTACATGGATACATGGTCTTGGTAAACCAATATGAAAAGGAAATGAAGTTGAAATCTCAACTCTAAACAGCTGGAAATGGGTTCAAAGGGCAACGTGGGGAGTACAATGTCATGTGTTTTGAATTGAATCAGGAAAAAGGATGTGGTCTCATGATGTGTTGCTGGTGTTATCTGATAGGAACATCTCTCCATTACAGGGATAAGGATAGTAATAATCGCTGTTCAGGCACACCAGGGTCAGAGGGCATAGGGATACTGAACATCATGTGTTATTCCAAGTCCACGACACAAATACTGTGTGGTGGTTAAGCACTGTAGTTGAATTTCTGCTCTGTTATAGGCCAATGTGCTGATTTAGTTTTAATCAACCCACATCTCGTGATTGGATAATGAAATATTTGATATTGTAGTTTTACATACAGCGTTCTTTTTTGGTTTGGGCTTTTAGTCTGTTTAGTCCCTTTCTAGATCACAGTATAAGTCGTTATCTTGGATGTTTACTTTGATGGCTTGCTTCGCTCCATGGCAGGCTGTCCAACATGCAGTGGATCATAACAGTGGGGGGAGATTTAGTGGGGAGTTAAAAAGTTGTGTGTTGGAGTTGATCTGAGGCTTTCCTGTTCACCGTCCTCGTCTGCTAGTGACAGCTGGGCTTGACTTACAGGAAGTATGAATAGATATTGGCAGAAAAGTGGGCTGTGGTGGCTCCTCCATCAACCAATCACCAGGCTTTATTTCAGCAGTTATGTAAAATGATTATGAACAAATCTAAAGCCTACCCTCTGTGTTTTTTAATTTGCATTTTATTTCGCTATTGTGTGGTCAGCGCAGCTACCTTATTCATTTGATATGTGTCTTTTTTACATGCAGGGTCATCAACCATGCATTGTGTTTCCGGAAACATGTTTGAGATTAGAGATCTGTTACGAACAATATCCTGAACAATGTTTTAGTAGAGATGTTTTTGTTCCGCCTAGATTATAGAACAATAATTGCCTGTTGTATTGCCAGTCACTATTGTCCACAGAATGTTAATTTTGAACTTTTTTAATCTTGCAATTTGGACCGTCTGAAGCCTTGTGATGCCTTAATGTCAAAAGAGGGCTGTACAAATCCACAAAGAACACTGTGACTGACATATTACAATTTTTCTTCAAGATTTTCAACGTTTCCCTCCATGTAAACCTATAGTGTGCAAGTTATTCGGTTGTTATAGAATATCAAATTGACCTTACATTGCCTTTGTAGTATTGTGTAGCTCAATATGCTGTCCCCCAGTTTTGTGTTCTGTCAAATGAAGAAGAGAGAATGAAGAGGAGAGAGGAGGTGGGGCTTGAGCCTTCTTCCTAATTAACTGTAATGTGTTGTTTAGATTCCACCAATACACAATGTTCCACACTGCTGCTCAATTATGCTGCTCAGCTGCCGTATAAAAACACTTGTATAAACCGGTGTGTACTCATCTGGTTTACTCATTTTCCTATCATCAAATAGACCCTACAGAGTTTGTCTTACATTGCCACACTCAAGAATGTATGCCAGTATTTTTGTTTACTCTCTTCTTCAGATAGTGGTATAGTTTGGGAGGAATGGCCTTAATTTAGTTTTTAGTTCCTAATCACAGATTTTTTAAAGATTCATGTCATGATATGGCAATATATGAATCTGTTTTATATTTTATGGCACTATATTGAGCCACATGTTAAGAATAAACTGAGGAAACCACCAAAGCCCAGAGGGTATTTGCATGTGTCAGATCTATTTGCCTTTCAGGTAATGGGTAAACCATGCCTCTAACATTTTGGGACCAGCTTAAAATGCTCTCTTTGTTAAAAAACAGTATTTGTAAATCCATTAAAGGAGGAGTTAGCTTTTGTTTCACAACCAAATATATATTCTTGATGTAAATGGGATGTAATAGAATAGTCCAGACAATTTTTTTTATTTTTTACTTACAAGCGATTCATTTCCTCATCCTCGTTGTGCTGTACATGGGCTCTGAAAACAAAACAATGTATCATTTTAAAAATGGAAATGGTCTCAGTATAGTGATGCAGGTCTTTGGATGTTGTACACATGAAATTGTGTCATTTTTTTTTTTTTACTTATCTGCAACGGTATATTCCATTTTGTGCAACTTGAGCTGCTTCCCCTATCCAGCTGTTCCATTTTCTGGGTAGCCTGCTGCTACAGGTAACTGCAAAAATAAAGGAAACACCAACATAAAGTGTCTTAATAGGGCGTCGGGCCACTACGAGCCGCCAGAACAGCTTTAATGCTCCTTGGCATAGATTCTACAAGTGTCTTGAACTTCCTGTGTGGAAGCACCTGTTTTCAATATATTTTTTCCTAGGGTGGCAGTGTAGCCTAGTGGTTAGAGTGTTGGACTAGGAACTGAAAGGATGCAAGTTCAAATCCCCAAGCTTACAAGGTACAAATCTGTTGTACTGCCCCTGAACAAGGCAGTTAAGTTAACCCACTGTTCCTAGGCTGTCATTGAAAATAAGAATTTGTTCTTAACTGAGCTAGTTAAATAAAATTATATTTTGGCAGTTACATGTATTGCTCGAGTAAAAAAAAAAAAAAGTAATATAACGTTGCGGATAAAGTTTTGAATGACACAATTTTGGGTGTACAACATGTAAAGACTGCATCACTATATTGAGAACTTCTCCATTTCCAAAAGGACATATTTGGCTGTTTTTGGAGCATTTGTTCATATTTTTAAAAGCCCCCATACTGCACCTCAAGGATTAGGTCATCCATCTCTGGTTGGGGTAAGTTTCTCAAAAATATTTGAAATTGCAAACGAAGTGTCTGGACCCTTCTTTAACATAACGTTTACATCAAATATAGAGATTTGGTTGTAAAAAAACCTTAATTAACCTTTAACATATTTTATTAACGGAATCCACATACAGTGCCTTGCGAAAGTATTCGGCCCCCTTGAACTTTGCGACCTTTTGCCACATTTCAGGCTTCAAACATAAAGATATAAAACTGTATTTTTTTGTGAAGAATCAACAACAAGTGGGACACAATCATGAAGTGGAACGACATTTATTGGATATTTCAAACTTTTTTAACAAATCAAAAACTGAAAAATTGGGCGTGCAAAATTATTCAGCCCCCTTAAGTTAATACTTTGTAGCGCCACCTTTTGCTGCGATTACAGCTGTAAGTTGCTTGGGGTATGTCTCTATCAGTTTTGCACATCGAGAGACTGACATTTTTTCCCAATTTTTTCCCATTCCTCCTTGCAAAACAGCTCGAGCTCAGTGAGGTTGGATGGAGAGCATTTGTGAACAGCAGTTTTCAGTTCTTTCCACAGATTCTCGATTGGATTCAGGTCTGGACTTTGAAAAAAAAAAAATACAGTTTTATATCTTTATGTTTGAAGCCTGAAATGTGGCAAAAGGTCGCAAAGTTCAAGGGGCCAAATACTTTCGCAAGGCACTGTAAATGGGTTCTGCATCCAAGATGACTTGTTGCCAAGTTGTCTTAGGTCCTAGGGAACACCAAAGGGCTTACATCTCCCCCAATGTGAATAATGCAACAGAATCTGTAGCCATTATGCCAAATTGATCTTCCCTCGCTGCCATAATACCCACCTCTTGTGTAGGGTAGTTGGAAGAAATAAAAGAGAAAGTCCTGGCAGATGAACTTTAAGTGGCCTGTATGGATGCAATGCAGTCTGCCATCCCAGTCAATGGGATCAGTGAATATAATAAAAACTACAATTAGTGGAGATAAGTAAATGCCAGGGGCAAGAGAGTTCAAAAAGCATTGTAACTTCCCTCTCTGCCCTGAAGTCCTGCACTGATTTGAATTCAATTGATTTGATTTTGGCCTGTCTTGAAAAGAGCTAGGTTGCTGCTCTGTTTGACTTGTGTGAGATTTTGAAGGTACTCTGATTCCTCTAGAAGCTGTTGTTGCAGAGATAGGTAAACAAAGGATAGGCTTGGCTCTCGGGGTTCAAACAGTTAAGCATAACATTTCAAATCAAATCAAATGTTATTTGTCACATGAAATGTTTACTTACAAGAAAATAAACTAAAGTAAAAAATAAAATAATAAGTAACCCCAAAAAATTACATAACAATATTTGTTGTGGCTTCTTTCCATGATCTCTATAGAGCACATGGTGGAATTTAGAGGTAGGTTCCCTCCCTTGATAGAAAAATTGCAAAAATCCTGAGATCTTTGGCAGTATACAATAAGCGTCACCCGTTATAACGTGGTATGTGTGAGTCGTTTGTACATGAAAGCTTTGTGCCTTGCTCAAAGAAGCTTAATACCAGTGGCGATTTTAGCATGTAAATCTTGGTGGGGCAAACAAAAAATATTTTTTTAGATGCATACCAGCAAAGTCACTACACAACACAACACTAAACAATACCTTAATTGCACTATAACGGTGACAAACGGTGCCCACAAACTGTTAGGGCCTACATAAAGCTGTCCCAACAGCAGAGCTTTCTTTTCAGCAACATGGAGTGAATCCTTACCACTGCTACACCTGGCTATCAGCAGAGCCTTGTCTGGCAGCGAAACAGTTCATTCAGTCTCATTTACTGCCTTTTAAAAAAACATAGATGATATGGCTGACTTGCTTAAACAAATGTGGTTTCTACTGACAATTGAGATTTACAAACAATGTCATAAAGGAACGATGACCGGATAAGAGGCAATCAATAATTTCAATTAAGACATTAATGAGTGAGCTAAGATAGATGTAGTCAATATAACAATTTGTTCAGCACTTTTGAAGGAAAAAGGAAACGGCACACTGCTCTTGATAGTATCACTGATATTTAATAAGCCTCACAGCCTTTGTCAGAGCTTTTGTGATTTTTTTCTTAATTATCACCCTTATGTAGACCTAGCCACACCCACATCCGTTCCACGCATCGAAAGGGGTTGGAGGTGAAGGAAAAACAAATACGTGCTACCAAATATAACAATATGCATTTCATAAATATTACAAAAGTGTGTAAATAAGACGTATTAAACACGCCTGTAAAACCACAATGAGGACATAGTAAGTTTTCATTATTCATTGGGTACATCGTACGAAAAACATCAGAATAATCTTAAATAGGGACATAATAAATGTTCAAATTCACAACATAACATACATACATAGGCATTTCATCATTAAGTCCTTTAGGAAATAATGTCTGGAGGGTGAAAATCCAAAAACATTCTCTTTTACTCAGAGTATTATTAATATCACCTCCCCTGTCTGATATCTTAACTTTCTCTATGCCACAAAATCTAAAGGTAGAAATGTCATGCTTTAGGTCATTAAAATGTACTGCGACTGGATAATCCCTGTCGTTTCTCCTGAATGAACGTTCAGCACTTTTGAAATGTACAGCCACAGAATTCAGAACATGGGCCGTTCTTACAGTATTCTCCCTGTACACCAAGTCAGAACCATAGGATAAATAAAGGGGGTATATAAGCAGACAATGAAAGCTCTTACAATATTCGATGACCCCATTTCTCTAAAACAGCCTATAGGCTACATGTGCACCACCAAGTCAGAACAGTAGGCTAAGTTATGAGAGGGAAATGGACCAAATTATTAGGATAAGGCACGTGGGCTACTAACAGCTTACTACACAACATACACTGAGTATAACTTTTTTTTAGCTACAGTATACATATCTCCCTGGCATATACCATAATTTATGCAGAAGCATACAATCAATTTCTAGACTCACAGTTGTGCTGTGCTCACTTGAACAGGAAGGTGGCGCGACGGTCCTTCTTGTGAGGAAATTTTGACATAAGACTTTGCCATCAAATAAGACTTTGCCAAAAAAAAAGCGAATCATGACATAAGTTATCTTTCAGTCGGAGCCCTAGGAAGAGGACCGAGTTCCCGAATTGTAATTCCAAGTTGGGTGACTTTTCAAAAAATATTTTCCCTGTCACAGCTAGTTTTTTCCCCCGAGTTCCCTGTTGTCTTGAACTCACTGAAGTCTGAGATTTCCCAGTTATGATTTTCAAGTTGTTTTGAATGTGTCAGAAGTCATACTGACTTGATAGCATGGCCAAAGTATTCAACATTTTCTGGGCCATGGTGTTGCTTGTGAATATTATCCTTTTAAGCTTGGAAAAGAGACTCTTAAACCCAGATTTGGACCACACACCCTCTCCACCGAATAGCAGGCAGGGGAAACAAAATAGGAATTGCATTTGCAACACTTGCAGTTAGCCACTGATTCCTTCCAAACCACTCATTGCTGATTTTGCTATTTCCAACTTTTTGTGTAATGTTTATGTCTAATGTCTAGTGTTTATTGGCTTATTTCACTGTAGAGCCTCTAGTCCTGCTCACTATACCTTATCCAACCTATTAGTTCCACCACCCACACATGCAATGACATCTCCTGGTTTCAATGATGTTTCTAGAGACAATATCTCTCTCTTCATCACTCAATACCTAGGTTTACCTCCACTGTATTCACATCCTACCTTACCTTTGTCTGTACATTATACCTTGATGCTATTTTATCGCCCCCAGAAACCTCCTTTTACTCTCTGTTCCAGACGTTCTAGACGACCAATTCTTATTGCACCCTTATTCTACTCCTCCTATGTTCCTCTGGCGATGTAGAGGTGAATCCAGGCCCTGCAGTGCCTAGCTCCACTCCTGTAACCGTAATAGCCTTGGTTTCATGCATGTTAACATTAGAAGCCTCCTCCCTAAGTTGGTTCTATTCACTGCTTTAGCACACTCTGCCAACCCGGATGTTCTAGCTGTGTCTGAATCCTGGCTTAGGAAGACCACCAAAAATTCAGACATTTTAATTCCAAACTACAACATTTTCAGACAAGATAGAACTGCCAAAGGGGGCGGTGTTGCAATCTACTGCAAAGATAGCCTGCAGAGTTCTGTCCTACTATCCAGGTCTGTACCCAAACAATTTGAACTTCTACTTTTAAAAATCCACCTCTCTAAAAACAAGTCTCTCACCGTTGCCGCCTGCTATAGACCACCCTCTGCCCCCAGCTGTGCTCTGGACACCATATGTGAACTGATTGCCCCCCATCTATCTTCAGAGCTCGTGCTGCTAGGCGACCTAAACTGGAACATGCTTAACACCCCAGCCATCCTACAATCTAAACTTGATGCCCTCAATCTCACACAAATTATCAATGAACCTACCAGGTACCTCCCCAAAGCCTTAAACACGGGCACCCTCATAGATATCATCCTAACCAACTTCCCCTCTAAATACACCTCTGCTGTCTTCAACCAAGATCTCAGCGATCACTGCCTCATTGCCTGCATCCGTAATGGGTCAGCGGTCAAACGACCTCCTCTCATCACTGTAAAACGCTCCCTGAAACACTTCAGCGAGCAGGCCTTTCTAATCGACCTGGCCGGGGTATCCTGGAAGGATATTGACCTCATCCCGTCAGTAGAGGATGCCTGGATATTTTTTAAAAATGCCTTCCTAATCATCTTAAATAAACATGCCCCATTCAAGAAATATAGAACCAGGAACAGATATAGCCCTTGGTTCTCTCCAGACCTGACTGCCCTTAACTAACACAAAAACATCCTATGGCGTTCTGCATTAGCATCGAACAGCCCCCGTGATATGCAGCTGTTCAGGGAAGCTAGAAACCATTATACACAGGCAGTTAGAAAAGCCAAGGCTAGCTTTTTCAAGCAGAAATTTGCTTCTTGCAACACTAACTCAAAAAAGTTCTGGGACACTGTAATGGAGAATAAGAACACCTCCTCCCAGCTGCCCACTGCACTGAAGATAGGAAACACTGTCACCACTGATAAATCCACCATAATTGAACATTTCAATAAGCATTTTTCTACTGCTGGCCATGCTTTCCACCTGGCTACTCCTACCCCTGTCAACAGCACTGCACCCCCAACAGCAACTCGCCCAAGCCTTCCCCATTTCTCCTTCTCCCAAATCCATTCAGCTGATGTTCTGAAAGAGCTGCAAAATCTGGACCCCTACAAATCAGCCGGGCTAGACAATCTGGACCCTTTCTTTCTAAAATTATCTGCCAAAATTGTTGCCACCCCTATTACTAGCCTGTTTAACCTCTCTTTCGTGTCGTCTGAGATTCCCAAAGATTGGAAAGCAGCTGCGGTCATCCCCCTCTTCAAAGGGGGGAACACTCTTGACCCAAACTACTACAGACCTATATCTATCCTACCATGCCTTTCTAAGGTCTTCGAAAGCCAAGTCAACAAACAGATTACCGACCATTTCGAATCTCACCATACCTTCTCTGCTATGCAATCTGGTTTCAGAGCTGGTCATGGGTGCACCTCAGCCACGCTCAAGGTCCTAAACGATATCTTAACCGCCATCGATAAGAAACATTACTGTGCAGCCGTATTCATTGATCTGGCCAAGGCTTTCGACTCTGTCAATCACCACATCCTCATCGGCAGACTCAACAGCCTTGGTTTCTCAAATGATTGCCTCGCCTGGTTCACCAACTACTTCTCTGATAGAGTTCAGTGTGTCAAATCTGAGGGTCTGTTGTCCGGACCTCTGGCAGTCTCTATGGGGGTGCCACAGGGTTCAATTCTTGGACCGACTCTCTTCTCTGTATACATCAATGAGGTCGCTCTTGCTGCTGGTGAGTCTCTGATCCACCTCTATGCAGACGACACCATTCTGTATACTTCCGGCCCTTCTTTGGACACTGTGTTAACAACCCTCCAGGCAAGCTTCAATGCCATACAACTCTCCTTCCGTGGCCTCCAATTGCTCTTAAATACAAGTAAAACTAAATGCATGCTCTTCAATCGATCGCTACCTGCACCTGCTCTTCTGTCCAACATCACTACTCTGGACGGCTCTGACTTAGAAAACGTGGACAACTACAAATACTTAGGTGTCTGGTTAGACTGTAAACTCTCCTTCCAGACCCATATCAAACATCTGCAATCCAAAGTTAAATCTAGAATTGGCTTCCTATTTCGCAACAAAGCATCCTTCACTCATGCTGCCAAACATACCCTTGTAAAACTGACCATCCTACCAATCCTCGACTTTGGCGATGTCTTTTACAAAATAGCCTCCAATACCCTACTCAACAAATTGGATGCAGTCTATCACAGTGCAATCCGTTTTGTAACCAAAGCCCCATATACTACCCACCATTGCGACCTGTACGCTCTCGTTGGCTGGCCCTCGCTTCATACTCGTCGCCAAACCCACTGGCTCCATGTCATCTACAAGACCCTGCTAGGTAAAGTCCCCCCTTATCTCAGCTCGTTGGTCACCATAGCATCTCCCACCTGTAGCACACGCTCCAGCAGGTATATCTCTCTAGTCACCCCCAAAACAAATTCTTTCTTTGGCCTCCTCTCCTTACAGTTCTCTGCTGCCAATGACTGGAACGAACTACAAAAATCTCTGAAACTGGAAATACATCTCCCTCACTAGCTTTAAGCACCAGCTGTCAGAGCAGCTCACAGATTACTGCACCTGCACATAGCCCATCTATAATTTAGCCCAAACAACTACCTCTTTCCCTACTGTATTTATTTTATTTGATTTATTTTGCTCCTTTGCACCCCATTATTTTTATTTCTACTTTGCACATTCTTCCACTGCAAATCTACCATTCCAGTGTTTTACTTTCTATATTGTATTTACTTTGCCACCATGGCCTTTTTTGCCTTTACCTCCCTTTTCTCACCTCATTTGCTCACATCGTATATAGACTTGTTTCTACTGTATTATTGACTGTATGTTTGTTTTACTCCATGTGTAACTCTGTGTCGTTGTATCTGTCGAACTGCTTTGCTTTATCTTGGCCAGGTCGCAATTGTAAATGAGAACTTGTTCTCAACTTGCCTACCTGGTTAAATAAAGGTAAAATAAAAAAATAAAATAAAATAATGGCTGATGAGCACCGATACGATTTATCTATAATTTCTCTTCATATGAAAATGATTGAAAAGGATTTGCCAGTAGATTGTCGACTTGATTCATGACAATAACTGCTTGTCTAGCTTGCTAACTAAGATTTTGAAAGTATGATGTTGACATGATCAGTTCAATCAAAGCTAATAGATATAACCTGATTTGACTTCATTTTATCTGTGCCCAATGATCTTGAGCCTTCTTGGATGGGCACTTCTAATGTAAATCTATGGCAGCACCCAAGGGGGACTTGAACTTTCAAGCCTTCCCTGTAGATTTTGCGGTGACGTAGTGTCCCCATGAATGTCACAACACTGAGCCAATCACGGCGCAACTAGAGAAGATTACCAACCGCTACGCTGTGTGCTAAGAGTGTGCAAAGTTGTCATCAAGGCATAGGGTGGCTACTTTGAAGAATATAACATATAAAATACATTTTGATTTGTTTAACACTTTTTTGGTTACTACATGATTTCATATGTGTTATTTCATAGATTTGATGTCTTCCCTATTATTCTACAATATAGAAAATAGTACAAATAAAGAAAAACCCTTGAATGAGTAGGTGTGTCCAAACTTAAGACTGGTATATATATATATATATATATATATATATATATATATATATATATATATATATTATATATTAGCTAAACAGGTGGGTCCCAAAATAGGTTGTGCTCTGACATCTCTTCATCAGCAATTTCAGTGTAGTCTTTCCTCACTGTTTCCTACATCCTAATATGGATTATGTGGTTTTGCTTATTGTGTTCAAACATGGCTGCTGAGTAATAACAATTTCTGTGCCACTGTGTGCCCACATTAGGCCCCTTATTAGAGGCTTGGTAAATTGTCTCAGCTTACAATAGTGTTCCACTTATATCTGTGTTCATGGTTCATCACAGTGGGCTTAAGCCTCTAAGAATAGCACTCCTAAGCACTGGTGATTTCTCATCTCTGTCAACACCTTAACTCATTCTTATCCTTTTCACTTCTGTCTGCCATTCATACAATGACATTCCTAAAGAGAGGCAGAACATCTGCCTGCCAGGCAGCGCTAGATTTATTCAACGTCACCATGACCTCAGCTTTAAACCATAGGCTTCTGCTTGTCCTTGATGCGTGCTATATCAAGGTTAGAAATGCACATAATAAAGTATCAACACGGATTCCATTAGCATTTATAAAGTATGTCAAATTTGAGATGATAAGACGAAAGATATGTCTTCACGCTGCGGTGCCTGTTCTAAAAAATGAAATATATAAGGAAGGACAGGCCCATTTACTGGCAAAAATATTCTTCAAAGATCATCCTCAATGATTTGGTCTCTGTGGCAGGGAGCGTCTTGCTTGGAGTAATGAGCGTGCACATTTAAATGTCTGAACTGTACTGCTGGTGCTATCAGCCATCGCAGGCCCAAGCCCTCCCGTGCAATGAACCCAGCAGAACCCTATAAATGTGTGTGCCAGTGTATGCAGGTGCTTTATCTTTCTTCCTCTGCCTTCATCTGACAGTGATACCTGCCAGCACTGACAGTGATACCTGCCATTTCCACCCTATAGCATCTGCTAGGACCCCTCCTCCATCCTTGAGGGTCTGTTTCCTTAAGGCCTCTTTAGCTACATACATGTAGGCATGTATCTTTTATCTGCATTTCCATCAACATAGCATTGTTGTCTGCAATAGCCTAAGATTCTACCTGCAAATATTTTTTTATTTGACATGATGTTTGCATAGTGAGGGACTCCAGTTACTTGCATCTTCAGTTACAGTATCTAAACGAATATTCCCTACAGTGAATGCACCATCTTTGGGTTTTATGAAAGTCCAGCTGTCAGATTAGGTGAGGAAAAAAAGAGGAGAAGCATCCTAATCTGCACTTTGACGTCAGTCTGGATGAGCCGGAGCAGTGCAGGCGGGTGGGGATGAGGGGGGATTGTGTGGGCTGTGCATTTTATGACAACAGATTATTTCCCATTATTCATGGCAACTTCTTCCCTCTGAACCACAGACAAGGCTTTTTTTCCTGGAGATTGCATTCCTGAGGTGTAACTGTCGAGCGGGAGACAACCAAAAATCATCAAGACGTAATTTAGCCAAATCCTCAGCCACTGGAGGTCTTAGCCAGAGTATTTGGGAAGAGTTCCATTCATCAATTTCATTGCCCCTATATAAGCACTACAGTACATAATCAACACATAACATCTGTAATTTAGAACAACATTCACCCAGCTCGCTAAAACCTTCGATCCATCGCAGGACTTGTCACACAAGTTCACTGAGTTAATTTCCCATGTGCTGCCCCCCAAAAAATAGCTCGTAGTGGCACTCGGTTAACAAAAGGCTGCCACGTGTTGGATAATGATAATGTGCGTACTCTCAAAGCGTTCTTCAGCTTCTACTGATGTGTCACTACTTTTATAGGACCACTTTGTAGTAAACATCATTACGTTTTTGAAGTAAATCGATGCAGGTTTATGTGAGTATTTGACAGCATTGCAAACACTGACCCCCCCAAAAAATCTGAATTAAAAGATCATCTTCAAATTCCATACCCAGCAACTCGCAGCAAAAGGTGGCGCTACAAAGTATTAACTTAAGGGGGCTGAATAATTTTGCACGCCCAATTTTTCAGTTTTTGATTTGTTAAAAAAGTTTGAAATATCCAATAAATGTCGTTCCACTTCATGATTGTGTCCCACTTGTTGTTGATTCTTCACAAAAAAATAAAGTTTTATATCTTTATGTTTGAAGCCTGAAATGTGGCAAAAGGTCGCAAAGTTCAAGGGGGCCGAATACTTTCGCAAGGCACTGTAAATAGATAAATTTAGATGAAATGTCAGGTAAGTTGTGTGGCTGAGGTTTTAAAACTTCTTATGGATCAAATCCCATTAGCGGGATCGATTTGACAACATCCGTTGAAATATTACATTTTTACACATTCACAAGTGCAATACACCAAATTAAAGTTTAACTTCTTGTTAATCTAGCCACCATGTCAGGTTTCAAAAAGGCTTTACGGTGAAAGCAAACCAATCGATTATCTGAGGACAGCACCCCATCAAACAAACACATGACAATCATATTTCAACCCGCCAAAACTCAGAAATAACGATATAATTCATGCCTTACCTTTGAAGAGCTTCTTCTGTTGGCACTCCAATATGTACCATAAACATCACAAATGGTCCTTTTGTCTGATTAATTCCATCGTTACATCCCCAAAATGTCCATTTATTTGGCGCATTTGATTCAGAAAAACACTGGTTCCAACTCGCCCTGCATGTCTAAAAATATCTAATAAGTTACCTGTAAACTTTGTCCAAACATTTCAAACAACTTTCCTAATCCAACTTTAAGTATTTTAAAACGTAAATAATCGATACATTTTAAGACGGGATAAACTGCGTTCAATAGCCGGATAAAATTAAAGTGGAGCGAGCTTCAGGTCACGCCACCAAACAAAAGAGTACACTTGGCAAAACACCCAGAAAGAAAATGGCTACTTCTTCATTTCTCAAAATAAAAAATCTCAACCAATTTCTAAAGACTGTTGACATCTAGTTGAAGCTATAGGAACTGCACGCATATTTCTATTAAAACGGATTTGCCATAGGTAATCCATAGATTTACCTAAAGAAAAAATCCCTGGATGGATTGTGCTCGGGGTTTCGAACGTGCCAAATCAGTTCTGTTATACTCACAGACATTATTCAAACAGGTTTAGATACGTCAGTGTGTTTTCTATCCGAATCTCCTAATAATATGCATATCCTAGCTTCTGGGCCTGAGTAGCAGGTAGTTTACTTTTTGCACGCTTTTCATCCGGATGTGAAAATCCCTATCCCAGAGAGGTAAATAGCACTGTGCGTTTTTTTGAGGGGGAAACAGTGGTAGTAATTTGCTCCTCCTCTCAGTTGGTTTACAGTAACTTCCTCAGTTAGACTGACCTATGTTTTCAGATATGCAGATTACCCATGTGACTGCTTGGCTCTATTCTAGGAGACTGGCACATGAGGGAAGGCTCACATTAGTCCTGGTCACAGCTGACTGAACATCACATTCTGCAGGGTTCTGAGACCTTGAACATGTAGCAGCAGCATGCTGGAATGTGAAATGCCAGTTAAAGAATGCGTTGGGATTGTAGATAACCGTATCAGCCGTCTTGTTTTCTATATTATCCATTCCCCCAGACCACGCTCATGAATATTCATCCACACGTTTCACAGTAATATGAATAAATAATGTATCATATTGTACTGTATATGTTTGTAGCTTTGATCATATTTCGGGTAATGTTGGTGACGTCAGTTGTTAGACATCTGATGCTACAATAACAACAAGACCACTGTGATAAAGTATACTGTAATTACAAATAACCTAGTTTATTATTTTGATTCCATTCTATAAAAAAAGGATTGGCAGCCCTGCACAAAGGAGCATCCAAGCATGATTAATTTCCTGTTAGGCTCACCCTGAGTCCTTTTTCTGGAAGGAAGAAAGGACCAAAGGTCAGTGCCCCAGAATCCTAGTGTGGCACAGCAGAGATGCTCTACACAATCATAGAGTATTAACACCCAGTTTCAAATATCTGCCTGAGTGTTTGTAAATGCTGCAGAGGCTAAATGTCACAATAGCCAGCAAACTTTAAAATGGCGCCGGAAGTAATGGCAGCAGTTTTACGGGCGCCCAACCAATTGTGCTATTATGTGGTTTTTTTCACGTTATTTGTAACTTATTTTGTACATAATGTTTCTGCAACCTTATCTTACGACAAAAAAGAGCTTCTGGATATCAGGACAGCGATCACTCACCTCGGATTAGACAAATATTTTTATTTCAACAAGCAAGACGCACAGGACATTCTCCAAACACCCGACAGGGTCAATATCCCCGTTATTGGCAAGCGGAAGAAACACAGGTACAGAGAACAAAGTGCTGGATGCCTCGTGAGGACCTGCAGAAGGCGAGTGGAAAAGCTGTCGTTACAGTCAATATTACTCGCCAGCGTGCAATCATTGGACAATAAATTAGACGAGTTACGATCACGAATATCCTACCAACGGGACATCAAAAACTGTATTATCCTATGTTTCACGGAATCCTGGCTGAATGACGACATGGATATTCAGCTAGAGGGATATACGCTGCACTTGCAAGATAGAACAGCATAATTCGGAAAGATGAGGGGGGGCGGTCTGTGCATATTTGTAAACAACAGCTGGTGCACGAAATCTACAGATGTCTCTAGATTTTGCTCGCCTGAAGTATATTGTCATGAATTGCAGGTCACACTACTTGCCTAGAGAGTTTTCAGCTATACTTTTCGTGGCTGTTTATTTACCACCACAGACAGATGCTGGCACTAAGACCACACTCAGTCAGCTGTATAAGGAAATAAGCAAACAGGAAACCACTCACCCAGAGGCGGCGCTCCTAGGGGCCGGAGACTTTAATGCAGGGAAACTTAAATCAGTTCTACCAAATTTCTATCAACATGTTAAATGTGCAACCAGAAGGAAAAAAAATCTAGATCACCTGTACTCCACACACAGAGACGCGTACAAAGCTCTCCCTCACACTCCATTTGGTAAATCTGACCACAACTCTATCATCCTGATTCCTGCTTACAAACAAAAATTAAAGCAGGAAGCACCAATGACTAAGGTCTATAAAAAAAGTGGTCAGATGAAGCAGATGCTAAACTACAGGACTGTTTTGCTATCACAGTCTAGAACATGTTCCGGGATTCTTCCAATGGCATTGAGCAGTACACCACATCAGTCACTGGCTTTATCAATAAGTGCATCCAGGACGTCGTCCCCACAGTGGCTGTACGTACATACCCCAAACCAGAAGCCATGGATTACAGGCAACATTCGCACTGAGATAAAGGGTACAGCTGCTGCTTTCAATGTGCGGGACTCTAACCCGGAAGCTTACAAGAAATCCTGCTATGCCCTGCGACGAACCATCAAACAGGCAAAACGTCAATACAGGGCTAAGATTGAATCATACTACCCCTGCTCTGACGCTCTTCTTATGTGGCAGGGCTTACAGACTACAAAGGGAAGCACAGCCGCGAGCTGCCCATTGACACGAGCCTATCCGACGAGCTAAATCACTTCTATGCTCGCTTCGAGGCAAGCAACACTGAGGCATGCATGCGAACATCAGCTGTTCCGGACGACTGTGTGATCATGCTCTCCGTAGCCGATGTGAGTAATACCTTTAAACAGGTCAACATACACAAGGCTGCGGGGCCAGATGGATTACCAGGACGTGTGCCCTGGGCATGTGCTGACCAACTGGCACGTGTCTTCACTGACATTTTCAACATGTCCCTGATTGCGTCTGTAATACCAACATGTTTCAAGCATACCACCAGTGTCCCTGTGCCCAAGAACACGAAGGCAACCTGCCTAAATGACTACAGACCCGTAGCACTCACTTCCATAGCCATGAAGTGCTTTGAAAGGCTGGTCATGGCTCACATCAACACCATTATCCCAGAAACCCTAGACCCACTCCAATTTGCATACCTCCCAAACAGATCAACAGATGATGCAATCTCTATTGCACTCCACTCTGCCCTTTCCCACCTGGACAAAAGGAAGACTTATGTGAGAATGCTATTCATCGAATACAGCTCAACGTTCAACACCATTGTACACTCAAAGCTCATCACTGAGCTAAGGATCCTGGGACTAAACACCTCCTTCTGCAACTGGATCTTGGACTTCCTGACGGGCCGCCCCCAGGTGGTGAGGGTAGGTAGCAACACATCTGCCACGCTGATCCTCAACACTGGAGCCCCCCAGGGGTGCATGCTCAGTCCCCTCCTTTACTCCCTGTTCACCCACGACTGCATGGCCAAGCACGACTCCAACACCATCATTAAGTTTGCAGACGACACAACAGTAGGCCTGATCACCGACAACAATGAGACAACCTATAGGGAGGAGGTCAGAGACCTGGCCGGGTGGTGCCAGAATAACAACCTATCCCTCAACGTAACCAAGACTAAGGAGATTATTGTGGACTACAGGAAAAGGAGGACCGAGCACGCCCCCATTCTCAACGACGGAGTTGTAGTGGAGCAGGTTGAGATTTTCAAGTTCCTTGGTGTCCACATCACCAACAAACTAGAATGGTCCAAACACACCAAGACAGTCGTGAAGAGGGCACGACAAAGCATATTTCCCCTCAGGAAACTAAAAAGATTTGCCATGGGTCCTGAGATCCTCAAAAGGTTCTACAGCTGCAACATTGAGAGCATCCAGACTGGTTGCATCACTGCCTGGTACGGCAATTACTCGGCCTCTACAGAGGGTAGTGCGTACGACCCAGTACATCACTGGTGCTAAGCTGCCTACCATCCAGGACCTCTACACCAGGCGGTGTCAGAGGAAGGCCCTAAAATTGTCAAAGACCCCAGCCACCCCAGTCATAGACTGTTCTCTCTACTACCACATTGGCAAGCGGTACCGGAGTGCCAAGTCTAGGACAAAAAGGCTTCTGAACAGTTTTTACCCCCAAGCCATAAGACTCCTGAACAGGTAATCAAATGGCTACCCAGACTATTTGCATTGTGTGCCCCCGCCCAACCCCTGTTTTACGCTGCTGCTACTCTCTGTTTATCATGTATGCATAGTCACTTTTACTATACATTCATATACATATGTACATACTACCGCAATTGGGCCGACCAACCAGTGCTCCCGCACATTGGCTATCCGGGCTATCTGCATTGTGTCCCACCACCCACCACCCGCCAACCCTTCTTTATGCTTCTGCTACTCTCTGTTCATCATATACAGTGGGGCAAAAAAGTATTTAGTCAGCCACCAATTCTGCAAGTTCTCCCACTTAAAAAGATGAGAGAGGCCTGTAATTTTCATCATAGGTACACTTCAACTATGACAGACAAAATTAGAAAAAAATCCAGAATATCACATTGTATGATTTTTAATGAATTTATTTTCAAATTATGGTGGAAAATAAGCATTTGGTCAATAACAAAAGTTTATCTCAATACTTTGTTATATACCCTTTGTTGGCAATGAGAGAGGTCAAACGTTTTCTGTAAGTCTTCACAAGGTTTTCACACACTGTTGCTGGTATTTTGGCCCATTCCTCCATGCAGATCTCCTCTAGAGCAGTGATGTTTTGGGGCTGTTGCTGGGCAACACGGATGCAGCCGCCACCATGCTTGAAAATATGAAGAGTGGTACTCAGTGATGTGTTGTGTTAGATTTGCCCCAAACATAACACTTTGTATTCAGGATCATGAAGTTAATTTCCTTGCCACATTTTTCCAGTTTTACTTTAGTGCCTCATTGCAAACAAGATGCCTGTTTTGGAACATTTTTATTCTGTACAGTCTTCCTTATTTTCACTCTGTTATTTAGGTTAGTATTGTGGAGTAACTACAAGGTTGTTGATCCATCCACAGTTTTCTCCTGTCACAGCCATTAAACTCTGTAACTGTTTTAAAGTCACCATTAGTCTCATGATGAAATCCCTTAGCGGTTTTCTTCCTCTCTGGCAACTGAGTTAGCAAGGACGCCTGTATTTATGTAGTGACTGGGTGTATTGATACACCATCCAAAGTGAAATTAAGAACTTCACCATGCTCAAAGGGATAGTCACTGTCTGCTTTTTATATATACTATATATATACATTTTTTTTATATTTTTTTTATTTTTTTAATTTCACCTCCTTTTTTCTCCCCAATTTCGTGGTATCCAATTGTTAGTTGCTTTTTATATATTTACCCATCTACCAATAAGTGCCCTTCTTTGCGAGGCATTGGAAAACCTCTCGTCTTTATGGTTGAATCTGTGTTTGAAATTCACTGCTCGACTCAGGGACCTTAAAAATAATTATGTGTGTGGGGTACAGAGATGAGGTAAAACATCATGACTTAATGACTTTAAAAAATCATGTTATACACTATTATTGCACACAGTGTCCATGCAACTTTTTATGTGACTTGTTTAAGCACATTTTTATTCCTGAACTTTAGGCTTGCCATATCAAAGGGGTGGCAAAACCCACTGATTGATGCTTATTTATAAAACCCTCTTAGGCCTCACTCCCCCCTATCTGAGAAATCTACTGCAGCCCTCATCCTCCACATACAACACCCGTTCTGCCAGTCACATTCTGTTAAAGGTCCCCAAAGCACACACATCCCTGGGTCACTCGTCTTTTCAGTTTGCTGCAGCTAGTGACTAGATCGAGCTGCAACAAACACTCAAACTGGACAGTTTTATCTCAATCTCTTCATTTAAAAACTCAATCATGGACACTCTTACTGACAGTTGTGGCTGCGTTGCGTGATGTATTGTTGTCTCTACCTTCTTGCCCTTTGTGCTGTTATCTCTGCCCAATAATGTTTGTACCCTGTTTTGTGCTGCTACCATGTTGCTGCCATGTTGTGTTGCTACAGTGTTGTTTTCATGTTGTGTTGTTTCCATGCTGTGTTGTCATGTGTTGCTGCCATGCTATGATGTTGTCTTAGGTCTCTCTTTATGTAGTGTTTTGTTGTCTCTTATCGTGATGTGTGTTTTGTCCTATATTTCATTTGATTTATTTTTAATTTTTAATCCCAGTCCCAAATCCCTGCAGGATGCCTTTTGCCCTTTGGTAGGCCGTCTTTGTAAATAAGAATTTGTTCTTAACTGACTTGCCCAGTTAAATAAAGGTTAAATAAATGAAATAATTATTAAAAGGTGGTGAATACTTATTAACTCAAGACATTTCAGCTTTTCATTTTGTATTCATTTGTAAAAATGTCTAAAAAGATAATTCTATTTTGACATTATGGGATATTGTGTATAGGCTAGTGAGACAAAATCATAATTTAATCCATTAAATGTAGGCTGTAACGCAACAAAATGTGGAAAAAAATCAAGACAATGCCTAAGGGTCAGTACACCCTTCCCCCCGCCCATCTCCCACTCCACTGTATGCAATTGTCCTCTCAGGAATGTGTTTTTATCGCTATTGTACCCAGTCCACTCCCTTCTCAGGTCATCACACATAGATGATTGATATTTTCTAATTTCCTAGGCTTCTAGGCATCTGGTCTAGTATGCATCTCTTAGTTAATTATTTGTCTTGTAATTAAGTTTAGAATTTATATGCCTAGAATTATGCTTTGTTAATTGCTTAGTCTTATTATGGGTCTCTATGAGGTATGTATAATATCACATATATGATGTACGACCACACTACATAGACATCTGCCATCACTGAGAGCCAGGTTATGACGACACCTCCCTCGTCATCGTCCCCTTCCCCAATCTCTCTCTGTACTGTGTGAGGTCCTTGGATGGCCATGTAGGGGCAAGTCTTCGAGGCATGATAATCTCACAATACACCTTAAAATGAAATGCAGCATGTCCCAGCCATAAGGTATAATCCAGGCTTTTTGGCTAAATAAGCTGGATTCATCATTACTTTAAGACATGAATGTCAATCAATCCGAAAAATGAAATTTGATCACCGCATATGTGGTTTCCACCGTGTGATGATGATGTGATGGTGTGGGGTGCGTTGCTGGGGACAATGTCTGTGATTTATTTAGAATTCAAGGCACACTTAACCAGCATGGCTAACACAGCATTCTGCAGCGATACGCCATCTCATCTGGTTTGCTCTTAGTGGGACTATCATTTGTTTTTCAACAAGACAATGACCGAAAAACACTCCTCCAGGCTGTGTAAGGGCTATTTGACCAAGATGGAGAGTGATGGTGCTGCTTCAGATAACCTGACCTTCAATCACCGACCTCAACCCAATTGAGATGGTTTGGGATGAGTTGGACCGCAGAGTGAAGGAAAAGCAGCCAACAAGTGCTCAGCATATGTAGGAACTCCTTCAAGAGCTGTTGGAAAATCATTCCTCATGAAGCTGGTTGAGAGAATGCCAAGAGCATGCAAAGCTGTCATCAAGGCAAGGTGGCTATTTGTTTACATTTTTTTTGGTAACTACATGATTCCATATGTGTTATTTCATAGTTTTGATGTCTTCACTATTATTATACAGTATAGAAAATAGTAAAAATAAAGAAAAACCCTTGAATGAGTAGGTGTGTCAACTTTTGACTGGTACTGTATACATATTGTGTACAACAACATTGAATAATTGTGAACCTATTTAGTGAATTTTAACAATTAGAGACCATCCTTATAAAAATACAGTATTATATCGACTCCCAATTTTGAATAGTCCCTGTTCAAAGTTGGGAGTCCCTTGTCCCTATTCAAAGTTGAATAGTCCCTTGTCCCTCTTTTTAACTGAAAGTACAATGTTTCTAGTACTTTCAAAAGTTGTCTTTGCCTTCACAATTTAACTATTTAATTCAATTTAGGGACACTGATCTGAAAGCTTGCTGTTTCATAACTAGACTTCAGTCAGACTTCTTTACTCTTTTAAACAGCATTTCCATTAGAATAGAAAGCACAGTTTGACTGAGAGGCGTTTTGCGTTTTTATTCTCGGTCTTTGAAGATGGAATTTGGAAATCATGTAATAAATCCTACAGCTGAATGAGAGACGAAAGCTTTCCAGTGTCCTTGCTTAGTCTGATGGAATCATTATTCTACTGATGTTAAGAGCTGCACATTAAACACTTTCACACTGCTGGTGGCTGATTGCTGATATCTCTTTTTAGCTCTACCTCACATCTTTTATGTAGTTTAAGAATATTGCATCTCTGATGTAAATGAACATGGCTCATCCCATACTGTCAGCTCAGTCCAAGCTGCATCACAGAGAGAAAGACAATGTAATTTTTTCTAAACAGAATGGCGTCATAGATGATCTTTAGCGCGGATAAGGAGAAGAGGTCGGGGAGGTTGGATATGTGTGAAATTGCAAATGGAACACATAAAGGACACTGATTAGATCAAAAACCAAGAGGTTGTCAAGGAAGTAGAGGGCTGATATGTGACAATATGTGGGGCTAATTAAGAAGAGAGCAGCGAGGGCAACCCAGAGAGGCTATGGCTCATTTTCTGCTCCTCCATGTTCTAATAAAGGACTGACAGCTTTTGTGATTTACACAATGGTGGCGGTTCTATCCTTTGACAATAACTTTTTTCTTCTGCTTTTGTCGTTTTTTTATATTACAGAGATACACATTTTTGGACATTTATGGGAAATGTGAATGAATTCCCACTTCTTTTATCTAAGTTATATAATTTATTGTGACATTCATATAGCATATTTCAAATTAGATTGTAGAAGTCGTGATAGGTGAAGGAATCTCACAACCAGCAATCCAGGATTGCATTGTTATTAGTTTTTTATTTTATTTTCTAGACTAGCAAAACAAATGATATGGAAAGAAATGTGATAGGTGGCTGTGCCAATCGGTACTGAATATTGACATGTTTCTCTGAGTAAGTCTACTCTGATTGCTAACTTTCAGCATGCAGTCAATAATTAGTCAGTGACACGACACTGTTCCCTTAAATTTCAGCTTTACTAAGAAATAAAGAAAAAGGACTAAAGGTGTTGTCTAATGGTGTTATTTGTCACGTTCTGACCTTAGTTCCTTTGTTTTGTCTTTGTTTTAGTATGGTCAGGGCGTGAGTTGGGGTGGGCAGTCTATGTTCTTTTTTCTATAATTTGGGATTTTTGTGTTTGGCCTGGTATGGTTCTCAATCAGAGGCAGCTGTCAATCGTTGTCCCTGATTGAGAACCATACTTAGGTAGCCTAGTTTCACCTTTGATTTGTGGGTGATTATTTTTCAGTTTCAGTGTTTGCACCATTCGGGACTGTTTCGGTTTTCATTTTGATTTTCTTGTTCTTTTGTATTTTGTATTCATTTTCCATTAAATCACATTATACATACCACGCTGCATTTTGGTCCTCCGATCCTTCCTACTACTCCCCCTCAGAGGAGGAAGAAGAAACCCGTTACATTATTAAGGAAAGAGTGTGAGGAAAGTGGGTGTTTTGGTCATACATTGGATGACACGTTAGTTTCTCAATGTATACAGTACATTACATTACATTACTTAAAATAGCTCCTATGGTATGTAACACTGCTACTGTAGCTGTATTTCTATTTCTAAATAAGATATGAATGAACATGAGGTGTATACATTCAGTTTATTAGGTCCACCACCCCACTCATGGTTTGTTCTTACATGGTTTGAAAAAAATGGTTTGTTCTTACAGACAGTGAGTCAAGTGGCTGTGGCTTGCTATATAAAGGAGGCAGACAGGCGTCTAGGCATTCAGTTACTGGAAAAACATTGCCTGGTCCGAAGAATCACGGTTCCAGTTGCGTCATGCTGATGGCAGAGTCAGGATTTGGCGTAAGCAGCATGAGTCCATGGCCCTATCCTGCCTGGTGTCAACGGTACAGGCTGGTGGTGGTGGTGTAATGGTGTGGGGCAGGTATTCCCAAACTGGGATACGGGACACAATGCCGTCGGGGTTACGCCAAATAAAAATGTGATTCATGTTTAAAAAAATATGAATGTAATCACATTTTCAAACAGTCCATTTATATTTTCCAACGGGGCTATACATTGGGGTGAGGTTGTTTTCTCGCCTGAGTAGCCTCGTTTCACTGCCAAAAATAAAATTAAACTAATCTAGTGTTCAGCAAAATAACAAAACAATGTCAAATACAGGTAGCCTAGACAAATAATTAACATCCAATCACATTAACCGTTACTCCCTCGCAGGAATTCCATTAACTGTCCGTATGTAGCCAAACGCAGCTGCTGCTCATTCCGTTTGCTCGAAAATGGATAAATGTTTTAAAAAGTAAGGCCCGCGTACATACAGACACATACCAGCTCTACAGGTGTAGTACTGCTGGTAGTAGCAGTACTACACCTGCACCTGTCGATAACACAAGTTGTTCTGCTTCCACGTGCACCACCAAATGCTAGCATCAGTAATTCTGCATCTGTTGTTAGCCCAGCTAGCATGGAGACTGACAGTTGTGAATCTGATTCAGCCGAAAAGCTACTGCCCCCTTACCCGGGAAAGCACTGAACAACAGACAGGGACGTTGGACCATTGAAGAGGAGCACATATGATGAGAACTACATTGATTTGGGGTTCACTTATATTGAGAGTAGTGCCTTTTCTCAGCCAGAGTGTGTTATGTGCAAAAGTACTATCTCACAACTCGATGAAACCTTCACTCTTGTGAGAACATTTAGAAACAAAACATGCCAATTTGAAAACTAAGATGACTTTCGAGTAGTAAGACATGTATAAAAGTAACAGATACCATTAATAAGAAGGGGCTAGAAGCATCTCATATGGTGAGCAAACGAGTGGCTATAGGACAGGCAAGACCCATACTGTTGTGGAGGACTTCTTCTTCCTGCTGCTGCGGATATGGCTGGGACAGTGCTTGGGGAAAAAGACAAAAAAACTATACAGACAATGCTTTCATCAAACAACACTGTTTCACAACGCATCAGTGACATGGCAGGAGATGTTTTGAAACAATACTAGTCTTGTAGTAGCAGACCGATATAGACGTCGCGTGGGCGACTAAAAATGCTCACCCATCCCCCCCCCCCCCCCCCCCCGCCCCCCTCCCCATCAGCGAAATTGCAGCACCCCCACCTGCAAACATCTTCCTGTGGCTTTGACTGAGTGTATATAGACTCAGTCAAAATGTCAGATATTTGCAACCAAATTCCATTTACAATATGTAATGAAGCAACTAAGATTTCATCTGCCCGTATGGCCAAGGACATGCAGTCTGCAGAATAACATCCCTGCTAATATTGAGACTGAGTTGGCAGAGGCAATCATCCTGATAAAATAAGTGGAGAGTCTATGAATTACAAAACCCACAGCTCTTTCATCAGGCCTATCTTTAATAGAGCTCTAGCCACATAGACCCCTCGGCAGAAACATATTTTACAGTAATACAGTATGTCTGACATTATGCCTGAAGCTCCCTCAACCTTTATTTGGCTCACATAAATATTGCAAGTAAACACTATTGCCTTGTTCCCTACAAGCACTGCATTAGTGGTTATTTTGTCAAAGCCCTGGCCTGGTGCCTTAGGAATAATCAGAGATAGTTAAACTCTAATCTCATATAGATTCCATGTTCCAAGGGCTGTGGCAAGACAAGGCTGTGATCTTCTGTATAAAGTCAGTGGCATGGAAATGGGCAGGTGACGGAGCTCAGACTGTTTCATATTCATTCCTCCAGATGACCTGAGTGCATAGTAAAATGCCCTTGCAGTAACAAGGGAAGGGACAGTAACATCATATTGAGACTTTAAAGTCTAAATGTCAGACGTTTTAGCAAATTCATGCATTAATTGTAATTGAGTTTTTGTTATTGGAGTGATAGGTATAAGGGGTGAGGTCAGATCTGGTAGCATGATATTATGATATTAAATGTAGATATGTATATTTAGATACGATAATCTGTGAATGACTATGGAGATTCCTTAGTTTGAGTTGTATTGAAGTGCTACAGCACTACACAGGACAATTAAAGACTGCCCCCAGGTGTTCTGGACACTGTAATATTTGACCGTGTTTCATGTGAATGCTAAAGTCAAACGGCCAGGGGCAAGCATGAGTGTATTGTTTGAAGCTGACCTTGGCTAGGACTCAACATGTTTGTTGTGTCTGTACCTTCATTGTTTACACCCACTGCACATGTGAGGCTATACAGCAGTTAGAGAGGCTATGTAGATTCTTTGGAATGTATTTTCTGACATTTGAGGAAGATTTATACCTAAAACCATTTAGGTATTTAATTACAATCCTAGAGAAGAAATGGTTTCAAAAGGGTTCTTTGGCTGTCCCCATAGAATAACCCTTTGGGGTTCAATGTAGAACCCTCTGTGGGAATGGCTTTACATGGAACCCAAAGGGTTTCTACCTGGAATCAAAAAGGTTTTACCTAAAACAAAAATGGTTCTTCAAAGGGTTCTCCTATGGGGATAACTGAATAATTATTTTAGGTTCTAGATAGCAATTTTTTTTCCAAGAGTGTGTTTAACACCATCATTGACTTGCAGTAAACTTGACTATTATTGTGTCCTATGAGGCCAACAGGGCAGGTGCTTCTATGAATGGAGAGTGGAGGGAGACCAGAGTATGTACAGGAAGCCAGCCAAGTCTCCCCACTTGGGTTTATAGTCCTCCTCATAAGTGTGAAATGTCGGCGAAGTTGGGCACCTCCAGTAGGTGTCTAACCACAAGTATTCTTCTTTAAAGTACACCCAGACAATATCAACCTCTTGCAAAGTGTCAGCATTGGACAATCAATACACATTTACAGAGAGAGAGAAACACATTTTACAGCCATCAGCATGTGTTGGTGTGCTTGTACATCCTAAACATCACTTAAAAGTACCCACTTCCTGTATATCAGGAAAGTTTAGCTCAAGCATCATTTTGACATTGTTGTGCTTTTTTTAGTTTCATATTATAATTTTTTTAGACAGTGAGAAAGAGAGGGGAGAGAAGAAAGAGAACAAAGAGTAGAGAAAATGGCAGAGTGGGGATTCGATCCTCCACCACAGAATGCAACTAATTTGGGGCAGATACAGTGCATTTGGAAAGTATTCAGACCTCTTGACTTGTTCCACCTTTTTTTTAACGTTACAGCCTTATTGTAAAATGTATTTATATATTTTTTATTTGAATTGTAATTTATTTATTTTTTTTTACCCCATTTTCTCCCAAATTTAATGGTATCCAATTGGTAGTTACAGTCTTGTCTCATCGCTGCAACTCCCGTACGGACTCGGGAGAGGCGAAGTTCGATAATCGTAAGTCCTCCAAAACACAATCCAAACAAGTCGCACTGCTTCTTGGCACAATGCCCACATAACCCGGAAGCCAGCCGCACCAATGTGTCGGATGAAACACTGTACACCTGGCGACCGTGTCAGCATGCACTGTGCGCAGCGCACCGCAGGAGTCGCTAGTGCGCGATGGGACAAGGACATCCCTGCCAGTCAAACCCTCCCCTAACCCGGACGACGCTGAGCCAATTGTGCGCCACACCATGGGTCTCCTGGTCACGGCCGGCTGTGACAGAGCCTGGACTCAAACTGGACCACTGCGCCATTCAGGAGGCCATTATAAAATGTATTAAATTGATGAGGGGGAAAAAACAATCTACACACAATACCCCATAATGACAAAGCAAAAACAGTTTTTTTATAAGTGTTTTACATTTTATTTATAACAAAAAAAGACATACTATTTACATAAGTATTCTGTATTTATTGAAGAACCTTTGGCAGGGATTACAGCCTCAAGTCTTTTTGGGTATGAAGCTACAAGCTTGTCCCACTTGATCCTCTCAAGCTCTGTCAGTTTGGATAGGGAGCGTTGCTGCCAAACCCTCCCTAACAAGGACGACGCTGGGCCAATTGTGCGACTCCCCATGGGCCTCCCGGTCGCAGCCGGCTGAGACAGAGCCTGGACTCAAACCCAGAATCATTGGTGGCACTGGTGGCACTTTGGTGACCACTGCGCCAACCGGGAGGCAACCTTGTGTATGTCGACCTGTTTAAAGGTCTTACGTCGGCTACAGAGAGCGTGATCACACAGTCATCCGGAACAGCTGATGGTCTCATGCATGCCTCAGTGTTGCTTGCCTCGAAGCGAGCATAGAAGTGATTTAGCTCGTCTGGTAGGCTTGTGTCACTGGGCAGCTCGCGCCTGTACTTCCCTTTGTAGTCTGTAATAGTTTGCAAGCCCTGCCACATAAGATAAGACAAGCGTCAGAGCTGGTGTAGTATGATTCAGTCTTAGCCCTGTATTGACGCTTTGCCTGTTTGATGGTACGTCGCAGGGCATAGCAGGATTTCTTGTAAGCTTCTGGGTTAGAGTCCCGCACCTTGAAAGCAGTAGGTCTACCCTTTAGCTCAGTGCGAATGTTGCCTGTAATCCATGGCTTCTGGTTGGGGTATTTAAGTACAGTCACTGTGGGGATGACGTCCTGGATGCACTTATTGATAAAGCCAGTGACTGATGTGGTTTACTCCTCAATGCCATCGGAAGAATCCCGGAACGTATTCCAGTCTGTGATAGCAAAACAGTCCTGTAGTTTAGCATCTGCTTCATCTGACCACTTGTTTTATAGACCTTAGTCACTGGTGCTTCCTGCTTTAATTTTTGCTTGTAAGCGGGAATCAGGATGATAGAGTTGTGGTCAGATTTACCAAATGGAGGGTGAGGGAGAGCTTTGTACGCGTCTCTGTGTGTGGAGTACAGTTGATCTAGAATTGTTTTCCTTCTGGTTGCACATTTAACATGTTGATGGAAATTTGGTAGAACTGATGAGTTTCCCTGCATTAAAGTCTCCGGCCCCTAGGAGCGCCGCCTCTGGGTGAGTGATTTCCTGTTTGCCTATTTCCTTATATAGCTGACTGAGTGCGGTCTTTGTGCCAGCATCTGTCTGTGGTGGTAAATAAACAGCCACGAAATGTATAGCTGAAAACTCTCTAGGCAAGTAGTGTGGCCTGCAATTTATAACAATATACTCTATTTCATGCGGGCAAAATCTAGAGACTTCCTTAGATTTCCTGCACCAGCTGTTGTTTACAAATATGCACAATATCCATGTCGTCATTCAGCCAGGATTCCGTGAAACATAGGATAATACAGTTTTTGATGTCCCGTTGGTAGGATATTCGTGATTGTACCTCGTCTAATTTATTGTCCAATGATTGCACGTCGGTGAGTAGTATTGACAGTAATGGCCTCGAAACGAGCCTTTTCCGGATCCTGACCAGTTATCCGGCTCTTTGTCCTCTGTACTTCCGTCGCTTCCTCTTGCAAATAACGGGGATGTTGGCCCTGTCGGGTGTTTGGAGAATGTCCTGTGCGTCTTGCTTGTGGAAGAAAGAATCTTTCTCTAATCCGAGTGATCGCTGTCCTGATATCCAGAAGCTCTTTTTTGCCGTTAGATACGGTTGCAGAAACATTACGTATAAAATAAGTTACAATAGCGCAAAACCCCCCACATAATAGCACAATTGGTTGGGTGCCTGTAAAACTGCTGCCATTTCCTCCGGCGCCATTTTGTAGGGCCTGAGCGCTCTGGAGTAGGTTTTCAACAATGATCTCTTTGTACTAAGCTCCGTTCATCTTTTCCTCGATCCTGACTAATCTCCCAGTCCCTGCTGCTGAAAAACATCCCCACAGCATGATGCTGCCACCACCATGGAACACTGTAGGGATGGTGCCAGGTTTCCTCCAGACGTGAATCCTGGCCTTCAGGCCAAATAGTTCAATCTTAGTTTAATCAGACTAGAGAATCTTGTTTCTCATGGTCTGAGAGTCTTTAGGTGCCTTTTGGCAAATTCCATGCAGGCTGTCATGTGCCTTTCGTCTGGCCACTCTACCATAAAGGCCTGATTGGTGGAGTACTTAGAGAACCTTCCTTCATCTCCACAAAGGAACTCTGGATCTCTGTCAGAGTGACAATGGGGTTCTTGATCACCTCCCTGACCAAGGCCGTTCTCCCCCCGATTGCTCAGTTAGGCCAGGCGTCCAGCTCTAGGAAGAGTCTTGGTGGTTCTAAATTTCTTACATTTAAGAACGATGGAGGCCACTGTGTTCTTGGTGACCTTCAATGCTGCAGAAATGTTTTGGTACCCTTCCCCAGATCTGTGCCTCGACACAATCCTGTCTC
Source organism: Oncorhynchus mykiss (assembly GCF_013265735.2). Taxonomy (NCBI): domain Eukaryota; kingdom Metazoa; phylum Chordata; class Actinopteri; order Salmoniformes; family Salmonidae; genus Oncorhynchus; species Oncorhynchus mykiss. The sequence goes on from NC_048581.1 coordinate 67,503,961, forward strand.
GGACCTCTGCGGACAATTCTTTCAACCTCATGGCTTGGTTTTTGTTCTGACATGCACTGTCAGCTGTGAGATCTTATATAGACAGGTGTGTGCCTTTCCAAATCATGTCCATTCAAAGATGATCAATGGAAACAGGAAGCTCAATTTCAAGTCTCATAGCAAAGGGTCAGAATGCTTACAGTACCTGTCAGAATTTTGGACACATCTATTCTTTCAATAGTTTTTCTTTATTTTTACTATTTTCTACATTGTAGAATAATAGTGAAGACATCAAAACTATGAAATAACACATATGAATCATGTTGTAAAGAAAAAAGTGTTAAACAAATTCTTCAAAGTAGCCGCCCTTTTTCTAGATAACAGATTTCCACACTCTTGCCATTCTCTCAACCAGCTTCATGAGGTAGTCACCTGGAATGCATTTAAATTAACAGGTGTGCCTTGTTAAAGGTTCATGTGTTGAATTTCTTTCCTTCTTATTGCGTTTGAGCCAATCAGTTGTGTTGTGACAAGTTAGTGGTGGTATACAGAAGATAGCCCAATTTGGTAATAGACCAAGTCCATATTATAGCATGAACAGCTCAAAAGGGCAAAGAGAAATGACAGTTTCTCCAAGGCATGGAGGTCAGTCAATGCGGAAAATTTCAAGAACTTTCAAGCGCTATGATGAAACTGGCTCTCATGAGGACTGCCGCAGGGCCAACAGAAACAAATACGCAACATGACCAAAAGTATGTGGACACCTGCTTGTCGAACGTCTCATTCCAAAATCATGGGCTTTAATATGGAGTTGGTCCCCCCTTTGCTGCTATAACACCCTCCACTCTTCTGGGAAGGCTTTCCACTAGATGTTGGAACATTGCTGCAGGGACTTGCTTCTATTCAGCCACAAGAGCATTAGTGAGGTCGGGCACTGAAAGGGCCTTCCCTTCCCTATGTTGGAAGCACATAATCATCTAGAATGTCATTGTATGCTGCAGTGTTAAGATTTCTCATCAGTGCAACTAAGGGGGCTGAACCATGAAAACAGCCCCAGATCATTATTCCTCCTCCACCAAACTTTATAGTTGGTACTATGCATTCGGGAAGGTAGCGATCTACTGGCATCCGCCAACTGCAGATTTGTCTGTCGGTCTGCCAGATGGTGAAGCGTGATTAATTTCTCCAGAGAATAAGTTTCCACTGCTCCAGAGTCCAATGGTTGGCGAGCTTAACACCACTTCAGGCGACGCTTGGCGTTGCGCACGGTGATCTTAGGCTTGTGTGCGGCTGCTCGGCCATGTAAACCCATTTCATGAAGCTCCCAATGAACAGTTCTTGTGCTGACGTTGCTTCCAGAGGCAGTTTGGAACTCAGTAGTGAGTGTTGCAATCGACGGCAGATTAATTTTACGCACGTGAATTCTTCAGCCCTCGGCGATCCCGTTCTGTGAGCTTGTATGGTCTACCACTTCGCGGCTGAGCTGTTGTTGCTCCTAGACATTTCCACTTCACAGTAACTGCACTTACTGTTGACCGGGGCAGCTCTAGCCGGGCAGAAATTTTACAAACTGACTTGTTGAAAAGGTGGCATTCTATGATTTGGGCTCCTAAGTTAGGTTACCGTGTGACGCAGCTGTCTTAGGCACTGCATCTCAGTGCTAAAGGCGTCACTACAGACACCTTGGTTTGAATCCAGGCTGTATCACAACCGGCCGTGATTGGGAGTTCCATAGGGTGGTGCACAATTGGCCCAGGGTCATCCAGGTTTAGTCGGTGTAGCCTGTCATTAGTTAAATTAAGGTTAAATTAAGGTTAAATTATATATTTGTTTTAATGATGGTGCCACGTTGAAAGCCACTGTGCTTTTAAGTAAGGCCATTCTACTGCCAGTGTTTGTCTATGGAGATTGCATGGCTGTGTGCTTGGTTTTATACACCTGTCAGCAACAGGTGTGGCTGAAATAGTCGAATCCAGTAATTTGAAGGGGTGTCCACATACTGTCGAAGGGATCTATAATAATCAAAAGGTCCACGACACTCAAGAGCTCAAAGCTAACGTAACGCTAGGTATCCAGTCCACAAACAGTTGATAGAGATAGCTGCATCTGCATCTGGCTGACTAAGCCAGGGGTTAGCCTAAATGAATAAGATTAGGTTCTGATTACGTTCGTAAGTGTGGAAAAAATATTTAGAAAAACCTAACTTTTGACTGAACAGACAAATATAATGGAAATAATTTGCTAAATGACTCAGTTTTGCGCCCGTTGCTAAAACCATGGAACGTTCCATGCATCTGGACAGTGGATATAGCCAGAGCCATAGAGATCATATTACATTAATAGTATTCTAATTTCTAATTATATGGACAGATGAAAAAATGCCAATGTGAAATATTAGCGTTTATCGCGTTTTGGAATCAAATCCTTTATTTGACACTCACACGGAGAGTCCAGCTGCATAGCTAACTTTCACTGTGTCTTAGTTAGAAACAGCAGTCCCACAGGTGGGACTGTCTGTTGGTTAACAAGGTCAATCCTTTTTAAAGGGAGTCAAAAGCACTCAAATGTGTCAAGCAGGGAGATCCTAGGCTGTGCGTTCCCTAAACACTGCTGACATACTCATTAAACTCCCTCCTCCACTATACCACTAAAGCCACCCCAGCAACTGGCATGAAGCCAGCAGCCTAATCAAATCCTCTGTGTTCAAGTAAACACTGATAAATTGGATTTTAAGGGCTATTGCATTTCTCATGTCTCCTGAAAGACATTAAATAGAAGATTCACCTCCCCAAAATGTGAAAGCACTTTTTTTTCAGCTCTGGAGACTGTTGTATGTGTTCAGAGAACAGTTCAGGGCATCTGTCTTGTCCAAAGACTTTGCCAGCCGTGAAAGCGAAGAACAGGTTGAGTTACTTTTGCTCAATCTGGCCACATTACAAGGGACAGTTTGATCGCTCCCCCGTGTTCCACCCTCATAATTCTAACCAGAGTAGGCTTTTCCAATCGACGGGCAGCTACTTGAAATATGAATCTTTCAGTGTTTGTGTGACATGTGAACACTACTTATTTTGTCAGGAGAGGCAGTGTGAAAGAAAGAAATAACATTAGAGGTGAATACTATGGGAATTGTATTAGACCGCCAGGGGGCCCGGGAGGCAAAGAAAAATAACAAATGTTCTAAATACAGCAAAGAGCATAATTTTGCCAAAGAGAATCAATAATTTCTAAAAATAACTGTGGATTAAGTTTTATCACAAGCACATACAGGTATCTGCCAAAATAAAGGGAACACCAACATAAAATAGGGTGTTGGGCCACCACGAGCCACCAGAACAGATTCACTGTGCCTTGGCATATATTCTACAAGTGAACCTATACTATGCCAAGAAAAAGTACCCCACATCTTTCCTTTACTCAAGTGTATATAAAATACCAAAGCCTCAAGGCCTATGATTTCTTAATCCGGCCCTGTAGACAGCATAGTCAGTAGAAGTAGTAGTGCAATCTTGACTGAAGGATGGAAGACAACATTTAAACAACAACAGAAAAATAAAAAGTGATTTCTAGTGTGAACTCCAACTATATTAAATGTAAGAAATGAAACAGTAATGAAAACAGTGAATCCTTCCTTTAAACACTCATCATATCCCAGGACATGCTCATACTGTGACAATGTTTTGTCCAGGACATGCTCATACTGTGACAATGTTTTGTTGTTGTTTATGATGCTTCATTTTGAATGCCCACCTCAGAGTGAGTTACCAGACATCTTGCTATGGTAAGCATTGGAAATTCACCTTAGGTCTGTTTTCTCAAATGCAGCTTTGCTCTCTCCCTTTAAATATATATACAGTATATTTTTTATAAATTTTTTATGCAGGCTGGGTCAGGAAAAAGATCCAACCAAGTAGTATCCCTAATAATAAACCACATATTGAATTTGAATACCGACCATTGGTTAGTGCTGAGCAATTAGTGCTTTTTGAGGTAGGTTCATTTTCAGTTTGATTATTAAAAAATAATCATGGTTTTCTGATTTTGGTTTTGGTTATTATTTTAGACTTTAAATGCACTGTGCATTATGTGGGTTGAATGCTGTAACAACACAGAATGAAACAATTAATCCTCCAAATGCCAGCTTCGATGGCATTATCACTTTTATACAACAGGTTACCAACATATTCAAATAATGATTGACATATTTTAATTGAAAACGTTATTTTGATGAATTTATTCCTACTAATTCATCCTTCCACAAGATATAGTGCCGAAACAAATCTAGGGTTGCTACCCAAGCCGGCTGGTCGTTCGTTCTATTGGTTCAGTTGCCAGAGACGCGACCCAGTTGTTCAGTCTTCTTGTTCTGTATCTATGGACCCAGTCGTTCGTTCTAAATGTTCCATTTCCATACTAGCTGGCAACGTTCTTATCCCTTGCTTGCTAACTAGCCAACTACTGCTAACTTACAGTCACGTCAAACAGTGCAGACAGAATAACAACAGTAGCTGCATTTGTTTAAACTGTTTTCTAGTGACATTTATTTGGATACATCCATAACAATGAACTAATGAGGCAACATTTCGCCTGGCATAGAAAATGTGCTCTCTCGTTAGGACATTGTTGTTCAGAGGAGCTAGCCAACAACACAGTTTACACAATAACTTCAAACTGAAACTGGAAAGACTGCAAACTAGCTGCACTTCGTTTTACCTTTTTCAATTAACATTTCTTTGTATATATCCATTAAAAATGATGCCAGCTGATTCATGATTTCGACTGGCTGAGAAACACTGCCTGCCTCTTTCTCGTCCGGACCCCCGACCCCTACTATGAGACAGTTGGAGAATATTGTAATGTTTATACAAATCTCCGCTGTTGAAAACTAAAGGTTAGTCTAAAAGAAATGTGAGATAATGTCAAGATCCTTTTTATAGTGGAGATCAAGTTTATAACTTCCCTGCCTGGGCTGACCGTGGATTGCACAGTCAGATGGAGCAGAGTAAATAGGCATTTTAACGTCATAGATTTAGCCGGTGGTAATTTGTGGAATAGATATTGGCTGGAATGCGTTTTTAACCAATCAGCATTCAGGATTAGACCCACTGGTTGGATAATTTCTCTTAGTCTCCATGTCTTGCTCCGCACAGACCAGACAAGTTTAAGCGACCACGCACGATTATGGTCATTGCAGTTAATTACCATGTTTTCTGCACTAAATTATGTAGAGTATGGCCCTGTTGGAGACTACAACTTACTTCTACATTGCACAGTTCAGGCTTGATATGATTTATCTCTACATAAACTGCACATGGAGCTCACAGAAAAAAAACTGAACAAAATGGAATTCAAATAATTGAACCGACGTCGGTCATTTAGTTGTTTAAAAAACAAAAAATAACAGGAATTTCAGTTAATCACTCAGCACTACCATTGGTATTCATCAATGGTAGACATTTGATCTCTGATTGAGTGAGCCAGGCTGTGTCAGTTTGCTGTGCTTGGCTGGGGTGAGTGAGAGAAGAGAGAGGCCTAGAAGGGGAAGACCAAAACAGGGAAGCTACACAGCTGTACATGGTGAATTGATTAAATGCCCGATTAAACGCTAGGCAGAGCAATCTGGCGGCATAATTCAAAGGCATATGCAAGTAATCTCGTTTTGTAGATTATTTCCCTCTTGCAAACATGCAAACACACACACACACACACACACACACACACACACACACACACACCTCATGGTAATTTACAAGAGGCTAAGGACAGTATTTTGTGGAGGATTACAACGTGGCAAGTGAGTGTCCACCCCAAGGATACGTTTTTATCAACGGCATTGTGTGCCTCAGGTCTCAAATTGCAACAGCACTGAACTGTGGAAAAATTCTCTAATGCACCAATTGCATGCATTGCATATATGCTTAAAGGGTTTAGATGGCACCAGATAATGGAAACACATTGTTGAGAAAAGTTATTAGAAGTTTATATTGATCTTTTTTTTCTGGTATGCTTGTTCAGGTGATTTGTTTGTTGAGTTGTCTGATATAATGAAGCCAGTTTAGAAGTAGACAGCAGGGTTCTGTAGAGATCCACCATATCATCATTATCCCTCATCCTGCAGTCTTTAGACATTGTATTTAAGGACATGCAAAACTGATGAGCTCAGCTCTCTCTGGATCTGCTAAACTAATAGGAAATCCTATCATTAACAAAATCAATACGCTCCCCAGTTTCTGGAAGGTCATACATCTCATTGTCCAGACTTATTTGGGTACTAAGCGTGAATAAACAGAGCCCAACTTTGGTGTTCAGTGCTTAATCCTTTTTCTTTTGTACTTTAAGTGTCCTTCTTCTCTTGGTTATACTATGTTTACTGTACAGCATGTGAATAGCTGTACCAGACTTATGAAAGGGTTTGTGTTGAGGTTAAGTTTGGGTCGAGGTCATGCAAGATCCATGGGAGCAATTTTCTGTTCTTCATCTTCTGTGATGTAGGATTTCATTTGATCACTCTTCTGTTGCTGAGAATTTTCCTGTGGCGTAGGAAATGCACATGAGCTTTGTGATTTACATAAATTCCCCGAAAACACACACTAACACACGGTTGGTTATATTAACAGTATTCCACTTTTCATGTAGTCTCATTTTGAACAGCCAATAGCCTAACCGCCGATCAAGCAATATTATGGACTAAATCTTAAAATCCTTTTGCTGCAGGATTATTTTGCTGTGACAGTACAGGTCAAATTAAAATCCTACATCTGTATACACTCTTCTGCTCAAGATCACCTTTTACTTTGTCATCCGTCAGTACACTTTCTCTCTACATTGTGTGAATGAGTATCGCTAAACCGAAATGAGAGAAATTCGCTGCAAATTATCACTCATTGCATTACTATCACATAGAACATTGAATTAGACTAAGTAGCGGTAACACATGGCTAACATACAATTTGATACAAAAATGATCATATTTAATTAGCTAAAGAGTCTTTAAATTTAACAAAGGCGTGTCATCCTCTTGCTGGAAAACAGAGAGGGGAATTCAATGGGTCATCTTTTAATGTTAAAGCTTATTTTTTCTGCCAAGCCAACCTTGAGACTTGCTTACTAAGCAAAGAACAAATTCATTCTCATTATTGTAAATCATTCAAAGCACTGTCTTTAACCTCCTTGAACATATTAAAAACATCTGAATATGTAACTAATTATTGTTTGTTTTAACACGTTTCTTCCATTTCAGTGTAATCATAAACATAATTGCTTAATAAAACAGTAACAAAATAGCCTACAATTCTCTCCAACATGCAATCAATGGGATCTTCCATTTTTCATGAGTAGCATAATAGTTATATTCTGCTGGAGTAATGGCAGTAGGTCTTCTTTGAAAATGATTTGACGAGCACAGGCCTAATCGCCTTTCTCTGATTAGCCTCATAATACATTTGTTTGATCTACAGTATTTCTAATAAGTCTATCTTCCACTGCAAACGTTTTTAAAATGTGTTATTCTGTGGAACTTAGGTTGTGAGAGGGGACTAATACGAATAATGTCATGGTATTTCTGGGAGAATATAGAGATGGTTTTCTCTGAAACACAATAGTTAATGACTCATTATTCCGGTCAGCCACTGAAAATGGATGAGATAGACATTTTATCCTGATTAACGCCCCTAATGGGTTCACTCATAAACCCAACCTGTTCCTTCAACGATGCATGCTGAATCTGTCTTCTTGTATTTTTTGGTTGATAATGCATATGCTAATCCATCAAGATTGACAGTGATCATTAGAATAATAGGGGAAGCAGATATTTGATATGAACCCTCCTGTTAGCTGTTTCCAGGAGAGTTAAATTGTCTGAGACAGGCAAGCAGCGCTGGCAGGAGAAGCCAATAAAGTGGAAGAACTTTCAGTTAGAAACCGATGGACTTTTCTCAGGCCAGTTAGAGTGTATTATATTTTGGGTCAGTATACTGTAGTCTACCTGTGCCTATGCTTCAGTAAGGATAAGCTCCACAGTAAAATCAGCAGAGGCATAATCCCACTAATTGTGTTAAGCTCTACTATCTCGGAGCTCTACTGACAATTTCTTCGACCTCATGGCTTGGTTTTTGCACTGTCAACTGTTGGACCTTATATAGACAGGTGTTTACCTTTCCAAATCATGTCCAATCAATGTAACGTATCACAGGTGGACTCCAATCAAGTTGTAGAAACATTTCAAGGATGATCAATGGAAACATGATGCACCTGAGCTCAATTTCAAGTCTCATAGCAAAGGCTCTGAATACTTATGTAAATAACGTATTACTGTTTTTAATATTTTATAAATTTGCAAACATTTCCCAAAATGTTTTTCACTTTGTCATTATGGGGTATTGTGTGTAGATTGATGAGCAAAAAAAATTACAAAAATTATTAAATCAATTTCAGAATAAGGCTGTCACATAGCAAACTGAGGAAAAAGGGAAGGGGTCTGAATACTTTCCCGAATGCACTTTACATCAATGAAAATGTATGCTGTATAAGATTTACAAAATAGTTATAGAGTTGAATAAACATCACAGAGGGACAAACAATTGAGCAAAAATAATTACAATTATTTAAAATTAACTGAAAATGGAGAGAGACAGATCACTGGCTCCATCAGAATGCCTAGCCTGTAAGTAGTGGATGACAGGGGGCTGACTGAAGGACAGCCGAGGATAGATGTGGAGGATGGACAGAGGACCAGCTAGAGTGGAGGTCACAGACAGAGGCCCAGCCAGGTACAGGTGTCGAGGGCACGGACAGAGACCCAGCTGGTGGAGTAGCCTGCACAGGAGCGGAGGACTGATGTGGGTAGAGGTGTGGACTGGATGCTGACAGGTGGGGTGGGACCTCCAGGTACTCCTTGAAAGTCATCTGATTGGCAGCATGGTTTTTCACATCACTCCTAGCTTGCTGAGTGGCAGATTCTGCATCAATGCCACTAAATACCCAGCATACCCCAGAGCATTTTCAACCACCCACTTGAAGGTCTGCTTCCTGTAAAGGCTGAACTGCATCTCCTGTTAACCCAGCAAATGCGTTTTATTGCTGGGTTGCCACCTCTGAGCAGTACAGCCCTCCTGGCTGAATTTATCCAGAGACATAGCCCTGGTGCACTCTCTTTTATAACTGAAATGGTAAGTATCCTTACTGTAAAAAATCCAATCAAATTAAATTAAATCTAATGCAAGTTTATGAGTTATATACACAGGATACAGTTGGGTGTAAATGGCGCAATGAAATATCAAAATATATTATATCAAAATATAATATCAAACATTAACACAATAAGGCAAGTAGTAAACACATATAAAAAGGTTTAAAAGTAGTAGTAAAACTATCAGTAACGGTGTGTACTATGAAATGTGCTATGTCAACCAAGTAGATAAATTGAGCAGCAATAAATAATAGCAGCAGTGTGTGAGAAAGAGGAAGATAAAGAGAGAGAGAGAGAGAGAGAGAGACTGTGTGTATATATAAGGGCAGCGGCTTTTGTGGACCAGTAGGTAACGATGCTTTGTGGGTGGCAAGTTGTTAATGTGTTCAGATGGTCCCTGGTTTGAGCCCAAGTTGGGGCAAGGAGAGGGATGGAAGCAATAATGTTAAGAGAGTCAGTGGAAATAGTATCTTAAGGTGCAGGTGAACAACAGGTTGTGCAGGTGGGCAGCTAGGCTTTTCAACAGTCTTATGTCCTGGTGGTGGAGGCTCCGGTATCGTCTGCCAGGCAGAAGCAGAGAACAGGCCATGGCTGAAATCCTTAGTGATCTTCCGGGGGGCGGTGCAACTGCCTTTACAGGTGGTGATGCAGCCAGACATAATGCTCTCAATGGTGTGTTTGTAGTAACTGGTGTCTTTCAGGAAAAGGCTCACATCTGGCCACGCCATGTCTGCTATTGAAATAAGAGGGAAAGTTTATAATGATAAGTATAAGATTTCATTCACAGTGATCAATATGGGGTATTGTGTATAAATTGATGAGGAAAAAAAAGATTTAATCAATTTTAGAATAAGGCTGTAATGTAAGGTAAGGGGGTCTAAATACTTTCCGAATGCACGGTCAATTCTTGGGTTCTTTTTGGTTGCAGATGGCGATTATGATTGGTTGTCATTGTCATAACCAGAAGTCACAATTAACATTGATTGAAGAGCCATACCATCTTATGACTGGGATAAGTTCACCATTTTACATTGCTTTCATGGTAACTTAAATGAAGGGTGTATACATACAGCATTCATATCATCTGGCATGAATACTTCATAACATCTTAATAAATGTTTTGTTTTGGCTGGCAACGTTCTTATCTCTTGCTTGCTAGCTAGCCAACTACGGCTAATTTACGATCATATTAAACAGTGCAGCCAGAATAACAACAGTAGCTGAATTTGCATTTGTGACCGATCGCCTCAAATCGGTCTTATGTAGCAACATTTGAAATTGTGTTTTTTACATTGGATAAAAGTAGAGACTCAGAGCTAGAAAATGGTATATCATACACTGCATTTGAGGAACAATGGGAAAGTAATTTTGCTTTGAAAGTTGATACATTTGTAAACACACTTTTGAGAAAATAGTTTTGGTATTATTACTGGAGAGCCCTTCTTTGTTTACGCCCATTCAGCATCGTTCACACCCTCTTAAGCTTTAGCCACACCCATCTCTTTAAGGGTTGATCCGAGAGTTCTGTACTGACAACAGCAGTCAAGCACCCAAACTAACTTACTAGCTACTCACAGACACAAATGGGAAAACAGCTCACTGAGAGATGAGTTTCAGATTGGTCTGTGATGTAACATCTTCTGTCTTAAAATTAATCAGACGATGAGCAGATCCCTGATTAAGGTAAAAACATATTAATTGAAGAAGACATTGTTGAGTCTTCTGATGACAGGGATGGGGAAGAAACGGCGATTAACAGTGTTGTTGTCACGAAATAAGTTTGCAACGTTCATTACTATGGCACAGCTGGAGATCGAATTTGAATATTGAAACAATGTTGCAAATGTTGGAGAGACAGACAGCAAGGTTTATACAAATCTCCGCTGTTGAAAAATAAATTTTGGTCTAAAAGAAATGGGAGATAATGTCTTGATGCTTTTTATAGAGGAAATCAAGTTTATAAATTGCCAGGCTGGGCTGATGAGACAGGAGATTGCGCAGTCAGATGGAACAGAGTAAATAGGCATTTTAACGTCATGGATTTAGCTGGTGGTAACTTGTGGAATAGACACCGGCTGGAATGCATTCAAGTTGTATAAAAAGTATTTATGTAACAGCTGTGTCATTTATGACATAAATGTGGGACAGTGTGTCGGTTTATTTTGCTAACTATTTCAAGTCCTCATAAACCATGCTGTTTTCTGTCATAATGTTACTGTTTTCATTTGGCAAACTTATAGAATGTTGCAGTCAGTGGAGGATGTTGGAAATGAGCATAGATACTTGAATAACAATAATAACTTTTCTAAATGATAGTCATAAGATACACATGGCTTTGATAAAGTATAGTTGTTCTAATTGCACTCATGGTGATTTATTGTAGGCAATTTATTATTTGAGTTTGTAGATGCATCTTTTTTCTAAAGAGCCCCAGCTCTCATTGTGATAGGTCTGCATTCCCAAGTGCTGAGCTCCAATGGGATATTGCAATAACATTCTTTCTTGCCATTTTTCATGGGATCGTTTGAATTAAATCCTTGTAGCTCCTTTTGAGTGGTTAACCACACGTTCCATGCTGCTTTCTTCATTGTCAAGCCTTGGGATCATTTGTTTAGTGTAATCTGTATGCCTCTTAGGCCTCATACACACGTACACTTACAACATTTACTTAAAAAGGCCCACTATACCTTAAAAGGCCCACTCCTACAGTATGTGGGCTACAAACAATACAGAGAGGACCTATAAAGAAGTAAGGTTAATATTTATTCAATCTAATGTAATATTTTTATTGGTGCGTGATATGAAAGCTATCCATTTTTCTTTTAACACTAAAACCGCCTGGCCTTTCAGCCTATAAGTACCCGCTAGAGAACATTGCCGGGCATCACCGTTAGCATATGCATTAGATGCATATCAACCTGCAAAAATGCAGCAATAATAAGCACAATGCTTTATAAATAGTGCATCAACTATTATAAAGGATTAATTGCATGAAGAAATATTAGTGGAACTAAAAAATAACAACAGTTATTTGTTTAGATAGAGTGAAGGGTATGTTTTGTATAATTCTACAAAGTCCTAGAACACAAGTAGCCATTCATCCTTTTTTTGTTTCCCTTACAATAAAACATTACAGTGTAATCTATTTGATCAACTTTATTTGTAGATTAGATTAGTAATAGAGTTATAGTAATTAATAAAGTCCAGTTGCAGATTATTTTGACAAAGTAGAAACTAAGAAGATAATAATATAACCAGCCAGGTGCACAGGTACAATTATTTGCTGTATTCCTAAACAAAAGCCCCAGTGCATGAACCATTGTAAAGTATGAATTGCATAAATAAATATTAGTGGAAATATATTCACGACAAGATATAAAAACGGTAATTTGTTGAAGGTATTGTGCCCTTATAGGCGTTACCTTTACGCATTAATCGATCTTGTCTTCTCTTTATGTTTTGGGTCCACTGTCAGCACACAGCTTCAGGGCTTTGTGTGAGCAAGCACCACAAACAAATCGGTTGCACTGCACATAGTTTTCATTAACCTTGTTTCGTGTGCATCTGCCACAGGTGTCGCATAATCTCTCTGAAGTGGTTGCGTGGCATGGTCTCTCAGAAAAAGTACTATGAGATGAAAATGACCCCACATCCATGCTCTTTCCGTCATATGCCCCACGGACATACAAGAGTGTAGTAAATGCTTAGAGATCATCCATAGACATATCCCACCTACATTTTCCTTTTCTGTGTGCATGAGCAACAGATCGCCGATGTTCTGCAACATCTCCATGTCACATAAACTCGTTACTCTTTTCTACCCAAACCGTGCCATCTCTCCCAGACTCCTGTCTCACCGTGGCAGTTTGGATCAACGACTCAGTTGGCTCCGTTACGGTTTTTCTGCGACGAGGCTCAGGCATCGGTGGTGGAGACTTGAGGTCAACATCAGAATCAGATGAAGACTCTTCATCAGCAACGCCAATTTCAAGCTCAATATCTGATCCTCCATCTGACCCCAACTCATCTAAATTAGTTTGGTTCGGCTTGCCATTGTGAACTACACACATTGTATGTTGTGTCTGATTTGACTCTCTGAGGGGAAATTATATACCATTTCCAGCCTATCATAATAAAATAATTAGACCGCCCACAATTCCCACAATTCTTCATCAAAATTACACTATTGTTCTAAATTCAATCATCCTATTCACCCTCATCATTCAGATCAATCATCCTCTTCATATTCCTCATCATTCAGTTCATTGAAGTCACATGCACCATTATCAGTTTCTATCTGGTTTCTATTGCCTATTCGTCCATTGACAACAGAATAGCATAATTTAATTTGAAGTTTATTATGTTACTAGTTTTTTCTTAGTAGCCAGAGCAATGCTGCCACTCAAGTGGTCATGTGCTGAATGCATGGATAGCATAGATATTCTTTGAAAAAGTTACATTCGGAAATAGAGCTAAACCTCTTGAATTATGAGAGTTGTCTGACAGAGATAGGTTTAATAGAAACTACAGAATATGCTCTTTCCGATACTATATAGAAATCAAAATGTTTTACCTGTATGTGGCTCTGAAGGAGGATTTGATAAAGTGATGCTCCTTTCTCGGCACCTGTAAATGACAAGATGCGCCCAACTCGCAGGTAGCCTAGTGGTTAGAGCGTTGGGCCAGTAACCGAAAGGTTAAAAAGGTAAAACTCTGTTGTTCTGCCCCTGAGCAAGACAGTTAGCCCACTGTTCCCTGGGCGCCAAAGACATGGATGTCGATTAAGGCAGCCCCCCTCTCTGATTCAGAGGAGTTGGGTTAAATGCGTAAGACACATTTCAGTTGAAGGCATTCAGTTGTACAACTGACTAGGTATCCCCTTTCTTCATGTACAATTCCACAACTGATAGGCCTAATATTGTCACTCATCAGATTGTCAATTTAATATTGTCTATAGGCTAACTCTTATGTATGACATTAGTATCGGTATAGTTTAGGCGTAGTTTCGATGGGCCGGCTGTGCAGGCTGACTGGCATTGTTTGTTTCCCGCTCATCAAGTTGGATAGAGTCAAGGATATGTTTTGCATTATTTTAAGGGCTTACTGCAACACGAAGCATGTTTTCATTTCCCTTACAATAAATTTGATGATGCCAGCAAATTTAAATTCGATTGTGAATTAACTTGCACAGTGATCGCCCATTCCATCCATTTGTAATTTATTCAGTGGGCTGGAATCTTTTGCTTCGCTGGATAGAGTCAAGGATATGTTTTGCTTTATTCTGAAGGCCTACTGCAACATGTAGCATGTTCTTGTTTCCCTTACAATACATTTTATTAGCAATATAGTAAATCAAACAGTCCCATAACAGCTTCTTTTTACAAAGTAAAACGTAAACGAGAATGGTATCAACTTATTTTCTGCTGATAAATAGGCATAACAGATTACACTATTGTCTTTCTAAATTAAATCAACCTCTTCACCCTCCTTATCATTCAGTTAGGCCTAATTTAAATTGTGAAGTTAGGTGTACAGTAAGAGTTAGAATTAAAATGCAGATTTTGTCTTAGCAGGATGAACACATATTTTACTTTGCCTACTGATAGAAGACGATATCTATCTCAATGCAGGGCATAAAGCTTACTATGGCCATTAAAACTAGAACCACCATAGGCCAATGTCCACTGACTTTTGATTTCGTCATTAATTCAGCGAGGAGAGAGACGCATTAGCGCCTGGCTGGGTACCATTGGTACCATCCTACAGCACATTGTCTTGATTGGTTAAATTAGGAATAGGTGTGAAGAAAAGGCTCTAAATACTTTTCTGTTTGTGACAAAAGAGCAGTGTAAATTGCAAGCATTTAGGAAACGTCAGGGTAGGAAGAGAACATTTTTGGCAGATTATTTATTTTTTTACAAAATCAAAAGTCAGTGGCCATTGGCCTATGGTGGTTCTAGTGTTAATGGCCATTTGTCACGGTCTTCCTCCGAAGAGGAGAGGCGAGAAGGATCAGAGGACCAAAATGCGGCGTGGTATGTGTTCATAGTGAATTTTAATAAAGAAAACACTGAACACTGCAACACTATACAAAAATAATAAACCAATGACGACCGTGAAGCTACAAATGAGACCTGTGCTGACACAAGCCACTAACATAGACAATCACCCACAAACAAACAGTGCAACCCAGGCTACCTAAGTATGATTCTCAATCAGAGACAACTAATGACACCTGCCTCTGATTGAGAACCATACTAGGCCGAAACATAGAAATCCCCAAATCATAGAAAAACAAACAGACTGCCCACCCAACTCACGCCCTGACCATACTAAATAAATACAAAACAAAGGAAATAAAGGTCAGAACGTGACAGTACCCCCCCCCCCCCAAAGGTGCGGACTCCGGCCGCAAAACCTTAACCTATAGGGGAGGGTCTGGGTGGGCGTCTGTCCGTGGTGGCGGCTCTGGCGCGGGACACGGACCCCACTTCACCATTGTCTTAGTCCGCCTCATTGTCCGCCTCCGTGGCTTCCTAACCATGGCAACCCTTCTCAATGGACAGAGGGGCAGCTCGGGACAGAGGGGCGGCGGCTCGGGACAGAGGGGCGGCGGCTCGGGACAGAGGGGCGGCGGCTCGGGACAGAGGGGCGGGGGCTCGGGACAGAGGGGCGGGGGCTCGGGACAGAGGGGCGGGGGCTCGGGACAGAGGGGCGGGGGCTCGGGACAGAGGGGTGGGGCTCTGGCGCCTCTGGGCTGAGGGGCTCTGGCGCCTCTGGGCTGAGGGGCTCTGGCGCCTCTGGGCTGAGGGGCTCTGGCGGGAGACTCCGGCAGCAGCGCCGGACAGGCGGGAGACTCCGGCAGCAGCGCCGGACAGGCGGGAGACTCCGGCAGCAGCGCCGGACAGACAGGACCACCTGCAGGGAGGAGACAGAGAGACAGCCTGGTGCGTGGGGCTGCCACAGGAACCACCAGGCTGGGGAGACCTTCAGGAGGCTTGGTGTTAGGAGGAGGCACCTGAAGGACCGGGCTGTGGGGGAGCACTGGAGCTCTGGTGCGCAACCTTGGCACCACTTCCCCAGGCTGGACAACTACTCTAGCCCGGACCCTCCAGAGTGCAGGCACAGGTTGAACCGGGCTGTGGGTAAGCACGGGAGATCTAGTGCTTACTACGCGCACCTCTTCCTTAGGCTCCACTCCCACATTTGCCCGGCACGAGCGGAGCGCAGGCAGAGGACGCACTGCACCCTCCCAGCGCCCCGGAGACACAGCACGCAGAGCCGGCGCAGGATACCCTGGACCAAAACTGCGTACCGGCGACCAGACCCGCTGAGCAGGCACCATACGCCCTGGCTCGATGCCCGCACTCGCATGACACTCTCGGGGGGCTGTTCTATAGCGCACCGGGCTATGGACACGCACTGGCGACACCGTGCGCTTTACCGCATAACACGGTGCCTGACCAGTAACGCGCTGCTTATAATAAGCACGAGTAGTGAGCTCAGGTCTGCTACCTGGCTTAGCTCCACACCTCGTGTGCCCCCCCAAAAAATTTGGGGGGCTGCCTCTCGTACCTGTTGCACTGCCGTGCTGCCTCCTCATATCGCCACCGCTCAGCTCTGCTTTGGGGCGGCGATATTCCCCAGCCTGTGCCCAGTGTCCCTCTCCGTTCAGTATCTCCTCCCATGTCCAGGAGTCCTGTGATGCTGGCCGCTGTTGTTGCTGCTGCTGCTGTCGTCGCTGTCTTTTACCACGCCGCTTGGTCCTTGGTTGGTGGGTGATTCTGTCATGGTCTTCCTCCTCTTCATCTGAAGAGGAGAGGCGAGAAGGATCAGAGGACCAAAATGCGGCGTGGTATGTGTTCATAGTGAATTTTAATAAAGAAAACACTGAACACTGCAACACTATACAAAAATAATAAACCAATGACGACCGTGAAGCTACAAATGAGACCTGTGCTGACACAAGCCACTAACATAGACAATCACCCACAAACAAACAGTGCAACCCAGGCTACCTAAGTATGATTCTCAATCAGAGACAACTAATGACACCTGCCTCTGATTGAGAATCATACTAGGCCGAAACATAGAAATCCCCAAATCATAGAAAATCAAACATAGACTGCCCACCCAACTCACGCCCTGACCATACTAAATAAATAAAAAAACAAAGGAAATAAAGGTCAGAACGTGACACCATTGTACGCGTTATGCCCTGCTTTTAGATAGTATCTATCTTCTGTCAGTAGGCAAAGTAAAATATGTGTCTGTCCTGCTAAGACAAAATCAGTATTTGAATTATAGCTCTTACTTACCTGCCCTTCAATTCTACTTCTGCTTAAATTTGAAGTAGTAAAGCCATTTCATAATGCTATGAGTAAATACATGTGACATGCAACACTTTCACCATGGTAGTTCTAATAGCCTAGAGATACACTACAGCGGCACCATGTTCAGCAGGGAAAATTCCTGATCTGGATGGAATATAAACTCTTTTTTAGTTTTCCTTAGTTCTGCTTACCTATGCCTTTTTAACATTTGTGGACTTTTTAAAGATTTTTGATAGCGATAACCATGACCATGGTCCTATTCCTATGTAATTATAATTTACAATGACACAAGTCAGTTTCAAAGCTCTAATTGGTATAAGCTCATGAAATATTGTGACATGCCTGCACTTAACCATCTTTCAATTTGCTCCTCCCTGCTCTCCTGAATTGACAGTGAGTAATTTATAGAAAATCACAAACAATTTGTGACACTTGTCACATCTGATTTACTTGATGGAGGAGGAATTCCAGTCAGCAGTACTCCAATTATCACCCATGACTCTATAGAATAGTATGCCTCATATTTCTATCAGGTCAATTGCTTCTGTCAAGTAGTACAGCGTCTTGTTTTCATGACTCAACAAGAATCTTGTAGCGATGGAAGATGGATTGTCGAAATCCTGAACACGTTGCTCTCTCAATACAAACTTTTGAATCATCTGCTGAAATTAATCGGTTTCTATTAGTATTTTAGAATGTAGTTTCCGATTCAAAAGTGCAGAGCAAACAGTTGCAAAAGTCAGGTATTAACATGGCATAAGCTTTTTTCTTCCTTGCTCCTAGAATATATTTGACAAAAGTTACAGTGTCACCCCACTGTGTCCTAAGGGAATGCATTCAAACTGCAGACTAGAGACTAGAGACAGGAAGATTAAAACACTCTAGCATCGTCAGAAGATTATTTTCAAAATGTATTTTTCAAGACAAAAATGTATGGCTCCAAGCCCCTTTCCTTTTCCACCCAGAAAAATATGGAAATTGATTATATTTTATTCAATCTAATATATTAATTTAGTTGTGCTTTGCAAATGTTCCCGTTTTCATAATAACACATTTTCAAGGGAATCTTGCTCGATCAATGTATTTCACACAATGCAATGGTAACTTAGTGCCAAAGGCAGGGGGTGCATACAAAACAGACACATTCCTTTGGAGGGAACATAGAGGATAGGGTACAGCAGGAGAGTACGAGGTGTCCCTTCAGTTGGATTTCCACTAAATAACACAGCTTCAAAGTCAGATTCTACAGCCCCAGGTTTTTGGTCTTCATTTAAGGTTAGGCATAAGGTTAGCAGTGTGGTTAAGGTTAGGGGGAGTGGGGGTGGGAGGGGGGATAAAGTTAAAAAGGTGTGCAAAATATTACCTAAGGTCACAGACTACTTAACAATTCAAACTGTGATTGTCTGGTAAACTTAGCTGATTTATTTTACTTAGAAATAATTGTTAAAACAGTTTTTTAAACTTTCCAAGAATCCCTCTCTTACAGTACTTGACACATAATTTATTACTCTCAAGAAATTGCTTAAAAAAGGCCAAGCATTGCACCGTGGTCACTTTCTCTCCAGCACTGTGTCACATTGTGCTAAACCACCTCATTAAACCATGTAAGTGGAGTGGCTGTCATGGTTGACACAGGTGTGCCTTAGTCCAGGGCTAAATTGTGCTTGTGTTGGCACCCTGTCTGCACCCTGACTGTCACCAATTTTGGAATGTTGGGGAAAAGAGATGTGAGTGCCAAGCTGACCCTTAAGAATGATCACACCCCCACCATGGCTTGTCAGGATTTGCCGACGTCTGTATTGCTGCCCTAAACTGTGTTCCTCTATGTGGGATGGAGAGAGGCGAGAGGATATGAGGAGATTGATTGGCAGATATTTATGTGTGGTCTCACACCACTGGCTCCCAAAGAGCAGAAACCTAATAGCTCGAGTTAAGTGTGATTTCCTTGGAGAGATGGGGAAAAAGTACATTTTGGCAAGTGAGTAGACACGTCAAATGACTCAATTAATCAATTCCCGTGCTAAATTGAAGGCATTTAGAATATGTTGTTTTCACATAAAGCTCATGCTGTTGCTCATTATATTTATTTTGCTCCCTGAATCTCAATTATTAGATGGTGCACTTCCCATTCATAGCCATAATTCTGTACAGTATACTGTAGCCCTGTCTTGTCTCAATGTAGTACCCAGTATTCTGCAGTTATTGCTGCTTATTTTTGGATTCTTCTTAAATGGGATAGTCAAATGGAGTGCTGTATCCATTTCGAATAAGCAGTTTGGTTTTTCAATGAATTCTGAGTGGCCAGTAATGTATTGCAACAATGTTTCCATCTGACTGCTCTGCAAACAGTGGGGCTACAGATGCTACTTTGCCTGGTGCCTCTCTGAGCTGAGTTTCAACGATCTATTATCTCCTCATTACATCCATTTGTCCATTTCAGTGTAAACGTTCTGCTCGCCAGACCAGCCCTGCCAGCCTTTTGAAATGTATTGAAAAATGAAATTATAGGGATTTCAACCCATGGATCAACCTCCATTGTTTCTGTGAAGGCCTTTCAAAACAATGTCTAAACGAATATATTCAGACATTCTGAATAAAAGGCCGCACTTAGGCCTAATCTGAACAACTAACCACTTTCACAATTAGCATAAAATACATACTATATTCAACTTGTAATGTTTTAGGTGCCCTGGAATTACTATCGTAAATTCCAATAGTCCCAATTGCAATATACAATTAGGAGCATTAGCATAATTTTACAACATTTTATTACAACATGCTTTCATATAGACGGGTTGGTTGTTAAGCAACAAAACTATGCACAACTATAGGGCAAAACAGACAGGGTTGGCTTGTTTTGTTCACAACATCCAAACTATATATCGTCTCCAATGTTTATTTATGTTACAGTTGTTGGTTTGCTAGCTAGCGAATTTCTTGCCATATTAGCATTGACGTGAAATCAGTCAAAACACCTCAAAACAAGACATGGTATCAACGAGCTGAAACGAGCCACTTACGATTTCCCACATGGCAAATTTTGTTGTTCTTGCCAGCAATCTGGTCATCCAGAATCACACACACAGACTTCTGCCCCATAGAAGCGTGCACATTGTTTTAGTGACATTGTCAGCTAACCCATCTATAGGAAACAAAGAAAGTTGTAATTATTCTACATTAATTCCATAAGCATCTGTTGAAGTAGCCTACAAATAATATATCTGCAAGCAATTGCATTGCACCATGCTCTCTAGCTCTAAACAATGATTATTCCATGAGAAGCACAGGACAGCTCTATCCATCATTGAGTTCAGTATGCCACAGTCTTCCACTACCCCTCTGTTAGGTCTGTTGAATCTAGGTCTCCTTTTTTCTGAAAGCATTATGACTTACTGGGTTATTTGTTCCTTTCCGGCCCATTCCCCTAGTATTTCATAGCTAGGAAGCAACTAATAACAAAGATTTCAAAGGAAATCAGTCGTAATGGTGAATGTAGTATTTGGTCAAAATGCAATACCACTATTTTCTCCTCGTTTTCTCAGTAAAAAGTACAGATGTAAAAGCCAGGGGTTCTCTAATTGGGGTCTGCAGGGGTTCTTCGGCCAGATCTAATATATATATATATATATATATATATATATATATATATATATATATATATATACAGTACCAGTCAGAGGTTTGGACACACCTACTCATTCAAGGGTTTTTCTATATTTGTACTATTTTCCACATTGTATAATAATAGTGAAGACAAACATACTAGGAAATAACACGTGGAATCATGTTGTAACCAAAAAAAGTGTTAAACAAATCAAAATATATTTTATATTTGAGATTCTTCAAAGTAGCCATCCTTTGCCTTGATGACAGCTTTGCACACTCTTGGAATTCTCTCAAACAGCTTCATGAGGTAGTCGCCTGGAATGCATTTCTATTAACAGGTGTGCCTTTTTAAAATTTCATTTGTGTAATTTCTTTCCTTCTTAATGTGTTTGAGCCAATCAGTGGTGTTATGACAAGGTAAGGGAGGTAGGGGAACAAGTCCATATTATGGCAAGAACATCTCAAATAAGCAGATAGAAAAGACATTAAAACACATTTTGGCCAAGGAATCCTTGGAATAAGTTTAGAGGGTCCAATACAATACAATAAAGTACAACATGATATTTTTAATCTACATTGTATGTTCTTAACTCTGGGCAACATGGGCCTGGGAGGCTCACAGGGATATTGTTATCCACAGTGCTCCACCAATTATCAATTTTTCAACATAATACTTCTTGTATTTTCTTTTTAACGTACAGTAAATGCCCTGTAATTTAAAGCTATAATCCTTAGTTGCTACATCCCTTTTTTATATGGAATACCATGATATACCCATTGATTCTTGAAAAATATAACTTGTAAATGCCCTATGAGCTTAGTTCAGCTGTTGTACCCCATCAGAACACAAAATGTAAGTTTTTTTATTCCAACGTTTGTAAAAAATGTAAACTTAAACAAACAAAGTATAGCCTTAAAACATTGTTAAAACTATACTTTTGATATCATGGATGGTCAGTCCTTGTATCCATTATGTTGTCCATGAATTTGAGAGGTTACATTTCTCCAGGTCCATCCCTCAGGTTTTTGCCAAAACATAGGCGTGTACAGTTGCAGAAAGTTTGCTTGAAAACTGCTCAGGACCTACAACGTCTCTCACATCACTGTAGTAGACCAATGAGGCTGTCACACCCTGACCTTAGTTATCTTTGTTTTCGTTATCATTTTGGTTAGGTCAGGGTGTGACGAGGGTGGCATATGTGTTTTAACCTGTCTAGGGTTTTTGTATGTTTATGGGTTTTCTCCAGTCTAGGTGTTTTTATGTCTATGGTTGCTTAGAATGGTTCTCAATCAGAGGCAGCTGTTTCTGATTGGGGACCATATTTAGGTAGCCATATTCCTTGGGTATTTCATGGGTTATTGTCTGTGTATAGTTGCCTGTGTCAGCACTTGTTGTTCATAGCGTCATGTTCGTTTTGGTTAGTTTGTTTAAGTGTCCTTCGTGGTCTTCTTTCATTAAAATAAGAATGTATTCTAATCACACTGCGCTTTGGTCTCCTCTTTACGACGAACGTGACAGAATAACCCACCAAAAAAGGACCACACGAGGAGATTGGTTGACGAGGAGTCAGGTAGGAGACCTGAGCCAACTCCTCGTGGGGAGCGTGTAATTTGTCAGGCACCATGTTATGCAGAGATGCGCACGGTGTCTCCAGTGCACTATTCTAGCCCGGTGCGCTCTATTCCAGCTCCTCGCATTTGCCGGGCTAGAATGGGCATCCAGCCAGGACATATTAAGTCAGCTCTATGTTCTGGATCTCCAATGCGTCTCCACGGGCCAGTGTATCCTGGGCCTCCTCCCCGCACTCGCCCTGAGGAGCGTGTCACCAGTACCACCAGTGCCAAAACCATGCACCAGGCTTCCTGTGTGCCTTCAGAGCCCAGTACGCCCTGTTACTCCTCCTGACACTTGCCCTGAGGTGTGTGTCCCCAGCCCGGTACCACCAGTTCTGGCACCACGCTCCAGGCCTCCAGTGCGCCTCCAGGGTCCAGTACGCCCTGTTCCTGCTCCCCGCACTCACCCTGAGGTTTGTCACCAGCCCAGTACCACCAGTGCCGGCACCACACACCAGGCCCACAGTGCGCCTCGGCAGTCCAGAGCGTCCGGCGACAGTACCCAGTCCAGAGCGTCCGGCGACAGTACCCAGTCCAGAGCGTCTGGCGACAGTACCCAGTCCAGAGCGTCCGGCGACAGTACCCAGTCCAGAGCGTCCGGCGACAGTACCCAGTCCAGAGCGTCCGGCGACAGTACCCAGTCCAGAGCGTCCGGCGACAGTACCCAGTCCAGAGCGTCCGGCGACAGTACTCAGTCCAGAGTACTGTTGTTTTCTTTATTTTGCTTAGGTCAGGGTGTGATGAGGGTGGTATGTGTTTTGTCCTGTTTTTGTATGTTTATGGGGGTTTTCCAGTCTAGGTGTTTTTATGTCTATGGTTGCCTAGAATGGTTCTCAATCAGAGGCAGCTGTTTATCGTTGTCTCTGATTGCGGACCATATTTAGGTAGCCATATTCCTTGGGTATTTCGTGGGTTATTGTCTATGTATCTGTGCCTGTGTCTGCACTCGTTGTTCATAGCGTCACGTTCGTTTTGTCATTTTGGTTAGTTTAAGTGGTCTTCCTTCATTAAGAAGAATGTATTCTAATCACGCTGCGCTTTGGTCTCCTCTTTATGACAAATGTGACAGAGGCCTTGCCCAGAAGTGTAGAGAGATGCAGGAACAGACATAAGTGCATCATGATCCTATCCATCCTCAGCTGTAGACGCTTCACCCAATACTGTATGTATTCCATAGCGTCATTACCTGCTCTTGATCCATAAAGAGGTTTCATCTCAATAGGTTTCCATGGTAATAATTTTGTGAGTAATTTGTTAAATTATATAATGACTGGCTCTTGGGGCCCTGAAGGATCTGCGTCAAGGATCCCTCTCTAATGAACAGAGTCACGGCTATAGCATCAGACAGAGAAACATAGAGACACTCCTCACATTCATTAGTCTGGAACGCAGATTTTTTACACTTACATGTTAATTAGGAGGCAGGGGGGACACTACCAATGGGGTGGAGACGTTCAGCGGTCACTTTGTTTTTATTTTGAAGGTTTTTAACTTGTTCAGTTCTCTCAGTTTGTGATCAAACTCCCATTAGCTGTTTAACTCATTACTCTCTTTGTTGCTGCCTCCCTCCCTTCCTCTCCCCCTCTCCCTCTTCGTCTCACCTGTGCTGAGGTGTGTTTCCATGTGTGGGAGACTCTCCCTATCGTGAGTAATGTGCATCAACAGCAAAGGTCGAATGGAATGGGTTTCTAGAGATAATGACTGGAGTGAAGGTACCTGGGTGCCACCAGATTGCCAAGTGTCTGAGCCTGTCATAAAGCGACATGGGAGGAGGGCTTTGGAGGCTCACTGTGTCCTTTAGCCATTATGAATGTCAGGAGAGGACAATCATATTGTATTTCTAATAATGCAGAGTTAAGAGAAAGAAAAAACATTGAATTAGACATGCAAAATAAATACACAGTGAATAACGAATGACAATAACAAGTAAAAGTAACATTCAGGGAGTACCCGTACAGAGTCGATGTGCAGGGGTACAAGCTAATAATTGAAGTAGCTATGTACATTCAGTAGGTAGGGGTAAAGTAACTAGGGAACAGGATAGATAATAGACAGTAGCAGCAGTATATGTGGGGAATGTTTAAAGTTTAACGTTTTTAATGTCACGTGCACAAGTACAGTGAAATGCTTTTCTTGCAAGCGCTAACCACAACAATGCAGTAATCAATAACAACATAATACTAAAAATACCAACATAGAACCAAAACACACAAGATATAAAAATAATAAGAACACAATAAAGTAAGTAAGCATACTATATACAGGGTCTGTTCCAGTACCATATTTACAATGTGCAGGGATACTGGATTGATAGAGGTAGATACAGTATGTATCAGGGTAAGGTGACTAGGCATCAGGGTATATGATTGCATGTGAGTGGGTGTGTGTAGAGTCAGTATAAATCTGTGTGCATATTGTGTGTGTGAGCAAATGATGGAGTGTTTCTATGTGTGATGGAGTATCAGTGTGTGTAGTGTGTATTTCCCTGTGAGAGTGCAAAAATAAAATACAAAGTTCAACTCAGATAGTAGCCCATTGTGTTAGCTATTTTGTTATCTATTTAGCAGTCTTATGGCATGGGGATAAAAGCTGTTTAGGACTTGGTGTCAGACTTGCACCTGTACAACTTGCCGTTAGGAAGCAGAGAGAACTGTCTATGGCTTGGGTGGTTGTAGTCTTAACGGTTTTCTGGGCCTTTCTTTCACATCGCTTGATATAGAGGTCCTGGATGCCCAGATAGCTCAGGCCAAGTGATGTACTGGGCTGTCTGCACCACCCTCTGTAGTCCCATGCTATCGAGGGTGGTGATATTGCCATATCAAGCAGTGATGCAGCCAGTCAAGATGCTATCAATGCTATAGAACGTTTTGAGGATTTGAGAGCCCATGCCAAATATTTTGTGTGTGTGAGTATGTGTGTGTGGCATCAGTATGCATGTGTGCACATGCTAAGTGTGTGTGTGTGTGTGTGTGTTGATGTCAGTGTAAGAATGTGTGAGTATGTTGGATAGAGTCCAGTGTGTGTGTATTCACTGAATGTACAAAACATTACGAACAGCTCTTTCCATGACAGACTGACCAGGTGAATCCAGGTGAAATCTATAATCCCTTATTGATGTCACTTGTTAAATCCACTTCAATCACTGTAGATGAAGGTGAAGAGACAGGTTAGAGAAGGATTTTTAATCTATAAGACAATTGAGGTATGGATTGTGTATGTGTGCCATTCAGAAGACGAGTGGGCAAGACAGAAGATTTAAGTGCCTTTGAATCGGGTATGGTAGTTGCCAGGCGCACCGGTTTGATTGTGTCAAGAACTGCAAATATGTTTTTTGGCAGAAATGCCTTCTGGAACATGTGAACTTTCATGTGCCTTTGTAACAAACTAGTACAGTGCATTCAGAAAGTATTCAGACCCCTTGACTTTTTCCACATTACAGACCTATTTTAACATGGATTCAAATATTTTTCCCCCCCATCAATCTACACACAATACCCCATAATGACAAAGCAAAAACAGATTTTTTGAAATGTTTGCTAATTTATTTTTCAAATCCAAATCTGAAATATCACATTTAAATAAGAATTCAGAACCTTTACTCAGTACTTTGTTGACGCACTTTTGGCAGCTATTTTCAGGTCTCTCCAGAGATGTTTGATCGGGTTCAAGTCAGGGCACTGGCTGTCAAGTCAGGGCACTCAATGACATTCAGAGACTTTCTTGGCTGTGTGCTTAGGATCGTTGTCATGTTGGAAGGTGAACCTTCACCCCAGTCTGAGGCCCTGAGCACTCTGGAGCAGGATTTCATCAAGGATCACTGTATTTTACTCCATTCATCTTTCCCTTGACCCTGACTAGTCTCCCAGTCCCTGCCGCTGAAAAATATCCCCACAGCATGATGCTGCCACCACCATGCTTCACTGTAGGGATAGTACCAGGTTTCCTCCAGACGTGACGCTTTGCATTCAGGCCAAAGATTTGAATCTTGGTTCTCATGATCTGAGAGTCATTTTGGGAGTCCTCATGGTCTTAGGTGCCTTTTGGCAAATTCCAAGTGGGCTGTCATGCCTTTTACTGAGGAGTGGCTTCTGTCTGGCGACTCTACCATAAAGGCCTGATTGGTGGAGTGCTGCAGAGATGGTTGTCCTTTTGGAAGGTTTTCTCATCTGCACAGAGGAACTCTGGAGATCTGTCAGAGTTACCATTGGGTTCTTGGTCACCTCCCTCACCAAGGCCCTTCTTCCCCAATTGCTCAGTTTGTCCGGCCGGCCAGCTCTAGGAAGAGTCTTGGTGGTTCCAAACTTCTTCCATTTAAGAATGATGGAGGCCACTATGTTCTTGGGGACCTTCAATGCTGCAGTCATTTTTGGACAATTCCGTTGACCTCATGGCTTGGTTTTTGCACTGACATGCACTATCAACTGTGGGACTTTATATAGACAGGTGTGCACTTTTTCAAATAATGTCATATCAATTGAATTTACTAAAGGTGGACTCTATTCATATTGCAGAAACATCTCAAGGATGATCAATGAAAACAGATTGCACCTGAGCTAGGGTCTGAATACTTTTGTAAATAAGGTATTTCTGTTTTTACCAAATACCTGTTTTTGCTTTGTCATTATGAGGTATTGTGGGTAGATTGATGAGAAAATAAATATTTTTAAAAGCTTAGTTGGTTTAGCAAATGGAAAAGACAGGAACCTTCCCGCTAGCCATGATTGGCTGAGATAATGGATGGGCTGAATAGGCCGAGAGATGACTTTGGATTGGTCTGCCACGTAGCATGCTTCTGTCTATAACATGAGCTGCTCCGTATGTGTAGGTAATCCTTTTCTAACGTGTGTTTTTTTAAAGATGTCATGATAAACTGCAAAAAACACCTGTCTCCAAATTACATCTTCAAACTAAGGGCAACAATGGAATCCGTGACAGAGAGGGAGAAACGTTCATCCATGTATACGGCTAAGATAGTGTAGCTTGCTACATTTTGAGATATTATACATTGTTTGTTGCAAGTTAAAGCGTACTGCTAGCTAGCTAACGTTACCTGGCTGAATGGCTGACTTGCTCGCTAACATTACATGTATTATCTGTGTACTAATATCCTTTGTATCTCAGAGCCATTTACATTGCTAGTTATAGCATAATGTTAGCTAGCTAGCTAACATTGAACCTAGTTGGTTAGCTTTAGCTACCTGTAGATTAATGCAGGGTAGTAACATTATGAGTTGGGATTATGGTTCATTGTTTAGCTAGTTAACTAGCTAGCTACATGTCTAAACAAAAGACTCCACTATTCAAGTAACCATTTCACTGTACCTTTTACACTTTCTGTATCCTGTGTGACAAATAAACGTACATTTTATTTGATATAGTGTGTGTTTACCAGAGACGGTAATGTGAGGCACAACATGACCGGCACGAAAGTCAAATTAGGATATAACGTTAGGCTAATGAGACAGTGTCCAAGTTCTAAAATTCTCTGGTAGAATGGCCTGCTTTTATTTTGTCACACTCACAATCGTAAGTAATTTTCTGTAGTTAGCTTGCAATTAACTTGTAAATAATGATCTTGTTCTGAGTTCATTTTGAATACAAATTAGCTAAAGTTAAGACGTTGTCAGCTATATGATACTCATTATTTGAACTAGCAAGCCAGCTAACGTAACATTAGCTAGAAACTAAACAAAACATTGTTAAGAAAGTTGATTTTAGTTGCTTGGTTTGCTATATTGATTGGTGTATACTAAATACATTTTTAAATGGATGAGTTTATTGGTGTTAAAATACACCAGTCATGCTATTTTGGACCAGCAGGCTGTTAATGTCAAGCAGCCTGTCTTTTTTCTGTTTATACTTTTTCATAACGACAATGACAAGTTTGATGTCGGACGACAATATAATGTTTATAATGTCACTGTGACAACTGTATACAGACATGTCGATAGAAATAGCATAAACAAGAATTTAGTCTTGAAATCTTTGGTGGTTTAGTAAAGACAGGTAGTCAGAGTTAGAGCTGTGGCGGTCATAACATTTTCTCAGCCGGGTATTGTTAAGCAAAAGTGTGACGGTTTTACAGTAATTGACTGTTAATTAACATGAACAGGTATAGCATCGCCAGGCCTCCACGCATACAGGCTGCATACAAGCCGCTGATGCGCGCCTTTGGATCATCTACAAGTCTAATAAATCAATTGAATATACACCATCACAATAAATCCATTATTTATTTTAGGCAGTTCTAAAGAAACAATATAGGAAGAAAATGTAGTTCAGAAGAACCACCATATGATTTGGCCTACTGAATGTTATCTGTAGGCCTGGATACACCTTCAAATTACTGTATTCAGCTATTTCAGCCACACCTGCTGACAGATGTATAAAATCAAGGACACAGCCATTAGACAAACATTGGCAGAATTGCCTTACTTTTTCTTTTTTTTTTTGAATTTTACCCCTTTTTTTCCCCAATTTCGTGGTATCCAATTGTTTAGTAGCTATCTTGTCTCATCGCTACAACTCCAGTACGGGCTCGGGAGAGACGAAGGTTGAAAGTCATGCGTCCTCCGATACACAGCCCAACCAAGCCGCACTGCTACTTAACACAGCGCCATCCAACCCGGAAGCCAGCCGCACCAATGTGTCGGAGTGCACCTGGCAACCATGGTTAGCGCACTGCGCCTAGCCCTTCACAGGAGTTGCGCGATGAGACAAGGATTTCCCTACCAGCCAAACCCTCCCTAACCCGGGCGATGCTAGGCCAATTGTGCGTCGCCCCACGGACCTCCCGGTCGCGGCCGGTTACGACAGAGCCTGGGCGCGAACCCAGAGTCTCTGGTGGCACAGCTGGCGATGCAGTACAGCGCCCTTAACCACTTGTTGGAAGACACATCTCCGTCCCAGTCTCAGGTCTTTTGCAGACTCCATCAGGTTTTCTTCCAGAATGGTCCTGTGTTTGGATCCATCCATCTTCCCATCAATTTTAACTTGTTAAAGATATTGGTTCCCATTTGGGAATCAACCCTCCCACGTTCAGCTGAAACGGTGGCGCATGGAACGCAAAAATATTCTTAGAAATATTTAACCTCCACACATTAACAAGTCCAATAGCTCAAATGAAAGATAAACACCTTGTTCATCTAGCCAACAAGTCAGATTTTTAAAATGCTTTTCGGCGAAAGCATGAGAAGCTATTATCTGATAGCATGCAACACCCCAAAATGCCTGAAGGCGACGTAAACAAAATAATTAGCGTAGCCGGCGCTACACAAATAGCAGAAATAAAATATAAAACATTCATTACCTTTGACGAGCTTCTTTCTTGGCACTCCTATATGCCCCATAAACATCACTTTTGGGTCTTTTTTTCGATTAAATCGGTCCATATATACCCAAAATAGCTATCTATGGAAACTGTGTAATTCAGAAAAAAACGTTGTTTCAAAACGCTGCGTCATTTTTTTAAATTAAAAAAGTCGACGATAAACTTTCACAAAACACTTCGAAATACTTTTGTAATCCAACTTTAGGTATTAGTAAACGTTTATAATCTATCAAAATGATCACGGGCGATGTGTATTCAATAGCTCCACGTCTTCAAATCATGGTCGAAAATCTCTCCTCCAAAACATCCTGTCGGAGACCGGAAGAAATGGAATGTCTTTCCTTTGTTTGACTAAGAAATAACTCTCAGGAAAATGACGACAATGGCGACATCGTGTGGAATCTGTAGGAATTGCATCCGAGGCCCTATTTAATTTGGTGTCCTTTAAATGGATATTATTTTCAGCTTTCAGTGACCAGTTTTTCTTGCGCTTTTCGATGAAACACACGCTCTGTTATAGTCACAGCCGTGATTTAACCAGTTTTAGAAACTTCAGAGTGTTTTCTATCCACACATACTAATCATATGCATATACTATATTCCTGGCATGAGTAGCAGGATGCTGAAATGTTGCGCGATTTTTAACAGAATGTTCGAAAAAGGAGGGGGTAGACTTAAGAGGTTTTAAACTTCTTCACAACAGTATCTCGGACCTGCCTGGTGTGTTCCTTGTTCTTCATGATGCTCTCTGCGCTTTTAACGGACCTCTGAGACTATCACAGTGCAGGTGCATTTATACGGAGACTTGATTACACACAGGTGGATTGTATTTATCATCATTAGTCATTTAGGTCAACATTGGATCATTCAGAGATCCTCACTGAACTTCTGGAGAGAGTTTGCTGCACTGAAAGTAAAGGGGCTGAATAATTTTGCACGCCCAATTTTTCAGTTTTTGATTTGTTAAAAAAGTTTGAAATATCCAATAAATGTCGTTCCACTTCATGAAAAAAAATACAGTTTTATATCTTTATGTTTGAAGCCTGAAATGTGGCAAAAGGTCGCAAAGTTCAAGGGGGCCGAATACTTTCGCAAGGCACTGTATGTACGGCAGGACCAATTCAGAGAGATAGGTAGGAGCAAGCCCATGTAATGCTTTGTAGGTTAGCAGTAAAACCTTGAAATCAGCCCTTGCCTTGACAGTAAGCCAGCTAGCACTGGAGTAATATGATCACATTTTTGGGTTCTAGTCAGGATTCTAGCAGCCGTATTTAGCACTAACTGAAGTTTATTTTGTGCTTTATCTGGGTAGCCGGAAAGTAGAGCATTGCAGTAGGCTAACCTAGAAGTAACAAAAGCATGGAATGTTACGTAGATGGAAAAAAGCTGTCCTTGAAACAGTCTTGATATGTTCGTCAAAAGAGAGATCAGGGTCCAGAGTAACGCCAAGGTCCTTCACAGTTTTATTTGAGACGACTGTACAACCATTAAGAGTAATTGTCAGATTCAACAGAAGATCTCTTTGTTTCTTGGGACCTAGAACAAGCATCTCTGTTTTGTCCGAGTTTAAAAGTAGAAAGTTTGCAGCCATCCACTTCCTTATGTCTGAAACACAGGCTTCTAGCGAGGGCAATTTTTGGGCTTCACCATGTTTCATTGAAGTGTACAGCTGTGTGTCATCCGCATAGCAGTGAAAGTTAACATTATGTTTTCGAATGACATCCCCAAGAGGTCAAATATATAGTGAAAACAATAGTGGTCCTAAAACGGAACCTTGAGGAACACCGAAATTTAAAGTTGATTTGTCAGAGGACAAACCATTCACAGAGACAAACTGATATCTTTCCGACAGATACGATTTAAACCAGGCCAGAACTTGTCCGTGTAGACCAATTTAGGTTTCCAACCTCTCCAAAATAATGTGGTGATCGATGGTATCAAAAGCAGCACTAAGGTCTAGGAGCACGAGGACAGATGCAGAGCCTCGGTCTGATGCCATTAAAAGGTAATTTACCACCTTCACAAGTGCAGTCTCAGTGCTATGATGGGGTCTAAAACCAGACTGAAGCATTTCGATCTTTTCCTCAAAGAAGTTCATGAATTTATTACTGCTGAAGTGAAAGCCATCCTCACTTGGGGAATGCTGCTTTTTAGTTAGCTTTGCGGCAGTATCAAAAATACATTTCGGATTGTTCTTATTTTCCTCAATTGAGTTGGAAAAATAGGATAATCAAGCAGCAGTAAGGGCTCTTCGATACTGCACGGCACTGTCTTTCCAAGCTAGTCAGAAGACTTCCAGTTTGGTGTGGCGCCTTTTCTGTGTGCCAGGGAGCTAGTTTCTTATGAGAAATGTTTTTCGTTTTTAGGGGTGCAACTGCATCTAGGGTATTGCGCAAGGTTAAATTGAGTTCCTCAGTTAGGTGGTTAACTGATTTTTGTCCTCTGAAGTCCTTGGGTAGGCAGAGGGAGTCTGGAAGGGCATCAAGGAATCTTTGTGTTGTCTGTGAATTTATAGCACAACTTTTGATTCTCCTTGGTTGGGGTCTGAGCAGATTATTTGTTGCAATTGCAAACGTAATAAAATGGTGGTCCGATAGTCCAGGATTATGAGGAAAAACATTAAGATCCACAACATTCATTCCATGGGACAAAACTAGGTCCAGAGTATGACTGTGACTGTGAGTAGGTCCAGAGACATGTTGGACAAAACCCACTGAGTCGATGATGGCTCCGAAAGCCTTTTGGAGTGGGTCTGTGGACTTTTCCATGTGAATATTAAAGTCACCAAAAATGATAATATTATCTGATATGACTACAAGGTCCGATAGAAATTGAGGGAACTTGACTTTGAAGTAAGGGATCTAACATTAAGTAGCCCTATTTTGAGATGTGAGGTATCACGATATCTTTCAATAATGACAGGAATGGAGTTTAGTTTTGCCCAACCCAGGTCGAGGCACAGACACGGTCTCAATGGGGATAGCTGAGCTGACTACACTGACTGTGCTAGTGGCAGACTCCACTAAGCTGGCAGGCTGGCTAACAGCCTGCTGCCTAGCCTGCACCCTATTTCATTGTGGAACTAGAGGAGTTAGAGCCCTGTCTATATTGGTAGATAAGATGAGAGCACCCCTCCAGCTAGGATGTAGTCCGTCACTCCTCAGCAGGCCATGCTTGTTCCTGTTTGTGGGTGAGTCCCAGAAAGAGGGCCAATTATCTACAAATTCTATCTTTTGGGAGGGGTAGAAAACAGTTTTCAACCAGCGATTGAATTGTGAGACTCTGCTGTAGAGCTCATCATTCCCCCTAACTGGGAGGGGGCCAGAGACAATTACTCGATGCCGACACATCTTTCTAGCTGATTTACACGCTGAAGCTATGTTGTACTTGATGACCTCTGACTGTTTCATCCTAACATCGTTGGTGCCGACGTGGATAACAATATCTCTATACTCTCTACACTCGCCAGTTTTAGCTTTAGCCAGCACCATTTTCAGATTAGCCTTAACTTCGGTAGCCCTGCCCCCTGGTAATCAGTTGTTCCTGTTTGTTGACTAGAGCTCAGTGTTCAACAGCATAATGCCCACAAAGCTCATCACTAAGCTAAGGACCCTAGGACTTAACACCTTTCTCTGCAACTGGATCCTGTACTTCCTGACGGGCCGCCCCCAGGTGGTAATGGTAGGCTACAACATGTCTGCCACACTGATCCTTAACAATGGGTCCTCTCAGGGGTGCGTGCTTTGTCCCCTCCTGTACTCCCTGTTCACCCACGACATCGTGGTTAAACACGTCTGCAACACCATCATTAAGTTTGCTGATGACACAACAAACCTGATCACCGACAACGATGAGACAGCCTATAGGGAGGAAGTCAGAGACCTGGCAGTGTGGTGCCAGGACAACAAACTCTTCCTCAATGTGAGCAAGACTAAGGAGCTGAGAGTGGACTACAGTCGTGGCCAAAAGTTTTGAGAATGACAAATATACATTTTCACAAAGTTTGCTGCTTCAGTGTCTTCAGATATTTTTGTCAGATGTTACAATGGAATACTGAAGTATAATTACAAGCATTTCATAAGTGTCAAAGGCTTTTATTGACAATTACATGAAGTTGATGCAAAGAGTCAATAATTGCAGTGTTGACCCTTCTTTTTCAAGACCTCTGCAATCCGCCCTGGCATGCTGTCAATTAACTTCTGGGCCACATCCTGACTGATGGCAGCCCATTCTTGCATGATCAATGCATGGAGTTTGTCACAATTTGTGGGTTTTTGTTTGTCCACCCGCCTCTTGAGGATTGCCCACAAGTTCTCAATGGGATTAAGGTCTGGGGAGTTTCCTGGCCATAGACCCAAAATATCTATACTTGTTCCCCGAGGCACTTAGTTATCACTTTTGCCTTATGGCAAGGGGCTCCATCATGCTGGAAAAGGCATTGTTCGTCACCAAACTGTTCCTGGATGGTTGGGAGAAGATGTTCTCGGAGGATGTGTTGGTACCATTCTTTACTCATGGCTGTGTTCCTAGGCAAAATTGTGAGAGAGTCCACTCCCTTGGCTGAGAAGCAACCCCACACATGAATGGTCTCAGGATGCTTTACTGTTGGCATGATATAGGACTGATGGTAGCGCTCACCTTGTCTTTCCCGGACAAGCTTTGTTCCTGGAGAGAAGTGGCTTCTTTGTAGCCCTTCTTGACACCAGGCCATCCTACAAAAGTCTTTGCCTCACTGTGCATGCAGATGCACTCATACCTGCCTGCTGCCATTCCTGAACAAGCTCTGTACTGGTGGTGCCTCGATCCCCCAGCTGAATCCACTTTAGGAGACGGTCCTGGCGCTTGCTGGACTTTCTTGGGCGCTCTGAAGCCTTCTTCACAACAATTGAACAGCTCTCCTTGAAGTTCTTTATGATCCGATAAATGGTTGATTTAGGTGCAATCTTACTGGCAGCAATAGCCTGTGAAGCCCTTTTTGTGCAAAGCAATTATGACGGCACGTGTTTCCTTGCAGGTACCCATGTTTGACAGAGGAAGAACTGATTCAAAGCACCACCCTACTTTTGAGGCTTCCAGTCTGTTATTCAAACTCAATCAGCATGACAGCATCTCCAGCCTTGTCCTTGTCAACACTCACACCTGTGTTAACGAGAGAATCACTGACATGATGTTAGCTGGTCCTTTTGTGGCAGGGCTGAAATGCAGTGGAAATGTTTTTTGGGGATTCAGTTCATTTGCATGGCAAAGAGGGACTTTGCAATGAATTGCAATTAATCTGATCACTCTTCATAACATTCTGGAGTATTTGCAAATTGCCATCATACAAACTGAGGCAGCAGACTTTGTGAAAATAAATATTTGTGTCATTCTCTAAACTTGTGACCGCGACTGTACAGGAAAAGGCGAGCCGAACATGCCCCCATTAACGCTGACGGGGCTGTAGTGGAGTGGGTCGAGAATTTCATGTTCCTTGGTGTCCACATCACTATCATGGTCCAAACACACCAAGACAGTTGTGGCATGACAACACCTTTTCCCCCTTAGGAGACTGAAAAGATTTGACATGGGTCCCCAGATCCTCAAAAAAATCTACTGCTGCACCATCGAGAGCATCCTGAACGGTTGCATCACTGCATGGTATAGCAACTGCTCACGTAGTGTGTACGGCCCAATACATTACTGGGGCCAAGCTTCCTGCCATCCAGGACCTATATACTAGGCGGTGTCAGAGGAAAGCCCAAATAATTGTCAAAGACTCTTGTCACCCAAGTCATAGACTGTTCTCTCTGCTACCTCACGGCAAGTGGTACCGGTGCGCCAAGTCTAGGACCAAAAGGCTCCTTAACAGCTTCTACCCCCAGGCCAAAAGACTGCTGAACAATTAATCAAATGGACACCAGCACTATTTGCTGCTACTCACTGTTTATTATCTACGTATGCATAGTCACTTTACCCCTACCTACATGTACAAATTACCTCGACTAACTTGTACCCCCGCACATTGACTCGATACTGGTACCCCCTGTATATAGCCTCGTTATTGTTTTTTTATTGTGTTACTTTTTATTATTTTTTACTTTAGTTTATTTGGTAAATATTTTCTTAACTCTTTTTTGAACTGCATTGTTGGCTAAGTGCTTCAAAGTAAGCATTTCACGGCGCATGTGACAAATAAAGTTTGATTTGATTCCCTTTGTTCTCCAGTGACTGCATGTTCGCCAACAAAACAGAGGGCAATGGCAGTCTACAAAACACAAAACAGCAGAATTGGTCAGGAGCTCGTAAAACAGCAGATATCCCCTACCTTCCACTCTTCCATTGCTGCATCCATCTTAAGCAGTCCCTTTGTCATTTTCACCTTCACCCATGCACGAAAAATCACCCAGTTCATGCGAGGGTCACACATCTATATACAGCATTTACCTTACAATCTCAATGAGTGACTGACGGCCATATCGGGCAGCTCAGTGTCATCATCTTATACAGCATATGCCTTACTGAGCTAATATTTATTGCATCTGTCTTCCTGTCATTGGTTGACATTGATGCTCCTCTCTTGTGCCACAAAGTCAAGATGTCCTCTTTTGTCTCCCCCATAGTCTCGTAGGGCTCCCTTGACTGTCATTTTTTTATACTTCCTACTGCTACACATTTAAAAGTTTAAAAGCCTCAAAGAAGCGTGCGTGTCAGAGGTGAGGAGGAACAGGAGCATCACATTTCCCCCCCTTTGCCACCACACTGCTCTAAACATTGAAATTCAGCATATTAAAAGTAAATGAGGCGTTGCCACATTATTAGAGGCCCCGGACCTGGCAGGTCGGAAAATAATCTATGAAGAACCATGATTCATTCTGTTGTGTTTGCAGTGAACAAGATTACAAATTATATTTGGGACAGGTGATCTGATTTGTCATTGTGAGGTTGGGGACATCATGGAATAATTATTAGATGAAAAAAATAAGGTGAATAAATGAAATGAGGGCAGATTTGAAACTGGCAGCTTATTTTGTTTAACCCAGATGAAATTGTGTATAGTGACTTTGCAGGCAGGTGGAATGGATAGTGGAAAGAACTAGAGAGAAAACAAAGCCTATGTACTGCATCTGTCAGGTCTCTGTCATCTCTCTTAGTATCCCATTGACCTTCACTGGTTATGGATAGTTTGGATGGCACTATCACAAGTTACCACAGATAATCATTATGCTTTCCACCCATAGTCCTCAATGGACAGGCCCTCAGGGAGTTGGGACGTCTTGCCATGGAGAAAACTAAATTATGTATTGATCTTAAAAATGTTCTGGTGACTTAAGTACGGATTCACTCATAATGACAATTAAATGACCAATTATAAAATCAATGAAACATGATTCTTGGATATCAGCCTTTTCTGAAAAATACATAATTAGTCAAGTCTCCATCAAAGCAGTGTGTTTGTGTTAGAGTTTCGGAGTTGTGGTTTGGTCCCTGATACCTCCACATTACCAACCCTTTTTCCATACAGACCTTCCCTGGCCTAGCCCAGCCTGTCTACCCTTCATGACTGCCCAGTGGGCCACTGGAGCTGCAAAACTATGGGGCCCTGGGAAGGCTCTCTGAGAGCAGACATTTACACCTGATTGCTCCAGACTTCCTGACAGTAGCCCAAGGCCCCTGTGGGATGGCTGACCTTTTGGAGAGGTTCAGAGCAGTGGTGAGGATGCCTCCCGTGTTCCTTATTTAGGCTGCTTTTGTCAGCAGGAAGCAGAGATTAAACGAGCATCCCATGTGAACCTGCTGCAGGGACACGCCGTGACAGCAGGGATTTTCATCATTTAGCGTGAGCCCCCTGTTGTGTGCAGGGGCATGGGGCCTGTCTGTTACTGCAGTGAGTGACTGGCTGACAGGGTAGCTGGAACACAGTGCTTCTGATCTGAGAGGGAGAGGCAGCTGACATTCTGACCTTGCTCACAATTAAAATGTTCTCAGGAACTTAAATTGTTTCTGTGTTCAGACTTCGGTTATTTAGAAGGGACATATTTTTATGGCAGATATGTATTCTTTGAAACAAATTCAATTATTTCTGATACGCCGGAAATAAATAAATAAATAAGCACAAACACAAGCCCAAAAAAATAATGGCAGAGTAACCAAGCGTAGTCAAGCATTTAGCAGCCTCTATCTGTGTGACACATGTACCTGTCCTTCGCTGCTGAAATGCCCTCATCGCACTCCCTACACACAATTATAGTCAATCTTAAATGCGTGAAAGGAGCTGTCAAAAATAATATTTTCTTTCGATGTTGCTGTAAAGAAAACTTTTAAGCCACACTCGCTGAAGTAAAGGACAGAATAACAACCATGTCAGTTTAAGTATGGAATCAGCAACAGGGGGAACAGCGTCACTGGCCACCCCATCACCGTTGTTATTGTTTCTGTTGCCGAGCTGAGGAGCGACGCACAGCATCTAAAAATTGTTTAGCAGTACATATTGTGCTCTTCTATCACGCGTGCAATGATAAACGAGGGGAAAAACTGTGTTTGTTGTTTGTAGTATTTCTTTGTCGTTGTAAACGTCGTGACCAGACGTGGCACCATTAACGATTCCAGCTTTAAGACATCCAGAGAGAACTCTACTCATTTATATCAAAATCATCATGCAATTATGTGCCTTGCTTGGTCTAAAAATCACCAGCCTTTTATATACTGAACAAAAATATAAACGTGACATGTAAAGTGTTGGTTCCATGTTTCATGAGCTGAAATAAAAGATCCCAGAAATTCTCCATACGTAAAAATACCTTATTTCTCTCAAATGTTGTGCACAAATGTGTTTACATCCCTGTTAGTGGGCCACCTGACAGGTGTGGCATATCAAGAAGCTGATTAAACGGCGTGATCAATACACAGGTGCACCTTTTGCTGGGGACAATAAAAGGCCCCTCTAAAATGTTTTATTTTGTCACACAACACAATGCCACAGATGTCTCAAGTTTTGAGGGAGCGTGCTGACTGCAGAAATGTCCACCAGAGCTGTTGCCAGAGAATTTAATGTTAATTTCTCTACCATAATTCACCTCCAACGTCATTTTAGAGCATTTGGCAGTATGTCTAACTCTCCTCACAACGGAGACCCATTAAGCATGTATGGTGTCGTGTGGGCGAACGGTTTGCTGATGTCAATGTTGTGAACAGAGTGGCCCATGGTTGTGGTATAGGCAGGCATAAGCTACGGACAACAAACACAATTGCATTTTATTGATTGCAATTTGAATGCACAGAGATACCGTGACAAGATCCTGAGGCCCATTGCCATTCAACCGCCGCCATCACCTCATGTTTCATCATGGTAATGCATGACCCCATGTCACAAGTGTCACGCCCTGACCTTAGTTATCTATGTTTTCTGTATTATTTTGGTCAGGTTAGGGTGTGACGAGGGTGGGTATGTGTGTTTTTGTCTTGTCTAGGGTTTTTGTATATCTATGGGGTTTTGGTATGTCTAGGTAAATGTAGGTCTATGGTGGCCTGGATTGGTTCCCAATCAGAGGCAGCTGTTTATCGTTGTCTCTGATTGGGGATCCTATTTAGGTTCCCATTTTCCATTTTGGTTTTGTGGGTTATTGTCTATGTGTAGTTGCCTGTCAGCGTGCATGGCTTATAGCGTCACGGTCGTTTTGTTAGATTGTTTAGTGTTCTTCGTGTAATAAAAGAAGAATGTATTCTTATCACGCTGCGCCTTGGTCTCCTCGTTATGACGAACATGACAGCAAGGATCTGTACACAATTCCTGGAAGTTGAAAATGTCCCAGTTCTTC
Source organism: Oncorhynchus mykiss (assembly GCF_013265735.2). Taxonomy (NCBI): domain Eukaryota; kingdom Metazoa; phylum Chordata; class Actinopteri; order Salmoniformes; family Salmonidae; genus Oncorhynchus; species Oncorhynchus mykiss. Next base: position 67,543,801 of record NC_048581.1, read on the forward strand.
AATGGCCTGCATACTCATCAGGCATGTCACCCATTAAGCATGTCTGCCATTCTCTCGATTGATGTGTATGACAGTGTGTTCCAGTTCCCACCAATATCCAGCAACTTCGCACAGCCATTGAAAAGGAGTGGGGCAGCATTCCATAGGCCAGAATCAACAGCCTAATGAACTCTATGTGAAGACGTGTTGTGCTGCATGAGGCAAATGGTGGTCACACCAGATACTGACTGGTTTTCTGATCCACTCCATTACCTTTTTTTAAGGTATCTGTGACCAACAGATGCATATCTGTATTCCCAGTCATGTAAACTCGATAGATTAGGGCCTAATGAATTGATTTCAGTTGGTTGATTTCCTTATATGAACTGTAACTCAGTAAAATCTTTGAAATTGTTGCATTTATATTTTTGTTCAGTATATGTTTTTTGTTTGATTGCAACCAGCACTGGCAGCAACGATCTACATGCTCTGCCTCACTCTGTTTACAATTATTCTAAATAAGTACACAGGGAGTAGGACGTGTTTTTATTTTGGTCCAAGCATCCACAAAGAGAAAATGAATAATAACCAGATTTAGTTTTTTTGCTCAAGGTTGTATTTGATTAAACATTCGTGTTAGTTGTTAGTATACTCATTATGACTCAACCGGCTGATATGTACCAACAACTGTGGAAGAGTCTTGAAATAAATCAGAGAATGGATGATTAATGCTATAGTTTTCAGCCATTGTTTGTTTTATTGCTTGATGCAGGATGCTTCAAAATGTTCTGGTCCATATCAACATGTCAAGGCAACTTGCAATGTGCTTCCTAAATGCTTCATATATAATGTATATATGTTTTTGTCTAACTTTTTTCTTTGCTATTTTAAGGCTGGCAGTGAGGCCTCCATAGGGACATAGCTAAGGCTAGTGACAGGGCTAGCCTGTCGACATTCCATTAATTATTATAATTAATATATGGTCAAACAAAAATGAAGGTATCCAGAAATCATCATTATTAGCTATAATAGTCATTTGTTCTCTAATTGGTATTGATTGCCACCTGCGTTGTAAGAGGCACTTCACAAATTGTTCATTTAATTTGCACATTGTTACAGAAATCTCTCTCTTTCTCTTTCGCTCTCTCTCTGTCTTTCTCTTTCTCTCTCTGTCTTTCTCTCTCTTCTCTTTCACTCTCTCTCTCTCTCTCTCTCTCTCTCTCCCTCTCACACTTTGCCAGTAGGATTGTAACACTGGTTGCTTCAGCTTTAGGATTACCGAGGTTTGATTTTACGGCTACATTGGAAATAAAGATGTCGCGACAGGTTTTATCAGACTCATTCATTCGTCAGTTGTAAAGATGGACATGGATGTTTACTATGTGGGTGTCTCTGTAGATATGCTGTACATGACTACACGAGTCACAATCATCATATTGCTACAGTATAACATCACACCGTTGTTTCGTTATTGCTATAGGGGTGTAACACATAAGCCAGACACTTGGAAATACACAGTGGCATCTCTTTCTGAAACACCCATTACAACTATTGTATATAACTTACTGACACTCACTGTACCAACAAGCTATAACACGGTGAAGCAGATAACCACTTTGTGTAATAATTCTAAATGTAAGATTTTCTATGTAGATATAGCACACATAGTGATTTTCATTTTGGTCTTTTCCACTAAGTACAGTGCATTCGGAACGTATTCAGAACCCTTGATATTTTCCACATTTTGTTACCTTACAGCCTCATTCTAAAATGGATTCAATTGTTTTTAAACAAAAAACTGAAATATTACATTTACATAAGTATTCAGACCCTTTACTCAGTACTTTGTTGAAGCAACTTTGGCAGCAATTACAGCCTTGAGTCTTCTTAGGTATGACACTACAAGCTTCGCACACCTGTATTTGGGGAGTTTCTCCCATTCTTCTCTGCAGATCCTCTCAAGCTCTGTCAGGTTGGATGGGGAGGGTCGCTGCACAGCTATTTTCGGGTCTCTCCAGAGATGTTCGATCGGGTTCAAGTCCGGACTCTGGCTGCACCACTCAAGGACATTCAGTCACTTGTCCCAAAGACACTCCTGTGTTGTCTTGGATGTGTGCATAGAGTCGTTGTCATGTTGGAAGGTGAATCTTTGCCCCAGTCAGACGTCCTGAGCATTCTGGAGCAGGTTTTCATCAAGGATCTCTTACTTTGCTCTGTTCGTCTTTCTCTTGATCCTGAATAGTCTCCCAGTCCCTGCCTCTGAAACATCCCCACATCCCGCTGAAACATTACCACAGCATGATGTTGCCATCACCGTAGGGATGGTGCCAGGTTTCCTCCAGATGTGACGCTTGGCATTCAGGCCAAATAGTTCAATCTTGGTTTCATCAGACCAGAGAATCTTGTTTCTCATGGTCTGAGCGTTTTTAGGTACCTTTTGGCAAACACCAAGCGAGCTGTCATGTACCTTTTGCTGAGAAGTGGCTTCCATCTGGCCACTCTACCATAAAGGCCTGATTGGTGGAGTACTGCAGAGATGGTTTTCCTTCCCCCATCTCCACAGAGGAACTCTGGAGCTCTGTCAGAGTGACCATCGGGTTCTTGGTCACCTCCCTGACCAAGGCCCTTCTCCCCCGATTGCTCAGTTAGGCCAGGCGTCCAGCTCTAGGAAGAGTCTTGGTGGTTCTAAACTTCTCCCATTTAAGAATGATGAATGCCACTGTGTTCTTGAGGATCTTCAATGCTGCAGACATTTTTTGGTACCCTTCCCCAGATTTGTGCCTCGACACAATCCTGTCTCGGAGCTCTACGGATAATTATTTCGACCTCATGACTTGGTTTTAGCTCTGAAATACACTGTCAACTGTGGGACCTTATATAGACAGATGTGCGCCTTTCCAAATCATGTCAATTTCTAAAAACCTGTTTTCACCTTGTGATTATGGGGTATTGTGTGTAGATTGCTGAGTATTTTTATTTATTTAATCTATTTTGGAATAAGGCTCTAACGTAACAAAATGTGGAAAAAGTCAAGGGGTCTGAATACTTTTAGAATTCACTGTAGATCAAGCTGTCCAGTGCACCAGATGTACACAGGAAATAAAACGCTAGAGACACACACACGGTATGTCTTCTTTGATCTCATAAACCTGACAGATGTGATTCATCCATTCCTGCTTAGAGCCGTGCATTACTTTCCCCTCCCCTCCTAATGCAGTTTAGCCCAATTAACACAGTGGCTCTTTTACTAACTATGTGAGGGAAGATGTGGGTGTTAGAGCTGCAGTTGGCTGCAGCCAAGTGCTGAAGGAGATCCAACATTGAGACACCTCTGTGAATACCAATGGTACCCATTGCTAGGCAAGTGGTGATTGGGAAGTCATCTCTCTCTCTCTCTCTCTCTCTCTCCCTCTCTCTCTCCATGCCTCTCTCTCTCTCTCTCTCTCTCTCTCTCTCTCTCCATGCCACTGCTCCATCTTCATGCTAGGTTTGTGAACCAGCAGCACTAAAGAGAAACAAAAAGAGCTGCAGAAGCACTAGATCTAGGATCGAGAAAGGTAATTGAGGTTGGTAAGAATAGGATTGTGGGATTGTTGACATAGTAAAATAAGTTCCGCCTATTTAGCCCTGCAGAAAAGCGAAAACCAGAACTGTCAGCCAGTGAGATTCCTCCTCTATCTCTTATTGAAACACACTGATGGGTAATATAATGGAGTGATAGTGATCTCTTCTAGCTGTTGTCAGATGGTCCACTCTTCAATTGGAAACCTCTGCACTTAGATGCCCAGATTAGAATACAGTCCACTATTACTGTTATCACTGTCTGTTCTCTGTATTTCTATTCCTGTGGATCCCCACAGGATAGAGATGGAGTAGCTCATCTTACAGTCATACTATCACGACTCAGGATATGACCCAGATGCGGACACAGGAGGCAGATAGTTCGGTTCTCAGAATATCCATTATAAACAAAGGGGCAGGCAAAGGGCAGGTCGAGGGCAGGCAGAGGTTCGTAATCCAAGGCAGAGTCTATTAGGGACAGAATGGCTGGCAAGCTCAGGGTCAGGTCAGGCAGAAAGGTTGGAACCGGGAAGACTAGAAAATAAGAACTAGAGAACTGGAGAAACGAGAAACATGCTGGTTAAACCTGACAAAACAAGACGAACTAGCAACAGACAGACAGAAAACGCAGGTATAAATACCCAGGGGATAATGGGGAAAATAGGAGACTCCTGGTGGGGGATGGTGACAAGTAGAAGACAGGTGAAACAAATCAGGGTGTGACACCTACAGTACCTGTGGATCAGGAGGAGGGGGGATAGATATGTAGGTGAAATGACAGCAGAATTATACGTATGACACTAAAGGTAAGGAAGGCTGATTAATGTTAGGTATAAATGTAGCCACAGGGTGAAAGTGTTGAAAGATGATCACACCGGTGTCTGTCTAATCAGTGCCGATGCCCTTGTTTGAAGTCAAAGTAGATGGGACAGCTGTAGGGAGGGGAGGCATCGACGTCCGTCAGATCACTGGGACTCTGACAGTCAGTGGGTGGGGAAAGTCATGCAGGCGATTTGCGTAACCAAGCAGCAGTGATATTGTTGTTACCGTGAAATGTTAATATTGCTGGGTTGCAGGGTTATGATACCTGGTATCACATATTGTGACAAACATGTTTTGTTGTGTGTGACAAGCATATTTGTATGTGACATGCTAAGACTTCAGCTACACTACATGTGTTGCCATCAATGTGACGTCAATGTGGCGTTCTACCTGCTAAACCAGAAACCAACCAAAATCAACTTTATTTGTCGTTATTTCAATTCACAACATAGAATGAATGTGCGCGTCAGCCATCGAGAATTGAACCTGCATTTTCGGAGCTTGGAAAGATGCCATTGGACGCGTGCAGTATAGCAGTTCTCATTGCTTTCAAGGGAATCATTCCCTCAATGTTTGATGGCTGATGGTATCTATATACAGTGGCTCTGGATGTTGAGCAGCAGGGCTGTTAGAAGTATTCTGATTTGGTTTAATCTCAGTTATATTGATATGGTAGATCGTCTGTAGGCAACACATCCCTCACGTGGCTCAGTTGGTAGGGCATTGCGCTTGTAACGCCATGGTTATGCGTTTGATCCTCACAGATGGCCAAAATGAAGATGTATGCACTCACTACTCTCAGTTGCTCTGGATAAATGATGAAAATGTTTAGAATCTGTATCCATCATTTAACCACAATGACAATTATTGCTTACAAGAGCAACTTAGATTCATTGTAATCATAAAACACATATAGCCTACTGCAGTGTTGTCACGTTCTGACCTTTATTTCCTTTGTTTTGTGTTTATTTAGTATGGTCAGGGCGTGAGTTGGGTGGGCAGTCTATGTTTGTTTTTCTATGATTTGGGTATTTCTATGTTTCGGCCTAGTATGTTTCTCAATCAGAGGCAGGTGTCATTAGTTGTCTCTGATTGAGAATCATACTTAGGTAGCCTGGGTTTCACTGTGTGTTTGTGGGTGATTGTTACCGTGTCTGTGTTTTTCACCACACGGTACTGTTTTGGGTTTTCACGTTTCTTGTATTCAGTTGTCCATGTATACATTTAAATATTAAAAGAACTATGGACGCTTACCACGCCGCATATTGGTCCTCTGATCCTTTTCGCCTCTCCTCTTCGGAAGAAGTGTATAATTATTTAGGTCCAATATCATAATTTGTTATATGTCCTCTAAAACAAAGTTGAAAACAAAATGCACACACAGGAAGAACACAAAATCAAAAACTAAACCATAAAAAAAAATGTCACTGAATATTACCAACAAATTGACTGTGTTGTAAAAATGCATTTTCAGCCATTCTCAGCAAGTTATAGTTACAGTACCTTATACACTGTACTGTACTCCAAAATAACAATGAGAAGAATGGATTGATGAGTTAATAAGATTCATATTTCTTTTGTCATTGCTTATTTTGCAATTGTTGCTATTTGACCACACTAGTTTCTGTCTTCACATGTGAAGGCCTCCTGCTCTGCACTTTTTGCTGAGGCCTGGAACTTGGTGTGAAGGTCACTGTTTTGGCCACCAGGCAGGGCCTTCCATTTCTTAGAACAGAGAGCAGAGGAGCTGCAGTGGCAAGCTCTAATCCTCTTTAATTTGTTTTCAGATGGGGCTTTGGAAATACCAGCCTGCTCCCTAAGCAGAGATCACATAAGAACGTGGGCAGGGACAGCTGTCTCCTCTACTGCCGGTTTTTAATACAGGTCCGCTTGCCCCTGCCTTCCCCTCCGAATGAATAATTCCAGCCTGGGCTGAGTAGTTACTTTGTGTGTATTTTGCAACCAAAATGAATGCTATTCTCAACACAAAAGGCACGGCAGGATTGGTTGTAGTCTGCAGTGTAAGAGAAGTACAGAAGGGGATGAGGGTGGGGTGGTGGGGGATGGTTGTGATCTATCAGTATGCATGTGGGCCTCTGCTCATATCAAAACAAACCCTGTAATTGGGTTTGGGTGTGCCCCTTTCTCCTTCATAGGAAGGCAGAGGTTGAGTTATGAAAAAAACTTTTTGCTCTCCCCACCAGAATGCTTATGTTCCTTGATAGAGGTGATTTGTATCAATGAGCAGAGCATTCTATCTGTGCTCCGCCATGCAATTCTTTTTCTGCGATGTGGATGAGAAGAAGGCATAATTATATTGAAGTGATGAAGCACATCTTGAAAGACAGAGGGGGTTTAAAAGCTTTTGAAACAAAGCAAGCAGGCAGCAGGTTGGCAGCACAGGCAGGAGGCTGGCAGTCTTTTAATCCTCGCCGCAGTGCTGATAAATCGGCACGCGTTTCATTTTTATCCCCCTCACCAGTTTGCCTGGCCCTTGAGTGATGAACAAACCCCCACTCGCCCCTCAGGCCCTTTGATGTAATATCCAACCCCGGATTACCCCCTCTGCCTTGCGACAGGTTGGTGGATGGAAGTGGTGGGCTAGCAGGTGCATGGTCCTGTGGTCCACTCTCCTGTACAGACCCAGGCAGCCACTGGATCACTGGGGAGGGGGGCAGGCTCAAAACACAGCCAGAACGTTCCATCACTACCGGACACACCGAGGACACTCCTCCCCTAGCTAACCAAGCACAGCCAATAAGAGCTACCTGGGATCTCTCCCCCCATTTTCGCCCTCGCTTTCAAACAATCAGAGACAGATTGCCTCAAGTGTTGCATCTGAACTCTACTTGACCTGTTCATTGTGGGCACAAAAGGAGAGGTTAGTCAAAGCTTTTGTTGTACTGAATGGCCATAAAGACTGTAGTCCAGAGGTCTAATAATAACAGCTCCCATTGTGGTTTGACGATTTAGCTGATTATTTTAATTCACCCCGTGGCTCTATAGAACACGAATTGTCCACCTCTGTAATCGATTGAAACTGAGACTGAAACAGTAGTGTTGCTCTTTCACCAGACCAAAAGCCAGACCTTTTCAGTCTTTGCAGTCCTTCCTTATCGTTCCACCGTGTTGTTTTTTTGTAGTGATCATAGCTGCACAGTTGAATTAGTGATCGTGCCAACTGTTTGATGTCCCTCTATGCAGTACCAACCAGACCCTCATAGAGTATTTCTAAATTTCACTATGATTTGTTTTGTTGGTTTTGCCTGTGAAATAGTCTGCATCCTCGCTCTCTCATTTTGTAAATTGATCCCAGCGCCCCCTAAGCCGTATCATGATTGTGTAGGCGTAGATTGGAGATTATGCGCTCCAGTTCTTCATTACGTCAGGCACAATGTGTCTTTTCTGTCCCCAAATGAAGATGCTGAGAGAGTGGATTAAGATTTTTTTCCAGCGGTGTCTTGTAGCATTGCTTTAATATGAGGGGAAGTACACATGCAGGGCCGTAAGCAAAGAGACAAGGATACAGCTCCAGGGAAGCTTGTTTTGGAGGCCAAGCGAGTTAATAGAAATGCATTATACAGCACAAGGGAGATGAGCACTAACAACACTGCAAACCCGGTAGGGCTCACTCAGGCACAGGCGGGTTGATCTCTTAATTGAGGCCAGTCCCACAACATTGGTGTTTCTATTCTTTTGACAAATCAAGACAAACTGGAAATACATTGTTTTCACCCTCAGTTTTTAACACTAGATAAGTCAGGCCTCGAGGGACCCTCTTTTGAGCCAATGAGCAGTCATTTTGACTCAAACGTTCTAACAGTTTAATAAATACGTGTAATATATGCTATCGGAAACATAATCCTTTGATTCTTTTTATGGTCTTGGGTAACATCAGAATACAAAAAATATATATTTCAAAGAACACAACAGCTTTTTCATTAGTTTATGTTACTGTAAGCTAGTTGTTGCCATGTGATCACATACAGTACAGTATGTAGGGCATGGAAGTGGTTATTCTTGGAAAAAGTTATATTTTGAAACCTCGAATCTGTTATTTTTGATACTGTATAGAAATCAAAATGTCTTACCTGGACGATTTGAAAAAGTAAATTGTTTTTCTTAAAACGGTTTCTAACACAAATTCAGTTTGTGATATAGAAATTCTTACAACATGTGTGTTAAATAGACTTATTTAGGTAAAGTCAGGAATGGAGGGAGGCATGACTTTAAAAATGGCAGAGATATTTGACTTTAGAATTTAAGTCAAAACGACTCACTCGGCATTTCTCGTGTTAAAGACTACTGCCTACAGTCATTGGTTGTGACAAATGTGGCCCTTTATTTAGAGTGTGGAATAAAAGGGAAGGAAGTGAGAAGAGCACAGATCGGAGAGATTGCGAATGAACAGTGAAACAGGGTTCACTCCCCTCCATGAAATGGCCTCCTTGTAACAGCAGCAATTCCACTTTGATTGATGGACTCTGCAGTTTATGTTCCTGTATGCGGCATGCGTTCCTCAAATCTTCCCGTTTGACATTCAGAATGGCCATTTGTCTACAATGCCCCCATCTCCTCCCTCGTTTCCTGCCATTGCTCATGACCTGTAGTGATGCCGGGGTCTCCAGATTGAATGCACAAACTGTGATTGATCTCTCAGTGAGTCTCTGGGATACCGTGACAACATGCTCCTTGGATAACCATGACCTGGCTTGTAGATAGGTAGGAAGACTAGATTTATCTGGAAGTGAAGTCCTGTTTACTTTATTAAAAACAGATTGGAATGTCTATTGGAAAGACTGTGGCATTTCATTTTCCCAGGCTCCATCTTGGTTTTTAGTTTGATGTGGATTTATTTTCCTAGGGTTGTTCGTACTAATGAAATAGTAAAAATGCTAAACACAAGTGTTAGGTGAGAGGACCACATGGTGCGGTGGTATGCTGTCATTGTGGTAAGGAAATCCTTGTGACCACAATGCCTGAGAAAAAGGTTTTGATTGAATGTAGTGTAGTGTCGTGTCTTTGGCTATGCCGGATTAAGTGATATGACATGCTATTCTATAAAATAATTTATCCGTCATTAATATTACATGATTGAGCTAATCATGTAAATGTAATTAACTAGAGAGTCGGGCACCACCAAATAATATTTATAGAGCTGTTATCTTCAGAATAAAATCTTAAAGACCTAGTAATATTTTACATCAATACCAGTCAATATTAATCGTCATCTTAATTCAGTCTCATCTGAAAGTTGTAAATTATTAGTTATCTGCACGAACCCTGGCTAACAATTTGAATCAGCAATACAAAATTGGGTTTAATTATTTATTTACTAAATACCTAACTAATCACACAGAATTACACATACACATATTTAAATCATAACTTGATTACATATTACATCATAAAGGAAAACGTCCCTAGGCGGAACAGATATGACAGCTTGTTACACAAAAGAAAAGGGGCTGGGTTTGAGTGAAAGAGCGGGAAGACTGAGGAACAAAGGGACGAAGCTGTGCTATCGTAAATACAGTATCTTATGCATTCTAAATTACCGCCCATTTGGAAAAGGAAAGTGCAATAAATATTTACTCTGAGCTGCGCTTCGGTAGGTTGGTGGTAGATGGAAGGCCGTGTTGCCCAACCGAGTCCTTTGAAGAATGTCTCTGGTTGTCAATTGGATACGTTATAGTAATGTCGTTGGGTGATAGACGGGATACTCTGTCTGTTCCTGCCTAACCCTCGTTGCATCTGCTGTTGCTAACTCAACGGCTAGGAAGTATCACTTCTGTAGTGAATAAGAGTTGAAAGTTCATTACATTCGCAACCAAAGCTCACGCTGATGTTGGCTTCGTTCTGTAGTCATTATCTGAACCATTCTGACATAGGACCGTCGTCCTACATCCTCGGAACAGGCGGTTATATTGTCGTCAAGGGCTTATAAAGGAAGGGAGAGGAGGGCATGTTTGAAAAGTTTTATAGCCCATGTCCCTTCACAGGGGCGGGCCACTGATTGAGCAGCCCTATCTTGTGAAAATCCAAATCTCTCATTTTAGAAACTAAAACAACATTTTATCCCATCACAAATAATTTCATATTCAAACCTTTAAATTGAACAACAATTCCATGTGAATCCGATAACTCTGATGTGTAGACTTTCCACTGCAGAGTTTGTCATCTTATCATTGATGAGAATGTCTCAGATGACAACCGAACTGACATCATATTCATTAAGTACCACCGCATATCTTCAATTGTTCGGATTACCAGAATATAGTTAATTTCCCCCCACCTACTGATGTTCCCAGAATCTCTATGTTAACCAAGGGTTTTGCAAATCTAACCTCAGTAGGGTAGAGAGAGGAAAAAGGGGGAAGAGGTATTTATGACTGTCATAAACCTACCCCCCAGGCCAACGTCATGACAGTAGTATACCCATCTTCATCTCTAGCATGCTTAATAAAAATGTAATTATGGGACATTGTGATAGGTTTCTTTATTTCTTAGACGAAGCCATTGCCATTGTTATTCATACAATATTTATGTTCTGTTTCTGCAGCAGATACAGTGATCAAAATAGTCATTTTGTTTTCAAGTCAAGGAAGTAGCCTTTTTGCTCCCCTACCTTTATGAGTTTTGACTGTTTCATCCACTGAGCCTAAATTGCTTGGAAAAACCTTCTGCAAATCAATCTCGGTTTGCCTCATACTGTCTGTCTTTGATTTCCCTGGACTCAATTTTTGTTAATGCAGTCTGTTTCCTTATTTCTTGTACTAAAGGTCCATAAATAGAAATAAACACATTTGCATTGCAAAAAAGTTTTCCATGCCATCCTACAGAGGACCTCAACTTTCAACTTGCCTTAGCAAATTATATCATCCATCATCAGCATGTCGTTGTGATACAATCTCCAGAAAAAGGCACACAGGCTTAGGGCTCTTTAGTTTTGCACATGTTTTGGCTACTCTTTACTCCTCGAATCAGACACAGTCTAAGAGTGATTTGCCCCTTTTGGGAGAAAACATGACTCTCACAGACCCTGGGGAACTCTAGCCCCCCGTTAGGGCTGGGAATTGCCAGGGACCTCACAATACAATATTATACTTAGGTATATACCTATATTATACACCATACTTAGGTGCCAATACGATATGTATTGAGATTCTCATGATTCTACGTGTTGTGATTAAATACTGTGATTTTATTGCGATTTGATGTTCCAAACATATTGCTCACCATATGTCTGCTGCAGAGGGACAAGAGAGAGCAATGAGAAGATGAGTTTTGATCAGTAATGGAAATAAAATTGCTGAAAATAAATTGGCTCTCTATTAAAAAGATGTAGAACAGGCTATGAAGGAAAAATACTGGAGTTTTGGTGCAGGTACAGTATAGCCAACTAGCTCAAAATTAATATTGCGATATTATCAAAACAATACGTTACTCTATATCGTCAAAGATAATATCCTGATATGTAACTGTATCTATTTTTTCCCCCATCACTATACGCCATACTAGTGGTCATCCACGACCATGCTCTTGGGAGGCAGGCCTTTGTGAGAATAGAGGAAGAGAGGAAGGAAAAACAGAAGAGAGAGAGAAAGAGCTGTTGGTTCATTGCACTGTGCTTGGCCTGCTGTGCCATTGGAGGATATGACAGTGCATCCAGGCACTCATGGCTGGGCGGGCTGGCGGGCTGTTTCCTTACTGCCCCAGACTCCTTGTGCTGGTGATGGAGAGATAATTCCACTCACCCAGTTGCCTTCAGAATGAGGGCCTGGTGATAGGAGTTCTTCCTGATTGCTATCCTATGAGGCAGCATGGGCCTGGGGGAGTGGGCTGGATTACAGCCGAAGGCGCTGACACTCTCCAAGCTGAAGCGTGTCATTAAACAGTAAATCACTCTGATTGAAAAACGCATCAGCTCCCAGCTTCCTGTTTACAAAGCAAGACCTGATCCACAGGCCCAGACTGCGTTCTTCAGCAGCATAAATCAAGGGCCAGTCATACTCTAGATTCTCCCACTCAAAGCACTCCTCAACCAAGCCCTTTGGCCATTGATTCAGTGACAAATCATCACATATATTGAACCTTATTATTTTGGGGATAAAAATGTACTTTCATCTCTCAAGATATAATTCATGGACTCATCATGATTCTCTTGGTGTTTGTAAGTTGTGAGGACCACTCTTAGAAAAAAGGGTTTCAAAAGTGTTATTCAGCTGTCCCCATAGGATAACCCTTTTTGGTTCCAGGTAAAACCCTTTTTGGTTCCAGGTAGAACCCAAAAGACTGGCTATCACAGTCTGGTTCTACTTGGAACCAAAAACATTCTACCTGGAACCAACAAGGGTTCGTCAAAAGGTTCTCCTCGTGGACAGACAAAGAACAATTTTAGGTTCTAGATAGCACTTTTTTTCTAGGAGTGTAGCATCAAGGTTTTTGATTGTGAGTTCAGTTATAATTGGCTGTCAAGAATGCCATTTAGGTTGTTATTGCCACAGGAAAGCAAAAATATGGAATCTACATTTAGGCTTTGTAGACACTATCCAGATTTCCATCCAACCATTTCATGTGGATGAATTCCCTAATGCATGAAAAAAGACAAACGGGCTGATGGAAATGCAGGATTTTTTAAAATAAATGTCGACAGTGTCTTTAGTGTCTGAATATTAATTATGCCAGAAATGGCAGTGGAAACGCCTATATGCACAAATATTGATATAATAACCATCAGATCAAATTAAACTTGTGTCCTCCCAATACAACTTTGGAAAGCATGCAGTTTCTTAGGCTACAGATGAAATAAGTTATGGTACACTTCACAAGGTGGTGAAAGTGCATGGTGATGAGCTTGATGCGCCTTTCCAATAAATGCAGCCCAAACAAATGTAACCATATCACACCTATTTTAGCTTCTCTACACTGGATACGAGTCATTTTTAGAATAGAGTGTAAAATGTTATTTATCATGCTTGGTTCAGTGGCTCCTCTTAAAATCGCGGATGAAGACACACTACTATGAAGATGCCCTTAATGTATGATTTTAATTAGCTGTCTTTTTTCTTTCTTCTTCCTTGTCTTTGTTTCTTTGTTAGTACTTTAATTTCATTATTTTATGATGTGAAGCACTTTGTTACCGAAAAGTGCCGAAAAGTGTTATACAAATAAAAGTATTATTATTATTATTAGATGGAAACCTAGCTATAGAAGCTTTTAATGTTGCAATAACTGCTTTGTGTTCCTTAAAACAGTTTTATCCACATAACCGTTACAATAATGTTACAAATGACAACCACTCAGCTCCGGTAACAATAAAACACTTTCTATAATGCCATAGATTTATTTTTACCACAAATGTATACAGGATTCAGTAACTATTACATGACTGGTGGATTGTGTGTTTTGACGGTTGAAATTTCCATCTTCTGATCTAAAAAAAACAAAGAATCCTTCCTGAATTGGAGTTGACTTTCGTTGACCCATGTGCAGATAGGGCTGAGAGACAAGAGGCAATCAACACATGTTCCCAGCATTGCCGTAGCCACCTCTCTACTCAAGAGCTTTAATTGCCACCAATGAGTGTCTCATATTACACATTATCTGAGCATAGATAGTCTACAACCAAATTTTATATTTATAGATTTACATATTACGTTTTTATATTCAGACTCAAGGCCTTGGCTATATAATGAAATACTGTACCTTTTAATTTAACATATGGATCACAATTACTATTTCGGCAAATTATATGTATGCCTCTCACTATAAGTGAAAAGGTAGGAGTGAACAAAAAAGTGAAATATTTGCTGCTTAGTCATTTTTTCATTGAAGTGGTGAAAACATACAGGGCCCTCTGGGTGCTGTTAACAACAACCTTTGCCAGTTTCTATGCACTGTTAATAGAGTATTAATGCCATATTATACAGTGCTCCTTACCCATCCCTACTCCCTGTTTTTGTGGGTAGGCCAATGTTATACTGTAGTTTAATAGAATACAATTTAGGTGTCGGCTAAACCTCGACTGTAACAATACATGAAACATGGACCAAATGCATTTCGCTGGTGTCCTCCTTGTATGGTATCACCAGTCGTTGTTCTCAACAAGCTTCATCTTCATAAAACACTACGAACACCCATTCTCTTTTGACGTAGTGAGGGGGATGATAATGCTTAAACGTGTCCCAGACACTACAAATCAGCTCTGTTTGTTTACGCAGATTTAGAAACAGAGAGGAGGAGAGCCGGCGGAACACAATCTCGCCTATTCATTTTTCTCATACAGTCAGTTGCACTGACATCTAAGCAAAGGTTGACCATAGCCATAAATCACACAGCACAATAGCAGGACATTTTGGGCCGGCCCATCATTGGGAACGGTTTTGTTTTCTCATTGCAGTTTGGCAAATTGCTGTTATTAAAATGGAAGAATGCATAGTTTGCAGCCCTCATTAGATGTTGTTCTAACAGTGCCTGATGGATTAAGACAAGCCAGAGGCCTCGTCTGCCTCTACAACCAGTTAATATGAGCCAATTAAAGCCATGCACTCTGCAGCCTCTCCACAGTGTTTTATGTGGCCCAACAATTATAACTCAGTCTGCCGATTCATTGCACAAAGCTTTTGATGTTAAGGAGGTGTACACTCACTAACACTACTTTACACTTACTGCAGTTTATTTTTAGCATTTTAGTAAGGGAACTGTGCCGATGGCAGTCGTTCATATCAACCCAGCACCACAGAGGTTCCGTGTTAGTATATCTACCCCAGTTGTTCATGTCGATCTTGAGCCACTGCGTTTTAGCCCCTGCCCGAGGAGCCATTATGATATATTTTCTCTGCTCAGCTGTGTGACATAATCTTATGATAATATCAGTCCAACTGAACTACTGATTCATGTGGTAGAAAGGAGGGGCAATTGGTGGTGAGCAAGTATCTAGATGCATCTGCTCAGCTTCCTCAGAATATAGGGCTTATGGCACAGGAAGGATCAATATTGTGCAGTGTAAGCATTAAAACAGAATGTAAGCCTCCCTGAGGTGTTCCTACACAGACAGACAGACCTTGTCAGAGCTTACTGGAGATATCCAGCACATGACAAGAAAGACAGATTTCTTCACTGAAACCTGATTTTATAAAGTATTTTTGAAAGTAGAGCTCATATCAGATAGTACCTTCCAAAACAAATATACACTACCCTTCAAAAGTTTGGGGTCACTTTGAAATGTCCTTGTTTTTGAAAGAAAAACACATTTTATGTCCATTAACATTGATCAGAAATACAGTGTAGACATTGTTAATGTTGTAAATTACTATTGTAGCTGGAAACTGCAAATTGTTTATGGAATATCTACATAGGCGTACAGAGGTCCATTATCAGCAACAATCACTCCTGTGTTCCAATGGCACGTTGACACACCCTGGCCATAGAGGCTTTTTATTCTCTATTTTGGTTAGGCCAGGGTGTGACTAGGGTGGGCATTCTATGTACTTTTTTCTAGATTTTAGTATTTCTTTGTTTTTGGCCGGGTATGGTTCTCAATCAGGGACAGCTGTCTGTCGTTGTCTCTGATTGAGAACCATACTAAGGTAGCTCTTGCCCACATGGGTTTTATGGGTAGTTATTTTCTGTTTAGTGTTTTTGTTGCACCTTGCAGAACTGTTCGTTTGTTGGTTTGTTGTTTTTGTTTAGAGTATTCATCTTTATTAAAATCATTATGAATATGTACCATGCTGCACTAGAAGGCCAGCATCCCGGAGTCGCCTCTTCACTGTTGACGTTGAGACTGGTGTTTTGCGGGTACTATTTAATGAAGCTGCCAGTTGAGGACTTGTGAGGCATCTGTTTCTCAAACTAGACACTAATGTACTTGTCCTCTTGCTCATTTGTTCACCGGGGCCTCCCACTCCTCTTTCTATTCTGGTTAGAGCCAGTTTGCACTGTTCTGTGAAGGGAGTAGTACACAGATTTGTACAAGATCTTCAGTTTCTTCGCAATTTCTCGCATGGAATAGCCTTCATTTCTCAGAACAAGAATAGACTGACGATTTTCAGAAGAAAGTCTTTGTTTTTGTCCCATTTGAGCCTGTAATCGAACCCACAAATGCTGATGGTCCAGATTCTCAACTTGTCTAAAGAAGGACAGTTTTTTCTTCTTTAATCAGCACAACAGTTTTCAGTTGTGCTAACATAATTGCAAAAGGGTTTTCTAATGATCAATTCGCCTTTTAAAATGATACACTTGGATTAGCTAACACAACGTGCCATTGGAACACAGGAGTGATGGTTGCTGATAATGGGCCTCTGTACACCTATGTAGATAGTCCATTTAAAAAATCAGCCGTTTCCAGGTACAATAGTCATTTAAAACATCAACAATGTCTACACTGTATTTCTGATCAATTTGATGTCATTTTAATGGACATAAAATGTGCTTTTCTTTCAAAAACAAGGACATTTCTAAGTGACCCCAAACTTTTCAACGGTAGTGTAGTTGTCGCCAAAGGGAATAGATTTGCCAAGCTTCAGCCTGGTGAATGTCCAAATCCAGAAGCTGCCGCTCTTCAACCAGTACAGCAGACTAAATATGATGCATATAAGGAAAGCAGAGACTTGAGGGCCCATTGTTGTCCTTGCCATTTGGCAGATACAGTTGTTGAGGGACTCACCAAGTCCTATCCTGTCTGTTACTGTTGTGAGTGGTCGCTCACAACTAGTGACACAAAAAAGACAACCCTGCTGCATTGTGCAGGGTTCCAAACCTACAAACCGATCACTTACTGCCTAGATTCAACGCTGTCCTCAAAATATAGGGAATAATAATTCAGATACTAATAATATGATCATATTATGCGTCAGCAAAGGCGCAGTTGCCCTGGAGACTAATGAAAGGACCCCTTGAGAAATCCTCCATTGTGATCTCTCTCTCTCTCTCTCCGTCTCTTTCTCTGTCTCTCTCACTTACTCACTCATTCAATCATTCACTCACTCCCTCTCTCACACTCACTCCTCTCTATCTCTCTCTAAATACTTAGTCTGATCATTCAATCACTGCACCATTTCATTGCTTAGCCCACTGTCTTTCTTCAGCTGAGTGGGTCTGAATGATATGACGCTTTATAGACTTAGTCATATCCATGCATGGCTTGTGGGTGTGGGCAACTGGTGAATCAATGAATCACTGAATAATTTCAGACTGAAATGGGGCAATCATTTTGATGTGGAATCTACAATTAAAATGATTGTGTTTGTTTATACTGTCATTATCTTTAACAGTAGTTAGGGACTATTGAGTAGTGTGGACATTGAAAAAGAGTGACTTTCCGTTTTGGCTGACCTTGCAGAGTTAGACACATAGACACTGTATTACCATACACAGACACAACAGACACAGCATGGATGTGAGAAGGATTTGGTTATTTGCCTTGCAGGAAAATAGGAGCAATGAATATACATATTATGCAATAGATATAACAGGATAATCAAATGGATGTAGAATACAACAGAATTGAATGGTACTAACAGTAGCACGTGTGGATTAATAATAACACTCATATGAAAGAAAGGACTGTATAATATAACTAAATATGAAAACAACTATAAGCAACTGCAACCAACAGTAACAGTAAAAACACAAAGTTACAATAACATTATTAACTCACTTAACTGCACTCCATCCCACAAGTCCACTCAGAGGATACCTGAGGAGACTGTGGCCTGCACAGTGAGAAGAGCTGTCTGGTGTCCTGCCCCCTGACAACTTGCCCCTTAGCAACCAATCAGGTCCCAGGTCACACAGATCAGAGAGAGTTTGAGAGGCAGGTTTATGGTATCTCTAGACTCTCAGTCACAGCTCCTGGGGGATGGGGAGTGGAGTGTGCAGCTTGAAAGGGTTGTGAGGTGCTGATAAGAGTCGACGGCAGGGAATTGATGAATCACTCAACTTCAGCATCTATATCAACAACCTACAAAGCTAAATCTAATCCAGACTGGGCTTTCTGTAATGCAACAGATCCTGCTTCACCCATCCCTCTAAAATATCCCTGATCAAGTCCTCCCTCTGTTTGGTGACACTCTACCACCACGTCACCAAAACTCTGCTCTCAAAACTGGACAATCTATACCACTCAGCCATCAGATTCGACACTGGAGCCCTCTACCTCACCCACCACTGATCCCTCTACAAGCAGTTTGGTCTACCATCCCTCACAAGCAGACGACACATTCACTGGTTCACCCTCATTTACAAAACCCTTACTGGCAAAGCCACACTCTAACCTCTCTAAACTCCTCTCCATCTCCCATTCCTCCTACCTACAGCCTATGCTCTACTAACTACATCTCCCTGTATATCCCCACATTCCACTCCAACTCTGTCTCTACAACATTTCAACACTCTGCTGCTACTGACTGGCAGTGTTGGGATTAGTTAACTGAAAAAGTAATTAATTACATATTACTTGTTACAGTTAACAAAAGTAACATGTTATTTCACAATATTACTTTGTGTGGAAAGTAATGCGTTATATTACTAGTTATATTACTTTGCATTACTTTCATGAAAAACATCTGCCTGCCACAGCAGTCATTATGGAATGAACAACAAAGAAGCTGATTGGCTGACACTGCTATTCCAAAATGGCTTCGGTGGCTACTCCTAGCAAGCATGAGGATGAAAGTGGCAGGTTTCCATGAAAGGTAGCACTATTTCCAGATCTTGCAATAGATTTTTAAGTATATTTAAATCAAAACTGTGACTCGGCCACTCAAGAACATTCACTGTCTTCTTGGTAAGCAACTCCAGTGTAGATTTGGCCAAATGTTTTAGGTTATTGTCCTGCTGAAATATTAATTCATCTCTGAGTATCTGGTGGAAAGCAGACTGAATGAACCAGGTATTCCTCTAGGATTTTGCCTGTTTTATTATTTTATTTATTTATTTAACCTTTATTTAACTCGTTAAGTCAGTTAGAACAAATTCTTATTTACAATGGGCCAATTGTGCGCTGCCCTATGGGACTCCCAATAACATCCCTTTGTGATACAGCCTGGAATCGAACCAGGGTCTGTAGTGACGCTTCTAGCATTGAGATGCAGTGCCTTAGATTGCGGCGCCTCTCGGTCTGTGCTTAGTTTCATTCCATTTATTTTTTATACTGAAACACTCCCCAGATCCTTAACGATTACAAGCATACCCATAACATGATGCAGCCACCACTATGCTTGAAAATATGGAGAGTTGTACTCAGTTATGTGTTGTATTTGTCCCAAGAATACCTATTTTTTATTCAGTACAAAATGTTAATTGCTTTGCCACATTTTTGCTGCATTACTTTAGTGCCTTGTTGCAAACACTGTGCATGTTTTGGAATAGTTTTATTCTGTACAGGCTTCCTTCTTTTCACTTTGTCAATTAATTTAGCATTGTGGAGTAACTGAAATTTTGTTGATCCATCCTCAGTTTTCTTCTATCACAGCCATTAGACCCTGTAACTGTTTTAAAGTCACCATTGGCCTCATGGTGATATCCCTGAGCGGTTTCCTTCCTCTCCGTCAACTGAGTTAGGAAGGACGCCTGTATCATTATGGTGTCTGTGTGTATTGATACACCATCCATAGTATAATTAATAACTTAACTATGCTCAAAGGGATATTCAATGTCTGCTTTTTTACCCATCTACCAATAGGTGCCCCTCTTTGCAAGGCATTGGAAAACCTCCCTGGTCTTTGTGGTTGAATCTGTGCTTGAAATTCACTGCCTGACCAAGGGACTTTACAGATAATTATATGTGTGGGGTACAGAGATGAGGTAGTCATTAAAAAATGATGTTAAATATTATTATTGCACAATAGTTAGTCCATTCAACTTATTATGTGACTTATTAAGCACATTTACATTTTTGTAAATTCATTTGTAAACATTTCACAAAACATAATTCCACTTTGACATTATGGGGTATTGTGTGTGTGTGCCAGTGACAAAACAATATAATTTTAAATTCAGGCTGTAACTACTTTCTGTAAGCCAAACATTTGTACAGATTTTCTGTCTTTTCATTCAAAATCTTTCTCTCAATAACTAAATGAGGAATAAGTCGAGTTCGTATCATGGAAACACGCAATAGATATAACAGGATAATCACACGTTGTTTGACGAAGTAACTGTAAATATATTACCCAATTTGAAAACGTTACATGTTACCTTAATCCACTAGTCATAAAAGTAATCTGATTACGTAACGCATTACTTTTGTTATGCGTTACCCCCAACACTGCCGACTGGAATGAACTCCAACATAATTTAAAACTCAAACAATTAATCTCCGTCCCCAGTTTCAATAACAGTTTACATGACCTGGTTATCCACCCCTGGGACTGCTTTTAGACTCAGTAGCTACTAGTTGTGTCCCCTGTGTTTGAATGATATTGTAAATATGTATTATTATTTTTGCTGGAGCTTTTAAGAAATGCCTGTTTTGTATGTATGTTGTCACTTGTCTGCTTTGCTGCACAGTTATTACCCTATCCTGGTTAGGTTATTATTGTAAAAGAAAATGTATTTTCAATGATTTACCTGGTTAAATAAAGGTAAAAAAAATATGTCATCGTAACAGACACCGTCCATGTATTTGTAGAAGTGGCAGTTTACTGCTGCAGCATTGGATCTCGCTTCTCCCAGGGACTGTTTGAAATATGAACTTCACTGGCACGAGTGCATAGCCCATGTAATTTGCTCTTTTAAAAATCCATCATCCTTCCCCACCCACTGCCATAAGCCTTTTCTACTGTACCCATGATTATGCCAAGCAATATTAAACAACATCTCTGTTTCCTCCTTTGGTACATGGCCACAGAATTTATTACAATTAATCCCTACAACCATCCTCCTACTAATTTTAGTTTATTATTTGCTACAGAAATAGATATTATGCAATTCAATTATATTGCATATTATTATCTATAGTTACTTACTTATTTACGATGTAGACCTACATAGGAGCACAGGGAGCTATGTATTTCAGTATAATTGCATAATATGTGTTAATAATTGCATTTTAGATTGAAAAGATTCTTGCTCATTTCACCCATGCATTTCCACACTTTTTCCCCAACCGTTTCAATGTGGGCAGTTAATATTTACTTATATGGCAATGCATTATTCATAGAATGGTGAATTTCCACAACCCCCACAACAACGTATGCCATTTAGAGAAGGCATGATAGACTCTTTCCCCTGGTGAGTGACATTGCATCCCACTGAGTCAGTTGACATTTCCAAAGAAGGAAACTTAATTTCCCACAACATATGAGGGTTTGCATCCATATAAAGAGAACTCACAGGGATGGAGCCAGTACTGTATGAGCCGTGCCTGGGCTCCTCATGTGCTAGAGAGTGATGCGGAGCGTCGGTACTAAGTGGTTGGAATTTGCTCTAAGAGCATCAGCTCATGTTAATGACCTGCAGTCTTGAATTCAGCCGGGCTTATCCATTCAAATCAGCTCCACAGAGAGGCGCTCTGAAGTCTGATGATTAAATTAAGATTCTGTAATAAGCATATGGAGGTGTGGTAAAAAGTAGAGAGCTTACAGTCTTTCCTCAAGCTGTAGAGCTCTATCGGTCCATCACAGCTCTCTGTGGTTTCACCTCAAGGGCGTGTTGGCAATGACAAGCAACACACTATCGCAGTTAATGTGTGTAGAATTACATTACACTATGTCAGAGTTAACATACTGTTAATAGCATATGTGTGGATTCTTTGAATTAATTGTATGATACACAGTACTAGTCAAAAGTTTGGACATACCTACTATACTCATTCCAGGGTTTTTCTTTATTTTTACTATTGTATACATTGTAGAATAATAGTGAAGACATCAAAACTATGAAATAACACATATGGAATCATGTAATAATCAAAAAAGTGTTAAACAAATCAAAATATTTTTTATATTTGAGATTCTTCAAAGTATCCACCCTTTGCTTTGATGACAGCTTTGCACACTCTTGGCATTTTCTCAACCAGCTTCATGAGGTAATCACCTGTAATGCATTTCAATTAACAGGTGTGCCTTGTTAAAAGTTCATTTGTGGAATTTCTTTCCTTCTTAATGCGTTTGAGCCATCAGTTGTGTTGTGACAAGGTAGGGGTGGTATACAGAAGATAGCCCTATTTGGTAGAAGTCCATATTATGGCAAGAACATCTCAAATAAGCAAAGAGAAATGACAGTCCATCAACTTTAAGACATGAATGTCAGTCAATCTGGAAAATGTCAAGAACTTTGAAAGTTTCTACAAGTGCAGTCGCAAAAGTGCACCCTACAAATGCAATCGCCATTTTACCTGTTGTTGTTGTCTTAGCTGATTAGCTGTTGTTGTCTTACCCATTGTTGTCTTAGCTAGCTCTCCCAATCAACACCTGTGATTGCTTTATGCCTCGCTTTTTGTCTCTCTCTCTAATGTCAATATGCCTTGTATACTGTTCTTTAGTATAGTTATCATTGTTTTAGTTTACTGCGGAGCCCCTAGTCCCACTCAACATGCCTCAGAAACCTCTTTTGTCCCACCTCCCACACATGCGGTGACCTCACCCAGCATAACTAGTGCGTCCAGAGATGCAACCTCTCTTATCGTCACTCAATGCCTAGGTTTACCTCCACTGTACCCGCACCCTACCATACATTATGCACATTATGTACATGTACATTATGTACATTATGCCCTGAATCTATCCTACCGCGCCCAGAAATCTGCTCCTTTTACTCTCTGTTCCGAACACACTCGACAACCAGTTCTTATAGCCTTTAGCCGTACCCTTATCCTACTCCTCCTCTGTTCCTCGGGTGATGTAGAGGTTAACCCAGCCCCTGTGTGTCCCTAGGCGCTCTTATTAGTTGACTTCTGTAACCGTAAAAGCCTTGGTTTCATGCATGTTAACATCAGAAGCCTCCTCCCTAAGTTTGTTTTACTCACTGCTTTAGCACACTCTGCCAACCCTGATGTCCTTGCCGTGTTGCCGATTTCCATCCCCAACTACAACATTTTCTGTCAAGATAGAACTGACAAAGGGGGAGGAGTTGCAATCTACTGCAGAGATAGCCTGCAAATCTCTGCCATACTTTCCAGGTCTATGTTCAAACAGTTCAAGCTTCTAATTTTAAAAATTAATCTCCAGAAGTAAGTCTCTCACTGTTGCCGCCTGTTATAGACCCCTTCAGCTCCCAGCTGTGCCCTGGACACGATATGTGAATTGATTGCCCCCATCTATCTTCAGAGTTAATTCTGTTAGGTGACCTAACACCCCGGCAGTCCTACAATCTAAGCAAGATGCCCTCAATCTCACACAAATTTTCAAGGAACCCACCAGGTACAACCCTAAATCCGTAAACATGGCCACCCTCATAAATATTATTCTGACCAACTTGCCCTCCAAATTCACCTCTGCTGTTTTCAATCAGGATCTCAGCAATCACTGCCTCACTGCCTGCATCCTCTATGGGTCCGCGGTCAAACGACTACCCCTCATCACTGTCAAACGCTCCCTAAAACACATCTGCGAGCAGGCCTTTCTAATCGACCTTGCCCGGGTATCCTGGAAGGATATTGACCTCATTCCGTCAGTAGAGGATGCCTGGTCATTTCTTTAAAGGAATTTCCTCACCATCTTAAATAAGCATGCCCCTTTCAAAGAAATGTAGATCTAAGAACAGATATAGCCCCTGGTTCACTCCAGACCTGACTGCCCTCGACCAGCACAAAAACATCCTGTGGCGGACTGCACTAGCATCGAATAGTCCCCGCAATGTGCAACTTTTCAGGGAAGTGTCGTGGAAATGTCCTGTATTTACCAAATCATGAGAGCAAACCACACACAAGTGAGAGTTAGTTATCACAAAATCCATCTTTAATTATATGAGCTCCATCACAACCCTGTGACTCTCAGATCAATTCAGTGTCTATAAATGAATTATCTGAGAGTCCTTACACATTGCAACTGAGATCCTTTATAGCAAAGACACGCATAGCCAGACAGCATCGGCATAATTTATCGTTCAGCTTTGTCTCCTAAACTATGTTCTTTTCTCAAACTCAGAACCATACACAAATCCTCCATATCAACAGGCATATATCAAATCCATCCTATCTTGACAAGATCACAGAGACATATTGACTGGCACACAGACATTGTGGAGCTAAGAGATACACGCTTGACCTCTCCCCTTTCTCCGGCCCAAGTAACTTAAGTCTTGACAGAGAACAGATACTGCAACCCCGCCACAGTATTATACACATTCTGATGAGAAGTAACTTACAAACATATGATGAATATAAAACATCTTACCTATGTTACCAACTAATTCTGATTATTCCCCAACAGAAGTCAGGAATCAATACACGCAGTCAGTTAGGGAAAGCAAAGGCTGGCTTTTTCAAACAGAAATGTGCATCTTGTAGCTCTAACTCCAATAAGTTTTGAGACACTGTAGAATAAGAACACCTCCTCCAGCTGCCCACTGCACTGAGGCTAGGAAACACTGTCACAACGATAAATCAACGATAATTGAGAAATTAAATAATAATTTCTCTATGGCTGGCCATGCTTTCCTCCTGGCTACCCCAACCCCGGCCAACAGCTCCGCACCCCCCGCAGCTACTTGCTCAAGCCTCCCAGCTTCTCCGTCACCCAAATCCAAATAGCAGATGTTCTGAAAGAGATGCAATTCCTGGACCCGTAAAAATCAGCTGGGCTAGACAATCTGGACCCTCTCTTTCTAAAATGACCATTGTTGCAACCCCAATTACCAGTCTGTTTAACCTCTCTTTCATATCATCTGAGATTCCTAAATATTGTAAAATCCCCCTCTTCAAAGGGGGTGATACTCTAAACCCAAACTGTTACAGACCTATATCCATCCTGCGATTCTTAAAGATGGTAAAATCCCCCTCTTCAAAGGGGGTGACACTCTAGACCCAAACTGTTACAGACCTATATCCATGCTGCCCTGCCTTTCTAAAGTCTTCGAAAGCCAAGTTAACAAACAGATCACTGACCATTTAGAATCCTACCGTACCCTCTCCGCTGTGTAATCCGGTTTCCGAACTGGTCACGAGTGCACCTCAGCCACGCTCAAGGTACTAAATGATATCATAACCGCCATCGATATAAGACAGTACTGTGCAGCCATCTTCATCGACCTGACCAAGGCTTTCGACTCTGTCAATCAATGTATTCTTATTGGCAGACTCAACAGCCTTGGTTTCTCAAATGACTGCCTCGCCTGGTTCACCAACTACTTATCAGATAGAGTTCAGTGTGTCAAATCGGAGGGCCTGTTGTCCGGACCTCTGGCAGCTATGGGGGTACCACAGGATTCAATTCTCGGGCCGTCTCTTTTCTCTGTATATATCAATGATGTCGCTCTTGCTACTGGTGATTCCTTGATCCACCTCTATGCAAACGACACCATTCTGTATACATCTGGCCCTTCTTTGGACACTGTGTTAACCTTTCTGATCTCCCCATCCCGGATCCGGGTTCGTGAATACAGACTCAAGCTCATTACCATAACGCAACGTTAACTATTCATGAAAATCGCAAATGAAATGAAATAAATATGCTAGCTCTCAAGCTTAGCCTTTTGTTAACAACACTGTCATCTCAGATTTTCAAAATATGCTTCTCAACCATTGCAAAACAAGCATTTGTGTAACAGTATTGATGGCTAACGTAGCATTTAGCATTAGCATTCAGCTGGCAACATTTACACAAAAAAACAGAAAAGCATTCAAAAAAATCATTTACCTTTGAAGAACTTCAGATGTTTTCAATGAGGAGACTCTCAGATAGCAAATGTTCAGTTTTTCCTGAAAGATTATTTGTTTAGGACAAATCGCTCCGTTTTCTGCGTCACGTTTAGCTATGAAAAAACCCCTGTATCCAGGATTGTGTAAATCTATCAGCAAGCTCATTAGCATAACACAACGTTAACTATTTATGAAAATCGCAAATGAAATGAAATAAATATGCCATCTCTCAAGCTTAGCCTTTTGTAAACAACACTGTCATCTCAGATTTTCAAAATATGCTTCTCAACCATAGGAAAACAATCATTTGTGTAAAAGTAGCTAGCTAGAGTTAGCATTTCGCGTTAGCATTTAGCGTTAGCATTAGCGTTAGCATCCAGCACGCAACATTAACAAAAACATAAAAGCCTTCAAATAAAATCATTTACCTTTGAAGAACTTCTGATGTTTTCAATGAGGATACTCTCAGTTAGATAGCAGATGCTCAGTTTTTCCAAAAAGATTCCTTGTGTATTAGAAATAGCTCCGTTTTATACATCACATTTGGCTACCAAAAAAAATCCATAAATTCAGTCCTCAAAACGCAAACTTTTTTCCAAATTAACTCCATAATATCGACTGAAAACATGGCAAACGTTGTTTAGAATCAATCCTCAAGGTGTTTTTCACATATCTCTTCATTGATACATCGTTCTTGGACACATGCTTTCTCTCCTGAATCCCAGGAGAAAATGACCGCACCTGAAGATTACGCACAAATTTAGACAAAGGACACCGGGCGGACCTCTGGAAAATGTAGTCTCTTATGGTCAATCTTCCAATGATATGCCTACAAATACGTCACAATGCTGCTAAGACCTTGGGCGAACGACAGAAAGTGTAGGCTCATTCCTTGCGCAATCACAGCCATATAAGGAGAGAATGGAAAACAGAGCTTCAGAAATTCTGCTAATTCCTGGGTGATGCATCATCTTGGTTTCGCCTGTAGAATGAGTTCTGGGGCACTTACAGACAAAATCTTTGCAGATTCTGAAACTTCAGAGTGTTTTCTTTCCAAAACTGTCAAAACTGTCAATATGCATAGTCGAGCATCTTTTCGTGACAAAATATCGCGCTTAAAACGGGAACGTTTTTTATCCAAAAATGAAATAGCGCCCCTAGAGCTCTAAGAGGTTAACAAACCCCCAAATGAGCTTCAATGCCATACAACTCTCCTTCCGTGGCCTCCAACTGCTCTTAAACACTAGTAAAACTAAATGCATGCTTTTCAACCGATCGCTGCCCTAACCCGCCCGCCCGTCTTGCATCACTACTCTGGACGGTTCTGACTTAGAGTATGTGGACAACTACAAATACGTAGGTGTCTGGCTAGACTGTAAACTCTCCTTCCAGACTCAAATTTAACACCTCCAATCCAAAATAACATCTAGAATCGGCTTCCTACTTCGCAACAGAGCCTCCTTCACTCACGCTGCCAAACATACCCTCGTAAAACTGACTATCCTACCGATCCTCGACTTCGGCAATGTCATTCACAAAATAGCCTCCAACACTCTACTCAGCAAACTGCATGCAGTCTATCACAGGGCCATTCATTTTGTCACCAAAGCCCCATATACCACCCACCACTGTGATTTCGTCGGCTGGCCCTCGCTACATATTTGTTGCCAAACCCACTGGCTCCAGGACATCTATAAGACTTTTCTAGGTAAAGCTCCGCCTTATCTCAGCTCCCTGGCCACCATAACAACACCCCCCCCCCCCCGTAGCACGAGCTCCAGCGGGTATATCTCACTGGTCATCCCCAAAGCCAACACCTCGTTTGGCCGCCTTTCCTTCCAGTTCTCTGCTGCTAATGACCGGAACTAATTGCAAAAGTCGCTGAAGTTGGAGAATTATATCTCCCTCACTAACTTTAAGCATCAGCTATCTGAGCAGCTTACCGATCACTGCAGCTGTACACAGCCCATCTGTTAATAGCCCATACTACCTACCTCATCCCCATATTGTTTTTATTAACTTTTTTGCTATTTTGCACACCAGTATTTGTACTTGCACATCATCATCTGCACATCTATCACTCCGGTGTTCATTTGCTAAATTGTAATTAGTTCGCTACTATGGCCTATTTAATTCCTTACCTCCTTACGCCATTTGCACACACTGTATATAGACATTTTCTATTGTGCTATTGACTGTACGTTTGTTTATTCCATGTGCAAATCTGTGTTGTTGTTTGTGTCGCACTGCTTTGCTTTACCTTGGCCAGGTCGCAGTTGTAAATGAGAACTTGTTCTCAATGGGCCTACCTGGTTAAATAAAGGTGAAATATCTATATATATATTTTTTTTATAAAAAAAACATCAAGCGTTATGATGAAACGGGCTGTCATGGAGACCGCCATAGGAAAGGAAGACCCAAAGTTACCTCTGCTGCATAGGATAAGGTCATCAGAGTTAACTGCACCTCAGATTGCAGCCCAAGTAAATGCTTCCTGGAGTTCAAGTAACAGACATATCGCAACATCAACTGTTCAGAGGAGACTGCCTGAATTAGGCCTTCATGGTCAAATTGCTACAAAGAAACTACTACTAAAGGACACTAATAAGACGAGGAGACTTGCTTGTACCAAGAAACACAAGCAATGGACATTTGTCCTGTGGAAATTTGAGATTTTTGGATCCAACTGCTGTCTCTTTGTGAGACACAGAGTAGGTGAACGGATGATCTCCACATGTGTGGTTCCCACCGTGAAGCATGGAGGAGGAGGTGTGATGTGTGGGGGTGCTTTGCTGGTGCCACCGTCTGTGATTTATTTAGAATTCAAGGCAGACTTAACTAGCATGGCTACCTCAGCATTCTGCGGCGATATGCTATCCCATTTGGTTTGCACTTAGTGTGACTATCATTTGTTTTTCAACAGGACAATGACCCAGCACACCTCCAGGCTGTGTAAGGGCTATTTGACGAAGAAGGAGAGTGATGGAGTGCTGCATCAGATGACCTGGCCTCCACAATCACCTGACCTCAACCCAATTGAGATGGTTTGGGATGATTTGGAACGCAGACTGAAGGAAAAGCAGCCAACAAGTGCTCAGCATATGTGGGAAAAGCATTCCTCATGAAGCTGGTTGAGTGAATACCAAGAGTGTGCCAAGCTGTCATCAAGGCAAAGGGGGGATACTTTGAAGAATCTAAAATCTAAAATATATTTTGATTTTTTTAACACTTTTTTGCTGCTACATAATTCCATATGTGTTATTTCATAGTGTTGATGTCTTTACAATTATTCTACAATGCAGAAAATAGCAAAAATAAGGAAAAAACCTTGAATGGTACTGTATATTTAGCAGTTGTCTTTCCATTACAAACATACTACTAGAGACTTTTGAAAACTGAGATTAGTGTTTGTTCCACACCAATTGCATTGATATCCATTGTATCACTTCATGATTACTTATTGTTCAGTTACTGAGAGAGGGAGGTAGAGTAAAAGCTATTCTCAGTGGGAGGGATGGTAGAGGAGCTGAACAGACCTACAGCAGCAGTTTTTCAAGTCCCTGAAGTCTGTACAGGAGACTTTCCACGGTGCTGAATTTTCTCATGCTTTGGTTAACTCATTTTTGCCAAACTCAGATGCTGCTGCAGTTCACTTGTGTAGCATATTGTGATTAATTACTAGACTGGCTCTGTCCTAGCCATATTCTTTTATGGCAAGGATTGAGATTTTCATAAACTGAATAAATCTACCACATCCCTGTACAGACTGCAGTAACATGTGACTTACTGTAAGTGAGTTTAAGATAGAGGACCCGGTAGCCTAGTTAACTACTGTAGTCTTTGAGCAGCAACAGTCAGAGGACAAGGAGCAAAACATGTAGGTAACAGTGCAGGTGAGAAGTTATTTCCAAACATACAAATGCAGAATGGTGAGAAAAAGAAAAAAAAAACTTTTAAAAAAGGACTTCAATCGGGCACAAAAGGAAAAATGCCCTAAAAGGTTTTTATTTTTTATTTCACCTTTATTTAACCAGGTAAGCTAGTTGAGAACAAGTTCTCATTTACAACTGCGACCTGGCCAAGATAAAGCAAAGCAGTGTGACAGAAACAACAACACAGAGTTGCACATGGAATAAACAAGAGTACAGTCAATAACACAATAGAAAAAAATGAAAGTCTATATACAGCATGTGCAAATGGAATGAGGAGGTAGGAAATAAATAGGCCATAATAGCAAAGTAATTACAATTTAGCAGATTAACACTGGAGTGATAGATGAGCAGATGATGGTGTGTAAGTAGTGATACTGGTGTGCAAAAGAGCAGAAAAGTAAATAAAAACAATATGGGGATGAGGTAGGTAGATTGGGTGGGCTATTTACAGATGGACTATGTACAGCTGCAGTGATCGGTTTGCCGCTCAGATAGCTGATGTTTAAAGTTAGTGAGGGAAATGTAAGTCTCCTGAGCAACAATGGAAACTCTCAAACCTCTGTAGCAACATGTTACCTTACCAAGCAGTTCTCCAATAAGGACCTGACCTGACCTGGCATAAACCATTAACATCTTGAAATGGCTAGGCAAACATTTTTATGGACAGTGATCATGCTTTAAAAGCAATGCTTTTGCACGTTTCATATAACAATGATTGGCCAATACTACAGCATAATATTACAGCAGCCATTTTGGAAAGCACGTAGTGTTGAAAAACAAGGATCCTGATTGGCTGACTATCCTTTGTTGTTCAACGTGACGTGCATTCCAAAATGGCGGCTGTTGCTTCTGCTACCTAGCAGGAGGATGAAAAAACTAGCAGTATTTAAATCTTCTTGATGTGACTTTTTGGATAATGGGAAGATTTGGAAGACAGTGCCATGGACTATTCCTGGATTGAGGTATGTTTTCCCGAGCCATAACTTGCTCCTGCTCTGCCTTGCCCTAATCTAAGCAGAAGCCCTCTCCGACCCTATAGTGAGATGTACTTACAATCAAGCAAAGGGTTGGAATCTAGTCTGGCTAGCTGACACCTAACTCAATGTGCTCCTGATTCCTTCAATGTGTACCATGCGAGTTGCGCCAGAATACTTTGTCATATACATAAAAAAAAACATCCATCACAGATTTAGGATACCATCCTCTACCCGCTACTCAGCCATAATAGTGTCAAACCCAAAGCAAGGAATTTTACATTGAGTGTAATCGACTTCAGCCACTAGTGTAGGTCTACACAGTCTCGTGTTCGGGGCTGTAAATCAAGATTTCTGTCTTCGATTTTCTGTCACGGATAATGAGATATTTCCTGAACATTTGCATGTTTTCATTAGAAAGTTACAATATTTTCTGAAGAGTTTGGCAAACACTTTCATGAACAACTACAACATGAAAACATATGTGTAGTTGTTAAATGAGTAATTAAAGACAACATTTAGTTGAATTTGAACTGATAATCACAACATTTCTTAGGCATTTCTTAAGCATTTCAGATCATTAGGAGTAATCACAAGCCATGGTATGAAGGAATGAAGCCATATGTTACTCTTTACTAATTGTCATACTTGTATTGGAAGTTGTTGCTACCTGACAGAGGAAGTGAATTTAATGTCAAACATTCTGTGTTTCCTTATAATTTTATACTGACAAAACCAACTGACAAAACTAGTATATCTAAGAATGTTCAAAGCACGGTATAGCTGAGCAAGGTTTATGTCCTTCAGTGACATTATTTGTTTCAAATTAGCTGTTTCTTCTCTAGTTATCATAACATAATGTAAATTGGAGGCGGTGGGTGGGGGTCACTGAAACAACAAACAAAACATGTGGGGCTATGCACAGGTTGATCCTATTTAGTTCAAATTGGTTGTCACTGTGTATGTATTGCAGGGCTCTCCATCTTCCTGGAGCAATATCGTCCTGTAGGTTTTAGCTTCAATCCTAATCTAGCGCTCCTGATTCTAATAATTAGCTAGTTGATAAATTGAATCAGGTTAGTTACAACTGAGGTTGGAATCGAAAACAGGGAGAGGCCTGATCTATTGGGACCTCAACCATTTGAGAAAACTTTGAATAAATCATGTTGGGCATTCAATTAGAATATTTCTGTGGTGTAATCCAGATCAATTTAAAATACATGAATAGTACATCTTACACTGCTTTTAGACCCTTTTCTAATTTATTTCACTTAAAAGTGTTGAAGCCAATGAAAATGTATTCCCTATATTAATGAAAAACAAAACATGTCAATACTTTATATAAGCTATTTCTGATCATGCCCCCCCCCGCCAAAACACTTCTGTTTATCATCCTCTCCTTCTAATATGGGAATAATTCAGACCTGGGACACCAGGTGAGTGCAATTACCAGGTAGAAACAAAAAACATTATGGTTTCAGCCCTCCAGGACCGTAATTAAACAGCCCTGCTAAAACAGTGTTTCTGAACTCCAGTCCTCCAGTACCAGCAACAGTAAAATGTTTTGTTGTAGCCTGGGAAAAGCACACCTGGTTGAACTTGTCAAATAATCATTCAACCCTCAATGAGTTGAATCAGGTGAGTTTGTCTGGGGCTACAACAGAAATATGTGTTGTTCGGGGTACTCGAGGACTGAAGTTAGGAAACCCTGCTCTAAAGTATAATAATATTTTTTTTTTGTCAAACTACACATTTCCATGTTTGAAACAATCACATTAATATGCATGCGCTGCTGGTGTTCCATCAACAGGGAACAAAGATTGATCTGACTTTGAATTGTTGATAGCAAACTTGCTGTTATACACTGAATATACCAAACATTATGAACACATTCCTAATATTGATTTGCCTCCCTGCCTTTTTCTCTGAGAACAGCCTCAATTCGTCTGGGCATGGACTCTACATGGTGTCGAAAGCGTTCCACAGGGATGCTGGCCCATGTTTACTCCAATGCTTCCCACAGCAGTGTCAAGTTGGCTGGATGTCCTTTGGGTGGTGGACCATTCTTGATACATACAGGAAACTGTTGAGTGTAAAAAACCCAGCAGTGTTGCAGTTCTTGACACAAACTGGTACGCATGGCACCTATTACCATACCCTATTCAAAGGAACTTACATTTTTTTGTCTTTTCTATTCATGCTCTGAATGGCACACATACGCAATCCGTCTCCATATTCTCAAGGCTAATAAATCCTTCTTTAAGCTGTCTCCTCCCCTTCATCTACACTAATTGAAGTGGATTTAACAAGTGACATCAATAAGGGATCTTACTTTTAAACTGGATTCACCTGGTCAGTCTATGTCATGGAAAGAGCACGTGTTCTTAATGTTGTATACACTCAGTGTATTCATGATATGACATTGCTAACCATACTCATTATATCTTTCTTCTTCCCTATAGGATATCTGACAGTAACCATTGAGCCCCTTCCTCCTGTTGTTGTGGGAGAGACTGTGACCCTGAAGTGCAACTTCAAGACTGATGGAAGACTTCGAGAGATTGTGTGGTACAGGGTGAGTAAAGCTACAAGCTCATACTGTATATGCCATGTACACTGGCCCATCAACTCTGATCTGTATGGCTTAATCACTTTTTGGTGTCAATTACAGTGCATTATGAAATTATTCAGACCACTTCACTTTTTCCACATTTTGTTACTATATGTTACAGCCTTATTTTTAAATGGATTAAATTAAAACATGTCCTTATCAATATACACACAATAACCAATAATGACAAAGCGAAAACAGGTCTTTAGAAATGTTTGCTAATAAAAAACTGAAATACCTTATTTTCTTATTAGTATTCAGATCTTTTGTAATGAGACTCGAAATTGGGTTCAGGTGCATCCTGTTTCCATTGATCATCCTTGAGATGTTTCTACAACTTGATTGGACATCATTTGGAAAGGCACACACCTGTCTATATAAGATCTCACAGTTGACAGTGCATGTCAGAGTAAAACCTAAGCCATGAGGTCGAAGGAATTGTCCATAGAGGTCCAGGACAGGATTGTGTCGAGGCAGAGATCTGGGGAAGGGTACCAAAACATGTCTGCAGCATTGAAGGTCCCCAAGAGCACAGTGGCCTACATCCTTCTTAAATGGAAGAAGTTTGTAACCACCAAGACTCCTCCAAGAGCTGACCACCCAGCCAAACTAAGCAATCGGGGGAGAAGGGGCTTGGTCAGGGAGGTGACCAATAACTCGATGGTCACTCTGACAGAGCTCCAGAGTTCCTCTGTGGAGATGGGAGAACCTTCCAGAAGAACAACCATCTATGCAGCACTCCATCAATCAGGCCTTTATGGTAGAGTGACCAGATGGAAGCCACTCTTCAGTAAAAGGCACATGTCAGCCCGCTTGGAGTTTGCCAAAAGCTACCTAAAGGACTCTCAGACCATGATGAACCAGATTCTCTTGTCTGATGAAACCAAGGTTGAACTCTTTTGCCTGAAGGCCAAGTGTCACGTTTCGAGGCAACCAGGCACCGCAAATCACCTGGCCAATACCATCGCTACGCTGAAGCATGGTTGTGTTACAATATCATGGAGTGGGTATGATTTTCAGCGGTAGGGACTGGGAGACTAGTCAGGATCGAGGGAAACATGATCGAAGCAAAGTACAGAGAGGTCCTTGATGAAAACTGCTCCAGAGCGCTCTGCACCTCAGACTGGGGCGAAGGTTCTCCTTCCAACAGGACAACGACCCTAAGCACACAGCCAAGACTATGCAAGAGTTGCTTCGGGACAAGTCTCTGAATATCCTTGAGTGGCCCAGCCAGAACCCGGACTTGAATCCGATCGAACAGCTCTGAAGAGATCTGAAAATAGTTCTGCAGTGACCCTCCCCAACCAACCTGACAGTGCTTGAAAGGATCTGCAGAGAAGAATGGGAGAAACTCCCCAAATCCAGGTGTGCCAAGCTTATAGCGTCATACCTAAGAAGGCTCGAGGCTGTAATTGCTGCCAAAGGTGCTTAAAAGTACTGAGTAAAGGGTCTGAATATGCTATGTGACGTTTCAGTTTGTTTTTTTGCAATAATTTCTAAAAACCTGTTTTTGCTCTGTCATTATTGGATATTGTGTGTAGATTGATGAGAAACAAACAATTTGAACAATTTTAGAATAAGGCTGTTACATAACAAAATGTAGAAAAAGTGAAGGGGTCTGAATACTTTCCGAATGCACTGTATTTATACATTTTATAAGATGTACAGTACCAGTCAAAAGTTTACATTGTAGAATAAGAGGGAAGACATCAAAATGAAATATGAAATAAAACATATGGAATATTGTAGTAACCAAAAAAGTGTTAAACAAATCAAAATATACTTTATATTCTTCAAAGTAACCACCCATTGCCTTGATGACAGGTTTGCACACTCATGGCAT
Organism: Oncorhynchus mykiss; assembly: GCF_013265735.2. NCBI lineage: Eukaryota > Metazoa > Chordata > Actinopteri > Salmoniformes > Salmonidae > Oncorhynchus > Oncorhynchus mykiss. The sequence continues at coordinate 67,579,328 of NC_048581.1, forward strand.
TCTCTCAACCAGCTTCATGAAGTAGTCACCTGGAATGCATTTCAATTAACAGTTGTGCCTTCTTAAAAGATAAATTGTGGAATTTCATTCCTTCTTAATGCTTTTGAGTTAATCAGTTGTGTTGTGACAAGGTAGGGTTGGTATACAGAAGATAGCCCTATTTGGTAAAAGACCAAGTCCATATTATGGCAAGAACAGCTCAAATAAGGAAAGAGAAACATGAATGTCAGTTCATACAGACAATTTCAAGAACTTTCAACGTTTTTTTAAGTGCAGTCGTAAAAAAACATCAAGCGCTATGATGAAACTGGCTCTCATGAAGACCCAAAGTTACCTCTGCTGCAGATGATACGTTTATTAGAGTTACCAGACTCAGAAATTGCAGCCCAAATAAATGCTTCACAGAGTTCAAGTAACATACACATCTCAACACTCAAGACTGCATGAATCAGGCCTTTATGGTTGAATTACTGCAAAGAAACCACTGCTAAAGGACACCAATAATAAGAAGAGACTTGCTTGGGCCAAGAAACACAAGCAATGGACCTTAGACCTGTGGAAATCTGTCCTTTGGTCTGATGAGTCCAAATGTTTTATTTTTGCTTCCAAACCCTGTGTCTTTGTGAGATGCAGAATAGGTGAATGGATGATCTCCGCATTTGTGGTTCCCACCGTGAGCATGGAGGAGGAGGTGTGATGGTGTGGGGGTGCTTTGCTGGTGACACTGTCAGTGATTTATTTAGAATTCAAAGCAAACTTAGCAACATAACTACCACAGCATTCTGCAGCTATACGCCATCCCATCTGGTTTGCGCTGAGTGGGACAATAATTTGTTTTTCAGTGGACAATGACCCAACACATCTCCAGGCTGTGTAAGGGCTATTTGACCAAGAAGGAGAGTGATGGAGTGCTGCATCAGATGACCTTGCCTCCACAATCACCCAACCTCAAACAAATTGAGATGGTTTGGGTCGAGTTGGACCACAGAGTGAAGGAAAAGCAGCCAACAAGTGCTCATTATATGTGGGAACTCCTTCAAGACTGTTGGAAAAGCATTCCAGGTGAAGCTTCATGTTTAATAACAACTTCATGTTTATTAACAAAGCATTTTCTAAATTCAAACGAACCCCTGAAACTAGACATGGACGTTTAGAAGACATTGGTTGTCTTCAAAGTTGTAAATTGCGGAAGTATCGCCAAGTTAAGGTTGGTTGACAGTACCTACAGTATTCCAAACAGTACCTAACCTGTAACGGCTAATGGAGCATCACATAAGCCCATTACAATCTGCTAGCTAGTTATTGCCATGTCTTAATGGTTCACAGCTGGTCACTCTGCAGTTATCACAGCCCCAGTTGGTGGACTAAACTGCATAAATGTTCAAGATAATTAAGTACAGTATGTCAGAGAAAGAATGTCTTTGTCTCAGCCCCTCAAGCTCTAATGCTCGGGTCTATAATGTTGCTGTTGCTTTGTGGATAATGTGTACCAAAACTATGCCCAGATATTTTGCATAAAATGGAAACTAATGTGACGTTAATAGGCAGATGATTATAGATCAGAGGCTGGGTTTTGTCTACTGAAACAATGGTGTTCAAAAGAGGTCACATAGAAGCACTTGGATGGATATCAATGAAGCAACAGCTGTCAGCTCATGGCCTGATTATTTAATTTACCCTAAACTCCCCAATTAATCGCTGTTAAGGGTTATACAAGTATGCATGATGAAATATTCTTTCTTTATTCTGTGGAATGCTGCAGTCATAGACAGTATCCTGACTGATATGTGAGTAGAACATGAGCCAGTTTAGTTTATATGGAGTCCTTACCTTGTTGGGCTTGTAAGCTTCGTGCTCTCAAGGACTAGCCTACAATAATGTTTAATATTGGTGCAGATATGAAGTATTTGAAGTAATTCACTGTCTCTTGATCATAGCAATGCCTTTTACACCGTGAACATGTCTGCCCTTTGGGGGAATGGATTTGGAAGAGGACATTTAATAGAATTCAACAATAGATAATTTTTTATGGAGTCCTCACTATCATTTTTGCCAGGCAGGAACTAGACTGTTATGGTATGCTGCTGTAGTATAAAACAAACTCCATAGAGAGCAAGGCTGTCCACATCAAGTATTGGATAGTGAGGAAAATGCAGAGGTTGTAGAGAGAAACCAGCCTTATCTCTCTTGTGCCCACTGCTCGATGCAACCGCGAATAAATTATAAATCAATTATCCACACTCAGCTGCCAAAGTTTCTTTAATCTCTGCCTTTTATTTAACTAAACTGTCGACTTCTCATTTCTCCCCCACATTCAAATGGAAGTGGGGTTGATACCCACCTGGGGAATCATCATATCTAATCGAAGTCTGGCCAACGAAACAGAAGCTGAATGAACTAAAGATCTCAGCTAGCCACTCATTCATTACCAGGTTGCCCTTATCTTAACAGATTCTGTTTGAGGATTCTGTAATGCACACCAGCGCCAGACTGCTCCTTGAAATCTTGCATATCCTTAGTATGGCTAAGGCCTAGCGTAGTCCCTCAAGATAATTAAGAATGCTATTGAGAGGCTTTCAAGCTGGCCTAGTAGAGACTTAGTGGGCAGCATATCGGAAAATATAGAAAGATGTCAAACATAGTCACCTAAAAAAGCTCAAACTACTATTCAAAACTTGTTCGTTTTACATTTTGAACAATCTCTATGTGTGGCATTTGACATAGCCCTGATAACAAAGATAATCATACAAATCACAGTCAGACAACCTGGATAAACTGATGTAGGTCCAAGATGCCTCTTGTAAGTACAATTTTCTACATGCCTCTTTTCATAGTTCGGGAATGTATTATTGTTTACTTGCACCTTACGAAGAAGCTATCCAGATCAGCGCAGTGCCTAATATCTCCCTGGAAGTTACAGCAGATTTCCATCTTACTGTATGTCAACACTGTGTTTATGTTAGGGACTTATCTGTGAGAGGAGATGTAATCCCCTGAATTACACAAAGATCAGTTCATCGGGAAGAAACCCATTTGGGCCTAAAGTAATTTGGGGGTAAATATTGGAAGATAAAGACTACTCCAACATCCAAGATTGAAATGTGGTTTTGTGATCATTTTCATTCTTGTTTCACCAATACCAATAATGCAAAAAGACTCATTATAAAACAATTATCAAAAGTAGGATCGGAAGAATCTCCGATTCAACATTTATATTGGTCATGGTGAGCTAGAGCAGTGAAGAGGAAAATACTGTAGGAAAAAACCCCAGATGGACTATAATACTAGAGAGGGCTTACTCACCATGAGTGTTTTTTCCATCTATTGGATGTTTAAATGTATTAGTCAGATCAGACCACTATGCTCCATAAGCAAACACATAAAAGCATCTCAAGTGTATGTGATATTCCACTGAGGGCCACATGAATGCTTTTATTTTGCAGTGGGTTCTGGCAGACCATGGATTAGGCACTGTGGATATGTAATACCATCAAACTGTCCTCAACATTGTAATAGCATTTCATGATGGGGTTACAAATAGAGTGGAGGAGAGAATCTCTATCAGTTCTGAAACCATTCTGAACATGTGCAGTAGGGACATGGAGGGATAAGATGCTGGCTGGGGAGGCCTGTGGAGACTTATCCTCACTGAGACGTGTGGCAGCTCACCTCATGCTGTGCTTGTTCTGATTATGTCACTATAATGAAGAGATACCCATGGCTCTCTCCCTATGGGGACCTCAGCAGTGTTGATGGTGACAGCGCAGGGTTTCCGCTTGGCTGCCTGTTGAGTGCCATTCTGCATTACGCTTAATTCTCCCTAGTTTAACCTCCCTCTCTCTCCCCGATTCCCCTCTCTCATTACTACATCCCTCCTCCCACCTTGACAGCACTCTTATGGGATCATCTCTCTGGCCAACATAGTCAGTAGAGCCCAGTGCCCTAAACATGGGCAATTTACCACAGACCTGTCGCTAAGCTCATCCGTTTGAATTAATGCTATCTCACACATAGGGTCCACATGGTTCGGGCAGGTTAACCTCAGCCTCTTTTATTATAATTCCTCAGGACCAGCTGTCTTCATCCTGCTCTTTGTCAGTTTGAGCTCTATTCTCACCTCATAGAAGAGATCGAAGATACTGTTAAGAAAGGATGGAACTAATAGTGTTATCATGGAGATATAGATATATATATATATATATATATATATATATATATATATATATATATATATATATATATATATATATATATATATATATATATATTTAGTTTTTTTTGCTTTCAACAGTCTGATTATTGATATTGCAAGACACCTGTGATGTTTAAGTTCAAGTTAATGATCTGAATGTGTCATTAGCCATTGAGAATTTGCTGGAATTTATATAATTCATATGAGCCTCTTGATTAAGTTGAATTGTAGAGTATTGATGTGAGCATTTGGTTAGACACATGATATTCTTCCACTTGAATAGATCACATGGGCTCTCATGCAGAAATGATTGTTGATTGACAAGTGGAGATTGCATATAGAGAGAGGGGATTTAAAGGGGAGATGTACAGTAAGTGCTGCACTTCAAAATAGAGGTAGGCTTACTTTCAATAATAGCCTATCTCAGATTTTCATTACTGCAAGGCTTTGATGTTTGCTATCACTTTATCAGTAAACTGTAATGGGAGTAGCACTTATTTGTCAACTAGGCTTATTTGCTGTGGAATCCATTTTCCTTTTCACTGATTTTGCTTTTGTTCTGTGTAATGCATTACAGTCTCCCACTTGGGACTATTAGACAATGAGAGCTCATTTATTTGTGAGAGGTAGCCTAGCATAAATTTGTAGGATATATGAGAAGAACCTTGGTAGGAATAATATTTAACTCTAATAAATACAGTGTTATGAGCATGAGCAATGAACCTATAACTACCAAATAAGTAAACAAAGGAATACAAAGCCACCATTATCTATGAACTCATTTTCAAATGTGATATAGGAACAATACAGTACCTCCCCCTCAAAAACATTCCCTCTTATGACTTTCCAACCTTTTGTTGGTAAATGTTAGCTAACTGCTTGTACGTCTTTCAAAAATGGAAACATGCATGTAGCGGAGAAGTTTCCTGAAAATATATATTATTAAAATACATTGTTTCAGTCCTGCAGTTTGGTTTCCTTAGAGCAGGTATTCCCAAACTGGGGTTCACGCAATGGCGTCGGGGTAAGCCAAATAAAAATGTGAAAAACGTATTTTTTTTTTTTCATAAAAATTTTCCTTTTTTTTCCTTCACATTTTCAAATAATCCATTTATATTTTATAGCAGGGCTAAACATTTGGTTGAGGTTTTTTTCTTCCTGAGTAGCCTCATTTCACTGCCAAAAATCAAATTAAATCATCTAGTGTTCAGCGAAATAACAACGCAATGTCAAATACAGGTAGCCTAGTCAAATAATTAACCATTACTCTCTTGCGGGAATTCCACTAACGATCCGTATGTAGCCACGTGACCGGTCTGGAGTGGGCTACAGTACTACATACAGTAAGAGCAAAATAATCCTAATAAAATAAAATAATAAAAACCTTAGTGTAACAACAGTTTTAGTAAGTAATACTGAAGTCGTGCACAATTATTAATGTCTATTTAGGTTTATGTTGCCCATTCATTGTCAGTTAGAGACACAGTAGGACCCAAAAGCATAATCAGTGCTCTAACTCCCCCATGAGCTGGTCTGGAGCAATGAAGTGGTGACATAGGGTACCGTACTAAACCACAAATTACCTCTATGTCCCTCAGCATAATAACAAATATTTTAGTGGAGCAACCACTGTATACTGCAGCATCCACGAGAGGCTCTTGCTGCCAAGGGAATGCCTGATAGCTTGAAAGATGTTTTGGACACTAAAGTGAAAATGGCTAACTTTGTTAAAGCAAGGCCCCTGAAATCTCGTGTATTTTCTGCACTACGCAATGATATGGGCAGCGACCATGTAACGCTTTTACAACATACCGTGCGCTGGTTATCAAGAGGCAAAGTATTGACACATTTTTTGGAATTGAGAGACGAGCTTAAAGTTTTCTTTACTAACCATCATTTTCACTTGTCTGACCGCTTGCATGATGACGAGTTTCTCACACGACTGGACTATCTGGGTGATGTTTTTCTCGCCTGAATGATCTGAATCTAGGACTATATTCAATGTGTGGAACAAAATTGAGGCTATGATTAAGAAGTTGAAGCTCTTCTCTGTCTGCATTAACAAGGACAACACACAGATCTTTCCATCATTGTAAGCTGCATGTAAGCTTACGGACACTGTCAAATGTGATATAGCGAAGCACCTGAGTGAGCAATTACGCAGATACTTTCCCGAAACAGATGACACAAACAACTGGATTCATTATCCCTTTCATGCCCTGCCTCCAGTCCATTACCGATATCTGAACAAGAGAGAGCCTCATCAAAATTGCAACAAACGGTTCTGTGAAAATGTAATTTAATCAGAAGCCACCGCCAGATTTCTGGATTGGGCTGCGCTCAGAGTATCCTGCCTTGGCAAGTCTTGCTGTTAAGACACTGATGCCTTTTGCAACCACATACCTATGTGATAATGGATTCTCAGCCCTCACTAGCATGAACACTAAATACAGGCACATACTGTGTGTGGAAAATGATTTAAGACTGAGACTCTCTCCAATACATCCCAACATTGCAGTTATGTGCATCCTTTCAGGCACACCCTTCTCATTAACCTGTGGTGAGTTATTCATAATTTTCGATGAGCAAATAAGGTTTTATATGTAAGATGGTTAAATAAAGAGGAAAATTATTGATTATTATTATATTATTATTTGTACCCTGGTCCTATAAGAGCTCTTTGTCACTTCCCACAGTTGTGACAAAAACTAACACTCATTCTTATGTTTAATAAATGTATCGTATAGTGTGTGTGTGGCAGGCTTACAATGATGGCAAAAAACACCAACATTTGAGAGTGCGCTGACCCTAGTTCTATAGAGGGGGTACGCAGCTTGAGGTAGAATGTTTGAAATGGTACGGAACTATGAAAAGTTTGGGAACCACTGCCTTAAAGGAAAAGCTTGTCTTTAAAATTGGGAAAGTTTATTTTTTATCTGTAACACACTGTGATGTAATTCCTGCAGTCTAAGCTGGAACATAAAATCAATTGTGGAATGATGATGAGAATGAGACAGTTGCTGCCCACACAGACTCCCCCTGCACTCATCTTATTCTAATATCCTTTACTGAATTTTGTTTTTACTGTTTGCTTCTAGTGACAATGCATATTGTTGCCACAGGTTTGCCACAGATTTAAAAATAATCTTCAGATAATTGTTTGCCAGAAAAAACTTCCGGCGCCGACAGAGATGGCCGCATCGCTTCGCATTCCTAGGAAACTATGCAGTTTTGTTTTTTTACGTGTTATTTCTTACATTGGTACCCCAGATCATCTTAGGTTTCATTACATACAGTCGAGAAGAACTACTGAATATAAGAGCAGCGTCAACTCACCATCAGTACGACCAAGAATATGACTTTCCCGGAGCGGATCCTGTGTTCTGCCTTCCACCCAGGACAACGGAATGGATCCCAGCCTGCGACCCAAAACAACGACGTCGTAAAAGAGGCAAACGAAGCGGTCTTCTGGTCAGGCTCCGGAGACGGGCACATCGCGCGCCACTCCCTAGCATACTACTCGCCAATGTCCAGTCTCTTGACAACAAGGTTGATGAAATCCGAGCAAGGGTAGCATTCCAGAGGGACATCAGGGACTGTAACGTTCTTTGCTTCAAGGAAACATGGCTCACTCGAGAGACGCTATCGGAGTTGGTGCAGCCAGCTGGTTTCTCCACGCATCGCGCCAACAGAAACATCTTTCTGGTAAGAAGAGGGGCGGGGGCGTATGCTTTATGGTTAACGAGACGTGGTGTGGTCACAACAACAAGAATTCCTCACAATCAAATGTCGACCGCATTATCTACCAAGGGAATTCTCTTCGATTATAATCGAAGCCATATATATTCCCCCCCAAGCAGACACATCGATGGCTCTGAACAAACTTTATTTGACTCTTTGCAAACTGGAATCCACACATCCTGAGGCTGCATTCATTGTAGCTGGGGATTTTAACAAGGCTAATCTGAAAACAAGACTCCCTAAATTGAATCAGCATATCGATTGCGCAACCAGGGCTGGAAAAACCTTGGATCATTGCTATTCTAACTTCCGCGATGCATATAAGGCCCTCCCCCGCCTTCCTTTCGGAAAAGCTGACCACGACTCCATTTTGTTGCTCCTAGCCTACAGACAGAAACTAAAACAAGAAGCTCCCACGCTGAGGTCTGTTCAACGCTGGTCCGACCAATCTGATTCCACGCTCCAAGACTGCTTCCATCACGTGGACTGGGATATGTTTCGTATTGCGTCAAACAACAACATTGACGAATACGCTGATTCGGTAAGCGAGTTCATTAGAACATGCGTTGAAGATGTCGTTCCCATAGCAACGATTAAAACATTCCCAAGCCAGAAACCGTGGATTGATGGCAGCATTCGCGTGAAACTGAAAGCACGAACCACTGCTTTTAATCAGGGCAAGGTGACCGGAAACATGACCGAATACAAACAGTGTAGCTATTCCCTCCGCAAGGCAAATAAAACAAGCTAAGCGTCAGTATAGAGACAAAGTAGAATCGTAATTCAACGGCTCAGACACAAGAGGTGGCAGGGTCTACAGTCAATCACGGATTACAAAAAGAAAACCAGCCCAGTCTTACGGACCAGGATGCCTTGCTCCCAGGCAGACTAAATAACTTTTTTGCCCGCTTTGAGGACAATACAGTGCCACTGACACGGCCCGCAACCAAAACATACAGACTCTCCTTCACTGCAGCCAAGGTGAGTAATACATTTAAACGTGTTAACCCTCGCAAGGCTGCAGGCCCAGACGGCATCCCCAGCCGCGCCCTCAGAGCATGCGCAGACCAGCTGGCTGGTGTGTTTACGGACATATTCAATCAATCCCTATCCCAGTCTGCTGTTCCCACATGCTTCAAGAGGGCCACCATTGCTCCTGTTCCCAAGAAAGCTAAGGTAACTGAGCTAAACGACTACCGCCCCGTAGCACTCACTTCCGTCATCATGAAGTGCTTTGAGAGACTAGTCAAGGACCATATCACCTCCACCCTACTTGATACCCTAGACCCACTCCAATTTGCTTACCGCCCAAATAGGTCCACAGACGATGCAATCTCAACCACACTGCACACTGCCCTAACCCATCTGGACAAGAGGAATACCTATGTGAGAATGCTGTTCATCGACTACAGCTCAGCATTTAACACCATAGTACCCTCCAAACTCATCATCAAGCTCGAGACCCTGGGTCTCGACCCCGCCCTGTGCAACTTGGTACTGGACTTCCTGACGGGCCGCCCCCAGGTGGTGAGGGTAGGTAACAACATCTCCACCCCGCTGATCCTCAACACTGGGGCCCCACAAGGGTGCGTTCTGAGCTCTCTCCTGTACTCCCTGTTCACCCACGACTGCGTGGCCACGCACGCCTCCAACTCAATCATCAAGTTTGCGGACGACACAATAGTGCTAGGCTTGATTACCAACAACGACGAGACGGCCTACAGGGAGGAGGTGAGGGCCCTCGGAGTGTGGTGTCAGGAAAATAACCTCACACTCAACGTCAACAAAACTAAGGAGATGATTGTGGACTTCAGGAAACAGCAGAGGGAACACCCCCCTATCCAGATCGATGGAACAGTAGTGGAGAGGGTAGTAAGTTTTAAGTTCCTCGGCGTACACATCACAGACAAACTGAATTGGTTCACCAACACAGACAGCATCGTGAAGAAGGCACAGCAGCGCCTCTTCAACCTCAGGAGGCTGAAGAAATTTGACTTGTCACCAAAAGCACTTACAAACTTCTACAGATGCACAATCGAGAGCATCCTGTCGGGCTGTATCACCGCCTGGTACGACAACTGCTCCGCCCACAACCGTAAGGCTCTCCAGAGGGTAGTGAGGTCTGCACAGCGCATCACCGGGGGCAAACTACCTGCCCTCCAGGACACCTACACCACCCGATGTCACAGGAAGGCCATAAAGATCATCAAGGACAACAACCACCCGAGCCACTGCCTGTTCACCCCGCTATCATCCAGAAGGCGAGGTCAGTACAGGTGCATCAAAGCTGGGACCGAGAGACTGAATTATTTCTCAAGGCCATCAGACTGTTAAACAGCCACCACTAACATTGAGTGGCTGCTGCCAACACACTGACTCAACTCCAGCCACTTTAATAATGGGAATTGATGTAAAATATATCACTAGCCACTTTAAACAATGCTACTTAATATAATGTTTACACACCCTACATTATTTATCTCATATGTATACGTATATACTGTACTCTATATCATCTACTGCATCTTATGTAATACATGTATCACTAGCCACTTTAAACTACGCCACTTTGTTTACATACTCATCTCATATGTATATACTGTACTCGATACCATCTACTGCATCTTGCCTATGCCGCTCTGTAGCACCACTCATTCATATATCTTTATGTACATATTCTTTATCCCTTTACACTTGTGTGTATAAGGTAGTAGTTTTGGAATTGTTAGCTAGATTACTCGTTGGTTATTACTGCATTTTCGGAACTAGAAGCACATGCATTTCGCTACACTCGCTAACATCTGCTAACCATGTGTATGTGACAAATAAAATTTGATTTGATTTGATTTGTTTGCCAGAAAAAACCTCTGGCGAACTGTTTGGCAACAATAATATGTATTGCCACTATTGCTAAACAGTTCGCCAGAGGTTTTTTCTGGCAAACAATTCTCTGAAGATTATTTTTTAATCTGTGGCAAATCTTTGGCATCAATATTATGTATTGCCATTATTGCTAAAGGTTTGCTGCAAATCCCCACTAGTGGCAAACATTTACAAACATCTGGCAACACTTTGTGGCACACTATTTAGTGCCAGAAACTTGCGGGAAGTTTGCAGCAGCAACTTCATTTTGGTAAGGGACACACTTACAATGTCTTTGGGTGTGCATCAAGCTTAACTTGTGGCCTACATTTCTCTACAAATCGCATTAACGCTGTTGACACAGAAAAAGCACAAGATCATGGGTATGCAAATTACTTTTCTCTTGGGAGTATTACAACACCAGAAGTTGGAGGAGGTTATTGGAGTGCATTGTGCCAGGGCTAAATCTATAGCTGGCTGGGCTATTCAGTCCAGAGTTAGATGGATTTGTCCAGATACATACCTTTGAACAGGGATAGGATGGCTGGTATAATACTTGACCAAGAAGTAGTGTTTTTCTTTCTACGGTAATCCTGTTTCCTGACTGCGGAGAGATGAGGGAGGTGTCACATTCCAAATCGGAGTCGGAAAAACTCAGGGACTGGGTTGCCCAGGCAACAGGAATATGTGAGCACAGTAAAGAGCTCTTTGTGTACACACAGCACACTCCTGTGGGGGGTTTGTGTGCTCAACTTTCTGCTGCTTTAAACCCCCAAGTGTAATTATGTCATTGTGAAAATGGCTCGGCTTGTTGGAGTATCTCGATTGTATGTAAATATATATATAAATATATACAGTATATATATATATATATATATATATATATGTTATATATATATTATCAGACCTCTTAGTTCCAGTGAAGGGACATCTTAATGCTACAGCATACTGTACAATATTTGATGAATCTGAATAATGTGTAGCAGCAAAAAATGTAACTTGAATCTTAACGCAGACCGCATACCACGGGTATGACAAACATTTATTTTTACTGGTCTAATTATGTTGGTAACCAGTGTATAATAGCAATAAGGCACTTTGGGGTTTGTGGTATATGGCCAATATTCCACGGCTAAGGGCTGTATCCAGGCACTCCGTGTTGCGTCGGGCGTAACAATAGCCCTTAGTCGTGGTATATTGGCCATATACTACAAAAGTATGTGGACACCCCTTCAAAATAGTGGATTTGGCTGTTTCAGCCACACCCGTTGCTGACAGGTGTATAAAATTGAGCACACCGCCATGCAATCTCCATAGACAAACATTGACAGTAGAATTGCCTTACTGAAGAGCTCGGTGACTTTCAACGTGGCACCGTCATAGGATACCACCTTTCCAAAAAGTCAGTTTGTCAAATTTCTGCCCTGCTAGAGCTGCCCTGTCAACTGTAAGTGTTGTTATTGTGAAGTGGAAACGTCTAGGAGCAACAACGGCTCAGTGGTAGGCCACAAAAGCTCACAGAACGAGATCGCTGAGTCCCCCCCACAATTTTTATTTGTCTGTCCTTGGTTGCAATACACACTACCGAGTTCCAAACTGCCTCTGGAAGTAACATCAGCACAATAACTGTTCGTCAGGAGATTCATGAAATGGGTTTCCATGGCCAAGCAGCCACACACAAGCCTAAGATCACCATGCGCAATGCCAAGCGTCAGCTGGAGTGGTGTAAAGGTCGCTGCCATTGGACTCTGTAGCAGTAGAAACACTTTTTCTGGAGTGATGAATCATGCTTCACCATCTGGCAGACTAATCTGGGTTTGGTGGATGCCAGAAGAATGCTACCTGCCCGAATGCATAGTGCCAACTATAAAGTTTGGTGGAGGTGGAATAATGGTCTTGGGCTGTTTTTCAGGGTTCGGGCTAGTTCCAGTGAAGGGACATCTTAACGCTACGGCATACAATAACATTCTAGACGATTCTTCTGTGACGCATATAAAGCCCTCCCCTGCCCTCCTTTTGGAAAATCTGACCACGACTCCATTTTGTTGCTCCCAGCCTGTAGACAGAAACTTAAACAGGAAGCGCCCATGCTCAGGTCTGTTCTACGCTGGTCCGAACAATCGGGATATGTTCCGCATAGCGTCGGACAATAACATCGAATACGCTGATTCGGTGAACGAATTTATTAGCAAGGGTATCGGTGACGTCTATTAAAACATTCCCCAACCAGAAACCATGGATTGATGGCAGCATTCGCGCAAAACTGAAAGCGCGAACCACTGCTTTTAATCAGGGCAAGGTGACACTTCAAGAGGGCCACCGTTTTTCCTGTTCCCAAGAAAGCGAAGGTAACTGAGCTAAATGACTATCGCCCCGTAGCACTCACTTCTGTCATCATGAAGTGCTTTGAGAGACTAATCAAGGACCATATCACCTCCACTCCACCTGACACACTAGACCCACTCCAATTTGCTTACTGCCCTAATAGGTCCACAGACGACACAATCGCAATCACACTGCACACTGCCCTAACCCATCTGGACAAGAGGAATACCTATGTAAGAATGCTGTTCATCGACTACAGCTCAGCATTTAACACCATAGTACCCTCCAATCTCGTCATTAAGCTCGAGACCCTGGGTCTACTCCATACCATCTACTGCGCATTGCCTATGCCTTTCGGCCATCGCTCATTCATTTACTTGTTAGAGATATTACTGCATGGTCGGAACTAGAAGCACAGGCATTCGCTACGCTCGCATTGACAACTGCTAACCATGTGTATGTGACAAGTAAATTTGATTTGTGCTTCCAACTTTGTGGCAACAGTTTGGGGAAGACCCTTTCCTGTTTCAGAATGACAATGCCCACGTGCACAAAGCGAGGTCCACACAGAAATGGTTTGTTCGTTGTGGAAGAACTTGACTGACCTGCACAGAGCCTTGAACCCAACCTCTTCGAACACATTTGGGATGAATTGGAACACCTACTGCGAGCCACGCCAAATCGCCCAACATCAGTGCCCGACCTTTCTAATGCTCTTGTGGCTGAATGGAAGTCCCAGCAACAATGTTCCAACATCTAGTGGAAGGCCTTTCCAGAAGAGTGGAGGATGTTATAGCAACATAGAGGGGACCAACTCCATATTAATGTCCATGATTTTGGAATGAGATGTTTGACGAGCAGGTGTCCACATACAGTGTATATATACACTGAGTATACCAAACATTGCAGAACAGCCTCAGTTCGTCCGGGCCATGGACTTTATAAGGTGTTGAATGTGTTCCAAAGGGATGCTGGCCCATGTTGACTCCAATGCTTCCCACAGTTGTGTCAAGTTGGCTGGATGTCCTTTGGGTGGTACACCATTCAAAATACATGGGAAATTGTTGAACTTGAAAAACCCAGCAGTTTAGCAGTTCTACATCACCTACTACCATACCCCATTCAAAGGCACTTACATGTTTTGTCTTGCCCATTCACCCTCTGACACAAGGGTACACAATCCATGTCTCAGTTGTCTCAAGGCTTAAAAATCCTTATTTAACCTGTCTCCATCTACACTGATTGAAGTGGATTTAACAAGTGACATCAATAAGAGAGCATAGCTTTCACCTGGATTCAGCTGGTCAGTCTATGTGAATGTTTTGTATACTCAGTGTACAGTATATTATTTTATTACCAAGTGGTGCTTTGGCCCTTCTTTGAAGCTCTTGTGCTGGTAGCCAAGATCCTTGGACAGATCTACTACCTGAACAGATTTTTTGAAAGTGGCACATCTTTGAAAGAATTTGATGAATCTGAATAATGTGTAGCAGCTAAAAATGTATCTTCTTTCTAAACGCAGCACCATTCCCACACACAGATATAGATTATTCAGTGTAATGACACGTTACTGTACCTATTTGAATATGTCCTGTTCAGGTACAGCAATGTTGTAAATGCGATTTATTTTGATATTATCCACAACCATGCAGATCAATTCGACGGATGGTGAGAACTCTTTTAGAAAAGACCAATAGCCATTTGTTCCAGTTGGTAGTTTCGCTCAACATGTGTGCTGAAATCCATGTTGACTCTTTTGGTGGTTCACTGATTCATTTTTGTCTGAAGTTGGCCCACTGGAGCCGTATACAGCGCACTGATGATGAATCTTGCAATCAATGATCCAAGTAATTGTTTGACATCTTCAGATATTTACAGACAATTTAGCAATTGTGTATTAGACTTTCATTTTCAGAGATGCAATGTTGTTATATTATGTTGATAATGGGGTCATTGTCCACTCAGATATTTGGGACCTCAAGCACCTCTAATTTCATCCACTGAAGATCACACATATATAGTGATTCCCCTTGGCATAATACTACTTACTAATGAGGCCTAGCCTTGGTATTCCTTTCCACTCACAGCCCCTGTCATCCCGTATACAGGTTGAAAATGGCAGATTGTGTCACTGATAAGCACCTAAATTGGAACACAGTGGCTATATAGGAACATGCTATACATGACATCAGAGCTCAGGTTCTCTGCCTCACAGCTCTATATGGGTTTTGACTGACAGCCATTATAAACATGAAGATGCCCACATCCCTCCCGCTAATTGGGCTACAAGAAAACTACAAGTATGCTTGCTTCAGTTCCTCAATGGCAAAGCTAGGAGAGCTCAATAAACACCTTATATTTAAAGGCTCTTTCCTTGAGTCATAAAAGTGCATTGAAATTACTTAGGAACTGTACACAGTGTGTGGCCACTTGGAAACAACAGTTAGACCTCTCACTCAAACCCTTATAATAATTTTTAAAATCTGGCACCTACTCCAAATTTTCAATGAATATTGTTATCATGTGACCAGAGTATTTTCAAATTTCGTTATTGACAAATGCTGCGAAAAGTATAGTAAATGTAAAATGCACATAAAATCAACACTGTAATGTTTGGATTCAGTCTTGTGTCAGGTGAACTGTTGTGTCCTAACTTTTGGTCTGATACTTTCCCCATAATCCCCAGTGTTCTCTTTCAATTGCTACAGTGGTCATT
Source organism: Oncorhynchus mykiss (assembly GCF_013265735.2). Lineage (NCBI taxonomy): Eukaryota > Metazoa > Chordata > Actinopteri > Salmoniformes > Salmonidae > Oncorhynchus > Oncorhynchus mykiss. The sequence continues at coordinate 67,595,164 of NC_048581.1, forward strand.
CATTTGCTTTTAATAGTTATTCTGTTAGAAACATTTTAATTTGTCCCTATCCGTAAAAAAATATATACATAAATACTGAACACATGGATGTCATATAGGCCAATTTCCACATGTGTAAAGGGTTCATATTTTCTGGAAAATACAGTTTGGTCTAGTTAGAAAGGCAGTGCAGCAAGGATACATGATCTATGTTTCCAAAAGAAAAGGACATTTTAGACATCCATGGGGAGTTTTAGTATTACAGTACACTCCGGATAGGTGCAGTGAAATGTGTTGTTTTACAGGGTCAGCCATAGTATTACAGCAACCCTGGAGCAAATTAGGCTTAAGTGCCTTGCTCAAGGCCCATTGACAGTTTCTTTCACCTTGGGTATTCAAACCAGCAATCTTTTGGTTACTGGCCCAATGCTCAAGTCGCTAGGATACCTGCTGTCAGGTCTGTTGTAATATTTTCCTGGTAATTATATGAGCATGCACAATTGAAATAGGACCATGGTATAAGGGAATGTATGAAACAGTGCTGATGTCCAATCAGTGCCTTTGCTATTGAGTGTTATCCCTGGGTGTTGCATAATAGGAATACATTTGTCATCTTATTTCTGCAGTGATGCAGTCATGCTTTTGGTCTGAGACCATGGAATTGATGGTATTTCAACAAAAATAACTATTTTAACATGTTCCCGGCTTTCAGTATACTTTACATGAAAATAGCAAACGTACTGAAACAATAATAGAGTTGACAGCCTGTTCCTGACAAAGGCCTCTGTCATCATCTCAATCAGTCTCTGGCTCTGTGGTGAATCGGGCCCCAAGGGGAGAGTGGCGATAAGGTGATATGGATCACTGCATCACAACCTTCCCTTTTGAGGATGTCACCATGGCAAATAAGCCATCGGTTCTACATTGCATTATAATTACACACTCTGCTGTCAGAAAACTGCAAGATGTGCCATGTTTTACTCACAATGCTTTAAAGACAGAGAAGACATTACCTCTGTTTGTTTGAAATGTAATTGGAGTGAAAGCATGGTATTGTCACACTTTTATCAGTGAATAAGTAACATCTCCTCACATTAATTTCCTTTAGATCCCCCAAGTATCTGACATCATCTAGGGTCACCAACATTTTACAAGTACACTTACTATATCTAATTCATTATGTAATACCTCAATGAGCATTATCCTAATTTGAAGACTCATTGAAACATACTTTACCTGTTTCCAAGGTTCCCTTGTATCCTTACACTACTCCCCATTTCAATATTTACAATTGATATAATTTCTCCCATGATGCAATGCAGCATTTCCATGAATTAGAGTGGTGCAGACGACAGACCAACTGTTGTATTCCATTCCTTAGTAGCTTTTGTTATCTAATGATGCTGAAGGAAGGCATGACACTCCTCTCCACAGAAACATAAAGCTCTGCTAACTTTTAGAGGGCTTGGACATTGACAATCTCCAAAGTAAAACCACAGCAGATTTTCTAAATCCATTTTGGTATCACAGAATGATCAAAGATGAAAGTGATTACTTAGCGATTAGGAGTGGATCAGGGATTGATTGTGACATTTGCATTAGAGGGGGAAGAGATTTCAATGCCAGCAGAGTCTTAGCTGTAGCCTGTTCATAAATACAACAAAGTGAGTTCCTTTGGAAAAATTGGAAAGAGGAAAGAGGGACTTGTTCTAAGAATGAATGCCACACACCAAAATGGAAGTGTGTGTGTGTGTGTGTGTGTGTGTGTGTGTGTGTGTGTGTGTGTGTATGCAGCAGAGTTCACAGTATATAGAAATGTTAGAAATGTTACACTAATTTACAGTAGATCAGTAATTAATATCAAGCTAGAAGATGGAGCTTTCAGAAGACCACTTACAGTGGGCAAGGCAGAGGGAGACATGATGCCGTTGCTTAAACTTAACTTAACATTTGCCATCAAAGGGTTTTGGAAATCGCAATTTGCACTTTGCCATTTTAGAGGGATAGGGAGATTGGTGTTGTCAGCGATTTGGGCTCTTTGTTGTTTTTAAAGGCCGTTTACCATGGTTATCATGCTGAGACCTCCATTTCTGCTTTCATGAAGGACCAGCAGGGGAGAGAAGGCTGAATAGCCCGTATTGTAAGAAATAGCGTATGATGTGGTCCAGCTGGTTCATACGGACAGGATAACAACACTAAATGGTTGTTACCACCATTTAATCCACCCCACACCTCAGATATGCCATTTTGGGGGATTTGTTGTTTGTGTTTATATCAGTGGGAGATGGGTTTGAAACTTCTTTAGATAGAAACTCAAGTGTTTGGTAACTAAACAAAAAATAAATATAAATGCAACATGTAAAGTGTTGGTCCCATGTTTCAGTGGGCTGAAATAAAAGATCCCAGAAATGTTCCATACGCACAGAAATTGTGTTTGTGTCAAATTTTGTGCACAAATTTGTTTGCATCCCTGTTAGTGAGCATTTTTCCTTTGCCAAGAAAATACATCCACCTGACAGGTTTGGCATATCAAGAAGCTGATTAAACAGCATGATAATTACACAGGTGCACCTTGTGTTGGTGACAATAAAAGACCGCTCTAAACTGTACAGTTTTGCTACAGATATTTCAAGTTTTGAGGGAGAGTGCAATTGGCATGCTGACTGCAGGAATGTCCACCAGAACTGTTGCTAGATCATGTAATGTTAATTTCTCTACCATAAGCCACCTCCAATGTCATTTTAGAGAATTTGGCATTACGTCTAACCTGCCTCACAACCGCAGACCATGTGTATGGTGATGTGTGGGTGAGCGGTTTGCTGATGTCAACGTTGTGAACAGAGTGCCCTGTGGTGGCATTGGGGTTATGGTATGGGCAGGTATAAGCTACGGACAATGAACACAATTGTATTTTATCAGTGGCAATTTGAATGCACAGAGATACCGTAACGAAATTCTGAGGAATTGTCGTGCCATTCATCCGCCACCATCACCTCATGTTTCACCATGATAATGCATAGCTCCATGTCGCAAGGATCTGTACACAATTCCTGGAAGCTGAAAATGTCCCAGTTCATCCATAGCATGCATACTCATGTGTACGACAGTGTGTACTAGTTCCCACAAATATCCAGCAACTTTGCACAGCCATTGAAGTGGAACAACATTCCACTAGTCACAATCATTTTTGTGTTTTACTTTCGGTTTTGTAAACCAGCTTCAAACATTTGAAAATACAATATTTTTGTTTATTGAAAGTATATTTCACAGCGGTTTAGATGGTCTCATGATTATTGCTTGTTTTTTCACATTAACTGAAATTAGGCAAACTATTGGAATTTTAGCAACCAGGAAACGGAGGAGCGATTTCTCCATATTACACCTTTAAGTCAAGTGTTTGTGACATTCAGGAATTGATCATTGTAGCTGAGGTCCAACCATAACTGGTGAGGTGAACCATCATCTCTTCCTGGTTAGTCCCCCACCCTCCATAGAATAGTTTGGGATAAATAGTCCCTGCTACCTCGGGTCAGGCTTGTAGCCCAGGAGAAACAATTAAAGAAACCCCTCTACTCCAGTGGGTATAATGCTTGTGGAGAGAGAGAGGTTTTATAATAGATTTTTGTCCGTGTAAAATGAGACGATGACCTCTAGGTCCAAGGCGCTCAAAGAAATTGTTGCAGTGGGGGCAGTGTACTCCCTGTGGGGTTCAAGGAAATTAATTCAGGAAGCCACTCTCTACAATAGCATTAGACATGTTACCAGATATATGACAGCTACTATTCATGCTCAATATCACTAGACAGCTGTAGAGAATGTTGAAGATTGCCTCCATCCAGACGTGGACATTGGCGAGCAGGCGGCTAGACACTTGTAAATGACATTGACTTAGTTGGCTTTAAGAGCTGAATTAAGTCTAGCCATCATAACGGTTTGCAATTCAAGAATGTAAGGTTATCCACCACTCATGCCCCTCACCACTCATGCACTGACTGTATCTACACTTCTACTTTATAAGAGTTTCACTCTCTGGGGTTGTTCATGTCTCTTTTAATCTGGCCCTGCCCTTCCCCAATGGGTGTATCTCTTGTGGCCTTTCTTTGAAATAATCCTGTTGCTGCCTTATCCGACCTTTACAGTTTCCTCAACTATTTATTTGATTCACTTTTTAATACCCCCTTATCAAACCAAAGTGTATTTGTCACGTGCGCCGAATACAACGGGTGTAAACCTTACAGTGAAATGCTTACTTACAGGCTCTAACCAATAGTGCAAAAAAGGTGTTAGGTGAACAACAGGTAAGTAAAGAAATAAAACAAAAGTAAAAAGACAGGCTATAAAAGTAGCGAGACTATAAAAGTAGCGAGGCTACATACAGACACTGGTTAGTCAGGCTGATTGAGGTAGTATGTACATGTAGATATGGTTAAAGAGACGATGCATATATGATGAACAAAGAGTAGCAGTAGCGTAAAAGAGGGGTTGGTGGCGGGTGGCGGGACACAATGCAGATAGAACGGTTAGCCAATGTGTGGGAGCACTGGTTGGTCGGGCCAATTGAGGTAGTATGTACATACATTGGGGCAAAAAAGTATTTAGTCAGCCACCAATTGTGCAAGTTCTCCTACTTAAAAAGATGAGAGAGGCCTGTAATTTTCATCATAGGTACACTTCAACTATGACAGACAAAATGAGAAAAAAAATCCAGAACACCACATTGTAGAATTTTTTATGAATTTATTTGCAAATTATGGTGGAAAATAAGTATTTGGTCACGTACAAACAAGCAACATTTCTGGCTCTCACAGACCTGTAATCTCTTCTTTAAGAGGATCCTTTGTCCTCCACTTCTTACCTGTATTAATGGCACCTGTTTGAACTTGTTATCAGTATAAAAGACACCTGTCCACAACCTCACACAGTCACACTCCAAACTCCACTATGGCCAAGACCAAAGAGCTGTCAAAGGACACCAGAAACAAAATTGTAGACCTGCACCAGGCTGGGAAGACTGAATCTGCAATAGGTAAGCAGCTTGGTTTGAAGAAATCAACTGTGGGAGCAATTATTAGGAAATGGAAGACATACAAGACCACTGATAATCTCCCTCGATCTGGGACTCCATGCCAGATCTCACCCCGTGGGGTCAAAATTATCACAAGAACGGTGAGCAAAAATCCCAGAACCACACGGGGGGACCTAGTGAATGACCTGCAGAGAGCTGGGACCAAAGTAACAAAGCCTACCATCAGTAACACACTACGCCGCCAGGGACTCAAATCCTGCAGTGCCAGACGTGTCCCCCTGCTTAAGCCAGCACATGTCCAGGCCCGTCTGAAGTTGCTAGAGAGCATTTGGATGATCCAGAAGAAGATTGGGAGAATTTCATATGGTCAGATGAAACCAAAATATAACTTTTTGGTAAAAACTCAACTCGTCGTGTTTGGAGGACAAATAATGCTGAGTTGCATCCAAAGAACACCATACCTACTGTGAAGCATGGGGGTGGAAACATCATGCTTTGGAGCTGTTTTTCTGCAAAGGGACCAGGACAACTGATCCGTGTAAATGAAAGAATGAATGGGGCCATGTATTGTGAGATTTTGAGTGAAAACCTCCTTCCATCACCAAGGGCATTGAAGATGAAACGTGGCTGGGTCTTTCAGCATGACAATGATCCCAAACACACCGCCCGGGCAAAAAGGAGTGGCTTCGTAAGAAGCATTTCAAGGCCCTGGAGTGGCCTAGCCAGTCTCCAGATCTCAACCCATAGAAAATCTTTGGAGGGAGTTGAAAGTCCGTGTTGCCCAGCAACAGCCCCAAAACATCACTGCTCTAGAGGAGATCTGCATGGAGGAATGGGCCAAAATACCAGCAACAGTGTGTGAAAACCTTGTGAAGACTTACAGAAAACGTTTGACCTCTGTCATTGCCAACTAAGTGTATATAACAAAGTATTGAGATAAACTTTTGTTATTGACCAAATACTTATTTTCCACCATAATTTGCAAATACATTCATAAACAATCCTACAATGTGATTTTCTGGATATGTTTTCTAATTTTGTCTGTCATAGTTGAAGTGTACATATGATGAAAATTACAGGCCTCTCTCATCTTTTTAAGTGGGAGAACTTGCACAATTGGTGGCTGACTAAATACTTTTTTGCCCCACTGTATATATATACATGAATGTATAGTTAAAGTGACTATTCATATTTGAAAAACAGAGAGTAGCAGCAGTGTAAAAGAGGGGTTGGGGGGGTGGGCACACAATGCAAATACTACAGGTAGCCATTTGATTACGTGTTCAGGAGTCTTATGGCTTGGGCGTAAAAACTGTTGAGAAGTCTTTTTGTCCTAGACTTGTTACTCCGGTACCACTTGCCATGCAGTAGTAGAGAGAACAGTCTATGACTGGGGTGGCTGGGGTCTTTGACAATTTTTAGGGCCTTCCTCTGACACCGCCTGGTGTAGAGGTCCTGGATGGCAGGCAGCTTAGCCCCAGTGATGTACTACGCCGGACGCACTACCCTCTGTAGTGCCTTGCGGTCAGAGGCCGAGCAATTGCCGTACCAGGCAGTGATGCAACCATGCTCTCGATGTTGCAGCTGTAGAACCTTTTGAGAATCTCAGGACCCATTCCAAATATTTTTAGTTTCCTGAGGGGGAATAGGCTTTGTCGTACCCTCTTCATGAATATATTGGTGTGTTTGGACCATTCTAGTTTGTTGGTGATGTGGACACCAAGGAACTTGAAGCTCTCAACCTGCTCCACTACAGCCCCGTCAATGAGAATGGGGGCGTGCTCGGACCTCCTTTTCCTGTAGTCCACAATCATCTCCTTAGTCTTGGTTACGTTGAGGGATAGGTTGTTATTCTGGAACCACCCGGCCAGGTCTCTGACCTCCTCCCTATAGGCTGTCTCGTCGTTGTCGGTGATCAGGCCTACCACTGTTGTGTCGTCTGCAAACTTAATGATGGTGTTGGAGTCGTGCCTGGCCATGCAGTCGGGGATGAACAGGGAGTACAGGAGGGGACTGAGCACGCACCCCTGCGGGGCTCCAGTGTTAACGATCAGCGTGGAAGATGTGTTGCTACCTATCCTGACCAACTGGGGGCAGCCCGTCAGGAAGTCCAGGATCCAGTTGCAGAGGGAGGTGTTTAGTCCCAGGATCCTTAGCATAGTGATGAGCTTTGAGGCCACTATGGTGTTGAACGCTGAGCTGTACTTAATGAATAGTATTCTCACATAAGTGTTCCTTTTGTCCAGGTGGGAAAGGGCAATGTGGAGTGCAATAGAGATTGCATCATCTGTGGATCTGTTTTCTTTGGGCGGAATGCAAATTGGAGTGGGTCTAGGGTTTCTGGGATAATGGTGTTGATGTGAGCCATGACCAACATTTCAATGCACTTCATGGCTACGGACATGAGTGGTACAGATCTGTAGTCATTTAGTCAGGTTGCCTTTGTGTTCTTGGGCACAGGGACTATGGTGGTCTGCTTGAAACATGTTGGTATTACAGACTCAATCAGGGACATGTTGAAAATGTCAGTGAAGACACCTGCCAGTTGGTCAGCACATGCCCGGAGCACATGTACTGGGGGCACGTCCCGTCTGGCCCCACAGCCTTGTGTATGTTGACCTTTTTAAATGTCTTACTCACGTCGGCTACGGAGAGCCGATGATCACACAGACGCCCGGAACAGCTGATGCTCTCATGCATGCCCCAGTGTTGCTTGCCTAAGGAGCGAGCATAGAAGTGATTTAGCTCATCTGGTAGGCTCGTGTCACTGGGCAGCTCGCGGCTGTGCTTCGCTTTGTAGTCTGTAATAGTTTGCAAGCCCTACCACATAAGACGAGCCGGTGTAGTAAGATTTAATCTTAGCCATGTATTGACTCTTTGCCTGTTTGATGGTTCGTCGCAGGGCATAGCAGGATTTCTTGTAAGCTTCCGGGTTAGAGCCCTGCACCTTGAAAGCGGTAGCTCTAGCCTTTAGCTCAGTGCAAATGTTGCCTGTAATCCATGGCTTCTGGTTGGGGTATGTACAGTGCCTTGCGAAAGTATTCGCCCCCCTTGAACTTTGCGACCTTTTGCCACATTTCAGGCTTCAAACATAAAGATATAAAACTGTATTTTTTTGTGACAACAACAACAAGTGGGACACAAACATGAAGTGGAACAACATTTATTGGATATTTCAAACTTTTTTAACAAATCAAAAACTTAAACATTTGGCGTGCAAAATGATTCAGCCCCCTTAAGTTAATACTTTGTAGCGCCACCTTTTGCTGCGATTACAGCTGTATGTCTCTATCAGTTTTGCACATCCCATTCCTCCTTGCAAAACAGCTCGAGCTCAGTGAGGTTGGATGGAGAGCATTTGTGAACAGCAGTTTTCAGTTCTTTCCACAGATTCTCGATTGGATTCAGGTCTGGACTTTGACTTGGCCATTCTAACACCTGGATATGTTTATTTTTTAACCATTCCATTGTAGATTTTGCTTTATGTTTTGGATCATTGTCTTGTTGGAAGACAAATCTCCGTCCCAGTCTCAGGTCTTTTGCAGACTCCATCAGGTTTTCTTCCAGAATGGTCCTGTATTTGGCTCCATCCATTTCCCATCAATTTTAACCATCTTCCCTGTCCCTGCTGAAGAAAAGCAGGCCCAAACCATGATGCTGCCACCACCATGTTTGACAGTGGGGATGGTGTGTTCAGCTGTGTTGCTTTTACGCCAAACATAACGTTTTGCATTGTTGCCAAAAAGTTCAACTTTGTTTTCATCTGACCAGAGCACCTTCTTCCACATGTTTGGTGTGTCTCCCAGGTGGCTTGTGGCAAACTTTAAACGACACTTTTTATGGATATCTTTAAGAAATGGCTTTCTTCTTGCCACTCTTCCATAAAGGCCAGATTTGTGCAATATAACGCTGATTGTTGTCCTATGGACAGAGTCTTCCACCTCAGCTGTAGATCTCTGCAGTTCATCCAGAGTGATCATGGGCCTCTTGGCTGCATCTCTGATCAGTCTTCTCCTTGTATGAGTTGAAAGTTTAGAGGGACGGCCAGGTCTTGGTAGATTTGCAGTGGTCTGATACTCCTTCCATTTCAATATTATCGCTTGCACAGTGCTCCTTGGGATGTTTAAAGCTTGGGAAATCTTTTTGTATCCAAATCCGGCTTTAAACTTCTTCACAACAGTATCTCGGACCTGCCTGGTGTGTTCCTTGTTCTTCATGATGCTCTCTGCGCTTTTAACGGACCTCTGAGACTATCACAGTGCAGGTGCATTTATACGGAGACTTGATTACACACAGGTGGATTGTATTTATCATCATTAGTCATTTAGGTCAACATTGGATCATTCAGAGATCCCCACTGAACTTCTGGAGAGAGTTTGCTGCACTGAAAGTAAAGGGACTGAATAATTTTGCACGCCCAATTTTTCAGTTTTTGATTTGTTAAAAAAGTTTGAAATATCCAATAAATGTCGTTCCACTTCATGATTGTGTCCCACTTGTTGTTGATTCTTCACAAAAAAATACAGTTTTATATCTTTATGTTTGAAGCCTGAAATGTGGCAAAAGGTCGCAAAGTTCAAGGGGGCTGAATACTTTCGCAAGGCACTGTATTCTACTTCAGGCGAGCAAAATCTAGAGACGTCCTTAGATTTCATGCACCAGATTTTGTTTACAAATATGCACAGACCACCCCCCCTTGTCTTACCGGAGTGTGCTGTTCTATCTTGCCTGGGGCAGCGTATTTCCCTCTAGCTGAATACCCATGTCGTCATTCAGCCACGATTCCGTGAAACATAGAATATTACAGTTTTTGATGTCCCTTTGGATAGGATATTCGTGATCGTACCTCGTCTAATTCATTGTCAAATGATTGCATGCTAGCGAGTAGTATTGAGGGTAACGGCAGCTTTCTCAGTCGCCTTTTCCGGGTCCTGACCAGGCATCCGGCTCTTTGTCCTCTGTACCTGCGTCGCTTCCTCTTGCAAATAACAGGGATGTCGGCCCTGTGGGGTGTTTGGAGAATGTCTTGTGCGTCGTCCTTGTTGTAAAAAAATTCTAATCCAAGTCTAATCCAAGGTGAGTGAGTGATCACTGCCCTGATATCCAGAAGCTCTTTTTTGCCGTAAGATACGGTTGCAGAAACATTATGTATAAAATAAGTTACAAATAACGCGAGAAAAACACATAATTACACAATTGGTTGGGCACCAGTAAAACTACTGCCATATCTTCCCGCGCCATTTAAAAAAAAAACTCTTCAGCAATGTGACCTTTAGAGCCAAAATGTATCAATAGTTACTCAATATGCTATTGTGTAAAGTGACATGAAGGCAAAACATATATTTTTTAACTATATTGGCGTAGTTTTTATATTATTTTTGCTTTACACATTTGCCTTAGTGTTTAAACCAACATCTAATTCCTCCTAATCTATGCGCAATCTCTACCACAACCATTTAACAGAGGAATTGCCTGCCTCCATCTACAATAACTAGGGATAATAAGTGAATGAGCCACATTAAGCACCAAAGCACTGTGAAATGGACAAAATGACAGCATAGAGTATTCAGAGATGTACCGTTGTATTTATATTTTTTTTCTCAATGGACACCATTATAGTATAACGATTTTCTCCAAGATTGTGTCACTGGTTTTATTCTCTGATATGATGGGGTAGGGCAGTGTTTTTGTCGGCATGTGTGTGTCGGCATGTGTCAGTGTGTGCTTGTGTGTGCATCTGTAATGTGAATCATTTGTCAGGCCTTTTGGATCATTACATTGTTCTACATATGTGCACAGACAGCCAATGTGTTTAACATAACATAACTGATCTTGACTAGGTTTCAACCATTTATATGGATGGCTATGCTCTGTCCTGTTGTGTAAATGGTTTATCCCTGTTAGCCATGAATCATTGCCTGGCTGGCCCCTTTGGTAGTTGAGGGCGTGAGGAAACAACATGACAAATGCCATGACAATTAGAAAAACTTATCCACTGGGCCAGCGGAAATCTTCCAATTTGGTTCCTGTGTTTGGCTGTTGCAAGCAAATTCCAGCCTGACAAATGGAGAGAGACAGATATCTCAGCTTCTCCTTTGGGCTAGAGCAGACCAGAGTAATATTCCGAAGGTCAAATGTATCCATTGTAGAACTACCACCGTATTCAGGTAATGTTGTGTATTATAAAGAAGCAATATTCTATATTCAAGGACCATTTTGTTTGGAACATGCATCTGTTCAGTAAATCCAATATTATTTCCTGGATGAAGTATCCAAATCTTTCTGGTATGTGATAGTGGTGATGTTGTTCCCCTGTACTGATGTGATCCAGAATATTAGCCTCACTTTCAAACAAAGATGTTTATGTAATTTAAGCTTCCATGGCCTCTCTCCCCTGCTGATGTAGCTTATGTTCACTCGTTTACGATCGATCAGTCACTGAGACAAAGTGTTATGTTAGTGTTCCCATTACAACGTCACTGAAGTATTGACAAGCTGCTTGCCCGCTCTGTATTTCTCACCCTGGTATTGGTGATTGGTACAAGGGCCGTCATGAACCTTTTAGGTAAAGTTAGAATTACAAAAAATAATTATTGCTCAACGTGCCCTAATATCTTTTCAATAAAATCCCTATGAATGTCTATAAAATATAATCTAATTAAAGCTGGGGTGACTAAATTGCTATACCATACATCACAACACTGTTATACAAATAGAAAACAAATAGAAAAAATAGAAAACATCAGGTAGTTTTGACATTTCACTTTGCGAGCATTTATCTCAAGTGTGGATTATCCTATTAGTGTATGGGTAAGTAAAGGGCAACATGATTAGTTGATAAATGTGTTAACATATACATATACAAAACATTAACATATACAAAACATTAAAAATACCTTCCTAATATTAAGTTGATATAGGAAACTATAGGAAACTTATGCAGTACTTGGAAAACTTTTGCAGTACTTGACACAAACCAAATTGTCATACTTGAGGAAAAGTAAAAATACTGTAATAGATAATGACTGTAAAAGTGAGTCACCCATTAAAATACAACTTGAGGAAAAGTCTACAAGTATTTGGTTTACATACTTTATATACTTCATTTTATTTTTGGCAGTGAAACGAGACAACTCAGACAAGAAAAAATCCTCACCCAAATGTATAGCCCCATTGGAAAATATAAATGGACTGTATGAAAATGTGAAGATTTGATATATATATATATATATATATATATATATATATATAAAAAATTGAATCCAATTTTTATTTGGCGTACCCGCGACGGCATTGCGTGTACCTCTGGGGGTACCCCAGTTGGGAATACCTGCCATAATGTATTATTACAGCCCAGGTGCAATTTAAATGTTGGCCACTAGATGTCAGCAGTGTATGTGCAACATTTTTAGACTGATCCAATGAACCATTGGATTTCTGATCAAAATGTTGTATCAAGACTGCCCAAATGTGCCGATTGGTTTATCAATATATTTTCAAGTTCATAACTGTGCACTCTGCTCAAATAATGTTATGGTATTTTTTCACTGTAATAGCTACTGTAAATTGGACAGTGCAGGTAGATTAACAACATTTTAAGCTTTCAGCCAATATCAGATATGTCTATGTCCTGTGGAATGTTTTTGTTACTTACAACCTCATGCTAATCACATTAGCCTATGTTAGCTCAACAGTAACGGGGGACCGACTGATCCTGTAGAGGTTAAACATCCTAGTGTTCAGCGAAATAACAACACAATATCAAATACAGGTAGCCTTGTCAAATAATTTACATCCAATCACATTAACCGTTACTTTCTCGCAGGAATTCCACTAAAGGTCTGTATGTAGCCAAACGTAGCTGTTGCTCATTCCATTTGCTTGAAAATGGATGAATGGTAAAAAAAAAAGTAAGGCCCGCGTCCATACAGACACATACCAGGTCTACTGGTAGTACTGCTACTACCAGCAGTACTACACCTGCACCTGTCGACAACACAAGTTGTTCCGCTTCCAATGCCAGCATCAGTAATTCTACATTTGTTGTTAACCCAGCGAGGATGGACACTGACAGTTGTGAATCTGATTCAGCCGAAGAGCTACTGCCCCCTTACCCAGGAAAGCACTGAACAACAGAGAGACTTTGGATCATCGAAGAGGCGCAAATATGATGAGAACTACATTGATTTGGGGTTTACTTATATTGATAGTAGTGCCTTTCCTCAGCCACAGTGTGTTATCTTCTTCGGGATAGGGGGCAGCATTTTCACTTTTGGATAAATAGCGTACCCAAATTCAACTTCCTGCTACTCATCCCCAGAATATAAGATATGTATATTATTAGTACATTTGGATAGAAAACACTCTGAAGTTTCTAAAACTGTTTGAATCAAGCTTCCCACCTATCCCAGAGAGTACTTTTGCACATTTAAACCTCTCTCACAACTCAATTAAACCTTCACTCTTGTGCAGACATTTAGAAACAAAATGTGTAAATTTGAAAACTAAGCCACAGGACTTTTTTGAGCAAGAGTTAAGATGACTTTCGAGTAGTAAGACATGTATAAAAGCAACAGATTGTCACGCCCTGACCGTAGTTTGTTTTGTTTTCTTTATTATTTTGGTTAGGTCAGGGTGTGACAAGGGTGATATATGGGTTTTTGTATTGTCTAGGGGTTTTTGTATTGTCTAGTGGGTTTTGTAAGTCTATGGGTTTTCACTAGTCTAGGTATTTATATGTCTATGGTTGCCTGGATTGGTTCTCAATTAGAGGCAGCTGTTTATCGTTGTCTCTGATTGGGAACCATATTTAGGCAGCCATATTCCTTAGGTTATTTTGTGGGTCTTTGCCTATGTCTAGTTGCCTGTGTCTGCACATTTATATTATAGCTTCACGTTTGTTTAGTAGCCGTCTTTATTAAAAGTAACATGTGTTCATATCACGCTGCGCCTTGGTCTCCTCCATTCAACGAATGTGACACAGATACCATTAATAAGAAGTGGCTAGAAGCTTCTTATATGGTGAGCTACCGAGTGGCTAGGACAGGCTAGCCCCATACTATTGTGGAGGACTTAATTATTCCTGCTGCCGTGAATATGGTTTGGACAATGCTTGGGGAAAAGGCCATAAAAAAATATACAGACAATGCCTTCATCAAACAACACTTTCACAACTCATCAGTCATATGGCAGGAGATGTTTTGAAACAATTACTGCTTCGGATACAAGTCATTGAATTCTATGCGTTACAGCTGGATGAGACAACAGACCTGGCATGGCACAGCTCCTGGTATATGTCCATTATGTTTATGGTCAATTAAGGTCAATTAAGGAAGACATCCTCTTCTACAAACCACTGGAAACCAGGACAACAGGATATGCTATTTTTAAAGTACTGGACAGCTTTGTGACATCAAATAGACTTTGGTGGTAAAGATGTGTTGGTATCTGTACTGATGGCGCAAGATTATGTTTTTAAAACTACATGAATTCATTCTGATTATTTCCAGGGATACACAACATTCTGAAATTTATGTAGATATCTTTGTTAGAAAGAATACTATATTTCCCTTGACAGCATGATGCTGAATGTAAAAATGGCTTAACTTACCCCACTCTCCCCTACGTAGCTCAGTAACATTTCTTGTTGACAAATTAAGGCTGTGTTGAAACAAAAATACTAATAATCTGGATACGTTTGGCAGTGTATATTAGCTTTTTTTTACGAGGAAGGATTACATTTTCTGTGATGCCACATGGCTCAGCATGCCTCAGTCATTAGCTTGGTGAGGAAAAGGGTTTAACCAGACCATAGATAATCCCAGTTGAGATGCATGTCTGCAAAGACAGCCTGGAATCACAGTCTCTCTCCATAATTATGACGAAGACCATAGAATGAAGGGATCTTTTGGAGTTCTAGCAGATTCCGAAGGCTATACCTTTGAAATATAAAGAGAAAGGAGATATGCAAGCTTTGGGGTTTTCTACCATTACAGCTGGGTGGTAGTGGCACAATGCCTTAAAGTAGACAATACAGTATTAACTTTGTGTTTGGAGTTATGGAGTTCTTCAACCCACAATCAGGTTATAAAAGCAATGATGCTAATAGCTCTTATTAATTATTCTTATCTGAGCCAATGACACTCAAACAACATATTAAAAGCATCAAACAATGTTTAAATTACCTTTCTTCTACACTAAGACTCATCACTGAGAGCGAGTTTGGAGTGTGTGCAGTTAAGGATAGGACCTGATAGGACCTATTAAATGGCACTATGGAGAGCTACCTTAAGAGGGCTCATGTCTCTGTATTCCAGGCCTTGACAGTTTCATTGCATCTATAAAAATGCATCAATTGGCAATATTCTAATGCTCCACCCAAAAGCAAAGCTCAGAGGGTGTACTGGCATTTAAAGCCACTGTATTTCACAGTTGATTGGCTCTGTGAATTAGCAAAGCTCTAAAAAAACAAATGTTCACCACTTTTAATGCCAAGAAGACTCCAGAGATGTGCTATAACCAGACTGCATTCTTGCATAAAATGTGCATGTAAAATGTCTAAATCCAAAATCAAATGGGGTCTTACTGTATTTTCACAATCCTAATAATTGTCTATCTACAAGCCTCTTCCCTGTAACTATTCTCCAGATTGTTGCTGTAAATTAGAAGGTGTTCTCAGTCAACTTACCTGGTAAAATAAGGGTTAAATAAAAATAATGGCACCCAAATGAAGACCAGCCTTATAGACTGATTGATGGGTATAGCATGCAGAGAATGTGATAAGCTACACTCAGTGTACAAAACATGCTCTTTTCATGACATCGACTGACCAGGGTGATCCAGGTGAAAGCTATGATCCCTTATAGATGTCACCTGTTAAATCCACTTAATTCAGTGAAGATGAAGGGGAGGAGACAGGTTAAAGACAGATTTTAAGCCTTGAGACAATTGAGACATGGATTGTGTATGTGTGCCATTCAGAGGGTGAATGGGCAAGACAAAAGCTTGAAAGAAGTGCCTTTGAACAGGGTATGGTAGTAGCTGTCATGCACACCATTTTTGAGTGTGTCAAGAACTGCAGCCCTGCTAGGTTTTTCACACTCAACAGTTTCCCATGTGTATCAAAAATGGTCACCACCCAAAGGACATCCAGCCAACTTGACACAACTGTGTGAAGCACTGGAGTCAACATGGGCCAGCATCCCTTTCGAATGCTTTTGACAGAAACATTGTAGTCCATGCCCGACGAATTGAGGCTGTTCTGAGAGCAATAAGTGGTGCAACTGAATATTAGGAAGGTGTTCCTAATGTTTTGTACACTCAGTGTATATCCTTTACTGGGTGGGTGTCCCATAACTGAGACGGTTGTTGCTAAAGTGCGCTAATGTGACTAGAATGATGTTGTATACAACAGCCAACTTTCAGGGACATAGACATGTCTTATATTTGCAGAAAGCTTAAATTATTGAAATCTAACTGTACAGTACAATTAACAGTAGCTATTACAGTGAAAAAATACCATGCTATTGTTTGAGGAGAGTGCACAACAACCAACAACTTTTATCACAGCAACTGGTTTGATGCATTCACCTCTGAAGGTAAATAATGTATCAACATCCCGTAATCTTGCTCTGATTTGTAAAAAATGTAAAAATGTTTTTTGGTTTGTATTTTCTTTTACCAGATCTAATGTATTATATTCTCCTACATTAATTTCCCATTTCCACACACTTCAAAGTATTTACTTTAAAATGGTATCAAGAATATACATATCCTTGCTTCAGGTCGTGAGCTACAGGCAGTTAGATTTGGTTATGTCATTTTGGGAGAACAATGAAAAAAAGGGTACAATCCTTAAGATGATATTATGCTGTGTAAGAGAATCGTGAATCAGAGAGTCTAATAAAGACATCATATGTTGGCTTAACAGGCCACAATTTGTCAGAAATTAATGGCCAACATTAATTAACTCCATTTCTCTTTAAAACATAGTTTTGTTACATATCTGGGTATATTGCTTGCCATTGGTTGATATAAATAGACATTATGCATATAATTAATCAAAGAAGCAATTGTAGAGTCTGACAAATGGAAACCAGAAGCCTTCCCTATGGAGTCGAACAAAATCAAGGCTAAAAGAAGGCTTTCATCTTAACTAGAACACTCTATTGTTTCATTTTATTTATATATTTAATATTAGTTTTTTTCTGAAGAGGGGGATTCTTATTTACTAAATAATACTGTAGCAGCAGGAAACTTGGTCTAAATATATACACAGATTGTACAAAACATTAAGAACACCTGCTCTTTCCATGACATGGACTGACCAGGTGAATCCAGGTGAACGCTATGATCACTTATTGATTTTACTTGTTAAATACACTTCAATCAATGTAGATGAAGGGTAGGAGACCGGTTAAAGAAGGATTTTTAAGCCTTGAGACAATTGAGACATTGATTGTGTATGTGTGCCGTTCAGAGGGTGAATGGGCAAGGCAAAATATTTAAGTGCCTTTGAAAGGGGGTATGGTAGTAGGTGACAGGCGCCAGTGGTGTAAAGTACTTTAGTAAAAATGCAATAAAGTATTACTTAAATAGTTTTTTTGTGGTATCTGTACTTTACTACTTATATTTTTGACAACTTTTACTTTTTCTTGACTAGATTCCTAAAGAAAATAATATACTTTTTACTCCATACATTTTCCCTGACACCCAAAAGCACGCGTTACATTTTCAATGCTTAACACGACAGAAAAATGGTCTAATTCATGCACTTATCAAGAGAACAATCCTGGTATTCCCTACTGCGTCTGACCTGGCAGGCTTACTAAACACAAATGCTTTGTTTGTAAAAGATGTTGGAGTGTCCCCCTGGCTATCGATAAATAAATAAATATAACAAAATAAAAAACTACCGTTTAGTCGGCTTCATATAAGTAATTTTCCATTATTATTCCACAATTTTACTTTTACTTTTGATACAAGTATAATTTTGCAATTACATTTACTTTTGATATTTAAATAAATGTGGTTTCTACTGATAATTAAAACGTACAAACTATGGCA
Source organism: Oncorhynchus mykiss (assembly GCF_013265735.2). Taxonomy (NCBI): domain Eukaryota; kingdom Metazoa; phylum Chordata; class Actinopteri; order Salmoniformes; family Salmonidae; genus Oncorhynchus; species Oncorhynchus mykiss. The sequence goes on from NC_048581.1 coordinate 67,613,234, forward strand.
TAAGGGAACAAGGAGCTGATAAGAGGCAATCCGTAATTTCGATTAAGACATTAATGAGCGAGTTCAGCACTGAGTGTGTTCATCACTTTTGAAATGCACAGCAACAGAATGCAGAACATGGACTGCTCTTACGGTATTTTCCCTGTACACCAAGTCAGAACCATAGGATAAATAAAGGGGGCATTTAAGCAGACAATGAAACCTCTTACAATATTAGATGATGACATTTCTCAAAAACAGGTTATGGGCTACATGTGTAGCACCACCGAGTCAGAACAGTAACATTAGGCAAAATTAAGAGGTGAAAATAGACCAAATTATTAGGGTGAGGCTACTATGGGCTACTAACAGCTTACTACACAACATACACTTAGTATTACTTTCTTAGCTACAGTATACATATCTCCCTTTCATATTACAGCATTTATTCAGCAGCATAAAATACATTTTTGGACTCACCTTGGCTTGTGATGTGCTCACTTAAACATGAAGGTGGTGCGACGGTCTTTTGTGGGCAAATTTTGTTATCCAACTTTGTCATCAAAGTCTGGCATTCTCTGGATTTATGGTGGGAACTCAGAAACAAACACACAGCCACTCCATTGAATAGCAGGCTATAGGTTGCTTTGCAATGCTTGCAGTTAGCCACTGATCCCTTCCAAACGACTCAGTGTTGAATTTGCGATTTCCAACTTGTTGTATAATCTTTATGTCCAATGGCCGATGAGCACCGATCCATTTTATCTACAATTTCTCTTCCACAGACAGTGCTGAGCTAGGCTGAAAGACCTGCATTCTAGCGCTGCCTTACTCAAGAAAACAAAAAAGAGACCATGTGTGTATGTAGCTTTATTACCTCAATAAAGTTGAATGACGGGTCACCACTGCAGAGGTGGCACAAACAAACAAACCAAGGCCTCTCCAAACACCTCTGCCATCTGGAGATATGAAAGACAGGCATGGGTGGACATGCTGCTTCTCTTCCTCCTACTACACTAGGCCATAATGAATGGCCAGGTGAGGATTGAGGGGACCAGGTAAAGTAGCTGACATGGGTTGGGTTTGCGTACATATACTAGAGAGTACTACAGAGTGTCCTACAGTGTCTAGATATATGATCTCTCCAGATAGAGAGTGAACCTAATCCTACCTGATCTCTGTGCTGTGCTCCCTCTTTGAGGTCAGGTGAGATAGGCCCAGGTCTCTGGGGTTAACCCTTCTCCCTCAGCTCATCAGAGGTGTGCTTATTTATAGGCTGCAGCTGCATCAGCAGCCGTGGGAGAGAATACAGCGAGCTAGCCACAGTAATAGCAAAGGCTCAGTGGTGACCCATCATTCAGGGAAGGTGGGGCAGAGACCCACCTGTTTTGAGCCCCACATTTTTTGCTAAAAAGCAGGGGTTGCCTGTTTTGCATGTTATTATGGCAATAAGTGTCACATATCAGTTTGCAAACAATGTAAAAAATAAATATATAATTGAGTTAATAAAGCTGCATACAAACATGGTCTCTTTTCTGAGTAAGGCAGCTCCAAAATGCAGTTGTTTCAGCCTAGCTCAGTGCTTTCTTTGGTGGTGGGGCAGCCAGCAGAAAATACAGAGCATAGGGGTTGGTAATGTTCTCTAGTTGCTCCGTGATTGGCTCACTGTTCTGTCACTCATGGGGACACTACATCACCACTAAATCTAAGGGTAGAGCTCGAAAATGTAAGCCCACTGGGTGCTGCCATAGAGTTACATTAGAAGTGCCCATCCAAGAAGGCTCAAGGTCATTGGCCACAGATAAAATAACGTCAAATAATGTTATATCTAGAGTACTGTAGCTTTGATTGGACTGATGATGTCAACATCATACTTTCAAAATCTTAGCTAGCAGTAATCATCATGAATCAAGTTGACAATCTACTGGCAAATCCTTGTATTTCATAGTCATAAGAAGATAAATAGTTAAGAGAAATTATAGATAAAACATATCTGTGGTCATCGTCCATTGGACATAAAGATTACATAATTAAGTTGGAAATCGCAAATTCAACAGAGTCGTTTGGAAGGAATCAGTGGCTAACTGCAAGCATTGCAAAGCAATCACTAGCCTTATATTCAGCAGAGTGGGTGTGTGGTCCCAAGTCTGTGTTTAAGGGTTTCTTTTCCAAGCTTAAAATGATAAACATTCAACATTGGCCATGCTGTCAATCCAGCATGATTTATGCCGCGCTCAAAACAACTGTTACCTTGGGAACTGGGAAATCTGACTTCAGTGAGTTCAAGACAACTGGGAACTCAGGAAAAACAACCTCCGACTGGGAAAATATTTTTTGAACGGTCATTCAACTCGGAATTGTAAGTCGGGAACTCTAGCCTCTTTCTATAGCTACGACCGGAAGATCACTGACATCATCATGATTTGACATTGTTTTTATTCTGAGTTCCCAGTTGTCTTGAATGCACCACATTTCCAGAGAATGACAGATTTGATGACAAAGTTGGATGACAAACTTTGCCCACGAAGGACCGCTGCACCACCTTACTACTGTTCAAGTGAGCACAGCACAACAGGGTGAGTCAAAAAATATATTTTATGCTGCTGCATAAAATATGTAATATGCCAGGGAGATATATATACTGTAGCTAAGAAAGTAATAATAAGTGTATGTTGTGTAGTAAGCTGCTAGTAGCCCATGTGCCTCACCCTATCCATTTCGCCTACTGTTCTGACTTTGTGGTGCACATGTAGCCTGTAACCTGTTTTAAGGAAATGTAATAATATAATATTCTAAGAGCTTTCAATGTCTGCTAAAATACCCCCTTTATTTATCCTACAGTTCTGACTTGGTGTACAGGGAGAATTCTGTAAGAATGGCCCATGTTCTGTGTTCTGTCGCTGTACATTTCAGAAGTGCTGAACAAGTAGTTATATTGACTATGTCTGTCCTAGCTCGCTCATTAATGTCTTAATCGAAATTACGGATTGCCTCTCATCCGCTTGTCATCCCCTTATGCATCGAACCCTGTAGTACCCACTTTGGTAACCATGAAGGCTGGCCATGGCTTTAATCAACACCATCATACCCGGAAACCCTAGACCCATTCCAATTCGCATACCGCTCCAACACATCCACAGATGACATAATCTCAATTGCACTCCACACTGCCCTTTCCCACCTGGACAAAAGGAACAACTATGTGAGAATGCTGTTAATTTCCTCCAGCTCAGTGTTCAACACCATAGTGCCCACAAAGCTCATCACTAAGCTAAGGACCCTGGGACTAAACACCTCCCAAAACCTCTCCCTCAATGTGAGCAAGACAAAAGAGCTGATCGTGGACTATAGTAAAAGGAGGGTCGAACAGGCCCTCATTAACATCGACGGGGCTGAGGTGGAGCGGGTCGAGAGTTTCAAGTTCCTTGGTGTCCACATCACCAACGAACTATCATGGTCTAAACACACCAAGACAGTTGTGAAGAGGGAATGACAACACCTTTTCCCACTCAGGAGACTGAAAAGATTTGGCATGGGTCCCACTGCAACTGGATCCTGGACTTCCTGATGGGCTGCCCCCAGGTGGTAAGGGTAGGCAACAACATATCTGCCACACTCAACACTGGGGCCCCTCAGGGGTGTGTGCTTTGTCCCCTCCTGTAATGCCTGTTCACCCACGACTGCGTGGCCAAGCACGACTCCAACCCCATCATTAAGTTTGCTGACGACACAACAATGGTAGGCCTGATCACCGACAACGATGAGACAGCCTATAGGGAGGAGGTCAGAGACCTGGCAGTGTGGTGCCAGGACAACAATCTCTCCCTCAATGTGAGCAAGACAAAAGAGCTGATCGTGGACTATAGTAAAAGGAGGGTCGAGCAGGCCCTCATTAACATCGACGGGACTGAAGTGGAGAGGGTCGAGAGTTTCAAGTTCCTTGGTCTCCACATCACCAATGAACTATCATGGTCTAAACACACCAAGACAGTTGTGAAGAGGGCACGACAACACCTTTTCCCCCTCAGGAGACTGAAAAGATTTGGCATGGGTCCCCAGATCCTCAAAAAGTTCTACATCTGCACCATCGAGAGCATCCTGACCGGTTGCATCACCGCCTGGTATGACAACTGCTCGGCACCTGACCGTAAGGCACTACAGAGAGTAGTGCGGATGGTCCAGTACATCACTGGAGCCAAGCTTCCTGAGATCCAGAACCTATATACTAGGCGGTGTCAGAGGAAGGCCAAAAAAGGTTAAAAGACTCCAGTCACCCAAGTGTGTGATTACTACCTCTGAGGGTTTAGAGCTTGAGGAAGTCACCTCATACAAGTACCGTAATTTCTGGACTACTAAGCGCACCTGTATATAAGCCGCACTCACTGAATTATAAAAAAATATGTATTTTGTACATAAATAAGCCGCATGTCTATAAGCCGCAGGTGCCTACCGGTACATTGAAACAAATGAACTTTACACAGCCTTTAAACGAAACACGGCTTGTAACAAAAATAAATAGGCTTTAACGAAACACGGCTTGTAACAAAAATAAATAGGCTTTAACGAAACACGGCTTGTAACAAAAATTAAACAGTAGCCTACCAAGAAAGTCATTGGTCACTATCTTCCTCCACCTGTGCACTGAAACCACTGAAGTCATCTCCTCCGGTGTCGGAGTAGAATAGCCTCAGAATTGCTTCATCCGATGTTGGATTGTTTTCATTGTCGCTCTCGTCACTTTCATCCGGAGGCAAATTCCCCGCTGAACTGCCCTCAACAACACGTAGCAGTCCAGCCTTTCGAAACCCGTTGATGATAGTGGATTTTTTGACAATGCTCCACGCTGTCAGGACCCACTGGCAGACTTGACCATAAGTGGCTCTTCGCATGTTTTAGTGAAGGATTTCTCCCCACTTGTCATCCAAGCCTGCCACTGAACACGGAGCGCCACCTTAAATGCACGATTTACACTGATGTCGAGTGCTGCAAATACTTTGTTGTGCCCCCAGGAATCACAGCTGGAATTGAGTTTGTCCTCTTGATGGCTTCTTTCACAGAATCTGTTATGTGGGCCCTCATGCTGTCCAACACGAGCAATGCCTTGTTCTTGTGAAAGAATCCTCCCGGTCGCTTGCCGTAACACTCCGTATGCCATTCATGCATTAGGCCTTCCGTCATCCATCCTTTCTTGTTGACTTTCATAACAATTCCTCTCGGGAATTTTTATTTTGGCATCGTCATGCGTTTAAAAGTCAACATCGGTGGAAGCTTTTCTCCTGATGCCGTGCAGCTCAGAACACAGGTGAAGTGCGTTTTTTTCATGCCCAGTTGTTTTCAACGTGACGGATGTTTCGCCTTTCCTGTTGACAGTCCGAGTGAGAGGCAGGTCAAACGTCAGAGGAACCTCATCCATATTTATGATGTCGTGCGGGCCGATGGAATGCTCCTCTATCTTTGCATCAGTGAATTTGCGGAAGTTTGAAACTTTTTCCTCGTAGTCGGGAGGGAGCTGCTGACACAGACTCGTCCGTACCCTGATGGACAGGCCTTTACGTCTCATAAATCTTAGACACCATGATGGCCCATCTCTAAAATCCTCAAACTTCATTGCGGTAGCGATTGTTTTGGCTTTCAGTCGGATCTGCACAGTTGAAACACCTCGGCCGTCTGCTCTCTGTGTGTTGACCCAGTCTTCAAGCTCATTTTCTAGTTCGGACCATCTGCTTTTCTTCCCTCTGAAAGCTTTTGTTGTCTTTTTGCACTGAGTCAGTTCCTCACGCTGCTGTTTCCAACGTCCTATCATCGACTCATTAAGGCCAAGCTCCTGTGCAGCAGCTCTATTTCCTTTTCCAACAGCCAGATCGATCGCCTTCAACTTGAAAGCTGCATCATATGCATTTCTCCGTGTCTTTGCCATGATGAGGGTGACAAAATGACTATCGTAATCAGAATGATGGGAAGTTTGAGCGCGCTCAATTTACGTCACATTATGTGACGGTGCTCAGTTTTTTGGCGGCATGAATCTTGTGAAAGATTCAGGGAAAAATCCATAAATTAGCCGTGTCATTGTATAAACCGCGAGGTTCAAAGCGTGGGAAAAAAGTAGCCGCTTATAGTCCGGAAATTACGGTACTTGGGAATTTGACTAGATGGTACACTGTCCATCTCTCAGCACATATCAAAGCTGCAGGCTAAAGTTAAATCTAGACCTGGTTTCCTCTAACGTAATCGCTCCTCTTTCAGCCCAGCTGCCAAACTAACCCTGATTCAGTTGACCATCCTACCCATGTTAGATTATGGAGACATAATTTATAGATTGGCAGGTAAGCGTGCTCTCGAGTGGCTAGATGTTCTTTACCATTCGGCCATCAGATTTGCCACCAATGCTCCTTATAGGACACATCACTGCACTCTATACTCCTCTGTAAACTGGTTATCTCCGTATACCCATTGCAAGACCCACTGGTTGCTGCTTATTTATAAAAACCCTCTTAGGCCTCACTCCCCCCTAATCTGAGATATCTACTGCAGCCCTCATCCTCCACATACAACATCCGTTCTGCCAGTCACATTCTGTTAAAGGTCCCCAAAGCACACACATCCCTGAGTCGCTCGTCTTTTCAGTTCGCTGCAAATAGTGACTGGAACGAGCAGCAACAAACACTCAAACTGGACAGTTTTATCTTAATCTCTTCATTCAAAGACTCAATCATGGACACTCTTACTGACAGTTGTGGCTGCTTTGCGTGATGTATTGTTATCTCTACCTTACCCGTTGTGCTGTTGTCTGTGCCCAACAATGTTTGTACCGTGTTTTGAGCTGCTACCATGTTGTGCTGCTACCATGTTGTTGTCATGTTGTGTTGCTGCCATGCTATGGTGTCTGAGGTCTCTCTTTATGTTGTGTTGTGTCGTCTCTCTTGTCGTGATGTGTGTTTTGTCCTATATTTTTATTTTATTTATTTACATTTTTATCCCAGCAGGAGGCATTTTGCCTTTTGGTAGGCCATCATTTTAAATAAGAATTGGTTCTTAACTCACTTGCCTAGTTAAATAAAGATGAAATAAATAAATATAGCCTCGGCATTGTTATATCATTTTCTTATGTAAATATTTTCCTAATTATATTTCTTAAACTGCATTGTTGGTTAAGAGCATGTAAGTAAGCATGTCACGGTAACGTCTACACATGTGGTATTCGACGCATGTGACAAATAAAATTTGGTTTGATTTGGGGACCAAAATAAATAAAAAATGTTTTTTGCCCCACCAAGATTTACATGCCAAAATCGCCACTGCTCAGGCTATTGGGAGGAGTCTAAACCAGAACACTGCTTCAGGTCAATCTGGCATCCTTTCACATCAGTCATAGTCTCCTCTACTGCTGTTAGCTTAGGTGTGAGCTAGTATATATTGAAAGGATCACTTACAGTCTGGGTACATTTCACATGATATAATGTCCATTTACACCGATTCTCACTTGGCATCTATAAATCTGCAGGAGGTGGAGCAATAGTAGCGTCTTAATCAAAGTATCTGGATAAATTGTCAGTTAGTTGTGAATAATGAATGGGGATAAGACACAAAGCAGTCATAACAACTATTGAGCTCCATTGAGCTTTTCAATTGAAGCCTCAAAGGGGGTGAGGCTGGGTAAACCAGAATCTACACTAAACAAAGAAAACAACCAGTATAACAACACAAGCTATATTCTATGAATCAATTGTAATGACAAAACATGTCAGTTAAGCAAAGCAGAAGAGCTTCACCTTGTTGACAGTCAGTGGTGACACCTGTCAACACAACATGCTACAGTGCGCTGTCCACTGAACCCGTTAACATGTAGTGTGCTGAAATGCTTTATTCAGAACATGTGCTGCTGGGAAATTAATCCTGGAAGTAAACAGCATGCAGTTGTAGTCATCCAGCCTAGTTAGTGCTAAACTGTACTGGACTGTCTACTGCCTGTGGCCCCCTGCTGGGCCCTAAGTGTCACACAGCTTGTTTAAGGGGATTTCACGCTCCAGATAACACACTCCACTCCTACCTGCCTCTCTCCCTTCTCGCCAACCTCCCTCCTCTCCAACCTCCCTCCCTCCCTCTCTCTCTCTGTCACTGCTCCCAGCAGGGAGGAGAATATGCTAATTCAACCAGGGCTTTCATAGATGACGCACACATGTTCTTCCATCCACATAGATGTCAGAGGCCCTACTCTATCATTCTGAATGAGATGGTCTGTGTTTTGACAGATAACGCGGCTTTAGCGGTGCGGTAGTTCAGTCATGTCACACATGAACTAAGAAAGGCAATCTGACGCACAATCACATTGCCGTCCTTTATTCCATACAGAGCCAACTACTTTAACTGACGTTGTTCAAGGCAATGTGAAGAAACATGAGCGTGATTGCTTGGGACCCCTTAGTGTGAGAAGATACACCAGCCATAGATGCCTATTAGTGTGGTGGATATTATCTGTGTCACATTCTCTCTGCACGCTATTACTCATTTTCATCCCAATATATCAGAGTAGTACTGGTTTGGGATTGGCTAAGGTTTGAGCTGGCAGATTGGCATGCAGGGATTAAAGCTGTGGCTTCATGAATCTGTGTCGCCAACAGGAAGGGCCGAGCCTTGTTTGCCACCCTGTGTCGGCGAGGCCGAGGTAGGCTGGAGAAAGCAGGGTGAGGGTCAACCTACCTACGTCAGGGAATTACTTCAGGCATTTAAACAATGCACAAGGGCCTACTAAAAGTGGCCATCTACAGCCATCCCAGACAAGGCCATTGAGAAGTGGTTATTAATGCTGTCAGTGAGAGGGAGACAGGCTGACTATGGCCTGACAGTTAGCGGATGATGAGATCAAAGCACAGCAGACCAGACGGAGAGTGCTGCTCTGGATCAGATATTATGTCTGTGCCTCTGCTGAAGAACAATGTGAACCATACCCTTCACTCTGGAAACAGCACTTGGTTTTAAAATGAAATCCGAGCCAAAGTTGGCACTAACAGTGCTCTAGCTATAGAAGGGAAAACACCTAACACGAAACGAGTTCCAAATAGCTCCCACAGCTCGCAAAACCTTATTTCTTCCATCCCATGTACATTGTAAAGAGAGGGTTGGATAAGTAGAGTATACTGCTGCAAATATAGTGAGTAATACAGGTTTTAGTGCTATTTAGCAGACAGGAAATGTAGCCTTGCTTCATTACTAAGAGAACACTCTCCCACTATTATGAATTACTTTCTTTGGGGATCCAAGCCAGGGTTTTTAACAAATGCCTCAGCAACTCTTACAAAAAGTAATATTTAAGATGCACCAGTGGGTCAGGAACAATAACATGAAGGTGGAAAAGCAAGAAAGCTTGACATAACTCCAGAAGTGAATGATATGTTGTGCAATCCAGCACTTCTATCTGGAAAGAAAGGGGATAATCAAAGACAGGTGGATAATAAATGCAGATCCATGGCAAGGTGACAACTTCATTATGTGCACTTGTCCTTAATCTGTTTGATCAATGAGCACTAAGTGAACACAGAACTACAAACTCACGCCTTCCTCTAACTTGGACTTAATCATCAGATAGTCAGCGGACATCTTCTCTCTCATCCCCACGTACGTACAACACCAATGAGGAAACCAGAGGACTCCACCTATGGAGTCAACACATTACGCACTGGGGTTCAATTAAGTCACAGAGAAACCTTCAGGTACCATTTAAGTTTAACTAAGTATCCTTGCTATTTTTTTTTATTCATCACATAGGTCTATAAGCAATCTCTCCCATTTTCCTCCTCACACTGCAGATTGGTGTGGGCACACAAGGGCGAGCAAGCTGGAAGACAGATGGTTTAAAAGACATCAGGGCCACTGTGGAGCTATGCAGTCCCTAACCACCACCCTTTATTCCTTATACCCTCTAGATAGCTGCAGTCACCATCTGTAACTGTTGATAGCACCATATTAAAAGGATGTTATTCATTGCATTGGAAGAAGAGCAGGTTGTCAATTATTTAAACACAACTTTGGTGTTTAATGCTTATGCATTTAACGTGTAACTACTGTACCAATGACTAAATAACTATTTGAGCTCTTCAATATAAACCTGCAGAGGATAAAGACTAAATAAAATGCATTCTGCCTATAATTCATTACTGCATGGTAAATGTAATATACAAAATGCATTTGAAGAAAAAAAAAGCAATTTCCAAGTTAATTATGAATTTCATCTGTTGCAGCCATTTTGGGTTCCACCTGTTAAAAGGCAGCATTGCCTCCCCTATGGGAAGCTTATCAGTAATCCAGTGGAGGGATTTTGCTTTTAATTTCTGGTGATGAGGTGTCAGGCAGGTTACTGGGGATTAACATACAGATTTGCACCAATCCTTCTTCACATTCCCCATGCAACCACTGCAAATGGATCCTTCCTGGGTTGGGGGAAATATTCATCAATCTGCAATGCATTCTGCTCATTTCATGCTTAAATACATAAACTTTCTAATCCCTAATGTGGCATAGGAGCTTTTTCCATTTTTAATAAGACATGATTGAGTTAAATTGAGGAAGCAGACAGTGGCACACATTATTTACTAGTAATGCCGATTTTCAGGGTGACTTTGTCTCCCCCGTTGAACTGAGTGCAGCACTGTTAATTATGTAACAAAAATCCTCATTCAATATTAAATTGTTATATTTTTCTCATTTTAACCACACGTCTAATCGGATATTCCATTGTTTATCTTTTTGTTATGCGGTTTTGACTGAAGAGCTTTGACGATGTGGCGATATTCTATCACAGGTAGGTGCACTCCTAAGAGACTTGTGCTTTAAAATGAGATGTAATGGCGTGATCTTAACATTACTGTCTGGAAGTTTGTCTACCTAGTGTTTCACGCCAGAATACAGCACTGATGAACACTAGTATCTCTAATGCGTTCATCCTCTGTAAACTCTGTTCCATTTTTATAATCCCTCCAGGACATGATGCAAGTTGAGTTTTCAAATTTCAAAATAGTTAATTAACTAGAACACTGGCTGTTCCCTGAGAACCTCCCCTTAATGCAATTAATAACTTTAATCCTCCTGGTTTGTATCTGCTCTAGTAGAGAGAAAAATATGCCAAAATGTTGTTTGTGTCTTGCTTTGAAACAGTCACATTTACCAAAGAGCTCAACCTGTCAGGGAGCCCAGCTTTCCATTCCACATTTCATCCAGGACAGCTACCCATCATTTCTTAATTAAAAGGATGGTTCTCAAATAACAAGAGCATAATGAATGATATTGGCACCGAGTAGTCAGATTAGCCATTCGGAGGACACAAAACTGACAACTAAAAAAAACATGAATTGCCTATGACAAGCAAACCTGTAACAAGCAAACCAAAGCGGGTAAATTATTATTATTAGCAGGAGCAACTTGGATACCTTGCAGAGTTTAAAATGACCCATAAAACAATAACAGAATAGGCTTATTTACTACATTATTTATTACTACTTTCAATGCCTTGAAAGAAAGCTGCTTAACAGTAAGTAAAGGTTGCTATTAACACTGCATTTAGTGCATGATAAACACATGTAATGCAAAACAAACATATCCTTTGGAAAATTATTCTTCAATAATCTGATTATGTCCGGTATCTGGAATAAATATCACAGGCTAGGGATAGACGAGATGGGGGAAGATACATAGTTATTCAATATGACTGCAAGGTGAATTAATTTACCATATTGTATGAGTGTATGTGATTTGAAGTGAAGGATTCTCAGCAGGTAAGCTTGGTATGTGGAGATAAACATCATACACTCACAATGTGAGCCACTGATGGACAGTGGGAGTGAGCTCATCCATGGCATTGGTGCAACACACACACACCCACAATCAAACGCACACACGTGACTAGCACTTAGAGTGCTGGGCCAGTAACTGAAAGGTTGCTAGTTCGAATCCCCGAGCTGACAAGGTGAAACATCTGCCGATGTTCTCTTGAGCAAAGCACTTAACCCTAATTGCTCTGGTGTTGCGGTTAATAATGGCAGACCCTAGCTGTGACCCCACTCTCAGGGGGCGTTGGGATATGCAATAAACACATTTCCAATTCAAACGTGTATAATACACACATTTAGGTGTGAAATAGGACAAAAATAAGCACCCACCAAATTATTATTATTAAACACACACACACAGCTCTTCCATAAATGAAGCACCCCTAAGCCTCTGAAGTAGAAGATATTGCTTATCTAAATGAAATAATTTCCCACTACAGTCATGAGGACTGTGTTGACATTAAAGGCCTGCTAAAGTGGCAGCCATGCTTTTGCAGAGGCGACACATTTTGCACGGCCCTGGTGTGGTAGTCCAAAGAGGTAAGATTCAGAGCACAGGGTGGAAGGAAAACAGCATCAGAACTGCGCCCCCAGGCACCAGATGTGTTTGTCCTTGCACCATTTGTCTGCTGTGATGGACAGGGATTCCAATCCCATCTGCGCCCCACTGTGAGAGGAGACTGAACAGGACAGGACGACTTATCCGATAGGACTGGGGAGACTGGGCAGCCATTTGATCTCTGCCCTCTCCCTGTAGGGCACATTCTTACTGCACAGAGACATCATATCTAATGATGAGCACCAGGCAGTAACCTCTCCACTGATGCCAGATCACAGTGCACACTTTACAAGCTGGATCGTCGAACACACCACTAACATCGCTAACATCACATCACTACCTCCCCCCTCCTGCTCACACTGAGATGTGCAGTTTATGGGGGCTCATTCAACAGGGCTCTTTAAAAGGGACTGGTGTTACGAGTCACTGTAGAGACGTAGTCTAATGGCTTCCAATTTGAGAGAAAAAGCAGTGAGAAAACAATGAGTGTGTCCATGGCGTTAATGTTTACTTGCTTGTGGTGATGAGAACAGAAAACATGGCCTTGATTTAAAATACTCTCACAGCTAAAGGGGGAAAAGCATGAGAGTGTGGTGGACGACTTGTTACAGTCTAGGGACCAGAGAAATATGAACTGTGTTTGAGAGGTGTTTTGGTCGTCTGGTGAGGGCTGAGGGGATTTCAAGGCCCTGTGATCAAGCGGCACTGGCTAATGAAGCGAGAGACAACAGCATCACATTGCAGAGAGGGTGCAGGGTGTAAATAGGACAGAGGAAAAGTCTCTCTCTCCGTCTCACTCTCATTCCCTCACTGTCTACTCCACATATCTCCTCTCATTAATCTGTTTCCAAGTCTGCTGCAAGCAAGAGCTGTCAAATGAAAGTGTGAAAAAAGCCATTGTTTCCTTACTGAAGGAGCCCTTGGGAAAAGATTCCAGAGCAGTCGAATCACAGGCTGCAACTGCAAAAACCCACATGAGGCGGCAGGGGGGAAATAGCGTGTCTGTCATCTGAAAAAATGCATTATATTTTTACTATTACATGAGGTTAGATGTCCTCAATGTAGAGCACACATTTGGTGCAGTGATTTTGGTCTGTAAATAGATGGTTTCTTGCACATACTGTACCAGCCCATATCGGCTCAGGGCACTGACAATTGTGCATTTTACAGCTTTCAGATCTTCAAAGCTTAAAAGGTAGCTATGGTTCAGATGTGGGGTAGGGAAAGCATGAAAGCTAGAAGCATCCTAACATTCCCCATGGGAGGTCTAACAGACTAAACATGGAACAAAACTGTCAGACAATGTTACCATAAATAAAGCCCCACAACCATTAAACTCATACCTGCAACTCATAAGGAGAGCAACATTATTTTATAAACTGCCTGATGAGATACACTACCGGTCAAAAGTTTTTGAACACCTACTCATTCAAGGGTTCTTCTTAATGTTTTCTATTTTCTACATTATAGAATAATAGTGAAGACATCAAAACTATGAAATAATACATATGGGATCATGTAGTAGTAGTAGTAAGCAAAAAAGTGATAAACAAATCAAAATATATTTTATATTTGAGATGCTTCAAATAGCCACCCTTTTCCTTGATGACTCTTGGCATTCTCTCAACCAGCTTCATGAGTTAGTCACCTGGAATGCATTTCAATTAACAAGTGTGCCTTCAGTTGTGTTGTGTCAAGGCAGGTGGTTTATACAGAAGATAGCCCTATTTGGTAAAAGACCAAGTTCATATTATGGCAAGAACAGCTCAAATAAGGAAAGCGAAATGGCAGTCCATCATTACTTTAAGACATGAAAGGTAAGTCAATCCGGGAAATTACAAGAACTTTTAAAGTTTCTTCAAGTGCAGTCGCAAAAACCATCAAGCGCTATGATGAAACTGGATCTCATGAGGACCGCCAAAGGAATGGAAGACCCAGAGTTACCTCTGCTGGAGAGGGTAAGTTAATTAGAGTTACCAGCCTCAGAAATTGAAGCCCAAATAAATGCTTCACAGAGTTCAAGTAACAGACTGTGTGAATCAGGCCTTCATGGTCAAATTGCTGCAAAGAAACCACTACTAAAGCACACCAATATGAAAAAAGAATTGCTTGGGCCAAGAAACACAAGCAATGGACATTAGACAGGTGGAAGGGCTTGACTCCTTTGGCCCTTTGGTCTGGAGTCCAAATTGGAGATTTTTGGTTCCAACCACCGTGTCTTTGTGAGACGCGGTGTGGGTGAACGGATGATCTCTGCATGTATATTTCCCATTGCAAAGCATGGAGGAGGTGTTATGGTTTGGGGGTGCTTTGCTGGTGACGCTGTCTGTGATTTATTTAGAATTCAAGGCACACTTAACCAGCATGGCTAACACAGCATTCTACAGCGAAGCGTCATCCCATCTGGTATGGGCTTAGTGAGACTATCATTTGTTTTTCAACAGGACAATGACACAACACACCTCCAGGCTGTGTAAGGGCTATTTTACCAAGAAGTAGAGTGATGGAGTGCTGCATCAGATGACCTGGCCTCCACAATCACCCAACCTCAACCAAATTGAGATGGTTTGGGATGAGTCGGACCGCAGAGTATAGGAAAAGCCAACAAGTGCTCTGCGTATGTGGGAACTCCTTCAAGACTGTTGGAAAAGCATTCCAGGTGAACCTGGTTGAGAGAATGCTAAGAGTGTGCAAAGCTGTCGTCAAGTCAAAGGGTGGCTATTTGAAGAATCTCAAATATAAAATATATTTGTTTAAATCTCAGCCCTAAGAAGTTAACACTTTTTTGGTTACTACATGATTCCATATGTGTTATTTCATAGTTTTGATGACTTCACTATTATTTTACAATGAGGAAAATAGTAAAAATAAAGAAAACCCTTTGAATGAGTAGGTGTTCTTAAACTCATGACCGGTAGTATATGTCCTTGATGAAATTGGAGACATTGATGTTTGTCTAAATGGATGTTATTGTAAGAGGTCTTGGGTCTTGTGTTTTGCGCCTCTAAGTGCAACTGGATTAATGTTGGTCAGGCTGAGAAAAAAATAGCCATTAATTTCAACAGTAAAATGGGATAAACAACATTGCCTAAAAAGGTAACCCTTCTCCTCTACATCATCCTATGTTTGTATGGTTGAGTAGGTAAGGAAATAATGTATTTTGTAGGCGGACCACAATGCTGAATGGGTTCTAAGAGAGGCATTGGGATAAAAGGATGTTCAAACGGCATGCCTGTTTCTCGGATCACAGATTCCTGACCTTTGTGAGCTAAAGGAGAAATGCTTTGTTTTGTTGACGGGCAATTGAAGAGGTCTTATAAATATTCCATGACTAAAACCATTTCTTGCAGTAACTGATCAGTTATCTTTACAAGAATTTAGGTTTAATGAGAAGACTTAAAACAAGGCTACAAATAGCCATGAACACCAGAATCTGTGAGAGGGTGTCACAAAGCTTGATGCTTATACAGTCACACTGAGCTGGGATAAGGAGGCTCCATTAAATACACCTTATCCTTTTTCTCGCCCCATAACTTTCCAGATATGCTTACATCAGTTAGTTGCATCACATTCAACAGACTAAGTCAGAACAGAATGAAATAAGAGTAAGCTGCTTATTATGTCCTTGTCCTTGTAGAAAACCCTTAGAAAAAGATAAAAAGATGAGAAAAAAGACAAACAAAGATGTCAGAGGTTGAGAAATACCTCCTTCATCTCCTGAAGGGTGCTGACATGTTTTGTGAATATCAGACACAGTAACAGCTTCATGGTGAAATGTGTCTTTAAAATTATATCAAAGAGACAATATTTAAAAATATATTTTTTTATTAACCCAAAACAAAGTTTTTGCTTTTGATGTAAGCTCAGAAGGGTCACAAGGGCTTTGTGTTTATAAAAATGATACAGCGGGCTGTTGAGTGGTTTTGGTAGAAGTTTTCATGTCTCCAAGGCCAAAGTTACTGAAACATGAAAAAGCAAAACTGTATGATAGATAATAAAAGATTAATTATGAAAAAAGCTAACGCTCCATATTTGTCAGTTGTTGTTTACATGTGGATTTTTGACTACAATGGTGGAGCTTGCATGCAGATATATCAATTTTAGCTGAACACCAGAATCTGCCGAGCGATAACTATTTTGTCAAGAGGCCCCGGGGGGAGGGAGGCAATGGTTAGACCACATACAGTACACAACCACATCCACATATCCAATCAGATGTCTTATTTTATTCAAAAGCGTGTCAGCTAAGGGCTAGGGACGTCAGAGCACTCTATCAACGCATCACAGCTGCTTTACATCTCAGTCTATCTTTCTGTGACTGTTCTCAACTTAATTCATCAGGGCTTTTACTCTGCAGGCATACATTTCCTCACTGATTTTTACTGATAGGAAGGAAAAGAGCTTGACTCAGAGATATCTTAACAGCTTTTAAAAGGTACATGAGAGGTGACAGATTTATCTGATGCTATAAATTTCGACTGATGTACGTGTATCGCTGCCTTTTATGGGACTATTTGAATAAGGTCATTGAACCAGTAGCCCTACACAACATGCCTTTTTAAATACTTTAACTGCACTCCTGAGGATGCTCGTCCTTCCGCATGGGAATCAGGATGTGGACTAGGCACTCTAAATCAAAATGATATGTTGACTACAATTACAGGAGCAATAAAATCAAGTGTATGCAAGCCAAAAAAGATTTACTCTCTCCAAAATAATTTGCTTTGGAGCATCATAACCAGTATTTCTATGGTAAAGCACTTCCAAATGAGATCATATTAAGGGGGTACAATTGTGTTAAATACTTTGAAAACATAATTGTCTCATAATTGTCTAACTTCTCACAATTATTCATAACGCAATATCAAATAGCCGCTTGATCGCTTCTATCTGCAACACATGAGGAGAGGTCAACATTTCAAATCAAATGATAAGAGAGAATAGATAACCAAGCTGTTAAATTCACTTCAATGTGGTTGTGTGTTGTTCTTGATATCAATGCCATGTAACACTATAAGTAAGTTAGTGCAGCAGCCTAGGACTCAGGAGTCAACTCAACTCCCGCAGTCTATCTGTGAGTGATTAACCGCATGAGTGTACATGTCACTACTGCTATGTCAACAATGCATCCAACTAGATTACAACATGCAACTTTTAATTGAGAAAACTGCTGAAATTACAATCACAGATGTCTTACACAACTCCTCCTTAAATCTCATTCATGCTTCCCAGTGAGTCCCTGAAGAGCGTTTCATTCAAGAAAGATTATTCAAAGCAACCGTGGCAGCTAATCAGACCTGAGGAATCCTGAAGCTATCTTTTGATGTTGTTCTCAATCATAATAGGATAGAGTACTGTAACAGGCTGGCTGTAAGAGATAATCGCTGCAGTGAAAAAAGTAGCCATGGACCTTTGATTCTAACTTGGGCTTATTTTTACTCCTCCTCTTGGTACTTCTCTCTGATGCTACTTCAAATAAAATTGTTTGTATATTCTCTGGACTTTAATACTGTATGCCTTAAGCAAGTCAGCCATATCAGCTATGTTTTTTTTTTAAAGGCACTCTACGAGTCTAAATGAATTGTTTCGCTGCTAGACAAGGCTCCGCTGATAGCCAGGTGTAGCGGTGGTAAGGATTCACTCCATTGTGCTGGATAGAAAGCTCTGTAGGCCCTAACAGTTTGTGGGCACCGCTTGTTGCCGTTGTAGTGCAATTAATGTATTGTTTAGTGTTGTGTAGTGTCTTTGCTGGCATGCATCTAAAAAAAAACGTTTTTGAATTTGCCCACCAATATTTACATGCTAAAATCGCCACTGCACCTCTGTAAAGCACAGCCTGGAATCAACAAAGCAACTGAAGCAAAGCGTTGCCTCCCCAAACTGTGCTTTTCTAACATCAAAGAGTGCTTATTTCCCTCTTACCTTCACCCTCACTCTTGCGCAACTACTTTGCCACCGTCTCTCTCTCTCTCCCTCGCTCCCTCTCTCTCTCTCCTCAAAGCTGTCCCTTCTCTAAGAACATGGTCGTTCCACCGATGTGTGTGCGTTGTGAGAGGTGTCATTTTGCCTGTGCATCCAGGTCGTTCCTAATTAAGAAGTGAATTCATTGAGGGCTAGAAAAAGAGAGGGTGCCACATGACCACCTGTCTGAGGTAGCAATCGTCTCGCTAGTACTTGTAGATCCAGACAACCTGGATCTGATACCTGCATAATTTGACACATCATTCAGGGGGAAGACATGAACAATTGTAATGTCTATTGGATTAGATGGACTGTGAAAAGATAGAGGGACTGAAAATGTCCAGTTAACAGACCTCAGGCTTTTTGAGAGCGTCCTATAACTCAGCGCCAGGGACAGTATCTATCTACAATAGATAAGTGCTTTGGTAAGTGCTTTGTTTTTTTTGCACTTTCTGCCTAAGCACGTTATGGTAGTTATTCAGGTTTGTACAAAAGTACTTTCTATGCAGTGAATGAGGTACTTGTTGCCATTGATGACCAAGTAGGTAACAAGAGACACACATAATTAGGGTTTTTATTCCAAATTATGACAGGAGAAGATAAACCAAAAGGTGTGTTAAAATAAACAAATATAAACTGAATTGAAAAAACAAACTCTCCTAAAGCTTCAACTTAAAAGAGATCTGAAGTAAAAAAGTCCAGACATTTAAAAGTCATTCAGCGCATTCTCAGACGACTTTGCGTGAAGGAACACTAAGTAAAGCTAGTTTTTCCCCGCTCTTTATCATGGGCATTAATATGGAGTTGGTCCACCCTTTGCTGCTATAACAGCCTTGTCATGCTGATACAGGAAGGGGCCGTCCCCAAACTATTGCCACAAAGTTGGAAGCACAGAATTGTCTAGAATGTCATTGTATGCTCTAGTGTTAAGATTTCCCTTCACCGGAACTAGGGGTCCTAGCCTGAGGCATGGAAAACAGCCTCAGACCATTATTCCTCCTCAACCAAACTTTACAGTTGGCACTATGCATTGGGGCAGGTAGTGTTCTCCTGGCATCCACCAAAACCAGATTTGTCCATTGGACTACCAGATTGGTAAGTGTGATTCATCACTCCAGAGAACATGTTTCCACTGCTCCAGAGTCCAATGGCAGAGAGCTTTACAACGCTCCAGCTGACGCTTGGCATTGTGCATAGTGATCTTAGCCTTGTGTGTGGCTGCTCGTCCATGGAAACCCATTTCATGAAGCTCCCGACGAACAGTTATTTTACTGACGTTGCTTCCAGAGTCAGTTTGGAACTCAGTAGTGAGTGTTGCAACTGAGAACAGATGATTTTCGCTCTTCAGAACTCGGCGGTCTCGTTCTGTGAGCTTGTGTGGCCTACAACTTTGTGGCTGAGCCGTTGTTGCTCCTAGATGTTTCCACTTCACAACAGCAAATACAGTCGACCGGAACAGCTCTAGCAGGGAAGAAATTTGACGAACTGACTTGTTGAAAAGGTGGTATCCTATGATGGTGTCACGTTTAAAGTCACTGAGCTCTTCAGTTATGCCATTCTACTGCCAATGTTTGTTTATGGAGATTGCATGGCTGTGTGCTCGATATTATACACCTGTCAGCAACGGGTGTGGCTGAAATAGCCTAATCCACTAATATGAAGGGGTGTTCACATACTTTTGTATATATAGTGTACCTAACTGCCCCAGTAGCTTTCCATAGTCCCCTACATACACCACGGCGCACTCTGTCCATTGTGCTGTCACAGCGCAGCGAAAATACAGATTTTGTGCCAACCTGTCACTCAATCATTTGAACCTTTTTAGATATTTTTATCAAGGGACATAAAACTAAAACTGAGGGGCACAAGTTTCAACTTAGGGGGCTGAGCCCCCTTTTGTCCCCTTTTGGAGCCGGGCCGGTTTTGCAAACCATTCATTTTCAATGAACATGATCATGATACATCGTTTCAGATTATTCTAAATACATTAAGTTATTTCAGCATTAACAGTGCACAGTATCAATGTTTGAAAAGTACTTTGCTATTTCAACATGTGACGGAAACATTTTTTTTTCCTGCAATGAACAGATCTGTGGCACTTTCCAACACTCCTCCGGAAACATACTTTAACAACGGAATTCCAGAACACAACTGGCTTACATGCTGCCGACATGGGGCACGGAGGTAAACAGAAGACATTACCTAGAACTTTGACCGTTTGTAGATAAGGATATTAGTTCAATTATAACGTTAGATGACACCAGTGGCTGTTACAACGTGAACTGTAACGTTACGACTGTAACTGTGCATTTCTGCAAAACAGTTATGGGATAAAAGAAGGATAAGGATATTTTTAGGCAGGGTTTTTTACTGTGCGGTCCACGGTACAGCCGTCACACTTGTCATTGATTTGAACTTGTCATTTAACTGTTATATCTCAAACACACATTCCCCTGAGTTCAACATATCAACATCATTCACTTACAATTTTCCATGCTTTGTTGTAAAGTGATGTCAGACAAAAATGTGTCTTACAGTTTTTCTGAATGACTACAATCCAGGCACAGAGCAGGTTGGTGGGAAAGCACAATTTTCCAACACGGCTTTGCTTTTAGCGGCTGACCTTTTGCTGTTGCCTCTCCCTGTAAACCTCGGAACGATGCCACCTCGCTGGTGTGTCTCTACATCCCTGAATTGACATTTAAAAGAGGAACAGATGGCTATAATAATCTTCGGTCCTTGAGTGTGGTGCCAAAGCATTCCTTGGGCAAAGTGGTGTCTCTCAAGGAAAGTCTGTTTGTGGCCAAGCCAAGTAAACACTTTGTGCCTGTGGGGGGTCATGGTCCCTATCCTCACCAGTAGGTCCTGAATCCTTTCACTGATTACACCTCCCTGCAATGAATCTTCTATAGCAATGAAAATGTGATGTCACCCACAGCAGACAAAAATGTATTCCACTAATACCGCCTACAACTGTTATACATATCCTAAAAAACACAATATTTGTTGTTCCAGTACTTCTACCTCTGTCTTTGCCGTGACGACACACCCTGAATTTAATTGATTGCTACATACAGTACATTCAGTCTGAAACTGCCATCCTGGAAGTTGTTTACGTGAGTATCAAAGTCTATAACATCATCATGTAGACCCGGCTCTGGCTCAACCCATCGGTTTATGGGACCAATCAGAATGGTCAGAATGTGTTCCCTTCTAGAAATTGTCAGGGAGGGAGGCAAATCTAGACTCATCCTGAAGAAGAAACATCAGTTGGCCGGAGTGGTGTGGATTGGTAACCAAGCAATCCCTGTGCACCTCTTAGTAACTGCTTGAGGTATTTAGTGCCTTTCCCCAGAGACAGAGAAGTGATATGAGTTGTTCCACAGTCATTTATGGGACACCAGAATTGTTTGCTCAAATAAAAGTAATTACGCAGTACTGTCCCCTCGTGAAGTGTTGTGTACATTATGCAGTAACTAATCACAATATGCATAGGCCTTATTTACTTCCGAGAGGATTGGATTACAGATAGGATTTTAATTTGATCGCCCTGTTGCAGGAGAACTTTACTGCAATGTAGGAAATGTTAAACTTATTTGAGGTTAAAAAGGCTTCTGAAGTTTACACATTTCTGACTTGATTTTCCCTTACGCGAAATCTATCAACCCCTACAAAAATGTCCATTAATTATAATCTACATAATAATTCACATTTCCTGTTGCTGCAGGATTATTTTCCTTCTGTAGAAAACTGACTAAAATTAAGATCTTACATCTGTAGGAAGCGGATGAGATCATCTTCAGAGCGAAGGGAAGAAAGATCCCCAACCCACCGACAATGTCCTCCTTCAAAACGGCATTAGCGGCTCCATTAAAATCCTGTCACCTTTTTTCTTTACGTCTGTCTGTCGCGCTGAAGAGAAGAGAAATCACAGTCATTCAAATGCTAAGTGACTTCCTCTCCCCTGTGAATATTAGAGAGGAGAGCGGTGCTCCATCATTTACTCTGCAGCCCACAAAAAAAGAGAAGGGGATGCAAAATGAGACTATGGTGCTTTGAATATATCCCCCACCTCCGCAATATCTCATCACAAGCCATTACCTCCGACTGCTTGACACCTACAGAACGCTGCAGAGTGACAGTCTTCATTAAGACTCAGCTATATACATGGGCACATACCTAAAGCTACATAAGTGAGTGTCACATTGATTTCATCACATTGGCAGTTTTCAAAATTAGTTTGAAAGGCTCCTTATCACCATTTTTAGACAGAAAAAACACCTTATTGTGGCAGCAAATGGTTCAATGAGATAATTTAAGTCCTGGGTACCCTTACAAAAATGTACCATGGTATTAGCATGGTAGTTTTCGTTGTTCTACCATGGCAGGAAAATACCATGGTATTTGCACCATTACCATGGTATTTTCCTGCCAAAAATAGTTACATTTTTCATTGTACTAGCTACCATGGTACAAAAATGAAGTGAGGAGTGAGGAGACGGAGAGACAGCTTGGTGCGTGGGGCTGCCACAGGACCCACCAGGCTGAGACCTACAGGAGGCCTGGTGCTTGGAGGAGGCACCGGATGGACCGGGCTGTGGGGGAGCACTGGAGCCCTGGTGCTCAGCCTTGTCACCACTCCTCCCGGCTGGATCACCAATTTAGCCCGGACCATCCAGAGTGCAGGCACAGGTTGAACCAGGCTGTGGGTGAGCACTGGAGACCTGGTGCATACCACTCGCACCTCTCCCTTAGGCTCAATACCCACATTCGCCCGGCACGGGCGGAGCGCAGGCATAGAACGCACTGCACCCACACTACCCGTGTGCCCCCCAAAACATTTTTGGGGGCTGCCTCTCGTGCCTGTCGCGCTGCTGTGCTGCCTCCTCATATCGCCGCCGCAGCTCTCGCTGCCTCCAGCTCTGCCTTGGGGCGGCGATATTCCCCAGCCTGTGCCCAGGGTCCTTTTGCGACCAAAATCTCCTCCCATGTCCATGAGTCCAGAGATCGCTGCTGCCCGATACCACGCTGATTGGTCCTTGGTTGGTGGGTGATTCTGTAACGTGATTTGTCAAGATTGGACCAATGCGCAGCGTGGTATGTGTCCATGTTAATATTTTAAAAATCAACTGAACACTGAATAACAAAACAACAAAGTGAAAGAACGAAACGACAACAAAACAGTCCTTCTGGTGAAGACACAAAACAGAAAATAATCACCCACAAAACACAGGTGGGAAAAGGCTACCTAAGTTCTCAATCAGAGACAACGAACGACATCTGCCTCTGATTGAGAACCATACCAGGCCAAACACATAACCACAACATAGAAAAAAGAACATAGACCACCCACCCCAACTCACGCCCTGACCAAACTAAAACAAAGACATAACAAAGGAACTAAGGTCAGAACGTGACACTAGCAGCATGTCGTTATGAAACAACGTTTATTTGACTCTTTGCAAACTGGAATCCACACATCCTGAGGCTGCATTCATTGTAGCTGGGGATTTGAACAAGGCTAATCTGAAAACAAGACTCCCTAAATTGTATCAGCATATCAATTGCGCAACCAGGGCTGGTAAAACCTTGGATCATTGCTATTCTAACTTCCGCGATGCATATAAGGCCCTCCCCCGCCCTCCTTTCGGAAAAGCTGACCACAACTCCATTTAGTTGCTCCCTGCCTACAGACAGAAGCTAAAACAAGAAGCTCCCACGCTGAGGTCTGCTCAACGCTGGTCCGACCAATCTGATTCCACGTTCCAAGACTGCTTCCATCACGTGGACTGGGATATGTTTCGTATTGCGTCAAACAACAACATTGACGAATACGCTGATTCGGTGAGCGAGTTCATTAGAACGTGCGTTGAAGATGTCCTTCCCATAGCAATGATTAAAACATTCCCAAACCAGAAACCGTGGATTGATGGCAGCATTCGCGTGAAACTGAAAGCGCGAACCACTGCTTTTAATCATGGCAAGGTGACCGGAAACATGACCGAATACAAACAGTGTAGCAATTAAAAACATTTAAACGTGTTAACCCTCGCAAGGTTGCAGGCCCAGACGGCATCCCCAGCCGCGCCCTCAGAGCATGCGCAGACCAGCTGGCTGGTGTGTTTACGGACATATTCAATCAATCCCTATCCCAGTCTGCTGTTCCCACATGCTTCAAGAGGGCCACCATTGCTCCTGTTCCCAAGAAAGCTAAGGTAACTGAGCTAAACGACTACCACCCTGTAGCACTCCCGTCATCATGAAGTGCTTTGAGAGACTAGTCAAGGACCATATCACCTCCACCCTACCTGACACCCTAGACCCACTCCAATTTGCTTACCGTCCAAATAGGTCCACAGACGATGCAATCTCAACCACACTGCCCTAACCCATCTGGACAAGAGGAATACCTATGTGAGAATGCTGTTCATCGACTACAGCTCAGCATTTAACACCATAGTACCCTCCAAACTCGTCATCAAGCTCGAGACCCTGGGTCTCGACCCCACCCTGTGCAACTGGGTACTGGACTTCCTGACGGGCCGCCCCCAGGTGGTGAGGGTAGGTAACAACATCTCCACCCCGCTGATCCTCAACACTGGGGCCCCACAAGGGTGCGTTCTGAGCCCTCTCCTGTACTCCCTGTTCACCCACGACTGCGTGGCCACGCACGCCTCCAACTCAATCATCAAGTTTGCGGACGACACAACAGTGGTAGGCTTGATTACCAACAACGACGAGACGGCCTACAGGGAGGAGGTGAGGGCCCTCGGAGTGAGGTGTCAGGAAAATAACCTCACACTCAAAGTCAACAAAACTAAGGAGATGATTGTGGACTTCAGGAAACAGCAGAGGGAATACCCCCCTATCCACATCGATGGAACAGTAGTGGAGAGGGTAGTAAGTTTTAAGTTCCTCGGCATACACATCACAGACAAACTGAATTGGTCCACTCACACAGACAGCATCGTGAAGAAGGCGCGGCAGCGCCTCTTCAACCTCAGGAGGCTGAAGAAATTCGGCTTGTCACCAAAAGCACTCACAAACTCCTACAGATGCACAATCGAGAGCATCCTGTCGGGCTGTATCACCGCCTGGTACGGCAACTGCTCCGCCCACAACCGTAAGGCTCTCCAGAGGGTAGTGAGGTCTGCACAACGCATCACCGGGGGCAAACTACCTGCCCTCCAGGACACCTACACCACCCGATGTCACAGGAAGGCCTTAAAGATCATCAAGGACAACAACCACCCGAGCCACTGCCTGTTCACCCCGCTATCATCCAGAAGGCGAGGTCAGTACAGGTGCATCAAAGCTGGGACAGAGAGAGTGAAAAACAGCTTCTATCTCAAGGCCATCAGACTGTTAAACAACCACCACTAACATTGAGTGGCTCCAGCCACTTTAATAATGGGAATTTATGGGAATTTATGTAAAATATATCACTAGCCCCTTTAAACAATGCTACTTAATATAATGTTTACATACCCTACATTATTTATCTCATATGTATACGTATATACTGTACTCTATATCATCTACTGCATCTTATGTAATACATGTATCACTAGCCACTTTAAACTATGCCACTTTGTTTACATACTCATCTCATATGTATATACTGTACTCGATACCATCTACTGCATCTTGCCTATGCCGCTCTGTAGCACCACTCATTCATATATCTTTATGTACATATTCTTTATCCCTTTACACTTGTGTGTATAAGGTAGTAGTTTGGAATTGTTAGCTAGATTACTCGTTGGTTATTACTGCATTGTCAGAACTAGAAGCACAAGCATTTCGCTACACTCGCATTAACATCTGCTAACCATGTGTATGTGGCAAATAAAATTTGATTTGATTTGATTTGAAACATGAAAGCATGGTAGTTGTTTACAATGTATTATGATGGTCTGTGTGCCACCGTTTTTCGGGTAAAGTGACCAAAAATTATTAATTTATGGTACTCACATAATGCAACATGAACTATTCGCTCTGCAATGGCAAGGCGTAGGGCTAGTACCCTCTTAAACACATTTAGCTAATAGTGAAAAACCCCAACACACATGGTCTAGTAGTGTGGTGTACCCTCACCTTGGGACATGGATAGGGTATGGTGAGAAGAATGAAGGGATTCTGAAACCTTAAACTAACTATTTTAAATCTTCAAGGCTTCATTCTTCCCACCATACCCTAAAAACTGCATTGAAGAGAAAAGCACCATATAAACTAACTATTTTAAATCTTCATCTGGTGTTTCACTCTTCAATACAGTTTTTAGTTGTCTCTCACTCATTCATCGGGCTTGGCTACTCTTATAAAATTCTAAATAGTCAACATACAACAACAAAAAACATTTGTAAAAAGGTATTAATTATCATCTTATCGCATAGATACATTTTCATCACGTAATTTTCAACATATCCCTTAAAACAGCAAGTTACAATGGGTGCGTTCGTAAATTCAAACTGGCTGTCTACTCCCATTTCAGAGAGCTCTCGTCTGAGTGTGCCAAAGCGCAGAATAATTGACAAATTTACGAACGCTCAATACCCATTGAATATGGCCGGTGTCAGTTAACGTCAACAAAAAAGGGTAATTCAATTGTTGCCAGAAGCAGTTACAGTCACCAACGCTCTGGATAACATAAAAACAGCCTAGCCAGCTCTGCTAGGGCAAGTAAAATGGTCAGAGTGAGGTGTTCTCTCATTTGTGTCTTGAAGTAGCTAGCAAGCTAGCCAACGTTAGCCAGTTAGCTTGGGTGCTTGACTGCCGTTGTGCGGCCAGCTCGGATAAACCCTAACCTAGAGTGCACTCTGAGCGCAGTCTGGCACTCCAGATTGAATTTACGAACACACCCAATGTTTCCCTTTGTTTACACTCTGTGTGAACTTGTATTGATCATGTCACCATGACGACAGGCTAGCTTGACTGGCTCTAACTTTAGCCAACGTTAGCTTCTATGCTAACAAATATTAAATATTAAGGAAGCTATCAAAACATCATCAAAAATAACAATTATATTATTACACTCCGCTTAACTTGGTGTTTAATATGTTATGCTTTATAACTGGCTCACCGTGATGATAACGTTTAAAATATTTTGTTTATCTGGCACTTTTCTCTTCATTTTTCAGGTGGCTTGGCTCTCTCATTCAACTGACTCACTGGCAAGGCAGTATAGCGTGAGAGCCACTGTTGAGTGATAAGAGTGTGAAGCAACCACTAGAGCGAGCGGCTCCCTCTGCTGGCCCGAAACAAGCACAACATCCCTTGACTATAACTACTGTAAATGATTGCAAAATGCCAAAAATTAGGCTACCATATATATTCATTCTCCCACATTTCAGATTGGCAAGCCAGGGAAACCAAACATGAGCAAAAAACAGTACTATTTATACAGAAAGTATTATCCCTTTTTTTTTTATCCCTGTTCTGTCTGAACAGCTGGCCCTTTTTCTTTGATGTTACAGACAAACTAGGACCAATAATAGTAGTCTGCCTCTGACTTTATCAGAAACTTTCCCATACTGGTATATAAATTCATCAATATAATCTCAACCAACCTCTTTTGACCTTTGGGTGTTTATTTATTTAATGCATTATACTGCCATTGTGCTATGGTAACGCACAATTAATAAAGATGGTACCATATGATATTTTTTGTTACCATGTATCATAATTGTCCATTACCGTGGTAGAATGTATAATGCAGGTTAAAACCATGGTATTTCCATGATCCACATCTTACCATCTTGAAAAATGTGGCAATACCATGGTATTATTTAGGCGCATGTCAGTACCATCATAATTCAAAGCTAAAATCATGGTACATTTCCATGATTCAGATATGTACCATGGTATAAATGATGCAATACCATGGTAATATTTAAGTACAATGGCAGTGCCATGGTAGTACCAAGGCTTAAACCATGGTACATTTCCATGATTCAGACTATACCATGGTATAAGTGCAAGTACCATAGTGGTACTATGGTATGAATGAAAGTACCATAGTAGTACCATGGTACATTTTTGTAAGGGTACTGTATATGCCTTTTGCAAGCTGTGTTCTGGCTGGTGGTACCAACATACCTTTCACGTATAGAAATATCCGTCCCATATATTATAGACCATATTTTGTTAATGCTTTCTATTTTTTGCTTGACAGGTCACAGACGGGGGCACCATTAAGCAGAAGATTTTCACCTACGATGCTATGTTTAATACCAATTACTCACATATGGAGGACTATCGCAAACGAGAAGACCTTGTGTACCAATCTACGGTCCGGTAAGCATCACAACCAATCACTTCTACATTGAATGTTTAAATGTAATCTTCTCCCATTTAGTTTGTTGCCCTGCTACGTTGTACACTATAAGCCTATTTAACCTACAGTATATCCCAATAAACTCACCATGTTGCTAGGAATTAGTGAGCAGAGGTTTGGCTAGTTCCTTCCCACCATCTGTTGTGGATGATACTGGGACTGGATGTGATGACCCCGATGGAGGGTTAACACCATCATCGTCTTGGCAGGGAGAAGGAGGGAGGGGACGAGAGGTGGTGAGACTCTACTCCGCCACTCTGCTGCTCAGGATGTAGATTTCATTGTTGAGCTCTGTCTGAACAGCTGGCCAGGTCAATCATTATTCCCACCACAGAGCTGCTTATTTTCCAGGTAGTGTGGTTCTCCTTTATTTTCAAGGTAGGGTGGTTCACCTTAGGCACAGCTTGGGGCAGCATACCTCCTTCGCCACCCTCCTTCCCATCAAACACACGTACATACACACCCTACCCGATCCCAGAATATAGAGCCCTTCTGTTTATGCATGAGCAAGGTTTGCAGAGTACAAGAGAGGGATGGAGCGAGAGGAATCATCTGGCTCTGGTTGGGTAGATGACATGTCTGAGGAGTCCTGGGTACTGTCTTCCTTTATCCCGAGCCTTAACAATACGGCTGGCATCTGCTCCCGTCTCCCCCAACCATCTCCCTCCCTCTCCCCTCCCTTTCCCTCTACCCCAACCATCTCCCTCCCTCTCCCCCAACCATCTCCCTCCCTCTCGCCCTCCCTCTGCCGCTACCCCAACCATCTCCCTCCACCCCAACCATCTCCCTCCCTCTCCCTTACTTTCTCCCACAACCATCTACCTCCCTCTCCCCCACCCATCTCCCTCTCCTCCCCATGCATTCTCTCCTCTTGCTTTCATTGCCTCCCTCCATCCCTCTCTCATATTGGCACTCATACTTTGTACAGAGGAGTAATAGAAGCCATTAAGCCAACACACTGCATCATCTAGTACCTCTTATCTCCCCCTCCCTCTTCTCCCCCTTCTCTCCCGTATCCCTCTTCTCTCCTCCCTCCCCTTCCCTCTACCCCCCTTCTCTCCCCCCTCCCTCTTCTCTACCCCCCTCTTCTCTACCCCCTCCCTCTTCTTCCCACTCCCTCTTCTCTACCCCCCTCTTCTCTATCCCCCACTCCCTCTTCTCTCCTCCTCCCTCTTCTCTCCCCCTTCTTCTCTCCCCATCCCTCTTCTCTCTCCCCCTTCTCCCCCTTCCCTCTCCCCCGACCCTCCCTCTCCTCACTCCCTCTTCTCTCCGCCCTTCCCTTTTCTCTCTCCACCATTCCCAACCTCTCTCATATGTATCTTTTATTTCTGAGCTACTGAGCATTTTTCCGACTGAGTATGATGTGCTCAGACAATCCAACAGTACCTTCAGGGGAGTAGTCATCATTGGAATGGACTATTTTACACATGTACTCATACAAGGACAAGTACGCGCACACACACACACACACACACACACACACACATACACACACACACACACACACACACACACACACACACACACACACACACACACACACACACACACACACACACACACACTCATTAGGATTTGAATCGACAGTCGCAGCATGAGGAACAGTTGGACAGTACCTGCTCTGACCTGTCTGTCTGGCAGAGTGCTTAACCGGCGTTAGTCAAGCAGAGAGGTAAAAGGGCTACAGTCATAGTCACCCAAGACCAGTCAATCCTCCCTGATGTATCCCATGCCTTCCTCCATGGCAGAACACAGAGTTCAACAGCAGAGAGGGATGCAGAGCTCTGATATTTCACATAATCTCACATATCCACCTGAGAGAGGTAAATGTTCTCTACAAAGCCCTGGCATGTGACCACAAATGAAAGCTGTAATACTGTGAATTTCACAGAAAGCCCTAGATTCTCATTGAATGCCCTGTCAGTTTTTTCTTAATAGGTTGTTAAATATCAGGAATATGCTGTGCTTGTAGTGTCAATATTACCGAGGTAGATTTGCAAATAGAAAGGGAGGTGATTTTTTTTCTGTCTTTTTTATTTTTATCAACTGCCCCTGGGCTTAGAAGTAGACAGCTAGCTGTTTGACAAATGACAGTGATACAGGCCATAACTCATCCTTAACTTGACGGCTCTTTGATGAAAAACAAAAAAAGATGGGAGGAGATTAACCCTAATTGCTCCTATAAGTCTCTCTGGATAAGAGTGTCTGCTAAATGACTAAAATGTTAATGTAAATGTAAGATGAATGGCAATTACTATATATATATATATATATATATATATATATATATATATATAAACAATTAAGCTACATTCAAAATACCAAATTCAAGCATTGTCTCTTCATCGGCACAGCATTTGACAGTTTATGTAACACTGTCATGGTTATAGATTCAAGCTTTGAACAATGAAAAACCAGTCAAAGTGCTCTTCATATACAGTGTATTCGGCAAGTATTCAGACCCCTTGACCTTTTCCACCTTTTGTTACTTTGTAGCATTATTCTAAAATGGATTAAATACATTTTTGACCCTCACCAATCTACACACAATATCCCATGAAAACCAAGCAAAAACAGGTTCTTAGACTTACAACCTAAAAATATTTAAAAAATAAAATATCACTTTGACATAAGTATTCAGATCCTGTACTCTGTACTTTGTTGAAGTACCTTTGGCAGTGATTATAGCCTCAAGTCTTCTTGGGTATGATGCTACAAGCTTGGCACACCTGTATTTGGGAAGTTTCTCCAATTCTTCTCTGCAGATCCTCTCAACCTCTGTCAGGTTGGATGGGGAGTTTCGCTACACAGCTATTTCAAGGTCTCTCCAGAGATGTTTGATCGGGTTCAAGTCCGGGCTCTGGCTGGGCCACTCAAGGACATTCAGAGACTTGTCCCAAAGCCACTCTTGCTTTGTCTTGGCTGTGTGTTTCTGGTCATTATCTTGTTGGAAGATTAACCTTCGCCCCAGACTGAGGTACTGAGCTACCTGGATCAGGTTTTCATCAAGGAACTTTCTGTACTTTGCTCCGTTCATCTTTCCCTTGATCCTGACTAGTCTCCCAGCCCCTGCTGCCAATAAACATCCCCACAGCATGATGCTGCCACCACTATGCTTCACTACAGGGATGGTGCCTGGTTTCCTCCAGACATGACACTTGGCATTCAGGCTAAAGATTTCAAGTTGGTTTCATCAGACCAGAGAATCTTGTTTCTCATGGCTTGAGAGTCCTTAAGGTACCTTTTGGCAAACTCCAAGTGGGCTGTTATGTGCCTTTTACTGAGGAGTGGCTTCCGTCTGGCCACTCTACCATAAAGGCCTGATTGGTGGATTGCTGCATAGATGATTGTGCTTCTGGAAGGTGCTCCCATCTCCACAGAGGAACTCTGGAGCTCTGTCAGTGTGACCATTGGGTTCTTGGTCACCTCCCTGACCAATGACCTCCCCTGATTGCTCAGTTTGGCTGGGCAGCCAGCTCTAGGAAGAGTCTTGGTGGTCTTGGTGGTTCTTCCATTTAAGAGTGATGGAGGCCGCTGTGTTCTTGGGGACCTACAATGCTGCAGAAATGTTCTGGTAACCTTCCCCAGATCTGTGCCTCTTCACAATCCTGTCTCGGAGCTCTACGGACAATTCCTTCGACCTCATGGCTTGGTGTTTGCTCTGACATGCACTGTCAACTATGGGACCTGTTATAGACAGGTGTGTATATTTCAAAATCATAACCAATCAATTGAATTTACTACAGGTGGACTCCAATCAAGTTGTAGACTAATCTAAAAAATGATCAATGGAAACAGGATGCACCTGAGCTCAATTTCGAGTCTCATAGCAAAGTGCTTGAATACTAATGTAAATAAGCTATTTCTGTATTTAATTTTAAAACATTTGCAAACATTTCAAAATACTTTTTCGCTTTGTCATTATGGGGTATTGTGTGTGGATTGATGAGGAACATTTTTAATTTAATCCATTTTAGAATAAGGCTGTAACGTAACAAATTATGGAAAAAGTCAATGGGTCTGAATACTTTGCTAACACACCGTAGCTGTAGCCTCAATGTCCTCCTGTGTGAGATTGCTTCAAGCAGAAATATTACCACTTCCATGTCAAAGTCAGATTAGGGTTGCAAAGAAGCAGTATACTACTGTAAACTTTCTGAGTTTACCAGTAAATTACCAGAATTTTGGTAATTGTCAAGAAATATATAAAATGTTATCAGATGATATCTGGTGGCTTTTTTGGGTACTTCAGATAATCACAGGTGTCTGTAATTTATCAAATCAAAATGTTTATCAAATCAAATTATTTCTGTCCCTCTATGTTTGCATTATCACAACGGAAATACAGTTGAAGTCGGAAGTTTACATACATCTTTTACATTTAAACTCAGTTTTTCACAATTCCTGACATTTAATCCTAGTAAAAAGTCAATGTCTTAGGTCAGTTAGGATCACCACTTTATTTTAAGAATGTGAATTTGTCAGAATAATAGTAGAGAGAATGATTTATTTCTGCTTTTATGTAAACTTCTGACGCACTGGAATTGTGATACAGTGAATTATACGTGAAATAATGTCTGTAAAATGACTTGTGTCCTGCACAAAGTAAATGTCCTAACTGACTTGCCAAAACTATAGTTTGTTAACAAGAAATTTGTGGAGTGGTTAAAAAACTAGTTTTAAAACCTCTTTGGGAAAGGCGTGCTGCTAGCGGGACACCTCGACAAGATCCGGTGAAATTGCAGAGCACGAAAATCAAACTACAGAAATATTTAACTTTCATAAAATCACAAGTGTAATACATCAAAATAAAGCTTAACTTCTTGTTAATCCAGCCGCTGTGTCAGATTTCAAAAAGGCTTTACGGCGAAAGCACACCATGCGATTATCTGAGGTCAGCGCCCCGCATATAAAACCATGGAAAACATATTTCAACCAGGGAGGTGCGACACGAAAGTCAGAAGTAGCGATATAATAAATGCCTTACCTTTGATGATCTTCATCTGTTGGCACTCCAAAAGGTTGCAGTTACATCACAAACTGTCCTTTTGTTCGATAATGTCCTTCTTTATATCCATAAAAACTCAGTTTAGCTGGCGCTCTTCAGTCAATAATCCACCCAGTTTCCCTCCATCAAAATGCATACAAAATGAATCCCAAACATTGCTAATACATTATTCCAAACAAGTCAGACAACGTTTATAATCAAACCTTAGGCATCCTAATACGTAAATAAACTATACAATTTAAGACTGAGAATCTTTATTGTCTTTACTGGAGAAAAATACCAAAGAACGTGTTCTCATTCACGCACTCGGAAACACTACAGCCAAAATGGGAGCCACCTTTTCCAAAAACCAGCCTGAAACTCTTTCTAACGACTGTTGACATCTAGTGGAAGCCCTGCAATCTGGGAGGACTTCGCCTTATAATAAAAGTGACAGCCATTGAAAATAGTGGTAAGCATGAAAATGTTTTGGTGTGTTATGGTTTGTTCTCGCGGTTTCGCCTGCCATATCAGTTCTGTTATACTCACAGACATTATTTTTAACAGTTTTAGAACTGTTTTCTATGCAAATGTACCAATTAAATGCATATCCTAGCTTCTGGGCCTGAGTAACAGGTCGTTTATTTTGGGCATGCTTTTCATCCGGACGTCAAAATAGTGCCCCCGATCCCAAACAAGTTTAGTTTTGTACTTATGCTTAGTTTTATACCCTAAGTATATGTAAACTTCAGACTTCAACTGTATATACTTGTAATTTTTCCAACAATAGTTTACAGACAGATTATTTCACTGTATCACAATTCCAGTGGGTCAGAAGTTTACATACACTCAAATCAAATCAAAGAAAATGTATTTATATAGCCCTTCTTATATCAGCTGATATCTCAAAGTGCTGTACAGAAACCCAGCCTAAAACTCCAAACAGCAAGCAATGCAGGTGTAGAAGCACGGTGGCTAGGAAAAACTCCCTATAAAGGCCAAAACCTAGGAAGAAACCTAGAGGGGTGGCCAGTCCTCTTCTGGCTGTGCCGGGTGGAGATTATAACAGAACATGGCCAAGATGTTCAAATGTTCATAAATGACCAGCATGGTCAAATAATAATAATCACAGTAGTTGTCGAGGTTGCAGCAAGTCAGCACCTCAGGAGTAAATGTCAATGTCAGGCCTTTCATAGCCGATCATTGAGAGTATCTCTACCGCTCCTGCTGTCTCTAGAGAGTTGAAAACAGCAGGTCTGGGACAGGTAGCACGTCCGGTGAACAGGTCAGGGTTCCATAGCCGCAGGTAGAACAGTTGAAACTGGAGCAGCAGCACGGCCAGGTGGACTGGGGACAGCAAAGAGTCATCAGGCCAGGTAGTCCTGAGGCATGGTCCTAGGGCTCAGGTCCTCCGAGGGAGAGAAAGTGAGAATTAGAAAGAGCATACTTAAATTCACACAGGACACCGGATAAGTCAGGAGAAGTACTCCAGATATAACAAATAGACCCTAGCCCACCGACACATAAACTATTGCAGCATAAATACTGGAGGCTGAGACAGGAGGGATCAGGAGACACTGTGGCCCCATCTGATGATACCCCCAGACAGGGCCAAACAGGAAGGATATAACCCACTTTGCCAAAGCACAGCCCCCACACCACAAGAGGGATACCTTCAACCACCAACTTACCATCCTGAGACAAGGCCGAGTATAGCCCACAAAGATCTCCGCCTCGGCACAACCCAAGGGGGGGACACCAATCCAGACAGGAAGATCACGTCAGTGACTTAACCCACTCAAGTGACGCACCCCTCCCAGGGACGGCATGGAAGAGCACCAGTAAGCCAGTGACTCAGCCCCTGTAAGTTGAATGTGCCTTATACATCTTTGAAAATTCCACAAAATTATGTCATGGCTTTAGAAGCTTCTGTTAGGATAATTGACTTAATTTGAGTCAATTGGAGGTGTGCTTGTGGATGTATTTCAAGGCTTACCTTCAAACTCAGTGCCTCTTTGCTTGACATCATGGGGATATCAAAAGAAATCAGCCAAGACCTCAAAAACAACTTGACAAGACCTCCACAAGTCTGGTTCTTCCTTGGGAGCAATTTCCAAATGCCTGAAGGTACCACGCTTATCTGTACAAACAATAGTACTCAAGTGTAAACACCATGGGACCACACAGCCGTTTTACCGCTCAGGAAGGAGACGCGTTCTGTCTCCTAGAGATGAACGTACTTTGGTGCGAAAAGTGCAAATCAATCCCAGAACAAGAGCAAAGGACCTTGTGAAGATGATGGAGTAAACAGGTACAAAAGTATCTATATCCACAGTAAAATGAGTTCTATATCGACATATCCTGAAAGGCAGCTCAGCAAGGAAGAAGCCACTGCTCCAATACCGCCATAGAAAAGAACACCATCCCAACCGTGAAGTACGGCGGTAGCAGCATCATGTTGTTGGGGTGCTTTGCTGCAGGAGGGACTGGTGCACTTCACAAAATAGATTACATCATGAGGGAGGAAAATTGAGGATATATTGAAGCAACATCTCAAGACATCAGTCAGGAAGTTCACGCATGGTCGCAAATGAGTCTTCCAAAATGGAATCTTGTTTTTGTATTGTTGCTTTTGAGCCCTACAAGGCTGTGTGTTTGTTTGTTTGTTTTTCTTTATTGTTTTTGTTACTGGTTCTCATTCAAATAAATTATGATGAACCAAAATCACGCTGTGCCTTGGTCCACTCCTTATAACAATCGTTACAGAAGATCCCACCACAAACGGACCAAGCAGTGTGGCCAGGAGGAGAAGACATTCTGGTCTTGGGAGGAGATAATGGCAGGAGACGAAAGCCTTCCATGGAAGCAGACGCAGGAGGATCAACGGCGACTCCGAAGTTCACGACCACGACGGAAGCCCGAGAGGTAGCCCCCTAATTTTTGGGTTCGTCGGCAGAGCCGAGGGGCGAATATGAGAGCGAAGAGGAATATTGGGATAGACTGAACGATGAGTATTGTTAGATAGTTGAGGGGAGTGATGAGGTAGAGTGTATGTTTTGGTGTCTGGAGCAAGACAGTCGCTGTGAGGAGCGTGGGACCAGTTTTGCGGAGATACTACATTTTTCTCCAGTGCGCATCCACAGCCCGGTGCGTTCTGTGCCAGCTCCTCGCATTTGCCGAGCGAAAGTGAGCATCCAGCCAGGACGCGTTGTGTCAGCTCTATGCCCCAGACCTCCAGTGCACCTTCACAGCCCAGTACGTCCTGTGCCTCCTCACCGCACTCACCCTGAGGTGCGTGACATCAGCCCAGTGACACCTGTACCAGTCCCACGCATCAGGCCTCCAGCGCGCCTCCACAGTCCAGTACATCCTGTGCCTCCTCCCCGCACACGCCCTGAGGTGCGTGTCATCAGCCCGGTGCCACCTGTACCGGTCCCATGCATCAGGCCTCCAGTGCACCTCCACAGTCCAGAGCTTTCGGCGACAGTTCCTAGTCCAAAGCTTCCGGCAAAAGTTCCCAGTCCAGAGCTTCCGGCTACAGTTCCCAGTCCAGAGCTTCCGGCAACAGTTCCCAGTCCAGAGCTTCGTAAGACAGTTCACGGTCCAGAGCTTCCGGCGACGGTCCACAGTCCGGAACCTCCTGAGACGGTCCACAGTCAGGAACCTCCAGAGACGGTCCACAGTCTGGAGCCTCCTGAGACGGTCCACAGTCTGGAGCCTCCTGAGACGGTCCACAGTCCGGAACCTTCTGCGACGCTCCACGGTCTGGAACCTCCAGCTCCATGGCCGGAGCCTTCTCCTGTGCCGATGCCCAGTCTAAGTATGGCGTCCAGTCCAGCTCCAAGGTCAGAGTCTTCTTCTGCATTGCTGCACAGTGTCCAGCCCGGGTCCATGGCTGGATCCACGGGATGAGCGGGTTCTTCGTCCCGCACCAGAACCGCAACCGACACTAGACACCCCCCCCCCAACCCTCACTTTTGGTTTCAGGTTTTGCGGCCGGAGTCCGCACCTATGGAGGGGGTGGGGGGGGGGGGGGGTACTGTCACGTCCTGACCATAGAAAGGTCAGGGCGTGACTGGGGGTGTTCTAGTTTATTATTTCTATGTGCAGTCTAGTTTTTGTATGTCCATGTTGGTCTGGTATGGTTCCCAATCAGAGGCAGCTAGCTGTCTATCGTTGGAACAATACAATAAATGGGTAAAAAAAAAAACGGTAAATACCAGCATACCGTGCATAAGCACTACAAGAAACAATTACAAGGACATGGGGGGAAACAGACAAGACAAAACCAATGGAAAATGAGAAGTGGATTGGTGACATCGACCGCCGAACGCCACCCGAACAAGGAGAGGGACCAACTTCGACGGAAGTCGTGACGTAATTAGATGCTTTTTTCATTAATTAGGCTATTTTCTCTTAAACCATATGGTCTATCTATTAGTAACTAATGGACAATATGGACACAGACATACAAAATGTATACTATATATGAATACATATATTTTTAAAAGTTATTCAAGTATAAATTACCAATGTTACCTCAATTGCGATAGATTACGTGTTAATTACAACATTACAGAACATTCTGGCAATTTTGGTAAATTACCAGCAGCTTTGCAACCCTCCATGTGACTTTTCCATACTACTGTGGGAAAATAAGTTGTTGAAGGTGTTTAAAAATGTATTCCATCAGTGTGAATATTTAACAGGAGTCACAATGTTAGACATACAACCTTTTCCCCATTCCTAAATTTGAAGGGCTGCTGTCCTGCTATCATTCTTCAACAGGCTTCACAGAAAGACTCTCACTCAGGAAAATAAATCAGTGTTGTGAGGCTTCTCTGTGACCATTTGCCACTGTTTCACCTATCTTTCTATGCCTTGCACCATCTTGTCTAAGAGCTGTCTTCTCAGAATCTTCCTCTGTTCTTGTGTGGGTTAGGCTCCAGACAACCATCCAGGCCTATGGATAACAACAATATACAGCATTGTGTGTAAACACAGGCTTGGGACAGACCAGCATACACATAGTGGCCTACAAAGCCACCCCCCTCTCACAGCACAGAGAATCACAGTGTTCACATCAATGGCATTGTGTTTAAAATAGGACTTTCCTCTCCAGAGGAAACACTGGAGACACAGTGTGCCTCTGCCTTACTGCCTTACACACCTTTCTAGTCTCTTCATATCTTTGTCCTCTAGGCTAACAGTCTCTGTTTCTCATATACTTACATCAGACAATCCTCCCCCTAACCAGCCTTAATGCAGGGATACAAGGCTCCTGCACTTAAGGGTAAGAAGAGCACAGCGAAGCAGAAGCCCAGTTCCTGACACCACGTTAGCTGATTTGCTGCAGAGATTGTCTGGCTGAGCTAACAGGGACCACTCTGTGCAGTGTTCTGTCAGGATGACTCTCTCTCTCTCACCTCCCTATCCCTGTAACACAGCACAGCTTCCAGGCATGGACAGCACAGGAAGGGCTGCAAGAAGAAAACACAGTTAAACAGAATAGTCATTACTCCCCAGGGAGGATTGATCTCTCTCTCTCACTCTCCCTCTCTCTCTTTTCCTCTCCCTTTCTTTTCTGTTTTGCCGCTCTTCTGAGTGGCCTCATTGCCATTGATCCTATCCTGTGTGTGTGTGTATGTGTGTGTGTATGTGTGTGTGTGTGTGTGTGTGTGTGTGTGTGTGTGTGTGTGTGTGTGTGTGTGTGTGTGTGTGTGTGTGTGTGTGTGTGTGTGTGTGTGTGGGTGGGTGGGTGTGTGTGGGTGTGTATGTGTGTGGGTGGGTGTACATGGGTGTTTCTATATTGTGAACAGTATGTAGTATGTTGTTTTGACTGTACTGTGAGAGAGAGTCATTTTTTTGTGCTGAGTCACTTAATGATACTATTTCTAATGACAACAATGTGTGACTAATGACACTACTTTGATTCCCTGAACTTCTACGTTTCAAGGTAAACTACTTCTTATAGTTTCAGGGACAAAAGACACACACACACACACACACACACACACACACACAGAGAGACTGTATTGCAGCCCCTCACCTTGGTGTGGTTTAGTGTTATCAGCTTTTTATTAGTTGCTGATTAATGAGCCATGACAGGGTGGAGGAATTCGGGAAATACTTTTTAAAAAAACACTGTACCCATAATGCAGTACCAGTGGTGTTTGAGAGAGTCAGACAAACCAAGAGACTGACAGACAAAAAGAAAGACAAAAAGAGAGACAAAAGGAACAGAGAGACAGACAAACAGACAGACGGAAAAGAGAGACAGACGGGACAGACGGGACAGACAGACAGACAGACAGAGAGACAGATGGAAAATAGAGAGACAGACAAACAGATGGAAAAAAGAGAGAGACAGAGAGAAAGATAAAGAACGAGACAGAGAAAGACAAAGAGAAGAAGAGATGTGCTGGACTGGAGTCACATGGCAGTTGGTTGGCACAGCTAGTGGAGCCAAGACTCTAAGAGGGATGCAAGGATAATGCCGGTGCCAGGGCTCTCATCAAATCGTCATAATCACAGTTTGTCAAAGTGCCCTCGAAACCAGAATTAGTGGGTGAAACTGCATGCTACTCCAAAAGGAAAAAGCATTTTTTTGTGGTCAACATTGTTATTTTATCAGGATTAATTTGTGAAACAAATTCCAGTGGAAGGGACATCTGGTCAGGATCCAGAGCACTTTGTGACATCGGCTGATGTAAAAAGGGCTTTATAAATACATTTGATTGATTGATGTGATCTGACATGCTGGAAAAAATGAGTGGCTGAATGAGAGCAATGTGTTTGAGATGCACAGTGGACTCCCATTTTGCCCCCATTCAATATAAATGAGCTTGCTGTCAGTCAATCATTGTGTGACTATCATGTTGGTGAAGTGTTTTGAAGCTGGAGGCCATTGTTGAATTCAGCATTAAAACAGCCATGTCATGTAAGAGATTAGGTATAGGATTAGAAATGCATAGTTTATGGTAGAATGTGACTGCCACTGAGTCTCTATCAGTCAGCATCAGCAACCGTTGACCCATGGGGCCTCTCCATAGTGATTGTGGACGTGTGCTCTATACAGGCTGGGGGTGGGAAGGGTGCACGATGGCCCCACACAGGGTTGACTGTTCTCCAACAGAATTATCTCATTTTACCCCCCACCCACACACACACACACACACACACACACACACACACACACACACACACACACACACACACACACACACACCACTGCTGAACTCATCAGATCTACGGTGCTCCGAGTGCCCTGCCGCTGTTCCAACAGAGGTCTCCCTCTGAAACAGCCGGGCGGCAAGGACAATTGTTCCCGTTTTGTGGAAATAAATTACTGGGCCTAAATGCGACTGGTGGTGTCTCACTTTGATTATCGCTGTTGACACATTAGGCGGAAACAGAATACAGATTGAGCTCGCAGGCCTTTCAAAAATGTCCGTTTCCTGGTAATCTGCTGGCTGCCTGAATACTTTGCTGTCCTTCATTTCTCCAAACTAACATGGAGGCGTTGCTCCTGAAAAAAAGAATTACGTTTTGGTCAAATTATTGCTTCCTGAATTTCAACAAGAGAACAAAAATGTTGTATTCTGACATGTCTGTTGTTCACCTCCTTTCGACATCATTCACTAGGGACAAAAGCAGGAACACTATGAAGGACAGTCATGCAATTTGCAAGTGAAATGAATTAACTGAATTCCACTTCAATATTGATTTCCACTTCAAAATGTCCAAACTATTTCCTGTCTGAGAAAATAATGTATTGTGAAAAAAAAATCTATGTACACTACCGGTCAAAAGTTTTTCTTTATTTTTACAATTTTCTATATTGGAGAATAATAGTGAAGACTTCAACACTTTGAAATAACACATATGCAATCAAGTAGTAACCAAAAAAGTGTTAAACAAATCAAAATAATATTTTATATTTGAGATTCTTCAAAGTAGCCACCCTTTGCCTTGATGACAGCTTTGCACACTCTTGGCATTCTCTCAATCAGCTTCACCTGGAATGCTTTTCCAACAGTCTTGAAGGAGTTCCCACATATGCCGATTACATGTTGGTTGATTTTCCTTCATTCTACGGTCCCACTCATCCCAAACTGTCTCAATTTGGTTGAGGTCGGGGGATTGTGGAGGCCAGGTCATCTGATGCAGCCTGGAGGTGTGTTGGGTCATTGTCCTGTTGCAAAACAAATGATAGTCCCACTAAGCCCTAACCAGATGGGATGGCTTATCACTGCAGAATGCTGTGGTAGCCATTATGGTTAAGTGTACCTTGAATTCTAAATAAATCATAGACAGTGTCACCAGCAAAGCACCCCCACACCATAACACCTCCCCCTCCATGGTTTACGGTGGGAAATACACATGCGGAGATCATCCGTTCACCCACACCTCGTCTCACAAAGACACAGCGGTTGGAATCAAAAATCTCAGACCAAAGGACAAATTTCCACCTGTCTAATGTCCTTTGCTTGTGTTTCTTGGCCCAAGCAAGTACCTTCTTCTTATTGGTGTCCTTTAGTAGTGGTTTGTTTGCAGCAATTCGACCATGAATTCCTGATTCATGCAGTCTCCTCTGAATAGTTGATGTTGAGATGTGTCTGTTACTTGCGCTATGTGAAGCATTTATTTTGGCTGTAATTTCTGAGGCTGGTAACTATAATTAACTTATTCTCTGCAGCAGAGGTAACTCTGGGTCTTCCATTTCTGTGGCGGTCCTCATGAGAGCCAGTTTCATCGTAGCGCTTGATGATTTTTGCGACTGCACTTGGCTGTTTTAATGCTTTGAATGAGTAGGTGTTCTAAAACTTTTGACCGGTAGTGTAAATGTTTTTATTATTGTGTGTGTTTTTACGTACGTTTTTTTCTGTCATGTCTCTGCAGGCTCCCGGAGGTTCGGATCTCGGACAATGGGCCTTATGAGTGCCACGTGGGCATCTACGACCGAGCAACGAGAGAAAAGGTGGTCTTGGCATCGGGAAATGTCTTTCTCACCGTTATGTGTAAGTAATTTATTCTCTGTAGTCAGCCTGTGACTGTGAATATGCAAAAATGTTTAGCTCTGTTCTACTCTGACGTTCTGCAACAGTAATCAACATGTTCTGTTCTATGGAAATACATTAAAGCAGCAAAAAATGACAAGAAATCTACTTCAGCACTTCTTGTGAGTGAAGGTAGCAGACAGACAGCCATGAGAGTAGTTGGACAGGCTGGAGGAAATGTCAAATAGGTTCAAGTTGACATGCACTACTGATACACACTACGGACAGTTGTACTACAGAACTGAATGCAGTTCTAAAGATGTAGAACTGTCAAGTTTTGACAAAGAAGAAGAATCATCAGGTTTAAGCTAATAATCATAATCATCATCATTACCCTTAGCTCCCCTTCTCTGACTGGTAGTGAACATTTCTCATAGGGTGTGCTCAGCAAGTTTGATGGATGACACTCTGTCTCAGTGTGATAATGAGTGTATGTGTCAGCAGAGGCACTGTTTTTTTTTAGATTGTACTATATCAAACTGTAACACAATTTCACCTACCCCTACTGAACCCCAAGTTCCCTAATAACAAGATACATGACTGCCAAAAAAGAAAGACAAAATAACCTGAACCTTTCCCCTCTCTAATGCTGCCTCTGAGAACACTGTGAAGACCAGGATTTGAACCTGTCCTCCCATCCTCTCTCTGTATAATTACAAACCCATTTCACTGCTATTTTGGAGAATGACGCGTTTCTTCTTCTTCCCATGTTTCTGCCAGTGACCTGAGGAGCTGCTTTTCTCACTCACTCTTTGGCATAATTGTTGGTGTAACTTTCTCTAATGACAGCTGGCTCACTGGCATTTAAAGTCCGGCAGCAAGTCTTCTTATGTACATCCTATCGCTAATTATCAACAGTAATATTTCTCAGACAGAAGACAAAGAAAAACACAAGGACATGGTTAGACCATTAGCATATTTTGTTCGTTTGCCATATTGCCAATGGCTGTTGACATTAAGCTGCAGGTTTACCCAAAGACTACTTCTGGTTCTCATAGCTCCTTTGCTGACCTTCACTTTCCCAGAATGACATAAAACCATTCAATAAACCTGAGATACCGAACCGGATTAACTCTTCACAGACGTAAATGAACAGATCTTTATCAATGGGAGAGGATTCAGCCCAAGTTAACCCCTTAATCGTTTAGGAGTGGTGGTGGTGGAGATATATGAATGATACAGCCAGGAGAAAGTGTGAGGACTATCAGCTGGGTATTAAATCTCCACTGGTGGAGGAGAAGAAGAATGGCCTCTGGCATTGTGGCTAATTGCCGTCTAAACTGAAACAGAATTATTCATAACCTATTAGTGTGCCAAGTTCACTTGGAAGTGAGAAAAAAAGGAGAAGGGAGAAAGAAAGAAAATGAGAGGAAAAAGTTAATTAATAGGAGGCAGTACATGGAGAGTATTTCAATTTCTTAAAGGGCTTCATAAATAAGAATTATCATTTTAATGAATTCCCTGCCAAGAAATGAAATCACTCAGTTTCAGAAGGCCAAACCTCGAACTCTT
Source organism: Oncorhynchus mykiss (assembly GCF_013265735.2). Classification (NCBI taxonomy): domain Eukaryota; kingdom Metazoa; phylum Chordata; class Actinopteri; order Salmoniformes; family Salmonidae; genus Oncorhynchus; species Oncorhynchus mykiss. The sequence goes on from NC_048581.1 coordinate 67,657,446, forward strand.
GGTACCTCTGCCACTATCTTTCACTCTGGGAACATTTGAGATGTCTTTGCTTTCATCCTCAACTGCTTAAATTCACAGTGGTTTGGTGATGCCTCAAGGCATGGGAGACCTCTGCCTTAAGGATTATTAAGGCAATGCTATTATAGCCAATGGTGACAGTTTTCTACTAAAACTACATCTCAAAGATATGCTAAAGAAAAGAACATTTGTTTTCTGGTGTCTTTTTTCTCCAATGGAGTCAAAAGTTTCCCTGGCTAGAGAGCGCTGGAGAACACATTTGAGTTCTATATCCTTGACAATCGGAAGCATCCAGTTGTTGGCATTGACAACTACGCTAAAGCAATGTGGAAAAACAATATCCACCAAATAGGGAGTTTTCGGCCCCGCCCGCCCTTCTGGAATCCTCTTTATCAAGGTTAAGGATCCGGATCACATTCAGCTGCTCACACTCCCACTCACTTTACGTTTCTCTCTTGACTCACCTGGTCCTGGAGTGCTGCAGGCACTTCTTGTATTTTAATTTAACCAACCTGGAAGACCATGTGTGTTGAATTTGGTCAATCACTGAACTGATCAATTAGCTCAGTTGGTCAGGTGTGGTGCCTAGTTGGAACAAAATGCTGCAGTACCTGCGGCAGTCCAGGGTTTCCTACCCCTGATGTAGTCCATCTCTACCTCATATTTCTGAACAGCTGAAATAAAACCCTGTGGCAATTTGAACGAACGTTATCAAAAATAATTATTGAAGGATATACAACCTTCTTTGTCATTTGTAAAGTATAATGAAGTTGCACAAGCAGGACGCGGCCCTTAGACCTCCTGATCTGGGCAGCGGTCTATGGCAGGGCATTGCAGTGCTAGAGGCGTCACTACAGAGCTTTGTTCGTTCCCAGGCTGTATCACAACCGGCTGTGATCGGGATCAATTGTGTGGCGCACAATTGGCCCAGCGTCATCCAGGTTAGGGGAGGGTTTGGCCGGGGGAGTAGGCCATCATAGTAAATAAGTACTTGTTCGTAACTTGCCTAGTTAAATAAAATTAAAATAAAGACATTGCATTTGCACAAAAACAAACAGTGTTTTGTGTGATGATGTAAGCTAATCTTTATAGTTGCTGCCATATTGTAGGCACTGGCCAGAGTTCCTGAAAAAATGATGTACAGTAACTCCACACTGGAGTTTAGCATTAGGGCAAAAAAACAATGTGTGTTTTAACCACACACAGGCCCTACTAACTTCTTTTTAACTTCTCAATGAACATGCAAGTACCTTACATATAGGCTACCTAGCTGGTCTAGGCAGCCCGAGCATGTATATTGGAAGAGCACCCTTAGTGGAGTCAACAACAACCGGATGTTCCGATTTTCAGAGGAAATGGAAGAAGAGCCTGTGATGCAAAGTCCGCTTTTGGATGTTAACATAGCGCCATCTTACAGTGCCTTACAAAAATATTCATCCCTCTTGGCATTTTCCTATTTTGTTGCATTACAACCTGTAACTTAAATGGATTTTTATTGGGATATCATGTAATGGACATACACAAAATAGTCAAAATTAGTGAAGTGAAAAAAGAAAAGAAAAACACTTTAAAAAAATTTAATTAAAAAACAGAAAGTGGTGCGTTCATATGTATTCACCCTTTTTGCTATGAAGCCCCTAAATAAGATCTGGTGCAACCCATTAATTTCAGAAGTCACATAATTAGTTAAATGAAGTGCACCTGTGTGCAATCTAAGTGTCACATGATCTCTCACATGATCTCAGTATATATACACCTGTTCTGAAAGGCCCCAGAGTCTGCAATACCACTCAGCAAGGGGCACCACCAAGCAAGCGGCACCACGAAGACCACGGAGCTCTCCAAACAGGTCAGGGACAAAGTTGTGGAGAAGTACAGATCAGGGTTGGGTTATAAAAAAATATCAGAAACTTTGAACATCTGACGGAGCACCATTAAATCCATTACTAAAAAATTGAAAGAATATGGCACCACAACAAACCGGCGCTCCACCAAAACTCACGGACCAGGCAAGGAGGGCATTAATCAGAGAGGCAAGAAAGAGACCAAAGATAACCCTGAAGGAGCTGCAAACCACCACAGCAGAGATTGGAGTGTCTGTCCAAAGGACCATTTTAAGCTGTACACTCCACAGAGCTGGGCTTTACGGAAGGGTGGCCAGAAAAATACAAAAATTAAATAAGCAAGCACGTTTGGTGTTCGCCAAAAGGCATGTGGGAGACTCTTCAAACATACGACAGAAGGTACTCTGGTCAGATGAGACAAAAATGTTGCTTTTTGGCCATCAAGGAAATGCTATGTCTGGCGCAAACCCAACACCTCATCACTCCGTGAACAACACCCCCACGGTGAAGCATGGTGGTGGCAGCATCATGCTGTGGCTATGTTTTTCATTTGCAGGGACTGGGAAACTGGTCAGACTTGAAGGAATGATGGATGATGCTAAATACAGGGAAATTCTTGAGGGAAACCTGTTTCAGTCTTCCAGAGATTTAAGACTGGGACAGAGGTTCACCTTCCAGCAGGACAATGACCCTAAGCATACTGCTAAAGCAACACTCGCGTGGTTTAAGGGGAAACATTTAAATGTCTTGGGATGGCCTAGTCAAAGTCCAGACCGCAATCCAATTGAGAATCTGTGGTATGACAAAGATTGCTGTACACCAACATAACCCATCCAACTTAAAGGAGCTGGAGCGGTTTTGCCTTGAAGAATGGGCAAAAATCTCAGTAGCTAGCTGTGCCAAGCTTATAGAGACATACCCCAAGAGACTTGCAGCTAGCTGTAAATGCTGCAAAAGTTGGCTCTGCAAAGTACAGACTTTTGGGGGGGGGGGGGGGGGGGTGAATAATTATGTACGCTCAAGTTCTGTTTTTTTGTCTTATTTGTTGTTTGTTTCACAATAAAACATATTTTGCATCTTCAAAGTGGTAGGTATGTTGTGTAAATCAGATGATACAAACCCCCCCAAAATACATTTTAATTCCAAGTTATAAGGCAACAAATCAAAATCAAATGTATTTATATAACCCTTCTTACATCAGCTGATATATCAAAGAGATGTACAGAAACCCAGCCTAAAATCCCAAACGGCAAGCAATGCAGGTGTAGAAGCACGGTGGTTTGGAAAAACCAGAAAGGCCAAAACCTAGGAAGAAACCTAGAGAGGAATCGGGCTATGAGGGGTGGCCAGTCCTCTTCTGGCTGTGCCGGGTGGAGATTATAACAGAACATGGCCAAGATGTTCAAATGTTCATAAATGACCAGCATGGTCAAATAATAATAATCACAGTAGTTGTCGAGGGTTCAGCAAGTCAGCACCTCAGGAGTAAATGTCAGTTGGCTTTTCATAGCCGATCATTGAGAGTATCTCTACCACTCCTGCTGTCTCTAGAGAGTTGAAAACAGCAGGTCTGGGACAGGTAGCACGTCCGGTGAACAGGTCAGGGTTCCATAGCCGCAGGCAGAACAGTTGAAACTGGAGCAGCAGCACGGCCAGGTGGACTGGAGACAGCAAGGAGTCATCAGGCCAGGTAGTCCTGAGGCATGGTCCTACGGCTTAGGTCCTCCGAGAGAGAGAGAGAAAGAAAGAAAGAGAGAATTAGAGAGAGCATTCTTAAATTCACACAGGACACCTGATAAGACAGGAGAAATACTCCAGATATAACAGACTGACCCTAGCCCTCCGACACATTAACTATTGCAGCATAAATACTGGAGGCTGAGACAGGAGGGGTCAGGACACACTGTGGCCCCATCCGATGATACCCCCGGATAGGGCCAAACAGGCAGGATATAACCCCAGCCACAAAATAGGAAAAATGCCAAGGGGGGTGAATACTTTTGCAAGCCACTATAATTCCTCCTCCATATTTACTGGATTGGTTGAACAGTGCAGAAGAGAACCTCTCCCCCCATTTTTTTTATTCTCGTCATGACCAGAATGTGGAGGATCTTGTTTCAGGGGTTGCTTTTACACCTGCTACATTAGGTTACCTGAGCGGTAAGCATAATCTGACAACAGACGAGTTCATTTAGCATCGCCCGTGCCGGTGCTCTATTATTCCTTATGTCGTTTTCAACTACTGCTTTAGACTGCCTACTATTTGTGATGAGAATCTTCAACAAATGTGGCAAAAAATATTGTCACCCTTGCACTTTTTTCACATAATGCACCATTTATTCTAAACAACTGTAGAAATTAATACAGTTGAAGTCATAACTTTACATACACTTAGGTTGGAGTCAATAAAACTCGTTTTCAACCACTCCACAAATTTCTTGTTAACAAACTATAGTTTTGGCCAGTCAGTTAGGACATCTACTTTGTGCATGAAACAAGTAATTTTTCCAACAATTGTTTACAGACAGATTATTTAATTTATAACTAGATGTGTCACAATTCCAGTGGGTCAGAAGGTTACATCCACTAAGTTGACTGTGCCTTTTAACAGCATGGAAAATTCCAGATAATTATGTCACAGCTTTAGGAGCTTCTGATAGGCTAATTGACATCTTTTGAGTAATTTGGAGGTGTACCTGTGGATGTATTTCAAGGCGTACATTAAAACTCAGTGCATCTTTCCTTGACATCATGGAAAAATGAAAAGAAATCAGCCAAGACCTCAGAAAAGAAATTGTAGACCTCGACAAGTCTGGTTCATCCTTGGGAGCAATTTCCAATCATCTGAAGGTACCACATTCATCTGTATAAACAATAGTATGCAAGTATAAACACTATGGGACAACGCAGCTGTCATACCGCTCAGGAAGGAGACGCGTTCTGTCTCCTAGAGATGAACATACTTTGGTGCGAAAAGTGCAAATCAATCCCAGAACAACAGCAAATGACCTTGTGAAGAATCTGGAGGAAACAGGTACAAAAGTATCTATATCCACAGTAAAACATGTCCTATATTGACATATCGTGAAAGGCCGCTCAGCAATGAAGAAGCCACTGCTCCAATACCGCCATAAAAAAGCCAGACTACGGTTTGCAACTGCACATGGGGACAAAATTTGTAGATGGTCTGATGAAACAAAATTTGAACTGTTTGGCCATCGTTATGTTTGGAGGAAAAAGGGGGAGGCTTGCAAGCTGAAGAACACCATCACAAACGTGAGCATGATGGTGGCAGCATCATGTTGTGGGGGTGCTTTGCTGCAGGAGGGACTGGTGCACTTCACAAAATAGATGGCATCATGAGGCAGGACAATTACGTGGATATATTGAAGCAACATCTCAAGACATCAGTCAGGAAGTTAAACCTTTGTTGCAAATGGGTCTTCCAAATGGACAATGACCTAAAGCATACTTCCAAAGTTGTGGCAAAATGGCTTAAGGACAACAAAGTCGCCTCCCGGGTGGCGCAGTGGTTAAGGGCGCTGTATTGCAGCGCCAGCTGTGCCATCAGAGACTCTGGGTTCGCGCCCAGGCTCTGTCGTAACCGACCACGACCGGGAGGTCCATGGGGCGACGCACAATTGGCCTAGCGTCGTCCGGGTTAGGGAGGGCTTGGTCGGTAGGGATGTCCTTGTCTCATCGCGCACCAGCGACTCCTGTGGCGGGCCGGGCGCTAACCAAGGTTACCAGGTGCACTGTGTTTCCTCCGACACATTGGTGCGGCTGGCTTCCGGGTTGGATGCGCGCTGTGTTAAGAAGCAGTGCGGCTAGGTTGGGTTGTGTATCGGAGGACGCATGACTTTCAACCTTTGTCTCTCCCGAGCCCGTACGGGAGTTGTAGCGATGAGACAAGATAGAAGCTACTACAACAATTGGATACCACGAAATTGGGGAGAAAAAGGGGTAAAAAAAACAACAAAAAAAAAATAAAAAGGACAACAAAGTCAAGATCTTGGAGTTACCATCACAAACCCTGACCTCGACCCTATAAAAAATGTATGGGCAGAACTGAAAAAAGTGTGCGAGCCTACAAACCTGACTCAGTTAAACCAGGAGAAATGGGCCAAAATTCACCCAATTTATTGTGGGAAGCTTGTGGAAGGCTACCCAAAACGTTTGACCAAAGTTTAACCATTTAAGGTAATGCTACCAAATGCTAATTGAGTGTATGTAGACTTCAGACCCACTGGGAAGGTGATGAAAGAAAAAAAAGCTGAAATAAAGCATTCTCTCAACTATTATTCTGACATTTAACATTCTTAAAATAATGGCCTAAAACATAGAATTTTTACTAGGATTAAATGTCAGGAATTGTGAAAAACTGAGTTTAAGTGTATTTGGCTAAGGTGTATGTAATCTTCTGACTTCAACTGTATATATTTTGGTATTCTCAGTATCTCCCTAGGAGAGGTGTGGAGTCAGGTGCAGGAGAGCAAGAATTTCAAGAAGGGTGTTTTATTTACTGGTCCACCAACAAAACAGGTACAGGACCACAAAAGCAGCCACTAGAAACCTAAACTAGACACAGGTGAACACAAGACAGACAAAACCAAACAAAAAAGAAAAGGGATCCGTGGCAGCTAGTAGGCCGGCGATGACGACCGCCTGTGCGTCGCCCGAACAGGGAGAGGAGCCACCTTCGGTGGAAGTTGTGACAGGTCGGTAGGGATATGTCTTTGGTTTGCAGTTGAACAAAACAAAAAAAATCTGAATAATTTACTGAATGTTAGCTTATTCCACAAATAAATATTCATGGGAAATATTAATGGCACCTTCTAAAATAAATAATTCGATTTCAGGCAGGTGATTTTCGTTTACTTTGGAGCTGAACTCACCTGTGGTGATCTGAAGATGTCTGCATTTTAAAAATCACAAATTCAACCAGTTTGAATAGAGAAAAGGAATCATTCTCCTGTTTTGTGTCACTGTGTGTACCGCAATGGGCATGGAAAGAAAAATAAAACCAGAGAAAATCTGAGGAGGTCAGACACAAGATTGTAGCCAAGCATGGCCAATCTCAAGTCTATCACCAGAGACCTTGATGTTCCTGTTTCCACCATACGTAATGTTATCAAAGAGTTTAAGGCCCATGCCACTGTAGCCAACCTCACTGGACATGGCCGCAAGAGAAAACTTGATGGAAAATCGCATCAAAGTATTTTTTTGAATGGTGGAGAATGCACCTCGATCAACTGCCACACAGATTCAAGCTGACCTTCAGACACAATGTATGACAATTTCAACTCGAACCAACTCAATGAAAGGGGGTTATATGGTAGGAGACCACCACTGCTGAGAGAGAGACAGAAAGATTGACTGCAATTTGGCAAAACACACCTGAACATGCTAAAATACTTCTGGGAGTATGTCCTGTGGACAGATGAGACCAAATTATGGCTTTTTGGTAAAGCACACCATATCTACATTTATAGAAAACAAAATGAAACCTTCAATGAAAAGAACACCTTCCCTACAGTCAAACATGGAGGAGGTTCAGTGATGTTTTGGGGTTGCTTTGCTGCCTCTGGCACTGGGTGCCTTGAACGTGTGCATGTCATCATGAAATCAGGAGAATCCCAAGGCAATTTGGAGCACAATGTCGGACCCAGTGTCAGAAAGCTGGGTCTCAGTCGAAGGTCATAGATCTTTCAGTAAGACAATGAGCCCAAACACACTTCAAAAAGCTACCAGGAATGGTTCAAGACAAAATGCTGGACTGTTCTGAAGTGGCCAGCAATGAGTCCAGATCTACTGTAAATCCCATTGAAAACTTGTGGAGAGATCTGAAAACAGCAGTTTGGAGAAGGCACCCTTCAAATATGGGAGAACTGGAACAGTTTGCACAAGAGAAGTGGGCCAAACTGCTAGTACAGAGGAAAAAGGCTGTGCTGTCAAATATTGAGTCAAGGTTGTCTATAATTTTGTCAATGCCATTTCTGTTTATTTGCTGGTTTAAAAACAAATGTTCTGTAATATTAACAGTGAAATAAAGAATTGTGGAGACCAAATACTTTCGGGGAAAATTGTGTGTTTCTTTAAAAAAGGGCAAGGATGTCAATATTTTTGAACACAACTGTAGATAAGATTCCATATCGTAGTGAGAGTTGCTGAAAAAATAACTAGTCAATGTTTGCAATGATAATGAGAAAAATTGCTATTTGGACTGCCGTTCCAATGTGTTGCTTGTGTTTGAAATGCTTGCATAAATACACTGTTATCAAATCATATTTATTTGGTCACATACACATGGTTATCAGATGCTAATGCGAGTGTAGCTTGTGCTTCTAGTTTCGACAGTGCAGTAATATATCTAACAATATCTAACAAGTAATCTTACAATTCCCCAACAACTACATACTACATAATATATACACATCTAAAGGGGTGAATGAGAATATGTCAAATCAAATCAAAGTTTATTTGTCACCTGCGCCAAGTACAACAGGTGTAGATCTTACAGTGAAATGCTTACTTACAGGCTTTAACCAATAGTGCAAAAAAAGGTATTAGGTGAACAATAGGTAAGTAAAGAAATAAAAACAACAGTAAAAAAAAAGTGAAAATCAGTAGCGAGGCTATATACAGTAGCGAGGCTATAGAAGTAGCGAGGCCACATAAAGACACCGGTTAGTCAGGCTGATTGAGGTAGTATGTACATGTAGATATGGTTAATGTGACTATGCATATATGATGACTGTTGAGAAGTTTTTTTGTCCTAGACTTGGCACTCCGGTACCGCTTGCCATGTGGTAGTAGAGAGAACAGTCTATGACTGGGGTGGCTGGGGTCTTTGACAATTTTTAGGGCCTTCCTGGATGGTAGGCAGCTTAGCCCCAGTGATGTACTGGTACGTACACACTACCCTCTGTAGTGTCTTGCGGTCGTAGGCCGAGTAATTGAATTGCCGTACCAGGCAGTGATGCAACAAGTTAGGATGTTCATGATGTTGCAGCTGTAGAACATTTTAAGGATCTCAGGACCCATGGCAAATCTTTTTAGTTTCCTGAGGGGGAATAGGCTTTGTCGTGCCCTCTTCACGATTGTCTTGATGTGTTTGGACCATTCTAGTTTGTTGGTGATGTGGACACCAAGGAACTGGAATTGATGAGAATGGGGTCGTGCTCGGTCCTCCTTTTCCTGTAGTCCACAATCATCTCCTTCGTCTTGGTTACGTTGACGGATAGGTTGTTATACTGGCACCATCCGGCCAGGTCTCTGACCTCCTCCCTATAGGTTGTCTCATCGTTGTCGGTGATCAGGCCTACCACTGTTGTGTCGTCTGCAAACTTAATGATGGTGTTGGAGTCGTGCCTGGCCATACAGTCATGGGTGAACAGGGAGTACAGGAGGGGACTGAGCACGCACCCCTGGGGGGCTCCAGTGTTGAGAATCAGCATGGCAGATGTGTTGCTACCTACCCTCACCACCTGGGGGCAACCCGTCAGGAAGTCCGGGATCCAGTTGCAGAGAGAGTTGTTTAGTCCCAGGATCCTTAGCTTAGTGATGAGCATTGAGGGCACTATGGTGTTGAACGCTGAGCTGTAGTCAATGAATAGCATTCTCACATAAGTGTTCCTTTTGTCCAGGTGGGAAAGGGCAGTGTGGAGTGCAATAGAGATTGCATCATCTGTGGATCTGTTTGGGTGGAATGCAAATTGGAGTGGGTCTAGGGTTTCTGAGATAATGGTGTTGTTGTGAGCCATTACCAGCCTTTCAAAGCACTTCATGACTACTGATGTGAGTGCTATGGGTTGGTAGTCATTTAGGCAGGTTACCTTAGTGTTCTTGGGCACAGGTACTATGGTGTTCTACATGTTGGTATTACAGACTCAATCAGGGACATGTTGAAAATGTCAGTGAAGACACGTGCCAGTTGGTCAGCACATGCCCGGAGCACACGTCCTGGTAAGCCTTCTGGCCCCGCAGCCTTGTGTATGTTGACCTGTTTAAAGGTCTTACTCACGCCGGATACGGAGAGCGTGATCACACAGTCATCCGGAACAGCTGATGCTCTCATGCATGCCTCAGTGTTGCTTGCCTCAAAGCGAGCATAGAAGTGATTTAGCTCGTCTGGTAAGCTCGTGTCACTAGGCAGCTCACGGCTGTGCTTCCCTTTGTAGTCTGTAATAGTTTGCAAGCCCTGCCACTTAAGTTGAGCTTCGGAGCCGGTGTAGTATGATTCAACTTAGCCCTGTATTGACGCTTTGCCTGTTTGATGGTGAGTCGCAGGGCATAGCAGGATTTCTTGTAAGCTTCCGAGTTAGAGTCCCGCACCTTGAAAGCGGCAGCTCTGCCCTTTAGCTCAGTGCGAATGTTGCCTGTTCTCCATGGCTTCTGGTTGGGGTATGTACGTACAGTCACTGTGCGGACAACGTCCTCAATGCACTTATTGATAAAGCCAGTGACTGATGTGGTGTACTCCTCAATGCCATCCGAAGAATCCCGGAACATGTTCCAGTCTGTGATAGCAAATCAGTCCTGTAGTTTAGCATCTGCTTCATCTGACCAATAGACTGAGTCACTGGTGCTTCCTGTTTTAATTTTTGCTTGTAAGCAGGAATCAGGAGGATAGAGTTGTGGTCGGATTTACCAAATGGAGGGTGAGAGAGAGCTTTGTACGCGTCTCTGTGTGTGGAGTACAGGTGATCTAGAATTTGTTTCCCTCTGGTTGCACATTTAACATGTTGATAAAAATTTGGTAGAACTGATTTAAGTTTCCCTGCATTAAAGTCTCCTCCACTAGGAGCGCCACCTCTGGGTGAGTGGTTTCTTGTTTGCTTATTTCCTTACACAGCTGACTGAGTGCAGTCTTAGTGCCAGTATCTATCTGTCTATGATTCTAAATAAATAGCTATGAAAAGTATAGCTGAAAACTCTCTAGGCAAGTAGTGTGGCCTTCAATTGATCACAATATACTCTACTTCAGGCGATCACAATCTAGAGACTTCCTCAGATTCCGTGCACCAGCTGTTGTTAACAAATATGCACAGACCGCCCCCCCTTATATGGATCCATATATTTATATGTACATATAAATATATGGATTAGTGATGGCCGAGCGGCATAGGCAATGTGCAATAGATGGTATAAAATACAGTATATGCATATGATATGAGTAATGTAAGATATGTAAACATTATTAAAGTGGCATTGTTTAAAGTGACTAGTGATCCATTTATTAAAATGGCCAGTGATTGGGTCTCAATGTAGCAGCAGCCTATTTGAGTTAGTGATTGCTGTCTAGCAGTCTGATGGCCTTGAGATAGAAGCTGTTTTTCAGTCTCTCGTTCCCAGCTTTGATGCACCTGTACTGACCTCGCCTTCTGGATGATAGCGGTGTGAACAGGCAGTGGCTCGGGCGGTTGTAGTCCTTGATGATATTTTTGGCCTTCCTGTGACATCGGGTACGTAACGTCGGTGTCCGTGATGTGGCTGGTTTTCTTTTTGTAGTCCGTGATTTCCTGTAGACCCTGTCACATATGTCCCGTGTCTGAGCCGTTTGAATTGCAACTCCACCTTTTCCCTGTACCGACATTTTGATTGTTTGATTGCCTTGTGGAGGGAATAACTACACTGTTTATATTAACCCATACTCCCAGATCTTTTTCCATGGTTAAATGCGGTTGTTCGCGCTTTCAGTATTGTGCGAATGCCGCCATCCATCCATGGTTGCTGGTTAAGGTAGGTTTTAATAGTGACAGTGGGTACAACATCTCCAATGCACCTCTTTATCAACTCACTCACCGAGTCAGCGTATGTCGTTGTTGTTCTCCGAGGCTGACCGGAACATATTCCAGTCTGCGTGACCAAAACAATCTTGAAGCGTGGCTTCCGATTGGTCAGACCAGTGTTGAATGGTTCTCGTTGCTGGTACATCCTGTTTGAGTTTCTGCCTATAAGATGGGAATAGCAGGATGGCGTCGTGGTCGGATTTTCCCGAAGGGAGGGTGATGGAAGGCTTTGTATGAATCGCGGAAGTTAGAGTAGCATTAGTCGAGTGTATTACCCCTGTGTGTAGTGCAATCAATATGCTGATAGAATTTAGGTAACCTTATTCTCAAATTTGCTTTGTTAAAAATCCCCAGATACAATAAATGCATCCTCAGGATATATGGTTTCCAGTTAACTTCTTGCGTCGAGCAATCCCGTATCCGGGAGCGTAATCATAGCCTCAAGCTCATTACCATAACGCAACGTTAACTATTCATGAAAATCGCAAATGAAATGAAATAAATATATTCACTCACAAACTTAGCCTTTTGTTAACAACACTGTCATCTCAGATTTTCAAAATATGCTTTTCAACCATAGCTACACAAGCATTTGTGTAAGAGTATTGATAGCTAGCATAGCATTAAGCCTAGCATTCAGCAGGCAACATTTTCACAAAAACAAGAAAAGCATTCAAATAAAATAATTTACCTTTGAAGAACTTCAGATGTTTTCAATGAGGAGACTCTCAGTTAGATAGCAAATGTTCATGTTTTCCAAAAATATTATTTGTGTAGGAGAAATCTCTCCGTTTTGTTCATCACGTTTGGTTAAGAAAAAACCCCGAAAATTCAGTCATTACAACGCCAAACTTTTTTCCAAATTAACTCCATAATATCGACAGAAACATGGCAAACTTTGTTTAGAATCAATCCTCAAGGGGTTTTTCACATATCTATTCGATGATAAATCATTTGTGGCAGTTGGGTTTCTCCTTGGAAGCAAACGGAAAAATACACGCAGCTGGAGATTACGCAATAATTGTGACGGAGGACACCAAGCGAGCACCTGGTAGATGTACTGTAAAATGGTCAATCTTCCAATGATATGCCTACAAATACGTCACAATGCTGCAGACAACTTGGGGAAATGACAGAAAGTGTAAGCTCATTCCTGTTCCATTCACAGCCATATAAGGAGACATTGGAACACAGCGCCTTCAAAATCTGGGGCACTTCCTGTTTGAAATTTCATCTTGGTTTCACCTGTGGCATCAGTTCTGTGGCACTCACAGACAATATCTTTGCAGTTTTGGAAACGTCAGAGTGTTTTCTTTCCAAAGCTGTCACGTATATGCATAGTTGAGTATCTTTTCGTGACAAAATATCTTGTTTAAAACGGGAACGTTTTTCATCCAAAAATTAAAAGAGCGCCCCCTATATCGAAGAAGTTAACATAGTCCAGTGAAGTTCCTTGATGGCCGTCTTGGTGTCTTCTTGAGGGGGAATGTTCACAGCTGTGACTATAACTGACGAGAATTCTCATTGTAGGTAAAATGGCCGGCATTTGATTGTAAGGAATTCAAGGTCGGGTGAGCAGAAGGACTTGAGTTTCTGTATGTTGTTATGATTTCACCATGAGTCATTAATCATGAAGCATACACCCCCACCCTTCCTGTTCCCGGAGAGGTGTTTATCTCTGTCGGTGCGATGCATGGAGAAGCCCGGTGGCTGATCCGATTCCGACAACATATCTAGAGAGAGACATGTTTCCGTGAAACAGAGAATGTTACTGTCTCTGATGTCTCTCTGGAAGGCAACCCTTGCTTGAATTCCATCTGCCTTGATGTCAAGAGACTGTAGATTGGCGAGTAGTATACTCAGGAGTGGTGGGCGATGTGTACGTCTTCGGAGCCTGACCAGGAGGCCGCACCATCTGCCCCTTCTGCGGTGCCTTTGTCTTGGGTCAGCTACTGGGATTAGATCTATTGTCCTGGGTGGTGGTCCAAACAGAGGATCCGCTTCAGGAAAGGCGTATTCCTGGTCGTAATGTTGGTAAATTGACGTTGCTCCTATATCCAATAGTTCTTCCCGGCTGTATGTAATTAAACTTAAGATTTCCTGGGGTAACAATGTAAGAAATAATACATAAAAAAAACAAAATACTGCATAGTTTCCTAAGAACTCGAAGTGAGGCGACCATCTCTGTAATAATGAAAATATGTAATTCATTGTTATTTTTATATGTTAATAACCATTTTATAAAAGCATGCAAGTCAGTGCTATATAATGAATACAGTCACAGGTAAATGGGTTGATTGGCCTCTGCATCGCGTTGGGCCGAACAACACCATTTACCTGTGACTGTATTCATTATATATTATATAGCACAGCGTCTTGTGCCTTATTGCTTAGTCATGCCAGTTATTCTTGGCTATATGCTCTGATCTCGCCAAACTCATTAGAGGGTCATAATGCATCATATTCATTGCTACAGCTTCTGCCTCTTTGTCCACTTTACTGGTTGGCTGGTGATCTGTCACATATTGGGCATAAAGTTTTGATTCAGTACATGTGTTTCTCACATCTATTTCTCTACTGAGGCCATAGTTCCTGTGCCAATGTAGCCTACCTGCTATCAGGGACATTTTAACACCAATGCAAGTGACCTTGAAACAACTCTGTTCTAGTTGAACTCACTTGAGCAAATCATGAGTCCAAGAGCTGGGGTTTGAAATGGAAATACGAGAACCCTTGGGCACTGTAGATATTTAGCTGTGAGACCTCTGCAAATTCATTTTGAATTAATCTCTATTGTCCAGCTTTTAATAACTAATTAATTATGAGGTAGAGAAGTCATTTAGTATACATATGATACGAAAAGGTCATTTTGGATGTGAGAAGTACAGAAATACAGTGATCGGGTTGGTTTTGATGTATTCACTGCACCCGAGGTGCAGTTTACTGACTGCTAACCACAAAAGATTATGGAATTTCTCTTTACTAGAGTTCCAGTGATATATCTATCTCCTGTACATCACATGCAAAGGTCATAATTCCAGACATTGAAATTCCAGTCAAAATGAAAAAATCAATAGCTCTTTTCCCAATTGTAGAAATAGAGTCATCATTTGTTATTACCTAAAGTGATTCCTCTGTGACATTTCAAATAATTAGGAGTACTAATTTGTATTTTAGAGATCAGACTGACCTTGGCAGAGAAACCTTGAGAGCCATATTAAGACAACAGTCTGTTGTTCTATTGCCCTCCAGTGTTTCAAGTGTTGGCTATAAAACCTATCAGCTGACTGAATGTCAGGCTTAGATTCACCTTCCTGATAAAGAGCATCTTGGGCGGCATGCGACGCATTTAAACGCCATGTCACGTAATCCCAGAAATCCTTTGTTATAACCTTTGCATGGCGCAAAGATGTAATTTAGAGGATACCCTTCATGAGGCAGCAGGGCTGGTATTTATATACCCAAGAACACTGAGATGAGCTCTAAGGTGTATAGGGACTAATTACTCTCTCATCCCATAAAACTGGGATTTGCTTCAATAATGGATGCCCAACTTTAATTAAGCGCTGTGTATATTTAGCTGCTCGTTTATAAACGGCTGGGATTAATGACGTACCAGCCATGCCCAAACACAGCAACGCCTGCAGACACAGCAATGAGGGTTAGCAGTCGGAATTTGGTGATAGGGCGGTGACGGGTTTTGATGGATGGCTATGGGGCGGCTGTTCCCCTTGTGCCCTGTACTTGTTACGAGAGGGTAGAGCACCCCTAGCCTATGCCTGACGTAGGGAAGAACTGGAACACAATGGGCTAATCATCATCAGCTCCTGACAAGGACGCCGTTTACGCCAGATTCATCACATGCATTAGGAAGTGCGTGAATTACTGTGCCTAAGGTCACCAGCACACAGTGTCCTTGATGTGATTATCCATTACTCTCTCTCTGAACTGTCCTCTTCCCCTCTATAATACAATCTCAACCCATTTAACTAATCCGGTACCAACGTTCCTCAGGTCTGTGTTTCGTCTGTATCATATTTTAATGAGAGTCACACAAATGCCCCTCTGCGTGGCATATGGTTTGGCTGTTTATGCCCCGGTCTTTGTTTTTGCTTCAGTTTAAGAAAGACATAGTACCCAGTCTCCACCAAGATAATTTTGTTCTGACATAAATAGTTCCTTCTGATCAAGTGACCACACCCACCAGTCACTGTGCTCTGATAGGGAGCAACTTATAGCAAGGCACCATTATAATAGGTTGGTTTGGAGCGCTCATTGTAAAAATAGACTGAAAAGTATTAAAAAATGTATTGAATTATTTAATGTCTGTGTCTCTCTGAGCTAAAACCTAGGGTGATAATATAGGGGAAAATAAACAACCCATTGACTTCCTCTAGGTTTTCCTCTCCAAAATTGAACTGGCAGTATGCACATCAGTTAGGAAAAAATAAATACTTTTTGCCTTCTTTTTTTAAAGGATTTTAGCTTTCTGAAGTTTTAAGACATAAAAACATGTCTGGTTTATGTTGATGTGAAGCCTTAAACATTTTCTGTGAAGTGCTGTATGATTCATGCAATTATGAAGCAGCGTTTTGAACCTTTATCTGAAAAAGTGTGGGCTGCTGTGTTTTTTTTGCCAATGAATTCCAAATGGGACAAATAGTAATTACCCTAAAGAAAATCAGAAATACTGTTTGTGTTGTCATGGAGCACTTCTATACATACACACATTCATATTTGTACAAGTGCCGTTTTGACATCAAGCAGAACCCAAGGCAACATTTTGTCAGATTGCTACCAACTCACTCACTGACTCGCCCCTATTGCGCCAATGTAGGATAGCAACAAAGGAAGTCTTTGGCCGTCTTCTCCAATGGGCCTCAGCTGTTGGAATGTTCTGTCATCAGACAGCATTCACACTAATGTTGACAGAGATTACACTAGATCTTGACCTCTGTCAAGGTTTTTACTTGACTTCAAAACTAGCCTTCAGCTTTTTTAAAGGGTACACTTATGTTTTGCTAATCCTGGTTATATGTTCTTGCAGTTTTTACTTCCTTGTTAAGATAAATTGTACATAGACTCAAGGTGCTCCTCAGGTCGTACTTTCTCTGTTGATGATTTGCAGAATTGTTTGTAAAAATGGCCAGTTCATGTCCTTTCCAAGTCCCAAGGTTTTCTTAATGGAATAAGGTCAACAATCATCATCATTTTATTAGCCAATTAGCAGGACTTAGCTTAATATGCGACCAGTCAGTCTAATAGTTTCCATTCTGATGACCAACCTGTTTTTCCCTCCTGCTTATTCTACCTCCTTAGAAGAAATTGCTTTTCTTTCTGATGTTTATTGATGTTTACCACATGCTACACGGCTCAGTGGTACTCATTTACACTGGTTAGAACACTCCCAGGAGCAACAATCAGGTCTTTTCAGCTCCTTCTGTTCCTGAAACCAGCTAGTTTATTGCTGGTTAATGGTTGATAACTTGTTTTTTTATGCCGATTATAAACTCAGCAAAAAAAGAAACGTCCTCTCACTGTCAACTGCGTTTTTTTTCAGCAAACTTAACATGTGAAAATAGTTGTATGTACGTAAAAAGATTAAACAACTGAGACATAAACTGAACAAGTTCCACAGACATGTGACTAACAGAAATTGAATAATGTGTCCCTGAACAAAGGGGGGGGGGTCAAAAGTAACAGTAACAGTGTGGCCATTTAAGTACTGCAGTGCATCTCCTCCTCATGGACTGCACCAGATTTGCCAGTTCTTGCTGTGAGATGTTACCCCACTCTTCCACCAAGGCACCTGCAACTTCCCGGACATTTCTGGGGGGAATGGCCCTAGCCCTCACCCTCCGATCCAACAGGTCCCAGATGTGTTCAAAGCAATTGAGATCTGGGCTCTTCGCTGGCCATGGCCGAACACTGACATTCCTGTCTTGCAGGAAATCACACACAGAACGAGCAGTATTGCTGGTGGCATTGTCATGCTGGAGGGTAATGTCAGGATGAGCCTGCAGAAAGGGTACCACATGAGGGAGGAGGATGTCTTCCCTGTAATGCACATGATTGAGATTGCCTGCAATGACAACATGCTCAGTCCGATTATGCTGTGACACACCGCCCCAGACCATGACGGACCCTCCACCTCCAAATCTATCCCGCTCCAGAGTACAGGCCTCGGTGTAACGCTCATTCCTTCGATGATAAACGTGAATCCGACCATCACCCCTGGTAAGACAAAACCGCGACTCGTCAGTTAAGAGCAATTTTTGCCTGTCCTGTCTGGTCCAGCGACGGTGGGTTTGTGCCCATAGGCAATGTTGTTGCCGGTGATGTCTGGTGAGGACCTGCCTTACAACAGGCCTACAAGCCCTCAGTCCAGCCTCTCTCATCCTATTGTGGGCAGTCTGAGCACTGATGGAGGGATTGTGCGTTCCTGGTGTAACTCGGGCAGTTGTTGTTGCCATCCTGTACCTGTCCCGCAGGTGTGATGTTCGGATGTACCGATCCTGTGTAGGTGTTGTTACACGTGTTCTGTCACTGCGAGGACGATCAGCTGTCTGTCCTGTCTCCCTGTGCGTTGTCTTAAAGTCTCACAGTATAGACATTACAATTTATTGTCCTGGCCACATCTGCAGTCCTCATGCCTCCTTGCAGCATACCTAAGGAATGTTCATGCAGATGAGCAGGGACCCTGGGCATATTTCTTTTTGTGTTTTTCAGAGTCCGTAGAAAGGCCTCTTTAGTGTCCTAAGTTTTCATAACTGTGACCTTAATTGCTTACCGTCTGTAAGCTGTTATTGTTTTAACGACCGTTCCGCAGGTACATGTTCATTAATTGTTTATTGTTCATTGAATAAGCATAGGAAACAGTATTTAAACCCTTTACAATGAAGATCTGTGAAGTTATTTGGATTGTGCTTCTCCATACTAAATATACCTTGAGATGAGGGACCCTGCAGGCACATAAATGGTTTGCTTGTCTTCTCATGTAATGTGTGGAAGTGTCCTGAGTAGGACTTGCTGTGTGTTCTCCCCCATGCATGGCTATTGTTTAACAGCAGAGATTTAGACTGGGCAGCCATGTGGAAAAAAACACCATTATATTCACAGCATGAGCCCAACGACGCAGAATCCTGAAACTACCCTGTGTTAATCACAGATAAACTCCCTAACCTCCCCTGCTACAGAACCCCTGTTATGACAGAGACATGTCAATGGGGGAAGTAATATAAGTAGAATTTTATATGTTACTTTAAAGTACAGTCACTGTAGAGTTATTATGTGTTAACTTACATGTGTATAACTACACTCTTAGGAAAAAAAGGTGCTTTCTAGTAGTCTTGCACGGTGTACCAGTACCACGGTAATATCACTGTACCAAAACATCATGATACTGATGATACCAACATTTTTGAATACCATAGTACCGTTTCATATGATTACTACCAACCTTTTCAGCCCTAACGATCTAGGGAACCTGCTGGTGCCTGTTGTAACATGTTTATAAAGTCAGATTTGTTTATAAACTCAGTTGAATTTAAGCAACAGCCCCTAGTCTCTTGTATGGGCAGGTCCAATAATATCCACTTCACTTTCATGCACATATCACCTGTGGAAGCTGTAATCAGCCATCAGCAACATCTACCAGCCTTCATTCACCTGCTTCTCTCCATCCACTCTTCATGCACATCTATTCCTCTGTCAGTTTTTATAAAATATAATTTAGCCATGATGGCGAACTAGGATGCAGACACAGACCCTGATGAGTCTTCTGTTGTTAGATTTGCAAATGTATTACATTGAAGCAGCGTGCAAAGCGAGCAATGTTGATACATTGTATCATTTCATCGCTTGTTATAACCAAGAGCACAGACCAGCCTGCGTAGACTTTGCAAGTTCAATGTCATGCAGCCTCTGAGTGTCAGAGAGGGAAAATGTAGCAGCGCTTCACGACAGGCATGCTTTCAGCTTTATAGAAATGAAAATGGCTTGTCTAAAGCTTAAACGGTTAAAAATAATTGACCCATACAGGTGAAGTCGGAAGTTTGCATACACTTAGGTTGGAGTCATTTAAACTCATTTTTCAACCACTCCACAAGTTTCTTGTTAACAAACTATAGTTTAGGACATCTACTTGGTGCATGACACAAGTAATTTTTCCAATAACTGTTTACAGACAAATTATTTAACTTATATTTCACTATATCACAATTCCAGTGGGTCAGAAGTTTACATACACTAAGTTGACTGCCTTTTAACAGTTTGGAAAATTCCAGAAATGATGTCATGGCTTTAGAAGCTTCTGATAGACTAATTGACATCATTTGAGTCAATTGGAGGTGTACCTGTGGATGTATTTCAAACCCTACCTTCAAACTCAGTGCCTCTTTGCTTGAAATCATGGGAAAATGAAAAGAAATCAGCCAAGACCTCAGAAAAAAAATGTAGACCTCCACAAGTCTGGTTCATCCTTGGGAGCAATTTCCAAATGCCTGAAGGTGCCGCGTTCATCTCTACAAACAATAGTACGCAAGAATAAACACCATGGACGACGCAGCCATGAGACCATGTCTCCTAGGGATGAACGTACTTTGGTGCGAAAAGTGCAAATCGATCCCAGAAAAACAGCAACGGACCTTGTGAAGATGCTGGAGGAAAAAGGTACAAAAATATCTATATCCACAGTAAAACGAGTCCTACAGTGAGGGAAAAAAAGTATTTGATCCCCTGCTGATTTTCTACGTTTGTTCACTGACAAAGAAATGATCAGTCTATAATTTTAATGGTAGGTTTATTTGAACAGTGAGAGACAGAATAACAACAACAAAATTCAGAAAAACACATGTCAAAAATTGTATAAATTGATTTGCATTTTAATGAGGGAAATAAGTATTTGACCCCTCCTTAGTACTTGGAGGCAAAACCCTTGTTGGCAATCACAGAGCTCAGACGTTTCTTGCGGTTGGCCACCAGGTTTGCACACATCTAAGGAGGTATTTTGTCCTACTCCTCTTTGCAGATCTTCTCCAAGTCATTAAGGGTTCGAGGCTGACGTTTGGCAACTCGAACCTTCAGCTCCCTCCACAGATTTTGTATGAGATTAAAGTCTGGAGACTGGCTAGGCCAGTCCAGGACCTTAAAAATGTGCTTCTTCTTGAGCCACTCCTTTGTTGCCTGGGCCGTGTGTTTTCGGTCATTGTCATGCTGGAATACCCATCCATGACCCATTTTCAATGTCCTGGCTGAGGGAAGGAGGTTTTCACCCAAGATTTGATGGTACATGGCCCCATCCATCGTCCCTTTGATGTGGTGAAGTTGTCCTGTCCCCTTAGCAGAAAAACACCCCCAAAGCATAATGTTTCCACATCCATGTTTGACGGTGGGGATGGTGTTCTTGGGGTCATAGGCAGCATTCCTCCTCCTTCAAACACGGCGAGTTGAGTTGATGCCAAAGAGTTCCATTTTGGTCTCATCTGACCACAACACTTTCACCCAGTTGTCCTCTGAATCATTCAGATGTTCATTGGCAAACTTCAGACGGGCATGTACAGTGGGGAGAACAAGTATTTGATACACTGCCGATTTTGCAGGTTTTCCTACTTACAAAGCATGTAGAGGTCTGTAATTTTTTATCATAGGTACACTTCAACTGTGAGAGACGGAATCTAAAACAAAAAAAATTGGCAAGATCGGCAGTGTACCAAATACTTCACATTCTTAAAATAAAGTGGTGATCCTAATTTAGAGGGAATTATTACTATTATTAAGATTACTAAGATTAAATGTCAGGAATTGTGAAAAACTGAGTTTAAATGTATTTGGCTAAGGTGTATGTGCACTTCCGACTTCAACTGTATTACCGGACTGGTAATACTGTATTATTTTTCTTTCTATTGGGATACACGCGCATTTTATATAATTCCACAAACCATGTTGCGGCCCGTTTTAAACTAATCCCGGGTCACAAATATTGTTGTTCAGTCATGTTACCTAACAACCTGCTTTACTTGACAGTATATTTAGGCAAATTTGATTGGCACAGGAAAAAAGGAAAAGAGTTTGACATGTGCTTCAAAAGTAGGATTAATATACGCTTGATGTAATCTTAAACTGAATAAAAAATCTAGTTCTTTCTAGTGCTCCTTAAATTCTGTTTTGTGCCTAGCGTTTTAAAATTTGGGAGGAGTGCGTGTTTGTGGGAAAGAGAGAGTGGTGTGTGTGTGTGTTTATGAGAGTGAGTGAGACAGAGTTTGTGAGGAAAGGAGGGAGAGTGTATGTCTGTGTTAACTGAAGAGTAAAGAAAGTTCCATTTACTGACACAATGAAATGCAGAACATTATGCATGTATATTCCTTCCTCCCGTTCCTCCAACCAAATCATATGTAGGCCTTTGCTAATATGAGCAAATCAGCCATTAAATGTAATATTCTATTATACACTGAACAGTGTGAAGTTAACCTTTCTAGGGTATGTGGGACGCTAGCGTCCCATCTGGCCAACATCCAGTGAGGTTGCAGAGCGCCAAATTCAATTACAGAAATGCTCATTATAAAAATTCAGAAAACAAAACATATTTTACATAGGTTTAAAGATTAACTTATTGTTAAACCAACCACACTGTCATATTTATAAAATGCTTTTCGGCGAAAGCATACCTAGCCCAGAACATAGCCCAGTTGACAAATTATTACAAACAGTAACCAGCCAAGCAGAAGTGTTACAAAACTCAGAAATAGAGATACAATTAATCCCTTACCTTTGATGATCTTCATATGGTGGCAATCAGAATAATTTTGCACGCCCAATTTTTCAGTTTTTGATTTGTTAAAAAAGTTTGAAATATCCAATAAATGTTTTATATCTTTATGTTTGAAGCCTGAAATGTGGCAAAAGGTCGCAAAGTTCAAGGGGGCCGAATACTTTCGCAAGGCACTGTATAAGTACATATTGTCATTCACCCCTTTAGATTTGTGTATTAGGTAGTTGTTGGGAAATTGTTAGATTACTTGTTAGATATTACTGCGCTGTCAGAACTAGAAGCACAAGCATTTCCCTACACTCGCATTAACATCTGCTAACCATGTGTATGTGACCAATTAGATTTGATTTTACATGGATAGTGTAGGGCTTCCCTCATGCTCCTTTTCATTACGACGCCACGTTAGCCACGTGAGGGAATGCTAACTACCAACCAGAACATTAAGCAAGCCAAGACCAACAACACAAACAGACTGACTATAAAGCTACAAGTAGTGAGTGGAGTTACAAATGGACTATACTAAACAAATGAAAAGTATTACCTGTGATGACACACATAGCTACGTGTCACCTACTTCTCCTAGGCTTTATTTCCCTACATGGGAACATGTTTGTTTTCCCCCAATTTGTGGGCATGGTCAAGGGGAATTCCTTCTTCTGACATGAATACCGACTCGAAGTATGGGGACAGCCGAAGATCCCTTTCGGAATCCTTTTTTCTAAGAGTGTAGTTATTATGAGTATGAACCTTATGATTTCAAACAAAAGGATCTGAACCACATTCTTGTTCTGACAGTCTGTTACAAAATCAAGACATTATTAACTCTTATTAATTATTCACACTTGGATGAACACTGGTGATGCACATATTCATGCACATATAGAGCCACAGCAAGTAACTTTCAGCAAAGTTTTAGGGGGAGTACAGTTCAAAAACTCTCAAAGTATTCATATTCAAATAGCTCCCATACTCTTTAAAAAAATAGCTTAAAACATAACCTTGTGATGTCTTTCATGATGTGTCTCTTTTCTTTTTTCCTGAATAGCGCTCCTCCCTTCATCCTGCTCTCTGTGTGTGTGTCTGATGTGTGTCTGATATTGTGCACAGTCCTCCCCTGACATCTCTTCACTGTGAAGTTTGGGCCTAATTCCTAGTGTGCCTCCCTCACTTCCATCCCAGGATGTCTCTATCACTGCCTCTCCTTCTCCCCAGAGAGACACTGATTGTACCTGAGGCTGAGAAAACATATACATTTTGTTCATATGACCTTTTCTCTCCTTTTTTATTGGAAGCCTGTATGTCACCTTGCATAATAACTTTCCCTTTCCCCCAAACCACCTCCTCTAGAAATAGTCCCTGACATTACAAGTTTGTAGTACTGAGTCATTAGTGCCGTTTTGGTTAAAAAAAAATATCACGGTTTTCGATTTTGGTTTCAATTTATTCTTTAAATCATTAAATGAATTATGAAATATGTACTTAAAATTATTTTCGAGCTTTTTAAATAAAAATTCTGAAGACAAATATCGAGAACATTCAATTGCCAAAACATTGAAAACATTCCATTGTCTCTAACCACAATAAATTAATTAATCAAATCAAAGTGTATTTGTCACATGCACTGAATACAGGTGTAGTTGTAGTAGATCTTACCGTGAAATACTTATTTACACTCCCTTAACCAACAATGCAGTTTTCAGAAAATAGTTTAAAAATATTTACCAAATAAACAAAAAATGTAATAATAATAAAGTAACAATAAAATAACAATAATGTGGCTATAGGGGGGGACGCTACAAGTACTGGGTCAATGTGCGGCGGTACAGGTTAGTCAAGGTAATTTGTACATGTAGGTAGGGGTAAAGTGACTATGCATAGATAATAAACAGCGAGTAGCAGCAGTGTAAAAACAAAGTAAATGTAAATAGTCTTTATGGTTTGGAGGTAAAAGCTTTTAAGGAGCCTTTTGGACCTAGACTTGGCGCTCCTGTACCACTTGCCGTGCAGTAGTAGAGAGAACAGTCTATGTGTGACTGGAGGCTTTGACAATTTTTTGGGCTTCCTCTGACACCACCTAGTATATAGGTCATGGATGGCAGGAAGCTTGGCCTCAGTGATGTACTGGGCTGTACGCATTACCCTCTGTAGCGCCTTACGGTCAGATGCCGAGGAGTTGCCATACCAGGCGATGATGCAACCCATCAGGATTCTCATAATGGTGCAGCTTTAGAACTTTTTGGGGATCTGGGGACCCATGCCAAATCTTTTCAGTCTCCTGAGGGTGAACAGGAGTTGTCGTGTCCTCTTCATGACTTTCTTGTTGTGTTTGGACCATGATACTTTGTTGGTGATGTGGACACCAAGGAATCTGATACTCTAGACCTGCTTCACTACAGCCCCGTCGATGTGAATGAGGGCGTGTTTGCACCTCCTTTTCCTGTACTCCATAATCATCTCCTTTGTCTTGCTCACGTTGAGAGAGAGGTTGTTGTCCTGGCACCACACTTCCAGGTCTCTGACCTCCTCCCTATAGGCTCTCATTGTTGTTGGTGATCAGGCCTACCACCGTTGTGTGGTCAGCAAACTTAATGATGGTGTTAGAGTCGTGCCTAGCCACACAGTTGTAAGCGAACATAGAGTACAGGAGTAAGTACGCACCCCTGAGGGGCCACTGTGTTTAGGATCAGCGTGCCAGATATGTTGTTCCCTACCTTTACTACCTGGGGGCGGGTCGTCAGGAACAACAGGATTCAGTTGCAGCGGGAGGTGTTCAGTCTCAGGCTCCTTAGTGATGAGCTTTGTAGGCTCTATGGTGTTTATTGCTGAACTGTAGTCATTGAACAGCATTCTCAAATAGGTGTTCATTTTTTCCAGGTGGGAAAGGGCAGTGTGGAGTGCGATTGAGACTGCATCATCTCTTTGGGAGGTATGCGAATTAGAGTGGGTCTAGAGTTTCCCGGGATGATGGTGTTGATGTGAGTCATGACCAGCCTTTCAAAGCACTTCATGGCTACCAACATAAGTGCTACGAGGCGGTAGTCAATTAGGCAGGTTTTTCTTCGCTTTCTTGGGTATAGGGACTATGGTGTTCTGCTTGAAACATGTAGGTATTACAGACTCAGTCAGGGAGAGGTTGAAAATGTAATCGAAGACAATTGCCAGTTGGTCCGGGTTTGTTCTTGTTTGAGTACACTTCCTGGTAATCCGTCTGGCTCTGCGGCCTTGTGACTGTTGACCTGTTTATAAAGGTCTTGCTCACATCGGCTACAGAGAGCGTGATCACACAGTCATCTGGAACAGCTAGTGCTCTCATGCATGCTTCAGTGTTGCTTGACTCGAAGCGAGCATAAAAGGCATTTAGCCCGTCTGGTAGGCTCGTGTCACTGGGCAGCTCGTGGGTGGGTTTGTCTTTGTAGTTTGTAATAGTTTGCAAGCCCTTCCACATCCGACAAGCTTCAGAGCCAGTTTATTATGATTCAATCTTAGTCCTGTGTTGACGCTTTGCCTGTTTGATGGTTTGTCTGAGGCCATAGCAGGATTTCTTATCACGGTCCGGATTAGAGTCCCGCTCCTTGAAAGGGGCTACTCTATCCTTTAGCTCAGTGCGGATGTGCATGTAATCCATGGCTTCTCATTGAGATATGTACGATGTCCTCGATGTACTTATTGATGAAGCCGTTGACTGAGGTGGTATACTCCTCAATGCCATTGGATGAATGCCGGAACGTATTCCAGTCTGTGCTATCAAAGTCCTGTAGCTTAGCAACCGTGTCATATGACCACTTCCATATTGAGCGAGTCATTGGTACTTCCTGCTTTAGTTTTGGCTTGTAAACAGGAATCAGGAGGATAGAATTTTGGTCAGATTTTCCAAATGGAGGGCGAGCTTTGTTAGCGTCTCTGTGTGTGGTGTAAAGGTGGTCTAGAGTTGTTTTTCCCTTTGGATGCACATGTGACATGCTGGTAGAAATGAGATAAAACAAATTTAAGTTTGCTTGCATTAAAGTCACTGGCCACTAGGAGCACCGCTTCTGGATGAGCATGTTCTTGTTTGCTTATGGCCTCTTGAGTGTGGTCTTAGTTCCAGCATCAGTTTGTGGTGGTAAATAAATGGCTAAGAAATATAGATAAAAACTCTCTTGGTAGATAGTGTGATCTACAGCTTATCATAAGAAGCTCTACCTCAGGCAAGCAATACCTCAAGACTCCCTTAATATTAGACATTGCGCACCTGCTATTATTGACAAATATTCACACACACCCACCCTTCATCTTTCCAGAATTAGCTCTTCTGTCCTGCCAATTCACAGAAAACCTAGCCAAATGTATATTATCTGCATCATTGTTAAGCCACGACTCTTTGAAATATAAGATATTCAAATGTTTTATGTCCGATTGTTAGGATAGTCATGAACGGAGGTCATCCAGTTTATTCTCCAGTGATTGCACGTTGGCTAATAGAACGGATGGTAGAGGCGGGTTAACCACTCGCTGACAAATTCTCACAAGGCACACTGATCTCCGCCCCCTGTATTCCCTTATTTTCTTCATGCGAATGATGGTGATTTGGGCCTTGTCTGGGAGCAATATTATATTCTTCTCGTCCGACTCATTAAAGAAAAAATCTTTGTCCAGTTCGAGGTAAGAAATCACTGTTCTGATATCCAGAAGCTCTTTTCGGTCATAGGAGACGGTAGCATCAACATTATGTGGAAAATAAGTTACAATTTACAATTTAGCAATTAACACTGGAGTGAAAGATTTGCAGATGAGGATGTGTAAGTAGAAATACTGGTGTGCAAAATAGCAGAAAAACAAAAAACAACTATAAGTTTGAGGTTGGTAGTTGGATGGGCTATTTACAGATGGGCTGTGGACAGCTGCAGTGATTGGTAAGCTGCTCTGACAGCTGATGCTTAAAGTTAGTGAGGGAGATATAAGTCTCCAACTTCAGTGATTTTTGCAATTCGTTCCAGTCATTGGCAGCAGAGAACTGGAAGGAAAGGCGGCCAAAGTAGGTGTTGGCTTTGGGGATGACAAGTGAAATATACCTGCTGGAGCGAGTGCTACGGGTGGGTGTTGCTATGGTGACCAGTGAGCTGAGATAAGGCGGAGCTTTACCTACCAAAACTTATAGATGACCTGGAACCAATGGGTTTGGCGACGAATATGTAGTGAGGACCAGCCAAGAAGAGCATACAGGTCGCAGTGGTGGGTAGTATATGGGGCTTTGGTGACAAAACGGATTGCACTGTGATAGACCGCATCCAATTTGCTGAGTAGAGTGTTGGAGGCTATTTTGTAAATGATATCCCCAAAGTCGAGGATAGTCAGTTTGACGAGGGTATGTTTGGCAGCATGAGTGAAGGAGGCTTTGTTGCGAAATAGGAAGCCAATTCTAGATTTAATTTTGGATTGGAGATGCTTAGTATGAGTCTGGAAGTAGAGTTCACAGTCTAGTCAGACACCTAGGTATTTATAGTTGTCCCAATATTCTAAGTCAGAACCGTCCAGAGTCATGATGCTAATTATCTAATGATTCTGTTTCCTCGAGGCAAAATCTGCAGAGCTGGGATGGTTGAATCCCCCATATATACAGTATATATATACACTGCTCAAAAAAATTAAGGGAACACTAAAATAACACATCCTAGATCTGAATGAATGGAATATTCTTGTTAAATACTTTTTTCTTAACATAGTTGAATGTGCTGACAACAAAATCACACAAAAATGATTAATGGAAATCAAATTTATCAACCCATGGCGGTCTGGATTTGGAGTCACACTCAAAATTCAAGTGGAAATCCACACTACAGGCTGATCCAACTTTGATGTCATGTCCTTAAAACAAGTCAAAATGAGGCTCAGTAGTGTGTGTGGCCTCCACGTGCCTGTATGACCTCCCTACAACGCCTGGGCATGCTCCTGATGAGGTGGCGGATGGTCTCCTGAGGGATCTCCTCCCAGATCTGGACTAAAGCATCTGCCAACTCCTGGACAGTCTGTGGTGCAATGTGGCGCTGGTGGATGGAGCGAGACATGATGTCCCAGATGTGCTCAATTGGATTCAGGTCTGGGGAACGGGCGGGCCAGTCCATAGCATCAATGCCTTCCTCTTGCAGGAACTGCTGACACATTGTCTTGCATTAGGAGGAACCCAGGGCCAACCGCACCAGCATATGGTCTCACAAGGGGTCTGAGGATCTCATCTCGGTACCTAATGGCAGTCAGGCTACCTCTGGCGAGCACATGGAGGGCTGTGCGGCCCCCCAAAGAAATGCCACCCCACACCATGACTGACCCACCGCCAAACCGGTCATGCTGGAGGATGTTGCAGGCAGCAGAACGTTCTCCACGGGGTCTGCAGACTCTGTCACGTCTGTCACATGTGCTCAGTGTGAACCGGCTTTCATCTGTGAAGAGCACAGGGCGCCAGTGGTGAATTTGCCAATCTTGGTGTTCCCTGGCAAATGCCAAACGTCCTGCACTGTGTTGGGCTCTAAGCACAACCCCCACCTGTGGACGTCGGGCCCTCATACCACCCTCATGGAGTCTGTTTCTGACCATTTGAGCAGACACATGCACATTTGTGGCCTGCTGGAGGTCATTTTGCAGGGCTCTCTGGCAGTGCTCCTCCTGCTCTTTCTTGCACAAAGGCGGAGGTAGCGGTCCTGCTGCTGGGTTGTTGCCCTCCTATGGCCTCCTCCACGTCACCTGATGTACTGGCATGTCTCCTGGTAGCGCCTCCATGCTCTGGACACTACGCTGACAGACACAGCAAACCTTCCTGCCACAGCTCGCATTGATGTGCCATCCTGGATGAGCTGCACTACCTGAGCCACTTGTGTGGGTTGTAGACTCCGTCTCATGCTACCACTAGAGTGAAAGCACCACCAGCATTCAAAAGTGACCAAAACATCAGCCTGGAAGCATAGGAACTGAGAAGTGGTCTGTGGTCACCACCTGCAGAACCACTCCTTTATTGGGTGTGTCTTGCTAATTTCCTATAATTTCCACCTGTTGTCTATTCCATTTGAACAACAGCATGTGAAATGTATTGTCAATCAGTGTTGCTTCCTAAGATGACAGTTTGATTTCACAGAAGTGTGATTGACTTGGAGTTACATTGTGTTGTTTAAGTGTTCCCTTTATATATGTCAGGTGCGTGAATGAGGACCCAAAAGCGAATTAACAAACAGAGTTTCTTTAATGATGAACACACGTGGGCTCAGATGGACAGGTAGATTCCGACAGGACAGGACAAGGTTGCAGCAAACACGATGATAGTCTGGTTCAGGCATGAGACACACAAACAATAATCCGACAAAGACAGGAGCAGAAACAGAGAGAGATATAGGGACCTAATCAGAGGGAAAAAGGGAACAGGTGGGAAAAGGGGTGAATGAGGTAGTCAGAGAAGACAAGGAACAGCTGGGGGAAAGAGGGACAGAAACGGTAACCTAGTACGACCAGCAGAGGGAGACAGGGTGAAAGGAAAGGACAGAAAGACACAACATGACAATACATGACAGTACCCCCCCACTCACGAGCGCCTCCTGGCGCACTCGAGGAGGAAACCTGGCGGCAACGGAGGAAATCCTCGATCAGCGCACGGTCCAGCACGTCCCGAGAGGGAACCCAACTCCTCTCCTCAGGACCGTACCCCTCCCAATCTACGAGGTACTGGTGACCACGGCCCCGAGGACGCATGTCCAAAATCCTACGGACCCTGTAGATGGGTGCGCCCTCGACAAGGATGGGGGGGGGGGGGGGGGGAAGACGAGCGGGGGCGCGAAGAACGGGCTTGATACAGGAGACATGGAAGACCGGGTGGACGCGACGAAGGTATCGCGGAAGAAGAAGTCGAACTGCGACAGGATTAATGACCCGAGAAATACGGAACGGACCAATGAACCGCGGGGTCAACTTGCGAGAAGCCGTCTTAAGGGGAAGGTTCTGAGTGGAGAGCCAAACTCTCTGACCGCGACAATATCTAGGACTCTTAGTTCTACGCTTATTAGCAGCCCTCACAGTCTGCGTCCTATAACGGCAAAGTGCAGACCTGACCCTCTTCCAGGTGCGCTCGCAGCGTTGGACAAAAGCCTGAGCGGAGGGGACGCTGGACTCGGCGAACTGAGATGAGAACAGCGGAGGCTGGTACCCGAGGCTACTCTGAAAAGGAGATAGCCCGGTCGCAGACGAAGGAAGCGAGTTGTGGGCGTATTCTGCCCAGGGGAGCTGTTTTGACCAAGACGCAGGGTTGCGAAAAGAAAGACTGCGTAAGATGCGACCAATAGTCTGATTGGCCCGTTCTGCTTGACCGTTAGACTGGGGGTGAAAGCCGGAAGAGAGACTGACGGAAGCCCCAATCAAACGGCAAAACTCCCTCCAAAATTGAGACGTGAATTGCGGACCTCTGACGTCTGACGGAAGGCCATGAATTCTGAAAACATTCTCGATGATGATTTGTGCCGTCTCTTTAGCAGAAGGAAGCTTAGCAAGGGGAATGAAATGAGCCGCCTTAGAGAACCTATCGACAACCGTAAGAATAACAGTCTTCCCCGCTGACGAAGGCAGTCCGGTGACAAAATCTAAGGCGATGTGAGACCACGGTCATGAGGGAATGGGAAGCGGCCTGAGACGGCCGGCAGGAGGGGAGTTACCGGACTTAGTCTGCGCGCAGACCGAACAAGCAGCCACGAAACGACGCGTGTCATGCTCCCGGGTGGGCCACCAAAAACGCTGGCGAATGGAAGCAAGCGTACCCCGAACGCCAGGGTGGCCGGCTAACTTGGCAGAGTGAGCCCACTGAAGAACGGCCAGACGAGTAGGAACGGGAACGAAAAGAAGGTTCCTAGGACAAGCGCGCGGCGACGGAGTGTGAGTGAGCGCTTGCTTTACCTGCCTCTCAATTCCCCAGACAGTCAACCCGACAACACGCCCCTCAGGGAGAATCCCCTCGGGGTCAGTGGAGGCTACTGAAGAACTGAAGAGACGAGATAAAGCATCAGGCTTGGTGTTCTTAGAGCCCGGACGATAAGAAATCACAAACTCGAAACGAGCGAAAAACAGCGCCCAACGCGCCTGACGCGCATTAAGTCGTTTGGCAGAACGGATGTACTCAAGGTTCCTATGGTCAGTCCAAACGACAAAAGGAACGGTCGCCCCCTCCAACCACTGTCGCCATTCGCCTAGGGCTAACCGGATGGCGAGCAGTTCGCGGTTTCCCACATCATAGTTACGTTCCGACGGCGACAGGCGATGAGAAAAATACGCGCATGGGTGGACCTTGTCGTCAGAGAGGGAGCGCTGAGAAAGAATGGCTCCCACGCCCACCTCTGACGCGTCAACCTCGACAACGAACTGTCTAGAGACGTCAGGTGTAACAAGGATAGGAGCGGATGTAAAACGATTCTTGAGGAGATCAAAAGCTCCCTGGGCGGAAACGGACCACTTAAAGCACGTCTTGACAGAAGTAAGGGCTGTGAGAGGAGCTGCCACCTGACCGAAATTACGGATGAAACGACGATAGAAGTTCGCGAAGCCGAGAAAGCGCTGCAGCTCGACGCGTGACTTAGGGGCGGGCCAATCAATGACAGCTTGGACCTTAGCGGGATCCATCTTAATGCCTTCAGCGGAAATAACAGAACCGAGAAATGTGACGGAGGAGGCATGAAAAGTGCACTTCTCAGCCTTCACAAAAAGACAATTCTCTAAAAGGCGCTGGAGGACACGTCGAACGTGCTGAACATGAATCTGGAGTGACGGTGAAAAAATCAGGATATCGTCAAGGTAAACGAAAACAAAGATGTTCAGCATGTCTCTCAGGACATCATTGACTAATGCCTGAAAGACAGCTGGAATGTTAGCGAGGCCGAAAGGAAGAACCCGGTATTCAAAGTGCCCTAACGGAGTGTTAAACGCCGTCTTCCACTCGTCCCCCTCCCTGATGCGCACGAGATGGTAAGCGTTACGAAGGTCCAACTTAGTGAAAAACCTGGCTCCCTGCAGGATCTCGAAGGCTGAAGACATAAGAGGAAGCGGATAACGATTCTTCACTGTTATGTCATTCAGCCCTCGATAATCTATGCAGGGGCGCAGAGACCCGTCCTTCTTCTTGACAAAAAAAAACCCCGCTCCGGCGGGAGAGGAGGAGGGGACTATGGTACCGGCGTCAAGAGCTACAGACAAATAATCCTCGAGAGCCTTACGTTCGGGAGCCGACAGAGAGTATAGTCTACCCCGGGGGGGAGTGGTTCCCGGAAGGAGATCAATACTACAATCATACGACCGGTGTGGAGGAAGAGAGGTGGCCCTGGACCGACTGAACACCGTGCGCAGATCGTGATATTCCTCCGGCACCCCTGTCAAATCACCAGGCTCCTCCTGTGAAGAAGAGACAGAGGAAACAGGAGGGATAGCAGACATTAGACATTTCACATGACAAGAGACGTTCCAGGAGAGGATAGAATTACTAGACCAATTAATGGAAGGATTATGACAAACTAGCCAGGGATGGCCCAAAACAACAGGTGTAAAAGGTGAACGAAAAATTAAAAAAGAAATGGTTTCGCTATGATTACCAGAAACAGTGAGGGTTAAAGGTAGCGTCTCACGCTGAATCCTGGGGAGAGGACTACCATCCAGGGCGAACAAGGCCGTGGACTCCCTTAACTGTCTGAGAGGAATGTCATGTTCCCGAGCCCAGGTCTCGTCCATAAAACAGCCCTCCGCCCCAGAGTCTATTAAGGCACTGCAGGAAGCTGACGAACCGGTCCAGCGTAGATGGACCGACAAGGTAGTGCAGGATCTTGAAGGAGAGACAGGAGTAGTAGCGCTCACCAGTAGCCCTCCGCTTACTGATGAGCTCTGGCTTTTACTGGACATGAAGTGACAAAATGACCAGCAGAACCGCAATAGAGACAGAGGCGGTTGGTGATTCTCCGTTCCCTCTCCTTAGTCGAGATGCGGATACCTCCCAGCTGCATAGGCTCAGCTCCCGAGCCGGCAGAGGAAGATGGTAGTGATGCGGAGAGGGGGGCAACGGAGAACGCGAGCTCCTTTCCACGAGCTCGGTGACGAAGATCAACCCGTCGCTCAATGCGAATAGCGAGTTCAATCAAGGAATCCACGCTGGAAGGAACCTCCCGGGAGAGAATCTCATCCTTTACCTCTGCGCGGAGACCCTCCAGAAGACGAGCGAGCAAAGCCGACTCGTTCCAGCCACTGGAGGCAGCAAGAGTGCGAAACTCAATAGAGTAGTCTGTTATGGATCGATTGCCTTGACATAGGGAAGACAGGGCCCTGGAAGCCTCCTCCCCAAAAACAGATCGATCAAAAACCCGTATCATCTCCTCCTTAAAGTCCTGATACTGGTTAGTACACTCAGCCCTTGCCTCACAGATTGCCGTGCCCCACTCACGAGCCCGTCCAGTAAGGAGAGATATGACGTAGGCGACACGAGCAGTGCTCCTGGCGTAAGTGTTGGGCTGGAGAGAAAACACAATATCACACTGGGTGAGGAACGAGCGGCATTCAGTGGGCTCCCCAGAGTAACACGGCGGGTTATTGATTCTGGGCTCCGGAGATTCGAAAGCCCTGGAAGTGGCCGGTGGATCGAGGCGGAGATGGTGAACCTGTTCTGTGAGGTTGGAGACTTGGGTGGCCAGGGTCTCAACGGCATGTCGAGCAGCAGACAATTCCTGCTCGTGTCTGCCTAGCATCGCTCCCTGGATCTCGACGGCTGAGTGGAGAGGATCCGAAGTCGCTGGGTCCATTCTTGGTCGGATTCTTCTGTCAGGTGCGTGAATGAGGACCCAAAAGCGAATTAACAAACAGAGTTTCTTTAATGATGAACACACGTGGGCTCAGATGGACAGGTAGATTCCGACAGGACAGGACAAGGTTGCAGCAAACACGATGATAGTCTGGTTCAGGCATGAGACATACAAACAATAATCCGACAAAGACAGGAGCAGAAACAGAGAGAGATATAGGGACCTAATCAGAGGGAAAAAGGGAACAGGTGGGAAAAGGGGTGAATGAGGTAGTCAGAGAAGACAAGGAACAGCTGGGGGAAAGAGGGACAGAAACGGTAACCTAGTACGACCAGCAGAGGGAGACAGGGTGAAAGGAAAGGACAGAAAGACACAACATGACAATACATGACAATATATATATATATATATATATATATATATATATATACAGTGGGGCAAATAAATATTTAGTCAGCCACCAATTGTGCAAGTTCTCCCACTTAAAAAGATGAGAGAGGCCTGTAATTTTCATCATAGGTACACTTCAACTATGACAGACAAAAGGAGGAAGAAAATCCAGAAAATCACGTTGTAGGATTTTTTATTAATTTATTTGCAAATTATGGTGGAAAATAAGTATTTGGTCACCTACAAACAAGCAAGATTTCTGGCTCTCACAGACATGTAACTTCTTCTTTAAGAGGCTCCTCTGTCCTCCCCTCTTTACCTGTATTAATGGCACCTGTTTGAACTTGTTATCAGTATAAAAGACACCTGTCCACAACCTCAAACAGTCACACTCCAAACTCCACTATGGCTAAGACCAAAGAGCTGTCAAAGGACACCAGAAACAAAATGGTAGACCTGCACCAGGCTGGGAAGACTGAATCTGCAATAGGTAAGCAGCTTGGTTTGAAGAAATCAACTGTGGGAGCAATTATTGGGAAATGGAAGACATACAAGACCACTGATAATCTCCCTCGATCTGGGGCTCCACGCAAGATCTCACCCCGTGGGGTCAAAATGATCACAAGAACGGTGAGCAAAAATCCCAGAACCACACCTAGTGAATGACCTGCAGAGAGCTGGGACCAAAGTAACAAAGCCTACCATCAGTAACACACTATGCTGCTAGGGACTCAAATCCTGCAGTGCCAGACGTGTCCCCCGGCTTAAGCCAGTACATGTCCAGGCCCGTCTGAAGTTTGCTAGAGAGCATTTGGATGATCCAGAAGAAGATTGGGATAATGTCATATGGTCAGATGAAACCAAAATATAACTTTTTGGTAAAAACTCAACTCGTCGTGTTTGGAGGACAAAGAATGATGAGTTGCATCCAAAGAACACCATACCACACCCATACCTATAAAGCATGGGGGTGGAAACATCATGCTTTGGGGCTGTTTTTCTGCAAAGGGACCAGGATGACTGATCCGTGTAAAGGAAAGAATGAATGGGGCCATGTATCGTGAGATTTTGAGTGAAAACCTCCTTCCATCAGCAAGGGCGTTGAAGATGAAACGTGGCTGGGTCTTTCAGCATGACAATGATCCCAAACACACCGCCCGGGCAATGAAGGAGTGGCTTCGTAAGAAGCATTTCAAGGTCCTGGAGTGGCCTAGCCAGTCTCCAGATCTCAACCCCATAGAAAATCTTTTGAGGGAGTTGAAAGTCCGTGTGGCCCAGCAACAGCCCCAAAACATCACTGCTCTAGAGGAGATCTGCATGGAGGAATGGGCCAAAATACCAGCAACAGTGTGTGAAAACCTTGTGAAGACTTACAGAAAACGTTTGACCTCTGTCATTGCCAACAAAGCGTATATAACAAAGTATTGAGGTAAACTTTTGTTATTGACCAAATACTTATTTTCCACCATAATTTGCAAATAAATTCATAAAAAATCTTACAATGTGATTTTCTGGATGTTTTCCTAATTTTGTCTGTCATAGTTGAAGTGTACCTATGATGAAAATTACAGGCCTCTCTCATCTTTTAAAGTGGGAGAACTTGCACAATTGGTGGCTGACTGAATACTTTTTTGCCCCACTGTACATTTTTGTTAGCTGCATGTGTGACATAACTCCACCAGTCCTATTTATTGTATCATTTACAAAGATTGTACAGTTTTTTCCAAAAATAATGTTTTTTATTTTTATCAATTAGTATCTTTGAGTTAAATTATTTGTTCTGTCTTTTCTGGTGGATTAAACTCAAATTGCAACCAATTTTTAAATAACCAAAAGTGAGAGGTTGTAATCTGAATAAAGGGGAAAAGGCCATTCTTGAACATGGGGTGAAACGTTCTTACTAATCTGTTAGAGAACCATTTCGGATTTAATTATAACTTTTGTATGACTGAAGCCTTTAGTGAGAGGTATGTTTTAATATTTAATCATTTCTACCCTCTGAATTCATAAATAGGCCCGTTTAATTTTGTCTGGATTGCCGTTCTAAATAATTATTTTTGAATATTTTTTGCTCATATAATTTAAAAAAACAAGTCGCTAGGTGTAGGCAAGGCCATAAGCAAATAGGTAAACTGGGATATGACTAAAGAGTTCATCAGGGTGCTTTTTGGACAAATAGACAGGTATTTTCCTTTCCATGGTAGCAAGATCTTATCTATTTATGCTAACTTTCTATAAAAATGTGTTGTAGTGAGATCATTTCTTGCTTTTGGAATATGAATGCTGAGTATGTCCACTTCAACGTCAGACACCGTCAGGTAAATTACACGGTGATGTAAAAGTTGTGATCCAACACGTAATATAGTACACTCATCATCATTTGGTTGTAATCCAGAGAGATTAGACAATGTATCTAGATCCTCTATGAGGCTGTGGAGGGAACCAAATTTTGGATTTAAAAGAAAACATGAATCATCAGCGTACAATGACACCTTTGTTTTTATGCCCTGCATCTCTAGCCCCTCATATTATTGTTGGATCTGATTTTAATAGCTAACATTTCGATGGCCATAATAAATAGATATGCAGAGAGTGGACAACCTTGTTTTACCCCTCTTGACAGTTGAATCAATTCTGAGAAGTAGCCATTACTATTTTACACCTAGGGTTACTATACATATCTTTAACCCATTGTATAAATTATTCTCCAAATTTGAAATATTTCAGGCATTTATATATAAATTCCAGTCTTACTTTATCAAAAGTCTTTTCAAAGTCAGTTAAGAATACCAGGCCTGGTTTCCCAGATTTCTCATAGAGTTCTATTGTTTTCAGTACTTGTCTTGTAAACTCAGCAAGAAAGAAACGTCCCTTTTTCAGGACCTTTTCTTTCAAAGATAATTTGTAAAAATCCAAATGACTTCACAGATCTTCATTGTAAAGGGTTTAAACACTGTTTCCCATGCTTGTTCAATGAACCATAAACAATCAATGAACATGCACCTGTGGAACAGTGATTAAGACACTAACAGCTTACAGACGATAGGCAATTAAGGTCACAGTTATGAGGCCTTTCTACTGACTCTGAAAAACACCAACAACAAAAAATGCACAGGGTCCCTGCTCATCTGAGTGTGCCTTAGGCATGCTTCAAGGAGACATGGGAACTGCAGATGTGGCCAGGGAAATAAATTGCAATGTCTGTACTGTGAGATGCCTAAAACAGCGCTACAGGGAGAAAGGATGGACAGCTGATCATCCTAGCATTTGTACCAACACCTGCACAGGATCGACACACCTGAACATCACACCTGCGGGACAGGTACAGGATGGCAACAACAACTTCCCAACAACTGCCCAGGAACGCACAATCCCTACATCAGTCGGTGCTCAAACTCTCCGCAATAGGCTGAGAGAGGCTGGACTGAGGGCTTGTAGGCCTGTTGTAAGGCAGGTCCTCACCAAACATCACCAGCAACAACATCACCTATGGGCACAAACCCACCGTCACTGGACCAGACAGGACTGGCAAAAAGTGCTCTTAACTGACGAGTCGCGGTTTTGTCTCACCGGGGGTGATGGTTGGATTTGTGTTTAGCGTCGAAGGAATGAGCGTTACACCGAGGCCTGTACTCTGAAGTGGGATTGATTTGGAGGGTCCGTCATGGTCTGGGGCAGTGTGTAGCAGCATCATCGGACTGAGCTTGTTGTCATTGCAGGCAATCTCAATGCTGTGCATTACAGGGAAGACACCCTCCTCCCTCATGTGGTACCCTTCCTGCAGGCTCATCCTGACATGACCCTCCAGCAGGACAATGCCACCAGCCATACTGCTCATTCTGTGTGTGATTTCCTGCAAGACAGGAATGTCAGTGTTCTGCCATCAATGGGATTGAGCTCAGATCTCAATCTCATTGAGCATGTCTGGTACCCCCCAGAAATGTCTGGGAAGTTGCAGGTGCCTTGGTGGAAGAATGGGGTAACATCTCACAGCAAGAACTGGCAAATCTGATGCAGTCCATAAGGAGGAGATGCACTGCAGTAATATACAGCTGGTGGCCACACCAGTTACTGACTGTTCCTTTGATTTTTTCAGGGACACATTATTCAATTTCTGTTAGTCACATGTCTGTGGAACTTGTTCAGTTTTTGTCTCAGTTGTTGAATCTTGTTATGTTCATAGAAATATTTTCACATGTTAAGTTTGCTGAAAATAAACGTCTTTTTTTGCTGAGTTTTGTATCTCCAATGTATCATCCATGTAAAAAAACCTGTCTGATTAGGACGAATCATATCCGAAAATAACTTTTTAATTCTATGTGCTATGCATTTTGCTAGAATATTTGCATCACAACACTGAAATGTAAGGGGGCCTCCAATTGTTTTAAATGGACTGGATCTTTATATTTAGCACTTGG
Source organism: Oncorhynchus mykiss (assembly GCF_013265735.2). Lineage (NCBI taxonomy): Eukaryota > Metazoa > Chordata > Actinopteri > Salmoniformes > Salmonidae > Oncorhynchus > Oncorhynchus mykiss. The sequence goes on from NC_048581.1 coordinate 67,696,455, forward strand.
GTCCTGTTTCAGTAATAATGAAATCCAACATTCTTGTAATTAATTACCACGTTTTCTTCACTGAACTAGTTTGAATATTTGCCTATTGAAAACTACAACTCCTTACAGCGTCACACAGTTTGTTTTCGATTTGATTTCTCTCATGCTTTATAGGATTTCTCTCTGAAGAAACGGTGCGTTGATAAATACGTTGGTCAATTAGTTGTTTAATAATATATATTTTTAAAACATTTAATCGCTCAGTTCTACAAGTTCAACAAAATTGGACATTGTCAGGAAATGTCTTAATTTGTTATTGACAGATTTCAGAGATAAATCCAACCATGTGATATTGTTGTGTTGGCATTAGAATGTGGTGTGGTAGGTTTTCATTGGATGGGTCTTTACGTGGCACTGCCAGCACAACTATACGATAGTAGGGGCATAGTTGAGGGCATAACTATTACTAACTATTGTGGTAACAGTTTGTAATCAGATGTTCACTTCTTAGTCCCTGTCAAACATCCTGAGCTTGTAAGTGGTACTTGGTATGGCCCATCAGAGAGGGAAAAGGGTCAGACATTTTGGAGCGTTGCTGAGCGCCCCTTCACGGTAGTCTTAGCTTTTAGAGATTCCACATTCATCTCTGTTGGCTGCACTAAAGGCAGCCCATGAGCATGTATCGAGTGGATTTCTTCCCACTATGCCCATTTATCTAAACTTGAATACAAAATAGGTGAGGGAAGCGAAAGGGGGGAAATGAAAAAGGGAAATTCAGCCTGGATTTGGGACCTTTCTTTTCTCCTCTGGAATGCATCAAGTTAGGCTACGAGTAGTGGCTGTGGGTCGGCAGATCTTTTAAATACCTAAATGGAAAAGCCATGTACAAGATGTCTGGACTGTAACTGCCAAGCCGTGCTGGAGTGAGAGATTTGTAATGACTCCTCATGGGATAACAACTCTGCGGCCTTTTATCTATCACATTCATGTCGTTCATGTGTAGCCTCTCACTACAACTTGCACAAACTCTGTCACTTATAGTGAGCTTAGCAGGAAATGTCAATGAGCAACCATTTGCATGTACTTATGAAGGCTAATTACTGTTAGTGCATTATTAATGTGCTGTATGGTACATTCCAACCATAAGAACATGATATAGTGGTTTTAAAGAGTTGTGTCTGCATGCCACAAATCCACACTTGACCAAATGAATCCTACAGACGAAGAACCATATATGTGACATTTAAAAAAAAAAAGAGATATACCTGAAAAATCATTATTGGACACCATTTTTCTATAGTGAACCGGTTTCACAAGCTTTCCACGCGCTAATTAACAATAATTTTAAATTTAAAGATAGGCTCTCGTGGAATAACCGTTGATGTGCACCACTCAGAATGGACGGACAAGTGCACAACCTTTCTGTTGCTGATGAAAATCGCAGAAATGTGGGAAAGAAACGTAAAACAAAACTAAAAGAATGGAAAGACAGGCAAAGGAAGATCTTACGGGATGCGGGAAAACCCTATACAAATCGTAAGGGTCAAGAAAAAACTGGGAAAAGCTGTCCAAAAGAGGTATGTGGAAGAACCGTATATCAAACAATCAAGCTAGCTAGCTATAGAGTACAGTAACTAACATGTATGTTCTGGGTTGTCTAATTTGTAACTATAGAGAAAACATATTAGCTAAAGTTCGTTGGCTACTAACTCATACATTATCGTTACAAATGTTATTGCTAGATTATAGAAGAAACATAGCTAGCTACTTTTTCTCCGTCCACCGGATGATTCGACATGGCTACAGTAGCTAGCTAGTTCCACTGTATCCTGCAGGGAAGAGCGTGTTCCACGACGTGCAGAAAGGATTGTGGAAAGTTGACTGATGAACGCAAGCTGCATCTGTTCAACAGGTTCTACACTGTCCCATACGAGAAACAACAAGAGTTGATTCTCTCCGGCTTAGAACAGGTTAGAAATAAGACAAAACGCCTATTATTATAATAGCTATATTGAACACTTGCATAGTTTAACTTTGACAGTAATGATACGTACATTAACGTTAACTCTAAAAGTGCTGTGTTACACAATGGTGCAATACAAACTCATTCTGTGTATAGATTGGGAGTGTTTTGTAGTTCTATGGTATGTTCACATTGAGGGCTTCATTTTAAATGAGACTAAGATTTCATGACTCAACTTTTAAGAAAAGTCATCAGTGCTAAAGTTGATAGACCACCTTTAAATGAACCTCCATACAAATGAATTAACTACATATTGCATTTAAGTTATTTACATGAAGGGCATCTGTACTTGAAAGTACTTAAAACATCCTATCAGGTGTTAAAAAAGGACATCTTACAAGAGTCATGCAAAATGTCACATATACTGTTCTTCCACAAACTGAAATCATCACTGGAGATATACTGTTCTTCCACATTCTTAAAATTAAAACGGCAATAAAAAAAGTATTTTTTGAAATAACAAAAAAATATAAATTGTTGTTGGAAGATATGGGTATGGTAAATTATTTGTCAACCATAAAACACCTAATGTGGTACACACAATTAATAATATAAAAATAACTGATTATCTTAAAATTGAAAAATTGTCACATATATGGTTCTTCGTCTGTAGGATTCAAATATTGAATAACAAACGGATACTAATGTGCTGTGTAATATTCTTGCATAACCATAAGTCTGAAAATCTCGTCATATTTTATTATACCATATTATAGTCGATTTATGGCATTGTAAAATACATATGATTTCTGTTTCTGTTTGAGAATTGAAATACCTTCACCCAAATGTTGATACCAAAAGTTTATGAAGGTAGCTTTCTACTGAGCCAAGGTACCTCCTAAATCAGATTACGGCATAATGGAAAGTAGGTGCAGAATATCTGCAGCCTCAAGTGTGTCAAAGTCAATATGTTTGTCAGATTGCCCCTGAACAGTAACCCGACTCCATAAATGATATCGTGTTCTATGTAATGAAGACTCTTAAACTTGGCACTTGCTGTGACTTTGCCCGAGAGCATATTCTCACTTGTTCTAACCTATTGTGACTGAATGACTGTTGAATAGAAAAAGGCTCACAACCTGATTTACAATTATAGCCAGGCTATTTCTGTTAGGACGTGAGAGGTTGTCTCTCCTGGCTTTCTGCTCTACTGATCTGAAGAGAAATACATGGAGTAATCCATTAAGTGGTCCTGTTTTTCTTCTTTCTCCAAACAGAATATCATGAATTTGACAGACCCTGATCAATGAAATCAAGGAGAGGTGAAGATTACCATGTATCATGTATTTAATGTTAACCTTTAAACCAGAGTAGCTAATATTATGCATTTGAACGTTTTAGATGACAAAATCAAAAAGTCAATTTAATTTCCAGACTGCAATTCTCCTCATAGCTTAATGATTTATTGTCATCATCTTTTGACAGGTAATTACGTAGCAGATTTATATCTAGCTTGATTTCACAGACACTTGAGAATCATCCATATATTATTAATGGCATGACTTTAGTCCTACTGCCAAGTGACAGGTGACACAATGTTAATGTATCAGCCAGGTATTGGTGTAATTTATTAAGACGTACTATATAGACATAAATGGACGTATGAAGAATCCTTCTCCACACAGTTGTCCGCATGGGTGTTCACTGTGGTCCGTGAAACTAGGAATGTTTTTAGATTCAATTGCCTGCAATGTGAAGGGCACCTTTAGCCTTGTGTGACAATCTGTTTGTGTTGGGATGATCTGACCTAAGAGGCTGGACTGAATCATCAGAGAATGAACCTGACTACATCAGTGACCAAACATAAGGGTAGTGGCTCATTATCTAAAGAAAGTCAAACCCAAATTACACGTCGTTCTCTGAAGCTCTCTTCTGATGACTCATGTCAACTCGAGAGGTATAATTTCCACGTTCCATTTGTAATGCATGAGAGGTTGATGGTAATTATTCCTTTGATATATTATTCCCTTGAAAAGAACAAACAAAGTGGACTGCGTGAGAAAGTCAGGCCTGGCCTGTGTTGACCCCGTAGTGAGTAGAGGAGTAGCATCTAATGAGTGACAAATGACTACATTTAATCAAATCAAATCACATTTTATTGGTCACATACACATGGTTAGCAGATGTTTTTGCGAGTGTATGCGAAATGCTTATGCTTCTAGATCCGACAGTGCAGCATTATCTAACAGGTAATATCTAACAATTCCACGACAAAACCTAATATCTAAGAAATTTAAAGGACACACAACCCCTCAACAACTCTACTGCCGCCAGGGTGCATCAGAGCAATCTGGTCATCCTAATGGCATGTTGTATCAGAGATAGACCGGGGACTGTAGCCAGCCTTTAATCACAACCACTGACAGACAGGTTCATATGGAGGCATGTCAATCAAATTCATGACCTTCTGATCAAACACAGTGTATGCATTAGGCATACTCATTCCAGTACATCATTTAATTTCTAGTCTCAACCTATTGTCACAAGGAAGTAAAAGTGGCCTTGAAGCCTCAATCTAATGTAATACTTTCTCTGTGAAAGCTAAAGGTCACATGGTTTTCAATGTCCTTTTGTTTGGTTCTGTCCTCTCCTGCTGCCATAGGTTGTCTTCTATAGCAGTAAGGGGAGTAAGGTGTGGAAACATCCATTTGTCTGTCTGACAAGCTTACATACTAAACTCCTATGTGATTAAAAAAAAATAATGTTGGCACCAACTGAGGGTGGGGTGTGGATATAAAGTGGTAATCGCACAGAGAATGTGCTGTTGACCCCTGTTCCTGATATTACACTGATGTTTTATTATTCACAGGATGTCAGTATTGCCTACAAGAACAGAACATGCTGTGGCTCATAATATAAGCAGAGACTCATGTAATGAAGCTTTTGCTCCGTCTCAGAATACATCAAAGAGCCTTTATCATGTCTCATACTTTATACACAGGCACACACACAAATGCACAAATCACATAGGAATGTACTTTAGTGAGATTTTCCTGTGATTTTATTCACAACACATTTTTACCTGCTCAACATCTCATTGCTTTTCGTCTCCATTGCTTTTTTACTATTATAGCATTGCCAATACTACCATAGCCACTGGGTTTATCACAATAAAAGGCTCACTTGGGAGATTAAATTCTGAAGTAGTTGAGCAATGAAAGGCACCCTTGAAACAAAGTGTCTCATGTCCAGAGGCAAACGTTACAGATTCAATTTAGGATGTTTGGCAATCTGCTGAGAGTGAAACATCTCAAGTGGAAAATGGAAATGTTTTTGATTGAGAAGGGGTTGATGATGACAAAATCCCTTCATTTGTTTCCTTTCATTAATTCCCCTGTGTTGGCTTCTTCTAAAACATATCAGCAACAAAGATACTTGGGAATAATTATTTGTTCTTTCCTTGTTTCCTGTTTTTCTAAGAGGTCCAGAATTTCAGTTAGTAGGCCTAAATAAACAGAGCCTCTCTCAGGCCCCAAACCAATGTGCTATTTGCATCATAACAAGTCCATCCCAATACCACTACAGCATCCTTGTGAAATACTCTGGATACAGATGGAAAATATCCCCACGAAGAATTCATGAATAGATTTCCATGCTTATGAATTAATTCCCATGCACATTTTATGTTGTAACCCCATCCCTCCCTAGACTAGGTGTAGGCAACATTGCCCCCGACTTAACCCAGAAACATGCAGATCTAACCAGATATAGAGCTTCTCAGGGTGGAATAGGTATTTTTGGCAAAGAAATAAATGTAGCCATTCGGGAATTGAGAAAGAGTAAAGCTGAACTCTTTTTTTTAAATTAATAACTACAATAATTATTATAATTATTGTTATTATAATAATAATTTCCATTTCATATCCTGATTACAAAAAGAAGGTAGCTTCCAGGCTGAACAGTCAGTGATGTTATGCAAGAGGAGGAGTGATGGATCTAAAGTGAACAGTTGATTTGCAGACAGATAGGCACACTCTCTTCACATTGCTGTGGTTTATTTGACAGATTGCCGATGCATACAGATGTAGGATCTTAATTTGATCACTATTTTGTTGCTGAGAATATTCCTGCAAAATTTCCAATTTGACATTTCCGACTGGATTTCCCCTAATGAAAAGTGTATCAACCCTTACAAAAATGTCCATTAATTATAATCCACATCATAATTCATAATTGCTGTTGTTGCAGGATTATTTTCTTGCTGTAGCAAACTGGATAAAATTAGGATCCTACATCTGTATCTTAGGCTATTAATCGATTTGATAAACGTATATCTCTCCATTGTAGGTATTCCTATTGATTTTATTAAAATATGTATGAAAATATGAACACCGTACGTCTGTTTTTGGCTTCAGTGCATCCATTATTCCATAATATAATCAATGAGAAAACATAGTGTAATTTTTACTCTTTATGGCTGCATGGGCAGTATTGAGTAGCTTGGATGAAAAGGTGCCCATTGTAAACGGCCAGCTCCTCAGTCTCAGTTGCTAATATATGCATATTATTATTAGTATTGGATAGAAAACACTCTAAAGTTTCCAAAACTGTCAAAATATTGTCTGTAAGTATAACAGTACTGATATTGCAGGCGAAACCCTGAGGAAAATCAAAACAGGAAGTGGCTTCTATTTTGAAAACTCCATGTTCCATAGCCTCCCTTTGCTGGATTTAAAGGGATATGAACCAGATTCCTTTTCATATCGCTTCCTCAAGGTGTCAACAGTTTTCAGACATAGTTTCAGGCTTTTATTTTGAAAAATGAGCCAGAACGATAACATTGCGTCAAGTGGTCACATGAGTTTTGCTCACGCAACAGAATTTGGACAGCCATTGTTTTCCCCTCTCCTACTGTGAAAAAAATTTGCGGTTGATATATTATCAATTATATATTTTAAAAACAACCTGAGGATTGATTATAAAAAAAGTTTGACCTGTTTATTATGGACATTATGGAAACTATTTGGAATTTTTGCCTGCATTGTCATGACCGCTCTTTCCTGTGAATTTCTGAACATAACGCGAAAAAAAAACAGGTATTTTGGATATAAAAATGATCTTTATGGAACAAACAGAACATTTGTTGTGTAACTGAGAGTCTCGTGAGTGAAAACATCCGAAGATCATCAAAGGTAAGCGATTAATTTGATTGTTTTCTGATTTTCGTGACCAAGCTGCCTGATACTAAGTGTACTTAATGTTTTGTAGTGCGATCAATACATTTACACAAACGCTTGGATTGCTTTCGCTGAAAAGCATCATTTCAAAATCTGACACGACCGGTGGATTAACAAAAGGCTAAGCTGTGTTTTCCTATATTGCACTTGTGATTTTATGAATATAAATATTTGTAGTGATATTTATTGAATGTAGCGCTATGCTATTCAGCGGTTGTTGATGACACTTATCCCGATATCGGGATTGCAGCCATAACAAGTTTTAAAAGAGAGATACTGTAAGAGGAAGCAGTCGCTAGAAGTTAAGTATACAGTAGGCTACTGTATGGAGGCTGTACAGTAAATAGGAAACATTTCTTTATTCGCGTCTCTCAACTCTCAATGAAAGGAATAGGTTAAGTCAGAGGAAAAAACAAGCAAAGGCCTAGCTTAGAAGGTCTAACTATATTAGTGAATTCTAAAGTGTAAATATTTTATATGCCATTTATTTCACTGGTCTTTGAGGTTGTTTCACACAGCTCTTTGGTTATTGTGGGCAACCAGTGAGAGGTAGAATTGGCAGAGTTTCCAATCAGTGTTGCCAACATCACCTACGGGGACTTCACCCCTTTATATGCTTTACACACACACATACATGCACACGCACACACACTCACACACACGCCCACAAACAAAAATGGGAAATCTTAAGCCACTTTTCCATTATCATTAAATTAATTATTGGCTTACAGAGGGAAAACAACGTTTGTGGTCCACAATACTGTTGAGGCAGTTACACAGACATCCACTCAAAAAGCCTTTTAATATTACCATCTCCCTATTTCACTTACTAAACTACCAAAGATTTTCATACTATGTTTTTTTAAACAGGTTCTTGGGGTACAATATTCCTAGTTTTGAAAATAACTCTTCCCACTGAGAACAAACTGGTTGAATCAACGTTGTTTCAATGTAATTTGTCATCGTATTGTGACATGGAATCTACGTGGAAAAGTAATGAACATAAACTGTTGTTTTGAGGGTGGAAGGTGTCGTAATTGCAACTAATTTTCAACATAGACAAACCTTCTATAAAATATGTTACATTTTTACCTTTGAAACAAAGTCAGATCTTTAACGTTATATCCGCTACCAGAAAAAAAATAAGGCTGGGCAGCACCTCCTACTGGAGAGTTGATCTAACTGCTATTCATTTGGTCTCCCATCCAGGGTTCCAAGCCCAGCATAGCTTTGATATTTGTCACTGACTACTACCAATGTGCTATCGTTAGAATGATTATTGAGAGATCACTTAATGACTAAATATAGTCACTGTTCCTATCAAAGTCATTCCAACAGAACAAATTAAATATAACCATACTCTATAAGTCATATGTCATCAATTATACTATTTAGGCCTATATTTGTTATTATTTTTTACCTTTCTTTAACTAGGCATGTCAGTTAAGAACAAATTCTGATTTACAATGACGGCCTACCAAAAGGCAAAAGGCCTCCTCCGAGGGCGGGGGCCTGGGATTAAATTTTTTAAATAAATACAATATAAATATAGGACAAAGCACACATCACAACAAGAGAGACAACACAACATTACATAAAAGAGAGACCTAAGACAACAACATAGCAAGGCAGCAACACTTAACAACACAGAATGGTAGCAACACAACATAGCAACAACATGGTAGCAGCACAAAATATGGTACAAACATTATTGGGCACAGACAACATTACAAAGGGCAAGAAGGTAGAGACAACAATACATCACACAAAAGAGCCACAACTGTCAGTAAGAGTGTCCATGATTGAGTCTTTGAATGAAGAGATTGAAATAAGTATAGCATTTGTAAAGTCATCAAGAGCTATTGTTTCAATTCATTCCAGGATTAAACTAAAAATGGACAGTACAAATAGGCCTAGGATTTCAAGCTTTGGTTTATTTCAAATGTATTCTTCAAGTCAATCATTGGATGGATCCACTTTTCCATCTCAACCAAGAATCAAAGTTAAAGAATAGGACTAAATCAAATACAGTATATTTAATTTAAAGTGCATTTAATGTCTGATTTGATTAGATTTAGTCCTATTCTTTAACTTTGATTATTGGTTGAGCTTAAGACGTGAATCCAACATATTTACTTTTACTTCGTAGACAAACTGGAATTAAATCCAGACTAAGTTAGGGGCACAAAATATACAATATTTCCTTCAAATGTTGATATTTGGTTGTGTTGACAACCAAACACAATTTAACATTAATTTTGCAATACAGTAAATAGCCTATTAACTTGTCGACAAGTTAACATATGATATGCTGGACTCACGCATCCAACTAACCCAAAAATAATAGTTAAAGAATAGTATTAAGCCAGTGGCTCAGATGAAATTATCAAACCACTAGATATACTTTCAATGTTGGTATTTGGCTGCATTAATAACCAAACACAATTAAATATTACTTTTGTAATAAAGTAAATAGCCTAAAGTTAAGACTATTTTACAAACTAATGTCACAGTATTTATTCAACCTTAAAATGAGTAACACATCCATGGCCACAGGTTAGCCTACAGTGACTATACACGTATTCTAATGTCATCATAGAAAGAGTGCACGTTCAAGATAGCATTCAAATATCACAGGTCGGTGGAGAGCTTCACAAAGATCTTCACAATTTCTTATAATAATCTGTGCAGAATCTCGAACAGCATTGCTCACTTGCACTATGTATCTACACAATAATCTCAACTGCAATCCTGGTCATTTGGTTGTGCTATTAGATGAAGCACAGTGATAACACCTCTCTGGCACCAGTGGGACGGTAGCATCCGACCTGGCCAACAGCCAGTCAAATTGCAGAGCTCTAAAATTCTAAATATACCATTTGTAATATTAACATTTCTTGTAAATACATGTCTTACATCATTTCAAAGCTTAACATCTTATTAATCCAGCCGCTGTGTCAGATTTCAAGAAGGCTTTACGTCAAAAGCAAACCATGCGATTGTCTGAGGAGAGCACCCAGCTAACAAAAGTATTGCTAGCATTTTCCAACCAAGCATTAGCATCACAAAAGTCAGAAATAACAATAAAATACATCTCTTACCTTTGAAAATATTCCTCTTTGGCAATGCCAATTGTCCTAGCTCCACAGTGAATGTTAGTTTTGTTTGATAAAATACATTTTTATAGCCTAACATGAAACATTTGTAAAACGCTTGCGTCGTGATTTCCGTCTCATTCAACTTTGGATGAAACATTCATGGTAAATACACACACTAAACACACGTTTATCCAGTCATGGTTGGTTTCATTGCAATCCTCTGTTTGGTAGTAACACAATCACACTTGGTGGCTCTTTTCCTGGGACGTATTGACCCGAAACAAACCGATTTGAAGACACCAAACAATGACCTCATTGCTCACCAATGGTAGGAGCGGTCTATTGTTGATTGACTGTATTTTGGCCCAATGACCACTGATCATCTTGAAATCTAGCTTGGAAGATAGCCAATGAGCTGAGGTAAACGGCAATATGTAATAGTTATACGTTCAAAGACCAGCCTTTGTCGTAAACTCTGGCGTAAAGGAGGTTCATTCCCCATTGATAATCCTACTTGACGGAGCCACGAGTGTTACGCATAGCAGTACATAGTGAAGAGCATTTTCAGCAATTCTATATATTTAAAATATGGCAAATAAATCAGGAAAAGCGAAAACAAAGTCTAGATATACAGATGTTACCCAAATTATCAAAGAAATTGATAGGATACTACAATGTGCTCCACAAGACCACGAAATGGTACAAGACATTTGTCTATCATTTCATTGACATTGCTGTGGTGAATGCCTTCATCCTCCAGAAGGAAATGGCCAAGAGCTGTGGACATCCCCCCATCTCACAGCTAGCCTTCAGGGAGCTGCTCATCCAGGAGCTTGCAAGCTACAGCAAGTCCACTGAAGCACCTTCTGTCCCCTCTACCTCTGTCCCTTCTGCTCCAACCAGTAGTGTTCACCTTCCCAGATTCATCTCTGCAGGCAGGAATGTGCCTCAGGGCAAAAAGAGCACAGTAGGGAGACGTCGTTGTGCCCTTTGTCACAGGAAATGCCCCATCACCTGCACCACCTGTTCAGTAAGCCTCTGCTTTACAGCAGAAAGAGACTGCTATGGGCCATGGCAACAGCAGCACAATATTGTGTAGAGGACTGAGGGTCTTCACAATATTGTAAATAGAAAATGTGTAAATAGGTTTTAAACATGTTTTATATATATTTTTGGGGTGTGTGTTAGAATAGCATTTATGTATTTTGTATATATTTCTTTCCTTCAAAATGTATCACTGTACCAATTCAGCCACTTGGGTACATTTGGGTACATTTGTGTGGGGCACCTGGGTGACTTCATGCTCAATGTCATGTAGCTCACTCCTTTCTGAAGTTATCTGTCTAAAACTTTGCTCAGCTATTGTTGCCATCTTATGTTCTTCATTCAAATCATCCTCAGCATCCTATCTGTATGTTTGGCTGTTCTTGGTCATTTGAAAGATGATGCAGCAACAATAAAAAACAGAAAACGTGTGTTTATTTCCTTGTATTTTCTTCTACCAGATCTATTGTGTTATATTCTCCTACATTCAATTCACATTTCCACAAAATTCAGAGTGTTTCCTTTCAAATGATACCAATAATATGCATGTCCTTGCTTCTGGGCATGAGCTACAGGCAGTTAGATTAGGGTATGTCTTTTGACGGAAATTGAGAAGAAGGGGGGCTACCCCGAAGAAGTTGTGGTATAAATACAAAATATCTGACATTGTATTCCCATTTGAACTTTGTTGTGCTTTCAAATGGTAATAACACATTGGGAATTCAACAAACTTCTGGCTGACTTTTTGAATAGGTGAATAAAGGTTGAAATCTCATTGATCAACTTATTACCCAATTTCTATGTTGAAATGATGTGGTGTGCCAAATGGTTGGTTGCATGGTCATCCATCTGTCATTGTTATGAGTTCATGTCTGTTCCCCATCAAACCCCCAGGCGTTGTCAGTTTGAAATATGAATTCCTCGGCCTGTCTGTCCTCGAAGGCTGTGTATACTACTTGCCGACAGTTGGGGAGCTTGTGGCTGACTAGCTGAGGGCATTTGATGTAGACTCTTTCAAATACTTCTTTAGGGATTGCTCATATGGTCAGGGGCCAATGGTGGAGAATTAAATGATGGATACTCCACTGCCTCGTCTGAATCTCTTTGGCCTCGTATAACTTTATGGCCCCATTCTTCCCTGCTTGGTCGGTAAATTAGGTGTCATAAAGAAAGCATCTGAACCAGGCATTACAATCACACTGATCAACCAATTTGTCTGTGACACACCAGGCACCAGGGAGCCCTAAAGGAGCCGGCAGGCCTGGGCCCTGTAAATTACCCACAAGAGAAGGGGACTGGGCCAGAGGTAAATGGGGGCCAAGTCAAAGCAGATTGCATAGCTTCCTCCAACCCTCCCCACCCGAAAAGGAAAAGAGACTTTAGGGATGAGGGTGCCAGTCAGTGCCCATCTGCCACTCTACGCTTTACACCAAAAAACCCTTCCCTTTTGTCCCTTCTGAACCCAGCCTTAGAGCCGTGCTAGAGAAATCCTCTCTTATGTCCCCCATGTCCTCATTATATGCACAGGGCTCTAAGTCCATGGCTGGTTTTACCCTCGGAGAGCTGCAGGCACGGGAGAGTGGAGTGACAGTAAAGCTATACACAGCCATGACATATCTTATTGCCTATCGTATGGGACCAGAGGGAGAAAACAGAGCATCTCTCAATTGAGCTTAAATGCGCAAATCGCTCCCTAGTGAAAGAAAGCCTTCCTTTGTAAAAGTTTCTGCACATTTTTGGGGGGAAACTTTGGAAAGTTTTGCTCTGAAGGGCTAAGACTAATCAGTCCAAGGTGGCATATTTAAGAAACAACGGATAAAAAAATTATAATAAGTCTATAGAGCTTTCTTTCTCCGACAGAGACATCGCCACCACGATACGTCCAAACACTGCAGACAGCAGGTAGGACTGGGCTGACAGCAATGAATATCTATGAAACCATATGCACACATGCACTCACAAGCTACTATGTATGTGTGCATGCTGCATTTTCAGCAGCGTTTGGTTTGATTAATGGACTTTCTAACTGAGGAACTTGTTCAAAGTGACACAAGCGTTTGTCTGTGTGTCATCCTCTTCCTCTTCCTGACAGTCACCAGAGTTGAAGGAGTCCCTCATCCCCTTCCTCCTGCTCCTTGTTCCTGTTTGGTTAGCGGTGGGACAACGCGATAAGAGCTGACAGCCCAGTAATGATGAATGAAAATGAAAGAGACGGGGGGTAAATGTAAATGCTGAAAGCACAATGGAAAAGTGATTAAAAAGCATTTCAGTGTCTTTTATCTCCTGGTACTGCTTTCAAAGGAGCAGTCGTAGGTCTTGGAGCCTCTCGCCAGCACTTATTTCAACGTGTCTCTTACCCCCTAGAGAGGACTTGGCTTTGATTGTTTTTTAGGCTGCCTTCCATCTTCTGCCTTCAATCGTATCCCTTCCAAGTGGGCGACTTCTCAAACTTCTGTAAGCAAGCAGTTTGGCAAAGTCGTCTCCTGTCATTGACTCACTTAGCCCCACTCTATCTAGGCTACATTGTGCTTTCGCATTGAGAGAGTGACTGTCGGTGTGGAGGCGGACTACAGTATATGAGTTTTCTTAGATCTTAAGTGAATAGTAGATGCCATGTAAAGAACTAGTGTCAGTTATTAGAAAATAGCTTTTGCTGTTTGTTGATAGGTTACAATAGCCAATTACCTGTAACATGAACTCCTGTCTATGCTTCATTGTCTGCTATAGTGATGCTCTCACCATCTAAGTGTCTCCCCCACACACGGTGCTGTGAGAATAAATGTATTTCTATAGAGACACATTGGAATATGTATATGGAATGGAATATGAGAATTTTTGCCTTTGACTCAAAGTGTTAAGAATGTTATCTCTAAATCTGCGTGAAAGTATAGAGACATTTCTATTGTCTGTATGCCTTACCTCGTTTTTGTGTCAGAGGAAGGTCTGACACCAGATGCAAGTATTACGTTGTGTCAGTTTGCTAAATTAATAATGGATGCAGCCTTTCTTTTGGGGTCGAAAGTGTTTTCATTCTGGTGGGTTGTTCCCACTGAAAGTTCATCATCAAATTAACATTGTACATTGTCTTTGTATGTCTCACTCCTCCCTCTGTTCCTTTTCATGGTGGTGTTATATTTAAACCTGAAAGCACAGCTCAATGTTCCTATTGCAGTCTGTTCTGTAGACCAGCAGTAGAAGCATGGTCTGTGGCACGGGGGAATGAAGCGCTTCCCCTCCGTTTAGGGTTCACCTAGATCTCTCAAATCACTTGCAAATCTCTCTGTGACATACATGCATGATTTATTAGCAGGTATGAGTAATGTGCATGTATCCATATTAAATATTCAGAGGAATTAAAATAAAAAAAGTTTCTAAGTGCAATAAAACCTTTACGCAAGGGTTGCATTTTAGCATCAATTGCCACTTATGTTACTTAAATTAGATGATATGGAAACTTGGGACATGCTATGGAATGTGGAGACAAAATGATGATCTACTTGAAATTCAGTGTCAATAATAGATCATGTTTAATCACATAATGATACAATATTCAGGCTGCTACTTGGAGTCAGAATGTCCTATTATCTGACAAGTAGATCGTCACCATCAATGAGAGAGAGCTGTTGAGGTTGATTTGTCAAGAAGGTAATCTGAATATGATTTTGATCAAGCCACGTAGGACAATGCCTCCAACAATCTCTTAGCAGACCGAAACAAATGAAAGGTCATGCAGACATTTGGACTGATTACTTTGGGACTGATTATTCGGACTGATTACTCTTGAGCACATGACTAAAAAGTACAATTCCATTAAATAGTTATTACAAAATTACTTTCAGTGAAAAGGAGCCAAGAATGACCTAGGGACCTTCTCCTTTTGTCCTTTCTCCCCCAAACCCTGGAGATGTGAACTTGAGACCTGTGCGCTGAGTAAAAGGAGATGTTGGGATGCTGCCTTGTTCGCACAACTGTCTCCAGAGCACTAATTCCCTTAATTATCAGGCCTGGGAGAGAAGTCCCCAGTGAGCTCTGTTAATTGTGGTTCTGCTCTACACACTCTCCAATCCAATTTGCTGTTATTTTTTTAAAAGAGAGCAGGGTAATGGTGCTTGAGGTGTAGAGCAAGATGGAGGAGGGAGAGGGGGGCTTGGACTGTTAGTGGTATGAACTGTTCTGTAGTTGAGCTGACTGAGAAAGGAAAATAAATGGTTTCCACTTTAATTTTAGATTTCTTTAGTGTATAGATGTAGGAGAAAGGGCTGCATCTTTGAAGGCTGGCCTTGGCGGAGCAATTGAATGCAGAGCAGAGTTTTACCATACAAACACTTTCATATGTAGTGTTTGATAAGATGAATATCCTGGACTTGAGAGCCTCCGTCCTTTGATTCTTCTCCCAGGCCTCCTCTCAAACGTAGTCTCAAATATGTCCTTCCCGGCTTTGTATGTAATGCAGTGATAGAGATGACTACGGAGGCTGTAGCAGTCAGGATGCACAGATACAAAGTAAAGCAGCTCGTGTCACTGCATAGCAATAGAATATGACGCTTTACAGAGAAGAAGCTGTCAAAGACATTGACATCCTCTTCAACGTGTAAAGGATTTTTCTTACACAACGCAATTTTCTTACACAATTTCTTACACAACACAGGGATGTATTTTTTTTTGTATGAAATGAGTTAATCAATGTTTACGTGTGCCTAGGAAACTTAGCTGCTATGGATTTTGCACATGCCACATCTTTTTACATTAAGTAAATATTCTACCATGCAGTAGAGAATCACAGTTTCATTCTGAAAACAGAAGGTGTGCTGAGGAATTGTGAAATGCAGAAAGAGGTTAACAATTACGTCAGAACTGATGAGGTGGTGAAATGATGAAAATTCATGATACAAAGTGTGAATCCATAATGTTCCACAAATGGTGCAAGAAACATAGGAATGCAATGAAATAGAGTATGTAAGGCCAATATCACATCTAACAACCATCTTAATCCTTAAAAGGATTAAACAAACTATTGTTGTGTTTTCAAATCGTGGTTTATGCATGACAGGTCTTGCTTGTAATAATTTAAAATATTTTATCAAGGCTTACTTCAATATGTATGGCTCATCGTACGTATCACAGCGTTTTATGCATCAACCATGTGGTTAGAATAGAGTCATGATAAACTTCCTGCGCTCAATTTAAAAAGTTGTCAGAGGCAGAGACTTGCCAAGTAGACTTGTGGCTTTGCATATTATTGAACAAAGCATGTTAATGACCAGTTTTTCTCAAATATCCTTCTGTAACGGAATATAGCCTTTTGCTTTGGTGAAGTCAATGGTACTCTGGCAGTGGATAACAGTTTCGCTGCTGTACATTTAACGTAAGGCTCTGAGCTCTAGCCGCCTGGGCCTGTGATGCCTCTGAGAGCTAATCATACCCGTTTCAGACAGACCTCTGTTAGACAGCTAATGGAGTGTTCTAAGGTTCATTTACAGCCATACGTCCCCCATCAATAAGCAATTAAGAGGTGTGGAAACAAGAAGGCGTTCAGGCCATCAGACATTTTCCCCCCTTCGTTTTAATCAATTAATCGCTTTGGCATGTCTGCTTGAAACCCCCCAAATAGATTTAGATATAAAAGTTACACATGAAACGGCTCTATTCCCAGGCCAGTAATGCTGATGTAGGATCTTTTTAAGCGTGTCTTATCAATTGAGAGATTCATGGTGGAACTCCCACTGGGCTCTCTTTTAACCCCTTCTCCTAGTTTCACACACTGTTTTTCTTTCCTATAAAGGCTCAGAGAAGCCAAACGGACCAGACATATTCTGCTTCCTCTATGCCGGGTGTGAAGGCAAATTCACAGGAAATGTTTTATGTGATAATATAGCAGGCAGAATATCTAATGCCAGCCTTGAGGATGCAGCAACTGGGAAAGTCTGAAACATTCAGAGTAGCAGGGAAATTTAGATGTCAACACTTTTTTCTATCTTTCATCCTCCTCAACTGATGTTGTCACTGTGACCGCCATCTGCATTTTCATATTGTTCATCCATTTATTCAACTCACCCTCTTTTC
This sequence comes from Oncorhynchus mykiss, assembly GCF_013265735.2. Classification (NCBI taxonomy): domain Eukaryota; kingdom Metazoa; phylum Chordata; class Actinopteri; order Salmoniformes; family Salmonidae; genus Oncorhynchus; species Oncorhynchus mykiss. Next base: position 67,713,839 of record NC_048581.1, read on the forward strand.
ACACTCCTGGTCATCCACTCCTATATCTCCCTTGATGGGTTTATTATTGATCTACGCATTCAGTGAGGGACCGCTATTTGAGGAATTTGCTTTCAAAAGACCAACACTAGTGTAGTGTAACATGGATTGCATGTTAAGCATCTGAATTTATGTGAAGGGGCTATATTTCCTGTTCACTCAGCTTAACTCCCATTGCTCTTCTCTGCTGTAAAGTGGTGCTCACATGTTTTCCTATTTCTGTGACATGCTTGTAGGTTTCCCTTGAGAGAGCCAGGCAATGGGCTGCTAATACTGTATGATATGCATGAGCTCTGCTCCATATCTTTAACCAGCCCCATTAGACTGGCATGAAACCCAGGGGATCCTGAACACAGCATAGGGCCCTGGCTAACAGCCCTGCTTTATGACACAAACAATCCTGAGCACACAGTGTCAAGGATAATGAGTTTAACGTTTATAATAGTAGTATAATTAGTCATTTTTAGTACATTTTTAGCTGTCATGTGTTGTTGCCTAACCTGTCCCTTTCTCTTTCCAAAGCTCCTCCAAACAACATCTCAGTTACGGCAGAGAACTGTCCAGCTCCATTCAGCCGGTACCAGGCCCAGAACTTCACTCTACTGTGCACTGCAAAGGGAGGCAAACCTGCCCCTTCGGTGAGTCACACATGTATGCACTTGAACATGCTGTTCAGTGCATATACAGTGCAGTATATAGGACAACTCACGCTGTTAACAATATTAATGTACACATGAAAGGTTCCAGTCATGTGTAGCCCACTGCATGTATAAATAATCTCTTCAATCATCCCCTTCTACAACTAGCCTTCGGCATGTATAAATAATCTCTTCAATCATCCCCTTCTACAACTAGCCCACTGCGTGTATAAATAATCTCTTCAATCATCCCCTTCTACAACTAGCCTTCGGCATGTATAAATAATCTCTTCAATCATCCCCTTCTACAACTAGCCCACTGCATGTATAAATAATCTCTTCAATCATCCCCTTCTACAACTAGCCTTCGGCATGTATAAATAATCTCTTCAATCATCCCCTTCTACAACTAGCCCACTGCGTGTATAAATCATCTCTTCAATCATCCCCTTCTACAACTAGCCCACTGCATGTATAAATAATCTCTTCAATCATCCCCTTCTACAACTAGCCCACTGCATGTATAAATAATCTCTTCAATCATCCCCTTCTACAACTAGCCCACTGCATGTATAAATAATCTCTTCAATCATCCCCTTCTACAACTAGCCCATGGCATGTATAAATAATCTCTTCAATCATCCTCTTCTACAACTAGCCCACTGCATGTATAAATAATCTCTTCAATCATCCCCTTCTACAACTAGCCCATGGCATGTATAAATAATCTCTTCAATCATCCCCTTCTACAACTAGCCCACTGCGTGTATAAATAATCTCTTCAATCATCCCCTTCTACAACTAGCCCACTGCATGTATAAATAATCTCTTCAATCATCCCCTTCTACAACTAGCCCACTGCGTGTATAAATAATCTCTTCAATCATCCTCTTCTACAACTAGCCCACTGCGTGTATAAATAATCTCTTCAATCATCCCCTTCTATAACTAGCCCACTGCGTGTATAAATAATCTCTTCAATCATCCCCTTCTACAACTAGCCCACTGCATGTATAAATAATCTCTTCAATCATCCCCTTCTACAACTAGCCCACTGCGTGTATAAATAATCTCTTCAATCATCCTCTTCTACAACTAGCCCACTGCGTGTATAAATAATCTCTTCAATCATCCCCTTCTATAACTAGCCCACTGCATGTATAAATAATCTCTTCAATCATCCCCTTCTATAACTAGCCCACTGCGTGTATAAATAATCTCTTCAATCATCCCCTTCTACAACTAGCCCACTGCATGTATAAATAATCTCTTCAATCATCCCCTTCTACAACTAGCCCATGGCATGTATAAATAATCTCTTCAATCATCCCCTTCTACAACTAGCCCATGGCATGTATAAATAATCTCTTCAATCATCCCCTTCTACAACTAGCCCACTGCATGTATAAATAATCTCTTCAATCATCCTCTTCTACAACTAGCCCACTGCATGTATAAATAATCTCTTCAATCATCCCCTTCTACAACTAGCCCATGGCATGTATAAATAATCTCTTCAATCATCCCCTTCTATAACTAGCCCACTGCGTGTATAAATAATCTCTTCAATCATCCCCTTCTACAACTAGCCCACTGCGTGTATAAATAATCTCTTCAATCATCCCCTTCTATAACTAGCCCACTGCTGTATTTTGTGGTATAAAAACTTGTACATAATTGTTCATTGTTTTCTGAAAGGTATTGTTGAAAAGATAGGAGGTAAAGTACACTCAACAAAAATGTTAACGCAACATGCCAACAATTTCAAAGATTTTACCGAGTTACAATTCATATAAGGAAATCAGTTAGTTGAAATGAATGTATTAGGCCCTAATCTATGGATTTAACATGACTGGGAATACAGATATGCATCTGTTGTCCACAGATACCTTTAAAAAAGGCAGGGCCGTGGATCAGAAAACCAGTCAGTATCTGGTATGACCACCATTTGCCTCATGCAGCGTGACACATTTCCTTCACATAGAATTTATCAGGCTGTTGATTGTGGCCTGTGGAATGTTGTCCCACTCCTCTTCAATGGCTGTGTGAAGTTGCTGGATATTGGCGGGAAATGAAACACGCTGTCGTTCACGTCCTTCCAGAGCATTTATTAACATGTCTGGTGAGTATGCAGTCCATTATAATGCCGGAACATGAGGTGATGAGTGGCACGACAATGGCCCTCAGTATCTCATCATGTTATCTCTGTGCATATTGCCATTGATAAAATGCAATTGTGTTGGTTGTCCGTAGCTTATGCCTGCCCATACCATAACCCCACTTCCACCATGGGGCACTCGGTTCACAACATTGACATCAGCAAACTGCTCGCCCACACGATGCCATACACGTTGTCTGCCATTTGCCAGGTACAGTTGAAACGGGGATTCATCCATGAAGAGCACACTTCTCCAGTGTGCAAGTGGCCATCGAAGGTGAGTATTTGCCCACTGAAGTCAGTTACGACGCCGAACTGCAGTCAGGTCAAGACCGTGGTGAGGATGATGAGCATGCAGATGAGCTTCCCTGAGACAGTTTGTGCAGAAATTCCTCGGTTGTGCAAACCCACAGTTTCATCAGCTGTCCGGGTGGCTGGTCTCAGACGAAGAAGCTGGATGTGGAGGTCCTGGGCTGGCATGGTTACACGTGGTCTGCGGTGGTGAGGCCGGTTGGACGTACTGCCAAATTCTCTAAAGCGACGTTGGAGGTGGCTTATGGTATAGAAATTAACATAAACATCTCTGGCAACAGTTCTGGTGGACATTCCTGCTGTCAGCATGCCAATTGCACGCTCCTTCAAAACTTGAGACATCTATGGCATTGTGTTGTGTGACACAACTGCACAGAGTGTCCTTTTATTGTCCCCAACACAAGGTGCACCTGTGTAATGATCATGCTGTTTAATCAGCTTCTTGATAAGTCACACCTGTTAGGTGGATGGATTATCTTGATGAAGGAGAAATGCTCACTTACAGGGATTTAAACACATTTCTGCACAACATTTGAGAGAAATAAGCTTTTTGTGCATATGGAACATTTCTGGGATGTTTTATTTCAGATTTTTTTTCCAGATTTTTTGTTTTTATTTTCACCCATAGAACATGGGACAAACACTTTACATGTTTATATTTTTGTTCTGTGTAGAAGGGGATGATTGAAGAGATTATTTTCTATGGAAGAGTTTGACTTGTGAATCATAATTTATATAAATACACCAGGCAATGTAGTCATTATAGAGACTATTTAAAAAAAAAAAAGATCAAACATGGACATACGGGTAGACCGAGTTTGGATCATTAATCTTATCACAAAGTGACTAATTAGTAATGATTGTACCAGGAATTTGCATTAGACACCCCGCTATTCCCTAAACTTTTTATGATAGCAGACAAGGTAGTAGAGATAGCTGAAGCCACATGCGTCTCTGTCTTCTGGCCTATGAGCCTATGAACACTGCTTGAGTGGCGCCACTCGCTGTTCGTCCCCACTGGGCCATTAATCATTTAATTATGAACCCAGTGAGAGGTGAATACAAGGTGAACATGATTTCCGTCTCTCAGGTACTGACTGACCACCTATATAAAGCCCCATGAGTGCGTTCCATGGCCTGCCTGACACTCTGCTATAATGATCCCACAGCTGGTTTTAAGTCATTACAGTCCTGCTCTGCTGGACTTCTCTCCCAACCTTGAAGGAGGAAATGAGATAGATCTGAAAGACCATCTCTCCAAATATATGTATGCCTGTAGTCTTTCCATTAGACTCCCTGAGTAGCTCTAGTCATGCAGAGGATCAACTCATGCAGTGGGGTAGTCATTTGGTTTCAAAGATGGGTGTCAGTGGATCTGGTCAGGAGTTTTATGACTCATCAAATCACTGATGATTCTACAAGTGGATTTGGTCAGACTGTAATCTTCTAAAACAAGAGGCTCCCACGCTGAGGTCTGTCCAACGCTGGTCCGACCAAGCTGACTCCACACTCCAAGACTGCTTCCATCACGTGGACTGGGAGATGTTTCGTATTGCGTCAGATAACAACATTGACGAATACGCTGATTCGGTGTGCGAGTTCATTAGAACGTGCGTTGAAGATGTCGTTCCCATAGCAACGATTAAAACATTCCCTAACCAGAAACCGTGGATTGATGGCAGCATTCGTGTGAAACTGAAAGCGCGAACCACTGCTTTTAATCAGGGCAAGGTGTCTGGTAACATGACCGAATACAAACAGTGCAGCTATTCCCTCCGCAAGGCTATCAAACAAGCTAAGCGCCAGTACAGAGACAAAGTAGAATCTCAATTCAACGGCTCAGACACAAGAGGCATGTGGCAGGGTCTACAGTCAATCACGGACTACAGGAAGAAACCCAGCCCAGTCACGGACCAGGATGTCTTGCTCCCAGGCAGACTAAATAACTTTTTTGCCCGCTTTGAGGACAATACAGTGCCACTGACACGGCCTGCAACGAAAACATGCGGTCTCTCCTTCACTGCAGCCGAGGTGAGTAAGACATTTAAACGTGTTAACCCTCGCAAGGCTGCAGGCCCAGATGGCATCCCCAGCCGCGCCCTCAGAGCATGCGCAGACCAGCTGGCCGGTGTGTTTACGGACATATTCAATCAATCCCTATACCAGTCTGCTGTTCCCACATGCTTCAAGAGGGCCACCATTGTTCCTGTTCCCAAGAAAGCTAAGGTAACTGAGCTAAATGACTACCGCCCCGTAGCACTCACATCCGTCATCATGAAGTGCTTTGAGAGACTAGTCAAGGACCATATCACCTCCACCCTACCTGACACCCTAGACCCACTCCAATTTGCTTACCGCCCAAATAGGTCCACAGACGATGCAATCTCAACCACACTGCACACTGCCCTAACCCATCTGGACAAGAGGAATACCTATGTGAGAATGCTGTTCATCGACTACAGCTCGGCATTCAACACCATAGTACCCTCCAAGCTCGTCATCAAGCTCGAGACCCTGGGTCTCGACCCCGCCCTGTGCAACTGGGTACTGGACTTCCTGACGGGCCGCCCCCAGGTGGTGAGGGTAGGCAACAACATCTCCTCCCCGCTGATCCTCAACACTGGGGCCCCACAAGGTTGCGTTCTGAGCCCTCTCCTGTACTCCCTGTTCACCCACGACTGCGTGGCCACGCACGCCTCCAACTCAATCATCAAGTTTGCGGACGACACAACAGTGGTAGGCTTGATTACCAACAACGATGAGACGGCCTACAGGGAGGAGGTGAGGGCCCTCGGAGTGTGGTGTCAGGAAAACAACCTCACACTCAACGTCAACAAAACTAAGGAGATGATTGTGGACTTCAGGAAACAGCAGAGGGAACACCCCCCTATCCACATCGATGGAACAGTAGTGGAGAGGGTAGCAAGTTTTAAGTTCCTCGGCATACACATCACAGACAAACTGAATTGGTCCACTCACACAGACAGCATCGTGAAGAAGGCGCAGCAGCGCCTCTTCAACCTCAGGAGGCTGAAGAAATTCGGCTTGTCACCAAAAGCACTCACAAACTTCTACAGATGCACAATCGAGAGCATCCTGGCGGGCTGTATCACCGCCTGGTATGGCAACTGCACCGCCCTCAACCGTAAGGCTCTCCAGAGGGTAGTGAGGTCTGCACAACGCATCACCGGGGGCAAACTACCTGCCCTCCAGGACACCTACACCACCCGATGTCACAGGAAGGCCATAAAGATCATCAAGGACATCAACCACCCGAGCCACTGCCTGTTCACCCCGCTATCATCCAGAAGGCGAGGTCAGTACAGGTGCATCAAAGCTGGGACCGAGAGACTGAAAAACAGCTTCTATCTCAAGGCCATCAGACTGTTAAACAGCCACCACTAACACTGAGTGGCTGCTGCCAACACACTGACACTGACTCAACTCCAGCCACTTTAATAATGGGAATTGATGGGAAATGATGTAAATATATCACTAGCCACTTTAAACAATGCTACCTTATATAAATGTTACTTACCCTACATTATTCATCTCATATGCATACGTATATACTGTACTCTATATCATCGACGGTATCCTTATGTAATACATGTATCACTAGCCACTTTATACTATACTATGCCACTTTGTTTACATACTCATCTCATTTGTACATACTGTACCCGATACCATCTACTGTATCTTGCCTATGCTGCTCTGTACCATCACTCATTCATATATCCTTATGTACATATTCTTTATCCCCTTACACTGTGTACAAGACAGTAGTTTTGGAATTGTTAGTTAGATTACTTGTTATTACTGCATTGTCGGAACTAGAAGCACAAGCATTTCGCTACACTCGCATTAACATCTGCTAACCATGTGTATGTGACAAATAAAATTTGACAAATAAAAATTTGATTTGATTTGTCTAAATACATACAGAAGGTAATATAGAGGGTACATGTTACATAAGGAGACAGATTGTGGTGATGGCCCTGCGATAGACTAGTGTCCTGTCCAGGATTTATACTTGTACATCTAGCCGCCTCACACTAGAGGCTTTCAAGAAATAGACCTGGGGCTTTCCCATCCGGACCCGATGTGCATGAATACATTTTTTAAATATAGATAATCGTTCCTAATGGATGCGAGGACAACCAGACACGATCTGAGCCGAGCAAGGGAAGCAGCAGAAAAGTAAATTCTATAAGCTACTTTATTAACCGGAGCTGATAAAGCGTGAGGGACTGGAGGTACAGAGAGGTGACGCTCTAGCAGGGACCGTGCTGTGTGTGTAGGCTTCGGTGAGTGTGAGCGAGTGAGACAGAATGGGGAACAAGGAGGAGGGAGAGACGAGAGATAGCAACCAACCGTGCCGACTCACGCTATAGTAGAATAATAGCTTCCAAAACTAGATTATTTTTCATCCAATATGATTAGGTAGTACCTGTCTTGACTGCATCAAACTGAGAGAAGCTACATAGCTAGCTAGGCTAATTGAGACTTCATGCGCTTTCTTGTCCTACACAGTTACAAACAACAACAACTTCATTCAGAATATAAAGTAGCAGCCTACCTGTTGCCTCTTGGTCGTTGTAGCCTATCTTTCTCCTTTAACTTTTAATTCCATAATTAATTTACCTTTCTACTCTCCTTTGTAGCTGACGTGTTAGAAGCTCTGTGGCAAATATGCCAATTATTATAGAAGACTATTGGATGATTCACAGAGAGTGGTCCGTTAAGGCTTGCTAGCTGTTCGGGTAGACTTTCAGTCATTACGCTAATGCTAGTTAGCAATGGCAGGCTAAATTACCTTCATAAAATTTCCTTCGAACTGCACAAAGAGAAATACAAATTGTGTCTATGAGTTCATCTGACTCTTGGTAATTAGAAAAAGAGCTAAATTGACTAAATCTTTCACTATATACTCTTAATGCGTTTTGATATGGCCTAACAGAACCCCTAAAACCTCAATCATTTTGACGTTTCAAAATCATTTAGTAGCATGTTTTAACCTTTGAATTTTGATTTGTTTAACTGTTAGGCTGTGTGAAATTAGACAAGAGGATTATGTTGTCCCATCTCAACTGTTCAACTGTTCTGCCTGCGGCAATGGAACCCTGACCTGTTCACCGGACGTGCTACCTGTCCCAGACCTGCTGTTTTCAACTCTCTAGAGACAGCAGGAGCGGTAGAGATACTCTCAATGATCGGCTATGAAAAGCCAACTGACATTTACTCCTGAGGTGCTGACTTGCTGCGCCCTCGACAACTACTGTGATTATTATTATTTGACCATGCTGGTCATTTATGAACATTTGAAAATCTTGGCCATGTTCTGTTATAATCTCCACCCTGCACAGCCAGAAGAGGACTGGTCACCCCTCAGAGCCTTGTTCCTGTCTAGGTTTGTTCCTAGGTTTTGGCCTTTCTAGGGTGTTTTCTTACACCTGCATTGCTTGTTGTTTGGGGTTTTAGGCAGGGTTTCTGTACAGAACTTTTAGATATCAGCTGATGGAAGAAGAGCTACATAAATACATTTGATTTGATTTTAAAATAAATAATTACTAAACCAGCACGATCAGGGACTCAGTTCAAAAACACTTAGAGGTTTGAGCATTAAATTCATGTTAGGTTACGTGAGGTAACAAAAGAAGCAACCTTTCTGGATGAAGATTGAGTGGTAGGAGTGGGCAGTTTAGATTTATGATTAAGAAACTGGTTGACAAGGAGAGTTGTCTCCAAGGAAATGGAACAAGTAACTATATATTTACATGAAGTACTGAATGAAAGTGTGTCTGTGTTTGTAACATGACCATGCTATGATTCTAAATATTAGAGGATACAGTACTTTTGTTGACTCCAGAAGAAGTTTTGATGCCTCTGTGGAGAGCTAATCACCCTGCCAGGGTTGCCCAGTACTGTAGGACTAAATCAAAACCCAGTAAACAAATTCTGACATTGTTCACAGATATATTTTATAACAGGAGTGCCTCTTGACTCCCCAATCCTGCACATTTCTCTTTTTCATCTCCTTGGAGATATAGTGTTGTGGTCCTTAACCAGTGGAGGACAACATTCATTTAAAAAAAAGTTAAGTCAGAAGAAATCGTTTTGGATTTATTTCAAGAGACACTCGCCAGCATAGTAAATCCCATGTTTGCAGACTTTTTAGTTGCAAATACGTATACACCATACTACATAGTGCTTCATCAACCAGTAGTCTTTATTTGTAACATGTCATTAACCAAAGTATAGAGCATAATGGAATTGTATTCTCGTTATGTCATTAATTGTTGTTATTTGAAGTTATGGTATTATGAAACCCCATTATTAGCTGTATAAGGATCTGCTCCAGCAGCACTACTGTATTGGCCTGGGTTTTGTGAATGCAACTTCAAACGCCATTCTGCCATTTGATGAAACGCATTTGCTCTTTGTCAGTGCTGTTGCCTGGGAGCTTGTTACAAAATGAGCTGTTGTGGGCTCTGTTTGCTATTTTCCCAGTCTTAAATGCTTTTCTAAGTCTTTATCAATGCATGTTCTGTGTTTACACATACACCATTTAACAGAGGTCAACAGTGTTTTGGTTACCATACAGACTTTCACATTGCAGCTTATGTGATCAGCCATCATTTGAGTTTTTTCGGTTAGCTTGTAAGCGTAATCAATGGCTGCTATGTCATACAAGAGCTGTGCACTGGGTTGTGAACATCCATTCCTTTCTTTCACCAGTTATTCACCAGAAATATTCATTTGTCAGCTTTGAAGAAACTATACAAGCAACAAGAGTGTTGTTGCTTCGCTAGGTACTGTAAAAAGTGTATCACCTTCAATTTTAGATGCTTTTGATGAGCCTATCATATAGCATTAATAGTTGTCTTGTGACAGGCATTACAGCATCCTCAGAGCACAAGTAACTACTGATTGAAAAGAGGAAGGATAATGACAGCTAATTATGAGAGATGATTAAGTCGTAGCTACTATTGTTTAATCTCTCTCTTTCTCCGTCTTTCCCTCTCTCTCTCTCTCTATCTCTCTCTCTCTCTCTCTCTCTCTTTCTCTATCTCTGAGTCACACTGTCACCATGTACTGCCTTGTCCCTCTGATTGTGTCAACATTAAGGTGTATTTGGGCCATTGGGGGAAGAGAAAGGGTTATTGTTACACTTCTAAATGAGCTTTGGAACCAAGATGTTAGGGCGAAGGGGTTAAGGCTGGCAGTATCTGAAGTGCAGGTGCTTTTCATCACTGTCTATTCACAGGCAGATTGCAGAGCCTACCTTGTGCCGCACCAGCTTAATTTCGCTAACACCAAGGCATTGTGCTTGGGCGGGCGTTCAGAATTACATCTTTGTTTGTTTGTCGAAGCTCTCTCGAATCCGAATGAAGCTGGTGGTGTGTGCTCTGGCTCTATTGTCTGAACACATTGGACCCTGATGCATTTGGGGATGTAGAACAGAGGCGTGATTGATAATCACTTTATTCCACTATAAAGGACCATGCATAAAGACCACTGAAAACCACAAATAGCTTCTCATTACAACACAGCTACCACTGCCCACTGTCTAAATTACAGCCAGCAGCAAGACTCATATGCAGACACCAAAAGAAGTAGCCAGCCTAAAGACATCTCTATTACAATGGACTTTCATTGCCTCTAGTATGCTGATTAAAGTGGCAATAACAAAAAAATAAAGCTAAGGGATGGGGTGGAGAAATGTAAAGACTCTCAAATTCATAAACAGATGATAGTTTTGAGGCTCTATAGTGTTTGTTTACATTTACGTTGTTTACAAACATTGGAGAAAAACAAGCTTATATTTTGAGTTCTGATGGGCTCATGAGGTATTTATAGGTTATAGTCTTCAATAATCAATGGACATAGCAACTTCTGGTTGCCCCTTTAAGCCTAGTGAATACGTGAGGATTAGGTATTTCAGGTAAGTCGATCAGTTTGACTATCAGGATGAATATCAGGATATCAATTTCAATTTCTTTTACCGAAAGTGTATTCACAAATTCAAAGGAAAATTCAATTGATCAGTGTATTTTTGTCTTAATGTGAGAGGATTTCATAATCCATGAAATGTAACAAACGGTATTCTTCCCATTGTAAATGATGCATAGTAAACCAATACAATACTGACTAATTACTATTCAATGATTTAACCTACTTTTAAAGCGTTCTATCTTCTAGAAAGTACTGACTATCATGTATATACAGTGGGGTCCATATTCATTGGCGCCCTTAATAAAGATGTTACGGTGCGTGAATAGGTTAGGAGGAGACAAGGCACAGCTGGGGGAAAGAGGGGGAGAAAAGGTAACCTAACAACGACCAGCAGAGGGAGACAGGGTGAAGGGAAAGGACAGAGACAAGACACAACATGACAGTACATGACAAAAGATAAGCAAAAAATAGATGGATCTTCCAGCAAGAGAATTATCCCAAGCATTAATCAAAATCCACAAAGAAATGGTTATTCGACCACAAAATCAACATTTTGTTTGTTTTGAAGAGGGCAGTCCATAAGTGGAAGGATATCAAGGATCTGGAAAGATTGTGTATGGAGGAATGGTCTAAGAGCCTTCCAAATGTGTTCTCCAATCTCATAAAACATTTTAGAATGTCGTTATCCTCGCAAGTGGAGGGTGCGAGACTATTTTTTTTACAAAATCTCTTCCTCAGAATATAATGTAAAAAAATGAGCATACAATATAGCTATGTATATAATATAATATAGCTATATGTATACATTTTTGTCTCATCTTTATCAAGGGATCCAATAATTCTGGACCTCACTGTATGTGTATGAATGATCCTGAATTATTGAGTAGTAACATAAAGTACTATATAAAATGATTATGGGATTATATAGACATCCACAATGATGGTCTCTCACTGGCACCTGAGGTCCATATGATGCAACTCTTCCAGACCTTATACAATATATCCTTTTACTGGTTTGAATAACATGCAATGATTATTTAAAACAACCTCAAAGCAACAGTTTTCTCTGTCAAAATATATTTCTAAAGAAAACAGTAAATAAATAAATTGCACAGTAGAGTTGGATGAATCCTTCTGACTTACAATTGGTACAGCACTCACTTCATTGTTTGGGAAAGTAGGAGAGATAGTGCCCCACACTGGTCAGCAGTGCATACAACAGATGTGACTGCACCAAATGTGCCACTGCTTCTGCAAATCTTGAGATATTTTTCTAAATAGGAAGGACACATCCTAGAGCTTGATTTTGTTATATGTTCTGTATAAAAGCAAGGTGCTTTGTGGATTCAAGCTTTTTCAAATGTCAAGGCAGCCATTCATCCTGGACTGACAGTTGGTATTTTATGTAAACCTCCAATAATGTTGCTATGTTACATTTGGTATGGTTACTTAAGACCGAAGGTTACGTAGCCCTTTCCACTCACAGCCCTTGTTATCCCCTATACAGTTTGAAAATCATACAAGAAAACTGTGCACTTCACATTTCCTTATTTGAAAACTCATGTAATTTACAGTATTAACATCTATGATTGCGATGTTTGATCCACAGTTACAGGGATGACATGCGTTCTACCCTGGATTATCCTGAGCAGAGTTCCTTATGTTTTTTTTGCTGTGGAACAAGCACTTAAAAATTACAATCTGTTTGTCTGAAGTGCCTTTTGAAAGTCTAACACTGTATTTTATATCTTATCTAGCCATGTTGGCAATAAAATATGTTTTCGAATGATGCCCGCCTGACCCAGATTGTGATTTCTAATGGTACGTTTACAGTATTTGTGTGATGGTGGGGACGTAGGGCTGTGTTTCAAACAAAAACCTAAAAACGTGCTTGCTTCAGTTCCTCAATGGCAAAGCTAAGAGTGCTCAAAAAAATCACCTTGCTCGGCCTCCGAACGCAAGGCACTACAGAGGGTAGTGCTTATGGCCCAGTACATCACTGGGGCTAAGCTGCCTGCCATCCAGGACCTCTACACCAGGCAGTGTCAGAGGAAGGCACTACAAATTGTCAAAGACCCCAGCCACCCCAGTCATAGACTGTTCACTCTACTATCGCATGGCAAGCGGTACCGGAGTGCCAAGTCTAGGACAAAAAGGCTTCTCAACAGTTTTTACCCCCAAGCCATAAGACTCCTGAACAGGTAACCAAATGGCTACCCGGACTATTTACATTGTGTTCCCCCCCAACCCCTCTTTTACGCTGCTGCTACTCTCTGTTTATCATATATGCATAGTCACTTAACCATATCTACATGTACATACTATCTCAATCAGCCTGACTAACCGGTGTCTGTATGTAGCCGGTTAGTCACTTAAATGGACATTCATGTACATACTACCTCAATTGGACTGACCAACCAGTGCTCCCGCACATTGGCTAACCAGGCTATCTGCATTGTGTCCCACCACCCACCACCCGCCAACCCCTCTTTTACGCTACTGCTACTCTCTGTTCATCATATATGCATAGTCACTTAACTATATCTACATGTACATACTACCTCAATCAGCCCGACTAACCGGTGTCTGTATATAGCCTCGCTACTGTTATTTTTCACAGTTTTTTTCTTGTTTTTTATTTCTTTACTTACCTGTTGTTCACCTAATACCTTTTTTGCACTATTGGTTAGAGCCTGTAAGTAAGCATTTCACTGTAAGGTTTACCCGTTGTATTCGGCGCACGTGACAAATAAACTTTGATTTGATTTGATTAGTTCTGTATTGACTCTTTGCCTGTTTGATGGTTCGTCGGAGGGCATAGCAGGATTTCTTATAAGCTTCCGGGTTAGAGTCCCACTCCTTGAAAGCAGCAGCTATACACTTTAGCTCAGTGCGAATGTTGCCTGTAATCCGTGGCTTCTGGTTGGGGTATGTACTGTATGTACAGTCACTGTGGGGACGACATCCTCGATGCATTTATTGATAAAGCCAGTGACTGATGTGGTGTACTCCTCAATGCCATCGGATGAATCCCAGAACGTATTCCAGTCTGTGATAGCAGAACAGTCCTGTAGTTTAGCATCTGCTTCATCTGACCACTTTTTTATAGACCTTAGTCACTGGTGCTTCCTGCTTAAATTTAGCTTGTAAACAGGAATCAGGAGGATAGAGTAATGGTCAGATTTTCCAAATGGAGGGCGAGGGAGAGCTTTGTACACGTCTCTGTGTGTGGAATAGAGGTGGTCTGGAATTTGTTTACCTCTGGTTGCCCATTTAACATGTTGATAGAAATTCGGTAAAACTGATTTAAGTTTCCCTGCGTTAAAGTCACCGGCCACTTGGAGTGCCGCCTCTGGATGAGCGTTTTCCTGTTTGCTTATGGCGGAATACAGCTCATTTAGTGCAGTTTTAGTTCCAACCTTGCTCTGTGGTGGTATGTAGACAGCTACGAAAAATACAGATGAAAACTCTCTGGGTAAAAAGTGTGGTCTGCAGCTTATCATAAGATACTCCACCTCAGGTGAGCAAAACTTTGAGACTTCCTTAGATATTGTGCACCAACTGTTGTTTACATAAATGCATTGGCCCCCGCCCCGTGTCTTACAAGATGCGGCTGTTCAGTCTTGCCAATAGAGTGTATAACCCGCCAGCTCTATGCTCTCAATGTCGTCGTTCATCCACGACTCGGTAAAGCATAAAATATTACCGTTTTTAATTTCCTGTTGGTAGGATTTACGTGCTTTCAGTTCGTCCTATCTATTTTCTAGCGATTGAACATTAGGGCAGATTAGCCACTCGTCGCCTGGTCCTCACAAGGAACCCTGATCTTTTGCCTCGGAATCGCCGTTTCCTTCTCCAGCGAATCACGGGGATCGGGGCCTGGTCGGGTGTCAACAGTATATCCCTCGCGTCCGACTCATTGAAGAAAAACTCTTCGTCCAGAAGTAGGAATACATCTTGTAGTGTATTCAAGGTTGAAAAAGGCTTCTGAAGTTTGTACTTTCCACTTTAAAATGTCAGTCTTGATTTGCCCTAACAAAACATGTATCAACCCCTACAAAAAATCTCTAATTATAATCAAAATATCCTTTTGCTTCAAGATTGTTTTCCTGCTGTGAGAAACAGGTCAAATTAAGATCCTACTTCTGTAGGCATACACAGGACATAGGAAGTCAACATAGCACAGACCAGTTGACTTATAGTTAAGGCTCTCAACACAGAAAACGGTATTTGTGTGACAGCTGTATACAATATACACTGTAGTACTACTGTATTATCATGTTACTAGCAGGAATACATGCGCTGTTGTGTTAAACAAGGAGGTACAGTACACCGTATGGAGGAGTCATTTAAATCCCTTGTTCATTGTTCAATCAATAGCTATGTACTGTACTGTCTATGATGTGCTGTAGCTAAAAGCCTATAAACCTGAAAGTGTTGCGTTCATGTGTGGAGGAGTGCTGGTCGTCTGTTCTCTCCCTATTGGTATCTGTTCATATGGAGCCATAGAGAGTCAGCCCCTAGGAGCATGGCCTTACGTCACACTGGTTTACACTCATTACTGCTATTTACCCAGCAGAGTGAACAGCCCCTGAGGTGGCATCAAATCAAAGCATGCCTCAGCGATCTCTTTTTACAAAAAAGCCAAACAATGGAGTGAAATGTATATTAGGCTAATAATACTTTTGCAAATTGATTCCAAATGTCCAAAGGTTCCCAAACGGACTGCAAGTCACATTTTTCTTTTCGAATAAATAAAGAAAAGAGAACATCTAAAATCACAGTATGAGTAGGGCCACGGGCACTAGTTCTGCATCCTGATGTTAAAGCTAATATCTGGAGGTTATGTGTTGAAATGGGAGCTTGAATTCCCTGTCAAGAGATTTACCAGCCAGGGATCTTAAATGCCCCCATGAAATAGTGAGGAAACTCCTGTAATATGACAGAAAAGCCTGGCTGAACACCAGGACAGGGCAAAGCTCTGACACATCTCCTCTTCAGCAGCTCACTGGTGACTGAGTACCTACAGCCCATGATCACCACTTGAAGCTGTAATAAGAATACTGGAAGGGATATAATTCAACCCAAATCTCTCCTTCTCTTTTCCCTTTTTTGTTTCTCTCCATCTCCCTCTCTCTCTCTCTCTCTCTTTATCTCTCTCCCTTTCTATTTCCCTCGCTCTCTCTCACCTCTTTTTTTTCTCTCTCAATTCTCTCCCTCTCTCCCTTTCTATTTCTCTCTCTCTCTCCCTCTCTTTTCCCTTTTTTGTCTCACCCCCCCCCTCTCTCTCTCTCTCTCTCTCCCTTTCTATTTCTCTCTCTCGCTTTCCCCTTTTTCTCTCTCTCTTTCCCCTTTTTGTCTCTCTCTCCCTCTCTTTCACTTTCTCTCTCACTTTCCCTTTGTTCTCTCTCTCTCTCTCAATTCAATTCAATTTGCTTTATTGGCATGACATAACAATGTACATATTGCCAAAGCTTACTTTGGATATTTACAATATTAAGATTTAAAGAATCAAAATTGTCAACGGTACAAATCTCTCTCTCTCTCTCTCTCTCTCTCTCTCTCTCTCTCTCTCTCTCTCTCTCTCTCTCTCTCTCTCTCTCTCTCTCAGGTGTACTTTAAGCGAGATGGAGAGTTGATAGAGGTGATTTCCTACATCCACCCCTCAGCTGTTGCAGAGGACGGCGGTGGCTCAGCGGGGGTGCGGGGTGCCAGGCCGCTCATCAGCAGGGACCTGGACGACACCAAGCTGCAGAGGTCCCTTTCCTTGTTGGATCCAGAGGGGCGGCCAGGCCGCCTGTTCACCGATAGCCCTGAGCGTGGTCGTAACACGGGCCAGCACACCCAGGGCCAGCAGCAGCAGCCCAGCCCTGCCACCGAGGTCATTCCAGAGACTGTGGTGAGCCGGGAGTTCCCCCGTTGGGTGCAGAGCACTGACCCACTCTACTACTTCAGCCACACCCACATCCCCCAGAGTGATGGCTCTGTGCTGGTGCAGGCCAGACTCACCTGGACCCTTAACCCCCAGCTGGACAATGATGCCATGTTCAGCTGTGAGGTCAAGCACCCAGCACTCTCCATGCCCATGCAGACAGAGGTCACATTGGGTGAGTACAACACAGACATACCCCTCCCCTAACTCACTCCTCTCCTCTTCTCTCCTTGTCTCCCCCCGAAGTCTTATTCAATCTCTGCTTTACTCAAGCCTCCTTATGTCTCCCTCGCAAATCTACTCCGAACAACACTGATTTCCATTTGATGCTTAATTGTGTTACAGCTGAGCAGATTGCGAGTTTAGAGTGAAATGCAAAACTCAGTAGTGACTGACGGTGCAATTCATTGAGCCGTCTGTTGCTAGATTGAGTTAACTCACAACCGTTATTGAAAAAGTCAACCTGAATAAGGGAAGCCAAATGAGAATTTAAACACAACCAGCCACGTGATGTCAATGTAGAGGCGACTCTGTGTACCCCCACATCTGACACAAATCACTGCCTCCCATATGCTCTAAATATGATGACATAATCTCAACAAATGTCCTGTATTGGAGGAGGTTTCTTTACCTTCATTTAAATTGTTTCAAGGATAAACGAGGGAATGTGACTGTGGGATTATTTGTTTGTAGTTGATTCTACAAATAATCAAAGTGAAGAAAATATACACTGAGTATACCAAACATTAGGAACACCTTCCTAATATTGAGTTGCCCCCTCCCCTTTTGCCCTCAGAACAGCCTCAATTCGTCGAGGCATGGACTCTACAAGGTGTCAAAAGCGTTCCACAGGGATGCTGGCCAATGTTGACTCCAAAGCTTCCCACAGTTGTGTTAAATTGTCTGGATGTTCTTTGGGTGGTGGACCATTCTTGATACACACGGGAAACTGTTGAGCGTGAAAAACCCAGCAGCGTTGCACTTCTTTACTGAAACCGGTGAGCCTGGCGCTTGCTACCATATTCAAAGGCACTTACATTTTTTATCTTGTCAATTCACCCTCTGAATGGCACACATACACAATCCATGTCTCAAGGCTTAAAATTCCTTCTCCTCCTGCTAGTGTCCCTTTCTCACTGTGTTGTATTGATAGACATGGGGGCGGCACACGTTGCTCGCCCTTTAGCTTTTCATAGTGTTTCTGTTGTTAGAGCAACAACAACTGCGGAGCGAGAAAAATACTCAACCAACATGGAAGGACCAGTGTTTAGGGTCTATAAAGGATTTACCAACCATGGCTGACAAGTGGCTATGTGCCAGGGAAAGAGACAGCTTAATGCTTAAGAGCCTGCATAGTGCAAATAATAAATGTTTAACCTGTTTATATTTTTACTCTCATATATTAACGCTCCAATGCCAAGCAGGAATATAACACATAGGAATAAGAACATTATCATGAAAAGATTAATAAGGATCTACTGATGTAGGATCATAATTTGATCACCCTGTTGCAGGATAACTTTCCTGCAATGCCTTAATTTAAAAACTTGTAGTGTATTTGATGTTTAAAAAGGCTTCTGAAGTTTGTAATTTCCAGACTTTATTTTCCCTTAAGAAAAATGTCAACCCCTACAAAAATATCCATTAATTATAATCAATTAATTCAACTGTCCTGTTTCTACAGGATTATTTTTCTGCTGTAGCAAACTGGTTCAAATTAAGATCCTGCTCCTGTATTATCTGTCTTCTCAAGACAAATAGCTGGAGTGTTGATTGAAACAGCCTCCTCTTTACCATTGTTACATGTTGATGGTAAAAAATACTCGGCCCAGAGGGATTTAGGCCCAGAGAAAGCCTTGCTAACTGTCAATGCCTTTCATATGTTCACAAGGCTTTTCCTATGCTGCAATTCAAGCCATTCAATTATCAGTAGCTTTGTTATTTAAAGAGATGGAAAGAGCTTCTCCAGATATTCCTCCTCAACACCCTGAGAATAGAGAACAGAAAATGTGCATTAGTTGATTTTAATTGGAGTACACTTGAAATTCATAGCATTCATAAACCTACTTGGAGCAGATTCAAACTGGAGTGGTATGAGTGAGAGCTCTTGGGGTAGGCTATGCAACAATAGACAGTACAGGTGTTGAGGTAGCAAATGTATGTCACCACTTCAAAACATTATTTCTTATATCCTTATATCCTGGTAGAATGTGATCATCTAAAATGGGACACATTTTAAATCCATCCCTCAGATTGGGCAGAACTCGGTCTTCTGATTATACAGTTAAAGCCAGCTAATTGCTCCTGGGATGTGTCACCCACTCCCTTACACTTGCCTTCCAAGGTGTATTTGGTCAGTCTTTGCACTGCCCATAAGTAATAAATATTTCACTGATTTAATATTGCCACATGAGACAGAGCGACAATCTGACAACCGACCAATGTTGTATTACATTTCATGAATATTCACAAGCTGCTCCGTGCTCGCCTTACAAATGGATTTGGGCTGAGGTCTTGGGAACCTCTCAGAATGAGCAACACCTCAGTGGGTTTCTCACCTGGGCCTCTCCATTCCAGAATTTATGATCTCAGCACATCTGAATAATTAAAAGTACTCTTTTTATTTGCATGGTCTATTATTTATCAGCATGAAAAGACTGGAGGAATTATAATTTCATATACAGTGCTGAGAAATGATCCACGGCTGCATACACCAGTCATTTCCTCGCCAGACTGATAATCAGAGAGCAGATGCTCTGTGTGTTGGGCTGTGCGTTGTGTGTGTGTGTGTGCATGCTTGCATCTTTGCGTGTGTGTGTCTCTATGTTCACCTGCGTCTCATCTCCATATTTATCCCACTTTCATCTTGCTGTTGTATGAAGTCCAATCCAGGCTGGATGTGTGCATTGAATTATACAGTGTTGGATTGATGATGACCCAATGATCCTACAGTCATCCCTTTTAAATTGTTGGTTCTGTCTTCGCTCTCTCTACCACACAGTCAAACCACTCAACCAGCCAATACTGCAGGTTCTCTGTCTATTTTAGAGTTCTCTGCAGTCATCCAAATCTGTATAGTCAGAGGCCAGGCCTGCTGATGTTTGGCTGGATCACAAAGCTCACCTGATGCAGCGAGCGCTGTTGTTTACTGAGGGCACTGTGTGTGCACTGACCCATCCCACAGTGCTAACAGTTCCATGCTGTAAAGTGAGGAGGTTGGGTTGCTGGCCGACGTCTTGGGAGTCCAGGACTTATTTCCTTATGAGGCCCTCCTGGGTGCCGCAGTATGTCAGTCACATTGCATGCTGTCCTAATCAAAAGTGATGACGTGGGACACCAACTGTCGTTGTTGGAGTGGATCCCAGAAATCAGCCATCACCCTCTTGGCGGTGCCAGCAAGCACTGTGACGCCATGAAACCAATACTGAAAATACCCTTCAGACGGAAAGTGGGAGGTGGGAAGCAGGCAGCGTGGCAATCACACTCCCATGATAACTGGCAAAGTGACATCTTCATCATGGACTTGAGACCACTTAAAGCAAAATACTGTTATTTTGATGTGTATGATAAGCTTGGTTCAATGTCTTATCTTTCATTTTTGGGGCGATGATTGTTATGGCTACTTTAGGCCTAACACAATAGAGGTGCTTGACTATAGTTCTGCCCAGTTCCTTCAGATATATTATTCTTACACATTTAGCTAGCCCAAGATTCATTCCCCCATTTCATTTCAACGTAGTAACTGTAGTGAGTCACTGTTGTCATTGTGTTGACAAGCTCTTAATCTCTCATGTGTATCGCTAGTCTTGCGTCTGTCTCCCCACTCCGTGCTCTACATCGTGATGCCTCCATCTGATTCATGTCTCTGGAAGAGAGCAACAGAAAGATAAGGATGGAGATCCTGTTATCTAAAAGGGTCCCCTGACTTGATATATGTGTGCAATGCATATTTCCAATCCCCATTTCAAATGTGACAGAGGAACTCTTATTCCATTAGGCAGATGCAGGGCATGATTCAGTAACTTCCCAAGAAAAGAGATGCTTCATTCGGTTCGGCCAACACTTTATGACTTGATTTATGGGTGAAATTGAGGTCATTTATCTATTTTAATTTTAATTTTTGTTTCACTCATCAATTGAAACAAGCACTTGATTTATATTGAAAAGTGTGAATTTGAATTATTGTAAGGTTCCTGAATAACTACACTTGTGCGTGCATCTCTGACCAACCAAATCTCATCACTTGTATTTGGTTCATTGTCTAACATTTGGGATCACAGCGTTCTATATGGTTATCAGAGGGAAATTGTTAATCAACTCAAACAATGCAGAACCAGTTCATACAGATCTCATTTAACCCACGATGATGGCCACATCACCACAAAATGACTCTCTGTCCTCCTGCTACAGTGCTGTACAGTACATCAACAAGGTTACATACAGTAGATTAACAGATGACACTAAATCTTAAATAATTTGCAAATCACTCAATGTCTTCATTCAATCTCTGCTCCATACACAATCCAAAGGCCCCTCTGAAAGTGAAGAATATGGAAGCTTCCATTTCCCCTCCCCTGAAACGTCCATTGTTTCAGTAGGAACATAATGGATATCATCTGAGGACTCCTGTCTGTACCAAGACAAGGTTCTCTGAGTGTTCCTTATCTCGCTGCCTCCACACTCCTCCTGGGGAGCTCCGATTCTCCTCCAGTAATGACTATCTATCCAATTTAGTCCCCTCTCTCCAAGGGGAAATAAATCCACCATTGTCCTAGCTGTTGATGAAAGGACATGGAGGTCCCTAGCCTCTCGCACCATGACCTTAATTGACAGGAAATTGTATTCGCCTCTCTCTCCCTCTCTACCCCTCTCCAAAATAAAAAGGTGCCTCCTGGATTTACTTGACATGCCACTGGGATGACACTGCTTTTTTGATCTCCTTTTTTTCTTTCTTTCTTTCTTTCTTTCTTTCTTTCTTTCTTTCTTTCTTTCTTTCTTTCTTTCTTTCTTTCTTTCTTTCTTTCTTTCTTTCTTTCTTTCTTTCTTTCTTTCTTTCTTTCTTTCTTTCTCTCTCTCTCTCTCTCTCTCTCTCTCTCTCTCTCCCTCCCAGCGGCTCCTAAGGGCCCCAAGCTTTTGATGACCCCCACCAGGGCAAAGGTAGGGGACACAGTGCGCATCACTGTGCAAGGATTCCAGGTAGGCGCTGGGGTTCCTGGGGTAAGTGCATGGGGGTTTATGAAACCGGAGAGCCATGTCAGTTTGGGATAGGAGGGGACAGGGGAGATATGCAGTTAAGCCTGACGAGTTTTCTGAAATAGTGACCATTCTTACAGGGTGAGGGATATACCATATGTCTTCTCAGTCTAAGGCTAGCATACTGTTTCTTGTTCTGTGGAAAAAAATGTGGAAAAAGTGCACTATTGGAAAATGTGACTGGTTTGAATTTTTGGGGGGAATATTCTTATCTTTTCACATTTCTGTTTCACTGTTGCGTACTGTCTATGCCTCAAGGCATGAAACTATTTCAATGAAAAATGAATAACCCTTTTCAAATCTGTTTGTTTATGGATACCTCCAATTCTCTGATGTTCTGTTGTTTTCTTAAGTCTATCTCCTTAAGCCAACAGGCATCCATGTCAAGCTGTTAGAGGTTTCCTCAGCAGAGCAGAGTGAGGGTTTGTTCCTGCTAGAGCATTCCAGTTAGGAGTTGTTTTTTTTTATACTATCATCCTCTGTCAAAAAAATACAATCTTTCCTGCAGTGTGAATGGTATTTAGCTGATCCCCATCTCAGTGACAGGGATAGGGATGACACAGTGGTGGCGCAGGTAGAGAGGATAAGGTTCATCCTGATAGGCCATGCTAATGAACCAGCACACCAATCGCCTTTGTTACTGTTCATTCACTGCTTCATGAATTTCTGGACATGATAGCACTGTTTGTTTTCATAAGGTGTCTGTTTGTCATTGTTTTGTTCTGGTTTGCTACTTTTGAATTGAAGAGGATCTAATCATGGCACTGATCCGGTGCCTTTAAGTTTAGTGTAGTGCAGCAGGCTGAAACCTGGGCAGATGTATGTGAGTATCTCCACCCACTGATCTCATGGTATTTGAAGTTGTCCTTTGAATAGTGTTAAGAATGGTCACTATAAACAGGCTTGACTGGGACGTACAGCCAATTGGGCCCTTCGGAAACAGATCCCAAAGAAAATCTCCCTTATCCTTCACTGGACCAAGGCTCTGAGGTTTCACCAGTAGATAAGATTTAATGCTAAATGTTTTACCTCTTTTGGCTTCTCATAGTGTGATAAAAAAAAGACATCTGTATCCCCTACGGTTTATAGTATCAGAATAATGCATAATCACAAAGTGTGGGGTTTTGCCTTTCTTTCCATTGATATGCTTAGTCCCCAATCTGTGTTAATACACATGAAGATGAGAAAGGCACTGACTCTTTCATTGGGGCTGGTCTTTTTAATTTGGTTTCTCTAAGGCCGTTGGGGATATGTGACAGGAAGGTCTCACTCTGACCTTTCAATGTTTTTTTTTTATCTTGGTGTGACCTTATGCCATGAGACTATCCCGGATCAACAAACCCTTTTCACTTCTGTCATCATGTGAATTCGGAGGTTCAATAACTCTTATCAGCACAGTCGTTTTTGAAAGGTGTCACAAATCACACCAGCTTAGTCAGAACGATGACAAACCAGCTCGTCAAGGCAGATGTTCAGTTCATTAAAGCATTTCTATGGGTCACACAAGGTGGCAAGAGTCAAGTCGTCGTAGATTCTTTAAAAGGGCTGGGGTGTCACATTTCTAATTGCTAAAATAAAATCTAGTCAGATTATCACTAACAGTTAGTTTATCTTAATGGAATTTCATTCTGTTGCATCATACTTTTCTTCAGGAATAGATGTCAACCGTTTGTCAATCTCTTTGTCCCCTTTCACCCAAGATGATTGACGGTAAAATATTTGTCCCTCAGTCCTGCAGTGCAGACTAGATGAAACAGTAGAGTTCCCTAGCCAGTTCTTCTTTGACCATGTGTGGAGTGATCATCATTCCTGATGATGTGTTGTTCCCTTTGAATAACCTTTGAGCACCACAACCCCTCATACCACTCTCTCTACTTAACGCCCTCTCCTCCCCTGCTGACGTGTTCTCCAGCTGACTTGATTCTAATAACATGTCTGTTTCCAGCAGATGGCAGAAAAGACATCCAGAGGAGGACAGCAGGAAGGCTTATTCTCTGAGGGAGAATAGCCCTCTTAATAACCATGACAACCCTTTTGAAAAGGGAAATATTTTAAAACTGTGTGGGGAACTCTCTGAAGAGGCATGAGAATGAGAAACATTTTGTAAATGTAGTGTTGATTATTAATGCATGCTGTTAACTCACCATTGCGTTTGGGGGAAATAGAGCGTGTATTATTCATGTAGCCTTTGTTCTTAATCTCTTGGCTGGGACTTATCTCTTTTTCCCCTCTTGTCCCTCCCTCCCTTCCTCACACACACTGCGGTGGTCTGGTGATAGAATGAGGTGTTCCCTGAGCCCCTTTTCACCTGGACCCGGGTCGGGGGCCGTCTGCTGGACGGGAGTGCCGAGTGGGATGGGAAGGAGCTGATTTTGGAGAGAGTGCCAGCCGAACTCAACGGCTCCATGTACCGCTGCACAGCCCAGAATCCCCTGGGCTCCACGGACACGCACACTCGCCTCATCGTCTTTGGTACGTGTCCAAGCTCATCACCATATTCTCTAATCCTAGAGAGCATTGCAGAAAATCTAAAACTTAACACTAATTCTTATTCATGGGATATTTTATTCCCACTATTCAAATGAATATCTTTATTCAAATTTCAAACACCATTAAATTTGTGTTTCAACGGTTAATATTATTCATCCACATACTGTAAAGTGTTAAGCATCGCATTTATGTAAAAAAAAAAAAAAAAAAAAGAAGAGATTTGTGGCCATTTTTAGACATGAATTATCTATGCAAACTAAGTGCATGATTAATAAGTGATTGTATCACTAAATGACTCAACAATGCCTCTCCAACAAAGGCTGATTTACATAAGTGAGTAATGCCTCTCATCTGGGTGAGTAAAAATCCAACAGCCATTAGAATCCCACAAGCAGCGTGTATTGTACCCATATTCTCCAACACTGACTGCTACTAATCACATGAGAGGCCCATAATATAATAAATTATATTTTTTGTTGACAGTGTCATCCCACCTCTTTGTTCAACGACCCACCACGTGCAAGCTAGATCAGTCTTTTCATGATGTGCTATTTATCGCAGTCCCAGTTTGCTTTAGTTGATGTGGGAGTTGGACTGCTTGCTGACTATTACTCTTGTACTGTATGTCCTGCTGCCCTGGATGTGTTTACCCTTGAGCCCTTTGGAATTAAAACTGATCAGAGGCCTGTCAATCATAGCTGCTCTACTTTAAGCAAATCTGCTGCTCCGAGGATGAATGACTTCTCCTATGTATTATATATTCTCTACTCTCATTTTAGAGATAACTGCTGTGCAAGAGATGGAACTGATATACACTGAATGTACAAAACATTAAGAACACCTGCTCTTCATACGAGATAGACTGACCAGGGGAATCCAGTTTAAAGCTATTATTCCTTATTGGTGTCACTTGTTAAGTCCACTTCAATCAGTGTAGATGAAGGGGAGGAGACAGGTTAAAGAAAGACGTTTAAGCCTTGAGAATATTGACACATTGTGTGTGCCATTCAGAGGGTGAATTGGCAAGACAAAATATTTAAGTGCCTTTGAACAGGGTATGATAGTAGGTGACAGGCTCAGCAGTTTGAGTGTGTAAAGAATTGCAACGCTGCTGAATTTTTCACACTCATCAGTTTCCCGTGTGTATCAAGAATGGTCCACCACCCAAAGAACATCCAGACAATTTGACACAACTGTGAGAAGCATTGGAGTCAACATGGGCCAGTATCCCTGTGGAACGCGTTCGATACCTTGTAGAGACTGTTCTGGGGTCAAAGGGGGTGCAAGTCAATATTAGGCATGTCTTCCTAATGTTTGGTACACCCAGTGTAAATTGTAGTCTAAACGCGTTCATATGTTCAAGGGCTAGTGTCCAGGGTTAACATATTCACAGGACATGGTAATCTGCTTACATTGCTATAATGTAACTAAGAAATGATCTGTCCATGATTTATAAATCCCCACCTTGACATCCTTCCGTGAGCACGATTTAGAAAATGTCAGAAATGTACAAATTGTTGGAAGGGCTCAAAGAGCCTCCTTCTAGGGAAACTGCCACTTTGGGAAGGTGTTACCTTGGGGAGCGTTTTGGTAGAAAGAGCACTAATGCTTATTTAACACCCGGATGCCCGATCAGTTGTCATCGGCTATGTGTGGAGTGTAGGCTATCTGTCTGTGTCTATATCCTAGATGGCTTCCACTCATACTTAGGGGAGCTAAATGGTGATTGAGTGACCTTGGCACCATCCCCCGTGGCCTTGAAATGAGACACTTTTCTCTCCAGGGACAGGGTGGATATTTGGAGCTCTGCTCACTTGGCTAACTGTTCATTATACATCATCAGGTATAATAGAGTATAAGGATGGGATGCTATTGAGACTCTCCACTGGCAGAAAGCAGTACTCATATCTTAATGATGAACATCTCCAAGCACCTTAGATAAAATACCCTCAGTGATTACACTGAAGTGACTCAGCAGTGAAGAGGCGGGCTGTCACAAACCCACTGATTTCTCTCTGTCTTTGTGGACTG
Source organism: Oncorhynchus mykiss (assembly GCF_013265735.2). Lineage (NCBI taxonomy): Eukaryota > Metazoa > Chordata > Actinopteri > Salmoniformes > Salmonidae > Oncorhynchus > Oncorhynchus mykiss. The sequence goes on from NC_048581.1 coordinate 67,740,630, forward strand.
AGTGGGGAAATCACATGTGGATGCTGAAAGACTAGCAGTTTGGTGAGTTTGTTAGAATAGGAGCTCTGCTGTTGCCTTCTTGTCGGACCACTGTTCTAACTGCTGCTCTGGCTTGTTCTGTCAGAGAACCCAATGTTCACAGCTCTATTAATACAGACTCACCAGGGGGATGTTATTTTACATGAGCTTTAGGAACAGCTCTCTATTTTCTCCTCATCACACTTATTTAGCCTATTTCTCTCTCTCTCTCTCTCTCTCTCTCTCTCTCTCTCTCTCTCTCTCTCTCTCTCTCTCTCTCTTTCTCTCTCTCTCTCTCTCTCTCTCTCTCTCTCTCTCTCTCTCTCTCTCTCTCTCTCTCTCTCTCTCTCGGTCTCTCTCTCTATCTCTTGCTCTCTCTTGGTCTTGGTCTCTCTCTCCCTCTCTCTCCGTTTCCCCTTCATGTCTCTCAACAGAAAATCCGGCCATGATGAAAAACACTCAGAATCCTAACAGTAAGTATGGCAGCTATGAAGACGATTGACAGAGAAAGTTTCTATTGTTGTCTTTTAAAAAGCATTTCTCCTGTTTGTTTGCTTCTCACACATTTCTCAAGATGTAGTTGAAGACATCTGCAATGACAAGCATGCAATTTGTATCCAAAATGGCACAGTAACAAAGGACTTCTAGCTACTTCTTGGTTAGCGTTTGATGTATAAGCAAACTGACGACAGGTGTAGACATGTCTATCATTCTATCATCAACACAAGGGAACAGATTAACCAGAAATCTCTCCCCTCTATGTTCAGATACAATCATGTTTCAGTCACTATCCACTTTTATCACTTTGTGAGAACTGTGAGATTAGAGTTGTATCATACCCAGTGTGAGGCCTCATTTGCAGCACCTCAGATTATCATATGTAAAGATAGGGGATTATCAGAGGAAGCCCATAGGTATATGAAGGCTCTCTCTCAGTCGCTTTCTCTTTCTGCTGCTCTGCTTGCCGTATCTTACGGATGTATATTTGAATATGCAAATGATCCAGCAAGCACAGGGGCAGGTGTGCCACAGCAAGGACAGAATCAGGTCAACGTGGAAGCCACCGATCGCGGTGCGAGGCAGTGCGAGGCACAGACATGACTCGCATGCAAGTCAAATCGATGTAGAACATGGCCCGAGAGGTCGCTGCACACATGTCTGAACGCTCAGTGGCTGATCGGCCCACTCCTCCCCCTGAGTGTGTGGGAAGATCACCCTATCAGTCAGTCAGAACAGGGGCTACAGCAGAGCAACAAACCAAGCTCCTCTTCCATCTCTGTCAGAGCTTCAATGCTCTGGCTGTCCTAACAAATGTTTTAGAATATTGATGATAATGGAAATTAACTGAGGGATAGAGACACAAGGGAAGGAGTGAAGGCAGTGGCCATAGTAGTTGTTTTTATTGCAATCCTACTTAAACAACTGGAGAACATGAGGCTATTTCAAGTGTAGTTCTAGCAGCAATATCATTTTAGTGGAGAATGGGTTAAGCTGCCATAAAAGCAAAGAGACAGAATTGCCAAATGTCCTTGTATTGAAAGTCGTTACCAGGGGATAACATCGGACCAAATCTGCTCTGTCAGTACATGATTTGGTTTCATTTAGTTTAACATTATGGCATAGAGGTTGAAAACAAATATAAATGTTTTAATTGAAATTCAAGTCTGCTTTGTCTTAATTATTTAGATTTAGTTTAGTTTGTGTGTGTCTAGTGATTGGATATTATAAATAGTGATCTGACTATGTCTTCCTCTGGCCCTTGCAGATGGAACCCCTCGCATGGATGTGCTTGGACCTATATGGATGGTGCTGGCCCTGGTCCTCACAGTGACTGTGGAACTGACGTGAAACCTTCCAGCCAACACACTCAATGCACACATACACAACACACACACACGTACACACACACACTCACACACACACACACACACACACACACACACACACACACACACACACACACACACACACACACACACACACACACACACACACACACAAACATATCCCAAGCCCCTCCAACACACACCCACACCACACACACAGTCCTACAAGCCTTTTCCAGTCATCCAACAGGCCCTCCATACGTCAGTCTTTCAGGAACCAGTGCCACCACCCGATGGCCCTCCACTCTGTTTTTGTAATGAAATAATAACCAAGATTATAATATAAAGAAAACAGCATAACGTACTGAACATGAGAATAACCACCTCCAGTATACCCCTTCCCCACACCTTCTTTTTTGTTTATTGTCCCACCTCTGCCTGTTGATCAATAAAAATCAGTTGCTAAAAAAGGGGGAAAAAAGCATTTGGGTTTGTTTTGATATGTTCAAACATTGCAGGAGTTGACTGTGTAGAGAGACATGAACCGACCGGTGTTGGCAGGCCCACCACATTGACCCCACCCAATTGTCCCATTCACTGGGCTGTGCTGTACCCAATCTTTAAACTACAGATGAACAACTGGCAACTAAATACTCAATGAGAACATTGTTTTTTATTGCTAATCGGTTGTTGTTTTTTTCGGATGGCTTGGAATGTGCAATAGGACTAAACGCAAAGAGAAAATGGATAATCTTCTTTTTGAGTGTATTTTGTGTACATCCGCGTAAATATTGAAGATAATCAGAGGTTTTATGGGTTCAGGTTAGGAATGGTTGATGAAGAGTTGTGAGGGTTTGCAGCAGCTCACAGCCTTTGTTTGTATTTTCTCATCCTTTCTTGCTGTTTCAAGAGATAATCCTATAGGCTGTCAGGACAGAATCATCTTTAAATGAGGATAGAAAAACAATGCAAGTACAGTATCTTACATTATGTCCGCCGTTCGGGGTTGTGGTGCATGTGACGTTTGACAATTCTTTCTCCTTTTCGTGTGTTGCAGTGCTCAACATCTCATTGTCACTGGCCTGTAATCCAGTTATTTACTTGTTGCATACTATCTTAAGTGACCTGCGTTGTGTACAATATGTAACTCTTCCCCCTGACATCTACTAGTAGGGTCATGTTATCCACCATTCCAGGAAGATGCTCACCCGACGCAGAGTGTAAACAGGGTTGTTGCATTTGTTTCATATCACCTGTATTAAAATGGAGAGATTATCAAATCATTTGGTTTGACTTTACTTCTACAACCTAACTGTGTTTAAAATTACATGCAGTAAACTACCTTATTGTCTTTACCATGGAAGATAGATAAACCTACTTAATTCATTCTTACTTCTAAAGGCCTACTTAATCACATCTTGGATAACAGGATGTCAATATACATACAAAACCGTTAGAATAATCCCATCCCAGAATAATGAGGAATCTAATGTATACAGTAACGGTTACAGTAACCGTTAGTTACTCTACTTTGAGGTCATGGTTAAGTGTATATGGATGAATTTGGCTGGGATATTTGATGATCCTTCCAGACGTTTTTACCTCCAGAATATCCCTTGGGCCATATTTTCTTTACAGAATATCTATACTAAAGCTGGCGATTAACACATGATTTAGCTGCCCTTCACAACTTTTCAAATCTGTCTTGGCCTTGTCTGAAAGACTCTGGAAATAATTAGGTTGGAATATACAGCATTCTGACATTGCCATTAACCCATTTCTACGGCTCTGTATGTTTGTCTACGCTCCCCTGTCACACTGTGAGGGGTTTGTTACTGCAAAAGAATCCTGCGTCAGAAATTCTGGAGAATTGCAATTTAAACTATTCTAGATACACCGTGTATTAAAGGATTGAGGCTTAAACCAGCAGAGAGGTAAGAGGGGAGACTTTTAGGGCTTAATAGAATGGATAGTGCCATCCTTATGAGGATGGGGTCGTCTCACCTTGCTAAATTACAATCGGGCGGATTGGCCATCTGGCAATTCTGGCAAATGGGTGTTCTGGTTGAAATTTACACACAGAAATATTTTATATATATAAATAAAACAATAAAAAGTGACACGGCTGGCAGGCCCATGGGTCTGTTAAGATTTATTTTTAAGATGTTTGCGCAATTTCTCTGTTATACTCATCTATAATGAGCCTTTGACTGATCAGTTGGCAATGGCCGGCCCCGGTTTTGTGATAGGCTAAGCTGAGGTCACGCAACATTTAAAGTCAAACGTGACGTCAGCAAAGAGACATGCTCCAACTCTGTCATCAGTTAAGACAGGCAAGATCATGGATCATATAAAAATATAAGGGTGCCTATAAATTTAGAAAGAGCAAATTCTACATTTTCACCTCACTCAGAACTTCCTATTTTTTGGGCGGCTAAAACCATAATTTGGTCAAACAGTAAAGTTCATTATTCTCATGATTCCTGTAATGAAAGTGTCTGCTCTGCCGCTGTGCTTGTTTTGCTGTGGCCTGCTGCTGTGATGAGCGAGCCACTCTCCTCTCCCCCATGCACTAGAGAGAAAAATGGGATCTGATTCTATAACAAAAACACAGCTTTGGAAGTTATGTCCCCCTTTTTCCTGTCGAAGCGAGGATGGTATCAGATTTCTGTAGGTATGGTTGAGAAACACTATACTGTAATGCCCAATGTTATGTTTCAGCACAGAGAACCGGGACAGAAGTAACACTTTTTGTCTTTCCTATTTACTCAGAAATTGATAGAGCTAGGGCCACCATATTTTATGACAAACGTATATATGTCCTCTACCTTTAGAAAGTGTCATTTCATTTCTAGGTTAATTGAGGTGAAACGAAATAAGTCGAAAACTGAACTATCGCAAATTTACTTTTGTACCTACCGGTGGGGCTGAAGAAACACAGGCTTGGGATGGAAGTAACGGCAGGCGAGAAGTGCATGTTTATTATTTGTAATGCTCATTACTTTCAACAAATGTACTATAATCCATCATTTCATGTTGGATCGTTTTGATTCAATAAATAAGGTTATAGGTTTGATACTTAAGAAAATGAACCATGAGTCACAATGCAATTTTCCAACCACAATATTTTGCCTTATAATATTAATCAGACTAAAATGGATCACATAATAGCTATATTAACCATAATGTTCTCATCTCACTTTAATAGGAATGTAGTAAGAGATGTTTTTTCAAAATGTTCAATGACTATTCCAGCTTAGCCTTACCAATGTTACTTCCGCACCACCACTCTCTCTTGTAACTTCTCCCTGGCTAGCATCCAAGATTACCAAGAATTTCAAACTTAAGCTGTCATTTAGTCACTAGTATTGGTTAAGACAATAAAATGTGTTTGTAACCTTAAAAAATGAAACAAAACTACAACAACATAAAACACTTCCAGATCTTTTTATTCATTTTTTTTCGCTCAACAAAATTGGCGGAGAGCACAGATATGAGGGCTTGTGTGGATAAAATGCCAGAGACCAATTCTTGTCCCAGTCCGCCCTTGAGTACAATGCACATTCAATTGTTTTAGAGATGAGTGCTGAGTAGCTAGGGAACAGTATGAGGGGAGGATATGAATGATAATTTGTAACTATCTTTTCAGTATTGTGTATTTGGATTCAAGAGGCACGTCATACTTTTCTTGTTCTTTTTTTAGAAAACAGCTCCAAAAGCTATGATGAATGCATTAGGAAATGTGTATATTGTCTATCACTTTACTGCCTAAGTAAAATGCACATCATTACTTTGTTTACAAAATGATAAAGTCTGTGAGTTCAGGATATACTAATTTGTTTTCCTGATCATGTTTTTTAGAGTCCACCTGAGGAAACGATGTATCTAGTCTCTAACTTACAAAAAGTACATATGTACAGTGCATTCGGAATGTATTCAGACCCCTTGACTTTTTCCACATTTTGTTACGTTACAGCCTTATTCTAAAATGGATTAAATCGGGGGTGTTTTCACCCAATAACGTACACACAATATCCAATAATGACAAAGCAAAAACAGGTTTTTAGAAATGTTTGCAAATGTAATAAAATAAACAAAATGTAAATACCACATTTACATAGGTATCCAAAACCCTTTACTCAGTACTTTGTTGAAGCACCTTTGGCAACAATTACAGCCTCGAGTCTTCTTGGGTATGATGCTACAAGCTTGGCATACCTGTTTTTGGGGAGTTCCTCCCATTCTTCTCTGCAGATCCTCTCAAGCTATGTCAGGTTGGATGGGGAGCGTCACTACACAGCTATTTTCAGGTCTCTCCAGAGATGTTAGATCGGGTTCAAGTCTTTGCTCTGGCTGGGCCACTCAAGGACATTCAGAAACTTGTCCCGAAGCCACTCCTGCGTTGTCTTGGCTGTGTGTTTAGGGTCGTTGTCCTGTTGGAAGGTGAACCTTTTCCACGGTCAGAGGTCCTGGGTGCTCTGGAGCAGGTTTTCATCAAGGATCTCTCTGTAGTTTGCTTCGTTCACCATTCTCTCGATCTTGACTAGTCTCCCAGTCCCTGCCACTGAAAAACATCCCCACAGTATGATGCTGCCACCACCATGCTTCACCGTAGGGATGGTGCCAGGTTTCCTTCAGACGTAATACTTGGCATTCAGGTCAAAGTGTTCAATCTTGGTTCCATCAGACCAAATAATCTTGTTTCTCATGGTCTGAGAGTGCCTTTTGGCAAACTCCAAGCAGGCTGTTGTGCCTTTTACTGAGGAGTGGCTGAGGAGTGGCCACTCTACCATAAAGGTCTGATTGGTAGAGTGTTGCAGAGATGGTTGTCCTTCTGGAAGGTTCTCCCATTTCCACAGAGGAACTCTGGAGCTTTGTTAGAGTGACCATCAGGTTCTTGGTCACCTCCTTGACCAAGGCCCTTCTCCCCCGATAGCTCTGTTTTGCAGGGCAGCTCTAGAAAGAGTTTTGGTGGTTCCAAGAATCACTGTTTTCTTGCTGCAGCAATGTTTTGGTACCCTTGGTTTTTGCTCTGACATGCAGTGTAAACTGTTGGACCTTATATAGACAGGTGTGTGCTATTTCAAATCATGTCCAATCAATTGCCTTTACCACAGGTGGACTCCAATCAAGTTGTAGAAACAACATGATTAATGGAAACAGGATGCACCTGAGCTCAATTTCAAGTCTCATAGCAAAGGGTCTGAATACTTATGTAAATAATATGTTTTTTTAATACATTTTCAAAAATGTCTAAAAACCTGTTTCTGCTTTGTCATTATGGGGTATAGTGGGTAGATTGATAAAGATTTTTTTTTTATTTCATCCATTTTTAGGATGAGGCTGTAACATAACAAAATGTGGAAAAAGGGAAGGGGCTGAATAATTTCAGAAGGCACTGTATGTGGATGTTCATTGAAGGCCCATCTATGATAAAAGAGATAGTGGACCAAATAAAAGCACACATCCTGGCTCTATTGTGTTTGTGTCGTGTTCCGGATATTTGTAGGGCATGCATATCTGATGGCCAACAGAGGAAATATATGTAATCATGCTTGTAATGTATGCAATATATCTTTTTCACAAGTACATAACAAAATACACATAAACACATCAATTGCTTTATCTTTTCACACGTCAGTGCTAAACTTGTAATCAGAATGGCCTTACGGTAATTACGCCCTCTGATAGTCATGTATAGCTATCGAGTTCACTTTCCCCTCACCCTACCTTATCTTAATCTATTACACATTCCACCTATCCTCCAAAAAGAACCCTTACGGTTATATGGTTCACCTTAAATAGTTATGGCTGTTTAAACTGTTTACATTTCCCATTTCCTGTCCATATCTTATCACAATATCATTTCACAGGAGGAGAAGAGGTGAAAGTGTCTCCATACAACACTGCACATGCTGGCAATCATTTTGTTCTGCAGTGCTCCTGAATGGTACACCTGAGATGGCGGAGGCAGTGAGGAGAATGAGCTGCCTTTGTGTGACACCAGTGAATTATTCACGACTAACCACGCCGGCTGAATCCAGATCCCTTTATGGGCATCTGGAGTCTATGCTATCAGATGGCCAAATAGTGTCTATGTCACAGAGGACACCGGCCAAATGGCTCCCTGCAGGACACACCTCCCTGAGATCATCGCATCGCTGCCGGCCCAGCTCTTTGTTATGACCCTGGCCTCGGTCAAGCGTGTCGTTATCGGCAACACAAATTACAATTTGACAGCTTAACTGCGTTGACTGAGTGACAGGACTCAGGCGTGACAGAGATGTATGTATTGTATGTCAACGCAGTCTATAAATATGGATGATATTGTCAGATTCATACAGTCAACATTCCTTTTTGGCATTGAGGCTCTGTCTTACAGTACGTGTTCATAACAGTGTGTGATAGAAATGCACTTACCCAGTCATTGTTTTTAGAAGTCTGTGCTTAAATGTATAGTTCATTTCTATAAGAACATGATCCCTGGCCTCTTTTCCTGTTGTAGCTGAGCCAAAACAAATGTGTTGTATAGTGAAAGATATTTCATCTTTAGTTTTGTCTGTGCAAACAACTGTATCCTGGTCATGATGTCCTTAAATGTGACCAATCAGCCTTTCCCACGCCTTAGTCAAACCACGTCTTCAGCAGACAGCAGACTGTCATGTGTTTGAACTGGATCATTATTTTCTTGTTGACATAGGTCTGAAATAGAGACATATGATCCAGGCCACTCCTACAAATACAGTCATGTAAACGTTAGACTCAACAGCACTATAGTCTGAATCTGTGTTTAACCTTGTGGTGATATAGTTTCCAAATTGTTCAAACACTTAATTAAACCACTCAGTAAACAACATGATAAACTCATCTTGTGATGAGACAACAAATGTAAATATGTACACTGGAACTATCTAAGTATGACTGTTCTCTACGACATAGTGAAGGCCAGAGCAAACATGATCACCTGTTGCAGGTGGATTGTGACCGCTGCCCCGCCCCAGCAGCGAGAGATGCAAATAGTGTTGGTATCAGTTTACAAGTTGTCCAGAGAGAAGAGAGAGAACAGACACAGTCATCAGACCTCTACAGCCTGCAGGTTACCAGCTACCATTGGCTAAGATGCACTGAAAAGAAATACCCAGACAAAAAGGTTGTTCACCTTGGCAACTCCTCCGTTTAGTCATGCCCATAGCAGATCTGCTGGGTGTCCAGTTCGACATGCAACTGCTGGGGAAGCTGACGTGTTCCGTGGCCGCTGTTCTGCTCATCTCCTGGGCTTACAGGTTCTACAGCTCGAGGGGTACAGCAGCTAAACCCCAGCTCTATGTGAGGCCTCCTCCAGACAGGCCCACTGAAGCACCCATTGGAACCTGTCTGAACTGCAAGATGGAACTGCGAGCTCCAAGCACAGCCAAACATGACACAAGAAGTGATGGGGACAAACAGCCTGGCCACTCACAGAGTGATGACCTGACACCTGACAAGACCAATACAGGGACAGGGAAAGGAGAAGTGACCCAGATTGAAGAAGCAGGCAAGTTCACAAACACTAAGGAAATGGCTGCATTGCAGGAGGAATCGAATGTAGAGGAGGACAACAGCTTGGAGTTGGAGGAAGATTTCCCCGTGTTTGTTGAGGAGGCTGAGATTAAGACCAATAATTGTATGTTTGGATCCATCTTGAAACTCCCTGATCCTAATGACAGTGGGCTGGCCAGCCCATCAGGCCGTCGATCCCCTTGCTTTCTGCAGAGGCTGGAGGGCAGTGTGGGGCTGGGTGTCGGCAGAGAGCTGCGGCAGGACCTGGGGCTCCAGGGGGCCTACTCCAGCTTTCTCTCCAAGGCAGAGATCACAGTGGAGGATGCCAACCTTGTGATGGAAGGACCTGGGGACCAGAGCATTGTGCGGGGAAAGATCTATGAATACTTTGTGGAATCTTCCTCGCACTCCATCACAGACTCCATATTGGGTCAGTTTGAGGGGAATTCACTGGACTCACAGTCTGTGAAATTTGGAAGCCGTGGCAGCAGCCTCACTGAGCCTCCCTCGTCCCTAAGCCCCATCATCATGCGTGATCTGGTTTTGCCGCAGAGTCCTGATGAGAGGCCGTTCTCACCAGTTAGTCCGGAGCCCACATCTCCCATCAAGCCGGGTCTCATACGCAAGGAGAGCTACCTCACAGCGGCTGAACATTCAGAACTCCTGATCACCTCTCTGATACCCAGAGCCTCGACCCAGCTGAGGCCCCACTCTCAGGCCTATTCATCAGGGGATCCCAGCCCTGTCACTCCCCTCAGTCCCATGACAGACACCAGGGGCCCCAGTGCATGGGAGAAGCCCAGCCTAGAAACCATAGCTGGGGCTAGATTTGTAAATCTGCCTCAAGAAAACATGGGCAGCTCAGAGTTGGAGAGCTTAAAGGCCAAACTTGATTTGGGCAACTGCATGGAGGTGCTGGAGCTGTCTAAGAAGCATGGGCAGGCCCCTCTGCAGCAGGCAGCCCTCAGAGTGATGTCTGACAACTACCTCCAGGTCCTCAGGGACCCAGGTCTGTATGGGATGCTGAGAGCAGGCGAGCGGGATGAGATTCAGAAACAGCGCATGAGAGGAAGGCAGTTCTTAGTGGCAGCCAACATGGTCCCTCAGGACTGGGTGGGGAGTAGTCCTCAAGGGACAAAAACAGAGCAGCGAGCCACCAACAAGCCATACAGTGGTCTCTACTGCTATGATGATTATATAGACAGCTGGCACCCATTGTGTCCCATCCCGCAGGAAGTCATCTCCAAAGGCTGTGCCGTGTGCACTATGGACAACTACTTATTTGTAGCAGTGGGGGGCTGCCAGCAGGGCGCAGACAGAGAGATGAAGCCTTCCAAGAGAGTGTTCTGCTACAACCCTGTAACGTCCATTTGGAAAGAGATCAGTCCTATGAATGAGTCCAGGCCCCACTGCAAACTGGCAGCCCTGCAGGGCTGCATCTATGCCATCGGAGGGGAGTGTCTGTCTACCGTAGAGCGCTATGACCCCCGCTCTGACAGATGGACTTTTGTGGCCCCACTGCCCAATGATACATTTGCTGTGGCCCATCATGTCACGGTGTGCAATGGGGAACTCTTTGTTCTAGGGGGAACACTGAGATACACACTGTTGCGCTACAACCCAAAAACCAATGTGTGGAGGAAAAGCGCAATAACGGGAAGCAAAATGAGGACCACCGAGATAGTGGGAGTAGGAAACTTTCTGTATCGATTTGATGTCAACCCACAGCTAGGCATCAGTGTGTACCGCTACCACACCGTGGCACGACTATGGTATGAATGCTGCACCAAACGCCTCGCCCACTGCCCTGCATTTCAGTGTGTTGTTGTGGACGACACCATCTACTGCATATGCCACCAGTTCACCATGAGGTTCCTGGCTGATGAGATCTCTCCGAGCTTCGTAGCGGATGATTTGAGTGTCCTCACTGCAGCTAAGGGCATCCTTTTCCCCTTTGTACTCTCACTTCCTGATAAGAAAGCTCTCCAGACCAGTGTGTGACCAGGAATGATTCTCCTCAGCACAGACAAGGTCAGAGCAGTGAGGGAGTATCTCGTGTTTTTATGCACCCAGGCCATTTCCATAGCTGAGAGTGTCCTACTGGGAAGCACAGCTGTCTTAATCAGAGGCAATGAAAGTAAAATATTAACGCCATTAATGGTAATTAGACTACTGCTTGTTTAGATTTATTCAGGGTGTACTGCCATAGAAACTCCATGTTTTTGTGAAAGCTGCTTGTTCTTTTCATTTCCCTCCTCCCTTGCACTACCGAGTTACTTCTAAATCATGCAAATATAAAAAAATAATTAATAAACAAGTCTTAAGTTAATTCACTCAACCATAATGCTTTGGAGTACTGGGTTGATATAATAATAATCCATCACAGTAGGCAGCTGTGTAGGGTACAAACATTACTCACACAGGACTGGACTCAATACAATTATCCACAGTTGGTCTGTAAATATGACATGATGTAGAAGGTTGTGACAGGGCATAATGTACTGTATGTGAGCTTCAATAAACAAAAGTCCATGCTACTTTTGAATCTCTTCTAAGGTTGGAGTATAGTATTCGCCTGTTTTCTTCTGCTGTTGTTTTCAACATTGTTGATATTAGAAGTTATTCATGCACCAACATAACGAATGACTCTTGATTTTATAAACACATATTTATCGTTACATTTGTACAATATTAATCAGCAGAAGAAAGAAATATGCAAAAAAATTATAAAAAACTGAAAGCAGTTTGTTCAGCATTGTGTCGGGCATTTAAGTCATGTTGTTGAATCATCACTTAAATGAAATGTGCTTTCCTTCCTGACAGTGACTGATTTTCAATGATAAGTCATCAACAATTTAACAAACAGAGCTCTGCTGTGTGATGTGTCGTGTCTGACTGCAGAGTAAATCAATGAATTTGTAGGATGATAGATGTGGCGGTTAATTGATGTGTTGCATAATTACATCAACAATACACATGTTTGAATGAATGTTTAAATGTCTAATAGTTTTTTCATTCAAATCAAGCTGTCTCACAAAGAGCAATCATAGACTAAGAATAATTGAGTGGCACGACACCCTTGTCTGGGATTCCATTGTGTGACATGTCGCTATAGCGCCATCATGTGGTCTGACTAACCAAACATACAAAGGAGTAATTGATAACACATGATCTACCCACATTTTCTGACTCACACAAAAATCAACTTAAGTATTGAAATGAGTAACGGAGAGGCGGGCAGAGGGCTGCACTAGCTGAGGCAGCAGGAGAATAGAGACACAGATGGTTGACCATCAAACACATAAGCATCTTTTATTCCTCCTAATTAAACACTTTGATTCCCTGTAATTAAACACCTAATGGAATGGGAGTTAGACAGGTCCCCTCAGAGTTTGCCTTGCATCACTCATTGCTCCTGATATGGACACACAGGTCAGCTCTGACATCAACACTAGGCTAGGGTATTTGGTATTTTGGTATTTTATTAGGATCCCCATTAGCTGTTGCGAAGGCAGCAGCTACTCTTCCTGTGTCTACACAAAACATGAAACATGACATAATACAAAACATTAGTAGACAAGAACGGCAAATAGCGAAACAGCAAATTGAAAATATTAAGTGCGAGGTAAATAATTAGCATGTGATTATCCTAAATGTTCAGATGTGTTTTGCGGACACTCCTTCCCTTCCTGCACGCACGCACGCACGCACGCACGCACGCACGCACGCACGCACGCACGCACACACACACACACACACACACACACACACACACACACACACACACACACACACACACACACACACACAGCCTAGATTTCAAGAGATTATAATGAGACTCCTGTTTAATTTTCTGCATATTTTGATATCCCATATGTTCTGCTTCATTTAATTTTTCATGCCTTAGAGCACGGAGTATTGAAACAGCGTGTGAGGCGCCATCTCAGGGCCCGAGCTCTGTGTCTACACAACAGACAGGGGAGGGAGGAGGCTGGCGGAGACTGAGTTGTCTGGGACCTGTCTGCAGGGCCGTTGTTTCAGATCCATGTCCTTGTTGATTCGATTGGCAGGATGGAGCTTACTGGAGTGGCCTCGTGGCACACTGGCGAAGCGGGGCTGGCAGAAAGCACTGAGTGGGTACTTCTGGTACGCTGACCTATACACACTCAGCGCAGGGAGGGGGGACTGCTGCTGATCCAGACGGACCTGTCTAGACTCCACCAGGCCAAAGTTAGTTGGAGGTGCTGGAAGGGAGAAGGGAGGGAGAGAGAGAGAGGGCTCAGCTGTTATAGTGCTGCAGTCATTAATTATATCTGTGACAGATTTGGAACAATCCAAGGCCATTTATTCTGCCTGAACTTTAATTGTTGAACACTGCATCTTTGTTCTTCCCGGATTTTCTTTACTTGAGACTAGTTTGTAATTACAGCTGACATTTTTCTGTGCCACAGTCAATTAAATACAAGCTTTTTATAATTCAAACATACTGTGTGATGATTTTTTACCATATACAAGTGGGTTTGTCAAACCAAGGTGCTGTGTTCCGTATGGGTTTTGCACTCAAAACTTGGTTGAACCAATGCTTTAGAAAGGGGTTATTCTAATGTTGACTTCCTTTCTTACCCAAGCTTGGGTGGTCAGACTTCTCTGGCGTCCACGCCAGCCTGTCTGGATGCCAGGAGCGCAAGGGAGGCAGGGTGGAGGTGCCCTGGCGCCCATACATCTCATCATAGAGGGTGACCAGGTAATGGGAGGGCAGCGTGCCGTGGTGGGAGAGAAGCAGCTTAGCGGGAAGGCCCTGGAACGCAATGCAACACACTATTCTACTGGCCATCCATTGCTTTAAAAGCAATGGCAGATTGCACACTGTTTCTTTGATTGATTAGCCTTCTTTGATTGATTAGACTTTTAGGGCTAACTTGACTAGCATTTTGCTAACGCTAATGATATCATGATCCTGCTGTTTAAGACTGACCTCAGCTTTCCGCAGCGCCTCTCGTCTGAGGATGACGTCTGGCCGGTGGTCCCACTGTGGCTGGTAGTCTGCACGGTTGGTGCTGTTGGCTGTCTTACACTCTCGAGTGAACTGTCTCGGACAGACAGGGTAAATAGACAGGAAGAGGAGGAGGAGGGGGTGAGAGGAGGAGAGGAGGGATTGCTCAGCCACTTAAGCATGAGCTCAGCAAAGCTCACACTTCACCATCGATCCATGCTGTTGTACAGTATTTCTAAAGACATCCCTCTAGTCAGATCCTGAAGCAGCAGCCCGCGGCCCTGCCTGGCGTCAATGCAATTAGACTGCCTCTTGAGTCTCTCACACTGGGAGTCTGTGCTGATGTAGCTTAACTGAAGCCCTCTAATTATTTTTGTATAGATTTGCAAACCGACAGAGAAGCAGCAGAACCATTGGAAACCAGCCATTGAACTAGTTTGTTGAAGATCTTTGGCTACAGAAAGCAGGAGGTACAGCACATTCTCACACTCAGTGCAGGTTTTTCTTGTGAGAATCTCATTTGGATCGAAAGGAAAGGCTGCTGTACCCACGCTTTGCTGTAATTAAAACTCTTAATAATGACTTTTGATGACTCTTGCCAAATGTTGCATTATTTGATGAATTAGCAACATTCATCACAGGCAATGCATGATAGCAACAGCAATTAATTGAAAATCCCTAAATAAATTATTAAAAACCATACCTGAAACTTCTCTTCCACCCAGTTGCCAATTAGAACATTGTTTGCATACTTCTGCTCTATTCTCCAGCCAGGTTGGGTCCATTTATCATAACTCTTTTCCTGATTTCCCATACTGTATGTGGTACTGCACATGGTGTCAAATACGTCTGATTAAGAGCTGGTTTGGTCCTAATATTAGAGCATAGTTAGATCAAACAGAACGGATGATGGTGCATTTCACCTGCTCCCATTGTGACATGGGAAGAGGAAGCTCGGTTGCTATGGATACAGCAAACATTCTGTGACTGAAACAGAATAGTGGAACAGTAGTGGAGGCAAACTGAAGGCAAATGACCTGCATTATGATAACACTTGGTGCAGTACTTTAGAATGGTGCTGTATTTTTGAATGTCAGAGTATTCTGGAGCAGTTAGCATATAGCTCATACATGCAATACACGTCTTCATTTAAATCATAATGAACATAATTGGATACATCTTTCTGTAGAAATGAAAATGAATGCCTTAACAGGTTAAAATAAGAGTAAAACATGTTCTAAGCTGTGTAGGAGTTTATTAGCTTTGCCTGTAAACAGAACAAAGTCACTTGCCAGGAACATGAAAAATCTAATCTCAAAATAATCCCTATTAAATTTTAAGCGTTTTTACGTAGTTTAAAGTTCTATCTACAGCCCATGTTGCAGATGGGAAAGTTAACCAGCCTATTTTTTTATTCCATTAGTCTAAGGAAGCGGTCTGGCATGTGATGCCATGTGACTTCCAGTTCCAGGTCCAGCAGCCACTTCCTGTACAGGATCCCAACATCCCTCAGCATGTCGTACACACAGGTCAGGATAAAGGCCGGTGGGGTCAGACGAATAACAGTGTCATCCTCCAGGAGTGGGGACACCTCCGGATCCAGACGGTCTTTGATTTTGTGGTACACCTCTCTGTTGTAATCAACGCTGAGTGTACATGCTGGCGGTGGCACCGCACCCTACACTCAGGAGGGAGGTGTTCTGGGGAGAACCACTCCTTGAAGGCCAGCCTCATCTCAGAAGGGATGTGGTTCCCCTTCAGCGCATCCTGGCACACTGACGTGTCCCCGTTGAGATACTGCAGGAAGTAGAATGCCATCCAGCCACAGAACAATATGGGCACAGCATGATTCTGCTGGTATGAAGGCAGGTTGAAATCTGCCATCTGCAAAACTGGGTAGATGAGGACCTGGGCACAGGGAGACAGCAGATGTCCATTCTTTCTCTTGGCCAGACGCTGTCACAGTATGGCTGCCAGGTTTCCCCCAGCACTATCACCCCCGACTGCCACTCTTCCCGGGTCCACCCCGAACTCTGCCTCTGCCACAGACAGGAAGTGACACATTACAGTCTCAGTCATCCAGCTGAGTGGGATACTGATGTTCAGGGATAAGCCGGTATCTAAAGAGGGTAGAAAAAGGAGCAACATGTCTTTGACAACTTCACAGCCCTTTTCACTGTATTGATCTGCTTTGGAAGCACATTTTGAGTCAGTGAGTCAGAAAGTAAAAGTTACCCAACAGAAACCACTGTGGTTTCAGCCTCTTTGGCAATGTGCCTGCAGACCTCATCTGCAGTATCTGATCACAAGAAACAGAACATTAGTGTTAGACTAGAGTAAACAGAGAATGAAGCTTTTCTTTTTTTATATTAGCAGGCCCCTATTGTAAGATAAATAAGCAACATTATCTAGACATCTGGTTTTTCTTAGGTCATCTACATGTCTATGCTAGGTAAAGCTCCGCCTTATCTCAGTTCACTGGTCACAATGGCAACACCCACCCGTAGCACACGCTCCAGCAGGTGTATCTCACTGATCATCCCTAAAGCCAAAACCTCATTTGGCCGCCTTTCCTTCCAGTTCTCTGCTGCCTGCGACTGGAACGAATTGCAAAAATCTCCGAAGTTGGAGACTTTTATCTCCCTCACCAACTTTAAACATCTGCTATCTGAGCAGCTAACCGATCGCTGCAGCTGTACATAGTCCATCGGTATATAGCTCACCCAATTTACCTACCTCATCCCCATACTGTTTTTATTTTATTTACTTTTCTGCTCTTTTGCACACCAGTATCTATACCTGCACATGTTCATCTGATCATTTATCACTCCAGTATTAATCTGCTAAATTGTAATTATTCGCTCCTATGGCCTATTTATTGCCTACCTCCTCATGCCTGTTGCACACAATGTATACAGATAATTTTTTTCTACTATGTTATTGACTTGTTTATTGTTTACTCCATGTGTAACTCTGTGTCAAAAAAATTACATTCTCAGGTCAAAAACACAAGTCAGAACACAGCCTCTCTATTCTCTCATGTGTTTTCAGGTCCTCTGACTGGGAAAATGACTTTCCACAATGAGAGCAGTGGTATGTCTCTGTTCACACTCTGTTCACACTGCTATGCTTTATCTTGGCCAGGTCGCAGTTGCAAATGAGAAATGGTTCTCAACTGGTCTACCTGGTTAAATAAAGGTGAAATACATATATATTTTTTAAATAACCTACAGCCCATCCTCCACCATTGATATACACCAGGCCCTTCCACAGGACCAGTGAGCCAGCTGTGGGCTCATACACTCTGACTGGCACCTCAGAGAAAGTGAGTTCCGTCACATGTAGTATAGGGGGAACTGGTCTCCAGGAACCGTCTTCTGAACCACCTGGGGAACCTGACCTGATGACAGACGAACTTAGATATAAGGTTAACATGAACCATTGTGAAGTGAAATATTTTCCAATTGCCACAATATAGCTTTGCTTTTCTTGTTGCTTGCACACTAAGCAACAATGAATGCAACAACATAATGAATAACCAGTGACACAGTTAAGGTGTTACCAGAAGGTGGACTACAGTACAGTACTGTGAAAACTCTGCTTGAGTGTCCTTACCGGAACAATGACTTTGACTTTTTGTCATTTATTGTTCTCTTATCAACACCATTGAAGTTTATCAGTGGTTAGTGTACATTGAAAGGACAAACATCTTTTAAAAGAGCTGAGTTCTCTTTTTAATACTATTCAAGTACGAGGATGTTTTTCTTTTCACCAAGGAATACATTAAATAAATTATTTTTTCAGAGACTTGAACGTGATTTGACTGCAGAAAACATCAAATAATAAGCACTAACAATTCCATAGATAGATACACACCACAATTGCTATGCCAACAAACATGCCATGAACTACATGTAGTTTCCCTCGATTTGCAACCCCTTGAGGAATGTCTGAATTCATCAGCTCAGAACACAGTAGACCAATTACCAGGCTGAAATCAAGGCAGCAAAGCCAATTATTAAAATTGCAGTGATGATGTCCATGGTGCTTCTAGTGTGATCCCAGGTAGGCTACAGTAGAAATAGCTAAGTCATTAGGTATGCATGTTTTATCCAGTTGCTTTGGTTTTATTTGCCCCTCCTACATCTTTGTGTACACCCTGCTCTGAACTTGTTCTATCTAAGTGACTTTGAGTGGCAGTAACAAAGCGACATTCATTATTTTATTCCATGTATTTTATGGACTCAAGCAATTAGATACATTTAACACATATTTCACAATTAGCTATTTTTATGAATATACAGTCTCCTAATTTGTATAAACACAGGATAGAAGTTAATACATTTTTAATGTCCTTTAAAAAATGAAAACTGCTTTCACATTTATTGTGAAGCAGAGGATCTGAACTTTCACTGTTCATCTGTAGATGGCAGTGATGGCTTGAGTGATAGCAGACCATGTTCCCTAGTCTAGACAAGTGGCAACAAAATGCATGGTATTTGGAATTGAAAACATATCAATGTGTTGTTGTTTACAAAACAATTGATGTTCATAATAATTCAGAATTAAATATAAAATATATACAGTACCAGTCAAAAGTTTGGACACATCTTCAGTTCAAGGGATTTTCTTTGTTTTTACTATTTTCCACACTGTAGAATAATAGTGAAGACATCAAAACTAGGAAAAAACACATTTGGAATAAAGTAGTAACCCAAAAAGTTTTAAGGTTTTAGATTTTATGTTCTTCAAAGTAGCCACCTTTTGCCTTGATGACAGCTTTGCATATTCTCTCAATCAGCTTCATGAGGAATGCTTTTCCAACAGTCTTGAAGGAGTTCCCACATGTGCTGAGCACTTGTTGGCTGTTATTCCTTCATTCTGTGGTCCAATTCATCCCAAACCATCTCAATTGGGTTGAGGTCGGGTGATTGTTGAGGTCGGGTTACTGGCCAAATAGCCCTTACACAGCCTGGAGGTGTGTTTGGTATGGGATGGCGTATCGCTGCAGAATGCTGTGGTAGCCATGTTGATTAAGTGTGCCTTGAATTCTAATTCTAAATGGAACCAAAAATCTCAAATTTGGATTAATCAGACCAAAGGATAGATTTCCACTGGTATAATGTCCATTGCTCATGTTTCTTGGCCCAAGCAAGTCTCTGATTCTTATTGGTGTCCTTTAGTAGTGGTTTCTTTGCAGAAATTTGACCATGAACATTTAACACGTTTTCTGTTACCTCATGATTCCATTTGTGTAATTTCATAGTTTAGATGTCATTACTATTATTCTACAATGTAGAAATAGTAAAAAATAAAAACTTGAATGAGTAGGTGTGTCCAAACTTTTGACTAGTACTGTATATATCTCTTACTTCAATGCCTTGTGATTTGTAATTCTGTGCAATGTGCAAGAAAATGACAGCAACTGGAGCTGTGTTCTAGGACTAGCCAACCATTTAGCTGTCAGAGTCTCAGCCTTCGGAGAATCTGAACCCAGTATAAAGCTCGCATTGTAAAGCTGTTCTTTCAACCCATCACAGTTTCAGCAGCTATACCCAGTAAAAGTGACAAGGCCTGCGCCAAAAATAACATGCTGGAATCTTGTCGGTAGCCCATGAATTCACTGGATTTGTTTAGAAGGTATTTATACAGGTCTCTATTTGCCACCTTGACAAGTTTCTGGGACTGACCCATTTCTGTATTGTCACAGAGAACGATGTGATATATCAATACATCAGGGGTCTTCACAGTCCCCCATCTTCATTGTGAATTATTATTAACTTATATCACATGAAGTAGTATGTAATTATGTCTGCCAGAATTATATAACCTAAAAGCTCATGGGAGGTTTACTTATTCTAACGTAGCAGGCGTAAAGGAAATACCTGAAACTAGATCTCCTACATACTTTTCAGAGGAGGTTCTCTTCTGCACTGTTCAACGAATCCAGTAAATGTAGAGGAGATAAGATGGAGTGTCGCCTTGTTAACATCCAAAAGCGGAAGTTGCATCACAGGCTCTCTATCCATTTCACTTGAAAACCGGGATTATCGTCTGGGGCTGCTTTTCAATGTTCAGGCCAGGCCCCTTAGCTCATGTGAAGGGAAATCTTAATGGTACAGCATACAATGACATTCTAGACTATTCTGTGCTTCCAACTTTGTGGCAACCGTTTGGGGAAGGCCCTTTCCTGTTTCAGCTTGACACTGCCCCCGTGCACAAAGTGAGGTCCATACAGAAATGGTTTGTCGAGATCGGTGTGGAAGAACTTGACTGGCCTGCACAGAGCCCTGACCTCAACCCCATCAAACATATTTGGTGTGAATTGGAACGCTGACTGCGAGCCAGGCCTAATCGCCCAACATCAGTGCCAGACCTCACTAATGCACTTGTGGCTGAATGGAAGCAAGTCCCTGCAGAAATGTCTCAACATCTAGTGGAAAGCCTTCCCAGAAGAGTGGAGGCCGTTGTAACAGCAAAGGCGGGACCAACTCCATATCAATGCCTATGATTATTAAGATTTGTGTTTTATTTTACTTTCAGCTCATTTCCAGATATGTTTTGAGGGGTTGGACAAGGCCTCAATACGGACTGCCGTGGCCTACAAGCTAAAGGACGTTGTCAACCAACTGAAGCCAAAAGCAGAGTAAAATAAATCAAATTAACATTTTTTTGTGCTAGATGATCTTTTCTAATACTATGGCAATGTTAAATAAGTCCCATGAAATACCCACACAACAAAACAATGAATAACCAATTAATAACCCATTAACATCCAATGGGAATATGAGTAATACAATGAAACCCCAATGATATTCTTGTTAATAGGATTCCAATGAGAGTACCATTACAATCTCATGGTTTTTAAGTGTTCATGGGGGGCTAATTCACAATGGGAATCCAATGGGAATCCAATGTAATATTTCCAGTGAGAATTTTTCCTATGGGAATCCAATTTGAATTGTTCATAAGGGAATATCATGATCATGACATAACAAAAGATTTTTTGTCGACATCACAAGATCATTTTCTGGTGATCACGACATAACAAAAGGTGTTTTGTCGAGATCACGAGATAATCAAATGTACCAAGCATCATTCATTCATTTGTTCAGATGCACGATAACCATTTAAGCCCTGAACGATGCCTGACAGGCAAACTCGTCTCCCAGCTTGCTATCTATGCTGGTTGTTAGCTTGCATAACTGATATGTGGCTGATCTGATTCAATATCAGCCTCAGAGCTTGATCAGATTCATTAGCAGTCTCAGCCACTCTGTAAATTTAAAACTTATCCATAAAACATGAAGTGTCTCTTACAATTAGACACATATCTGTTATGCAAGCTAACAACCAGCATATACAACAAGCTATCTAGCTACCAAGACTAGCCAAGGTACAGTGCCTTCAGAAAGTATTCACACCCCTTTACTTTTTCTACATTTTTTTATGTTACAGCCTGAATTTCAAATGGATTAAAAAGAGATTGGTTTGTCACTGGTCTACACACAATACCCCATAATGTCAAAGTTGAATTATATTTTTCAAAATTTTACAAATGAATTAAAAATGAAAAGCTTAAATGTCTTGAATCAATATATTCAATATGAATCGAAGTATTCAATCCGTTTGTTATGGCAAGCCTAAATAAGTGTGGGGTGTGGCTGAAATAGCCGAATCCACTAATTTGAAGAGGTGTCCACATACTTCGGATAAACAGTGCCTTCGGAAAGTATTCAGACCCCTTCACCTTTTCCACATTTTGTTACGTTACAGCCTTATTCTAAAGTTATTTAAATTGTTTTTTCCTTCCTCAATCTACACACAATACCCCATAATGACAAAGCAAAAACAGGTTTTTAGACATTTTTGATAATTTATTCAACGTAAAAAAAATCACATTTACATAAGTATTTAGACCCTTTACTCAGTACTTTGTTGAAGCACCTTTGGCAGCGATTACAGCATTGAGCATTGTAAGATGGCGCCAGAGAAGAAGGCAGACGTCTTACCTGCCCCAAGCCGATTGTTTTTTGGATTGTTTATTTGCATTGTTTGTAACTTATTTTTTTACTTATTTTGTACACAATGTTGCCGCTTCCGTCTCTTATGACCAAAAATAACTTCTAGACATCAGGACTGTGTTACTCACCACGGACTAGCAGAATATTTTTTTTCCTTTCATGAATCTGACGATCCCGATGCGAAGGATATACTGCTTCCTTCAGGAACAGGCCCCGATCCCCGTGATCTGCATGAAGAGGAGGCGGAGAAAGATGGGCCAAAGGTCGGGCTGCCTTCTGAGAATTCGTAGGCGATCGAATAAACCCCCACTTTCCTCCATTCTGCTAGCAAACGTGCAATCTTTGGAGAATAAAATCGAGTTACACGGGAGATTAAACTACCAACGGGACATAAAAAACTTAACATCTTATGCTTCACAGAGTTGTGGCTGAACGACGACAATATCAACATGCAGCTGGCTGGTTATATGATGTACTGCAGGATAGAACAGCGGCGTCTGGTAAGACAAGGGGCTGCGGTCTATGTATTTTTGTAAACAACAGTTGGTACACAATATCTAAGGAAGTTTCGAGCTATTGCTCGCCTGAGATAGAGTATGTCATGATAAACTGTAGACCACACTACCTACTGAAAGAGTTTTCATCTGTATCATTTGTAGCTGTTTACATACCACCACAGTCAGAGGCTGGCAATAAGATAGCATTGAACGAGCTGTATTCCGCCATAAGCAAACAAGAAAATGCTCACCCAAAGGCAGCGCTCCTAGTAGCCGGGGACTTTAATGCAGGGAAATTGAAATCTATTTTACCAAATTTCTATCAGCAGGTTAAATGTGCAACCAGAGGAAAAAGAACTCTGGACCACCAATACTCCACACACAGAGACACATACAAAGCTCTCCCTCGCCCTCCATTTGGCACATCTGACCATAATTCTATCCTCCTGATTTCTGCTTACAAAGCAAAAACTTAAGCAGGAAGCAGCAGTGACTATATCAATAAAAAAGTGGTCATATCAAGCAGATGCTAAGCTACAGGACTGTTTTGCTAGCACAGACTGGAATATGTTCCGGGATTGCTCCGATGGCACTGAGCATTTCTGCAACATACACCACATCAGTCATTGGCATCATCAATAAGTGCATCTATGACATCATCCCCACAGTGACCGTGGGGAGAACAAGTATTTGATACACTGCCGATTTTGCAGGTCTGTAATTTTTATCATAGGTACACTTCAACTGTGAGAGACGGAATCTAAAACAAAAATCCAGAAAATCACATTGTATGATTTTTATGTAATTCATTTGCATTTTATTGCTTGACATAAGTATTTGATACATCAGAAAAGCAGAACTTAATATTTGGTACAGAAACCTTGGAAGATTCTGAATGGAGGAACTGGCTTTGGTTTTACTCACTCATTTGTGTTAATGGTGTCGTGTCTTTGGCTATGCCGGATTAATTGATACGACATGCTATTCTATAAAATAATTTCTCCGTAATTAATATCACCTGATTGAGCTAATCATGTAAATGTAATTAACTAGAGAGTCGGGCACCACAAAATAATATTTATAGAGCTGTTCTCTCCGAATAAACTCCTAAAGACATAGTAATATTTTACATCAATAGCCGTCAGTATCAATTATCGTCTTAATTCAGTCTCATCTGAAAGTTGTAAATTATTTTATCTGCACGAACCCTGGCTAAAAATATGAATCAGCAATACAAAATTGGGTTTAATTGTTTATTTACTAAATACCTAACGAATCACACATACACATAACTAAATCAGAACTTGATTACAAATTACGTCATAAAGGAAAATGTCCCTAGCGGGCGGAACAGATACGACAGCTTGTTACACAAAGGAAAAGGGACTGGGTTGAGTGAAAGAGCGGGAAAACGGGGACAAAGGCGAAGCTGTGCTATCGTAAATACAGTATCTTGTCACGGTCTTCCTCCTCTCCATCTGAAGAGGAGAGGCAAGAAGGATCAGAGGACCAAAATGCGGCGTGGTATGTGTTCATGTTGAATGTTTAATTAAAGAAAGAACTGAACACTGGATACAAAACAATAAACAAATAAAGACCGTGAAGCTATCATAAGGACTGTGTTGACACACGCAACTAACATAGACAATCACCCACAAACAAACAGTGCAACCCAGGCTACCTAAGTATGATTCTCAATCAGAGACAACTAATGACACCTGCCTCTGATTGAGAACCATACTAGGCCGAAAACATAGACTGCCCACCCAACTCAAGCCCTGACCATACTAAATAAATACAAAACAACGGAAATAAAGGTCAGAACGTGACATATCTTCTGCATTCTAAATGACCGCCCATTTGGAAAAGGAAAATGCAGTAAATATTTACTCTGAGCTGCGCTTCAGTAGGTTGGTGGTAGATGGAAGACCGTGTTGCCAAACTGAGTCCTCTGTCCTTTGAAGAATGTCTCTGGTAGTCAATTGGATAAGTTGTAGTAATGCCGTTGTGTGATAGACGGGATACTCTGTCTGTTCCTTCTTAACCCTCGTTTGCAGCTGCTGTTGCTAACTAAACGGCTAGGAGGTATCACTTCTGTAGTGAATAAGAGTTCAAAGTTCATACTAGTCGCAACCAAAGCTCACGCTGATGTTGGCTTCATTCTGTAGTTATTATCTGAACCATTCTGACATAGGACCGACGTCCTCACGTCCTCGGAACAGGAAGTTATGTTGTCGTCGGCTTATATAGGAAGGGAGAGGAGGATGTGTTTGAAAAGTTTTATAGCCCTTGTCCCTTCACAGGGGAGGTTCACTGATTGAGCAGCCTTATCTTATGAAAACCCAAATGTTAAATTTTAGAAGCTAAAATCACATTTCATCCCATCACAAATAATGTAATATTCAAACATTTACATTGAACAACAATTCCATGTGAATCCGATAACTCTGATGTGTAGACTTTCCACTGTAGAGTTTGTCATCTTATCATTGATGAAAATGTCTCAGATGAAGACTGAACTGACATCATATTCATTAAGTACCACCGCATATCTTCAATTGTTCGGATTACCAGAATATAGTTTATTTCCCCCCACCTACTGATGTTCCCAGAATCTCTATGTTAACCAAGGGTTTTGCAAATCTAACCTCAGTAGGGTAGAGAGAGGAAAAAGGGGGGAAGAGATGACTCATAAACTTACCCCCCCAGGCCAACGTCATGACAATGGTATTCTTCCAATGACCTATCTAAGGCACTTTCTAGTTGAAGGTATTGGTTTGCTGCTTCTAGAATAAAGAAGTCCAAATGACCTGTTGAGAGCAAATTAATTGTTGACAACTTTTTTCACAAAGTCCCAGATTTATATGCTATGAATCACATGACCTTTCATATTCATCAACTACTTCCTATTACAGAGTCGGTGGAGAACTGGGGTCCCTTGTGGGGCACATCAAACTTTATGTTTGAAACTGGGAACCACACATTACTTAACTTAGTTAGAGGCACCCAGTGTGTACATCAGCAAATTGCTAAGACATTTGTCATCTTCCGACAACTACCACTTTAAAAAAAGAACATCTCAAAAAGGGACACCGTGTCAGTGATTTTTTATTTTAATCTATTAAGGGCTTCTCTTATGTTAAAAATGCTGAGAAATTCAATGATTCTGTCACCTTGATTCTGACTAACCTTATCTATTCAACAAGCTCTAGAGGTTGCTAATGTCAATGTTGTCCCAGACCAACTGATATTTCTATTCCACAGCAGCATTGTAAAAAATAAAATACAGATTGTTTTTATTGATTTGTTTTTCATATTTTAAAATCATGTGAAATGATGTCAATATCACACTTGTCAGGGCCTGAAACTTTTTTTTATTCCATATTCACAAAAATGTTGATAAATCAATATCACCAATATCACCACCGACTAGTAAGTTGCTCTGGATAGGAGTGTCTGCTAATTGACAAAAATGTAAATGTCATTTACACTTCAAATTGAATTTCAACACTATTGGATGCATGCTCATATACTAAAATAAATGAATTATGCCCTAGTCTATGGATTTCACATGACTGGGAATGCAGATATACATCTGTTAGTTTAAAAAAAAGTAGGGACCACAATTTGCCTCATGCAGCGCGATACATAGAGTTGATCATCTTGTTCAATGGCTGTGCGAAGTTGTTGGATATTGGCGGGAACTGGAACACGCTGTTGTACACGTCGATCCAGAGCATCCAAAACATGCTCAATGGGTGACATATCTGGTGATTGTACAGGCCATGTAAGAACTGGGACATTTTCAGCTTCCAGGAATTGTGTACAGATCCTTGTGACATGCATTATCATGTGGAAACATGAGGTGATGGCAGCGGATAAATAGCACGACAATGGGCCTCAGGATCACAGTATGTCTGTGCATTAAAATTCCCATCGATATAATGCAATTGTGTTCGTTGTCCGTAGCTTATGCTTGCCCATACCATAACCCCACCACCACCATGGGGCACTCTGTTCACAACGTTGACATCAGCAAATCACTCGCACACACGACATCATACATGCTACGCTGTCTTCCATCTGCCCGGTACAGTTGAAACCAGAATTCGTCTGTGAAGATCACACTTCTCCAGCGTGCCAGTGGCCATTCGAAGGTGAGCATTTGCCCACTAAAGT
Organism: Oncorhynchus mykiss; assembly: GCF_013265735.2. Classification (NCBI taxonomy): domain Eukaryota; kingdom Metazoa; phylum Chordata; class Actinopteri; order Salmoniformes; family Salmonidae; genus Oncorhynchus; species Oncorhynchus mykiss. Next base: position 67,767,706 of record NC_048581.1, read on the forward strand.
CAGTTACGACGCCGAACTGCAGTCAGGTCAATACCCTGGACAACGACCACGCAGATGAGCTTGTCTGTAATGGTTTATGACAGTTTGTGCAGAAATTCTTTGGTTGTGCAAACACACAGTTTCAGTCTTAGATGATCCCGCAGGTAAAGAAGCCGGATGTGGAGGTCCTGGGCTGGCGGGGTTACATGTGCTCTGCGTTTGTGAAGCCGGTTCGACTTACTGCCAAATGCTCTAAAACAACGTTGGAGACGGCTTATGTTAGAGAAGTGAACATTCAAATTGCTGGCAACAATTCTGGTGGACATTCCTGCAGCCAATTGCATGCTCCCTCAAAACATGAGACATATGTGGCATTCTGTTGTGTGAAAAAACTGCACATTTTAGAGTGACCTTTTATTGTCCCCAGCACAAGGTGCACCATGCTGTTTAATCAGCTTCTTGATATGCCACATCTGTCAGGATTATCTTGGCAAAGGAGAAATACTCACTGGGATCTTGTATTTCAGCTCATTAAACATGGGACCAACACTTGCATTTTGTGTTTACATTTTTGCTCAGTGTATTTGTTCTGCTGTTTTCTGCAGTGGCGGTCATCACACATGGGGTTGGCCTTCATGTTCATAGTGGGGAAGAAGTCCTGCATAGTGTTGTAGCCCAGGTATTGGCTGTAGTAGCGATGTGTGGGTAAAATCGCCAGGATACAATAGCCATATTACAACCTATGTGTTGTGATAGTTTGCTCCATAACCTGTTAGTCCTTATGCCTTGACATCATGATATATAGGGCTATGGCCGAGACAATAAGTGACACAGTGACCATATAAATTCAACCACAGCTTTGTTTTATCACAAAACCGGAGAGCAACATCTGTCCGATGAATTCCACAAAGCATATTGCAAAGATAAACAGGTACATTACCTACAGCATGGTCAAGCAAGTTAACGTTTCCCACATTTTCAGACTACTAAACAACTATTGATTTAGAACCACAGAGATTTAGAGCAAGTTGCATTGAAAACAGGCGCTGCCTCCACCATTCCAGCACCATTTCAACAACATCTAATCAACTATGCTTAGTCTAATACAGTGACAACCTAAAGATACCAACAATTATTTAGCCCAATCAATGTAAGCTATATAGGATGTGGCTGTCCATGGCACTGATTTATGTGTGTGTGCAAGTAGAACAAAACATGTTGAGTCACCTTACTTGTAGAGAAATTCCAATGCCATCCTCCTCTTTCATCAATCAATCAAATGTATTTATAAAGCCCTTTTTACATCACCCTATGTCACAAAGTGCTATACAGAAACCCAGCCTAAAACCCCAAACAGCAAGCAATGCAGATGTAGAAGCACAGTGGCTAGAAAAAACTCCCCAAAAAGGCAGGAACCTAGGAAGAAACCTAGAGAGGAACAAGGCTCTGAGGGGTGGCCAGTCCTCTTCTGGCTGTGCCGGGTGGAGATTATAACAGTACATGGCCAAGATGTTCAAACGTTCATAGATGACCAGCAGGGTCAAATAATAATAATTACAGTGATTGTAGAGGGTGCAAGAGGTCAGCACTTCAGGAGTAAATGTCAGTTGGCTTTTCATAGCTGATCATGCAGAGTTAGAGACATTATGTGCGGTAGAGAGAGAGAGTCGAAAACAGCAGGTCCGGGACAAAGTAGCACGCCCGGTGAACAGGTCAGGGTTCCATAGCCGCAGGCAGAACAGTTGAAACTGGAGCAGCAGCACAACTAGGTGTACTGGCCAGGTAGTCCTGAGGCATGGTCCTAGGGCTCAGGTCCTCAGAGAGAAGAGAGAAAGAGAGAAAGAGAGAAAGAGAGAAAAAGAGAGAGAGAGAGAGAGAGAGAGAGAGAGAGCGAGAGAATTAGAGGGAGCATACATAAATTCACACAGGACACCGGAAAAGACAGGTGAACTACTCCAGATATAACAGACTGACCCTAGCCCCCCGACACATAAACTATTGCAGCATAAATACTGGAGGCTGAGACAGGAGGGGTCGGGAGACACTGTGGCCCTGTCCAACGACACCCACGGACAGGGCCAAACAGGCAGGATATAACCGCACCCACTTTGTCAAAGCACAGCCCCCACACCACTAGAGGGATATCTTCAAACCACCAAACTACTATCTTGAGACAAGGCCAAATATAGCCCACGAAGATCTCCCCACGGCACGAACCCAAGGGTGGCGCCAACCAGGACAGGAAGATCATGTCAGTGACTCAACCCACTCAAGTGACGCACTCCTCCTAAGGACAGCATGGAAGAGCACCAGTAAGCCAGTGACTCGGTCCCCATAATAGAGTTAGAGGCAGAGAATCCCAATGGAGAGAGAGGAACCGCAGAGACAGCAAGAGCGGTTAGTTGCTCCAGTTCCTTTCCATTCACCTTCACACCCCTGGGCCAAGCTACACTCAATCAGAAGACCTACCGAAGAGATACATTTTCAATAAAGACTTAAAGATTGAGACTGAGTCCACGTCTCTCACATGGATAGGCAGACCATTCCATAACAATGGAGCTCTATAGGAGAAAGCCCTGCCTCCAGCTGTTTGCTTAGAAATTCTATGGACACTAAGGAGGCCTGCATCTTGTGACCGTAGCATATGTGTAGGTATGTACGGCAGGACCAAATCGGAAAGATAGATAGGAGCAAGCTCATGTAATGCTTTGTGGGTTAGCAGTAACACCTTGAAATCAGCCCTAGCCTTAACAGGAAGCCTATGTAGAGAGGCTAGCACTGGAGTAATATGATAACATTTTTGGGTTCTAGTCAAGATTCTAGCAGCTGTGTTTAGCACTAACTGGAGGTTATTCAGTGCTTTATCCAGGTAGCTGGAAAGTAGAGCATTGCTGTAGTCTAATCTGGAAGAGACAAAAGCATGGATTAGTATTTCTGCATCATTTTTGGACAGAAAGTTTCTGATTTTTCAATGTAACGTAGATGGGAAAAATCTGTCCTTGAAACAGTCTTAATATGTTCGTCAAAAGAGAGATCAGGGTCCAGAGTAACGCCGACGTCCTTCACAGTTTTCTTTGAGATGACTGTACAACCATCAAGATTAATTGTCAGATCCAAAAGAAGATCTCTTTGTGTCATGTTGCCTAAACAGTCTATGACTGTCATACACCCTTTTAGTTGTTGTTGTACTAGGCTACCTGGCTAAAATGCTTGATTGCTAGCCTAACTTTCTTTCATGGTTAACATTAGCGTAACGTTTCTACATCTAGCTACATGTTGAACTTCCATCCTCTCAGGCCAGGGCCACAATGTGTGAATACATGGCTGGATCAGAATTGGCGTTATAATCATTGGCCAGTATTGAGAATTAAGTTAAAACAAAATTCCAAATCCCATGACTAATTTAGGAAAGAGACAATTTTAGCTAGCAACCTAGCCACCGGAGGACAACAACAAAACAGGATACAACAATTAAAATGTTCTTCTAATGTGATGTGATTGGTCTGAAGCAAAATCCAAACGGGTTTCCCTTGAGACGTTTTTTGGTGCGCCAAGACCATTCACAGGTGAGCTCACTCAGTTTATCTCAACGCTGATTGGCTACTATTATATACTTTTTCATCAAGGGAGGCCAAATGCTCGCTGGTTTCCTTGCTTTTAATGCTACGGGTGGAAACAATGTCATACTCTTTTTGACCAGACAGCATAGATGGGCTACAAATACAGAGACAAAGGGGTGAGGTTCCGCACCTTTGGGGGGGGGGGGGGGGGGGGGGGTACTGTCACGTTCTGACCTTAGTTCCTTTGTTTTGTCTTTTGTTTTAGTATGGTCAGGGCGTGAGTTGGGTGGGTTGTCTATGTTCGTTTTTCTATGATTTTCTATTTCTGTGTTTGGCCTGGTATGGTTCTCAATCAGAGGCAGCTGTCAATCGTTGTCCCTGATTGAGAACCATATTTAGGTAGCCTGTTTTCGATTGTGTTTGGTGGGTGGTTATTTTCAGTCTTTGTGTGTCTGCACCAGACAGAACTGTTTCGGTTGTTTCTTTGTTGTTTGTTATTCAGTGTTCAGTTTTTTTCATTAAATAAGATGTACACTTACCACGCTGCGCTTTGGTCCTCACCTTCTTCCCAAGACAGTCGTTACAGAGATAGATTCAGCCTCTCTTGAATTGAAAGAAATTTATGAAACACAGACGACAGATAAATTATTTTGTATGTTGTTTTTTTGTCATTTTTAAGGGGAAGCCTGGCTTCCCTTGGAATTAAAAATTAAACCGGTACCTGTTAGAGGACCACAAACTACTATTACGCTCTTTTAAAAAAAGGTTTGGCTGTCCCCATAAGAGACCCCTTTTTGGTTCCAGGTAGAAAGGGTTCTATATGGAACCCCAAAAGGTTCCATATCAAACAGGTTCTTGAAAGGGTCCTCGTATGGGCACAGCTGAAGAACCCTTTTATGTTCTAGATTTTTTAATTTATTCTAAGAGTGAAGGATATACTCATTGGAAACCCTGTTATGGGTATTTGTAAATGGTGGGTTACGATCAGGGTCATATTCATTAAGGCAAACCGTAGCAAATCATTTCACAACAGAAAACAAAAACAAAAAAGTGTTTCTTATTGAACAAGTTCATGTGGTGTCTCTGTTTTAGTCAGTTTTCTTCTGTTTGGTGCTTAATTCAGCATCTAGTCCACGTTGGTTCAACTTAATTTCATAGAGATATAGATTATTTAGATTAAATGGAAAACAATTCCTTATAGTGTAAGAGTGTGTTGTGACATGCTGTGAAGTAGGCGTTCTACCCCAGGATGATGAGCTGGATGTTCTGACTCCATCCAGATCTGATAAAGGCAATAAAACATTTTAGGAAAATGGGAAAAGAGGAATATGGAGTACTGAATATGTTGATGTCCAGTACTGATATTTCTGCTCATAGAGCAGCAGAAGACCCAGTTGACTCAAGCTGCTCTTAGAGCAGCAATATCTAATTGACACTGTTCTGTTCGAAGCAATGCCCCCTGTATACTCATGCTGCTCCTAAAACAGCAACATAAATTGATGACAAGGTACAGTTCTGTGCTTAAGCCGCATTAGACCCAGTTGACTCAAACTGCTCTTAGAACAGCAAAAGCAGGGCACATGGGATATCTAGTCAGTTGCGCAACTGAATGGATTCAGCTGATATTTATCTTCTGCATTTAACGTGACCCCTGTGAATCAGAGAGATGTGGGGGGCTGCCTTAATCAACATCCTCAGTCACTGGCGTCTGAGGAGAAGTTGTTGTGGGCAGAATGGCAGAATTCCTGAAATTTAATCCTAGTAAATATTCCCTGTTTTAGGTAAGTTAGGATCACCACTTTATTTTAAGAATGTGAAATGTCAGAATAACAGTAGAGAAAATGATTTATTTCAGCTTTTATTTCTTTCATCACATTCCCAGTGGGTCAGAAATTTACATACACTCAATTAGTATTTGGTAGCATTGCCTTTAAATTGTTTAACTTGGGTCAAACGTTTCAGGTAGCCTTCTACAAGCTTCCCACAATAAATAGGGTGAAGTTTGGTCCATTCCTCCTGACAGAGCTGGTGTAAATGAGTCAGGTGGTTAGGCCTCTTTGCTCGCACACGCTTTTCCAGTTCTGCCCATACATTTTCAATACGGTTAAGGTCAGGGCTTTGTGATGGCCACTCCAATACTTTGACTTTGTTATGCTTAAAAGCCATTTTGCCACAACTTTGGAAGCGTGCTTGGGGTCCTTGTCCATTTGGAAGACCAATTTGCGACCAAGCTTTAACTTCCTGACTAATGTCTTGAGATGTTGCTTCAATATATCCACATAATTTTCCAGCCTCGTGATGCCATCTATTTTGGGAAGTGCACCAGTCCCTCCTGCAGCAAAGCAACCCCACAACATGATGCTGCCACCCCCGTGCTTCACGGTTGGGATGGTGTTCTTCGGGTTGCAAGCGTCCCCCTTTTTCCTCCAAACATAACGATGGTCATTATGGCCAAACAGTTCTATTTTTGTTTCATCAGACCAGAGGACATTTCTCCAAAAAGCACGATCTTTGTCCCCATGTGCAGTCTGGCTTTTTTATGGCGGTTTTGGAGCAGTGGCTTCTTCCTTGCTGACTGGCCTTTCAGGTTATGTCGATATACTCGTTTTACTGTGGATATAGATACTTTTGTACCTGTTTCCTCCAGCATCTTCACAAGGTCCTTTGCTGTTGTTCTGGGATTGATTTGCATTTTTCGCACCAAAGTATGCTCATCTCTAGGAGACCTTCCTGAGCAGCATGACGGCTGCGTGGTCCCATGGTGTTTATTCTTGCATACTGTTTGTACAGATTATTGTGGTACCTTCAGGCATTTGGAACTTGCTCCCAAGGATGAACCAGACTTGTGGAGGTATACCATTTTTTTCTGAGGTCTTGGCTGATTTCTTTTGATTTTCCCATGATGTCAAGCCAAGAGGCACTGAGTTTGAAGGTAGGCCTTAAAATACATCCACAGGTACACCTCAAATTATGCCAATTAGCCTATCAGAAGCTTCTAAAGCCATTACATAATTTTCTGGAATTTTCCAAGCTGTTTAAAGGCACAGTCAACTTAGTGAATGTAAACTTCTGACCCACTGTAATTGTGAGAAAGTGTATTATAAGTTAAATAATCTGTCTGTAACAATTGTTGGAAAAATTACATGTGTCATGAACAATGTAGATGCCTTAGCCGACTTGCCAAAACTATAGTTTGTTAACAAGAAATTTGTGGAGTGGTTGAAAAACAAGTTTTAATGACTCCAACCTAACTGAATGTAAACTTCCGACTTCAACTGTAATTTAGGACATGTCCAAAATAAGTCGGTCATAGTCCCCTCATCCTACTTGTTCCTCTCACAGTTGTGAGCTGTCTGGGAATATTTTATGCAGTATAACTTTTGAGTAATGTAACCTGTGTATCACCTTAAACTGAACAAGGTTGTGTCTGGCATTCACTGAACTGTGGTTTATATTCCGGAGAGCTTCTACCCAGTCCTACTCATCTGAGTATTCTGAACCAAGTTCCTGCTCCCAAGCCCTTTTAATAGTGTCTGTGGATGCCTCAATGTGGGCCTGTAGCACATCATAAAATCTAGGATTGTTTGGCTTAATGTCATACTATGGGATATGTGTCCTTAAGAAATTCCTGATTTTGAGGTATCTGAAAGAATCTGCTGCTGGCATGTTAACTTATTTTGTTTCTTTGCTGCTTGCTCTTGCAGAATTTTGTGCTTCCTATTTTCCCTTCACTTTTTTCCACCAAATATTTTCGAATCCAGTCACTTGACACATCTACTCCCCGCCAGCTCTCAGTTTCAGAGATTGTGTGTGTGCACACAACCTGGATACTGCGACCAACCCCTTAAACCAGTTTGGGTGAATGTTGCCTCATCAAAGTGCCATCAAAGTAATCCAAGTAAATTATCAAAGCAGGTTATGCCACTTCTAAAGTTCATGAGAAACGTATCCAACTATTACTTATCAGAGAGTGGGAGCAACTGAAATATGCCTTCACAGCAGTGGTGGCCAACGTTTCTCGGGGGTGGGGAGCACAACCATTCACAGCCGACACAGTCAATAAATATATTCCTCACCAGTCAACCTGTCAATCAGGATTAATGGTCTTTAAAAAACTCCCTTCAGATCGCAGGTCTTTCCAGCACTGCGAGAACGGGTAGTCAGAGCTCTATAAATTAAGCTGCCAGAGTCAGAGGCGGTAACGTCTAAAGGAAGGAACACAACACACTTGTTGTAGACGATTCCGTAGCGCATGCCTTTGGAGACACTCGCGCCTTCTTTAGGTTACTCGAGTTCAGTTTTGTTAAAAGTAACAAAGTACTACCGGTGTAAAGAGGTATTGAATCAAATAACATAGTTTTGCCAGTATTCTGAATAAATCGAGAAACATGCTTGAGCTCCGTATATTGACGAGCTTATCAATTGTAGGACATTTTGACATCAAGTGCTGCAGTAGCCTTCTTTAGTCTGCTATTAGTTTTAACCCGATAATTACCTAAAAACCTAATATTGAACTCTGCTCTGCCAAGGACATCACGATTGGAGGATATCGTTACTGAACTTGTGTTTCTGTGTTCGAAAGTTGTTTTGAGAATTTAGGTTACTGTACAAGAAGTAACATGGATTTTAAGTGTTTGGGCTGCATGGTGCTGTTCCCCATCCACATTCTATACTACATATTGAAAGCAAGCGTGTGCTTACTGCAACCAAGTAGACGGAGAACCCTGACCAAGGAGGTGGTGCTGATCACAGGCGGGGGGCGAGGTATTGGTCGTCACCTGGCTCAAGAGTTTGCCAAGCAGGGCGCTAAAAAGGTAAATTAAACAGATGCATGCGTTTAGTTTCTCAATTTTTTGTTTTTATTATGCAACTTGTTGCGCATTAAAAGTGAGTGGGTCTACTTAGCCTAGACAATAGGAGTACTCAAAATAGCCAGTATTAGCCCACACCTGTGCAGGTTTTCATATCTTTTGAATTAGTACTTGTTAATTATATGGTTATAACAATGACTGAGTTCATACCCTGTACCAACCATACATAGTCTTATTTACACACATTTCTTGACAAAACTAATATTTTTTATTGATGTAGTACTGCCCCACCCCCATCCTCCTTTACCAAAATCTCCATATGTTTGCCTAGGTACATTGTGAGGGCAAAGACATCAGTTTGCCCATGTGTTACTCCAATCTATTGTTTCTTCCAATATGAATGCAGGGTGCCATGACCTTAAGAGTAAATGGGCCATTGAGATTGCAGGACAGGGTTCTCAGTTTTGGTACAAGTTGCACAACAGAGTAGGTCAACCAGAGGGCATGTCTGCAGAAATCGATGGTCCCCCTCTGACCGTTTGACCACTGCCATGATATAGTGAAGCACAGAATTATATTTGTTCAGCCAAAACTCAGGAATAGGAGTTATGTCTGAAAATGTATAGTGGATGAGATCAGGCATCATTAATGTCCAGAAGAAAGTTTTATTGGTTTATGACTGCCAGCAGAACTGATCAATTGATAACAAAACCCTACTATGGATTTGGGATGAATGTGTGCTTCTTTTTTCTACTTGAAACTCTCTGAAGAAACATGTTTGAAAGCTAATCACATAATCCTCACAGAATAAGTGTTGTTGTTCATCTGGGACCAGCAAAGGAACACTTACCTATGCCAAGTGCCAACATAAAACATCACATTGCCAGAATAAAACAGATTCAGATGTGTTTTTCAAGCAAACCAGAAAGGCAGAAATGACCTTACATTGAGTTCATTATTGAGGTGAAATGAAGCCTACAGAGGAAGGTGACATGTTTTAGCTGCCTCGCCCATCCTAAACATTCATCATCATACATCCAGGGGTCTTATAAATAGCCTGTCTCCACCCCCATCCCCCTCCCTAAAAAGGAGCAGTCACTTAGGTTTGAAATACCTCAGTGACTACATTGACAGTCCCCGCCAAGCCTCCACTACTGGTCAGATTACCCACTATTCCTATTATAACTTCCTTCAAACATTACACAGCTGAGTGCATAGTGAGCCACCGTGGTGTTCTGTTTGCTCTCATGTGTAATGGACAGAGTCCAGTCTATTTTACACCTCTCAGACACACAGATTGAGACATAATCATGTCACAAGGATTTCATATGAATACCACATCCCCCTTTTACAAATCAAAATCAAAAGATAGTTGCATGTTCGCCATGTAACTTAGACCAATAATGACTAGCTTTATGAATTGCCATGTGGCAAACGACAGAGTTGTAGTTGTTATTTAAGTAATAAGGCCCGAGGGGGTGTGGTATACAGCCAATATACCATGGCTAAGGGCGGGTCTTTAACCACGACCCAACACGGAGTGCCTGGATATTGGTCATATACCACAAACCCCAGAGGTGCCTTAATGCTATTATAAACTGGTTACCAACGTAATAAGAGCATTAAAAATAAATGTTTTGTCAGCATTCATGCCTCAAACGTACCGGTTTATAATTGCTGTTCTTTTATGTGGCCTGAGCTAAAAAAAACAAAAAAACATTTTAAGTTAAATTGCTTTTGCCTCGCTCATCATCCTTCCATCAACATCTTCTCATGGAAGAACCCGGAGGAAACCTGTGGCTTTTAAAAGCTATAATTTGCTTCTTCACAACAAAGGGGGGTCAGTTTTGCAACTCAATATTTTGATCATAATATTGTGAACATGTGGAAGAAGTACAATTTAGAAAACTAAGAGATAAGATAATGCAATCTTTCTCAGCCCTGGCTTCTCATCTGGAGAACTGGGAACATATGCCTCTACCCAGGTTGATTAGTTGAAGCACTATATAGTGTGTCTTTGTGTGTGTGCGTGTGTGTGTGCAGGAAGCACGCTGCTCCCAGCTGGGTATTGCCCTGCAACTGACCCTGCTATCTCTGCACTAATTAGACAGCAGCAGGACAGGCGACTGCCTCCTGAACTCCCAAAGCCCTCTCTCCCTGTTTGCCCCTATCCTCTACAGCTGCTGTGAAGAGAAGGGTTCATGCCCATCCTTGAACCCAGGTTTTCCCTTGTGAAATATAATTGTGTTGTGGTGTAGGCATGTGGATGACCACACCGCCAGTTCATCATTGCACCCTGACACATCTGCCCTCTGTAATGGCGAAGACTTACTGTCCTTGAATAGACCATCAGTTTTACACAGTTGGTGAATGTTGTTTCATCTTGTCAGATATGGCACTTCAGAGTAATCACTGGTTTATCAGAGATACTTAGTCACCTGATGTGAGGGAATTTAGAATTAGTTTTACCTCAACACGTAGGCATCCTAAACTGATAGCTCTAGATTTAACTGGCCATTGTTTGTGTTGGCACTGGCAGATAAGCATAATGAATTAAATAACAGGAAAACACAGTGTGAATACTGTTAGGATGAAATCCTATGAAAGGCTTTCAGTCATTTAACTAGACCCACTTGCCACTTGTCCATCTCTTCTGATTACTAAAATGGGCTTGCAAAAGAAGCAAACAAAAAAGCAATCCTAATGAACTCAAACAATGACCCATCCAGTGGAAAGACAACCATGTTGAAGTCTTGGAACTGATAGAAACTACATGTCATGCAGATTGTGATCCTCCCACTCAAATGAATGAAGGCCCCAAAGCAAACGTTTCACTTTAAAGTCTCATTCGCTTAGTGCTTCCATTATGTAAATCACAGACAGCTGATCAGATTGCCCTAGATGTGGTGTTGCAGTAAAACAAGACAGATAGCAGCAAAACCTTAGGCAACCTTTGGAAAGCTATGCATGTTTGAGAGGTTGAGATATACTGTACTATCCTCCTATTCATTCCTAAAGAAATATGTGCTTATAGCCCCTGGCTGTCACTGTGCTCTTCTCCATCAGGACAAGGATGTCACTGTGACCTGTACTTGTGTTTAAGTGATCTTCCCTATTAGAATTAGGATTGTTATAGTTACACAACATTGATATCATACTGTAAGGGTGGGTGAAAGACCTGCAAGTTCTTGCACTCACGTGTCCATGCACACACCCAGACACACACAAACACACACATACACACAGGATCACTTTCTTTCTGCTCAAATATTAACCTCGGTCACAGGCAACCAGCCAAGCCCTACATTGGCCCCCTCAGTACTTCACACACTCACTGTTTTCAGACTCCCTGACCAGAAATGACTGGGCTCAACATGCTGTGTAATCTCTTTGAGAATGTGTGTTTGAGAGATGAGGAGGGCTCGACACCTTATTTCATTACCTTTCCCTGACCCCAAAGACTGACAGATCTAATTGCCCAATCGCTGCCCCCCACCTCCATCCTACCCCGTGTTCTCTGCTCTAATGACTGAACTTCATTTATCCTCACCAGGCTGATGAAGAGACAGTTTATTCATACTGCAACTCCACCCGCTTTATCTCACTCTAAAACTATTTGTTGCACCTAAAAATGGCCTCTCTGTTCTATGAATTAAATGAAAATTTCAACCAAATTATGTCTTCTCATCCTTTTGGACCAAATGCTGCAAACATGAAATGTCTATGCACTTATTGAGAGCATGAGTTGTTGGTATAGTTATTTGGTTTTGGCTACCCATTGTTAGCTTCTGAGCAAAGAGAGTAAACACTCAAACGGACGACTAGTAAAAGCTCAAACCAAGGTTTACTCAACCCACTGGGTGCGTTAGCTGCAGACACAACATACAAGTCACACAAGCACATATTTATACCTTTTGACTAGGAGTCACCTCTTTGTATGTCTAAGATAAACATCCTTCTCTGTTGTTAGGCAGAAACTCATTAGGTTCCTCTTACTGGTATTGTCATGGTCCTCCCTAAGTTTAGAACCTTCATAATCGTTGAAGTGTGTGTGTGTGTGTGTGTGTGTGTGTGTGTGTGTGTGTGTGTGTGTGTGTGTGTGTGTGTGTGTGTGTGTGAGATAGGACAGTAGTTCCATTAGATGCTCTTCGGGGTGGGCCCTTCTGGCCCCCCTCCCAGTGTCACGTTCTGACCTTTTATTTCCTTTGTTTTGTCGTTATTTAGTATGGTCAGGGCGTGAGTTGGGGTGGGCAGTCTATGTTTGTTTTTAAATGATTTTGGGCTTTCTATGTTTCGGCCTAGTATGGTTCTCAATCAGAGGCAGGTGTCATTAGTTGTCTCTGATTGAGAATCATACTTAGGTATCCTGGGTTTCACTGTTTGTTTGTGGGTGATTGTCTATGTTAGTTGCTTGTGTCAGCGCAGTTCTCATTATAGCTTCACGGTCGTTATTCGTTTATTGTTTTTGTATAGTTTGTATTCAGTGTTCAGTGCTTTCTTTAATTAATAAATCATAATGAACACATACCACTCTGCATTTTGTTCCGCTCCTTACGACGATCGTGACACCCAGAGGTTTCATCTCTCTTCAACTGTTGACCGTATTTCGAGTTGAGTTCCACATCCTTCCTTGTCCTAGTTCCACGGCAACTGGCCTGCGTTATCAGGAACTGAGACTAGACTGTTGCTCTTTGCTTCCTTCCTTAAGAATATTAATATCCATGTTTAATAACATGTTTAATAATTCATAATACATTTTCTGTCTCACTCAGTAACTTTGCATACACAAAGTCCCTGTTCACCCTTCATTGAGCATATACATTTATTTTACATGTAAAGTAATCAATAAGTTCTAGTATGGCAACATGAATAAGTATATTTCAAGCCAGAATCCAACACCATTAAACTTATTTTAGTCATGTTTTTCTCAGGATTTGGACAACAATAAATGTACAGATCGCTGATTGTTAAAAAGCTAAATATCACTATTCAAGCAGCTGAGTTACTTGTTCGCCTTCTATTCAGAGCATATTACATAGAGTATTAAACAACTTCATTGTCAGTCATTTTCTAACCCTATTTTGTAACCCATGGCTAGTTTACCTTCAATATGTTTCCTTTCTTAGGTGATCCTGTGGGGCCGCACAGAGATGTGTCTGAAAGAGACATGCGAAGAGATCTCCCAATCAGGAACAGAGTGCCACTACTTCCTGTGCGACGTGGCCAATCGGGAGGAGGTTTACAAGCAGGCCAAGGTGGTCAGAGAGAAGGTATGCTGTTTTACCGTAGGTCCATAGTAAATCCAATGAGCAATTTTTATCCACACAAATAAAAAAGTTGTTTTGAGCCAGTGAAACGCTCACAGGTCAAGGTTTCTATCACTGCTGTTTACTTCCCCCCACAGAACTGGCAGGGGTTCATAGCTCCTTGATTCCTCTTCACCATCTGACATATAGATTACACCTCAATTGCAATGTCTGGATAAGATACAGTGCCTTGCGAAAGTATTCGGTCCCCTTGAACTTTGCGACCTTTTGCCACATTTCAGGCTTCAAACATAAAGATATAAAACTGTATTTTTTTGTGAAGAATCAACAACAAGTGGGACACAATCATGAAGTGGAACGACATTTATTGGATATTTCAAACTTTTTTAACAAATCAAAAACTGAGAAATTGGGCGTGCAAAATTATTCAGCCCCTTTACTTTCAGTGCAGCAAACTCTCTCCAGAAGTTCAGTGAGGATCTCTGAATGATCCAATGTTGACCTAAATGACTAATGATGAAAAATACAATCCACCTGTGTGTAATCAAGTCTCCGTATAAATGCACCTGCACTGTGATAGTCTCAGAGGTCCGTTAAAAGCGCAGAGAGCATCATGAAGAACAAGGAACACACCAGGCAGGTCCGAGATACTGTTGTGAAGAAGTTTAAAGCCGGATATGGATACAAAAAGATTTCCCAAGCTTTAAACATCCCAAGGAGCACTGTGCAAGCGATAATATTGAAATGGAAGGAGTATCAGACCACTGCAAATCTACCAAGACCTGGCCGTCCCTCTAAACTTTCAGCTCATACAAGGAGAAGACTGATCAGAGATGCAGCCAAGAGGCCCATGATCACTCTGGATGAACTGCAGAGATCTACAGCTGAGGTGGGAGACTCTGTCCATAGGACAACAGTCAGTCGTATATTGCACAAATCTGGCCTTTATGGAAGAGTGGCAAGAAGAAAGCCATTTCTTAAAGATATCCATAAAAAGTGTAGTTTAAAGTTTGCCACAAGCCACCTGGGAGACACACCAAACATGTGGAAGAAGGTGCTCTGGTCAGATGAAACCAAAATTGAACTTTTTGGCAACAATGCAAAACGTTATGTTTGGCGTAAAAGCAACACAGCTCATCACCCTGAACACACACCATCCCCACTGTCAAACATGGTGGTGGCAGCATCATGGTTTGGGCCTGCTTTTCTTCAGCAGGGACAGGGAAGATGGTTAAAATTGATGGGAAGATGGATAGAGCCAAATACAGGACCATTCTGGAAGAAAACCTGATGGAGTCTGCAAAAGACCTGAGACTGGGACGGACATTTGTCTTCCAACAAGACAATGATCCAAAACATAAAGCAAAATCTACAATGGAATGGTTCAAAAATAAACATATCCAGGTGTTAGAATGGCCAAGTCAAAGTCCAGACCTGAATCCAATCGAGAATCTGTGGAAAGAACTGAAAACTGCTGTTCACAAATGCTCTCCATCCAACCTCACTGAGCTCGAGCTGTTTTGCAAGGAGGAATGGGAAAAAATTTCAGTCTCTCGATGTGCAAAACTGATAGAGACATACCCCAAGCAACTTACATCTGTAATCGCAGCAAAAGGTGGCGCTACAAAGTATTAACTTAAGGGGGCTGTATAATTTTGCACGCCCAACTTTTCAGTTTTTGATTTGTTAAAAAAGTTTGAAATATCCAATAAATGTCGTTCCACTTCATGAAAAAATACAGTTTTATATCTTTATGTTTGAAGCCTGAAATGTGGCAAAAGGTCGCAAAGTTCAAGGGGGCCGAATACTTTCGCAAGGCACTGTAAGAGTGTTGAATATGACTGTCTGTCAGCTCTACTACATAACTTCATATGAAAAGAAAGTAGGTAGAAAGAAAGTGGATAACTTCTTAATAGGAGGAATAGAAACGCAGTCTTGTTTTTGACGTTTGTTATGTTATTCTTTTCCCAGGTGGGAGATGTTACGATCCTGGTGAATAACGCTGCAGTGGTTCATGGGAAAAGTCTGATGGACTGTGACGATGACGCTCTTTTGAAATCTCAACACATCAACACAATGGGGCAGTTCTGGGTAAGTGTTGTTAAGTTTTAGGAAGAAAGGTGTGGGTTTCCTTATAGATAGATCAATCGTATCATTCTCCACAAGTGCTTTTAGTGGCCAATAACCCTGCATGTTGACAGAAGTGGGCGCCCAGCAGGCATGTCAGTCTCAGCTTCATTTACATGAGTGTAGTGGTATTTCCAAATGATAGGCTTACTGCTTCAGCCCCTAGGTAGAAAATCAGAAGGCCTATGGCACTCTGTTTGAATATAGACCAAACTGTCAGGTTGTGTGCAGACAGAAATGCAATCATCAGCTAAAAATAAATGTATACTCAATCTGTGGCTCCACTCGGGCCTGCTTCCCCTGTGTGTCTCTATTTCATGTCTTTAACGGCACATTTTCTCCCATATCCGCCCTCCCTCCCTTTTTCTCCCCCATCCAGACTACAAAGGCCTTCCTGCCACGGATGCTGGAGCTCCAGCATGGCCACGTAGTCTGTATAAACTCCATCCTCTCCCAATCGCCCATCCCTGGGGCCATAGATTACTGCACCTCCAAGGCCTCCTCCCTGGCCTTCATGGAGAGCTTGACTCTGGGCCTGCTGGACTGTCCCGGGGTGGGTTGCACCACCGTGCTCCCCTTCCACACCAACACTGAGATGTTCCAGGGTATGAGAGTCAGGTGAGCAACATGGTTCTTCACACCCTAGTTTACATGAAACCATGTATTGCAGTTACTGCATACCTAATCTTGCTGGTTTTTCTGGTCCTGTAGGTTTCCAGCGCTCTTCCCTCCCCTCAAGCCAGAGACAGTTGCTGAAAGGACTGTGGATGCAGTCAGGACTAACACAGCCTACCTTTACATGCCCTGGACCATGCATGCTCTCGTTGTCCTCAAAAGGTAATGCCTCATGTCATTTTGACCAATTCAAAGTACACACATGTTTTTCACTCATAGGTAACCCCCTATCTCTGTATTTTCTCCACACCCTAGCTTTATGCCACAGGCTGCACTTGAAGAGATCCACAAGTTTTCTGGAACCTATACCTGCATGAATACATTCAAAGGGAGGACATAAACACAAATGATCCTGAATGTCAATACATATCAGAGGAACCTCGTTAACTCCAGAGGATGTTGAATGGAAGGATACATGGGCTACAGGACATTGGGAAACAATGAAAGCCTTTTGAAAGTATGCAGCAAAGTGTCATGGGGACTTCAGCATGTATCGTTGCTTCGGCAGGTAACTTTAGCTTACAAGCTGCTGGAACTTATCCTGGTCACATTCTTGATCTCCTGTGTGTAGTTGGACGGACTTAATACCATTCACACATTGAACATAAGCCATGCAAAACTTGCCTGGATCAACAGCCTTTTTTCCACAAGTCATTTTTTTTGATGATCCTTTCTTTATCCTACCAATAATGTGTCTTTGAATGGAATCACATTAATAAAATACTTTTTCAGAGAACCAAGGTGTCTCTTTGTGCATGTAGACTGGAAAATGTCTACTGAGTGGTCAACACAGCAGAGTTAACCGGATGATTCTCACATGGTAGAGAATGATAACACAGTTATGCAAACCATGCCAGGATGTGTTGTCAAAACAGCAAATGAGCAACATTCATTGGAAGGCAAGACAAATCCATACACTGCTCACTTATACACTATGAAGAAGATTAGGGCCGCGATTAAATCCAAAACGACGTTAAATGGCATTTGACATTTAAAGGCAATTTCCAAGCCGACATCTGTAGCGTTGACCATAAATGCGCTAACATTGCCTTTAAAAGTAGCGTTGACGACTAGAGTGCTCGGATTGAATCCCGGCCACAAGTTGTTGCATGCTGGAAAATAGTTAACCATTAAACCATTCATGTTTTATTGAATAATTGAAAACACGGTTTAAAAAGGCCTTGCGAGATGTATCCCAGATATCATCAAAGAGAACCTTGTAAATTACAGTATGTGTGGTGTCGGGGAAAACCTGATTTAGAAGGACAAGCTTTCATCTTCCAGAGTGGAGGTATTTAATCATTAATAAATAGGCCTTGGTTATCTTTATGACATTGCCATGCTGTACTGTATCATCAGGGGAAAAATGTACAGTTATCTTTGCCCTCCTTGCTGTGTGAGAGAGACCCTTCCTCTAGTTAAAGTGATGCTCTGAAATGTTCTATAATTTCAGCTAGTAGTTTTGAATGTGGTGCTCACAAGACAAGACGGGTCCCCGTTTTTGTGTACAATGTCATGCACTTGTGTACTTACAATTTGTATGATATGTTACGAATCCAATTCATACAATATGTTACACATTTGTTGTGCTTAAGATCCTGGACTGCATCTTTAATAAAGTGATCTATAGTATAGTGCACAGATAAACACCCAGAGCTGTGTTGCTGCTCTGCCTTCTGTCTGAGCAGAAGGCAAAGCAAGCGCACACACAAAGCCCCAGGCCAACCAATAAGAGAACTGTAAAAACAGGGAAAGTGTCTACCCTTTGGCTGCCAGACAAGACTCATAAACATTCATTTGAATCCCAGCGAACCATAAATACCCTACTGTGTGCTCAAGATAGGGCCGTTCATTATGATTAGTAGGTGACCCGCACCGCACTGGTCAGAGGGAGAGAGAATGTGCTCTGCTGGGAGAAAACCTGAGCCTCTGTTAATGGCCTGTTTTTCCATTCCCTGACTGGGCTATAGTTGTTGCTAAAGAAGAGGGAGAAGACTGAGGCATGTTGAGATTGAACTAGGTCGATGAGGGAGCTATGTAGTGCAAGTATGATGGAAGAGAGCAAGGTTAGCCAAATGGTGGATAAATCAGAGGGAGGCTTGGGAAGATATACACAAACACAAACAGTCTTTGAGCCTGAGGTACCAGGCACAGGTGGAAGCAGGTGTGAATAGGGTAGAGGTGTTAATGCATAGAGAGAGAACTACAGTACATGTCACACTGTCTTATTGGCCTCACCAAGAACATCGGTACACTCAGAACATTCTGGCATGAAGTAACAAAGAAATTAGATGCAGATACAGTATATGTAGGGTAACAACATTTTCAGTAATATTAAGGGATTTGAGCTGAGGAAGAATTCAGCACATCTATTGTCTTAGATTGATATCATTAAAGCATATGTTTTAATCAAAGACAGGCATGGTCCACTGTCCTCTAAATTCTCACACAACTTTCTTCCCCATCAGCAATCAGAAACTATTGTTGCATTGCTCTTAAGTGAACTGTACTAATCTGCCATCTTTGTGCTTCACTTTAAAGCTGCAAGCCTGAGTGTACTTTCCTACAGAGGTGCTCGGAGTCCCCCTCCAATGATCTATTAAATACGTTATAGGCCTTTGGCTCTGGAGTCCATTTAGCTAGTAGTGCAGTGATGCCGAATGCATGTAAAATTCTGGGCAGTGCAGCATTCTGTCGTCTCTCACTTCATCTAATCCCCTGACTCTGACTTTCTTGGCCGTTGGTTCCTCACAGCCTGATATTGGGGCATTGCAGCATTAGCAAAGCCCTAGGCAAACAAACTATTGATAGGTGCTAGGAGGACAGAGAGGAATGGAATTATCCTGCAATAAACATTCTGACAATACAGTCATTGTATTCCAATGAGAGAAACAAATGTCTCATTTGGTTGCATCACCACATCAGAGGAAGGCCCTAAATATTGCCAAAGACTCCAGCCACCCTAGTTATAGACTGTTCTCTCTGCTACCGCGCGGCTAGTGGTACCAGAGCGCCAAGTCTATGTCCAAAAGGCTTCTTAACAGCTTCTACCCCCAAGCCATAAACTAATAAAATGGCTACCCGGACTATTTGCATTGACCCCCCGCCCCCCTCACCCCCATTTTTACGCTGCTGCTACTCTGTTATTATTACTATGCATGGTCATTTTACCTACATGTACATATTACCTCAATTACCTTGACTAACCTGTGCCCCCGCACATTGACTCTCTACCGGTACCCCTGTATATAGCCTCGTTACTGTTATTTTATTGTTACTCTTTAATTATTATTTTTATTGTTTTTTTTTTGTAAATACTTTCTTAACACTTATTTTTCTTAAAACTGCATTGTTGGTTAAGGGCTTGTAAGTAAGCATTTCACTGTTGTATTCAGTGGATGTGACAAATACAATTTTATTTGAGATATGTCCCAAAATGTCTCTGTTCGTTTTTTGTTAGCATTCTTGCCAGTCTAATGCTATGTTCCTCCATCAAGAGGCAGGTTGGTTGTGTGATAAAAGGGTCAGTACTAACCCCCAGCAAGGGGCCCGCCTCCACGGCTCGGTTGGCCTGTCAAACAACAAGAAATATTGAGCAGCAGGGGTTAGAGGTCAAAGGACCAGTGAGCTCAGAGGGTGTGAAGGGCAAGTAAATGCCTTTGGTTATAGATGTGGTAAAACACACACTGTGGCTGTAGTGTTTTTGTACACTGAAGTTGACCTGGAAAGCCAAGCAACTCTACAGCTTCATGATTGTCAAATGTGATTGCTTTTCATTGATTTACTACTACTACTAAACATTGACAGTTATTTGAAAATGATAAATGAGACCTACTGAGTAGTGTAATTTATTATTGGATGCTGGCCACACAACACCGTACAGGTCTCCTAACAATCTGTGCAGAACACCATATCTTCCTATGATCTTTGGGGGGTAAAGGTTTCGGAGCCGCACTGCATACTTCCTCTCCTCCTATCTCTTGTTTTTCATTAAGGTTCATTTCTGGAACAGCGTATCGCGTCGACACATCTGATCAGGAACAACAACAGTGCCACGGAGATCACAGAGAGCGCCATGCACATCTGACAAGGAATTGCACAACGGAGTCTCGTGAAATAAACGTATTGCTTTCAAGCATCTCTCTGCTGTGTTGAAACAGACTGATACTGGCATAAAAGGCCTGGATTCGGTCCATCAATGGTTACCATTTGTTTCTGTTTTTCTACCCTAATTTTGGATAAAATGTGTTCATCTTTTCTGATCTTAGCTTAAGGTATGATCTTCTAAAGGTCCAATATGATTGGATTCAACCTGGGTAGGGGCTAGTGTACATGTGACCTTGAATGTTATGCTTTTGAACGTTGACAGTTAACTAGAGAAAGTGGGAGGTAAGCGCTCGGGGAAAACAAAGCAAAGCTGTCTTTTCAGAAAGAGGAGAAGGCAAACAGTCAGAGGTTGTGTGTGGGTGTGTGTGGGTGAAACACAGTTCACACTGTGGATGGGCTGGGGATATTTATAAAGCCCACCAGGCATCACGTCAGGAGGTTAGGCTGAAAAATGTTGTTCCCAGATGGACTGTCTCAGGCGGATAATTTATTACTGAACTGCTTCCTCATAGGTTACGCAATGGTGCCACAGCTCCACTGAACTCTGCTGTCAGATCAGACTATCCTCTCCCTGCTGCCCTGCCAGCAGCCTGCCTTGATCAAGGTGAATCACAAGTGGGTCAAGGGGAAGAATCCTCATCTCAGTGCCCCAGGCATAAAAGGAGACCAGCTTAAAAAGCTTATGCACGCTCTCCAAAACACGCCATCCAAATCACAACTGAGTGAGACACCAGATGTGAACTTTTGTGTGGACTTTTCTTGCCATTTGTTACTATTAACAGGAACGTCTGCTGGAATAAAGAGGATGGTATAGTCAAACTGCACTTTCATTGCTGGCTTGGCTTGAAAAACCTCTCAATCCCTGGCAATGCAATATTCCATAAACATTGGCCTCTCTAGTCCAAGGCCTGAGAGCTAGTCATATGGTTTGGAGGCGGCCTTTGTGAACTACACCTGAACCCATCTAAATGGAAACAGCCCAAATACACAGAGTGCGTCATGATGAAAGCATTTCCCTAAAGAGAGGAGAGGATGTGGGTTATCAAGCAGTGCAGGAGAGAAGAATAGCTATTACCCAGAGGAGTGAGTCAGCATGCAGCTAAGATAGCTTTCTAGGCAGCAAAACCACTGTGGAAAAACACAATGATTATATTGGTGATAATCAACCCACTTTGATCACCTTGGTACAGAACCTGAGGTTCCTTCCTTCCAACATTTGGACAGTCCACGTTGGTGCACATTGCTGCAGCTACTGCTGCAAAGTAGTTAGGCTAGCATTCCCATATCCCCTTTAAATACAGAGAGGATAGGGTAGGATAATATAGCTGAGCAGCTATCAGGCAACATACAGGAAAATGGAATCCAAAAGTGGATATTAATTGTTCTCCAAAACCCTTGCACTAACAAATGAATGCACATGTATAAGCTCCTGCATTAAAGAACACCCACACAAAGGCTGAGAGCTTGCAATCTGTGGGTGGTCAAAACAGAGCAGCCATGTGCATCCTCCTACACATGATGGTCCACTGACCATGGAGTGGGACAATGAACACGTACACACACACACACACACACACACAGTCTGTGCCTCACATTGAAGCTGAAAAGATCAATTGTCTGCTCAACACCTCAGAGTTGAAAGGTCGGCTGTGGAGGCCGTAATTAGCCTTCAAAGGGACAAATTAATCTTTTTCCAACAACCTTTGGCATGTTTGAGTTGGGCCCTGGAAGAACTTATCGTGTTATCCTGAACATTCTGAATACAGGTTAGTCTGCACCACTAATGAGAAGCCATTCTAATTGGAGGACGCCTCCCACAGCTTGGCCAATGGGATTTGGTTTTTAGAGCACTTATTATTTCACATTAGAGACGATTTTTGTTCAAGCCATTTAATTTAGTGACAACATTCTATGCAATAATTTCAGTAATCATTATCCCAAGATGGCATAGCAGTCAGACGTCCTTTGTCCTTGTCTTGCCGTGTCCCGTATATATATATATATATTTACACCTTTCTTCTCATATCTTTTAGATATTTTCTTTTCCAAAAACTCAACTTCAAAACACTCTCCTGCAACCCTCCTCACCATTTAAAGAACTAACAAAAAAACAGTATTATTTACCTCAAATCTGAAATCCACAATTGAAGCTAGCCAGACGCTAACCACAAGCTAGCTAGCTGGCCAACGTTAGTATTCAGCTAACCACGGTTTGTGGTCATCAGCTATCCTTTAGTTCGAAAATCTATCGCCGGTTTTGTACAACGCGACTCAGACCAGAACATACCGGACCTATTTTTCACTCCATATCTCCGGATTTCAACCACAAGCTCTGGACATTTACACCTGGATCTCGCAGCTAGCTAGCCGCTATCCGTGTGACTACTGGCTTACGTCGATCCCGGAGCAAACATCTATTATTCCAGAGCTAGCCAGCTTAAGAGTTCCATCAGCCACTCCTGGGCTACAATCACCTATCCGGACCCGTTTTACTGCCAATGCGGAGCCCCACCGGGCCTTCACGACTGGACTACCGACGTTATCTGCCCGAGGGAGTTATCCAACTGGCCCCTCGGTCACGACGTTACCTGAACGCCCATCTGTGGCTCGCTAAACGTTAGCTGTCTTATCGGCTGCTATCTGAATAGGTCTATTCAGACAATTTTTCTTGGGTCACTATAACTATATATATTTTGGCAATTGGATTGATCCCTTCTACCACACGGAAACCCACTAATCTACTGACGGAAACGCACGAGGTGGCTAAAAACAGACCTCCATCCTATGCTAGCTTGCTACCGGCTAGCTGTCTGAATCGCCATGACCCCAACCAACCTCACTACTCACTGGACCCTTATGATCACTCGACTAAGCATGCCTTTCCTTAATGTCAATATGCCTTGTCCATTGCTGTTCTGGTTAGTGTTTATTGGCTTATTTCACTGTAGAGCCTCTAGCCCTGCTCACAATACCTTATCCAACCTTTCAGTTCCAACACCCACACATGCGATGACATCACCTGGTTTCAGTGATGTTTCTAGAGACAATATCTCTCTCATCATCACTCAATACCTAGGTTTACCTCCACTGTATTCACATCCTACCATACCTTTGTCTGTACATTATAACTTGAAGCTATTTTATCGCCCCCAGAAACGTCCTTTTACTCTCTGTTCTAGACGACCAATTCTCATAGTTTTTAGCAGTACCCTTATCCTACTCTTCCTCTGCTCCTCTGGTGATGTAGAGGTAAATCCAGGCCCTGCAGTGCCTAGCTCCACTCCTATTCCCCAGGAGCTCTTTTTTAATGACTTCTGTAACTGTAATTGCCTTGGTTTCATGCATGTTAACATTAGAAGCCTCCTCCCTAAGTTTGTTTTATTCACTGCTTTAGCACACTCTGCCAACCCGGATGTTTTAGCCATGTCTGAATCCTGGCTTAGGAAGACCACCAAAAATTGTGAAATTTTCATCCCTAACTACAACATTTTCAGACAAGATAGAACTGCCAAAGGGGGCGGTGTTGCAATCTACTGCAAAGACAGCCTGCAGAGTTCTGTCCTACTATCCAGGTCTGTAAGCAAACAATTTGAACTTCGACTTTTAAAAATCCACCTCTCTAAAAACAAGTCTCTCACCGTTGCCGCTTGCTATAGACCACCCTCTGCCCCCAGCTGTGCTCTGGACACCATATTTGAACTGATTAACCCCTATATAGCTCCAGAGCTCGTGCTGCTAGGCGACCTAAACTGGAAAATGCTTAACACCCCAGCCATCCTACAATCTAAGCTTGATGCCCTCAATCTCACACAAATGATCAATGAACCTACCAGGTACCTCCCCAAAGCCGTAAACACGGGCACCCTCATAGATATCATCCTAACCAAAATACACCTCTGCTGTTTTCAACCAAGATCTCAGCGATCACTGCCTCATTGCCTGCATCGGTAATGGGTCAGCGGTCAAATGACCTCCACTCATCACTGTCAAACACTCCCTGAAACACTTCAGCGAGCAGGCCTTTCTAATCGACCTGGCGGGGAAGGATATTGATCTCATCCCATCAGTAGAAAATGCTTGGTTATTATTCCTCACCATCTTAAATAAGCATGCCCCATTCAAGAAATTTAGAACCAGGAACAGATATAGCCCTTGGTTCTCCCCAGACATGACTGCCCTTAACCAACACAAAAACATCCTATGGCGTTCTGCATTAGCATCGAACAGCCCCCGTGATATGCAACTTTTCAGGGAAGCTGGAAACCAATATACACAGGCAGTTAGAAAAGCCAAGGCTAGCTTTTTCAAGCAGAAATTTGCTTCCTGCAACACTAACTCAAAAAAGTTCTGGGACACTGAAAAGTCCATGGAGAATAAGAACACCTCCTCCCAGCTGCCCACTGCACTGAAGTTAGGAAACACTGTCCCCACCGATAAATCCACTATTTCGACAATCTGGACCCTTTCTTTCTAAAATTATCTGCCGAAATTGTTGCCACCCCTATTACTAGCCTGTTCAACCTCTCTTTTGTGTCGTCTGAGATTTCCAAAGATTGGAAAGCAGCTGCGGTCATCCCCCTCTTCAAAGGGGGGGACACTGTTGACCCAGACTGCTACCGACCTATATCTATCCTACCCAGCATTTCAAAGGTCTTCGAAAGCAAAGACAACAAACAGATTACCGACCATTTCGAATCTCACCATACCCTCTCTGCTATGCAATCTGGTTTCAGAGCTGGTCATGGGTGCACCTCAGCCACGCTCAAGGTCCTAAACGATATCTTAACCGCCATCGATAAGAAACAATACTGTGCAGCCGTATTCATTGACCTGGCCAAGGCTTTCGACTCTGTCAATCACCACATCCTCGTCGGCAGACTCGACAGCCTTGGTTTCTCAAATGATTGCCTCGCCTGGTTCACCAACTACTTCTCTGATAGAGTTCAGTGTGTCAAATCGGAGGGTCTGCTGTCCGGGCCTCTAGCAGTCTCTATGGGAGTGCCACAGGGTTCAATTCTTGGACCGACTCTCTTCTCTGTATACATCAATGATGTCGCTCTTGCTGCTGGTGAGTCTCTGATCCACCTCTATGCAGACAACACCATTCTGTATACTTCTGGCCCTTCTTTGGACACTGTGTTAACAACCCTACAGGCGAGCTTCAATGCCATACAACTCTCCTTCCGTGGCCTCCAATTGCTCTTAAATACAAGTAAAACTAAATGCATGCTCTTCAACCGATTGCTGCCTGCACCTGCCCGCCTGTCCAACATCACTACTCTGGACGGCTCTGACTTAGAATATGTGGACAACTACAAATACCTAGGTGTCTGGTTAGACTGTAAACTCTCCTTCCGGACTCACATCAAACATATCTCATCCAAAGTTAAATCTAGAATTGGCTTCCTATTTCGCAACAAAGCATCCTTCAATCATGCTGCCAAACATACCCTTGTAAAACTGACCATCCTACCAATCCTCGACTTCGGCGATGTCCTTTACAAAATAGCCTCCAATACCCTACTCAATAAATTGGATGCAGTCTATCACAGTGCCATCCGTTTTGTCACCAAAGCCCCATATACTACCCACCACTGCGACCTATACACTCTCATTGGCTGGCCCTCGCTTCATACTCGTCGCCATACTCACTGACCCCAGGTCATCTACAAGACCCTGCTAGGTAAAGTCCCCCTTATCTCAGCTCGCTGGTCACCATAGCAGCACCCACATGTAACACGCGCTCCAGCAGGTATATCTCTCTGGTTACCCCCAAAACCAATTCTTCCTTTGGCCGCCTCTCCTTCCAGTTCTCTGCTGCCAATGACTGGAACGAACTAAAAAATCTCTAAAACTGGAAACCCTTTTCTCCCTCACTAGCTTTATGAACCAGCTGCCAGAGCAGCTCACATATTACTTCACCTGTACATAGCCTATCTCAAATTTAGCCCAAACAACTACCTCTTTCCCTACTGTATTTATTTATTTATTTATTTTGCTCCTTTGCACCCCATTATTTCTATCTCTACTTTGCACATTCTTCCACTGCAAATCAACCATTCCACTGTTTTACTTGCAATACTGTATTTACTTCGCCACCATGGCCTTTTTTTTGCCTTTACCTCCCTCATCTCACCTCACTTGCTCACATTGTATATAGACTTATTTTTCTACTGTATTATTGACTGTATGCTTGTTTTACTCCATGTGTAACTCTGTGTTGTTGTATGTGTCGAACTGCTTTGCTTTATCTTGGCCAGGTCGCAATTGTAAATGAGAACTTGTTCTCAACTTCTCTACCTGGTTAAATAAATGTGAAATAAAAATAAAATAAATAAAACATCTTAATGTTGTCTCTGAGTTCAGATAATACACCCAGATCTACAGAGTTTTTACAGGGATAAAGCCCAAATTAATGATGCACTGTAACGATAAGCGCTGAGAGTCAGGAAGCAAGTTCAGGGAGTGAGTGTTTTAATAAATAAACACAACATAATACAAAACAAGAAACTCGAACAGCACACAGACATGGAACAGAAACATAAACAATGACGCCTGGGGAAGGAACCAAAGGGAGTGACATATG
Organism: Oncorhynchus mykiss; assembly: GCF_013265735.2. Classification (NCBI taxonomy): domain Eukaryota; kingdom Metazoa; phylum Chordata; class Actinopteri; order Salmoniformes; family Salmonidae; genus Oncorhynchus; species Oncorhynchus mykiss. The sequence goes on from NC_048581.1 coordinate 67,794,818, forward strand.
TAGGACAGGTAATCAAGGAAGTGATGGAGCCTAGGTGAGTGTCATAATGCGCGTAATGATGGTGACAGGTGTGCGCCATAACGAACAGCCTAGTGACCTAGAGGCCAGAGAGGGAGCACACGTGACATGCACATCACGGTAATATACACTCTTAGAAAAAAAGGTGCTATCTAGAATCTAAAAGGGCTCTTTGGCTGTCCCCGTAGGGGAACCCTTTGAAGAAGCTTTTCGGTTCCAGGTAGAACCTTTTTGGTTTCCATGTAAAAAAAACTTTCCACAGAGGTTTCTACATGGAACCAAAACGGGTTCTACCGGAAACCAAAAAGGGTTCTCCTATGGGAATAGCCGAAGAACCCCTTTGGAACCCTTTTTTCTAAGAGTGTACAGTAGGTTGAAACAATCTGATCTGGATTTGATATTCACTCAAATAGAAACAAATGATCCTCAACTCTTTATGAGACAGTAATCAACCAGTTGTACTGTATGGCAAATTAAGAATTTCCACCCATGTGGACGTGTCCCAATCTAACTTGCCAGTGGGATGAGTTTGTGTCTTTCATAGCTTCATAACTACTCTGACTGACATTTCTTTACTGAGCCTGAGCCAGGCTGGGATGAGCCAGACTGGACTGGGATTGAACTTAGTCGTGGAATTCCAACATCTGGCTTGTATCTGCAGCTTACGGTCATTTGGATGCAGTTGATGGTTTCCAGTAGATTCACAAAGGCTGAATTGTTCTGGGTTTTGGGCCTTGTCTGCCTCAGGCTCCAAGGGCGCGGTGCTCTGGCGCCTGACAGCCACAGCTGGGCCCGCCTGTCAAATACTCTTGTGACAGAGGAGAGGAACGACTTATCCCTCGCCTGAGAATGAGGAGAGTATGTGCAGGTCATCATATGATGGATAGGCCTCTGAGACAGATGGGATATCCAAGATATTTCACACCAACAGTGCAGTTATTGTAAAATAATGGTTTGCCAAAGGTTTGGGCCTGAAATCATGCCTTTTCCAACAATGCAAACATATTTTGCTGATTGTGTCTATTGAGCACAGCCAAATGAAATCACTATGCAGCACAACTTTTAAAGGGACTCATAATGATGAAAACTTCCTGTACTCAACTTCGCCACACTCTAGCCCCTCCTCCCTCAGCACAGACCCACAATACACTGTCAGTTTGACAGTTGGGTTCAACACCAGGTCAAGCTCTGGGTTTGACAGTGGGCCAACCAGTCTTCAACGGGAGTTCAGCAGACAGTTTTCCACAAAGAGCTCGCTCACACAGAGGGGATTCTGGCTTATTGGCCTTTCCTATTTAACCATCCTGGCTGGAATTAGTGCCATCTCTCTTGTAGTTCAAACCATTTGGCTGTTTTTACAGGCCACAGACACAAATATAATTTACAGTATTATAGTGTCAAAGAAGTTCCTTTTTCCTGTTGCAAACAGTTCCGTCTAGTTCCTGTGCAGAGTTTATGAGATCATGCTGTCCTTTTTATATTTATCATGTATCATCCCTCAGCGACAGTCTGTGTGATTCATCATTGAAATGTTAGCAACATGTTATCTATATAATTTGTGGGACAATGTGGGGCAATTTTTTATGTGTATAAGTATGTACACATGCATGTTTGTATTTCGAACTGCATTTTTCAAAGTTAACCAGAATGATTATAAGGTTTCTATGTTTATCTGTGTTTGTCTGTCTATGCTGAGCTCATGTTTGTGTGAGTGTGTGCTGGGTGCAGTGCACGTACAGTATTGCTGTGTTCCTGTGTATGTGCTGGTGTGCAATGCTGGTTGGGCTGGTTGACTGGGGAGCGCTGACTGAGGGACATGGATCCTGCACATTGAGTGTGTGAACTTTGGCTGAACCCTCGGGTGTACTGTTACAGGCACGCTCTAACAACCTCGCCCCGATGACCCGGCTCGCGACTGCACAGTTCACGGGGAGGTCCTCTCCTCAGCACAGCCTTTTTTCTCCCCCCTCTCCCTCTCCCTCCCACTCCCCACCCCCTTTCAGCTCCCTCAACACCCTCCTTCACCTCTCTATCCTCCCTCACCCCTAAACCTCTGTGCTCTGTTCTGTTCCTCACTCCCTTTCTTTTCCCTTTTTCTCTCTCCACCATGCCTTGTCAACAAGACAGGAACAGTCTCTCTGTTGGCACCTCAGGAAGACGGCTCCTACAGACATGCAAATGCAGAACAAATTGCTTTACATACCAGCCACCTTGTGTTATAACTCAACCACACAGTTCAGACTCATAAAACACGTTTCAGCAAGTTCATGTTACTGACACAGACAAAATGACTTGAAGTTTGTATTCTGTATTTTGATATTGAGAAATGTACATTGCTATTATGATGCATACTAAGGACATAATTACTGTAATATACAGTAGATATGCCTAAACTAGAACCAGATGAATGTGAAACTTCCTGCTGCCTGGACATTGTCTATATGAATCTCACAGGCACCACCTATATAGGCTCCCCCATTCATACCAGGTGTTTGTATCAAGAGGCATTTCATAAGAGAAACTGAACTCCTATCTGCAATAAAGTCAATGTTCACTATTGTTACAGTAAACCCTACTCTGTAATTCCCGGGGTGTAGTGAAGGAAGAAGTCAGGCGCAGGAAACAGAGAGTGCAGGGTAGCGGTACTTTTAATTCACCACCCAGGTGAAACCGACGCCAACCCAAACAAATGCCCCAAATGCCCCCTACGGTCGTGCACAAAATGTACACAGAGAATAACACGAAACGAAACAGTCCTGTCTGGTGACATACACATAGACAGAAAACAATCACCCACACCACACAGGTGGGAAAAGGCTACCTAAGTATGATTCTCAATCAGAGACATCTAACGACACCTGCCTCTGATTGAGAACCATACCAGGCCAAACACAAAAACAGCACATAGAAAAAGGAACATAGACAACCCACCCAACTCACGGCCCTGACCATACTAAAACAAAGACATAACAAAAGAACTAAGGTCAGAACGTGAAATACTCCTTCAGCATGTGTAGGCCATGTCACACTGCTGAATACAGCTTTGTATATTTTGTTCTCTATGCATCAACCAAAGTTTTCAAAATCTACTTTACAATCTATAGATGTTTGAAAGAGACAGAACATTTGATGACATTTCAATATGATCAAATGTATTCTACAATGCAATGTAATCACATATTTTAACTTGACACAACTGACCCAGATGATAGACACGCTCTATTTCCCAGGTTGGAGATTTAATGCTTTATTTAATTAGATTTATTTAACGTTTATTTGACTAGTCAATTCATTTAAGAACAAATTCTTATTTACAATGACAGCCTTCCCCGGCCAAACCCTCCCCTAACTTGATCATAGTCTTATGAAGCAAAACTATGTAAAACAACGTAAACTACTTTAAATAGACTACAATGACAGTATCACCACATTTCCCAGCCTTTAGGACCAAAACAACCAAGGGCTGTGATGTTGAAATTACCTATGACTCATTGACCAAGAGAAAAGCAACGTCATCTTATCCTGAGCAATCAACATGCACGGGGACTCGGACCTGTGTGTTCAGACCTGCTCTTTTTCTACAGAATGAAAATGTTTTTTAATGTCTCAGTCACTGCTAATGTAAGCAACAGGGTGGCGGGTAGGCATGTAGCCTAGAGGTTAGAGCGTTGAGCCAGTAACCGAAAGGTTGCTAGATTGAATCCCAGAACTGACAAGGTAAAAATGTGTTGCCCCAACCCTGAACAAGGCAGTTAACCCACTGTTCCTAGGCTGTCATTGTAAATAAGAATTTGCCTAGTTAAATAAAGGTAAAACAAGGATACCAAATGGCAGCAGTTGTAAAAGTTACTGCTGAGAAGCATTTTATTATGCAGTATTATATTGCCATATCCACACATCTTCTGTATTCATAGAGCATTTTTAAGATGTGCAATAATGGTTGAAAAGTACTATAATTGGCCAGGGGGAAAAAGCAGGTTGGAAAACCTGTCAACTCTCTACCGACAGTGTGCCCAGAATCCATTGTGTTTCCTGATGGCCATATGAGGTGATTGGTGATTAACAAACACTTCATAAATCTACAAGTCTTCAATCTCTGACGTGTCCTGTCATATAGCTTAACCCTCTGATCCCTGATCAGCCCATCACTCAACTCATTAACTCCCTGACAACCTTTCCCCACTCCCCTGGTAGAGAGCCTTTACTCTTAACATAATGGGAGGGACCACTTATCCACTCAAATGACACATGCTGGGCTGTCTGTGTAAACTGCCTGATTAGTTGGCTATCTCTGGGCCCTGACTCATTGTTGGTTCTGTGAGTGACGAATGATAGACTGTCTCTCATTTGTCTAAATCAAAGACCTCTCGAGTCTCTGTGTCCATCTGTAACAGTCATGTCTCCACCTGGACCACCTGTCATTCCCTTTCAATATTACCCTCTTAGAAAAAAGGGTTCCAAAGGGTTCTTCGGCTGTCCCCATAGGATAACCCTTATAGACTCCAGGTAGAATCCCTTTTTGGTTCCAGGTAGAACCCTTTTGGGCTTCATGTAGAACCCTCTGTTTGAAGGGCCCTGCATGGGACTCAAAAGGGTTCTACCTGAAACCAATAAGGGTTCTTCATAGGGGTCTCCTCTGAGGACAGCTCCCTTCAGCAACATCCTGTGTCCTTTGCTTTCAGGATTTTTAAAATTTTTAATTTCACCTTTATTTAACCAGGTAGGCCAGTTGAGAACAAGTTCTCATTTACAACTGCTACCTGGCCAAGATAAAGCAAAGCCGTGCAACATAAACAACAACACAGAGTTACACATAAACAAACGTACAGTCAATAACAGAAAAGAGAAGCAACAGAGAACAAAAGAGGGTAAACTAAGGTAAACTCATTTCCTGTATTATCAAATCATTTCAGCCAAAATAAACTTTACCCCCCCATCCTACTTTTCCCATGTCAGTACAATATGGCTCCTGTATAAGGATATAGAGATAGTTTCAGCTTTTCTATTGCAAGTAACTGGAACCTTCACTGAGGAGGGAACAGGAATGGGAGCTTTGGAAACAGACTCTTATGTGTCAAGCAGATATTTATTGGTTGTGGTGGCTCCCCACCCTCTTGACCCCCAGCGTGACCCTCCCTTACCCAGGGTGAGCCCCCATCCCTCACATAGCCCAGAGGACTCCTGCTGGAAATGGGTTTGTGTTACAGGGCCCCTGGGGGACTCCCTGCCGGGGCTGGAGGCTGTCAAGAGCAGGCCCCCTCAGCCTCGGACAGCTCCTCCACTCTCACAGAGTCAGCGAGGGAAAGACGTGAACTTGGGATGACCCCGCCAAGCAATGTCCCGTTGGGTTCATCCTCAGGCCACAGCTCCAGTTCCTCTCACCCCTATGTTTTCTTGCTCTTCTCTTTTTGTGGCTTGTTTTTCCCACTAGGCCAGTACATTTTCTAGAGTAGAATCGAACCCCCTCCTCCACCTCCACCACCACCACCCCCCACACCCCCACTCCATGTCACCTAGTTAGCTCTCTTTACTCCTCTCTTAGGAAGACGAGAGCCCTTTCAAGTTTATAGCCCCTCCACTCCACTTCCTTACCCCCACATCCTGATGGTGAGGGGATTGTGAGTGCATGTGGAACAGTGGAGGCTGTTGAGGGGAGGACGGACCATAATAATGGCTGGAACAGAACAAATGGAATGGCATCACATCAAACACATGGAAACCATGTGTTTGATGTATTTGATACCATTCCACCTATTCGGCTCCAGCCATTACCACGAGCCCGTCCTCCCCAATTAAGGTGCCACCAACGTCCTGTGATGTGGAGTGTGTGTCTGTGCATGCTTGTATGCCTGCATGTATACATGCAAGAAAGGGGAGAGAAGAGAGGGAGAGAGATAGCTGGATGTTAAATAGTGAGATTTGAGGAACGAGGTGTTTGTCCATTCCAGCTGTGTACCATAGATCTCAAATAAGTGATGCAGCATGGAGTAGTTTTAGCCTTGCTAACACAGGTGATGCAAGATATATGGATTCATCAAATCAGTAAAACATCGTGTTGTTATAGGGGCATTATAAAGGAACTGGAATGGTAATACACACAATTCATAAACATGCCACAAGTGGATTAGGAGGTATTGTAAAAGTTTATCAATGCTGTCTTTGTTTCATTAGTAGTATCTAAGGATTGTAGCAGTTTCCCCTTTCCTCACTCATGACTTATCGGTGAAAACGCAAGTAAAACTGGGAGAAACCTGGGAATGGCTGGAGAATCTAAACTGCAGTGCAGTACTGAGTGTTACAATCCCCATAGCAGACAAGCAAATAAAGTAGCATACTTTTCTACTTAGGCCAAGAAGCCATAAGCCCAGAGACTGAGAGGCTGGCGGGATGCGAGCAAGCAGCAGTTGGCAAAGTGGAGCAGTGGGCTGGGATGGGCTGGCCTTTTCACATCAATTAGATAGAATAGAGTCCATGACCCTAGGCATCCTCACCTTAGTCGTCCTCATTTATAAAATTAGCGGGGAAGCTAGATTGATTTATACATCTTAAAATTCCTTCCTAAAAATTGGATTTCTACATTTTTTATTTATCTTTATTTAACCAGGTAGGCAAGTTGAGAACAAGTTCTCCTTTACAAATGTGACCTGGCCAAGATAAAGCAAAGCAGTTTGACACATACAACGACACAGAGTTACACATGGAGTAAACCAAACATACAGTCAATAATACAGTAGAAACAAGTCTATATACGATGTGAGCAAATGAGGTGAGATAAGGGAGATAAAGGCAAAAAAAGGCCATGGTGGCAAAGTAAATACAATATTGCAAGTAAAACACTGGAATGGTAGATTTGCAGTGGAAGAATGTGCAACGTATAAATAAAAATAATGGGGTGCAAAGGAGCAAATTTAAATAAATAAAATAAAATAAATACAGTAGGTGTCACGCCCTGGTCTTAGTATTTTGTGTTTTCTTTATTAATTTGGTCAGTCCAGGGTGTGACATGGGTTTTGTATGTGGTGTGTTTTGTCTTGGGGTTTTTGTTAGGTATTGGGTTTGTGGCTTAGTTTGGGTATCTAGTATAGTCTATGGCTGTCTGGAGTGGTTCTCAATCAGAGGCAGGTGTTTATCGTTGTCTCTGATTGGGAACCATATTTAGGCAGCCATATTCTTTGAGTGTTTCGTGGGTGATTGTTCCTGTCTCTGTGTTTGTTTGCACCAGATAGGCTGTATAGGTTTTCAAGTTACGTTTTTGTATTGTTCGTTTTTTCATCGTCATTAAACATGTGTCAAGAACACCACGCTGCATTTTGGTCCGCCTCTCCTTCACCTCAAGAAAACAGTTACAGTAGGGAAAGAGGTAGTTGTTTGGCCTAAATTATAGGTGGGCTATGTACAGGTGCAATAATCTGTGAGCTGCTCTGGCAGCTGGTGCTTAAAGCTAGTGAGGGAGATAAGTGTTTCCAGTTTCAGAGATTTTGTAGTTCGTTCCAGTCATTGGCAGCAGAGAACTGGAAGGAGAGGCGGCCAAAGAAAGAATTGGCTTTGGGGGTGACCAGAGAGATACCTGCTGGAGCGCGTGCTACAGGTGGGTGATGCTATGGTGACCAGCGAGCTGACATAAGGGGGGACTTTACCTAGCAGGGTCTTGTAGATGACATGGAGCCAGTGTCCAAAGAAGGGCCAGAAGTATACAGAATGGTGTAGTCTGCGTAGAGGTGGATCAGAGACTCACCAGCAGCAAGAGCAACATCATTGATGTATACAGAGAAGAGAGTCGGTCCAAAAACTGAACCCTGTGGCACCCCCATAGAGACTGCCGGAGGTCCGGACAACAGACCCTCCGATTTGACACACTGAACTCTATCAGAGAAGTAGTTGGTGAACCAGGCGAGGCAATCATTTGAGAAACCAAGGCTGTCGAGTCTGCCGACGAGGATGTGGTGATTGACAGAGTCGAAAGCCTTGGCCAGGTCAATGAATACAGCTGCACAGTATTGTTTCTTATCGATGGCGGTTAAGATATCGTTTAGGACCTTGAGCGTGGCTGAGGTGCACCCATGACCAGCTCTGAAACCAGATTGCATAGCAGAGAGGGTATGGTGAGATTCGAAATGGTCGGTAATCTGTTTGTTGTCTTTGCTTTCGAAGACCTTTGAAATGCTGGGTAGGATAGATATAGGTCGGTAGCAGTCTGGTTCAACAGTGTCCCCCCCTTTGAAGAGGGGGATGACCGCAGCTGCTTTCCAATCTTTGGAAATCTCAGACGACACAAAAGAGAGGTTGAACAGGCTAGTAATAGGGGTGGCAACAATTTCGGCAGATAATTTTAGAAAGAAAGGGTCCAGATTGTCTAGCCCGGCTGATTTGTAGGGGTCCAGGTTTTGCAGCTCTTTCAGAACATCAGCTGACTGGATTTGGGAGAAGGAGAAATGGGGAAGGCTTGGGCGAGTTGCTGTGGGGGGTGCAGTGCTGTTGACCGGGGTAGGGGTAGCCAGGTGGAAAGCATGGCTAGCCGTAGAAAAATGCTTATTGAAATTCTCAATTATAGTGGATTTATCAGTGGTGACAGTGTTTCCTATCTTCAGTGCAGTGGGCAGCTGGGAGAAGGTGTTCTTATTCTCCATGGACTTTACAGTGTCCCAGAACTTTTTTGAGTTAGTGTTGCAGGAAGCAATTTTCTGCTTGAAAAAGCTAGCCTTGGCTTTTCTAACTGCCTGTGTATAATGGTTTCTAGCTTCCCTGAAAAGCTGCATATCACGGGGGCTGTTTGATGCTAATGCAGAACGCCATAGGATGTTTTTGTGTTGGTTAAGGGCAGTCAGGTCTGGGGAGAACCAGAGGCTATATCTGTTCCTGGTTCTAAATTTCTTGAATGGGGCATGCTTATTTAAGATGGTTAGGAAGGAATTAAATAAAAAATAACCAGGCATCCTCTACTGACAGGATGAGGTCAATATCCTTCCAGGATACCCAGGCCAGGTCGATTAGAAAGGGCTGCTCGCTGAAGTGTTTCAGGGAGCGTTTGACAGTGATGAGTGGAGGTCGTTTGACCGCTGACCCATTACAGATGCAGGCAATGAGACAGTGATCGCTGAGATCTTGGTTGAATAGAGCAGAGGTGTATTTAGAGGGCATGTTGGTTAGGATGATATCTATGAGGGTGCTCGTGTTTACGGCTTTGGGGAGGTACCTGGTAGGTTAATTGATAATTTGTGTGAGATTGAGGGCATCAAGCTTAGATTGTAGGATGGCTGGGATGTTAAGCATGTTCCAGTTTAGGTCGCCTAGCAGTACGAGCTCTGAAGATAGATGGGGGGCAATCAGTTCACATATGGTGTCCAGAGCACAGCTGGGGGCAGAGGGTGGTCTATAGCAGGCGGCAATGGTGAGAGACTTGTTTTTAGAGAGGTGGATTTTTAAAAGTCGAAGTTCAAATTGTTTGGGTACAGACCTGGATAGTAGGACAGAACTCTGCAGGCTATCTTTGCAGTAGATTGCAACACCGCCCCCTTTGGCAGTTCTATCATGTCTGAAAATGTTGTAGTTACAGATGAAAATTTCAGAATTTTTGGTGGTCTTCCTAAGCCAGGATTCAGACACAGCTAGAACATCCGGGTTGGCAGAGTGTGCTAAAGCAGTGAATAAAACAAACTTAGGGAGGAGGCTTCTAATGTTAACATGCATGAAACCAAGGCTATTACGGTTACAGAAGTTATCAAAAGAGAGCGCCTGGGGAATAGGAGTGGAGCTAGGCACAAAATCAGGAATTGTAAGATGGGAGACCAATTTCTTGTCTGGAAGTTTTATTTTTTCCCTTCAAAAAGCAGGGAGCACATGGTGTGTTAGAAGGAAATAAGTGCATTTCTCACAATATTAAATAGATGGCTGTATTGTATTGGAAACACATACGAAATAAAGGTTTTTCCTGTAAGAGCAAAAAAATATCTAATTTTCGATGACTCTCTCTACTTGATAGCCTATTGTTAAAATCTACGTCATCAAGGAATTCTAGAAATGTACATTAAAAAAAAACACAGTTTTCAACATACTGCAGTTGTCAACATAATTTCTTTACTAATCTAGCTTGAACTACAACATAAATATTGCGTACTTTTGTTATATGCTCTATACCGTTTATGTTTACATAGTCAATCCATGAGAGATTATTTTTTGACTAAACAATTTACAATGGATCAAACGTCTGCTGCGCAACTGACACAAGAAATGGGAAAATGTGTTTTTTGCTCCCTCTTGCGGTATGATGGTAGAGGCACAACTGTTTGAGTTGCATTACAAGTGTCAGCGACCTGACAAGATGTGTCACTAACTGGATTGCACATAATGGCTGCATCATAATAGTATATTGTGGTAGGATTGATATTTTTCCTAGATAGTGACAATAGTATAGACCATGTTAGTACTATAATCAGAGAATACACATTAAAATATCTAGTGTGTGTTGGTGGAGTGGATAATACTTTAATCTCAGATTAATCTCTCAGCCAGGTCAAAGAGTCCCATTATACACATCACTGGAAGCCTGTAACAATTTCCTTCATTGTGTCATTAGAGGGTAAATGGGAGACAAATGAGGACTCAGGAGGGCAAAGGCAAGCCAAGTCTCCACCACCCTCAGTGGGGTGGAGTAAACCGGAAAAATCCTGTTTTCAAGGATACAGTATCTTCAACCTAGCTTCCTTTTACCCTGAAATCGGATGTTGGTACGCTGCTCAGGCATTTCTTTTAAGTCTGCTAAACTAGTTTGTCTCGACATTCTAATTGATAGATAAAACATGGATTTTCAGGCGAACTAGCCTATTCTGCTTTTACATTCACATTATATTTGAAATTGTGTGTATTCCTTTGCAGGGACTGAATCCAAACCTGGAGCTGTAATTGTTCTATGATCATTCTGTAAATACAAGTACTGTATCATTACAATTTACCATATGCCATTCCTTCAATGCCACAGTGCCCTCCAGTGGTGGGAATGAACACTGCCTTTTATCAACCAAACTCCAGGCTAAAGCTAACCCCTTATGTCCAATGGAAATTCTCTTATACAACATGGCAATTATTATCTACATGAATCAAGAAAGCAAACATGCTTTCATAATTGAGTATAATTTGGATGGGCATTTAATTCTCCATTTTGCAGTGCATTAGTGTTGGGGAGTATACTTCATCTATATAACTACTAGTTGACTATATTTTTCAAGTAATGTGATGGTATAGTTGACCTAATTTCAAAATCATGTTCCTAATTTGGTATACATCTAGGATACCTGTATCGTTGTTTTAGCTTAGTAGCTTCAGAGTAGTGTAGTGCAGTCCTAGTACTAGATCACTAGATGGCAATCTACTACCTGCTACTGTAAATCACCTCTTGTGCAAAACTGCAAAGAGATGGCACTCTAAATGTGGTATGATTACTAATCACATTTCATTTCTCAATGTCATCATAATAAATGTCATGTCATAGCCTATAAACACATGCTGCAGATTATGTTTATGCAATATTTACATAATGATAATATCTAAATTCCCACATAATCATGATTCACTTATGGTAGATGATTGTCTGAACATAATATATTACTCTGACATGTAAGTCTTTTATATATTTTACACATAGACTTTGCATGTCTGAGATTGGTACTTATGACTGAGACTTGACCTTCACTGGGAGGTATCCATCAGTGAACAAATAAAAAACTGTTCCCTCAACTTTTCACACCAATAATAACACACGTCTGTTATTGATGTTTCAATCGGGATCCACACCCACCATGTCATACCTTCCCTCTTTTTCCCCAACCTCTCAGCCAACACACTGTAGTAAAGTCAGGGGAGTAAAACAGTTTGGGGATTACATACATTTCTGTAGTAAATCATCTTTTTATGCATTATCCACTTTGCCATATCAAAACAAAGTCCTTTCTTGCGAAATGTAGTCTCATAGCTTGTCATATCCTTTTTACGATGTGATGTGACAACCAATTCAGTTGAGTCAGTCTTGCTTATATGGCTCTGCTGCACACATGCTTTAGATTGAACAAACTCTGACAAATAGTGTAGTATACTCACATACAGTAAGTGAGATCTATAGAAATGCTACCTAAAAGAGTCTTTCTCTGAACCGTAGACAGCCATATCATTTACAGGTATGTCTATGGTTGTGAGTAACAATCTTTGCCTTTACACTGTTTCATTCCTATGTTGTATTCAATAAACATGAGAGCTCAACACTTACATAACCTAACATAACCTAATGGCCACTACTCAATGACATTGCAACATTGTGATGGCTTAAACTACATTGATTAATCTGTATTTGCACACAGACCTATCTATGAGCTTCAACATGGTCACTTTGAAATTATTACGCTACCTTTCCCATTCTCGTCACAAATCAAGACATCTTGAAGTTACGCATTTTTTGGGAGGGGGGGGGGGATTAGCCCATGCACTCACAGGGGATGTGCCATTCTGCATTATTCTCTGATTTGAGAGGACAGTCCGGGAACCAAGTTGCCAGTGCCAGAGACTGTGTGCCACAGTGTGAAGCCCTTCCTAAAGGTGCTGTATCTTAATTTGTATCTTAATTTGAGGCAATTTCACAAAGCAGGAAAATAATCCTGCAGCAACAGGACATGTGAATTGTTATGTGGATTGTAATTAATGGATTTTCTTTAGGGGTTGATACATTTTTTGTTAGGGCAAATCAAGTCAAAAATGTTTGAGTGGAAATTACAATCTTTTAGAAGCCTTTTTAAACCTTGAATACACTACAAGTTTGCATTTCCTGCTGTTTCCTAGAACGACAGGACGATCCAATTAAGATACAGCATCTGTAAATACATTAATGAATAATTTAAGATGTCGGCACAAATGCCATCTGAAAGGAGGGCATGACATGCTAAAAGCCAGTGACGAGGTAGGAAGAGAGAAAGAGGGAGATATAAAGAATGTGTGAGAGGGAGACAGAGAGAGAAACACTGTGTAGATCCGGTTATATCTAACTTCTGCCTCTTTTGACCTTCTTGAAACATGACCTCTTAATGGACTCTTTATGCTCTCTAAAACATTCAGTGTCTCACAACTTTACCGTTGGAGCACGCAAACTATCCATCTGTGCAAAATCTGAAGATTAAAAAATGTAAATATAATCTGATAGATTCAGATCATTTAGGATTGATGGTGGGGAGTGGTATGGAAGTGGCCATCCGGACAAAACGACCAATAGCAGCACAGAATATTGTCAATTCTGATTTCACAGCCAGTCAGAAAAGATAACTATTGTGCTGTCTCCTTCTGAAAGGACAACTTGTCCTGTCTGCCTAAGGGCAGCTGGCTGGGAATACTGAACACGCATCCAGTGTCTCTGTCTCTCTCACATTATTACCTTGGAATTAGTCTCATTATTGGCTCTAAACTGAAATGACCCCCCTGACAAAATAATTAGGGAAAGTATTGTTCTCTATGTCCCTCTCGCCAAGGTCTTAATGTTAAACTTCCCAAAGATTGCGGTTTCCCTCCTCTCTGATAGCTCTGGATGTATATATGCTGATTCTAACAACCATACAAGTCCTACAACTATATAATAAATCATACAGAAAGCCAAAATCCACCTCATAACATTCTCAAAATACATTGGCAGCTGAAGTTAGTGAATCATATGTTCCCTGAATGAGATAGTAGGAGACAGCAGGATGAGTTGCTGCCATCGCTTTGTTGTCACATTGCTAATTTCTGTAAACACAGAAATGCTTTCAGCACTGTAATATTACAGTTTTTCAGGGAAAAGTCTACACAGTTGGTAAATAATCTTATTCTTTGTCTGTATCTTCTCTTCACCTTTGGTCTGCGTGCTAAATAAATCCGGACAGATGTGGAACACCACCATCCCCCCCAACCAGTCTTGTGTTGGCACTCCCTCCTGCCAATCCCAGCCATACCTGTGGCCATGGTGATGGAGACTACCATCTGCTTCAACCCTCCACATTTGGACCTCTGGAGCCACTCCCCTGCATCCCCTTTATAGGCTGGAGCCCCTCCCCTACACCCCATCTACACCCTCCCCTGCACCCCCTTTATAGGCTGGAGCCCCTCCCCTACACCCCCTTTATAGGCTGGAGCCCCTCCCCTACACCCCATCTACACCCTCCCCTGCACCCCCTTTATAGGCTGGAGCCCCTCCCCTACACCCCCTTTATAGGCTGGAGCCCCTCCCCTACACCCCATCTACACCCTCCCCTGTACTCCCTTTATAGGCTGGAGACCCTCGCCTGCACCCCCTTTATAGGCTGGAGCCCCTCCCCTACACCCCATCTACACCCTCCCCTGTACCCCCTTTATAGGCTGGAGCCCCTCCCCTGCACCCCCTTTATAGGCTGGAGCCCCTCCCCTACACCCCCTTTATAGGCTGGAGCCCCTCCCCTGCACCCCTTTATAGGCTGGAGCCCCTCCCCTACACCCCTTTATAGGCTGGAGCCCCTCCCCTACACCCCCTTTATAGGCTGAAGCCCCTTCCCTACACCCCCTTTATAGGCTAGAGCCCCTCCCTACACCCCATCTACACCCTCCGCTACACCCCCTTTATAGGCTGGAGCCCCTCCCCTACACCTCCTTTATAGGCTGGATTCCCTCCCCTACAGCCCCTTTATAGGCTGGAGCCCTCCCCTACACCCCATCTACACCCTCCCCTTCACCCCCTTTATAGGCTGGAGCCCCTCCCCTACACCCCCTTTATAGGCTGGAGCCCCTCCCCTACACCACCGCTATAAGCTCCATCAGCACAGGACAGATTTATGGAGAGATACAGATGAAAATAAAGATTGACCATGTTAATACTGTAATGTTATTGAAGTCATGTTTAACCTGCATGGAAAGCATAAGCCGAATTGGTTGATAAAAACAACACGAATACATCATTTCACTTTAATTGATTCTTTATGTAAATTACTTATTGATTGTGGCATCATAACCTAGATTTTATAGCTACTAAGACAGTGGTCCTCTCAAACAAAATCCTGTTGTCCTTTGGTGGCTCACTTCGGTCCATTATTCTAGACCCTTGTGTCCACCCCCGACAGTACTTCCCTTTCCAGGCCCAAGTACAAAGCATTAATTGCACTTGACTCATGTGGATTCGGTGAAGTAGTACAAACACGGCTGACCTTTTCCAGGTAACTGTTCTCTCTTCGCCTCATTGTGAGTGTATCCCAGGGCTGGAGTGCAGACAAACAGTGAAGGTTTGCTTCAGTGGGGCTAGAGGGATACACATGTCAATTAATTAGAATTCATACAGAGAGAGAGAGAGAGAGAGAGAGAGAGAGAGAGAGAGAGAGAGAGAGAGAGAGAGAGAGAGAGAGAGAGAGAGAGAGAGAGAGAGAGAGAGAGAGAGAGAGAGAGAGAGAGAGAGAGAGAGAGAGAGAGAGAGAGAGAGAGAGAGAGAGAGAGAGAGAGAGAGAGAGAGAGAGAGAGAGAGAGAGAGAGAGAGAGAGAGAGAGAGAGAGAGAGAGAGAGAGAGAGAGAGAGAGAGAGAGAGAGAGAGAGAGAGAGAGAGAGAGAGAGAGAGAGAGAGAGAGAGAGAGAGAGAGAGAGAGAGAGAGAGAGAGAGAGAGAGAGAGAGAGAGAGAGAGAGAGAGAGAGAGAGAGAGAGAGAGAGAGAGAGACGTTGGGTAAACAGAAGGGGCGGCCCAGTGATTGAAGCGGAGAAACAGACAAATATACTCTGGCTCCAAGTCGTCTCCAACCTCATATTGCTTATATAGTTCATATTGACTTTGCAATTTATTGCTGGCTCAACGCAACGTCTCTTCAAAGTTTAAGTAGGCCACATGGAAACCTATATATATTTATAGTATGTCACTATAACAGTGTGTTCACTGTTCAGCTTGATGTATCTTGTTGGGTACTTTATATGATATCATAGTTTTTCACAACAAATGACTTTTCAGGACTATGCAATTAATCAACGGTTTAATGGGGTTAAAGCCCTCAAATACAGGTTTATGTTATATAACAACTGCCTCAAGACAAAACACTAAGGAGTCACCTTGCTCCCTTCACTCACCTTGTTAACTTTAGATGGCCTTAACTACAGACAGAAGGCCCATTTATACCTGGTTCTAACATGCATCCTTTGTCCTGATATTGTCCTGATCTTATCCTGATCTTGTCTGTTTACACTTATAAGATCTGATCACAATCAGATCACAATACGCCTTTTAATCATTTACACCTGTCTAAAAGTATGGGCACAATGAGCATGTGGACAAGATCAGGACAAAGGACACCTGTAAATGGGGCTTAATATCACTTAGTTATCAGTGTCTTGGTGGTATTTTGTATAAAGGATTGTGACAGGAACTTCAATAATGGGTAATAAATTGACCTCACTAAGGGCTCTATTCAATCCGTGTCAGAGGGAGGCCCAAGAAATTGTCAAAGACTCCAGTCACCCAAGTCATAGACTGTTCTCTCTGCTACTGCACGGCAAGAGGTACTGGCGCGCCAAGCCTAGGACCAAAAGGCTCCTTAAAAGCGTCTTCCCCCAAGCCATAAGACTGCTGAACAACTAATCAAATGGCCACCTGGACTATTGACATTAACCCCCCTTTACTGTGCTACATGTGACTTCCACACAGGTGGAATTTAAAGCTAATCCCTCATTTCTTTTTGATGGGGTGAAAGGGTCGAGTTGCTATTCTGTGTAATTACCATTCCCTATATCTAGAAGCAGACAAGATACTGTCTGTTTTGGTGCAATGGATATGCAGTTAGCCTGCTTGAATGCTTGGATGCTCATCACTAAGTCTTCCTCCCAAAGACTGAGGCATGTGTGTTGCTATTCTTAGATTTTTATGGTCAGACAGCTAGAGATGTATCTCTGTCAATGTCCCTTAAACAAGTTGTTAATGTAACACGAACACAAATCAGGACAGATTATGAGGCTGTGATATGACACTTTAGCTTCGCAGGGGCTGACAATCATTATATGGTCAAATACAGTTGATGTCGGAAGTTAACGTACACTTAATTTGGAGTCATTAAAACTCATTTTTCAACCACTCCACAAATTTCTTGTTAACAAACTGTAGTTTTGGCAAGTCGGTTAGGACATCTACTTTGTGCATGACACAAGTCATTTTTCCAACAATTGTTTACAGAAAGATTATTTTACTTATAATTCACTGTTACAATTCCAGTGGGTCAGAAGTTTACATACACTAAGTTGACTGTGCCTTTAAACAGCTTGGAAAATGCATGGCTTTTGAAGCTTCTGATTGGCTAATTGACATAATTTGAGTGAGTTGGAGGTGTACCTTTGGATGTATTTCAAAGCCTACCTTCAAACTCAGTGCCTCTATGCTTGACATCATGAGGAAATCAAAAGAAATCAGCCAAGACCTCAGAAAGAAAATTGTAGACCTTCACAAGTCTGGTTCATCCTTGGGAGCAATTTCCAAACGCCTGAAGGTACCACGTACATCTGTACAAACAATAGTACGCAAGTATTAACACCATGGGATCACACAGCCGGTATACCGCTCAGGAAGGAGATGCGTTCTGTCTCCTATAGTACTTTGGTGTGAAAAGTGCAAATCAATTCCAGACCAACAGCAGAGGACATTTTTTTATTATTTTTTATTTCACCTTTATTTAACCAGGTAGGCCAGTTGAGAACAAGTTCTCATTTACAACTGCGACCTGGCCAAGATAAAGCAAAGCAGTGCAACACAAACAACAACACATGGAATAAACAAACATAAAGTCAATAATAAAATATAAAAAGTATATATACAGTGTGTGCAAATGAGGTAGGATAAGGGAGGTAAGGCAATAAATAGGCCATAGTGGCAAAAAAATGACAATATAGCAATTAAACACTGGAGTGATAGATGTGCAGAAGATGAGTGTGCAGGTAGAGATACTGGGGTGGAAAGGAGCAAAATAAAGAAACAGTAAGGGGATGAGGTAGTTGGATTAGTTATTTACAGATGGGCTATGTACATGTGCAGTGATCTGTGAGCTGCTCCGACAGCTGGTGTTTAAAGTGAGTGAGGGAGATATGAGTGTCCAGCTTCAGTAAATTTTGCAGTTAATTCCAGGCATTGGCAGCAGATAACTGGAAGGAAAGGCGGACAAAGTAGGAATTCGCTTTGGGGGTGACCAGTGAAATATACCTGCTGGAGTGCATGCTACGGTATGGGTGCTGCTATGGTGACCAGTGAGCTGAGATGAGGCGGGGCTTTACCTAGCAAAGACTTATAGATGACCTGGATGACCTGGTGGCAGCATCATGTTGTGGGGGTGCTTTGCTGCAGGAGGGACTGGTGCACTTCACAAAATAGATGGCATCATGAGGTAAGCATACTTCCAAAGTTGTGGCAAAATGGCTTAAGGACAACAAAGTCAAGGTATTGGTGTCACGTTCTGACCTTAGTTCCTTTATTTTGTCTTTGTGTTAGTTTGGTCAGGGCGTGAGTTGGGATGGGTAGTCTATGTTCTTTTTTCTATGTTGTATTTCTGTGTTTGGCCTGGTATGGTACTCAATCAGAGGCAGCTGTCGATCGTTGTCTCTGTTTGAGAATCATACTTAGGTAGCCTGTTTTCCCCATTTTAGTTGTGGGTGATTATTTTCTGTTTAGTGTTTTTCGTCACCTTACAGGACTGTTCGTTTGTCGTTTTTGTTGTTTTGTTCAGTTATTTTATTCAAATAATGGACACTTACCACGCTGCGCATTGGTCCTCCTCTTCTTCCACCAATGACAACCATTACAATTGGAGTGTCCATCACAAAGCCCTGACCTCAATCCTATAGAAAATCTGTTGGCAGAACTGAAAAAGCATGTGCAGGCAAGGAGGCCTACAAACCTGACTCAGTTACACCTGCTCTGTCAGGAGGAATGGGCCAAAATTCACCCAACTTATTGTGGGAAGCTTGTGGAGGGCTACCCAAAACATTTGACCCAAGTTAAACAATTTAAAGGCAATGCTACCAAATACTAATTGAGTGTATGTACATTTCTGACCCACTGGGAATGTGATGAAAAAAGTTAAAGCTGAATTAAGTCATTTCTGACATTTCACATTCTTAAAATAAAGTGTGATCCTAACTGACCCAAGACAGGGCATTTTTACTAGGTTTAAATGTCAGGAATTGTGAAAAAACTGAGTTTAAATGTATTTGGCTAAGGTGTATATAAACTTCTCACTTCAACTGTATATAGACCTCAGGATCGACCAACATTTTATTTTCAACTCCTTACCTTTAAGCTCCAGAGTTGAAACCTCCCGTGTCCTTATGCACACAGGCCAGTCTTAGTGTAACAGTATTGCTTCCGTCCCTCTCCTCACCCCCTTCCTGGGCTCAAACCAGGGACCCTCTGCACACATCAACAACTGCCTCCCACGAAGCATTGTTACCCATCCACAAAAGCTGCGGCCCTTGCAGAGCAAGGGGAACCACTACTTCAAGGTCTCAGAGTGAGTGACGTCACCGATTCAAACGCTATTAGCGCGCACCCCCTCCAACTAGCTAGCCATTTCACACCTGTTACATTAGGTAAAGCCAAGTATGACGGGTGGCTCCTTTTACCACAGCAACCTGACCCTCCTCCATCACCTCCAATCCCATTGTGGGCCAGAAGGCCCAAACCTTTCACAGTGTTATCTGACTTTCTCTTTAAGCTGCTGAGTGTCCTGTCTTGGTTTCCAGGTCATAGGATGGATGACTGTGACTCGGACTGTTGGCAGCTTAGTCACTTCCAGTACATACAGGGGGTGAAAACATGTAGTATCAATTATACAGAATTTTATCAACTGCAATCATTTTCCATCTGAGAGACTCCGTTTTCAAGGTCATACAGAGAATGTGTGCTGTGCATATACTTGGAGGGACAATATAATATGTATGACATTGCAAGATTGCATAAAATGACTGAAAACACAGAGATGATTGGATGTAAAATAATCTGTAATCTGAAATGATTAGTGTAGGAGTATCTATTGGTATGTGTGGAATAGAGGTCACTAGTGGCAGAAATACATCATCCTTAATCTTGAAGGACATACTACTGTTTCTCTAATGCCAATATGGGGCCAAAAAAGGCTGATTCCAAAAAAGAGTCAATAAAAAAATTACCTTAGAAACCCTATTAGATCATATTATATTGTAGAGAAGTCAGAGTTGTAGGAGGAGCAGAGGAGGCTGGTGGGAGGAGCCATAGGAGAATGGGCTGACTATAATAGCTGAAATGGAGTATATGGAATGATACCAAACACATCAAACACAACAATGTGTTTGACACCATTCCATTGATTCCATCCCATACATTACAATGAGCCCATCTTCCTATAGCCAATCCCACCAGCCTCCTCTGAGGAATAGTAGTTGGAGGAAGGAGTCAGAGATCAGTTCACAGGGGCGTAGTGATTAGATGCCAGGTCCAGTTAGTTCAGTGGGAGAGGGAAATGCAAGGCAGAGATGCTGAGGGCCATGCTTCTCCACATCTCTCCCTCTCCCCTCTCCGTTCCCTCCTCGCCTTCCAAGAGCACTGGCCTCTGGCTGTGTAGCCATGACAACCAAATGAGGTAAATGGTTACAGGAAAATACTCATCATCAACACCACCCTCTCCGGGCTCTGTTCATTGGCTCACACCCAGGTGATAAACCCACTCCATACTATTAATGCCCCTTCCTCGCTGTTTGAGTATGGATTGCCCAGAGATGATTTCCCCTCTAACAGACATTCCCCCTGCTAAGTCTCGAGTTGGGGTTATGTCCTCTTTGCCTATGTGGAAATCTTGTTTCAGTCAGATCACTCTCCAGTCCTGATCTTTGCTTGAAGACATCCCCTGATTAACACTATAGTACATAACAATGAGGTACCTGTGTTTGTGCCAGAACGTGTAGAAATCTTCAAAGGAAGAAACACAAGCCTTTGTATAACCAATGAATAAAATGGTTTCCCCTAAAAGACACAGATGATTTCAGCCAACAGCCGACATGCCTTTACGACTTATGTTCACCTGAGCAATCGCAGCAACGCTGTCAGATGTGAAAGTGAACAATTTACACATGTGCCATTCATTTGGAATAGTGCATTTCCTTTTGTGTGTTGAACTTTGCCTCATAATATGTTTGTATAATTACAGTACATCAACCTTTTTCCTCACAAATTGTTTAATTCCTTTTAAAAGATGATATCAATACCAACCAGCTCAAATCCAGAGGAGAGAGAGATACAAGGACTTCTTAAAGTCTCTTACTTCTGTATATATCACCCTTGCCAAAAATAGAACAGCATTTGCATACGCACTTTGTGCTAACAGTGTGTGGTAGATATCGAAGCATGCAGTTACTACAGATATGTTCACTGCAGAACACAGGAGGGCTCAGGGACTGACTGAGCCCATCAAACAAACCATTATCGGTCTTCCTGACTGGTATCAGGAAATAATTCAGTTACTCTAGTTATTCTATTTTTGTATTTTGCTGTATCCAGTGATCACAACAGGGGAAGAGAGTGTACCTCAGTGTGTTATAAAAGAGTGGTGTGAGATTCTATGTCCATGTATGCCTGTGAGTGTGTGTGTGTTGTGTTGTGCTGTGGTGTGTGTGTGTGTGTGTGTGTGTGTGTGTGTGTGTGTGTGTGTGTGTGTGTGTGTGTGTGTGTGTGTGTGTGTGTGTGTGTGTGTGTGTGTGTGTGTGTGTGTGTGTGTGTGTGTGTGTGTGTGTGTGTGTGTGAAAAAACAAGACAGATAATAATTTAAAAAATTCACTTTTTTTTTGTTTTGTTTTTTTGCACACATACATTATACATCCTGCTCTGACAATGTTGCTCATAGCTTCTTTTTTTGTTGGAATTACAAATTTAGCAAAATAAACTGTGCAAAGAACATCATTTTTCTAAATGCTGCCAACTGATTGCATATAGCCTACTGTCAGATCTATGCCAAATTTGATTGGATATGCCATTTGAAGTGTGACTTATTACCAGGTAATAATGTATCAATGCATGTCAAAGATGAACAGGATGACCTGGCCATGTATATAAATGCTAATGATTTATGTGGTTGACACAATATGACCTTTTCACAGTCTACGAGAATAATGCAATGACCTGGTCAAAATAGTATGTCCCTACATGTGAAGGCTTACAGGTCTGGCAACAGAAATACAGAAGAAGCCTAATTGACTTTCTTTCCTATGATTTTAAACAGTTTTAGTGCTGACAACCCAATGGTACTATCTTTATGACATGGATTCAGACAGCTCACAAAGGTCACACCATATTTTTCCAAACATGCTAATTGTTTTTAACAGCCTTGATTCAACTTTTAACTTTTTAAACACAAAGTGGAGTGACATCATCTTATTTTAAGTCAAGAAAAACATACAACAGTATCCATCAGCGACACGTGTTCTTCAAGGATATAGAACCATTGTCAAGGTGAACTGGCACAGACAGCCAGGAGACCTCCCATGTGATATGTGAAGACACAGAAGAGTTGCATCCCATAGACTTTAATAGAAAAATATACATATGAATCTGGAAAGCAGAAATAAAACCTAGGGTTGCATGCTTTGTTCGTATCTAACGATAAATTAATTTATAACTTACAAATTATCAAATTCATTAAATAAACGGCATGCTGAAAATTGCTCCAAGCGAACTAAAATATTTGTCATATAATTTCACTGTAACTACATAGTAGTTAGAAGTTATCTGCTGTACTTACTTGTATTTCTGTGTCTTTTAGGACCTGAACTTCCATTATGCTAACGATTCATGTAAGACATATTTGTTATTGCACACGGTTGCTTATTCATGGTAAAACCAATACCTGTCACATTACCCACTGTGATGGATGATTAGTCAGGATAATTCATTTCCTTTATACTGAATATTGTGAATGACACATGCTTGACAATTCATAGATTGCTATTATTGTTACTTCATACTCAATGCTATGTTCACAGGAAACTGCATAAACAGACATGTATTTATCTCAGTGTCTTCATTATGGTTATATGTCTCAATGTTATGCTACACATACTGTATGATGGTCATATGAAAGGTTAACTGAAGCATTTAATCATTTCTCAGACAATAATAATCAATTCATGTAGCTGTCCATCCTATGCAGCGTTGCCAAGAAAATCTATTAACTTGGTCTCCTCTGTAGTCATTGACAACCAGTGTTTGATATGCATCCAACACTGATGATAGATAACATCATATTCAGGGTATGAGAAACTATAATCTGTGGGCTGTAATATAAACTATAATATTCCATGAAAAGTACATCTTCGTGGTTCATTTATTGCTCAAACTATCCCATTGAAAATGTTGGATGAAATCCAACACTAAACAATATACAGAACATAACGAGCAACCAAGGATAGTATCTGAGAGCTCTGAAGTATCCCTTTTATATGACATCTCTGTGCATCAACTGTATGGTGTACATTGATTCCAAGACATGTAAGGCCACATTTGTCTTATTCTTTT
Source organism: Oncorhynchus mykiss (assembly GCF_013265735.2). NCBI lineage: Eukaryota > Metazoa > Chordata > Actinopteri > Salmoniformes > Salmonidae > Oncorhynchus > Oncorhynchus mykiss. The sequence continues at coordinate 67,818,364 of NC_048581.1, forward strand.
CCCCACTGCGAAACACATCTCTCGAAAACGCTGCACATTATATTTTGCCCTGTTCATAATGTAATTCCTCCCAAAAATATTTGACATTCATAAATGTTCTCTCTTTTTTAATAGAAAGAATCCAAGTGTACTTTTTTTCACTGTGGATGTTATTCTTTGCTCTGCTTTTTGCATTTTGCAGTTTGACATCCTCTCGCGAATATACCGTTTTTTTTAACCATAGCTTTAAATGTATTTTTTTCTTGCCATGTGAGGGGAAACCAACTACCTTAAATTATACATTTGACTAAGCAAGCTAATCAAGGTTTAAAGCAAATTGCAATCTGCATGAAGACCATAAGTGATTTTACAGTTACATCAATTCAATGTTATTTGGCTATACTGTGGATTCCTTTTTATTAAGGACCAACTCTACAACACTGTACACTACATAATCCACAAGGAAGTCCCTAATGCCCATTTCCTCTTAACCTAATCTTTGGCAGATATAGGCAACACTAGTCCACTCAGTGGAGTTAGGGGCCAAACTCAGATACAACGGTCACCATTTAAAGTGTAGTATTTGACACATCAATTCTATTTTGGTTCTACACCTATAATTATCATTGTTTATTAGATTATATGTATGGCATTTTACACAATTCACAATTCTCAATCTAGGGAACATGTATCATCTGGAAGATGTAAATCTTTTTCTAAAATGTTGTTTACTATATTTCCATTGATACATACATCGGTGGATATATACTGGATATAAAACCATCCGTAGACCTCGGAGACTACCTGCATATGTCAGATGAATTATATGTTCCATCACAGAACACCCCTTTTACCCCTCCTGCTGCCCTTAATCAATATTGCATTCTGCAACAGCAAAACCATTTTTGCAGAACGGTAGTTAACCTGTGAGGCAGTCCCAAAATAAAACGTATTGAACTCCGTGAGAAGGCAGGACATTCCATTATACTGGACGTAGCTCGGAGAGTGGCATTGGGTGCGGTCGGCTCGTCGGTGTGGCTGAACATTGGGTGCGGCCCCCATCTTGATGGTGTACAGACATTTTAGCATTTTTAAGCCAATTTACTGCAATTCAAATAAAAAATCCCTTGAGCTGAGAGAAATCTTAGCAGATTTAAAGCGAATTTTCTGCAATTCTATTCGATTTCGGCTTGGTTAATGCTGTGTTCTAATGCTCGAACATAATAACAAAATCAATACGGAGAAATGCATTGTTTTTGAAGTGTTCAATTCTCCCGACTGCCTAGCTTTTGGTGAATGTTAGTTCTCAAAGTTTATATTTAAAACATATATATATATATATATATATATATATATATAGCTTTATTATCTTTTTTGCATACTTTATATCTGGTTTTAGTCATTTAAGTTTACACTGAAAGTGTTTTTCAATCTGTTTTGGCCCAAAACAACGCTTAGGTGACCCGCCCAAGGATTACAATGGCAATCTAAGGCCCTGGTTCAATATGAGACGTACTGTATCCTTCAACAAACATTTTCACTTAGCCAATACTCAATACTCATTTTGGGCTCTAAGAGCCTGTGGCTACTTATAGCTACTTCATTTCAAAATAAATCACAGTTTAATGACTCTGTATGAACGTCTGTAAGATGTAAAAATGTCAAACCAAATGTAAATAGTTTCTGAAAATCTGTATTACTTGCTTTTATGTTATGTCTAATAATGTCTTTGTTTGGATATGTCTTTGTTTGGATCTAGGCTGGGCACTGAAAAGCTAACTGCAAAGTATGCAACTCTTTATAAACATATTCTTTTTTCTACATCTTGGTGTTCCTATCGAATCATCAACCACCAGTGAATTTGTGTGTATTAAAGAGCTATTCAGTATGCTTTTAAAGAGCAACCACAGCACACTGTCAACACCATAGACATAGAGAATGATCTATTCTATCTGTGACTATAACTCATTGGGACATGTTTATATATTTTCCACACATGCAGAGAGAACAGCATCTGCAGTATCAGGGCTTTTGGAAAACCCCACAAACCAATGCAAAATGTGTCACTCAATCCCTCTATTCCTCTCCCAGTTCTCCACCTGTGTGAGGCGGCAGGTTGGGCAGCATGTTGGGCAGCAGCCTGGTCTCACGGTCGGGCCAGATGAAGTGTCAGTTCATGCGTGCTCTGGGACACAGTCAGTCTCACTCCTCACTCTCCTCCTCATCTCCCTTAGTGGTTTTGCTTGTGCGCTGGAAACAGTGGACAATGGAGGCCAGGAAAAAGCTGGTCATGATGGCCACTACGGACACAGAGATGCCAGAAAATATGATGATGAGTAAGTCTGTTAAGGTAAGGGTGATCTGACACTCCCGGAAGCTGTCCTGTGATAGCTGGCTCAGGGACACCCGTCTGCCGTCCATGGGTAATGTACACTCCATGCCCTCCACTCCTACAAGGGGACAAGGAAGAGGAATATGATTAGGACCACACAGAAACCCCAGACATAGTCCCCAATATCACATTATCATCATGTAAAACAAACTGTTCCCTCTAGCAGAAATAAATATATTAACCTTCACAAATAACAGCAATTCTAATAACTATCGAGATATTGACCTCTAGATGCAATAATAACATATAAAGAGTTTTTGTTATTCCAATACTCATTTTATTACGTCTTATTTACTAAATGGAAAGTCTGGATTGGTTTCAAATTCTATGAATTATGATCCTTGGTGTTCAATAGAAGACAATTAACCAAACACCACTTGGAATAACCTCTGTTTTTTATTTACAGCATTGTCTGGGACAACCAGAGATAAGGAGCACATTCACTGAACTAATCTCAAGATGTAACCATAATAAATTGGTCTGTCATGCTCGCCAGTGCCAAGTCACTTTGACATATCGTTTACAATGACAAAAACGACAACACATTGTGGATTTCAAGGTTAGTTTCCACTCATTCCATTTTGAGGAAAGAACAAACCATGGGTATTTTTCCATCGTAATGTCATTAGTCTTAATTCTGAGTCCCAAGGTGACATGAGCTGTGGATCATAGCCTCACTGAACCAATTTGTTAACATTGAGTAAATATTTGAAGTGCCGTTGACATGCCCTGTGCTGTGCTGATGGGATAACATGTGAGATGAGAGAGCTGGCTAGATTACAGGCTGTAGTAGTTCCACCAATTCTACCTATGCATATGGAAGGCTTTGAGGTCTGTGCTGTGTGAGAGAGATTTTCAGCTGGCTTGGCTATATAATTCACAAAGCTGAACAGATACAAAATGGAATGATGTATTCTGACAACTTCAAACACCCTTATAATACGTATGTACTTTCAATCCAGGACTAAATTGCCAGCTGAGCTAATACTGCATTCGTTTATCTACTACCTCATTGATTTTTATGCTGTCTAGAATAGAAATGAAAGTAATGAACAAACAAGCCTCTTGACATTGCCTGCTGCAATAATGTTCTTTGAAAACACTGCAAGGTTAAACAGCTGATGAATTGGTCAAATTAGCTCCTGTATAGTGTTCTGCATTACAATCATGGCTGTTTAGCTTGTAGAGAAACATATCTGACTCAAGTCCACATGATGAAGAGAATTGATTCGATACATAGTGGCTTTTTTGATTGAAAGGCATGTTTATAGTTGTCTTACGCATGAGCTCTGCAGGGCACTGGTTAGTCCCCGACACTGACACTCTTATTGACTTCTGACCTCTACATTCATCACTGTACAGCTGACCACATCCCTTTCTTCCCATAACATTGTTTCATAGTTACAGCACAGGCCATTGTCAACACAGTGCATGACAACACCTAGCAAAGGTATAAAATGAGAAAAATGTTCTACTCGAACAAGGCTGGCCGCTTGGGAGGACAACCGCATACAGTAAATAAATTGGCTCTTTACACTGGGATGAAAAAGCTAGACATAGCAATGAAAATGTTAACTCACAGGTGGGCAGAGAGAAAGCCTATTGGAGGTGGGCCACATGCCAAAGCACGCATGCATACTGTATATGTTTTCTCAGTCTCTCACAAACACACACACACAGCTCATTATGTTCTGCTGTCAACATTACAATCCACTCTGCTTTAGGACTTGCCATCCATGCAATGTGGAATGCGGCTGGTTTTCTCATGTTTTTTTTATAAATGTAAGGTGTCAAAGGATTATGTTACAGTTGATCTGCAGAGTTGTCCTATGGAGTTATTCAAGGAAGGAAAGAGAGGAAGGCTCACTTGATTATCTTACCTAGTTATTTTCTGATAATCTCATTTTGCTATTTTGTAGCTTTGGCAAGTATGTGTGTTTCCCATCCCAGTTCGCTCCTCTCCCTTTAGGTTTTACAGACGCTCCCCACCCCATAGCTGCAATCCTTCTAATTTATTGTACCCTGCGTGCACAACCCATGTGGAATTCCTAGTCTCCAGCAGCGTTTGGAACTGCTGATCTGCTGTCAATAAGGCTGAGTTCATCTCAGTCTATGTTGCCCTTTTTGGCCCTGATGGAGACATGTATTTTCCCAGAGAACACCACTCCAGCTGCTCTCTCCTCATCTGACCATGTGTTCGCTCATAATCTGGGAGCATCTGGTGGCACAGGGCTAATTATTTTCTTCTAAGGGAGTGACCGTTATTTATAATGAGGGTTACATGGAGAAAATCGGACCTCTCTGAAATGAAAATGAATGGCCCTCTCATCAGCAAAATATATTTAACCTAAATCCTCCCTGAAAAAAAGCAAGTGACCCTCCCCTATACCCAAGATAATGAATGAAAGTGGATAGTAGAGAACGTGTCTACCGTTTACTCTCACTTTCTGTACAGACCAGTGCCTTGCCTTAGATATGCAGTTTTAGAAACTGTTCTTTGTCCTGTAAGCATTACATGGCAACGCAGGACATTTGATAGTGCGCAGGGCTGGCGGACGGAAGGTTGTGGGTTTGAAGACCACCGTGGACAAGAGGAGAAAGATCTCCTTTATAGTAAAAGTATTGCATGAATCTATCATCGTATTTGCATGTCAGATAATTGAAAAAAAAATGTTAACATTCTACACCATTTTTCATATTAACAGAGTCTTTTTTTAATAAATCAAATTCCACACAAGAATGGACAGCGAGATAGGCGTATGTGTTCATCTCATCATATTTCTGTGGGGTTTGACACTCTTATGTAGGTTTCATAACCAGAAAAGAATACAATATATGTCACAATAGGTGTAAATATTGGTTTGACAGTGTTATGACCATATTGTGACAGGTTATGACAAGTTATGCCAGCTGTTATGACATATTATGACATGGTTATGACCTGTTACAACATGTTATGACACTGGTTGTCAAGTAAAGTGTTACCTTAGTTTCCTTCCACTGTATTTTAGAGCTTGTTTCTAGCATAAAGCATTGCGGACCAAAGCACTGTTATAGATCACTTTATATAATCAGATCTGTTTTATTTTCTTAACAATCTTAAATAACTCTCACGGCACCCTCAACCTATTTTCCTACTAGCACTGGCTTTGCTGATAAATACTTTGTTGAGGGAAAATGTACATGATACGATTGTGATGTGTTGTTGTCTCACCTGGCTATCTTAAGATGAATGCACTAATTGTAAGTCGCTCTTGATTAGAGCATCTGCTAAATTATTTAAATGTAAAATATCCACTCATTTAAAATCATTGCTGTTCCGCATAAAACTTTGAAGTGCATGACAACGTCATACACCTAACCATACTGTTAGCTTTTTCACTACAGTGTAAATGTGCACCACCTATACATTATAGGCTTCCCATGTTACAAAACAGGTATAACATAGGATTGCATGGTCAGATGGAAAGTTCACCTGGACAACCCAAGAAAGTTTATAAAGAGGCTGCATGTAAATTCCACTCAAAGTTGAGAGGAGTCGGATATAGTCTTGGGATCCTTTACATTGCTAAAACCAGCTGTATTGGCAACTTCAATAAGAGATGAATGGCCTCTGCTTTTCACACGGAACTTTGCATTGCAAACTCCATGACCCAGGAGACCCAGCCTTAGGCTCTGAGATGGGCCTGTCTCTAGTAATTCTGCCCCAGCATCTCCCTACACTTTGATTAATGAGATTGTAGAGCAAAGTTTGCCTGCAGAGTCCTGTTGGAGTTACTGTATTTACGATATCCTGCTCCTAGTGGGGTACGACGACAGTCCCTATTTTCTTCCAGCACTAAATGAACCCCTGCTTATAGGTGACAGTGGATATTTTTGTTTTACCTTGTGCTGATTATCTTGTGGTTAACACATTATTTTTATAGATACATTATGCAGGAGGCCACAGACACTTTTTCGGTATGTGGAAATGACTGAAAAAGGGTGAAATCGGTTTAAACTGAAAACAATGGGCCTTGATTCTTGTGGAAATGGAGCAGTTTCATGCTATTACCATTTCTTTAATAGAGAACAAATAGGTTATATAACGCACCATGGTCCACCCACAGTTTTCTCCCCCCAAATGGAGAGAGTTTTTCAGTGAGCAGAGCCTTGGATTAGGGCCACTGGGCCTCCGGTCATATGCAGTATTAGTGTAATTTATATACGCTAAGGGCTCTATTCAAGTGCTACAGATTCCACAATAGAAATGTAAAGGTAATTTCCGACTTAGCCGACATATGCAGCATTTAACTTGAATACAGTCTCTGATAAAGCAGGAATATTGCCTATAAATATCAAACACGCTGAAAAGCTTAACTTTTGCGATGCGGATTGAATAGAGCCCTAAGCTTCAGTGGACACCTGTTACACAAATCCTCCTGATTATATAATTCTGACATGAGAATTCTCACTGGGACCCTCTCCAAAATACTGTCTGTCTACCAGACAAACATCCTAGTTTGATTTCCTACACATGACAGACAGGTTCCTCAGTCCCTGTCACAGACTCTGTAGTTTCTCTTGACAGACTGTTTGGTTCTGGGTGCTGGGACGTGGCATCTACAATTCTTTCGAAATGTAAGAGGTTCTTTAAATGGATGGAAGACTGCAGATGTGTCCCTTAGCACACAACACATTGGCCAGTGTTAACGAGTGTTGATTTTTCAGTGTTGATTCAAGAGTTATGAACACTGTAAAGAATTCAATGAATATCCAGTGGTGTAAAATAACCCCAGAGTTGGTGTTAATAACCAGTGTTAAAGCAAAACCACACCCATCATTATCATATGCAGGTAGATTTTTTAAATGGTTTGTTTCAATATATATGTTTTTGCAGGGTTATTCCAGTGTAGATGTTTAGGGAAGTCTCATATTTTAGTCTTCCCAACCCTGGCAGTCTTTCTGAATGCAGGTTGCGGGTTTAAAAAATGGTACATCCCCCCCACTTTGGCTGGATTCCAAAAGGAATTATACTGAAAAGAAATATGAAACTATTTAAAAGATTTTACTAAGTTACAGTTAATATAAGGAAATCAGTCAATTGAAATAAATTAACTAGGCCATAATCTATGGATTTCACATGAATGGGCAGGAGCGCAGCCATGGGTGGGCCTGGGAGGGCATACTAATTTCACACTCCCTCAAAACTTGAGACATCTGTGGCATTGTGTTGTGTGACAAATCTGCACATTTTAGAGTTTCATTGTATTGTCTCCAGCACAAGAGGCACCTGTGTAATGATCATGCTGTTTAATCTGCTTCTTGATATGCCACACATGTCAGGTGGATGGATAATCTTGGCAAAAGAGAAATGTTCACTAACAGGGATGTAAACAAATTAAAACACACAATTTGAGAGAAATAAGCTTGATTTCCATGATCTTATTTCAGCTCATGAAACTTGGGACCAAGCGTTATGATTAAACTGTCTCTCATGAGGACTGCCACAGGAAAGGGAGACCCAGAGTTACCTTTTCTGCAGAGGAAAGGTTCATTAGAGTTATTTGCCTCAGAAATTGCAACCCAAATAAATGCTTCACACAGTTCAAGTAACAGACACATTCAACATCAACTGTTCAGAGGAGACTTCGTGAATCAGGCCTTCATGGTCGAATTGCTGCAAAAGCCCTCTACTTAAGGATACCAATAAGAAGAAGAGAATTGCTTGGGCCAAGAAACACAAGCAATGGACGTTAGACCGGTGGAAATCTGTCCTTTGGTTTGATGAGTCCAAATTTGAGATTTTTGGTTCCAACCGCTGTGTCTTTGTGAGATGCAGAGTAGGTGAACGCATGATCTCTGCATGTGTGGTTCCCACCGTGAAGCATGGAGGAGGCGGTGTGATGGTGTGGGGGTGCTTTGCTGTTGACACTGTCTGTGATTTATTTAGAATTCAAGGCACACTTAACCAGCATGGCTACCATAGCATTCTCCACCGATACACCATCCCATCTGGTTTGCGCTTAGTCGGACTATCATTTGTTTGTCAACAGGACAAGAAAGAAAGTGATGGATTGCTGCATCAGATGACCTGGTCTCCACAATCACATGAGTTTCAACCCAATTGAGATGGTTTGGGATGGCAACGTAATGTTTGGAGTCATAGAATATGATGCAGCTAGAAACCAGTCAGGTTTGCCAGGAGGCACAGGTATGGGAAACCATATGGATAGGTTACAGCTAGTGTCTGCTCTTGAGGGATTACAATCAGGATTACAGGCAGCCTTGGGGATAGGCTGTCCTTTTGTAACCCACTCCCTGTCTCCTGGGGGATTTATCGAGCTGACTGTCGTAGGCTGATATTGGAGGCTTGTATCTCCTCCCCTTGCTTTATTTGAGCCTTAAGTATTGGGTGCACAAGCATCCGCCAAATCCCTAATTTGAGCCTGCCTGTTTGTAAAGCAGACAGAAAGAGACATAATCACACAGACAGAGAGAGGGGGAAATTACTCAAAGACAATCAAATAGAATAAATCTGAGAAGAAGAAGGACAGAGAGTCAGAGGGAGAGAGAGAGTGAGAAGAGACAAAGGGAGATGGGGTAGAGAGTCTGAATGCACAAATTGACAACCCTTCATGTGACAGCGAGGCCAAGGGTGAATCATTCAAATCATGAAGGGATTTCCTTATGCACAGGGACTCAGTGATCTCATAGTTAAATGGGGATACTCTCAGCACAAACATTTAGCATGGCTCATTCAAAACACACATGCGCACACAAGAACAGACACAAAGCCCACAACTGTATAGAGCACTGGTTAGATCCTGCTTTGGTGAGAATAATACACTTGCCATTTAGACATCAATTACTCACATAGCACCTTTTGATTGCTTGCTAACCTATACACTTCAATGTCAGCTTGCATTCATTTTTCAACATTAAATAAACATTAAATGAGGCCAAGGTCAAATACACTCTCTTCTCAAGTAAGGGATGGATCAACATTTACCAAATGGGTACCTGGAGGAAAATGGGGGAGTGTCGTGATTTTTCGATTTCAGTTAAATGGAGGGTTTAGTATTTTTAAATCTAGTCCGGGGCAGGGTCATGTAATTTGTAAATGACGAAATATCAATATTTCAATTTTTTTAATTCGTTGCTTATTAGGCTATATATTGATGTGTGCACGATGCCGCCCCTTATCTCAAATGATCCAGAGCCTATGTGACCCAATTCAGGAAACTAGGCGCATGTCACAAGGATTGGTCTGCCATATAGAAGGCTTCTGTCTATTTGAGTTCGTCATTCTGTGTTGGTAATCCTGTCGAAAGCGACATTAAAATGTTTTTGTTGTGTATTGGAGCTGCATAAGGGTTGCTCTCTACTTCCTGATCAAGTTTTGAAATCAGTGAAATTAGAGTATGATAGCTAGACAAAACACCTGTCTACAGATTGCATCTTCAAACTGAGGGCAATCGTGGTATGGCATTCCTGACAGGGAGACATGTCCATCATGCATGATGACGTATAAGGAAAGTGCAGCGTTAGCTAGCTACGTTTTCAGATATTACACATTTCAAATTTTGACAGAAAGTGGTTTAATTTCAAGCAAAAGTGTACTGTTAGCTAGATACAGTGGGGCAAAAAAGTATTTAGTCAGCCACCAATTGTGTAAGTTCTCCCACTTAAAAAGATGAGAGAGGCCTGTAATTTTCATCATAGGTACACTTCAACTACGACAGACAAAATGAGAAAAAACTTTGTACTTTCACATTGTATGATTTTTTATGAATTTATTTGCAAATTATGGTGGAAAATAAGTATTTGGTCACCTACAAACAAGCAAGATTTCTGTCTCTCACAGACCTGTAACTTCTTCTTTAAGAGGCTCCTCTGTCCTCCCCTCTTTACCTGTATTAATGTCACCTGTTTGAACTTGTTATCAGTATAAAAGACACCTGTCCACAACCTCAAACAGTCACAATCCAAACTCCAATATGGCCAAGACCAAAGAGCTGTCAAAGGACACCGGAAACACAATTGTAGACCTGCAGCAAGCTGGGAAGACTGAATCTGCAATAGGTAAGCAGCTTGGTTTGAAGAAATCAACTGTGGGATCAATTATTAGGAAATGGAAGACATACAAGACCACTGATAATCTCCCTCGATCTAGGGCTCCACACAAGATCTCACCCCGTGGGGTCAAAATTATCACAAGAACGGTGAGCAAAAATCCCAGAACCACATGGGGGGACCTAGTGAATGACCTGCAGCGAGCTGGGACCAAAGTAAAAAAAGCCTACCATCAGTAACACACTACGCCGCCAGGGACTCAAATCCTGCAGTGCCAGACGTCCTGCTTAAGCCAGTACATGTCCAGGCCCGTCTGAAGTTTGCTAGAGAGCATTTGGAAGATCCAGAAGAAGATTGGGAGAATGTCATATGCTCAGATGAAACCAAAATGGAACTTTTTGGTAAAAGCTCAACTCGTCGTGTTTGGAGGACAAAGAATGCTGAGTTGCATCCAAAGAACACCATACCTACTGTGAAGCATGGGGGTGGAAACATCATACTTTGGGGCTGTATTCTGCAAAGGGACCAGGACAACTGATCCGTGTAAAGGAAAGAATGAATGGGGCCATGTATCGTGAGATTTTGAGTGAAAACCTCCTTCCATCAGCAAGGGCATTGAAGATGAAACCTGGCTGGGTCTTTCAGCATGACAATGATCCCAAACACACCGCCCGGGCAATGAAGGAGTGGCTTCGTAAGAAGCATTTCAAGGTCCTGGAGTGGCCTAGCCAGTCTCCAGATCTCAACCCCATAGAAAATCTTTGGAGGGAGTTGAAAGTCCGTGTTGCCCAGCAACAGCCCCAAAACATCACTGCTCTAGAGGAGATCTATATGGAGGAATGGTTCCAAAATACCAGCAACAGCGTGTGAAAACCTTGTGAAGACTTACAGAAGATGTTTGACCTCTGTCATTGCCAACAAAGAGTATATAACAAAGTATTGAGATAAACTTTTACAGGCCTTTCTCATCTTTTTATGTGGGAGAACTTGCACAATTGGTGGCTGGCTAAATACTTTTTCCCCCCACTGTAGCTAACGTTAGCCGGCTAATAACTGACACTAATATTAATATCCCAGAGCCGTATTCATGCAGGGTAGTAACTGTGTTCATTGATGTTTAACTAGCTAACATTAGCTAGCTGGCTTGTTAGCTAACGTTACATGACGTGTGTTCAACACCTGTTGAATATGGCTGGCGTCAGTAAACTTCTGCAAAAAAGCATAATGAAATTGTTGCCAGCAGAGCTGCTTAGGCTGTTTTCATGTCATCCATAGGTAAACAAATCATCGGTCAGAGCGTAAATTGTGCGCTCCGAGAGCAAAACGAGATGGTTGGGGCTAAAGCATAAGAGGGTGTGAACAATGCTGAATGGCTGTAGACAAAGAAGAGCTCTTCACTAGATACCAAAACATTCAAAGGCCAGTTTCTCAAAAGTGAGTTTACAAGTTGTTTACAAGTCAAAGCAGAATTACTTTCCCATTGTTCCTCAAATGCAGTTTATGATATACCATTTTGTATCTCTGAGTCTCTACATTTATCCAATGTAAAAAACACCATTTCAAATTTTGCTTCATAAGACCGAATCCAGGTGGTGAGTCACCTATAGGCTATAGCCTATGAAGTGCATGCTCGAAGAAGCACAGAGCAAAGTTATATTTCTAAGAAAATGTACTTCCTACTTCCTCTTTTGCACTGCTAGGATGTTGTAAATAAAACTAGGCTGCATTACACACTGCAATGGATATTCCAACCTTGAGCCTGCTCTGCTCTTACTCTGCTCTTACTAATTCAAACGTTTTTTGTGCTGCCTAACCAATGCTGTGCTGTGTAGGCCTACAGTGGCAGTTCAGGAGGAGAGTGAAATAATTATTCCCAAAATAATATTTCTATTCACAGAAATTATATTATTGCGTGCGGACTACCCTATAGCCTATGGTCTGTTCAGTTTGAGAAGGAGAGCTCGAAGATGAGAAGAAGTTCGAGAGAACTACTACTACTACTATAATTTATTTTAATAAAAGCTAAATGTTTCTTTCATAATATATTTAGCAGATTTATTGACCTCACAATAAACCAGATTCGAGTAACTTACAATGTGGTGTTGAAAATTGAAGCAGCAGCCACGGCACAATCAATCGGAAATGGACAGCTAATGCTGCTAAATGTAGGCAAATTCGAGTAGGCATAATTCATTTCAACAACAAGAGGGCTTTGTGTTGTAGCAATTTCTTCCTATGACATTGTTTTTGTATTTTATCCCAAATGTAGATATTGTCTCATTGACACTCCCCAATGGGCTCGGAAGGCTAAGGTCGAGTCATGCGTCCTCCGAAACATGACCCTCCAAAAAGAACATCTTAACACCCACCCGCTTAACCCGGAAGCCAGCCGCACCAATGTGTCAGAAGAAACACTGTTCAACTGATGACCGGGGGTCAGCCTGCAGACACCCGGCCCGCCACAAGGAGTCACTAGAGCGCGATGAGCCAAGTAAAGTCCCCCCGGCCAAACCCTCCCCTAACCCGGACAACAATTGTGCGCCACCCTATGGGACTCCCAATCACAGCTGTTTGTGATACGGCCCGAGATTGAACCCGGGTCTGTAGTGACACCTCTAGCACTGCAAGGCAGTGCCTTAGACCGCTGCACCACTCGGGAGGCTATTTCTTACTATTTAAGAAATAGTAGTTAGGCCTACCTGTTTGACAGACAAAATTAGTCTATAGGGTGCTACAAAATATATCACTAGCCACTTTAAACAATGCTACCTAATATAATGTTTACATACCCTACATTATTCATCTCATATGTATATGTATATACTATACTCTATATCATCTACTGCATCTTTATGTAATACATGTATCACTAGCCACTTTAACTATGCCACTTTGTTTACATACTCATCTCATATGTGTATACTGTACTCGATACCATCTACTGTATCTTGCCTATGTCGCTCTGTACCATCACTCATTCACATATCTTTATGTACATATTCTTTATCCCCTTACACTTGTGTCTATAAGGTAGTAGTTTTGGAATTGTTAGCTAGATTACTTGTTGGTTATTACTGCATTGTCGGAACTAGAAGCACAAGCATTTCGCTACACCTCCATTAACATCTGCTAACCATGTGTATGTGACAAATACAATTTGATTTGATTTGATTTGATTTGATTTGATCCATAGATTTGTCGGCCAATTCCTCCACCCACCAGGCACTTTTAAATAGCCTACCTCCATGTCAGGGCGATTAAGTTAAAACCAGGAGTCGAATTGACGGGGTATGAAAGGGTATTCCTTAGGCCTACATTTTATTAAAGAAAATGTCAAAAAAGTACAGGCCCTTGTTAGCTTAAGATTTTTATTTTTTTATTTTATTTCACCTTTATTTAACCAGGTAGGCTAGTTGAGAACAAATTCTCATTTACAACTGCAACCTGGCAAGATAAAGCATAGCAGTGTGAACAGACAACAACACAGAGTTACACATGGAGTAAACAATAAACAAGTCAATAACACAGTAGAAAAAAGAAAAAAAGAGTCTATATACATTGTGTGCAAAAGGCATGAGGAGGTAGGCGAATAATTACAATTTTGCAGATTAACACTAGAGTGATAAATGATCAGATGGTCATGTGCAGGTAGAGATACTGGTGTGCAAAAGAGCAGAAAAGTAAATAAATAAAAACAGTATGGGGATGAGGTAGGTAAATTGGGTGGGTTATTTACCGATGGACTATGTACAGCTGCAGCGAACGGTTAGCTGCTCAGATAACAGATGTTTAAAGTTGGTGAGGGAGATAAAAGTCTCCAACTTCAGCGATTTTTGCAATTCGTTCCAGTCACAGGCAGCAGAGAACTGGAAGGAAAGGCGGCCAAATAAGGTGTTGGCTTTAGGGATGATCAGTGAGATACACCTGCTGGAGCGCGTGCTACGGGTGGGTGTTGCCATCGTGACCAGTGAACTGAGATAAGGTGGAGCTTTACCTAGCATGGACTTGTAGATGACCTAGAGCCAGTGGGTCTGGCGATGAATATGTAGCGAGGGCCAGCCGACTAGAGCATACAGGTCGCAGTGGTGGGTGGTATAAGGTGCTTTAGTAACAAAACGGATGGCACTGTGATAAACTAGTCGGGCGTGCGGGTGCAGGCAGCGAACGGTTGAAAAGCATGCATTTGGTTTTATTAGCGTTTAAGAGCAGTTGGAGGCCACGGAAGGATTATTGTATGGCATTGAAGCTCGTTTGGAGGTTAGATAGCACAGTGTCCAAGGAAGGGCCAGAAGTATACAGAATGGTGTCGTCTGCGTAGAGGTGGATCAGGGAATTGCCCGTAGCAAGAGCAACATCATTGATATATACAGAGAAAAGAGTCGGCCCAAGAATTGAACCCTGTGGCACCCCATAGAGACTGCCAGAGGACCGGACAACATGCCCTCTGATTTGACACACTGAACTCTGTCTGCAAAGTAATTGGTGAACCAGGCAAGGCAGTCATTAGAAAAACCGAGGCTACTGAGTCTGCCGATAAGAATATCGTGATTGACAGAGTCGAAAGCCTTGGCCAGGTCGATGAAGACGGCTGCACAGACGGCTACTGTCTTTTATCGATGGCGGTTATGATATCGTTTAGTACCTTGAGCGTGGCTGAGGTGCACCCGTGACCAGCTCGGAAACCAGATTGCACAGAGGAGAAGGTACGGTGGGATTCGAGATGGTCGGTGATCTGTTTGTTGACTTGGCTTTCGAAGACCTTAGATAGGCAGGGCAGGATAGATATAGGTCTGTAACAGTTTGGGTCCAGGGTGTCTCCCCCTTTGAAGAGGGGGATGACTGCTGCAGCTTTCCAATCCTCGGGAATCTCAGACGATATGAAAGAGAGGTTGAACAGGCTGGTAATAGGGTTTGCGACAATGGCGGCGGATAGTTTCAGAAATAGAGGGTCCAGATTGTCAAGCCCAGCTGATTTGTACGGGTCCAGGTTTTGCAGCTCTTTCAGAACATCTGCTATCTGGATTTGGGTAAAGGAGAAGCTGTGGAGGCTTGGGCGAGTAGCTGCGGGGGGGGGGGGGGGGGGGGGGCGTAGCTGTTGGCCGAGGTTGGAGCAGCCAGGAGGAAGGTATGGCCAGCCGTAGAGAAAGGCTTGTTGACGTTTTCGATTATCATGGATATATCGGTGGTGACCGTGTTACCTAGCCTGAGTGCAGTGGGCAGCTGGGAGGAGGTGCTCTTGTTCTCCATGGACTTTACAGTGTCCCAGAACTTTTTGGAGTTAGAGCTACAGGATGCAAATATCTGCTTGAAAAAGCTGGCCTTTGCTTTCCTGACTGACTGCGTGTATTGGTTCCTGACTTCCCTGAACAGTTGCATATCGCGGGGACTATTCGATGCTATTGCAATCCGCCACAGGATGTTTTTGTGCTGGTCGAGGGCAGTCAGATCTGGAGTGAACCAGGGGCTATATCTGTTCTTAGTTCTGCATGCTTATCTAAGATGGTGAGGAAGTTACTTTACCTCACCCCTCAACTGACGGGATGAGGTCAATATCCTTCCAGGATACCCGGGCCAGGTCGATTAGAAAGGCCTGCTCGCAGAAGTGTTTTAGGGAGCGATTGACAGTGATGAGGGGTGGTCGTTTGACTGCGGGCCCGTAGAGGATACAGGCAATGAGGCAGTGATCGCTGAGATCCTGGTTGAAGACAGCAGAGGTGTATTTGGAGGGCCAGTTGGTCAGGATAACGTCTATGAGGGTGCCCTTGTTTACAGATTTAGGGTTGTACCTGGTGGGTTCCTTGATGATTTGTGTGAGATTGAGGGCATCTAGCTTAGATTGTAGGACTGCCGGGGTGTTAAGCATATCCCAGTTTAGGTCACCTAACAGAACAAACTCTGAAGCTAGATGGGGGGCAATCAATTCACAAATGGTGTCCAGGGCACAGCTGGGAGCTGAGGGGGGTCGGTAGCAGGCGGCAACAGTGAGAGACTTATTTCTGGAGAGAGTAATTTTTAAAATTAGTAGTTCGAACTGTTTGGGTATGGACCTGGAAAGTATGACATTACTTTGCAGGCTATCGCTGCAGTAGACTACAACTCCTCCCCTTTTGGCAGTTCTATCTCCTCCCCCTTTGGCAGTTCTATTTTGAAGAAAATAAAACAGATCTGATTATCTAAAGTGATCGATAACAGCGCTTTGTTCTGTGATGCTTTAAAATATCTGTGAAAATATCTGGAAAAGACTCCGATGTATATGGGGATATCATTGATTCATTTATTTGACATTCAGAGGCTGAGCTACAACCTTTAATAGCCGAGGAGACAAAAACTGCACTTGGCTTGGGAAGTAATTTAAATCTGTCACTATCAATTGATTCAGCTATTCCCTTTCTGTACAATAGAACGTGTTTAAACACAGACAGCTTTTAGGGAAACACGTGTGACCTCTTGTTGGGTTAAGCCACGTAAGACGAGTAGCCAGTAGTTAAAGCTTAAATGTTTCTACGTTGATTGATCTACTCTGTCTGGGGTGGAAAGGTAGGCCTAACTTGTTTTATTTATTTAATTAACTAGGCAAGTCAGTTAAGAACAAATTCTTATTTACAATGACGGCCTAACCCGGCCAATCCCTAACCCAGACGACCCTCGGCTAATTGTGCACTGCCCTATGGGACTCCCAATCACAGCCAGTTGTGATACAGCCTGGAACAAACCAGGGTCTGTAGTGACACCTCTAGCACACTGAGATGCAGTGCCTTAGACCGCTACGCCACTCGGGAGCCCCTTTTGAAAGTACCATACTCATATTCCTATTGACATCTCAGATTTAATTATTTGCAAACAGGGACAGTTTGGTTGCAAACTAGACTTATTGATTTGGCATTGGAGAAATATGATAAGATAAACACATAGGCCTATCTCTCTGTCCATACTCAGCTCCTCATTTCGGTAATTTGTGTGGTATTTAAAAACATTTTGCTAATATGTAAAATTACATTTTTAGAAAAGACAATGTTTTCTTGGACCTGCAAATACGATAGATTTGTGTAATGCTTTTACTATAAAGGTGATATTTCCACCCCTACTCTTGTCCACTGTGGTCTGTGAACCCACAACCTTCCGGCTGGCAGCCCTGTGCGATATCAAAATTCCTGCGTTGCCATGAAATGCTTACAGGACAAAGAACAGTTTCTAAAACGGCATATCTAAGTCCAAGAAGTGAGGGTAAACGGTAGGCATGTTCTCTGCTATGCATTTTATGATTTAATTATTATTTTCTGTGTAATATATTTTGCTGAAGGGAGGGCCATCCATTTTAATTTCAGACAGGTCCAATTTTCTCAATGTAACCCTCATTATATATAATGTTCACTCCCTAAGTGGAATAATACATTTTCCCTTACATCCATGCCCGAGGCAAAGACAGTTGATAATTGTGTAATGTAATACAATGTTAACTCCATACTGTATATGCAACAGTGATGTGGAGAACTAGTGAATTCACAGTGGCGTCATACTTAGAGAGCTGCTCATACAGTGTGGTGGAAGCTCTCTGGGAAGTAACCTAATAGGCTGTGAAGGAAAATTCAGGCTTTGATCCTGTCACATGAGCAGTGGATCATGAATGGTGTTGATAGCTGTGACACATTAGGCCTCAGACACTGGCCCAAGGGACCCATGAGAGCTGCTCTGCCCTGTCCTGCCCTGTCTGTGTCTGTGGCTCCTGTTACCCGGCTGGCTACTGTGCTATAGAACTGTGTTGCTCTAAATGATGCATGGCCTTTGTTCATCCTTAACCCAAGAGCACAGGAGACAGGAGTGGATCGTGTTTGCACTCATTCCCCTAATGAAACATTTAGGTGCCTGATTAGTGGCACACAGGCAGACCTGCGTACAGGAAAATCTCCTTAGAGGAGTGGACCCACAAACATCTGACTACACAGACTGAATCCTTGGCAGGTTTATGGAGAGAGGTTGTCAATTGATATGCAAGGTGGGTCATCATGACACATGATTCAGATTAAGATCAGTCATTATTCATTGTACAACAGTCACAATGATTTCAAATACATTATCAACAGGTATAGATAGCTACAGTATATATGTGTCTTACGCATTTGTCCATTTTGTAAAACAGTCATCTGGACAGCAACACTTTTAATCCATAAAAGCCCAGAATTTTAGGCATTTACAACCCACTCAGCACAGTGACCCAATCACAGTTATGCAAACAGAGATATGCTAGTATGTAGTGCAGTGGACTGGTATCTAGCACATGGGAAATTAGCATGAAAGAAAAGGCACAAAATGGCTCCAGAGCATGTCTACACTGCTGCTGCTAGACAGGGTCTAATCCATGATAAAATCATATCCACAACGAGAAACAACAGGATTAGGACAGAGGGAGTTTCCTGTATGGTAATTTGGGAATGATTTGACAGATACGGATAGAGGAATGTGTCCATGTTTGAATTATTCCATGTTTCCATGTCTATTCTGGTAACATAAACTGTCTGTTGATGCGGTTTGTGAATCCATCCTAACCACTACCATTTTAGCTCTGAATTAAAGGGTAACATTACTCTATGACAAATCATACACCTAAGGAGGATACTGATCATGGTTCTGTGAAGGGTTGATACATATTCAGGAGCTTATCAAATCAACCTCATTCTATAAATGACTGTCCATAAGTCATTGCAGGAATAGTGGTGGTCAATAGCTCCAAACACGCACGCACACATGCACACACAAAAATCACCAATCATGAATCAGGTCATTTCATAATACTCCGAGAATATTTAGGGTGGTTTGAAGTGTTCACACCAACGCATACCAACAATTCAGCAATACCAACTTAGTATTGTTAGCAGCGTGTAGGTGCGTTTGACTCTATAATTTGTCCTTGGGAACAGTTTCTGTAGGTGTGGTTCACAACAATTCCTTTACGATGTGAGCAGTTGAGAAGAGACTGGTTAGATCGTGCACAGATTTTCAGCAAACCTGTACAAGGATTATTTCTCTTCTGATATCCCAGACCCATGGGAAATTACATTGACTTGAAAAGGCCTCTGGAGCTGCAGCCAGGGACTTCAAATCATAAGTTCTCCTTTTGCCTTCAGATTTACAGCTTTGTTGACTTCATGTATATGCATCAGCAACATTTCTTATTTTTAATGAGCACAGAGGCAGTTCCAGAACACTGTGCCCCTGTGCTCTATGAATTGCTAAATTGCAAATGCATTCAGCAGTAAATATCACGCATATTCCCAATTCTGGCACAAACTGCAAAGTGTTCTTCAGGTCTACCGCAACATAAAGTACAGTGGGGCAAAAAAGTATTTAGTCAGCCACCAATTGTGGAAGTTCTCAAACTTAAAAAGATGAGAGAGGCCTGTAATTTTCATCATAGGTACACTTCAACTATGACAGACAAAATGAGAAAACAAATCCAGAAAATCACATTGTAGGATTTTTTATGAATTTATTTGCAAATTATGGTGGAAAATAAGTATTTGGTCAATAACAAACGTTCTCAATACTTTGTTATATACCCTTTCTTGGCAATGACAGAGGTCAAACTTTTTCTGTAAGTCTTCACAAGATTTTCACACGCTGTTGCTGGTATTCTGGCCCATTCCTCCATGCAGATCTCCTCTAGAGCAGTGATGTTTTGGGGATGTTGCTGGGCAACACTGACTTTCAACTCCCTCCAAAGATTTTCTATGGGGTTGAGATCTAGAAACTGGCTAGGCCACTCCAGGACCTTGAAATGCTTCTTACGAAGCCACTCCTTCGTTGCCCGGGCGGTGTGTTTGGGATCATTGTCATGCTGAAAGACCAGGCCACATTTCATCTTCAATGCCCTTAATGATAGAAGGAGGTTTTCACTCAAAATCTCACGATACATGGCCCCATTCAATCTTTCCTTTACACGGATCAGTTGTCCTGGTCCCTTTGCAGAATACATTCCCAAAGCATGATGTTTCCACCCCCATGCTTCACAGTAGGTATGGTGTTCTTTGGATGCAACTCAGCATTCTTTGTTCTCCAAACACAACGAGTTGAGCTTTTACCAAAAAGTTATATTTTTGTTTCATCTGACCATATGACATTCTCCCAATCTTTTTCTGGATCATCCAAATGCTCTCTAGCAAACTTCAGACGGGCCTGGACATGCACTGGCTTAAGCAGGGGGACACGTCTGGCACTGCAGGATTTGAGTACCTGGCGGCGTAGTGTGTTACTGATGGTAGGCTTTGTTTACTTTGGTCCCAGCTCTCTGCAGGTCATTCACTAAGTCCCCCTGTGTGGTTCTTGGATTTTTGCTCACCGTTCTTGTGATCATTTTGACCCCACGGGGTGAGATCTTGCGTGGAGCCCCAGATCGAGGTTGATTATCAGTGGTCTTGTATATCTTCCATTTCCTAATAATTGCTCCCACAGTTGATTTCTTCAAACCAAGCTGCTTACCTATTGCAGATTCAGTCTTCCCAGCCTGGTGCAGGTCTACAATTTTGTTTCTGGCGTTTTTTGACAGCTCTTTGGTCTTGGCCATAGTGGAGTTTGGAGTGTGACTGTTTGAGGTTGTGGACAGGTGTCTTTTATACTGATAACAAGTTCAAACAGGTGCCATTAATACAGGTAACGAGTGGAGGACAGAGGAGCCTCTTAAAGAAGAAGTTACAGGTCTGTGAGAGACAGAAATCTTGCTTGTTTGTAGGTGACCAAATACTTATTTTCCACCATAATTTGCAAATAAATTCATTAAAATCCTACAATGTGATTTTCTGGATTTTTTTTCTCATTTTGTCTGTCATAGTTGAAGTGTACCTATGATGAAAATTACAGGCCTCTCTCATCTTTTTAAGTTGGAGAACTTGCACAATTGGTGGCTGACTAAATACGTTTTTGCCCCACTGTATGTGTGTGAGTGCCCACTGGACAAAAACTTAATTTCAACACGTCATTTCAACTAAGGAAATCTATGTGATGACGTTGAATCAATGTGAAAAAGTGATTGGATTAACAAAAAGTCATCAACATAAGGGCTTTTCATACTTTTTTTTAACCAAACTTCTAACCTAAATCCAATGACATGATGAAATGTTTTGTTAATTTCACGTTGAATTCAAGTTAGTTGGCAACTCAACCAAATGTAAATCAAAACTAGATGTTTAACTAACGTCTGTGCCCAGTGGGTGTGGTTGATGACGCTAAATAGAAAAGGTCACTATGTTTTTTTTCCTTGGCAGGTGGTTTTGACCAGTCTTATGCTAAAGCCTCCTAGCCAGGTCACACAGTAAACACGCACTGGGTTGAATGTAAGTGCCTTACATGAGGTGAGAAGCTTCACTGCTAACTCAATTTGAGAGTGCATCTCTCGGCCCAGTTGGCAGATATGCCAGAGGGGTTGGCACGCTGGGACCATGGCCTCTTGTTCACTGTTGCTGATGTGTGCTTGGCCAGCGTCTCTAATAGAATTCATTACAGCCTGCAGTAGACAACACTGAGGACCAGTGATGAATGCATTTGCAGTCTCTTACCACGGGAGATCGAGGTATTCCTGACAATTTATCAACTTCTCTTTCTCACACAGCCCCAACTTTTTGTGGTTGCTTTATTATTGAGAAGTAGGAGGGAGAGGACGAGGGATGGCAATTACATGCTAATGCACAAACTAAACGTGTGAGGATGTTTTTGTTAGTTGTCAGCGATTTGCAATGTCCACCCACTGCTTGCATAGGGTAGAAAATATGATTAGAAATATTATTTGTCTCCACACAAGCCTCTATAAAACATAACTACTGTTGCCCTTGCATTCCTATGATTAAAGAAGAACAACAAAGTAAGGTTATGTCAACATGATGTCCATATCCACAGAGTAATGTATCAC
Source organism: Oncorhynchus mykiss (assembly GCF_013265735.2). Classification (NCBI taxonomy): domain Eukaryota; kingdom Metazoa; phylum Chordata; class Actinopteri; order Salmoniformes; family Salmonidae; genus Oncorhynchus; species Oncorhynchus mykiss. The sequence continues at coordinate 67,840,686 of NC_048581.1, forward strand.
ACAGATATAATGGAAAGGATCCCTGGGCAATTGTCAGCTTTATCCAGTTTGCCTGAATTATAGATTGTATATCTGAGTTTATCTAAGTAATCCTTTATCCATCAAACCTAGTAAGGAAATCATATTTGCAAAAGGATACAGATACAGTAACATAAGATGGGTCAATGTTTGTCATTACAATGTGTTGATGTCCCATATTTATGTAGATCATCATGTTACAGCATTTTCCCCTGTGAAACGACCTTGGCTTGGAGACAGTGACAGCTGTGCATGCTTATTTATGTACTTTGTCTATTGGTTCATATGCCGACTTAACGTATTCATGATGTTTTATGCTGTGAGGCTTTACCTTTGAACTGAATACAGTACACATATTTACATTCACAGTGTGAAACATGTCATTTGGGGTATCTAGATTCAACACACCTGAACTATTGGACCATAATATTCTAACAACAAAGTGTCCTACATGTTTGTGGTTCTATATAGTATTATCTGGTGGGCTATACACAGTCTATTATCTGGTGGGCTATACACAGTCTATTATCTGATGGGCTATACACAGTCTATTATCTGGTGGGCTATACACAGTCTATTATCTGGTGGGCTATACACAGTCTATTATCTGGTGGGCTATACACAGTCTATTATCTGGTGGGCTATACACAGTCTATTATCTGGTGGGCTATACACAGTCTATTATCTGGTGGGCTATACACAGTCTATTATCTGGTGGGCTATACACAGTCTATTATCTGGTGGGCTATACACAGTCTATTATCTGGTGGGCTATACACAGTCTATTATCTGGTGGGCTATACACAGTCTATTATCTGGTGGGCTATACACAGTCTATTATCTGGTGGGCTATACACAGTCTATTATCTGGTGGGCTATACACAGTCTATTATCTGGTGGGCTATACACAGTCTATTATCTGGTGGGCTATACACAGTCTATTATCTGGTGGGCTATACACAGTCTATTATCTGGTGGGCTATACACAGTCTTGCTTGAATGATTATTATGAAATGTGGAGTCAAATCTGAAAGTTCTAAAATATGAATATATTGGATTGGATAGTTGGCTACTGTGTATCCTGTAGCCTGAGGTTTGTTACGTTTCTACCTTGAAAAGAGTGGAAGAAATGCAAATCTCTACAATTAAGCTTTGTTTCCCTCTGCATTATAAACACATGAATCCCACAACAATAGCTGCTGGGATCGGATGTTCAGTCTAATCATCTCCATGTAAGCAGACGTTACCCTTTGTGTGATACACACTCCTGTGGGAGAATTGTAATCCCCTTTGTCTTTTGTTGTTTTTCCTATTTGTGTGCCGTGCACACATTCTGAGAGTGTCCCTGGGACACACAGAGAGAGAGGGGGCCCACGCCAACACATCAGTGCCGTAACGTTACCTAACTCCCCCAGGCAGACGCACAATAGTAAAAGACTGGATGGGCTCCAGCTTCCACCACCAGGAAGGAGAGAGGGAGGGTGAGCTTGGTTACAGTGGACTGATTTAGTGAAACATTGATAGACCACTGGCCTGAGGGAAGAGGCAGGTGTTTGGCTTGGACAGTACACTACACACACAACCACGGTAACATAAATCTCATTGCTCAAGCAGAATTGTAAACGTGAGGTGTTGACTTTCTGTTGTTGTGTTTGTTTTGCTGATGTGGATGAAGCTGCAGACAGTCTGTAGTGAAATGTTTCTGAGACCATCCCCCTGAAGGTTTCCCCCTAGAGCTCATCTTTCATTGTCTTTCATTACTCTCCCTGGTACTGTGGGTTAGGGCAGGAAAAGAAAGAGGGAGCCAAAATTAGAGCAGAGGAAAGGGTTCCTCTTTCTACTGTGAAAATATAAATAGAACACACAGCAATGGCATGGCAGAGGATTTGCTGAGATACTAGAATCTTCATGTTGCATGACTTTCCTTTATTTAGGCCAAGCCAGCTGTAAGTAAACTAACATCCCCCTGATGAAGACACTTACCATTTGGAAGCTTTTGACTGTTTTCCTCCAGCCATCCAAACAGGTTGGCGAAGTTGCAGTTGCACACCCAAGGGTTGCCCTCCAGTCTCACCACCCGTAAAGAGGGCAACTGGCTCAGCGCCCCCACCTGAAGGCCAGACAGGGCGTTACGCTCCAGCTCCAGTTCACGCAGGGAGGTGAGGCCCAGGAATGCATCCTCGTTGACCCTGCTCAGATAGGGGTTATTGCCCAGGCGGAGTTTGATCAGGCTACGGGACTGCCCAAAGGTCCCCGAGGGGATCTCAGTCAGGTTGTTGCTGCCCAAGTCCAGAAACACCAGCCTGGAAGAGGTGCTGAGGGTGCCCGGCTCGATGTGGGACAAAGAGTTGTTCCGTAGGTCCAGGTAGACCAGGTCACTGTAGAGCACTAGGAAGTCAGAGGGAATGCGGGGGATACAGTTGTCAGACAGAAGGAGCCTGCGGACGTCCAAGGGGATTTCATCAGGAAGACGGGTGAGTCCACGGCCGCTGCAGTCCACAGTGTGGGGGTCCGGGCACAGGCAGCTAGCTGGACAGTTTTCCCCCTGAGCCCGTAAGACAGAGGACAGCAAGACGAGGAGAGGCTGGAGCCAGCAGACACATGGCAACATGGTCAAGGGGGTAAGAGCAGAGAGGGGCAGAGGAGGCTTGGGGTGAGAAAGAATGGGAAGGGGTGTCGGGAAAGAGAAGCGGGGGTGAGGGTCAGAGGGTGGGAGATTAGGAAAGGGGAGGGGAAGGGGAGAACGAGAGGGAAAAGGGGGGGATCAATCCCTGTGCAGGAGCATCCTGCCGTTCTTGAGATTAAAATCTGAGACAGCTCCGGCATCAGGCAGCGAGAGAGCAGCATCGAACGCTGTGTTCCGAGATATCATGTAGCAAGCATCCTGGATAGAATAGAGTACTGCTGGCTTTGAAGAAGCTAGGGGAGGGAGATGGCAAGAAGTGGGAGGGAGAGAGCGAAAGAGAGTGAGCGAGCTAGATAGAGGGAGAAAGAAAGAGATCTTAGCAGAAAGATTAGGGTGGTTTAGCAAGGGTAAATATAAACTATAGCGAAGCAGGAATAGAGAGAAACTGGGGGCACAGACAGGGGGAGGGGGGCTAAGGAGGGGGCTCTGTCCGCCGGGTTAACCCACAGTCGATCTTGGGGGATTGACTGAGGAGGACGCCTGGGTCTCTGAAACAAAAGGATACACGCCGGGGTAAGTCAGTCTCAGGCAGATCAAGTGAAGAGGGAAATTGTTACATCGCTCCATTTGTCACAATGTTGCAAATGTCGGAGAGACAGACAGCAAGGTTTATTGCGTGGGAATGCCTGTCGATCTGATCTGCCTGCTAATCTAAAAGGATATCCAATCCAACAGTAACACGGCTGAAGTGTATGCAAGGTTTTTTATTCCTTCTCTACCTCCCTGTGCTCTGCAACTCGCCAGCAGAGCAGAGCTCGACAAAACACTCCCCAGCTGGGTCCCGACGCTCTGTTGCTATTGAGAGAGAATCCAAATGTCCGTGGAGAAGTCATATTCATGCAGATGACAATCCTGAATTTAGCACAGTAGCAGTCAATTGAATGTCTGTCTGTCTGTCTGTCTGTCTGTCTGTCTGTCTGTCTGTCTGTCTGTCTGTCTGTCTGTCTGTCTGTCTGTCTGTCTGTCTGTCTGTCTGTCTGTCTGTCTGTCTGTCTGTCTGTCTGTCTCAGAATGTGCAAGGGTTTATCTCATGCCCTCCTCATTGCTATGAAGGAGGCGTGCCTTTAGCATGTTGACAAAACATGATGTCACTTCCTAGTGTGAAAATATTTGGGTTGTTTCACTAAGATTTTTAAATTTTTTAAATCCCAATAATTTCTATTACTGATTGTCATGAATTTAGCAAATAAATTAATAATTAAATGTATGATTAATTAATATATATTGATATAAATATTGATATTACAAAATATTTTGTATCATTACGTATCGCTTTTTTAATTTGTATTTTGCATATTTCATGGTTTAACCTTTTGATATCTTTTGATACCTTTTGATAGACTAGTATAAAGGGCTTTATATAAAGGCTTTGTTGAATACTTGTTTCTGATTGGCTTGAAGGGCATTCTAGAGAATGCATTATTTCCCTTTATACAAAGGGTGGGTCTAATACTGAATGCTGATTGGTTAAAACTGCATTCCAGCAGATGTCTATGCCACAAGTTACCACCGGCTAAATCTTTGACATTAAAATGCCTATTTACTCTGTTCCATCTGACTGCGCAATCCACTGTCTCATCAGCTCAGCCAGGCAATTTATAAACTTTATCTCCACTATAAAAATCATCTAGACAGTATCTCACATTTCTTTTAGAATAACATTTAGTTTTCAACAGCGGAGATTTGTATAAACCTTGCTGTCTGTCTCTCCAACATTTGCAACATTGTTTCAATATTCAAATTCGATATCCAGCTGTCCCATAGTAACGAGCAAGTCAGGAGTCGGGATGAGACAGACACTCCTTACAAAAAAATTGACTGTGGTATTTTGGATGCAGTAATCGCAGAAGAACTACAGTGCACTCTGACTGCACATTTTTTGTTGTTGTAAGGGAGGCAGGCAGCTTTCCTCAGCCAGTTGAAATCATGAATCAGCACCGTTTTATCAAATAACTATCAATAAAAAACAGGTCAACGAATTAAGTGCAGCAATTATATATATCTTATTTACTCATTCATTATTTTCCGTAGAACACATAGCCCCTTACATAATCAATGAAACAATGCAAAAATGGCATCCAGGAAAAAAATGATTTATATCTGAATAATGAATGTCGCTTTGTTTTATTTGTCCTCCCTCAAACAGAATATTATTTATCTCTCCTACAGTCTTAATCCCAGAGTCTCTGAGAATGACGAGACAATGCATTGATAGACAGCCTCACAGTAACATCACCATTTTCAGGAAGATCTTGTCCGAAGGTGACAGACAGCGCTACACAACCCGCCCACGCTACAGTCAGACAGATGCTTCATTATTATCCCGGAAAATGGAATAAGTCTCAACTGTGACCTTTTCAAAAACTGCACATATAACCTTCGCCCTTGTTTGCACTGCGAGCCAAACGTCAGCACTTTAAGTCAGCTCAGGTTATACAATGATCCTTTTGATGCACTGTCACAGTAGATTGCACTGTCACAGTAGATTGCACTGTCACAGTAGATTGCACTGTCACAGTAGATTGCACTGTCACAGTAGATTGCACTGTCACAGTGGATTGCACTGTCACAGTAGATTGCACTGTCACAGTGGATTGCACTGTCACAGTAGATTGCACTGTCACAATAGATTGCACTGTCACAGTAGATTGCACTGTCACAGTAGATTGCACTACAACTGCCTGATGGGAACAAATACCTTTTTTTCATACAGCCACTGAGCCCATGTGTGTCTACAATCTATATCCTTAATAGTAAAACACAAAGGGACCAGTGACTGCGTCTCAAACCACAACAGTGGAACAGGTTTAAATTCAGGTTTAAATTAGATTTCCCCAATGGGATCTGTATCAACAGGCAAATGGAATTAGACCAAGGTTGTAGCACAGGGACAGAGTGGAGGAGTCCTGAGAGACGTGGAGGGAGATGGAGTAGTAAAAGGCTCTGTATGATGGGATGTAATGGGTGAATATGGAGTACATATCAATGGGTAAATAGAAGCCCCGCCTGCCTGAGCCGTTATTACCAGTAGTGACCCTCTATAGTAATTCCCAACCTCGGCATCACAACATAAGAACGCGTGTCTGTATTTACAGAATACATTGTGTTTGGCAATGCAAACAGCTCCAGTTGTCAGTGAATAACAGCAACGCACCTACATTATACCTCGTCATCCGTAAACCAATGTCTCACATCCCTGCTTTAGGGTGTGAGCTGAAGTGAGTTCTTTTCGCTATAAAGCACACCTGTGATATCGCTCAGGGCAGGAGAGCAGCTTCTTCATCAAAATAACATCATATTTTCGACCTATTCCAGCACAATGATAGAGCGTTTCATATTGTGCTCTGCAAGGGAAAAGCACATCTCTATTATACCCTAACTGCCAGGTTTCATTACTAGACTTGTGACTTATGTGTTGACTTGCCAGGTAGAGGATCTATGAGCAGCATGACTCAGCGTGTGGTCGGCTAACCATCTCTGTATTTACAGGCAAGCCAGACATTGCATATTAATAGTGCTTTGGTTCTTTGTTGGATTTAGCGCCGCTATGATAGTTAGTTAGTTAGTTATAACACTAACAGGTTTTATATCATAGACACGGAATTAGCTGACTCACTGTTGCCTTTTTTGTTTTTTGTTTTGAACCAGCAATTTAATTATAGACAGACTCAAGACTAAATTGCAGAATCCAAACACTGTAGGCTGTATAAGTGTAATTTCCAACTGTCATTTATTTTTAATCAACATGTTTAATTACTATATTCATGACTGTGTTTAAGACATCCCTTCCCCCCTTCCTGTTGTGGCATGTTTGTGCCAGCTGAGTAATTGCCAAGCAGCTCAGAATGAAATGGACTGAGAACAGAGAGATTTGGTTAAAATGGAGAGGTTTCCAAATTGAAATGCATGTGGAGCACCACTCTTAGCAGGTATGACGGCCTCCAACTCCCTGACGAGAGCTGTTCAGTCGGAAACGGTTATCTTGTGTAAATTCAGGTCTGCTGGCTGTCTCAGTGCGTAAGAGCCAGGGTGAGTAATAGGAAACTTTGAAGGGTTGATTTAGGTTTGAAATGATTAACGATTACCATAAGATGTCAGTATAATTAGCACTAGGTATAAACAACACCATCAAAGTGGTCATTGAGGCCCATCTCTTCTCTCTTTCTCAGTGTGAAAATGGAGGTGGAGTATGGTAACTAGAGAATGATGGGACGGGGCTTGAAGATCTTTATATCGGCTGCCAGACGGAGGGAGATGCTGGAGTGTATTTGGGGCAAGTCTACGCTAAAGCACAAATAGGCCATTCACATTCTGCGGATATAATTTGGCAAAGTCCCTACTTACTTTTCACACTATGAGTTTAATACTATTCCAACTCCATTGTATCTCTGTATTATGCTGTGGGTGCCTTGAGCATAGGATGATTCAGGATGATTCATGAAATACCTTTTGTGTAACATCCTCAATGGCTTCAAATCCCACTCCAAACCTAAAAGATGTGAGAGGCTATTTAGTCTGTCAAAAATAAAGGCTGCGTGAAACACCACTTTCCTGACAGCTGTTAGCACAAACCGATCCCTCAGTATTTAGACCAATGTCGAGTCACTAAGGTGTTCAAAGTAGTGTAAATACAACCTGAGAGAAAAATATAATAAGTAATACGTTCGAGCTTCAGCTATCACTGACCTTGTCTGCGAGCACCAACATTGATCCAGGTTTACCTCGCTGCTCGTCCTGGGGGATTCATTTAGAGAAATAACAATCCGTGTGGATATCAAGAACCTTGCCGTTAATGTCAGCCACATCTGTGCTACTGAAGACTAAATGTATCATTGCTATTGCTGCTTATGCAGATAAATGAATCCCAAGCCAGATATATTAAAACAGAGAGGCTGTCTTGAGATGGGTGAAAACAATATGTGGTTGTCTGTGCTGAATACAAAACATAATGTGAAAATACAATCTTGTCCATACCTGATCAAGGGCATTTTCACATTGACAAATCGTTGTGTCTCTAGGAATTTGTAGTTCAGCATCTCCCAACAATGACATCTCACTATACTTCTCACTATCCAAGGATTAGACCAGAGGTTGTGCTTGAAGGGATCTTCAATCAGTCACACACCAATCAAAGCCCTCCTCCACTCCACTCAAAATTTGTGGATAATGACTGCACATCCTCCCTCTCAACCTATAAACTGTAAAGCAGATTGCAGAGCAGGGAGTAGTTAGTAGGGAGTAGTGGGTAGGGAGTAGCGAGTAGGGAGTAGCGAGTAGCGGGTAGCGTGTGGAGAGGGACAGGATAGGAAACCCCAACTAGGCGGCAGGCAGGCAACTGAGTGTCATCAGGGTTATATAACCCCAGCACTGAGCACAGCCCAGCGTGCTGAGTTAGTAAGTTCCCCACGGTTAACAACTGTGAGAGGCTCTCCACCTGCAATTAAAGCAGGGCACATCAATAAATTATGAATGTCAAGTGCAGCTTGTTATTTGGCTTTGCTGGTGCCCCATGCTGGGTCTTTGCTTTTGCGGTGGCGGGGGGGGGGGGGGGGGGGGGATGGAGTAAGGAGGAACAAGGACAGGAGGTAGGGGGTTCATAGGCACCACACAGCAAATGTCACCTCCCTTAGAACACTTCTGGGAATGTAATGGACAGACATTCAAGATGCAGGAGCAGCTGTCGCGTCTTAAGCTATCTGTTGGCATTTGGGAATCTGGTATGCTTGCCCTGTGCCAGGCCAGGAAGGGAGGCAGGAGAGAGGGGTGGTATGTCAGGCAAGGGCACAGTGGACAGAGAACCCCGGGCACATCTGACTCCCCATCATGGTGTTATGAGCCAGAATCACCCTGATATAACTTGTGTCCTCAACAGTGTCTGGACAAGCTACCCCTGGTTGGCTGTCTGTCACTGTGGTAGACCCCACACAACCTAAAGCAGAACACAACAGAGCAATAAGGAACACCACAAACTGCCTGTAACCGCTCATCTCCTTAACTAACATGCAATAAGATATTGAGAATTGAACATACTGCCTGCAAAAAGTAATGATTGTGAGTATTTGACTTGCGTGACTAGTGATCCTTGTGGCTGTGTGGTTCCTTCTTAAACAGATTAGCCAGCCAGCCACAGGCGTGGGAGACGACAGCCCAGCACCAGTTATTAAGCTGATTGTTTCAGGCTCTTTATGATGAATGCAGTCAAAGTCTCTTGATCTCGGCCTGCTCTTTCAGATTGCTGATAGAAGAATATCCAGTCCAGTGCATCCCAGAATCTAAATCGTATTAGTCTATGCATACCAGCACCTCCAATGAGATTGTTCAATGACTCAACAATGCTTTCCCATGTTACTTTAACCTGAAATCTTGAGCTGTAGATAGGAAGTAAAAACATGATATGTGCTAAGTGTTACATTTCACTGGTGCCTTGAATCTGTTTTCTAACATACATAAATTATACTATATTTTTCTATGTTGATCTGTTATTTTGAGCGGCAGGTATAGCAGTTCTTGTTACATCACAGTCTAGATGATAGATGTGCGTACACATCTATTTACAAGTATAATTCATGAGAATATGGTGAAAAGGCACACCATCTGGTACATCCAGGACTCCAGTCAAGTGGAAGCAGGATCAGATGTTTATTGTACTGCCAGTTTGACACACGCTGTACATTCCTCACTGATTTCCTACGGATTTGTGGGAGAGTATTATATGCACTATCATCCATTTGGTGAGCCGTAAAGATTATACCATATTCTATATGACTGGAACCTCTCTGACTTATGCGCTCTTAGATTGTAAAGTGTGATGACATTTAAGAGCTGCTGCTATGTCACAGGGCAGAATAAAAGAGCAAAGACATGATTTATGGCTGCCTCAGTTATTTCTCAGAATACTGCATTGGATCAGTATCAATTTAGCTTCCCCTTTGTATTTTATAGCTACTGTACAACACACATTGTTCAATATCAATATTGCAGCTAAATGAACAGCCAGTGTGTCGTGTCTGGTTGTGTGAATACTGCAAGTATGCATGTGGGATCTGTTGGCAGTGCCTTTTGGACGGCTCTGCAATATGTAATCTGTCATTGCTCATCCTGCAGAGGTCACAGCCCCTGTCAGGTGGGCGTGCAAGCCAGTTGCATGGAAGCATGATGAAATGTACATTAAACACATATAATTAAACGGTTATCTGAGAAGGGTGTGGGTAGGTTGGTAAGAGCAATGTTAAGGTCCTGTGTTCAATTCCCACAGGGATCACATACACATGCTGAAAAATATATAGTCACTATACTGTCAATCACCTTGGATAAAAGCTTCTGCTAATGGCGTAAATTAATATTATTATATTATATTACTGTTTTCAGAATAATTAACTGCTCAATGAACCGGAAGGTGGCCTTCTGTTGATCTCTAAATCAACTGTAACTTCAAATAAAATATATTTTGGTATAAATCTTGTTATAATATAACTGTGATTTTTTTCATGCTTGGTAAACTTTTTTGATGTTGTTGCGTACATGTACATGCCCTTCCAGCTCTACCTACCCAAGTAAACTGCTGAATAAGACAACTGTCGGATACTGCCATACAGCTCCTAAACCTATGATTTAGCAGGTTTTGAGTGCACAGGAATATGCCCATGTTTAAGTCTTGCTGAGTCACAGCATTCTATCAATCATAACACTCTCATGACTTGTTCAATATATAGCATCTTCTGGGAAAATAATGCTTGAGTTAATGCATATTACAGCACAAGCTCTGTAAGACAAGAAAACTGAGACTGTGTAAGAATAATTGTGGTCCCTAGGACTCCATCAAGAGGTCCTGATCCTTTTTTAATCAGTGGCCATGGCAGACGTTAGTCAAGGGAAGCTCCCGACACTCATACATCCCTATAATACTTCCCTGTAACCTCAGGACGAGCAGTGAGTAACCAGGGCTTTCTAAGTGTGTCATCTCTCAGCATGTCTAGTACTGGGAGTGGGTGGAGATAGTGACTCTAGTCACCCTACAGGAACCCTGAAAACAGCGAGAAGTCATACTGTACCATACGGGGGAGAGGACAGCCTATATCTACAACATTCCTTGCTCTCAACTCTGTCACGCTGTTTGCCACTCGTGGAAGTGTGCACAGCTTGCCTGTCAAAGGCCAACACACAACTACCTTTCTTTGCCAACTGCCAGGGCAGATGAGATAGTTAGTTTGGTCGCAGGGTAGTATTACCCCTACACAACAGAAAGTGCCTCTCACTCTCACTCTGCTGTTCTATTGGTGGATGTGTTTATGTGGTGATGATGTTTTAACTTTGGCCTCAGGCGTCAACGTTTCTCTAATTTTCTCCTCACTGTATTTTGTTACCATCTGCAGATGGTGTCAGCACGAACTGAATGTTTTCTGCAATGTCACAGTAACCTCGTCGGTAAGGTAATGTGTAATGTCAATCATGGGGTGTTTTTAGTTCTCTCTCCCTGAAATAATTGTTTTTTTGAAATATGCAGTGAAAATAATGTGTTATTTTCAACAATGAAAGTTGTACAGATCACATTGACCCCTTCTCCTGGAGTATGAAAATATTTGGCAATGGTCCCCAGAACCTCAAAAAGTTCTACAGCTGCACCATCGAGAGCATTACTGGTTGCATCACTGCCTGGTATGGCAACAGCTCGGCATCTGACCGTAAGGCACTATGGAGGGTAGTGCATACGGCCCAGTACATCACTGGGGTCAAGCTTCCTGCCATCCAGGACCTCTATACCAGGCGGTGTCAGAGGAAGGCCCCAAGAATTGTTAAAGACTCCAGTCACCAAAGTCATAGACTGTTCTCTCTGCTACTGCACAGAAAACAGTACCAGAGCGCCAAGTCTAGGACCAAAAGCCCCCCCCCCCAATTTGTTTTTACACTGCTGCTACTCACTGTTTATTATCTGCATAGTCACTTAACCCCTACCTACATGTACAAATTACCTCAACTAACCTGTACCCCCACACATTGACTCGGTACCGGTACCCCCTTTATATAGTCTCATTATTTTATTGTGCTACTTTTAATTATTTATTTGTTAAATATTTTCTTAATTCTTTCTTGAACTGCATTGTTGATTAAGTTAAGGGCTTGTAAGTAAGCATTTCACTGTAAGGTGAATGAATACCTGTTGTATTCGGCACATAAATAAAGTTTGATTTGATTTCATGTGATGGCTTACTTTGCATGACAGTGTTTCTAGGGATGCTTGTTGTGCTGGGTGGGTGTGTGGCAGGCAATCACCTTTATGCATCTTTTTATGATGGTAGTATACTTCAATCAGAGTCCCTGTAGCTCCTTTAACCTGCATGAGTTATCCTTCATTCCTTCAAACAATGGGAAATAGACAGAATTGGAGAGAAAACCCAAGGACAGTTCTACTCCCATTGTCCTCTGGATCGGTGGGCCTCACGCCTGGCATGAAAAGGAACAGGAAGTCTACATCTGATTAAATCTAAGAGGTATCGAAGGGTTTTATGGAGAACATTCAGTACAACTGTCGGTATCTCATTTCAACTCAAAACATCAAGAGGTTGCAATAACTTCTGGTAATTAGTAACATTAAAGCAAGGGTACTGTGGATCAGTGACATAACGTTTAATGACACTGTGTCCAACTGGAAGGACAGACTGACTGACTGACCCCCCCCCCCCCCACCCCCCCAACAGCAATCCTGGAGGCCCAAGCTTTAGCTGTATCAATTTCCGAATTTGACTGCCCCCAGAAGTCTCACCTGGAGAGTGCTTGTTCCAGACGGGGCCACTCTAAAGACAGGACTTCTAACAGCTCTATGGCCTCTGTCTTCCTGTTTTGACAACCCCAAGACAAATCACTGCTATTAAACCAGTTAAAAGTCAGATCCTCCATGTCAAAGCCGCTACATTTGAGGTCAAGAGTATTAGTCATCAGCCAACCCATCCATCCGTCAAGCCCTATCTCTATACATGCACGTATTTCAACAAGCTTGACTATTACTTAAGCTGCATTCATGTATATTTCATTAAATGAGCCCTGAGTTAAGTGTCATACTATCTCTACATTTTCCTGTTCATCCAAGCGCACAAAATGGAAAAGGAAAGAACATTTCAAAGGAGAAACTATTAAGGGATGCAAACATGGCATTGGCAACCATTTTACAAGGCACACGGCTTCACACGGCTTTACACGCACACACACACACACACACACACACACACACACACACACACACACACACACACACACACACACACACACACACACACACACACACACACCCACGGAGACAGACAGAAATACAGAGAGAGAGAGAGAGAGAGAGAGAGAGATAGAGAGATAGAAAGAAAGAAAGAAACAGATATAGAGAGAGAGAGAGAGAGGAAGAGAGAGCGAGACAAACACACACACATCGACATTGCTGATGTGTGCCACTACCTGACAAAAGGGTCAAGAGGTCCAGCTGAGAGATGGCTTAAAATGATGACATCGTTATCATTATGCCACCAGTGATGCAGGCAGAGGGCACGCAGGGTAGCACTGCAGGGTGGAGGGACAGAAATAACAGCACTCTGTAAACATCATCATCCCCTCCAGCAACACAGTCACAGAGCGCCCTGCCACTCTGTCTCACTGTGACCATCCCCATCAGAACACATAGCTCTTCAGCATTACAATGGACATGTGACCTGTAAGAATACAAGAGTTGTTATTTTTCAACACAAATACGTGCTCCTGTTTCAGATCTCTGTGAACAAAACATTAGAGAGGGATCAGTAGAACCTATCTATCTAGAACCTAAAAGGGTTCTTCGAGTGTTCCCATAGGAGAACCCTTTGAAGAACCCTTTTTTGGTTCCACGTAGAACCCTATTGGGTTCCATGTAGAATCCTTACCCAGACGGTTCTAAATGGAACCCAAAATACTTCAACCTGGAACCAAAAAGGGTTCTTCTTTGGGACAGCCGAAGAACCCTTTTGGAACCCTTTTTGTAAGAGTGTATATCTCACTCAGATAGAATATATCAATCCCCTTATCAAAGGCACATTAACTTTGAAGCAGCTAATGAAAAAACATGTTCTCGACCATGGCAAGTTGAAGCAGGAAGATAGTTGCTACGGAGATAAGTCCTCTGAGCGCGAGGTGTGACCTACACGTCACTGATTTATTCCTCCCTCTATCCCCATTCCCCTCAATACCTCTTTCACCAGCGTCACAGGTCATGTGACTAGGGTACAACACCAGCCACACTCCGTCACTGCCTGCTGTCAAAGAGGACAAAGACAGTGACATTGCTTTTTTTCAAAGTCATCCCTTCACATACGACGAGTGGGAGAAAATATTTCTGAGTGACACCAAAGACATCTACCTCCTGTTCGCAGCAAGTCAGCAAGTGTAAGAACGTTCTGTTAGCACATGCCATGGCCAGCATCCTTCCACACACACACATATACACACACACAAACACAGAAAGACACTTGTGAAGAAACGTTATGACATTTGAGCTGTGTAAGGCATGTCACAACTTCCCCAAGCGGGTCTGAAAGCCACATCTGAGCAGGTGATGGATATACTCAGTCCAGGGTGACATTCAGAGAGTCTGTCCCTGTGAGTGAATTAAAAACGCACCCACACACACATACTATAATAACTTGCACACAACCATACATATTTGTCTTGCCTTTTACTCCGACCCACAATCACATCTTTAAGGTAGAATATCAGTGTGTCCAGGAAGTCTAACCCAGAAATGCATAATATTTCCCTCACAGTGTAACAGTAACTCGGTGACGTTAAAAATAGGTTGATGAGGTGAGGCAGGAGTTACTCAATCAGTTATCACAACTAGCAGATAGCTGATGTCTCCCACATGAAAAATACTGTTGTATACTATGGTATTAATAATACAGTATTAACTGTATTGTTTTTGCGGAATTTAAGTCAACAAACCAACCATCTCATCTGCCCTGGCAGTTATCAAAGAAAGGTAGTTGTTTGTTGGCCGTTGACTAGTCAAGATAGAGTCACAGGTTGACAGGCGCACTATGCACACTTCCACAAGTGGCAAACAATGTGACAGAGTTGAGGGCAAGTAAAGTTGTTCTCTCCTCCGTATAGTACAGTATGACTTTGCACTGTATTCAGGGTTCCTGTAGGGCAGTGGTTCCCAAACTTGTTATTGTCCCGTACCCCTTCAAACATTCAACCTCCAGCTGCGTACCCCCTCTAGTACCAGGGTCAGCGCACTCTCAAATGTTGTTTTTTACCATCCTTGTAAGCCAGCCACACACACACTATACCAGGGCTGCCCAACCTTCTTCCTGGAGATCTACTGTCCTGTAGGTTTTCAGTCCAACCCTAATTTACCATATCTGATTCAGTTGGTTAAGGTCTTGTTGAGAAGCTAATAAGTAAAATCAGGTGTGTAAAAATTAGGGTTGGACTGAAAACCTACAGTGTGAGTTTTTGTCACAACCCAGCTCGTGGAAGTGACAAAGAGCTCTTATAGGACCAGGACACAAATAATAAAATAATAATAATCAATAATTTTGCTCTTTATTTAACCATCTTACATATAAAACCTTATTTGTTCATCGAAAATGGTGAATAACTCACCACAGGTTAATGAGAAGGGTCTGCTTGAAAGGATGCACACACCTCTGCAATGTTGGGTTGTATTGGAGAGAGTCTAAGTCGTAAATCATTTTCCACACACAGTCTGTGCCTGTATTTAGTTTTCATGCTAGTGAGGGCCGAAAATCCACTCTCACATACAGTGCCTTGCGAAAGTATTCGGCCCCCTTGAACTTTGCGACCTTTTGCCATATTTCAGGCTTCAAACATAAAGATATAAAACTGTATTTTTTTTGTGAAGAATCAACAACAAGTGGGACACAATCATGAAGTGGAACGACATTTATTGGATATTTCAAACTTTTTTAACAAAGCAAAAACTGAAAAATTGGGCGTGCAAAATTATTCAGCCCCTTCGGTTCAGTGAGGATCTCTGAATGATCCAATGTTGACCTAAATGACTAATGATGATTAATACAATCCACCTGTGTGTAATCAAGTCTCCGTATAAATGCACCTGCACTGTGATAGTCTCAGAGGTCCGTTAAAAGCGCAGAGAGCATCATGAAGAACAAGGAACACACCAGGCAGGTCCGAGATACTGTTGTGAAGAAGTTTAAAGCCGGATTTGGATACAAAAATATTTCCCAAGCTTTAAACATCCCAAGGAGCACTGTGCAAGCGATAATATTGAAATGGAAGGAGTATCGGACCACTGCAAATCTACCAAGACCTGGCCGTCCCTCTAAACTTTCAGCTCATATAAGGAGAAGACTGATCAGAGATGCAGCCAAGAGGCCCATGATCACTCTGGATGAACTGCAGAGATCTACAGCTGAGGTGGGAGACTCTGTCCATAGGACAACAATCAGTTGTATATTGCACAAATCTGGCCTTTATGGAAGAGTGGCAAGAAGAAAGCCATTTCTTAAAGATATCCATAAAAAGTGTTGTTTAAAGTTTGCCACAAGCCACCTGGGAGACACACCAAACATGTGGAAGAAGGTGCTCTGGTCAGATGAAACCAAAATTGAACTTTTTGGCAACAATGCAAAACGTTATGTTTGGCGTAAAAGCAACACAGCTGAACACACCATCCCCACTGTCATACATGGTGGTGGCAGCATCATGGTTTGGGCCTGATTTTCTTCAGCAGGGACAGGGAAGATGGTTAAAATTGATGGGAAGATGGGTGGAGCCAAATACAGGACCATTCTGGAAGAAAACCTGATGGAGTCTGCAAAAGACCTGAGACTGGGACGGACATTTGTCTTCCAACAAGACAATGATCCAAAACATAAAGCAAAATCTACAATGGAATGGTTCAAAAATAAACATATCCAGGTGTTAGAATGGCCAAGTCAAAGTCCAGACCTGAATCCAATCGAGAATCTGTGGAAAGAACTGAAAACTGCTGTTCACAAATGCTCTCTGTTTTGCAAGGAGGAATGGGAAAAAATGTCAGTCTCTCGATGTGCAAAACTGATAGAGACATACCTCAAGCGACTTACAGCTGTAATCGCAGAAAAAGGTGGCGCTACAAAGTATTAACTTAAGGGGGCTGAATAATTTTGCACGCCCAATTTTTCAGTTTTTGATTTGTTAAAAAAGTTTGAAATATCCAATAAATGTCGTTCCACTTCATGATTGTGTCCCACTTGTTGTTGATTCTTCACAAAACAATACCGTTTTATATCTTTATGTTTGAAGGCTGAAATGTGGCAAAAGGTCGCAAAGTTCAAGGGGGCCGAATACTTTCGCAAGGCACTGTAGATACGTGGTTGCAAAGGGAATCAGGGTCTTAACAGCTTGATTTGACAAGGCAGGGTACTCTGAGCGCAGCCCAATCCCGAAATCTGGCAGTGGCTTCTGATTAAATAAACATTTTACAGAACTTGTTGCAATTTCGATGAGGCTCTCTTGTTCAGATATCTGTAAGTGGACTGGAGGCAGGGCATGAAAGGGATAACGAATCCAGTTGTTTGTGCCATCCGTTTGGGGAAAGTACCTGCGTAATTGCGCACCCAACTCACTAAAGTGCTTCGCTATATCACATTTGAAGCTTGAGTTCATTTGCACACAAAAATTCATACAATGATGGAAAGACCTATGTGTTGTCCTTGTTAATGCAGACAGAGATGAGCTCTGACTTCTTAATCATAGCCTCAACTTTGTCCCGCACATTGAATATAGTTGCAGAGAATCCCTGTAATCCTAGATTCAGATCATTCAGGCAAGAAAAACATCACCCAGATAGGCCAGTCGTGTGAGAAACTCGTCATCATGCAAGCGGTCAGACAAGTGCAAATGATGGTTAGTAAAGAAAACTTTAAGCTCGTCTCTCAATTCCAAAAAATGTGTCAATACTTTGCCTCTTGATAACCAGCACACTTCTGTATGTTGTAAAAGTGTTACACGGTCGCTGCCCATATCATTGCGTAGTGCAGAAAATACACGAGAGTTCAGGGGCCTTGCTTTAACAAAGTTAATCATTTTCACTGTAGTGTCCAAAATGTCTTTCAAGCTGTCAGGCATTCCCTTGGCAGCAAGAGCCTCTCGGTGGATGCTGCAGTGTACCCAAGTGGCGTCAGGAGCAACTGCTTGCATTCACATTACCACTCCACTATGTCTCCCTATCATGGCTTTGCGCCATCAGTACAGATACCAACATGAGCAGCAGCTACATTTGGCTACATAGTGGAATTCCCGCTAGAGAGTAACGGTTAATGTAATTGGATGTTAAATATTTGACTAGGCTACCTGTATTTGACATTGTGTTGTTATTTCGCTGAACACTAGATGGTTTAATTAATCTTTTCGGCAGTGAAACGGGGATACTCAGGCAAGAAAAAAACTCACCAAATGTATAGCCCCGTTGGAAAATATAAATGGACCGTTTGAAAATGTGAAGAAATGTAAAAATAAATAAATGTATATATAATATTTTTAATGTGAATCACATTTTTATTTGGCGTACCCCCGACGGCATTGTACGTACCCCTGGGGGTACGCGTACCCCAGTTTGGGAATACTTGCTGTAGGGTGACTAGAGTCACTATCTCCACCCACTCCCAGCACTAGACACGCTGAGAGATGATACATTTAGAAAGCCCTGGTTACTTACTGCTCGTCCTGAGGTCACAGGTATGTATTGCAGACCGTATTATGCGCTGTAGTATGCGCTGTAGTGTTTTTACAGACATTACTGTAGTATATACTATAGTGTTGCTCCATCAGTCTGCTGTTCCTTCTCACTGCAGCCTCACTGAGCAGGCCTGATGGAGACGTGTAGGATAGATGAGGACTACATGATAAATGCAAACTGCAGAATTCTAGTTACTTGGATTTGCCTTTAGGATCCAAGGAGCCAATGCATGAAGCACTTTGCAATTATTCATTCACCTCCTTATCATCCCTCATACAACCATCCTTGTAGACAAATGTCACCAAGAGATGCAATAGTTTCTCACTAACAGAATCAAGATTACTGTAGGTGTGTGCATGCGCATGTGTGTGTTTGTGTGTTTGGGCATGTGTGTATCTATGTGGGTGTATTTCTGAGAGAAGGGGCATATGATTATGAGTTAGATTGAAGCTGGAAGATAGAGGCAGCGAGATAGCAAGGGCAGAGAGGAGAACTTCCCTGGAAACTTCTCCCTTTGCCCAGATCAGTCAAAGCAATTCAATCCATCACCTCCCCTCATCTCTTCTCCACCGCCTGTCTCTGTCTCCATTCTGTCCTTAGGGTGTGATGGATGGAGGCAAGCTAGGCATGCTGTTTGTTCCTGCTCGTTGCAGGCAAAGAGGGAGGAAGACCCCTCCCCCTTCCTCCGCCCTGCTCCAGCACCTATGGCCCTTGGTAAGTCCTCATCACATCCCCCCACCCTCCCCTCCACCCCATCCTCTCTTTTAATGAGCTTGCTGACAATTATCCTTGCTGGAAAGGTCCTCTGGGCCAACAGCCTCTCCTCATCAACCTACTTTCTTCCCATTTGTTCTGTTTAGTAGGAGAAGCATGGTTACTTTTTCATACAACAGTTATTAAGGTACCATGTTTTTAGGTATTATTATGTTGTTCTGTTTTCCCCGCATGGTTTCACAGAGTTAAGCTAACATGAACAGTATGATTTGTTTTTTGAGCTTGATACTACTCAAGATGGGCTAGTCCATGGGAGAATCTCAATTGCATACTTTTTGCATCCTCTCTCCTCAAAACCCATTGGATGAGAAAGCCAGAGGTCCCACCCCTTTGACCTGCTTCTTCAATGGGTTTTGAGAAGGAGGCGAGGAGAAAAGAGAGAGGACACGAGGAGTAATGCAATTGAAATTCTCACCATGGACCAACTTATGGGCAGTGGATATCTCAACATTGCTGATCAAATACATGATTATCAGCTGGGCACCTTAAAGATTGAGATAATACATTTTATTTTCACACCCGATAATCTGATCTCCACCTTATATAACCTAGAACAACTTCACCAAAATCCTTCACCTGTGGTCAAGGATGCCCAGATGGGTGGCTTGATGTCACTGTTATATTTATAATGATTTCTAATCAATCACCTGGCTGTACTCAATAATAATAACAAGTAATAATAACAATCGCCCAGGCCATTTTATATCAGAGGAGAGGAAATGTGACCTGTGACTTTTGTCAAATCATAAACGGGTACAATAATCTACTGGGACTTCAGGATACAGCTCACTGCCTCCTAAAATATTCTACCAGTGTCAGCACATGTCCGGGGGGAATAGGAGTTGAGGGGAGATATTACTTGGGTGGCTTGACATTTATCTGCCATGTTGATTGATGTCCCCCATGCCTTTCCACGT